>NC_138111.1:32849720-34145970 GCF_964146895.1 Miniopterus schreibersii
ATTATAAAAGATCATTACATTTAGAAGAGGTGTAGAGATTATTTAGACTAGTTGTTTTGGACAGATGGTTGATAACTGATGACCATATGTCTAATGACTTGGGCATCATCTTCATGGCAATGATTCATGTCATACTTGAGGCTGATACTCAGGACTGAATTTTGAAGCCACATGACACTAGACATATGACACTAGCTGACAAAGTGCTTTTCTCTTCCATGCACTGTTGGAAATGCTTTCCATAGCCTTGGTTGGTGTGGGTCAGTAATTGGAGTGTTGGCCTGTGCTCTGAAGGGTCGCGAGTTCTAGTCCCAGTCAAGGCCAAGGCCAAGGCCATGTAGCTGGGTTATGGTTTGCTCCCCACCCCTGATAGGAGTGAGTGCAGGAGACAACCAGTGGATGGGTGTGTGTCTCCTCCCTCCTTCCACTATCTCTGAAAAGCAATGGGAAAAAATATCCTTGGGTGAGAATTAAAAACAAACAAACATAAAAAAGAAAATGTTTTCCATAGACTATTTTAAATCTCTTGCCTTCGGGGTGACTAATTATTAGCCCACGTTAGAGACTAGAGAGCTGAGGCTTAAGGAAGTTTGAGTAAATAGTTGGAGGTCATGCAGCTTAGAAAGAAGCACACTCCTTTCAATGTAGTTTTAAATGGTATTACTATAAATCTGTGGGGAAGTTTCGACCATGACACTTCCAGTTACTAATAAATGTCATGCTCATTTTTATAGAGAGAATTCACGCTAAGAATTAGTAAAAAAGAAATGCAATTTCTCCCCAGGAGCAATGCTAAATCTTTGAATCCACTGTACAATTTTCGAGTTCTGAAACAGATATTTTTGGATCCCTAAAGCCTGCATTACACCAGCACTTACATATTTGCTCCTCATTTTAATTCTGAAAGTAAATAGAAAATTAGAGCAATCTCTGTACTTGTTTCCTCTAAGTGGGCATGAGGAGGTGACAGGCTTTTATAGCTCTGAGTCCTACCTACTTCATTATGTTCTAGGTATAGGGCAGAAAACACCTAGCAAACAGCCAGTTTTCTGTGTGCAATTTTTAATAGAGAAAGAGAATAAATAATCCATATGAGCAGTGGTCTTTCATCAATACCTACATTAAGAAATAGATACAGGGTATATATAATTCTACTATGGATAGAAGTCTCCTTATTACTAGGTTTGCAATTCAATTACCTGAAGAGCCTCAAGTACCATTGATTATTCATTGGATTCTGGGATGGGCTAGCAACATTCATTAATCCCTTCATTGCCCCAGGGCATACAGAATGGTTTCATCATAGCAACAGTTAGTTCCTGGCTCAAGAATTCAGCCAAGGGAAGGATTCATGGGTTGGGAAGCTTTTCCCCAGAAATAACATTCAGCACAATATTTTGGATTCAGATGTAAATCCCTGATATTTTCTCTTTGACCCTTTTATATGCCCCTTTCCTGCAGAAACGTTTCTCTATAGTTGTTTTCTCTTCTCACACCATAGACATGTGTCTAGCACTAAAAGGAGCTGTACATTTGAAACCCAAGATCAGAGCACAAGTTTCAACGAAAGTTTTAGCACATGTTGAAACAAGAGCACAGACATAGAAATCTGTACTGACCTGAAAACTGATCACCTTCTCAACCTCAGCAGGACCAGAGAGAGAAATCCTGATGGTCCCCTCTCCTCTATGCGGGGACGATCACCCTCTTCCATCTTCCCATGTTTCTGTTTCTCGGTGTCACATTTATCCCCTATATATCAAGTCCTCAAATCTAGCTACACATTATAGTCACCAGGGGAGCTTTTAAAGAATAGTGTACCCTGGGCCCCATCCCAGACCTGTTTAATAAGAACCCTGGGGGGCAGGGGTTCCATGCTGGATATTTTAAAATGCTCCTTAATTAATTATAATGTGTACCTAAGTTTGAGGGCCACAGTCCTAGACCAAGCCAGATAAAGCTGGAAAATGATGCTGTTGAAAAATTTTTCATGAAGCGCATGAAGGTTGAAGCTTCTCGTGTGCTATATTCTAAGGCATTTCTCCCTCCCTAATTTATGTTGTCAGTGAAGTATTGGCAGCTTCTGGAGTTTAATTTCCAATAATTCTTGGTTTGAGAAATGTTATCCACTTGTCTGTGTAATTACATTGCTCAGTGCATAAAAGAATAAAATAAAAATAAAAAACTCCTTGAGTACACAAGAACCTTGCCCAGGCCTCTTGATAGCATGGTTGAAGTTATCTTTGTTAAATCACAAAACCGTTGTTTTTCTTGGAAAAGCTGCTAGAATTTTATTTTGGCATCTAGGCATCTAGTGGCAGGTCTGAAAAACGCATCTAAAGGATTTCAAAGGAAAATGAATGAATGCTTCCAGCCTAGAGGAAATTTCTCAAACATGTTAGGAAAGAGGGACCAATAAAGTGCAGTTCCTCCTGTTAAAAAGAGAAGGGAATTGGGACACACAATAAATGTGGCCAGGTTTATAGTTGCATTTATGACATAAACCTCAGCAAGCTCAGAGTGTGCAGCGAGTAGACGGGGTGATGCACTGGGCATGTCTGTGCTCTGTGACACAGAGCACACACTCAGGCAAACACACAGGCCCATGACCTTTGCTCCCGAGCAGAATGGATATCACGGATGGAAAAACTGTTTGGAGGTTTCAACCCCATTCCACTGATCGCCTTACCTGTAATAAAACTCCTCTGTTGGTGGCTGCAGCCTAGGCTTGGTTCTGGAAAAGCAAGAAATAGATCAACAGTGTGCCTGGGAAGGCTGATGAGGCTCTGAATTAACCAGGACCACTCGTTCATCCCTCTTTACCTTAAGTCAGCAACATGATTTCCCCTTAGCTGAAAGGCAAAGAAATATAGTCGTCAGAGTTCAGAGTTCTTGTTGTCAGGGCTTAGATAATAAAGGTTATGGTCATTTCAGGTTTCCACCCTCTGGGACGTGACAACATTGAAGAGAGGCTTTGCTGATTTTCCTTTGTGAACATAGGGGTGAGGCTCTGATAAAACAGGGCATCCTGAGCAACACTAAGTACAGTTAGTAGATTTGGTGGGGTTTTTTTTTGGTGTGTGTGTGTTGTTTTTTTTTAAAATATATCTTTATTGATTTCAGAGAGAGGAAAGGTGAGGGAGAGAGAGAGACAGAAACATCAATGATGAGAGAGTCATTGATCGAGCCCGCAACCCGGGCATGTGCCCTGACCGGGAATCGAACCCGGATCGCCTGGATCCTAGGTTGACGCTCAACCGCTGAGCCACGCCTGGCCGGGCTAGATTTGGTGTTTTGTGATAACACTGGAGAAAAAGGAAAAGAGAAAGCGAGGTGTTTGGTAGTGAAGATTTTATTTTCCTTTCCTTTGCCCAGTCTTACAATATGGAATAATGAGAATTCTTAAACACAGCCTCTAATATTGCCATACTCTTTTGGACACAATAGCCTTTTATCTCTCTCCCAAAAGGCTGGAGTAGGAGAGCCAGACACTAACCCAAACCCCAAGTATGTGAAGATAAATGAGCACTGGCTTTTGAAAGCATGAGTCTGGAGGTTTGTTTTGCTTGCCTTTGCTCTATGGGGTCATGGGTAACACTAGTGAGAAATAATTTATTGGGTGATTCTAAGAGACATTTCAGTGTTGTGTTGATTTCATCAGCACATGCCAATTGGGGGACAAATATAAATTATTAATCAATTTAAGAAATATTTATTGCATGCTTGCTATGTGCTTAACAATGAGCTAAGTGCTGGGTATAATGTTGGATGCTAATGGAGTTGTAGGAAAAAAAGGGCAGAATTCAGTAAATAGGTCTTCCATTGGGAATAATGGGATAAATTAAAAAATAAACATTATTTTATGTGTCAAGATAGAGATGTTTGCCTTCCTTTTGATGTGGACATTCAAGGCTTTTATGAATTTTTTGTTTGTGACATTCAGGCCTCTTCTAAAGAGAGGACACCTTACCCAGGGTGTAATGCAAACATTCTTTCCAGAGAATGAAAATCTGGCAGTTCCTTTTTGTACTGTTTTCAGACTGTGAGCCTTTCTAATCCTGGAGGAATGTGGAAGAAGTTGTTTTCCAGAACTAATGTTTTGTTTTAATTTAATTTTTTAAATCATCTTACAGGAAAATTGATTTTTGGTATGTGTTTGTGTTCAGTTTTATGAATATTAACTGCTGCCACAATCAGGATACCAAAATGTCATCACCTCCATAGCTAATAATTTTTCTCTGGTTTGTTTGAAGAACCTCTGCAAAAGGCACTGTTTGATCCTCAGTAATGAAGCTCATCAAATACTCAGTCTTCATGTGAGAGGGACTTCACTTTGCCAGCACCCAGGGCATGAGTCAGTAGATTGCTTGACCTTATTATATGAGTGGGATTTCTTTCTTCCATCTACGCCAAGCGCTCCAAGAGCTGACACTCATCATTACTCATGGTTACTAATCCCTGCTCACCGCCTTTTAACTACCTTCAGTGTCTCCCGACAGCCTCCTCAGGAAAACTGTCAGGCTGAAGGGGACCTGAAACATCTGGTGAGATGTGATAATCTTAGTGATGCTGCAGGCTGAGGAAATTGGGGAACATCTCTTGTATGGAGACATGGGGTTTGAACTAAGAATACAGAGCTGGCATAGTGGGCAATGGATACCACTGTTAAAATTACAAAGTATATTTACTTTAGAAAACTTGATAATTCTAAATCTCTGGTAAGTTCCATTACCAAAAAAGAACTTTTATTAATATTTTGGTGTAAATTATATCTCTATCTCTATCTCTATCTTTATCTCAATCTCTATCTCTATCATCTCTATCTCCATCTCTATCTCCATCTCCATCTCCATCTCTATCTCTATCTCTATCTCTATCATCTCTATCTCTATCTCTATCTCTATCTCTATCTCTATCTCTATCTCTATCTCTATCTCTATCTCTATCATCTCTATCTCTATCTCTATCTCTATCTCTATCTCTATCATCTCTCTCTCTCTCTCTCTCTCTCTCTCTCTCTATCTCTATCTCTATCATCTCTATCTCTATCTCTATCTCTATCTCTATCTCTATCTCTATCATCTCTCTCTCTCTCTCTCTCTCTCTCTCTCTCTATCTCTATCTCTATCATCTCTATCTCTATCTCTATCTCTATCTCTATCTCTATCTCTATCTCTATCTCTATCTCTATCTCTATCTCTATCTCTATCTCTATCTATCTCTATCTCTATCTCTCTCTATCTCTATCTCTATCTCTATCTCTATCATCTCTATCTCTATCTCTATCTCTATCTCTATCTCTATCTCTATCATCTCTATCTATCTCTATCTATCATCTATATCTATCATCATCTATATCTATATCATCTATCTATATCTATATATCATCTATATCTATATCTGTATCTATCTATATCATCTATATCTATATCTATCCATGTTTATCTATATCTATCTATATCTATATCTATATCATCTATACCTATATATCTATATCTATCCATGTTTATCTATATCTATCTATATCTATATCTATATCATCTATATCTATATCATCTATATCTATATCATCTATATCTATATCATCTATATCTATATCTCTATATATCATTTATATTTATATATCTTTATCTATCTCTATCTATCTCTCTATCTCTATCTCTATCTCCATCTCTGTCTCTCTATCTCTATCATCTCTATCATCTACTATCTATCATCTATCATCTATCTATCATCATCTATCATCTATCTATCATCTATCTTTCTATCTATCTATCTATCTATCTATCTATCTATCTATCTATCTATCTATCATCTATCTATCTATCTATCTATCATCATCTATCATCTATCATCTATCTATCTATCATCTATCTATCTATATCATCTATCTATATCTATCTATATATATGATGTGCCTGACTAACCAAATATCATCAAATACAGGGTATGGCAAAGTAGGTTTACAGTTATTTGTATGGAAAATAAGATAATAACTGGAATAAACTCTGTTTTGCATACTCACAACTGTAAATCTACTTTTGCTGCACTCTATATAAAGCAGTTATCACTTGCTCAATAAAAAATTAAAGTAAAAGTTTTGGCCAAGTTGATTATTTAAGGGATATAATATAATCAATGCCTAATGGTGATATTTAATTTATAATTTAGTTAAAATATATGTTTAACTGATATAAAATAACATTATTAAGAAACATTATTTTTTAAAACACATATTTCATAAAATAGTTTGAACTATAATTTAAAAATTTTACTAAGCTTTCTATGTACCTTTTTTCCCCTCAAAATTCTCCTTCACATCAAATAAATGAACATTATTTTATCACTAATGAAACATATGAGATAATGTGTGATTTCAGTTTTATGATTTTCTTGGAGCCTTCTTTCTGGAGCACCCTGTTCTCTTGCTTCTGTCTGGTCTGGTTGCTTTTCAGTCTAGAAACACACCTGGCCCTTGGCCACTCTTCAATACTCGCTACTCTGATTCTTGGGTTCTTATGTCTATCTCTTCTTTGGTTATTCCATTGACTCATTCAAGGACTTTCTGGCTGACCTTGAGCAAGTCAGCTTACTTTCTCATTCTCAGCTTTTTCACTAATGAATTAAGAACAATGCTTTCCATGCTTTGTCTCATAAAGCCTCTTTGTAAAGGGCAATGAGATCATGTCTGGTCACACTTTGTAACTTGTCAAGCTCAATATAAAATTGTGTAATTATGTGAGAGAATAAAAAGCCTAGACCAGGAATGGGAGGTTATTACAGTGGATCCAAATGTGACCTTCTGCTTGGAATCTCTTTGGAGCAGAAGTAAGATTTTTGGATGAGAGGCAGTGCAAGGGAGTGCCTGGAGAACTAAACTGAATCTGGAGATCTGAGTCTTAGCCCTGGATCTACCACCGCTACGGCCGTTGACTTAGGGTGAGCCACTAGCTTCTCTGGGCTTAGATTTGCTCATCTGTAAAATGGAATAAGAAGAGAGCTCTCTATATGTCTTCCATTATTGAAATCTATGACATCAGCCACCTCTAAGTCAGAGAAAGGCAGTGCGTTTTAGACTGAATACGAGATACAGATTTTCCCCACGGTGGAGAGATGGTTAACTGAATCTGTGACAACAAAGTCAAATAACATTCACTGGTGGAGCTCTCTGATTTCATTTTCTTCCCCTGAGTCCTCAGAAATGCCGTCCCTTGTAAACAAGGTGGCGGACCTGCATCGTCACACCTTGCCCGGCTGCCTCTTGGAAGTGATGTCCAGACACGTTGGCCTCCAGACAGCAAGCTTCCCCTACGCACCGGTGTCTGGGGGCCACCTGCGGCACGTCTGCCCACCTCATTCCCCGTTGCAGTCACTAGAGCAGAGGAGATTAACTTTCTGAAAATTAACTTTCTGAAAAGGACAGAGAGAAGACGAGCTGCTTATCAAATATGCACATTTCCGATGGAACTTCACACTCAGTAGAAAGATGTTAGATTGCTGTTAGCTCTCTGGAGCGCTCCTGACAATGTGTTATCAGGTCATGTTTGCATGACAGAGGCAGCCCAAGCAGGAAACATTAAGTCATATGACTTCTAAGACGGAATCAATCAAGTGAGCAGTACAGCTCCTGAAAACTAATTTCACCTTCATAAGGTCTGGTTATCTGTGCAGCAGACATGAGGTTTGTCAGCCCCATTTCAGCCTGACCAGGTTCGGCACTGCATCAAGAATTTTAATGAACCGGCACTGTAATATGTATGAAAGATGACACTGAGATGAATTCATGAAAAGCCAAGTCCCCATGAAATATGAACAATTACTTGCAGGCTCCTCTGCCTACTTAGCTCATTTGCAATGTCCATTTCAAAGGCCTTTGTCTTTCTGTGGTTCATTTGCAAGTTTGTGCACTGATTTTCATCATATTTAACCAGTTTAAAAATCAAAGAAGCTACTCACAATCAAACAGTTCAGTGAGCTCTGGTTTGATGGGGGCAGAGCCCAGGCTAGCCAGAGCTTAAATCTTTATTTGGGTTCAGTTGCACAGACTTCCTAGTGTGGGTAGGAGAGGACTCGAAAAGACCAGATGCTTGTGCTGACTAGGTCCTTGGCATTCAGTGTGACCCTATGCAAGGTCCTAATTTTGAGTCCTAATGACATCATATTTCTGGTAATAAAAACATTTATTACTTTTCAGCTTCAAAACAGCGCTATCAGGGTTAGCCTTATTTTGGAAACTTTAAAAATTTGTCAGTAGCTATGTGTTGAAATTACAAATAACCCTTTTCCAGAAGATTTGGGCTTGTTTTTTGTATGTGACATCCCAATCCATTTTTCAAATCCTGTACCCTTTGCATGAATTTCACCGCTGCCGTGGGTATGCATTTTATATGATGACTATATAACTTAGGATGTTTCATATACTATTAACCACAATTCTTATCTTGCTCTCAGAGGTTATAGGCTATATATGACCACACTCATGTAGCCCTGCTCCCACTTTAAGTCCTCCTCCATTGGCAGACATTGATCCCCACTTTACAGGCAAACTGAATGCCCTTAGCTCAAGGGCAAGGTCAATCTCTCTCTTGCATCTATTTTTTTTTCTATTTCTTCATATTAAATAAAAGATCTTTCAAACATATAGAAAATACAGAAGTAATTTAAATAACATTTATATACTTACTATCCATGCAACTTTAACACGTTTTAGTATTTTGTCATGTCTGACTCAGATCTTTTACTTGAACAAAAACATCCATGACATGTACATAGAAGAGCGCAGTGTTCTCTCCAGTCTTTTCTTACCTCCCCCAACAAAGGTCATTACTATCCTGGCCAATAAAATCCCCATGCATGCTTCATCACAAATAAAATGTTTGTGTGTTTCATTAAACAACACATAGTACTATTTTCATGTTATGTAAGCAGTATCATGCTGGATAAACACTTTTGTAACTTGATTTTTGTTTTACTGTTATATTTATGATAATGCATGTTGCTGCATATAAGCTTTATTTTATTCATCTTTATTATTGCATAGTATTTCATCATATGAATATTCTATAATTCTATAGTTATTTAACCAATTTTTATTTGGAGGGAAATACATTTTTATTTCAGTATTCATTAGAAACAATGTTGCAGTGAATATTCTTTAATGTATGCAGAATACCTCCCTGGTATGTAACTAGAAGTGGAAGAGCTGGGGTGAATGGCCTGCACACCTTCCAATTTCATTAGACTATTCTTTAAGAAGATTGTTTTACTTACTGTTCAACTTTTTGACTACTTGAGTAAAAGAGAAGTCAGTTTTTCCCATGCTTACCAATATTGAGTATTTATTTAATCATTTAAGGAATATTCACTGAGCGGCTCTCATGAGCCAGGCACTGTTCTAGGTGCTGAAGATGTAGCAAGGAAAATAAAGATTGATGCCTTCATGAAGTGGTTTTATTAGACTAAAAATTTTTGTGACTTTAATAATTAAAATGGTAGCTTTTGACTATTTGAATTTGTATTTCCTAGATTACTTTTGAGGTTAAATGCCTTTTCACATTTTTGTCCATTTTGTGAATTGTATATTTGTAGCTTTGAGCAATTTTCAAGTATTGGAAGTAATTTACTTATTGTAAATTTATTTATTAGGTATTCTAAACCTTTATAATCAGTTATAAATCTTGCAAATATTTTCTTCCAGTCAATAACTAATCTTAAACTTTTTCATGGTGTGATTATTTAATAGAAAAATTTAATATTCATTTAGTTGAGTCTATTGGCCTGTTTTTATAAGTTTTGTGCTTTTTGTCTTTAAGAAATTCTTAAAGGAACAGCTTTTGGTATGTGAATTGTTTTTTATTTTTATTAATCTCTGCTTTTTTTTTTTTTTGCTTTTTTAAATTTTCTATACTATTTAAGGTTCATTTTTAAATCAAATTTTTAATCTATTGAGTTAAGCAATCAACTCATTCTCTTTAAATATTTCTAATTGTTCAAGAAAATGTATCTATAAGGTCTCTCTATTTTAGCTCTGGTTCAGTTGCATCCTACAAGCTTTATAAACATTCAGAAATTTTCATTGAGATTTCCTTATTAAAATTATGGCATTTAGAAATTAATTTTATTTCTAAAATATATGTATGGGGTATTTTTAACTATGGTATTATTCTTATTTAAATTGCGTTATGATTGATGGTAATGTCTTCTATGATATTCATTCTATGAAATTTATTAAAAATTCCTTTGTGACCTAGTATATAGTAATATTTTCAACGTTGTAAGTAGTATATATGAAAATAGTATATTTTTATTGTTATTTCTACTTCATAATTCTTAGTCTTGTGTGTCTTAAAATTTCTTTCTGTGTCTTCATTCATTAACAAAATTTTACTTAGTTATAAAATTCTAAGTTGTCATTTTTTTCCCCTTTGTACTTGGAATCCATTACTCTATTGATTTCAGACATCTATTACTATTGTTAGGTTGCTGCTAGTTTATCAGTCTTTCATAGGAAATATGTCTTTTTTTCTGGTAGCTTTTAAGATTGTCTTTTTATGCTTCATGCTTATGATGCAATTTTTGTAGATGTAGAACTATATTCATTTTTCTTGATTCTCAAAGTGCACTATTTTTGTCTGAAAACATTTTTTTTTTTTTTTGCTTCAAATTGGAAAATTCTCAGTTTCTATCTTTTCCAGTATAGTTTCTTTATATTATTTAAGTAGAATTTCCATTAGTTGTATATTTAAGCTTTTGATTTGTCCTCCATTTTGCTCATCTCATATATTTAAGTTTTTTCTTTAACTTTTTCTCATTATCTTCATTATTATTTTTATCTGCTCATTTATTGTTTTCATAATTTTTATCTATTATTTTGAACATATTACTCACATTTACTTTAAAATCCTTATGTGCTAGTCTGGATTATGTTTGGTTTGGATCACCAATCATTTTTATTATGTGTTGGTCTGCTTCTATTGTCTATTTTTTCTCTTGGTTATCAATCATATGGTCATGCATTTTTTTATGTTAGGCAATATTTTTGTTCTAAGATAGGCATTGTGCATAAAAGAAACAGAGAACTCATATAAAGATGTCTCTCACTAGAGTAAATTTGCCTTTCCTCTATTAGGAATATAGAGTTTAAGCTCATCACCTTAATTTGATCAGGGAATAAACTGCTTCTGGGACAAGTTGCAATTGTGGTTAAGCTCAGTATACCTATATATTTTGTCATTTCAGATTTTCATGTGTGACAATCTCTGTCCTGGTTTTTCTGTCTCCCAGTAGTAGCCTTCTGGTGGGGGCCAAACCTGAATTCTTTAAAACTCCCATAATCTGCTTTCAGTTATTATTTTCACCAACTACAAATAATTTTCATCATTATCGATACTTTTAAAACTCAGTAGATGCTGTGTTCCATGTTGAACTATTATATTAATATTGTCCCATTTAATCCTCACAAATGTTGTGTGAATTAAGTACTCTTATTCCCACTCTATATTTGAGGAAAACTGAGTTAAAAAGCTCCCCCAAGTCTTAGCTAGTAAGACATAGAAGCAGGATTTGAAATAAAGAATGTCTGATTCCCAACTACATGCTTTAACCACTATATCATGTAGTCTTGGTATATGAAATTTTTGTTGTTCTTGTTTTTAGCTCTAAGGCATCCTTGATTCTTATCTTATTTTTAAATTTTTTTTCACTTACTTCTTGAAAAAGTTACTTATATTTGTTATTTATAATTGACTACTGTCACATTTATTTATTTATTTATTTATTTATTTATTTATTTATTTATTTATTTTTACTGTTTGGCTTCTTTTGCTTAATGCTTTAAGAATCATATATGTTGTGATATAGAGCTGTAGTTTGTTTATTTTTATTTCTGTTTAATATTCTATTGTGTGACTATACAATTTAATTATGTTGACAGTTTTATTAGAGCACAATTGACATACTATGAACTGACATGTTTTAGGTATACAGTTTGATAAGTTTTAACATAATACATTCTTAAAATCATCACCACTATCAGCATAACGAAAATACTCACCATCCAGAAAAGTTCCCCAGAGTGCCTCTATAATGTTTTTCTTCCATCCTGCCTGACCCATCCTCAAACAACTACTTTCTATTACTATAGTTTTTATTAAAACTATTTTTAAATAAATGGAATCATACAGCAAATGTACTTTTTGTATCTGGCTTCTGTTACAACATAATTATTTTAATATTCATTCAACAAAAATTTTTATTGTTTTATTTCTGAGTAATATTTCTTTTTATAGATATGCCAAATCCATCTATTCATCTGTATCTAGGCCTTAGTTACCTTACCTATAAACTAAAGATTATAATAATGCCTTCTTCCTTCGAATTTATGAACAGAAGACAAGGAGACTCATGTAGAGGGTCTAGTTCAGTGTCCATGTAAAATACATGCAGAATTTTTATTTGTCCCTCTTTCTTCCCGTCTCTGCCCTCCCCCACTTTCTTTCTATTCCACCTGCTCACCCTTCTCCTTCATAATTTTTTACTTAACCCCTTCTTTTTTCTTTTACTCTTCTTCCTACTCCTATTCTTTATCTTTCCTCTTCTGCTCCTTAATGTCCTCTTTATATCAAATTAAATTAGACTGCTCAAGGAAGATATATATATATATATATTTCCTTTCTATACTTCAGCCTTACCTCTTAGCTCTTATCCAAATCTTAATCATTGATCTCAACTTAAATTCCACCACCTCTATGGGTATAGCAGGATGTGCTTTCTCATCTCCAAAATGTTTTGACATCTTGTTTGTGCTTTGTCCTATACCATCTAGTGGTATTGTATTTGACTCTACAGCTCTCATTTTTAAATGTAGTCCATTTATAGTCTTGACCATGTCTTACTCAGCACTTAGCACTTGCCTTGATCCTGCAATTCCTTGGTAATATAATTAAATGAGTTAATAAACAAACAGTGTGTATGTATATACAACGATTCTTTTCATAGCAAATGTCAGCCTATTACTTTGAGTACTATCTTAATCTAATTAAATTTTTTCCCAAAGACATAATAAGATTCTTAATAATTATTTTTCTTCTTCAAACTTTGGACTAGTACTGGGCATAAAAATGATGAGCTCTAAGAAAGCATGGATCTTTTCCTAGTTTGTTTATTGATGTATCTCAAGGATTTTTCAGTAAATGTTGTTGCCTGAATGAATAATATAGAAAATTGCTTTTATATTTATATGTATTTTTCTATAGGGACTGTTCTTATTAGTTAACAATCGGGGGTATTTTACATGATAAATGAAATAGAAAGACACAAAATTCCTTGCAAGTATAACACAACTACTGATAAATCTGTGAAGAATGCCATTGACGTGGCTGTAGTGCCCTAGAGCTCAGCAGTCATATTGTCCTGAAAACACACTGCTCTCATTGGTAATGAACAACTAGAAATGAAATTAAGAGAATAATTAAATGTATAATAACAATAAAATGATAAAATATTTAGGAATACATTTAACAAATGCCTGCAAGACTTTTATACTGTAAACTACAAAACATCATCAAAAGAAATAAAAGAAAACCTAGTAAATGGGAAGACTTTTTATGTTTATGGATTGGAAGACTTCTATTGTTAAGAGGACAATACTCTCTAAATTGTACTATGGTTCCTGCAACCCCTATCTAAATCTTAACTGTAGTTTTTGCAAAACTTGACAAGTTGATCTTAAAATCTACATGGAAATTCAAAGGACTCAGAATAGCCAAAACAGTCTTGAAAAAGAGCAAACTTGGAGGACTCACATTGTCCTATTCAAAACTTACTACAAAGGCAGTGTAATCAAGATGGTGTGGTACTGGCATAAGGACATACATATCCATCAACAGAACTGATGACTTACAGAAATAAGCCCTTACATTTATGCTCAGTTGGTCTTTTTGATGAATGCTGAGACAATTCAATGGTAAAGAATATTTTTTTCAACCAGTGGTGCTGGGACAAGTGAATATCTATGAGCAAAAGACTGAAATTGAATGCCTACTTCATATTATATACAAAAATTCACTAAAAATGGATCACAGACCTAAATATTAGAGCTAAAGCTATGAACTTGTTAGAAGAAAACATAGGCAGAAATCTTCATCACTTTGAATTAGTCAGTGGTTTCTTACATATAACACCAAAACCACAAGCAACAAAAGAAAAAAATAATAATAATAAGTTGGACACCACCAAAGTTAAAAACTCTTGTGCACTCAGAAAAAAAGGCAACCCAAAGAATGGGAGAACATATTTGCAAATCATATGTATCTGACAAAGGGCTTGCAGCCAGAATACACAAACAACTTAACAATAAAAAGACAAATAACCCAATTTGAAAATGGGCCAAGGATTAGGATACACATTTAGTCAAGGAAAATATACAAATAGCCAATAAGC
The DNA here is from genome assembly GCF_964146895.1 of Miniopterus schreibersii. Classification (NCBI taxonomy): domain Eukaryota; kingdom Metazoa; phylum Chordata; class Mammalia; order Chiroptera; family Miniopteridae; genus Miniopterus; species Miniopterus schreibersii. The sequence continues at coordinate 32,864,160 of NC_138111.1, forward strand.
ACATGCAAAGTTGCTCAGCATTATCAGTCATTAGGCAAATATAAATTAAAACCAAAATGAGGTAATACTTCATACCCTCTAGGATGTCTAGAAAAAAAACAGAAAATAACAAGTGTTAGTGAGTATTTGGAGAAACAGGAAACCTTATACGTTGTTGATCAGGTTGTACCGTGATGCAACTACTTTGAAAAATAGTTTTGCATTTCCTCAAAATGTTAAACATGGAATTACTATGTGATCCAACAATTCCATTCCCAAAAGAAATACACACATAAACCCCCACAAAAATTTGTATGTGAATGTTTCTAGCATCCTTGTTGCCATAGACAAGAAGTAGAAACAACCCAAATGTTCCTCAACTGATGAAATGATAAACAAAAAGTGGAATCCATACAATGGGACATTATTTGGTTCTAAAACTGGAGTACTGATTTATGCTATGGCATAGATAAACCTTGAAAATATGAACTAAGAAGTCAGACACAAAAAGCCGCATATTCTATGATTTCATTTGTATGAAATGTCCAGAGTAGTAAAATCCATGAAGATAAAAAATAGCTTAGAGGTTGCAGGGGGCTGAGAGGAGGGAATGGGGAGTGACTGCTAATGGGTACAGGGTTTCCATCTGGGGTGATGAAAATGTTCTAAATTACACAGTGGTGATGATTGTGCAGTTCTGTGATTATACCAAACACCACTGAATTTTATACTTTTATAGGGTGAATTTTATGATATTCTAACTGTATGTCAATAGAAGTGTTATTAGCTAACTTTTACTATAAAACAAAACACAAAGACATTGTTTATGAAGGGATCAATTATTTAGCTTATATATAAAAAAAACACTAAATAGACCACAGCATAGCAACAAGCTCACCCCCATGACACCCCCCCCCCCCACTTCTTCAGTGAAGCATGACCTGATGACAAGTGACAGGCAGCCTTCTGGGCTTAACATACATTAAACACTTAGGTGACAACTGTATTACATTCTGTATATGGCTAACATTTAAGGCAATTTAATTGTACTTTTAAATGACACCCTACCCATGGTCTCTGCTTCACGAAGACTGCTGTAATGTCTTTATCTGCAGTAACACTCATTAAATGAAAACACAACGTTGCGTGCCTTTGCATGTTTGCCAATATCAGGCTTCCTCTTGGGGTCTCCCTGTGGGAGTCTGGTGGGATATCCCTTTTAACAAATGAGCATCAACTGTGTGAGCTGAAACCTTACCCTTTCTGCGACTTTCAGAAACACGATGTGGGCTGATGCAAAGCTGCAGTGTCCTCTCCTTCCCTTTGTGATTTATACCGTCTCAGAGACTGCAATCGCTTCCGCCCGCAGTCCAGTGGACACTTCCAACAGAACAAGCCAGCAGCGGGCCTCCCCAAGTGTTTATTCAGACTTTTCTAAATGAGAAACTCGAGGGTTTGAGTGGAAACAGGCTCCTTTCGTGGAAGAAATTACATTGACAGAGCATATCAAGACTCCTGGGGGAACTCTGGTTCTATTGAAAAAAAAAGTTTTCTTTGTCACAGAGTCTTTAAATATTGGGCATGTCCAGTTAATATTGAATTTCATATCTAAAGCTTTGCCAGAGAAAAACTAATATGGTGTTCAAACCTCAGCAGTGTGTCTCCAAAATGTCTGGGGTGAAAAGAATAAGACTGAAAAAGTCTCACATATTCAAGGGTCGCAGGCTTTCTTTCCACTTGTATTATTTTTCTATTGCTGCATAACAATGCCTGCAAACTTAGCCGCTTAAAACAACAGGCATTTATTAGCTCACACTTTTTGTAGCTGAGGTATCTGGCATGGTATGACTGGATTCCCTGCTCAGGGTCTCACTGAGCTAAAATTAAGGTGTCAGCTGGTCTGCAGTTTTCATCTGGGCTTAGAGTCTCCTTTCACACTTACTGGTATCAGCAGCACTTATTTCCACGTGGTTGCAGGACACTAGGCACCCATTTCCCTTCTAGCTGTTGGCTGGGACCCACGTGCAGTCTATCTCCCGTGGCCGCCGTACACAGTTCACTTACGGATGTTGGCTTTCTTCTGGGCCAGTGAGCAGGGAGCATATCTCTCTGACCTCCTTTTCTGTGACCAGCTGGGGAAGAATCTTTTATCTTTTAAAGGGCTCATGTGTTTAGGTCAGGCCCATCTTCATAATCTCCTTATCTTAACCTAACCAATTATGGAATAAAATCCAATATACTCACAGTCATTATGAGGGATTATGCAGCGCATGCATACCAGGGACAGGGAGGATCTTGTAAGCCAGTTCAGAATTCTGCCTACCATACCATGATCTCATTTTGAAGAAATGAGACTTAATATTTGACAGCAAACAAAGGCTTTGGGGTGATGCTCAACTGAATCTTTGGGTTTTGTGTGTATCGAGGTCCCAAGGTTTGGGGCCAGGAAAGGGTGGGTTAGGTAAAAGATGAGAGAGACATAGCAGCCCTGCTTTAATCACATGTAAATGTAGGTTTAGTTCTATCTGCATTTGCCTTTAAAGACTCTGAATCTGTGTCATTTCTGGAATAAAGCATGTCATAGGCACTTGATTATCTTTCCTTTAAAAGGATACACATATTTTCATGACTGACTGTTGTTGAACCAGATCACCAGGAATTTAGGAAACTTCTTCCTTGATGAAAGTTTTATTTGCTTTCCTCCTTTGAAAAAGTCTTTGAAAGTGTGTGCTAATAGTACGATTGGAAACTGGTATTGAATTCAACTTCCATTCTCCAAAAATAACACCTCAGCTCTGAATTATGGAATCTACATATAAATACTGTATATATGAGAGGACAGAGACAATTCTCCTCCTAGGTGTCTTTTTGTCAACCAAAGAGAGTGGCTGGTATATTTTGAAGACTTTAGTGAGTTCAGATGGTCTCTGGGACTCTACTTTCATGCTTAGAATTTAAATTCAGCCCAGCTGGGGAGCGGAGGCATCTTCCTGCTAGAAACCAAGGACAGGTGAGTTGAACATCGAACGCAGAGAAAGGGGAAGGGCTGGGAAAAGGAAAGAAAATAAAGTCTGTTCCCAGGAGACTGTTAAAGCTACGTCAAGAAAAATAACAAATGTGAAAATAAATGATACTAATCTATCCATTAACTTCTAAAATTCCGAGCCCATTAAAACACGCCACAAAGGAAGCTTGGGATGACTTGTTCTGCCCAATTAATTTTGAAGTATTGGAAATCAATTAGTTACAATAAACAGGCCGGTTCTCATTATTTTGGGCAGCTTGCAATTAGCTTCACCAGAAGAGGACTGTACACAGGGCCTTGGGTCTAAAGGCAGGCTGGCGCTCACGAAGCTGGCCGCGCACCCCTTCCTTCTAAAACGAAACCTCTCTTGCTCTATCAGTACCAACTTCTGGTAGTGAATTCAGACTTTTACCAAGGGGTCTGCTTTTTCACAGCACTGATTTCGATATCTGGGTTTTCGCTCAGCAGTATGTGCAATAGAAACGGAAATTCTTCTGTGCACGTACACAGGCATCATCTCAGTTCTTGTTTGCTCTGCCTTCAGCCCACAGGCAACACAGAACGAAATGTGCCTCACCCTTTTCTTATTTCTTTTGGCTGCCGAGGCACTTGGCTCGCCGAGGTACCCCCCTGCCAGCACAGCCAAGAAGGGCTCATTGCTCCCAGCTCATTAAGCGCAGTAGATTTGCTAGACAGAGCCTGTCTGCTTGCCTGCCTATCTGGTGTGCTAACTACTTTGCATCTGCAGTTTCCAAGGTATTCATTTGCTCACCAGAAAAAATAAAAATGAGGAAAAAAGCATAATCTGCATATTTCCCATGTTAGCACATTGATTCATTATGTCATTTCTAAAAGAGGGACAATATTATGACTCATGAGCATGGAGAGAAAAAAATGGAACATTTTATTTCTTTGTTGGTTCAATAAGTGTACATTTGGTAGTGACATGAACTAATTGCATAGTTACCATGAAATAACATGTTTTATTTTTCTGTAATAATGCAGTAACTACATAGCAACTTCACAGGGAGCTGTGGTAGTTATACGGTAATGTGATAATAGTGCTGCTTTACTTTTCCCAACAGCCGTGCAATTAGCTGTACGTAAAGTACAAAATACACCCCTTCTGAACAAATGGGCACATTTGCCTAAAGGGGTTCTTCCTTGGTTTTCTGGCCCCTAACGACCTATCTCCCACATCAAACCCCGCACACTATTCAAAAACCTGAACCTAAGTCCTTCCCATAAACTCTCTTCTTCAAACCCGACGAGCTACCCATCCTTCAGAGCTCTAGCACGAGGCAAAGGACTGAAGCCTAAAACTAAAACCCTGTGTAGGGCTTTATGTAAGTAACCCAGAGGGACTCTAAAGGGCGAAGTAGCAAAGCCAGGGAGGATGTCTTCTGCAGACTAGCTCCAGGCCACCAGACTGTGGGGAAGATCTGAGACCCTTCTGGCAGGTCCAACAACGAGCCGAGCTAAATCTAAGTAAGGGCATAAATTTACTTCCCGGGTGAAGAGGTGTGGGAAGCCCTGGCTGCATTTCCCCTGCTGAAAGCTCCGGGAAGCAAACGCACAGCCCCGGAGAGAGGGGAGAAGAGCTCCTCTGTGTCTCAGCAGGCAGAGGGGAGCTGCAGGCCTCTCGAGAAATAGCGTCTCTATAAAAGAGGAATATATCGAAGTGGAATTGCTCTAAACATTGTTGAAAGAGAGTCAGAGAGTCTCTTATGGGAACAAAGAAAGATTCACGTAGTAAAAGAGACTTAGATATGTGGCTAAGATATCAAGCCTGGCAGGAATAAAGCAGCTGGGCTCTGCGCCATCAGAGGTCGAAGTCCCAGGCACTTGACTGCAAACCGGGGTCAAAGTCACACAGTTGTTGGACAAAAAGCAGTGGAGGGCTGCTCAAGGGACAGGAGCTTGGGTCAGTGTGTGCCCACCCCACCCCACCCCAGAGCATGCTGGGTGCAGGGAGGAGAGGCAAGGGAGCCATGCTTTCTGCTTCTGGAGTGGGGGTGCTGAGCTGCGCCTGGAGAGAGGGGGCTCCTCAGCACCTCCCGGGCTGCAGGAAGCTCCTGTGTCCCCCCAGGAGTCCCGCTGGGCCCCACCTGAGCCGTCCATGGCAGTGGGATCTCTGCTGGCTCTGCCTGGGATGTGCCTGAGACCCTGAGCCCTTGGGCTGCAGAATGCCCTGGCATCAACTATCTCAGCCATGAAATGGGCCTAAAGATGGTTGAAAAAGAAAAGGAGACAGAGATACTGAGGCATACAGACCCAGAGGCTGCAACAGAATAAGAGAATGAATAAGATAGAGGGAGACAGAGTTACTGAGAAAGAGAGACACAGAGAAGGAGGCATAGAAAGAATAAGAGAAAACAAGGTAGAGTAATAGAGAGAGACAGACACAGAGAGAAAGGGGTGAGAAGCAAAAGAAATGATACCAAGAGGCAGAGAGGCCCAAAGATGAAAAGAGAGTCCAAGAGGGAAGGAGGGAGGGAGAGAGAGAGAGGGAGAAAGATAATTTTATGTATATATGCATAAGATCCTTCTGATTTTTGGTCAGTCTCATTCTAACCATTTTTGGAGTTGTATGAGAGCCAGAGGCAATGCTTCTGCTCATTATAAAATTGCATTGCATTTTGAACTTCTGGTTTGGTACCAAGAAATGAATCACACAGCCTTGGAGGAGTACTGTCATTTTTCTCTGTGGTCTAATTTAAATTCTCTATCAAATACCATTGCAACAGTGACTTTTAACATTTTGCATGATTTATGCTGTTAATGAGCAAAGAACCAGAGCAGGTTGGGGTGTTCTCTATAAAGGGAATGGATTGAAATAAAATTCTGCACACAGGCTTTGTAGAAAGAACAATTCCAGTTCTGATGTGTCTCATCCAAAGTGATGTCTTTAACATTTGTTCCTACTTAGGGCAAGTGAAATGATATTTTTCACTGACTGGGGTACCTAGATAAAATTCCTGTCCATAGAGGAGAGCTAATGGAATGGGGAGGAAATACCCCAAAGGTAGAGGAAAGCCACAACATCATCTAATTGACTCCAAAAGTTAACCTCTTTAGTCCAACAGAAGACAGAGAAGACACCAAAAGGTTCAATTAGCTGTGTTTATTGAAGCCAAGTACATTGGATATTGGTAGCCTAGAGGTCAAAATTACAGACTGAAAGTTCTGAATTTTTAAAAATGTTTCCTGGGTTGTTTGAAAAAAATATTGCCATGAGTTGAAGGAGTACTTTGCACTGGATTAGGAAAGGTATCAAGAACCCAAGTCCCTCAAATTTACCATGTGATCCTGCATAAGTTATTTTGACCTGAGCTACGTCACTCTTGACCGTAGACTTCTGTTCACCACCCCATCCCACTTTTCTCTTTGGATGTGTGGATCCCTAGTCTAAGTTTACTTTCAACATAAAATGTTAAAGTAAAATTCACAGTTGATTCAAGGACAATTTGAAAGAGAATGGACAAGTAATTCAAAGCCACCCACTCAACCAATACGAACTATGCTCCAACTTCCCTACCCCTTACTCCTTTTGGAATGAGCTGTGCTAGTTATTGGGTGGGGAACATGGTTGCATGTGATATTGTGCTCAGTATTTCACTATGGGTTGGAGCTTTATCAATGTTGTGGGCTGTGATCTCCTAATTCACATGGTAAAACTCTAACTCTCAGTACCTCAGAAAATGACTTAACTTTGATAGAGGTCTTTAAAGGAGTCATTAAATTAAATTGAGGTCATTAGATGAGTCCTAATCCAATAGAAGTGATATCCTTATAAGAAGAGGAAATTAGGACATAGACACATTCCATGTGAAGACATAGGGAGAAGACATTGACAAGTCAGGGAGAGTAGTCTCAAAAGAAGCAGAGCCTTCTTACTCCTTGATCTGGTCTCTAAAGCTGTGAGAAAATAAGTCTCTGTTGTATAAGCCATCTAGTCTGTGGGACTTTGTTATGACAGCCCCAGAAAATGAACGTAATCAGTTATCATTATCTGTGCCAAGAATCACTTTCAGAGTGTAGGTATTATTCCTTAACTAGTGAAAGTTATACTTTATCAAAGACAAAAGTTTTTAGTATGATACTTGAGTATAAATCATATTAACCAGCCATCTTAAAAGTGATATTTAGAACAATGGTTTACTCTTAAAAATATACTTGAAAGCCTTCTTAAGAGCCTCAAGTCTTCCTTCACCAACTCATCCTGAAGGTGAGGAGCCCTTCTTTCTAGTCTGCATTAGCTACTTGGGGTAACATCCAAAGGCCCAGGTACCTTCTCTGAGCAATGACATCCTCTCTCCTGTTCCATCCGTATGATCCCTATATGAGCAGAGTGGCTACTGTCTCTCCCTCACCTTTCTCCTGATGACATTACTTCCTTTGTAACACCTTTCCATGGAAGCTATGCCTTTTCTCTTGCCTTAGATATTGATGTTGTTTGCTCTTTACTTGGCTCTGTGCTTGCCTTTCAGAGTTTTGTTGACAATCTCTTCTCTTCTAAAGTTTGAACCAGGTCTATTCCACATGTTTGTTACTAGTTTTGTTACCATTTCATGAGTAGATAAGAAGTTTTCAGCAGAATGTAAACTATACCACCAAACCCACTGTTTGGTGTAGCTCTTTAGCTAGAATTATTATTTAAATAGTAGTAGTAGCAGTAATAGCAAAGCTTACACACACACACACACAGAAGGAAACAGTCTGTTGATTTACATTCTGGTACCAGCTACTTATCCCGTCAAGGTCTGGTACTTTGAGCAACATTGGTCCACAGGTTCTACTTTTCTCCTTTATTTCATGCCTTTGCCTGATCTTTGAAGCTCTAAGAATCTGATTTCTTTTGTCCTGGGGTTTTCCCCTTGGTTCCAAAAAGTAGCTATTTCCTTGGTTTCTTCATTTAACTTTGTCCCTGTGAGCATCTCCTTCACTCCCCTGAATCCTTTTCCAACTTATAGTATTTTACACATATCAGTCGCTGCCATGGGACACTGTCTGGTCGTGTCGTAATTTACACTGGAAGAAATGTCACATTGAGCATTTTACCAGATGTAGCTCTTATGTGCTCTTAAAAACATGTAGTAGGTGATCAAATTCCTTTCCCCCTCAGTGATTCCATTTCACATTTTCCTTCCTGTGCTTTGCCTAATCTTGTTCACTGCTTTTACTAAAATAGTAAGTATATTACCCTATGCTATAACATGTCTTCTTATAATGTTTTATTTTGCTAAAAACAGAGAAAAATGGAAAGAGTGCTCAGGTATTACTGTCTCCAATGGAAAAGACAGTTCTTTCTGTTTTATTCTGAATTCTTGTCATGCAGTTTTTTCTTGAATTCCATGTCCAACATCCACACATGCATTAGGAAATTATATTAATGACTTAGCATGAGGATAGTTGAAAAGGGGCATCCTTGGGCTCACTCCCCACCTGCACTTGCATCGGTAGTCAAGTGGCCAGTTGTTTCTTTTTTGAGTGAATTTCTGTAGGGAAATGGTCTGTCAAAGCCCTGCTCTTGCTCTCTGTCCCCACAACCACACATAACCAACTCATAGTGTAGTGAAAATAGAACATCAAAGAGGCCTTGTGCTTCCCCCCTCCTTCCTTGCTCTCTTTCCTTTCTTCTTTTGCAGTTCCCTTTGTTTTATTACAGTTTCTCAGATTTGTCCTGATAACCCCTCTCTTGCCGCTTTTGCAGGTCTTGACTTTCTCCAAGTTCTCCATCATTTGTCACTACTCAATGACATTTACTTCAAGGCTTCCTTTCTGCTTTTTAATACTTGCCCCTATAACGTTTTCTATAGTTACTCATTATTTTTCTGTGCACATTCTTGATTTTATCCTAAATATGCTACTAAGGTTAGATCATTAGGGTTCTGTGCAGCTCAATGTGTCCTGTTTGGTAGGAGGAGGTATTTTCATGGTTCATATTTATCCTAAAAAATAGCATGGATACTGTGCAAAAATATAGGTTTAAGACTCCAGGACTCAGAGTCTCCTTGAGTCTGCCCTTTCTATTGGGTTTGGCCATAGGTAATCACAAAGTCTTTCAATAAATGGGACTGACTGACTGGGTGGAGATTTGTGGAAGGTACTCTTGGTAATGAATTGAATGGGATTTGTGCAATGAATGTCCTGACTTCTTTCTCAGCCCAAAATAATCTGGATGCCTTATGATATGCTCACGGTCAACTTCCTATTGCTTATTCTATTCTAGTTAATGTTGGATAATATTTCATCAATTTTATAAGACACCAATGTTGTTAAGCAGAGGTTCTTACCCTGGAGTCTAGGGAGTAGAACACAGCAACTGAGAGCTTGGGCTTTAAAGTCAGATTGGATTGCATTCTAAATCTTGCTTTACTCCTCATGAGCTGTGCGGACAAAGGCAAGTACTCATCTTCTATGGACCTTTGCTTCTCATGATATCAAACGAGGACAGTAATCTTCTTTAAGGGTTCTAAGGCTCCAAACTATACAAATGAACTTAATTTTCTGGATGTCCCTTTGGAAGAAAATGGCTTAAGAAATAGTTGGTGTGGTTCAAAAGAAACCTAGGTTATATGGTAGATGCAGATTCATTTGGGGAAGCCTTGAGGGAAATAAAGACTCAGCTAGTTTTCCTCCAGTGCAGCTATAATGGAGATTCAGTGAATAGTTTTACTTGACTTCCTATAAAGAGAAATGTATTATATATATTAAGATGCCGGGAGCAATGAAAACAATCAGTAATTTAAAATAGAAACTCTGAATTAAAGTTACAATGGCAGCCACTCCTACTTTGCAAGGACTTATTTATACTTGAGTTGTTTGTCACAAGAGCAATTTCATGTGATCTCTTTAAGAGTGAGTGGCCTAGAGTTTTTAATTTAATAATTCTTCCCACCAGAGTTGAAGAGACCAAGCCAGGTGGTATGATGATACCTTTATGGTGTTAGCACAATGACCAGCATAAAGAAAATGCTCAAAAAATTGTAGCTGTGGTTATGTTTAGTTAATATAAGGAATTCAAGGAGTCCACAGATCCCCTCTGCAACTGCATGTTGATTTTTATGCATCATGTGCATTTTTCTAAGGATTGAATCATATATTTATTTATATTCTCACATGGTTCATACTCATTAAACACAGATATTTTAGCTTCTGCTCAAATGTGAAATCAACTCAGAGTCTCTGCTCATCTTCAAAGATGTCTTGAGACTGATAATAAACACATGAAACTTCACTTCAGACTCAGAGTAAAGAAAGGTCAGACACATGTCTGTGATAAATCATTGTAAAAATCTAGAAACTGTCCTGGAACTGAAAAGATATTTAGGTGTGAAGGCATGATATATCTGCTAGCTATGGGTCCAGCTAACATGTTCCTCTTCATGCGTCTAGAAACCCATTTAATTGTTCTGTGGACTGACAAGTCTTTCCTTCATTGATGATCCTTGAAGTAGTCCCTTGAGAGCTGCTGGTAATCGCCAATGTTTATGTGGTGAGGCTTATAACTTTCTTGGTTCCCTACAATATCATAAATCCTTGCTTTGGGGCATTGTATAATGACTCCAAGATGTGGAATCTTCCTTATCTTTGAAAGTTCAAATTATATAGTTCATCTCTCAGTGGTCACTCCTACACTGCCAGATGGCCCCATTTCATCAGACAAATAAGTATCTGGCACTTCCTACTATAATATGACTATTTGTAAATGGTGGTATTTATTTCTTACAGAGGGTAAACCCCATCCCCCAAACCCCAAAGTCAGTTAACTTCAGAATTATATTTTCTCCACGGAGCACAGACCTTACTAAACCATCTGACTGGTTGGGTTTTTGAACGGTGTTCCAGTCCAGGAGTTTTGGTTTTTACTCTTCTTTTTTTTCATCTTTCAGTAGTAATTCTGTGACATGATACGTTTGCTGGCACCTTGGCTAACTATGTTCATGCATTCCTTCACACCTTCTAAAACTGTAAATGTAATCCAACGCACAGCTGTTGGAGAAAGCCCGGGAACTGGGATACTGCAAATCAGAGGTGTGGTAGGGGAGAGGAGTGTGCGCAGCAGATAACTGTACTTGATTAGCTAGATTTAAATAGTGTTGGATGAATTTGCCAGGTGAAAATAAAAATTGTCAGTTCAGTTTAATTTCATGGTGAATCAAACAAGGAAATTAGATTCTGCTACTCTGTCAGTTTGACATCCACAGCAAGTGACAATTAGAGATGATGAGAGAACTTATATTTACTTTGAAACTCTTGATTTTCTGATAGTCATGTAACTTTTATTTACCCTTGCCTTGCACAAAAATGTGGCATAGCCGTAGAATTAGTAGAGGTTGCTAGAACATTCAGGATGTAGATGCAAGGGGCAGCAGGGGCAGGTAGAGAGGCCAGAGCTCACTTTCATAGCACAGCATAATCAGATTGAGCGGTGCGCTGGAGAGGGAAAGCCCCTGTGCAGTTAGGCCAGAGGAGTTAGAGCTGAAATGCAGATAATAACACAGTGGTCACACCTCTTGCTTCAGCAGACAAGATTTTATTAGAGCAAGTCAGGGCTGGAAGGCAAAGGATGAAAGTGACTCTGACTTGTGCTGTTGCGGCCAGGCCATTCAGGCTGATTCTCATTTTCTTCGTAAATCCACGACCAAAGCATCGAACATCTTGGAGGACTCACATTTAAACATAAATGCATTTCTAGACATTCTCCCCTACCACTGCTAATACAAAAAAGTGAATTTCAATTCCAAATTAGGGTTCAAAGAGCACAGAAAAATTGGTAGAATTGAAGCATGAAATGATCCCTTGGGAAGTTGCTTCCTCGGCAAGAGGTAGATCTCAATAGCACGAAGAAGAAATCATTTCCTACCTGAATTTACTTCCGAAGAGAGAGTTTCAGGGTTGACTGACTCCCTTTGGATAGCAAAGACAGCACTGGGAGATAAGATACAGGATGAGAGGCAAAATATGGTTTGATTGATTCAAGGAGAGTGATAGAGATTAAGATATTCTCAACTTTAATTGAATGGATATATAGTCATTTTTAAAGAATCATACATCTTGTGGGTATAAAGGTCACAAGAAGGCCCTGGTAAGTCAACGCACACCATTCTCCAAAACTTTTCATGGACCTGAACAACATTCTTAGATCTCACTTCCTGAAAGGCCTTTCTCTTCCCACGCCCCACCCCTTCTCTCCTTGGTTAAGGAGGTACACAATTCTGACGCCAACTAGATATTTATTTCCCAACAAAAACAATGTGTCAATATTCAGTACAAGCTTCTTACTTTCCTTTTCTCACATTAATCTGAGGAATTTGTATTATGACATAACTAGCACATAATAAGATGATGGTAGAAGAGTCAATGAATGAAAGAGTATGAACAGATATTTTTGTGTGCTTGAGAGGTTTACCAATTGAAAACTAAAATCCTGAATTAGGAAAACTTGATAGCTATATGGAACATATCTGTATAGTCATCGGTGATTTTGAATTTATTTCTTTAATCTCGCATGATCAAAGTTAGGCTGAAAGAGAGAAAAAAGGATCCTGCATAATTTGAAGGTGACATATGAGATTATATCCTAATTATTTGGAAATGTGATAATTCATGGACATTGATGAATGGGGGGGAAAAATGAATTAATTATTTCCCATCTAGTTCCCACCTTTCTTGGTACAAATTTAAAACAAGAAATAAAAGCAATGCACATTGCCTCAGTTATACAAAATCCCTAACAATTTGATTACTGCTTATACCAGAATTCTAGTGTAAGTGGAGTACACTCATCTTAGGGTACTTGTTACATATAAATTCCAAAAGCATCTATTTAAAACCTTCTTCAATACTTTAAAAATGAGGTACAATATTGATAAACAACTTGAACTAGAAATAAATTAGCAGCACACAGCTCGACAGCCTTCCATAAATCCTCACATTTCCACATCTTGTCTTTTATTGGGAGGCTAATTGATGCTTGCGTGTATCATCTGAATCATACAAGCAAGATAAATATTTATAAGTGAAAAATTGTGTAACATTTGAGAAATCCAGAAAGGGTCTCCCTTTGCTTGGTCTTAATACTAACTATATTCCTTAACAGCTAATCAGTTACTATCTACTTATGTAAAGTATAAGGTTATTTATTTCCATTTTTTTCTCTCTTCTTTTCCTTCCACTTTACTTCATTTTATTTCTTTTTCTTTATTGCCAAAGTTTCTGAAGGGCAATTAAATCTTTAGCGGACCATAACCTGCAGCTCTTTTTTTATTGATGGCAAATGCTTGAAACTGAAATTTAATATATGTTCTTTAGTTAATATTTTTGAGGGGTCCCTGAAGGAAAATACATGCATGAGGCTATATGAGCTGTGCCTTTAAAGAGTTACTCACTATAAAATGCTAGAGGACATTCATCTTTGATGCTCTCCTGTCCCACCTTGAAAACGTCTGTGAAGGTCCATTAGCAAAAAAATGATATAGATAGGATCTCTCTGCGGTTTATTAAAAAGTTTCAAATTATGATTCCGACTTTCCCTAAAATAAATACATTTCGCTGCTAGCATATTAATTGCCAATTGGAACATTCTATAGCTCTACCGTAACACAATGCCATGGTTCATTACCTGCAGATACTCCATTCCGCGAGCCACTGGTTACATGCAGATATTCCAAATGACTTCATAAACACAGGAGCGCATACTGTTAAGCAGTGATTAATTCCTACAAGACCATGTGATGCCCTGTAATTCTTTAATGGTGCCAAAGTGATCTATAGCACGAGCGCATACTTTGGCCAGCTCAGCAAATGCCCAAGGCAAGCATCAGGTACATCTCTCCTTGCAGGCATTTTGTGGGGATTTTATTCACCTTGGAAAAGGACCTACAACTTGCACTGAAAAGATGCTGTAAGAATCTTGCAGTTGCTCAGGGAGGAATAAAGGGACATTTCTTTCCTCTTAAAGATATATTATTCATTTATGGTGTTCACATGATCATGGCACCCAACAAAAAGGAGTGGGAGAGCTGCCCTTTCTCTGTCTCTCTGGCACCATTGCCTTGGGAGAGACCTTAGGCCCTTTTCATATATTTTGAGATTATTTATTTATTATATAGAAAGGTTTTCTAAGGATACACGTCAGCAGCCAGGTCCATCAACAGCAGTGCATGAACAGAATGCATTTAGACACCTGTGAGGTTACAACAGCAATCAGTGACTCGCCCCAACTTTAAGTGAGAATTCTGGTGATACTGTGATGTCAGACAGCCTATTTTGATTAAAACATTTCTTTATTGATTTTTTGATGGGCCCATTACTGGAGCTCCTGGGTAGATATAAACATTTCTCAGGACAATGCAATCCAACAGAGAGGTGGGACTGGGCCTGGAGTCCTAAAATAAGAAACATTAAACCCACTGGCCAGGAAGCTCACAGTCCCTGAAGGTCAAGCCTCAGACTCTCCCTCAGACCCAAGGCCACTATGTGAAATAAATTAGGTGCATAGGGAAGAATATGAATAATGGTGGAAAATGAAGACATGGTTAGTGTTGGGAGGGTCTTATTTCTAAATACTTTTTAATAGTTGAAGCAACTATTAAACATCTTATTGTTCATATAGAAAGAGGGGGCTCTGCTAAGCCCTATATTGGAGACAGACATCCCAGGTTACAGTCTGATTTGAACACTTACTCTCTGGGGTATTTTGACAAATCAGCTAAAATATCTGAGGTTCAGATGCTTCCTTTAAATGAAGAGATAACAATACCTGCTGGGCTTGGGCATACCGTCCATGACCAATCAAACAAGGTGGACAATGTATCTGGAAAACCCTCTAAAAACCTGAAAGTGCATAACAAAGAGAAGTAACCATTATTTATTTGATGATGAAGCCTTTACAAGAGGCCTTCAAAATATTCTTTAAAAAAAACCACCCTCAAAACCTGAGGCTTTAAAACTATATCTTTCTAAGCTGAGCCATTGTTTAAAGGCCTGGCTGCCCTTTTACCTTACTTGAAACAGTTCTGGAAGTGATGAAATGGGCTCTAGAAATTCCCCAAAAGGTATACTTTGCTGCTAAGTAGGATGCTTGCTGGATCCAGGAGTCGTGGCTCAGTAGTGAGAGCTGAGAGTGTTCTTTGTGCCACGAGAAGCATGGCTCTAACTTGGGAAAGTTTCTTACAATGAACATAGTTGTAAATGAAGAGTTACATGCAGTTCACATTTTATTAGAGAGGAAATCATAACTTAGGTCTCTTTTTTGTTGTTTATTGTGATGATTTACATGGTTCTAAAAATGTGGAATGGTTCTAAAGCCAAGTAACTCATGTGAATTTTGAAGGAATCTCAGCTGTCTTTTCTTTAGACTAACTCCTATTTCTGTGTGATTTGTGTGTATGTGTGTGTGTGCTTTATGATCTAGATGGAAATGGGTAATTCTGGAACAAGACTACATAAATGATCTAAAGTAATGAAAAACTCTGAAGATATGTAGATGGTTTGCAGGAGTCATCATCTGTTTAGGAGAGTATGCTTAACTGATATGATCTCCAGAATTCTTGGGCAAGAGTTTTTAAATATTGAAGCCATTTAGATGCCATTTCAGATCATAAAATATTGTTTTAAAATCACCATAATTTCCAAAATGGTTGTTAAAGATAATCAGCATTGTTACTGATATGTTTTGTAGTTCTTTATTATGGTATGGTGGTTAAGATATGGAACTCTTACATATAAAGGAGCACACACATACAGGTATACAACATTTTTTTATGAAGTGACTTCTAATTTGGAGGAGGTTATAGTCCCACTGGCAGGCAGTCTTGTCATACTTTGAAAGTTTAAAAAGCTATCTTGGGTTGATTTAGAAGAAGAAAACTCATGCTCATGTATTATATATCCTTAATATTGAATCAGCAGGCATTTTAGATGTTTATTTCAATTCAAAACCTAAATTAGAACAAACTGAAAAGTTTTATTTCATTGTATAAATTGATATAGGATGATATATTCATTCTCAGGAAGATTTTTTTCTGAGTTTCATTTAAAAATACAATAAACTTTTAGTTATCCTAGCTGGATGCTAGGTGCTGGAAATGAAAGTTAAAGAAGATGTGGTTCTTGCTTTCAAGTTGCCTAGTGGGAAAACCACACCTTTAACTCCACAATTACCAAGCTGAGGGCTCAGAACTTGGAGGGAAGTGAGCTGCAGCATTAGCATGGGGACATTTCCACGCTCCTGAGGGACCAGGTGATCCTGGGTGAGACGCAACGCTCTGGTTCTGAGATTTGTCATTAAGGAGGAAAAAAGAGAACGAAAAATGGGTGAAAATGAAGAAAAAGTGTCGATGGTCAAGCAGGGAGCTGAAGGGACTTGAAAAACTATTTAGGCAATGAAAAGACAAATCTTGTGTCTTCAAGCATAGGCGGTTGCAATGTTAAAGTGTTTGTCAATTTTAAAAGTGTTTTTATTTCTGATTTTTACTTCCATTCTTGACTCCTCTCAAATTAGGCAGACAAAAGTTTGTTTTTGGATTTTTTTTGTATCAATCAAGCTTTGTAACAGACTGAAACAGCATAAACTTCTCTCAAACTGAAGACATTTGGTGATCTGGTTTAATTGGGACGTGGGGCCACTGCTGTGCTTGGTTGTGTAGGTTATTTGAAAATGCAATGAATAAGGTGTCCTCTGTTAGTTGTGCTAATGTGTGGTCAAAATAAATATCTTGAAATCCTTGAATACTGACGAGTCTCTAACTGTAAAAGTATAAGCACATTTCGAGAAAAACACCCTCTGTGTTATTTGCTTTGCCCCAAATACTTACAGGCTTTCTTACTCAAATGAGCTTACAAGGCTCCTCTGACCTCTTTAATTCAGGGTTGAAAGGTATAGTTGGCCCAGTTCTTGCTTCCTTTCTCTGGGACCCAAGTTGCTGGCTGTTTGGCCTTCTATGAGTACCCTTGTCTCCTCTCATGATGGAGGGTTTCCTGGTCTTAGTTTACCTTATTTGGCTGCATTAAATGATAGACAGATAGATGATAGATAAATAGGTAGAATACATTATTATATGGTAGAAAGAAAAACATGTCCAAATCCACAAACCCCTTTGTTTGGGCTCTGAACCTACAGTCCCAATTAAATTGTCTTAACTGTGTGGTTTTAAATACTCCATTGGGTCCTTAATCCAAGAGAGAGCTAACCTTTGTCAGTCTAGAGATGAGTTTTCTGATAGAGACTGTTCTCAGGGTTATTTAGAGGTCTTGGTAGTGTCCTGGTGCCTCAGAGTCAAATGTGCATTGCTTAATCAATACAAGGACATTCCGTTTCTCTGTCATGGATTTCATGGTGTCGCTTGAATGACAAATGGGCAATTGATGAAGCCTTTGGGGGAAGAATTTTAAATCCATTCAAAAAAATGTAGCATTACACTCTTACCCTATATAAGATGGGGAATGAAGGAAACGAAGATGTGTTGTTTACAAGTTCAGTGTGTGAAAGTCATTCATTGTATCTCCTTTAGAATGTGGTAGTTCAAACAGCATTCTGGTATATCAGGTCTAAGAAACAATGGTGCAGGGAGTCATTGGGGCTAGCTGTAAAGCATAAAATTACTTTCAATGTGTTAGGCTATTTGGCTTTGAAAAATCTTTGTGTGTGTGTGTTATTGTACTTCATTTTTCTTACATGGCAGGCTTCCTTTCTGTACTGAATGTTTTAAAATAACACAAAGATTGAGGAAAATTTCCTCTTTTTCCCCCCACAGGAAATAATAGAACAGAAACCCATTTTTTACTAATTGTATCTGTCATACAACTTTGGAAGTAACACAGACTTGTTTTCTTCAGAAAGTCAATGCGTGAGTCACTATGATTGGAAGTGTTCTTTGGATTTTGGAATGAGGAGCTAACAATAGGAATGACTGCACTGAGGCAGCTCAGTCTGACTCATCGTATAATTAACTATGTGCAATTAGCATGATGGGGAGGGGGGGCCAGATTTTTCTTCTGTCTGATCTCTTTATATGGACATACAAAAGCGAAGGTACAAGCTCATGTCTTATGGATAGATGAAAAAATTTCCCAAATATTAAGAAAGAAAGAGCATAGACTCGCTTAATCCGTCTTTTGACAATGATTTTGAAAAGGTCCTGATGTAATTCTCTCCCCAGTTGGGTAAAATTTTGAGGTTGATGCCTTAAGATGTGTATAACTCCTTCCCCTTATCTCAGTGTTAGAAAAGGGTTAACTCTGACTGCAGAGGTCTGTAGAATTGAATTCTACCTGTTTTGAGAGTTTAATCCGTATAGTACAATATCATAAGGACCAAGGAGGCTGCAAAAGGTCCTGGGCTTTAAAAATCTCTCTTTTTTTTTTCTTTTAAGAATACTCTAGGTTTGAGATGGCTTATTGGTTCTAGGCTTCTCCATAAGAAGGGAGTGCCAGTGCCGATAAACACTGCTCTTCCACCATGGAATTAAGTCTTTGAAACTGAAGCCTTAAGCTCCAATTGTGCAGGCCATGATTTTTCCGTTTAACCACATTAACTAAACCATGTAAATACAGAAGATGTCCTGTATTCACATTTTAAAATATCTCTCAGGTTCTATCTATCACCTATCTATCATCTATCTATCTATCTATCTATCTATCTATCTATCTATCTATCTATCTATCTATCTATCTATCTATCATCTATCTATCTATCTATCATTATCTATCTATCTATCTATCTATCATCTATCTATCTATCTATCTATCTATCTATCTATCTATCTATCTATCTATCATCTATCATCTATCTATCTATCTATCATCTATCTATCATCTATCATCTATCTATCTATCTATCTATCTATCTATCTATCTATATCTATCTATCTATCTATCATCATCTATCTATCATCTATCTATCTATCTATCTATCTATCTATCTATCTATCTATCTATCTATCTATCATCTATCATCTATCATCTATCTATCATCTATCTATCTATCTATCTATCATCTATCTATCTATCTATCTATCTATCTATCTATCATCTATCTATCTATCTATCTATCTATCTATCTATCTATCTATCATCATCATCTATCATCTATCTATCATCTATCTATCTATCTATCTATCTATCTATCTATCTATCTATCTATCTACCTATCTATCTATCTATCTATATCTATCATCTATCATCTATCTATCTATCTATCTATCTATCTATCTATCTATCTATCTATCATCTATCATCATCTATCTATCTATCTATCTATCATCTATCATCTATCTATCTATCATCTATCTATCTATCTATCTATCTATCTATCTATCTATCTATCTATCTATCTATCTATCATCTATCATCTATCTATCTATCTATCATCTATCTATCTATCTATCTGTCATCTATCTATCTATCTATCTATCTATCTATCTATCTATCTATCTATCTATCTATCTATCATCTATCATCTATCTATCTATCATCTATCTATCTATCTATCTATCTATCTATCTATCTATCTATCTATCTATCTATCTATCTATCTATCTATCCATCCATCCATCCATCCATCCATCCATCCATCCATCCATCCATCCATCTATCTATCTATCTATCTATCTATCTATCTATCTATCTATCTATCTATCTATCTATCATCTATCTATCATCTATCTATCTATCTATCATCTATCTATCTATCTATCTATCTATCTATCTATCTATCTATCTATCTATCTATCTATCTATCATCTATCTATCATCTATAATCATCTATATCTATCTCTCTATCTATCATCATCATCATCTATCATCATCTATCTATCATCTATCTATCTATATCTATCTAATCTACCCATCTATCAACTATCTATCTATCATCTATCATCTACCTATCTATCATCTATCATCATCTATCATCTATCATCTATCTATATCTATCATCTATCATCATCTATTTATCATCTATTATCTATTGATCTATCATCTATCTATATCTATCTCTATCTCTCTCTCAGCCAAAAAATAAATATTAAAGTTGAAAATACTGCTATTTCTGAAAAGCAAAAAAAATTCAACTCTTTCTCTTCATTTCAAAAAATCAACACCGTTTTTTTTCCTGTCTGTGCTTTAATTATAAATTCTGATTCAGAGGGTGATTATTCCAAGTGTAATTGTAGCTGGAATAGCAGTGGTATAGCATTCATTGTGTCTCTTTCACTTTTTCTCTGAAAAGCTTAGCATAGGTCACTTTTAATTTTAGAAAAACATAAGAAACCAAACTCACCAAATTGTATACATTAATTATGTGCAATTTTTGTATATCATTTTGTACCTCAAAAGCTGAAAAACAATAGAATAAATGTAAGAGAAAATGCACATTTCTTTTTGCATCTCTAATTCCCAATTCATGAATTAAAATAATTTACTTTTAACTATATTTAAGCAATATAAGTTCATCATTACCCAAGATTGCATATTGGTTTTTGGCACCTTGTAAAATAAGTTGATTAAGTGACAGCATGATCTTTGAGGATTATTATAAAATAGCCCCTTGGCCTATACAGATTTTACTTGTATCCAGTTTTCACCAGACACTTACTTCTCTGTGAGTAGTATCTTCACATTATACATCTACTGGTAAGGAAATTCATAATCTTAAAACATATGGTTTGGTAGTGTTCAGATTTGTATTTTAATTCTCACTTTCAAGAAGACAAATTAAAAATAAAATTAAGAATAAGCTATTTCTAAAATTTTAAACTCTGGGTCCATAACAATTTATCTACACTGTTTCTTCTAGAAGAAAGAATGACCAATTAACTTGTTGTGCTGTTTAAGGCATTTCCTTTTTCTTTGTCACCACTCAAATTATTTATTGCGGTATAACAAATACAAAATTTATTGGTTTAAAACACACTTATTATCAATATCTCACTTTGTGGATTGACTGAAATGGTTCTTGCTCATGTTCTCTCCTGAGGCTGCAGTCATGTGAATGTCCAGGATGACCACTCACATGGCTGGCAGCTGGTGCTGACTTCAGCTGGACCTCAGCTGGATTATTAGTCAGATCACCCACACATGCTTCTCCATGTATATAAATCTATGGAAAATTATTTACTCTTGTGTCTACTGCCTTTCTAAGTTCACATCTATATGGTGGTGATAGATAGGATTGGGGTCACTACCGATTATTAAGACCAACATTTAGGAAGGAAAGCTGGTTGCTGAGTAGGAAAAGAAGAGAAACTGGAACCTATAACTCTGTGGCATATGTCTATCCTTGCTTCTAACCAATGTTGATACCTAGAGTGTAAGACTGTTGTTTCACCTCCACCTCTCAAATCTAATACAAATTCACTGTGAACTGAAGCCATACAGAGCTAGAGATTCTGGGAAATGTTGCTCCTAATATAAACAAACTGACAAAAGAACAATCCAGCACATTTCACTCCTTGTTAACTCAGCATCTATCCATGGCCCGTTTCATCATATCTATGTTTAAAATACAAACAGCAAAATATGCTTCTTCCTGATATGCACCTGTCTCCTTTACAACTGAAAATATGCTTTCTCCCCAATAGAAGATTTACAAAGCCCAACTATATGTATTTTATTTATGATTGATGTTCATTCTTTCCCCAATACTGAGCTTCTAGAAATAGCTTCCTCCTAAACATTTCTTTTAGAAATAATAAGTATAAATTGCTTGGAATATAAAGAAAAATTGTCAATAATGACACTATTAAAACTACACAGCCTTATAAATTTAGCATACTCCTTCCCAGTAATTTCCTAGTTCAATAGATTATTGTATATTATGAATTAACAATAAGCATTCAATTTTAATTTACCATTCAGTTTGCCGCTAAATTAATGCTATGTTTTAAAGTTGTTACATAGCCTTCATAATAATGGCTGCATAATATTCTACTGAGTGACTGTGGCATCAGTTCATTTGTACCCATTTTACTGATGCTTATTTAGATTGCTTGCAATTTTTCACAGGTACAAAGAGTGTCTTGCAGTCAAATACATTGCAGTCTCAAGCAGGTATATGAAAGTGAAATTTATGAAATTTGTACAATATACTTACAAGTCATAAGGGAAATTCCATTCCCAAAAGCTGAAAAATTTATGAAATTCATGATACATCTTTTAAGACAATGAATTTCCAACAACTATTCTCAGGAAGTTTTTGTTTTTTTATTTGCAGAATACCATTGACAAGTTTAATTCTAGTGAGTGACAGAAGCTAAAAATTTCTTGATTTCTTCTTTTTTGTGAAACCAGTGTTTGTTATTTATATTAGCAGTTTTATTTTTATCTTTTTTACTAATTTTTACATAATTTATAAAAGAAATGAAAAATCAATGGTATATTAAAATAAGTGCACAGATATTGCCGAAAGGAAGAATTCCAACAACACTCAAATCTGAATGTTTCAAAGAAGGAAACCATAGCTGCAAATGTTCATTCTTTAGCTGATGTACAGATGTAAAAATATTGAGGTAATAATAGTAATTTGGAATTGTTCTTGTGTAATAAGTATAGAAGTCTCACAAATGTTGAAAGTATAAAAATTAAGGTGTGTTCCTAGACTATGTCAATGACTTTTTGTGCTTGTCACCTTTCTCATATTGTGCAACATTTTAGAATAAATGAGTTAAGTAATATGAACATTTTATTACATTTGGTAATGTAATACAGTGGGGAGGCATATACATTAGGCTACGATTAGATGGATAGAAGAATGTATTCTGGAAAATATAATGTTTAAGCTTAGTTCTGGAAAGAAAAAAATAAATTAAAGAATTAACTACGTAAAGGTAATGAAGATAGGAAATGAATAACACTTCAGGCAGTTTGGAAGATAGGAACTACCAATAAGGTTGGAGAATTGTTAGTGGCTCACCATGGCGCAAGTGAAGGATGCATATGCCCAAAGAATGGGCAAGTAGAGGTATGAGTTAGCAGAGTGGTTAGAAAAAAAAAAAAGCCATGAAAAGAAAAGTCATATGAACTAAATTAATGGTTGCTCCTGATCCTGAAAGCCCTGGCTATTCTTCATGGAGGCATGGGACCAACATGACCTGATTTATTTTCAGAAAGATTTTTGACAGCTATGAGCAGCAGGGACTGAAGTTCAAAAGAGGCCAGTTAAGAAAGCATTATTATAATCCAGGAAAAATAAAATAAAGGGATAAAGGAAAGCAGTGGGAGTAGGAATGGAGAAGAGGGGAAGGTGATAGACAATATTATAGAGGCTAAATGCACCAGGAATTTGCCAGTGTATTTGGATGTGGGGAATAGGCAATGAGTAGGAAGGGTCTAAGATAACTTCCAGACTCTCCTTGGCAACTGAATTCAAGCTGATATCATCTTCTGTGAGAGATAGGAACTGGTGGAGGAGCAGTTTTATTCATTTATATATGGTGAGTTCAGCTTCACTCATAGAGTTAGACACACCTATATGATATCTAAGGAGGAATATTCACTAGATAGCTGGAGATAGGAATATATGGATTGTGTTGGAGAAATAAACTTGGACGGCAATATTGGTAATAAAGAAATTAATATTGAAAATAATATTTTTATGAGTTAATTTAGGGACAAAATGTAGAGGAAGAGCAGAGGACTTAAGGCAAATCCTTGGGAGAGTATAGACATTGTGCAGACATGGAAGAAACAGAAAATATTAAAGAAGGCAGAGAAAAAGTACGGGGGAGAAGTAAAACCCTTTAAGTATTTTATACATAATATGTGGGAAGGCTTTCTAGTTTACGAGTCTGATAATCTATGTTCTTATGCTGTTTCTAGGCATGTGACCTGGGCTGTATCATTTAACATCACTGCATTTTTATTTTCTCCTACTCAAGTTGAGGCAATGGCTCCTGCTGCCTGGCTTTTAAGTTTATATCAGATAAGGTGATATATGTGGAAGCACTTTGGGAACACTCCAAAGCACCATATAAATGTAAAATTTTATTATGCTTTTCTAGATGATGATTTCTCTTAACTATTTTTGCCCTTCCTTTCCTCTTTTCCGCTGCCTGAAATGTTAAATGGGCTTACAACTTCATCGTTCTGTAATTGTGTCATCCTAGCATTGAAAGAAAAATTACTAAAAATTTTGCAGGACTGCCAAATAGTCTAGGCCAAGAACGTCTAAGATATAGAACAGAGGGGACACTATATCTTTAAAGACTTACTATGCTACACACTTAAGGTCAGGTTCACGTTGGGTTAGTACTAAACAAATCAATCTTTGGAAATTTGGTTATGTGCTTGACATCACTATAAAGGCAACTGGAGGGAAATGGGGTTTCTAATTCAAATTGGATGGCTGAGTATAAATATATCTTAAAAGTATGTCCCAGTGACAGGGATGCCTGCAGGCAAATCTCAAGTCAGTGGAATTTGTCTTACTACCTACTCACTTCCATTTTTTACTGATGTTCCTCTTATTTCAGTCCTGCTACTACATTTTCCCTAGTTGAAGCATTTTTCTGAACCTGGGAAATATAATATCATGCACACATTCATTTTCAAGTATTAAAATACTAATAGCCCTGCCGGGTGTGGCTCAGAGGTTGAGCATCGGCCTAGGATTCAGGAGATTGGGGTTCGATTCCCAGTCGGGGCACATGCCCGGGCTGCGGGCTAGGCAGCCGATCAATGGCTCTCTCATCATTGATGTTTCTATCTCTCTCTCTCTTCCTCCCCCTTTCCTCTCTCTGAAATCAATAAAGATACATTTAAAAAATAAATAAATAAATAAATAAATAAATAAATAAATAAATAAATAAATAAATAAAATACGAATATATTATTTTTTGAAGTCAGTGTTTCTCAAAGAGTGAATTGGGAACTACTCAGACTAACTGACTCAGGTGATTTTGACCCTCAGTCCCAGTGGAGAAGTACTGCTTTAAGAAGATCTGTCTCATGAACAAGAATGCAAGAAAAATGTGATATTATTACAAAAGAAATTAATGAAACATTATTATAATGTAATGGAAATAATACTTGGAATTAAAAAACCTTGATTGTTTTCTCACTAACTAGATGTGCAGTGTTCTTAGCCAAGTCACTTAACGCCTTTGAAATTCTATTTGTCTGTCTTTACAATGGATACAATAGTAACAAATCCAATAATAAAAAACACCCTTAATCTCACAGAGTAGTTGTGAGCATTGAGAGAAACAGAGATTGTTGATGAAAGTAGTTTTACAACTCTGAACTATTATACTTATAAATTATTATCTTTATTTTAGCTTATGATGGAGTATCTTGAGGGGTATGCCTTTTTAAACTTTTTATATTAAACTATATATATTTTACTAACTCTAAGAAAGCCTGACCTACAGGTCGCTGAAATATATAAATGCAAATGAAAATACAACAAATTAATTACACATAGCTGAAACTATATGTACACTTAAGTTTTTATTATTATTAATATATTTCCAGAAAAAGCTTGATATTGTATCAGAATTCTTGGGTTGATGCTCAATAAATATTTATTGAATAGGAGAAGGCATTGGAATAGATTTATTTTATATTGTTAGTACAGAACTATTCCTTTTTATTACATTTTCTAAAAATTTCTCATAAGAACAAAAATATGAAAACTTTATTAATACCTTATTGATGTAGCATTATGCAAGAGTATTAATATCACTATGACAGCATATCAATAGTAATGTGACTAATGCAGAGAAATTCCACCTTGAAGTTCATGCAACAATCCATTTGAGTTTTTTTCTTATGATTAAAAGAGTCATTACCTATCAATTCAATTATAATTTTATCTCAATGAAATGAGCATATGTCTGTCAATAGCATAGTTTATTAATTCTTTTAAACAAACCCATAATATACTAAAGGAAATCAGATCTATAACCATTGCACTCCTAAGAGAACAGTTACTTTTCACTCCCGTGGTTGATGTTTTATTTAAATGCTTTCTAAAATAACATATAAAATATACTAAATATGGTATTGCATTAAAGAGCTAGTTTTCTTGTGTTTGGTTTATAGTGAATATTGAATACTAGCTAGTATCTCAGGGTAAAGTGGAAATTATCTGCCGACAAATATTAGAAAATATTGTAGAATTCTTTTGTTTCTGACTTTCTCCCTTTCTTGCCTTATCTTCCTCTCTTTCACCTATCCATCAGTCCTTTATTCCTATCATAACTGTTACATATTGAATGCCTTTTATGTGTTACAAAATGTATCAGGTGACTGAAAAGACTTAAATTCAATGGTTCTCAACCGAAGGCAATTTTGCCTCCCAGGGGACATTGGGCAGTATCTGGAGACAGCTGGGGGAGTGTTAATAACATCTCCTGGGCAGAGCTAGGGATGCTTTTCAACATCCCACAATAAAAAGAGCAGTTCTCAAAAGAATTATCTGTTCCTAAATCTCAGTAGTGCTGAGGCGGAGAGACCCTACCTTAAATAATTCCCAGCTTTAACATGTGCTCAGTGTTGGTATCTTCTCCACAATGTCCCTGCCAGGTGCTTTGTGTCTGATCCCTCATGACTTCCAACATGGAATGAAAGATGATGATTATGCACAGTCTCTCTCCACATGTAGAAAGCATCAAAGTCTTTGTATTACTGGTTGGAGGTTTCCATTTCTTCCATGGTCATCTTTATCATCTGGTGACAAAACTTTGTTTTCTCTGTGTGCGATTATTGCTGTTTATTAACCACACCGCTATGGCCACACTTTGTATTCTAAATGAACACAAACAGGGTGTGTTGTATTTCCTTTCAGTAAGTATGATCTTATTAGAAGAGTGAGAGGTCAGGTTTGTTCTCTGCAATGTTTTGAGGTGTTTTGGACAGTGGTGGAGAGCACAAGCTCATATCTGTGTTACAAAAGTGGCTCTGATGCCTATATGCTGTGTGAACCTAGGCAAGTGTATTAACTTCTCTGTAAAATGGGGATTTTACATGAGACTGTGTAGAGACTTACGCCGATGTAAGTATTGAATGAGTTACTATTATATTTCATCACTACATAGATGTTCATGATTTAAAGGCTCTGAGTTATTTTATGTATTAATAAGAAAGAGAAAATATTTCCAATTAAATTAATCACACATTATCATGTATAAGGCATATTTCAATTTTAGAGGTTGTTAAAATGTGAAAAAAATGTGCCTCTTAGAACCAATGAAGTACAGTATATGTAAGGCACTTAAAGCTGTGCCTAGCACTGAGCATGTTCTCAATGACCATTAGCACTTACATCAAGAAATTAATACTGGAAGTTTTTAAACTTCCAGTATAAAAACAGGCAGTACTATCTAGAAGGCACTCTAGAACTGTAGCACTGCCAATAGTCTACTTTAGAAGAGGCTTTTTTTTCTTTTCTCTCTCTCTCTTTTTTTTTTTTTTACTGGCAATACTTCTATTCATACATGTTTTAAAGGGCCATTAATGATTTGAACACAATATTGATTGTTATTAGGTGGAGAATCCATTGAAAAAATAAGTGCAGACAATGAACTGGAAACATTTAATAGGATGAGGAATTTTGGTTCTTATTTATATTTTCTATTTCTTTGTTGAGAATTTCTGTCTTTCT
Organism: Miniopterus schreibersii; assembly: GCF_964146895.1. Taxonomy (NCBI): domain Eukaryota; kingdom Metazoa; phylum Chordata; class Mammalia; order Chiroptera; family Miniopteridae; genus Miniopterus; species Miniopterus schreibersii. Next base: position 32,891,768 of record NC_138111.1, read on the forward strand.
AGTTAACTTGAGTGTTTGCCTTTACTTTTGGATGTATATACATATTTAAAAACACAATTTACTCTGTATTTTTAAAGCATTGGTTATTTATATTCAGGGTGCATATAATAATTTTTTAATTTAAATTGTCCTCTTCGGTAAGATAAATATACTAACTAATTAATACAGCTCCTTCTCTCTCCAACATCACTAAATGATAAAATAAATTGGAAAGGCGAGACCAAGGAGAAACTAGCCTTGCCCAAATTGACAAGAGTTTGGAAACGGAGGAGTACTTATCTATAAGGTGGCTGAGCCACAGTCCAAGCTTGGGCTGCTAAGGAATAACTTGCTCCTTCATATGATGATTTCAGATGCTTCTCTCTGGACTTTCTTTGAAATAACAAGCAAAGCAATTTAATGGGCACTCAGCAGTGTGAAATGCTTAGTTCAAGAGTGCTAAGTAGTTAGTATCAGATATATGAGGAAAACACCAAGCTTTTTCTACCTTGGCCCTAGAGTTTGGGAATTTTTCTGGAATAATGGTATAGAAAGACCTATCACAATATTTTCCCTTTTATCTGTCATGTCCACTAAATAAGCCTGTTTTCTTCAGCGGTGCCTGGTTCTGAAGTATAGTTAATCTGGTTGAAATATGGCACGGGCAAGGTAGACTTGAAATAGGCTGAAAATCTTAACTAAGTTGTCTTTTTGGGACATACTGACAAAATGAGAATGTCAGCAGGATAGATATAGCAAAGTGTTTGTGAGGATAAAGCCAGAATGTGGTAACCACTCTGTCTGTGATGCGTCGGCCATCTCCTCTGCCCATTTCTGATCCCCTCGGCCTCACCTGTCTGTGGATCAGCTGCTGCTCTGGCCCATGATGAACTTCACAGAGATGCAGTCTAACAGTGTCTCATGGCATATATGGCTCACTTCTGCTTCAGGGCTTGTCGCTGAACATGGGACACTGCAGGGTTCTGAAATTCATCGATGGTTAATGCTTTGTGTAGCAAAAACTTTGGTAGAAGCTCGTAGCAAATTATTCCCCTTCCCCTTCCTCTGTGCACTCACAAAACAGCCCTGGGATGTCGTTTCTATGGTTTCCCAGGGGAAGGGCTCAGGACATTAAGCAATCAATTGTACTTATGGGCAACCACTTGGAAACACTTTTTTTTTGGCCCCTCTCCATCCTTGCTTCACTCTCTTTGAGTCTCTCTTTTGCTCCCTAGTACTAGAGTCCCTAATTACACATTAACACTTAAAGCTATGTCTAATTTTCTATTTTGGGGGGAATGTTGGCAAAGGCATATAATAACATTATTATTTAACTTGGAGTACTGTGTGAAGTACAATAAAATATGAGATAAGCATTTCCAGTTGAATATGGATATTAAATAATTATGTTTAGTTTACCACAGTGACATGTATTTCAGTTTTCCAGTTTAATTTCTTCCTCCTTTTTGCATCATTGCACATTCAAGGGGACTCTGGTCTTCTGCTTCTTAACAGGTGTGTGCTGGGGACTCTGTGCTCAATAAATGGTTGTTAATTACTTTTGAGTGATTTTAGAAACTGGAGCAACACATAATATGGTGGTAAAACTAATTTTTATATGCTCTCAGAATTACATAATACACTATGGGCTAATTTATAATATCTTTGTGTCTTTAAAATGGTCATGTGAGGTAAGCAAGGAAGGAGGCTTATTTATGTTTAATAGGACTCTAATTGGGGTTCAGGGAGATAAGGAGATTTACTTTAGGTTACAGAAGAGATACTTGTCAGAACCAGAGGCACGAGTTTACCAACATTTTGCTCTTTCCCCCTTGATTTTTTTTACAGCAGCAGTTTGCAAGCATTGCTTCTTGTAAACAAATATTTTGAACGTATCTATGGGTAGCATGTCAAATACAGTCTGATCCTTCAGTTGATGTTAGTTAAGAGTTTTGTATTTTATATAATATAAAAGAAAATACATAGTATGTGACAGTGTAAACTTAAAATGAATGAATCAGTTCTCTAAAGAAGCAGGTTGCATTTCACCTGGACTTTCATGTTTACACATCCTGTGTCCTTTTATAAATGCTTATTATTCCCTGTGTATTTCATTTGTTTATTTAAAAAATACATTTTTCAAAGCTCTTTCTTTTTCTCCATACATCCACCCTAATGCTCTCATTGGAACAAACTGTGAGATCGGCTATTCCTGCAAATAAGAGAAGAGGTTTCTGTTTCTGTTTATTGAGTATAGTCTTATTCTTCCGTCGGGGGATGTAAATCCATAGCTCTAATGTACACTAATTAGATATATAAGCATAAATGATCAATATCTGAAAAGCAAATACATTATATTTAAAGTACACCATGTGTATACTGTGTTATAAATAACTACATAGTTTTACTTATTTTTATATATCTGGACAAATCTTTGTAGTGGAAAAATTGAATATTTTAAAATATAAAAAATTTAAAAGATTTTGACAATAAAGGTAAGTTAAATGTAGATTACTTCTTTACTACAGTATGCATCACATTTTTTCTCTTTTTGATAGTTGGTGTCTGCTTTTCATTGTAAGATTTCTCAAATGATAGTTGAGGCATAAAATGTGTAATAATTAGTTATTGCTTAAGTATCAACAAATCCTACTTCAATACTTTCTGTATGTACAATAAAGGGGAAACCGAAATATTTTTCCTGTGTGTCAACATTCTTACTTCTCGTACTTCATTAAATCAAGATGATATAAATCCCTGAAGACCGAAGTACAAATTTTAGAGCTGTATTGATTTAACCTTCCCTTTGTAAATATTTCATAGTTCCGTAACGTGCAAATGCAGGCACACACAGAACAAAGGACTGCACTCTTCTGTTAGTATGCAGAGGGGGTAACTGACAGCTTTTATTATACCATTTAGAAAATAATGCATAAGAAAATATGTAAGGATATTTTTGTCATTATTATGGATGTCAACAAGAATTGATGAAACACTGTTTTTAAAAGGAGGTTTTCGTACAGAACACTTTAAATGTGTCATTTTTCAGATGTAAATCCATTTACCTTTTATAATTTAAAAATTTTTTCCTATTATTTTTCAAATTATTTGTTGATTCTTTTCAAATAAGGGTCTTTTTCATTGGTCTTTTATCTCTCCCTCATTGACACTGAAAAACTCAGGATTTAAATATGTGATATTATGGAAACTTTCATATTAGCCCACTGTGAGGTCATGGTGGTATAAAAACAAATATATTTCATTGAAGGATCCATCAAGGAAGAAGTAACCTTTCTCATCTCAGGGTTGGGAGTAAGGCTGTAAAAATGACAAATATGTTATACGACTGTTTAATGTTTTCTCTTTTTAAGCTTTATAGAAAAATAAAGCCATAGTCAACCTAGAAGATTTTTATGAATGCTGATATATCAAGACATAACAAAATTAGTTTTCTGCTGCCAGAAGTGACATAAAAAAAGAGGATGATTATTTGTTATTTCAGTACTTTGCTAAGATGGGGGCAGAGAAAATGGATCTGTGGGAGAATGGTAAGAGACCAGAGTCATGAGATACAAATGTGACCTACTTTCATTTAACAAAAAGTTTGGTAATTACACATACATACACACAAACACACATACACAAACACACATTTTAGGATAAGAGTGTTACCGACTTTTACAAACTAGCAACTTAGTGCACTGAAACAAAAAAAGCGGCCTACACCAAAGTAAACTGCTTCAGAATTCTAGAAATACCATGATGAGTTTTGCTTATAAAGATAGGTTTCTACAAGCAGGGGCCAGGGCCTTTTACTTAGAGGGCAAACTTTAATCAGTACAGATAGACTTTTCAGGATTTAATCAATGCTGAATTTTCTCATAAAATTTTCCCATGAAAACATAATAATGTAAATATTGTGGACCCTGATGAAGATACCTACCATGAAGGACTCCTGGTGGCTAACTGGGCTCAAATTTAAAAGCAGAGCTTAGCTGCCACTTCTAAACAGGAGCCTCTCAAACAAGTCAGGCTTCAGGGAGAAGCTGCACTGAACTGCCTGCCTCCTGGACTGAACTGCCTGCCTGTACCACGTTTCTGCCTTATGAACCAGCCCTTAAAAAGGAGTTCCTGGAATCCTATTTCAACCAATAAGACTGACATTCTCCCTGTCCAATTGGAGTTTTGAAACTATATTACCATTAGCATCTTCACCAATCTGAACAGCTCCCTTCTGACTAATAAGGATAGTGCCTTTGGGCCAATGAAACTGAGAGGATTTGAAGTCCTTATTTGCATGATGTTGGACTAATCAGGGACCAGGGTCAGGGACTTCTCTCTCTATGAGTCAGCATCCCTTTGGCTTGGGGAGCACACTTTTCCTTTCCACTGAAGACTGCGTTTCCCTGGCTAAAGGTAAAATACTGAAGATGAAACACCAAAGACATCTCACTGGACAAAAGCAAAGAAGAGCAAGCAGAGCTGTCTAGTTGGAGAGGGACCACGCCCCAGGGCCACCTCACCCCAGGGCTGCCTCCCCTCAGGGCTGTCTCTCCCCAGGGCTGCCTCATAGCCCTTCTGCTTCATAATTGAGCTACAACCCCCTTGAGCTGTTCCAAGCCAGCCATGCTGAATCACATCTGAGTGAGCTGTTTGCACTGAATAAAGTTTCTTTCTTCATTACACCCCAAATTGAGGATTCCTGTTGGCCTTGAATTGGTGCCAACAACCATTGGTTGACAATATATAAAAGAAAAGCTAATTATATTCAGTTTCTTGTACTTATTCATTAAAGTTGGGTGGTTAGTTTTTATTACTGTCAGTGGGGTGTGTTATATGTTGTATGCATGTGTGTTCACACATATATGTGTGATATTGCAGCACATGATTTAATTTAAAATGAGCTTTATTTTTATTGGAGACAGTTTAGGCCTTATTGATTTTAACATTTCTGATTATTACCTTGTAGTATTTTCTGCAGAAGATGTCTAGATTTCTCATCACACATTCAAGTTAAAGCATAGGGAGAGTATGGCTACTCACTGATGTACCTCCAAATCTAACCCAATTATCCAGCCCAGTTGCTCACTATGATCCAGTATGATCTTTCTGGTCCAACATGACTGCTAATCATCCCCAGAATATTCTTTATTTGTTCTCTCTTCCATTGTTAGCCTACATGTTTTCCTCAAGTCAGAATACTTTCCACTCAACTCTGCCTATCAGGATCCTACCCATTTTTCAAACTTTTGCTCAGGTCCTATTTTCTTCTGGGAAGCTTCCTTTATCATCCATCCAGATGCAGCTTTAATATCTTCAGAAGTCATCTAACACTAATAAATGCACTATCAATCTGTCTCCAGTACATAGTGTGTCAAGAAGACTAATCTGTTTACATGCTTTGTCTCTCTGAACTACAGTGTGAGTTCTAAGAGGTGAGAGATTTCTGTGCCTGTTCAATGGCATGCTCATCATGGTAATTTGTACAATCTCTTAAGGTTGGTTGATAAATGATGTTGATTCTTAGGAGTTGGTTTCATACTTGGACTCCTGTATGTTATAAGGGCTAAATTTTTAGATTTGTTCACCATTGTTAGAGAAACTTAGAAGTCTTTTAAAGAAGATGTTTGGGTGGTGAAAAAAATGCTATGAGACCCTTAGTGAGTACTTTTCAAGATAATAAAAGGGTGACCTTTAGGACTAAATGAGAAAGTATATGTAAAATGCCCCAAAGACATCCAACACAGAGAAACATAAAAGTAATTATTTGCTATTATTAACCATTAAAGCACATTTTTGTATAAAACTTTGTTTCTGCAATGTGGTTATTTCAGACTCCCGTTTAAGTAAAATTTATTACAGTCCTTGTATGTGCTAAGTATTATGCTAGGGGCTTACTTAGATGTTACTTCATTTAATTCCTAAAACAATCTTACAGCTCTGGCAAATTTTTCCTTTTTTAATAAACAAGCAATCCGAGTTTCAGAGTGGTTAAGCAACTCATCTAATGCCACACCTTTAACGTCTCCAGATTCCAATTTTAATGTTTTTTCATATGCATTAAGAATTATTATAATATCAGTCTTTGTTAAACACAATCTGTATAGGGCATTATTCTCACTTAATCAAGTATTACATCACTTAATTCACATAATATATCTATGAAGAAGATGCCAAAGACTCAGCTGAGACTCAAGGAAGTCAAATCATTTGCCCAAGATCATATAGGTAGGTGTTGCAGAATAAGGATTTAAATCTAAATCTGTCAGATTCTGAAGTCAGTGGCTGTCCTACCAAATGGGAGTCAATTTGAACAAGGGGAACACACATTTTTTGCCTCAGTGTCACAAAACTGCTGATGGCTGCTAAAATGTCACAGGCTAGGAACCAGTGGCCTGATTTCTCATTTGTTTTTTAATTGAACTGCTCTTGGAACTCCTGAAATGCCTTTGGCATCTTTGACTCCATGTACTCCTCTCCTTCCTTGCTTGAGTAACTCCCACACATTCTTCAGGCCTGGAAGTAGCTGATAACCTCTTCTCTGAAGCCATTCCTTCTGCTTCCATTCTCAATAGGTGCTGTGCTTCAGATGTGTTCTCATGGTGCCCTGGGCTAATCTCTATCACCCACCAAACACGAAGCTTTTTCTCTTTCTCTCTACTAAATTAGGTCTTTAAAGTTTGTACCCAGCACATAGCCTTGAACATGGAAGGTACTTAAAAAAGTTGTTGAAGGAGCAAATAAATAAAAATTACGTCTCATCTGTATCTTTTGCTATTTCCCTCTAGTTAGTGATTCATTCTTCTGAAAAAACAATTTTTTCTCTACTTTTGAGACCATGCTCCTCCTCTTATTCACATTCTGAAGTGGTTCTCCTCCTCCTATATGTTGGCAGCAACAACTTCATTTCACTTAAGAAGCTTTTACCACAGCATTCTGAATATCACATATCATTTTTTTGTTCTGAAACCCCCACTACCCTTGCTCTGTCTTCTTTGGCAAGTGACAATTTCTCTGAAATTGAATTTTGTTCCATTTTTATTCTCATTTGAATTCTTGGTTGCTCTTGTTTTTGGGTGGTCTATATATTTTTAAAAAATAGTTTCTTGATTAGCTAAAAGCCATGTTGGAAATGCTCATGAATGAAATTGTATATAAATGGAAAAGCACAAACACTAGTGCTGTGACAGTCCAAACCTCCTCTGACCCCAGGGAAGAGGAAGGGCGTGTGGTCAGAATAACTTCCATGTTCATCCTTAGATTACGTCTTTTGTTTAGAGACTCTAGGCTAGGCTGTTTGAGTTCGCTAAAAGCTAAGCTCTGCTTTGGGTAAATAGGGAATATTGGTGTAGTTTCAATTGCCTTATCACACTCTCTCCTCCCTTCATTAGATGCTACAGAAAACAAGATGGAAGATGGAATTAGTTACTGGAGGTAGCTTCCATGATGAATGACCTGGCAGAAACTTGAGACATGGTGCATCTCTTTAGAGAAGACCACTACATTAGTATTATTTGAAGCATATAAGAGGCAATATAGCATACTGGCAATAGGTCAGGCTGCTCTCTCTGTCAGATCCAGCTTCAAGTCCTATCTCTGTAATTTCTTAAAGCTATCATCTTGGACAAGTTATTTAACTTCCCTGAAATCCAGTTTACTCATCTTAAAGTACATAATTATAGTTCATTAAAATTTTACAGCATATCTACTATGTGACAGTGTCTACATGCAATAGGCACTCAATAAACAGCGATCATACAAATATATGTTGTATAGCACTTTACAAAGCATGTTTACAAAAAACAAACTTTTGGAAAGATGGTCCCTATCTTCACATGTGCACTGGCAAACCTCATTAATTTTATTTCTCTGTCTCCTCTTTAGACCTATTCATGGTAAGAGGTAGTTTTATATTCATATTTTAATCCCAGGGTCTAGTAGAGCCCATGGAACATAGTAAACCTTCTTTAGTATTTTTTAAATTGAACTTTAGAGAATTTCAGTGACTTTCTCAAGGTCTCTCAGCAACAAAGTTGCCAACTCAATATGAAATGCACCTGAGTCCTCAAGTCCAATGAGCTTTCCACTCTATGTTTCTGTGGTTGTGTGTCTAGAGGCAATGTTACATCCACTGGTGGTCCGGACCTTTAAATACATTTATTGTTTGTTAGATATGATTTTATTTAGACTAAAAATTTCCATCCTTATAGCTCTATAACTCAAATGAAGTATGAAGTCTTAATGTGGGGAATAAGAATAAAAGCAAAGGCATTAAAGGATGTAGAATCTGCAGTACTTTCGTGGAGGCAGTTGCTTTTTTAGAATGAAGACTATAGCTGGAGTGGCATTTGTCTTAAGGTCTCGGTAGTTGATTTTTCAGGCTCATAGTTAAACATTTTTGAGGCATAATTATTGAGTTGGACACTATCCATACACTGGCCACGGCAGGGACAATGTTTTCAAGCCTTTAATTTGTGTGGTTTGAAGTCAGAATGAAGTTCTATAGATTTCATTTTTTTAAATCTCTAGATAGAGCATTTTCGTTAATTGGTATATGCTTTGCCTCAGTCAACATCCATTGAGAAATGTAGATGTTAAATGACTCACTTTCATCCCAGAGAATATCTCTTAGGTTTTAGAATGAAACATCATAAATAATAATCAACAGGTTTTTTTTCCCCTAATGAATAATCAAAGCCAGACTTTTAGTAATTTGACATTTTTGAAAACTAGCACATTACTTGATGAGTCTGTTTCACAAACTCCCCAATTAACATGAAGGCATTAAAAAGATCCAGAGATAATACTGTGGCTCATAGCGACAGAACCGAAAGCATAAAATAGGGTAAAATCTAAATTATATAGAAAGATTCTTAGTTGCTTGAAAGATACAATATAAAAAGTATTGTTAACAGTAAAAAAGAACCCCCAAAACAGAAAAGATTGTGTTTAACATGGGGCTCAGGGAAGACCAATGAAGAATGCTGAAACTTTGGTTTAGCCAAGTGATGGCAAATGGGTTTTCACTTGTGGATCAACTCAATGAAAAATACCCGGGAGTATTTTTTTAAAAAAAGATCCTAAATCTACTTCTCTCTTAGTGGAGAGGAGTGCTATGGGTAGGGAGCAGTGTGTGTACAGTGAGGGCAGGAAGGAGAAATGACAACATATACACAACCAGCTTGCCATTGTGAACATGGACACAGCCCCAGGTTAGTCCTGGAGGGAATGTGAATCCATTCATTACATCCAGAACTTATCTAAATATATTCTGGGTGTCTCTTTAGCCACTCTTTGATAATTTATCTTAACTTTTTTTTTTTAGATTAAATCTGGGGCAGGTATGTCAACTAAATGGAGAATAGATTATAGGTACTTCAAGTTCTTGAGTTGTTTTTTCTTCTAGGACTTGCTGACAATAGGATCAAAGTTGGGTGGATTTCTGTATCTCTGTCCTTGAGGGGCTCCTTTAGTATGAGGTTCAACATATATCTCTTTGCACTGTTAGGGCATCTCCAAGTGAAAGACCAAATGCAAACATTACAAGTTTCTGTTTTAGGAGCTCAAAGGTCTTGAACTACCATAAAGAAATAATTATTTTTACTATTTAGCATAATTTCCTTCAGGATGCTTAACTATATTTTAAATCAGGAAGGCCCAAAATATATATCTTGCCTATCATTGCTCTGCTGTGGTGACCCTGTAAGAGACTTTTATCTAATAATTATTCATAGTTGCTTCAGGGGAATTTTCCAGAATACTCTCCCAAACATAACTGCTGAGAGACTTCCCAAAAAGCAACGCTCTAAAATCCATTTGCTTAGAAGGTTGGCTCCCCAAGGTTGGTGTGTGCATTGCATTATCAGGTTTCTGTTATAAAATGTGTGTGCGTGTAATCAGAGATCAATCAATGTTTGCAGTCTTAATTTCCCTCTGTGACCTATAGAAAATCCCCAAATGTGTCCCAAATTGGTCCTTCCTTTCATCCTATCCTTCCTTCCTTCTCTTGTCCCTTCACTGTCTTCCTCCTTCCCGCCTTCCTGTCTCCCTCCTTACCTGAGTCAGTCAGTCAGTTAATCAAGGTATAATAAATATTTACTATTTGTTTAGAATGGTAAATAAAGAATAGACATTACCTACCTCCTAAGAACTAACTCCCAAGTTGAGAGACTATTGTCTGAATAATAAGAATTTATGAAACATTGGCAATGAAAGTGTGTGCTATCTCAAAATGATGTTCCTTAAGCCATGTTAAGTGGCCTTGAATATGTTTTCGGGAAGGCATCTGTGATCCATTTTTGCTTCTTGCCGGACTTTTGCATTTACAGATAATAACAATATATATATATATATGTTTGCCAGGGAATAAACACTCTTCTCCCAAATTTTGTAACAGTATTCTCCCTATTTGGTTCTTTTGATTCACCTAGTTAATCTCAAAATTGTTGTAGTGATCAGTTCCAAATAAATATCCGTTAATGTGCAGCAGACACAGTGGACACAGTAGATGAACTGAAACTTTACTCAGAGGAGGAGAAATTGTTTTAAACACATGCTCCCCCCCCCCGCCCCCCGCCGCCGCAAGTACGTCAGCCTCCTAGTAATTTTGAAAATGAGCTCAGCTGAATATATGAAACGAAGAGATATGCCCCTCCTCTTTGCCAGGATTAAAGTGTTTGGTTTTCACAAGAACTTCAAAATTAACCTTTGTGTGCTTCCTTATCTTCTCTTGCTCCACTGAGCTTTTTAAACATAAATGCCCTGAAGAAACACACACTCATCTTAAAACACTGAAGGCTCAGAATGTGACAACCCCAGGGTTCCCTAGGCCTTTGTCTATTTCTTATACTCAGTAGGGGAAAGCCACCCCCTCAGCACTGCCAACCCGCCTTGCCTGCGGAGGCGGAATCTCCACATCAGGCTTTTTCATCAACATGACCATGCACATTGCATTCAGATTGTAACACCTAATGGTTACCCAGAAAAAGCTTAACTTATTCCAATTGCTTGGAAGAAAACAAAGAAACAGAAGCTGCCCACAAAAGCAGACCCCAGAGTGGATCTGTTGGCTTTTTGTTCCAGGAAGACAAAAATCTATTAGAGGTGCTCAGAGCAAAGAATTAATTTCCATTCGTCACCCTGTAGCAGGAAGCAGTGCTGCTATTCGTTATACAGTCTGATTTTGCAAAGTTCTAGGAAATGAGGAATGACTTCACCACCACCCTTGGCCAATACACACACAAGTTAAAGTACGAAGAATGTCCAGTGAGGTCCTAATACATACGTATGTTGCAAATCAGACAGTATAAAATAATAGGGCCATTTTGAAAGAAGAAGATTTATTTATTTTTTTAAATATATCTTTATTGACTTCAGAGAGAGGAAAGGAGAGGGAGAGAGATACAAACACCAATGATGAGAGAGTTGTCATTGATCGGCTGCCTCCCGCATTCCCTGACTGAGGATCGAGCCTGCAACCCAGGCATGTTCCCTGACCCGGAATCGAACCACGATCTTCTGGATCATAGGCCGATGCTCAACCACTGAGCCACGCCCGGCCAGGCTGGAAGAGGGATATTTTTTAAGAATAATTGTCAAATAATAAATTGTGTTATAATGACTCATGTAAATGATAAGAAGCTCTCAGCCGTTCTTAGGTCTCCTTTGTCACTCTATGCTCCATGAGATGCCTGAGGAGAGAAAAGGCAGGAATAAAAGTGATGGAGGGACCTGTATGCTCCCCCCACTCTCCTCTCTCTCAGGATCTATAACAGCCCCTTGGAGTTTCCTTAGAAACTGCTGTCCTTTTTTTTTTTTTTTTTTTTTTTAATATTTCTTTATTGATTTCAGAGAGAGGAAGGGAGAGAGAGAGAGAAAGAGAAACATCAATGATAAGAGTTGTCATTGATCGGCTGCCTCCTGCACACTACCCCCTGCTGGAGATCAAGCTCTCAACAAGGGTATGTGCCCTGACTGGGAATCAAACCACCATCTCCTGGATTCTAGGTCAATGCTCAACTCCTGAGCCATGCCCAGCCAGGCCTGCTGTCCTTTTCGTTATTACCCTGTATGCACTGTTGTCTCCAGTAATCAGAAAAGGCAGGGTCTTTCAGCGACTGTGAAAGCACATGGCTTTTTGTAATCCAAAGAAGGAAACAGCAGTTTTGACTTTACCTTGACCCTGCAGAATCTGGTTCAGCTGTCCTCTGCTCTGCACATCAGGTCACTTACTTGTATGTCCCAGCCCCATCCCAGGATCTGGAAGCAAGACTGGTTTGGAAGTAGGTATATGGTGAGCATGGGGTCAGTAACTTAGTGACTCGGTCCTGAGTTAGGTCTGATGAAAATTCTGCTCTGAGCTTGGACACCTGGGCTCTTGGCACCTGGAGAACTGACTTGTTCCTTTCTGGTTGAGTCCTTCAGTAACCATTCCCTATCTTGTCCCCTCATCACTTTAATAAGATCCCTGATTTGAGCCCTAGTTACCCATTGCTATACAGGAAGTGCCTCCATGATCTTTCCCAGCTTTTAGGACTGGCTTTCTTTGTTCTAACCCCCATTTTCCCCAAGCTTGGATCTTTGACAGCTCTATCCAGAGAGTCCCAACAAGATCCATTAGCCAGTTGTTCACTGTTTCCTTTTTCATTGAAATCTTTTTATTTTTCCTTCTGTATGTACTTGAAGAGAATTCCAAGGTCATAGAAATTTGCAAAAATTGTTAAGGCCTGACACTCCTTTTTTAATGCTAGTATGAGATGAGTATTAGACTGTGGCCCTGAATGCCTTTCCCCCAATAAGAGATCTTTGGTCTGGCCTTTAAGTTCATAGAATCAAATATGTGGAGCCTGCTTACAGGCTCCTAATCTCAATTTTCTCAATTCCCCATATGGTAGGCAGAATTCTAAAAATGCTTTTCAGGATTCTGCACTCAAATTTCTGGAACCTGTGAGTATGATGAGAGATCATTCCTAGGATTACGTTATGTTATATGGCACAGTTGACCTTGAGATAGTGAGATTACCCAGGTAGATTTTATCGTATCATTTGGAACCCCTTTAAAAAGCATAGTTTTTCCAGTTTGGTAAGAGGAAGAAAAATGAGAGAGCTTTAATGCTCTCTTGCTGGTTTGAAGATGGAGGAGCCACATGCCAATAAATGCAGGCAGCTTTTAAGAACTGAGAGTATCCCCACCCTATGTCCTGGCTGACAGCCTTCTAGGAAAGGGACACCCAGTCTGACACCCACAAAGAACTGAATTCTGCCAATAACTTTAATGATCTTGGAAACAAATATTTTTTCCTGGGCCTCCAGATAAGAATCCATCTAAATGACATCTTGATTTTGGCCTTGTGAGACCCTTGTGAGAATAGAACCCAGTTGTATCCATGTGGATTTCTAACCTACAAAACTGTGAGCTAATAAATGGTTATTTTAAGCTACTAACTTTGAGGTAATTTGTTACAGCAGCACAATAAATATACCCATCTTCCTTACTCCCACCTAAGCCTTAGTGGAAGTGAATTATCAAAAAACAAGAATTTTAAGTCTGAGTAAAATGCTTTATGTACTTGGAGATTTTTAAACTTTAGATGCTTGAGTTTGATTGAAGAAAGTTTTGGAATTAAAACACATGAGCTCTTATAGTCTCTTATTAATGAATGTCCATCATTGTCTTATCAAACATTCAAAGGTCAATTCAATAACTTCTAAGGTAGACTAATAGGAGCTTTTATATGTTGAGTAGAAAAGGAACCTTGTCTCATAAACACAATGTGCTTCTCTTTGTCTCTAATACGAACTGACAGGGAATGAGAGAGAATTGGGTTCCAGGTCTTAGAGAGACTGAAGTATTAAAAAGTAAACATCATAGTATTTACTTATTAACATTAGAGATTATTAACATGCTTAGTTTCAATTTAGTTTTATAACAATATATTTTGCTACATCATTTAATATTTGACTTAAAATTACTTGGGTTTATCTTTTGGGAGGTTGTGAAGTATTTAGCATAAAGACTAACTTTACGATAAAATATGAATATTTTATGGAAGCACACCCAGTAAAATAAGTTTTATTGGATGGGTTCACTTAAGTTTAGCAACAGAAGAAAGGGATGTGTAATCATATAAAGTCTTGATAAGAGTATAAATTTAGGTTCTATTTTAATGTGGGAATGGACTTTAGTATTTAATTTATAAATGAGAATAATTAGCATTTTATATATATATATATATATATATATATATATATATATATATGTGAAAGCTTCTGTACAAGGCCCTAAAAATAAAACTTGCCTGATTAGTGAATGTTTAGAGAATATGTTCTGACCAATTAAGTTTACTATTTAGCTGTAATTTTTAATATTTTGCCCATGATAATCGAAAATCTTTCTCAACTATACTCTTCCACTTTCTTGCCTTAACAAGTGTACTATTCTGAAAATAAACATATTTCGAGATCTCACAGGTTCAGTTATTATTAACTCAAGAGTTAATGTCAATAACTTGAAGTCATTTATATATTATTGTTTTTAGAGTAAATTCATATGTACTTATCTGAGCTGTTTCATGTATAACCAGAACATTTATATTAAAGTAAGATGCAGAGTAATAAAGATTTGTGTGAAAGTTTCTTTGACTTTGGTTCCAGGTAACTGAGGGGCATTTGTGGGTATGTGCACTTGAGCACATATAACTATTATGTATACAAACTGTACAACTGTAGAAAAATAGAAACACAAAGAGAAAAATAAAAAATTGTGCATAATGTCACCTCATTGTTCTCCTCTTAGAATACTTATATTATTTGATTTTTTTCCTATTCATGCAATAATATTAATAAAATATGATTATGTTGAACATACTACATTAACTATATTAAATATTAAATATTAATTATGTCAAATTAGAATTATATTAAAGATATTATTTAATATAATAATCAATGATAAATATAGAATGCTTATTCCAATACATAAATTCAAAGAAATATTTGAAATGCAGGCCACATATAAGAGAGATGAACAAATCAGTCTTTAAGAAATAAAAGGTGATAGAAAGGGTATGGTGTTAGAACTTCAAACATAAATATAGGCTACTGAGATCTTTCTAATGGAAGAGAGACGTGACACAGAGTAATGGGTAATTTAGAAGGTGTTTATATTAGTCTTGGAATGTCGTCAGAGAAGCAAATATACACACATACTCAGACACATGTATATCCCGCCTGGACCCGGGTGGGTGGTAGTAAGGAAACACTGGGTTACTGAGAGCAAACCACAAAGAATTCCATCATTGATGAGTAATTGCGGGTGACTCTTTTCTTAACAATGCACAATCTGTTTGAGTCCTTGACTTTCAAAGAAACCAGTGTAGCTGCACATGGAGGGAAGTTTTCTGGTGTACTGAAGGATGTCTTTTCTTTCCCCATTGGTTAAATTGTACAATTTTAGAACTAGAAGGAATCTTAGAAATATTTTAATACTTCCCTATTTAATGAAGGAGGATATTAAAATCTAGGCAGGGAAAATGACATGCTGAAAGTCACTAAACCTTTCTAATAATGGACAAGAACTCTTGCTCCTTAATTTCTAGTCCACTGTCTTTCTTAATTATATGATGAAATCAATTAATAAATATTTACTGGAGAGTTTCTATGTTCAGGAAGATATTTAAGTGTAGTAATAATAAAGAAGTTTATTTTGCAATGTTTCTGTCCTCAAGGCATGTACATGTATGAATTAATTAGGAAAAAAAGCCATATATTATTAAACTAATAATCATGCAAATTAGAATGAGAGCAATAACAGATACTAGGAGAAAGAGAGTATTTGGCTAAAGCCATTAGAAAATGTTGTTTTGAAGTAGTATATCTTCAGAAAGAAATGAAAATAATTTTTAGGGTTTGGAACAGAACTGCCTTTGGAAATAATTATCACAATAATTTTTAACTTTCAAAATGCTATGTTTGTTACTGTTTAAAGTTTTTTTTTGCTAATTTTGTTTTATTTCAATGTTATTAAAAAATTTAATATTTTCTGTACAATTTATGCATAAAGTTTTTATTGGAATTTTTTTGTTGCATTTGACAGATACTTCAAAAAATTTACTCCATGATGTATTATTCCAATCTTTATTATTTTTACTTTTCTATAATTTACTACATTTTTAAAGTTTATTTTTCTGTAATAACTATGGTTCTATGAATATTTTCTTATATTTCTATTAATTTTTGCTTCATTTATTTTTATACTATGTTATAATACAAATGTTACTTACTTTTATATTTTCATGGTAGCTTTTACTTAATTCATTAATATCAAATGGCCTTATTTTAATTAATGACTTTTTTCCTTAAAATTTTCTTTACCTGAAATTAATTAGTTCACTTTTATTTGCCTGCTGATTTTTGCTCAATCTTTTTCTGTCTTTTCAGCTTAGGTTTTTCAAATTGTTTCTTCAAAATAATTTATAGCTTTTTAATATTGTTTTGGTAACAACTTTACTGGAATTCATTCATGTACAGTATACATTTAATAATTTTTAATATATTCAGTTTTGCAACCATCACCATAATTTTAGAACAATTTATCACCTCAAAATAAAATGGTATACCTATTAGTCATCATCCCCCAATTACCTCATTCCTTCCCCTCAGCCCTAAGCAATCTCTAATCTACTTTCTGCCTCTATAGATTTGCCTGTTCTGGTCATTTCTTATAAATGGAATCGTACAATATGTGACTTTTTATATCTGGCTTTTTTTCATTTAGCATAATGTTTTCAAGATCCATACACATTTTAGCATATCTCAGTACTTTATTTCCTTTTATGGTTGAATAATATTCCATTCTATGTATATATAACTTTTTTATGTATTCATCATTTGATGGGCGCTTGGGTTATTTCCACTTTTTAGCTCTTTAGGAATAGTGCCTCTATGAACATTTGTGTACAAGTTTTTGTGTGGACATGTGTTTTCATTTTTCTTGTGTATATGCCATGGAGAGGAAACGTTGGGTCAAATGTTAAATCTATGTTTAATTTTTTGAGGAGCTGCCAGACTGTTTTCCAAAGTGAATGTACCATTTTACATTCTTACCAGCAGTGAGTGTATGGGGGTTCCAGTTTATCCACATTATTGCCAACAACTATTATTACCTTTTTATAATTATAGCCACCCTAATGGATATTAAGTGGTATCACATTGTGGTTTGATTTGCATTTCCTTTAAGATTAATGATACTGACTATTTTTATGTGCTTGTTGGATTGTGCTTGTATATCATCTTTGGGGAAATATCTGTTGGGCTTTGTTTTTAAGACAGTATGAAAGCTATTTACATTCATTGGCTAAACTAGTATTTGTACTTTTGAATTCTATGTGTTCTACTTTTTGACATTTTACTATATGAACTTTATTTATTTTAACCTTTCCAAATGATTTGATGGTTAGGAATAGTTATTTTCAACCATTTTGATGGTTCTATTTAAAATTTGTAAAATCTTTTTCTTACACATCTCTGATTATTGAAACAAGATGAAAATTTAAAAATATTTCCTGAGTTTCACTCAGGTAAAATTAGGAAGTTATTAAACTCTTACTTTTACTTTCGCTCCATTCCTAGATTATGTATGTAAAAGTTTAGATAAGAGGGCAAGATTATTATTAGGTTATTATATAATCATGTTACATACATCTTATTTTTAGGGTTATTTCACACTGAATTCACATTTGGTAAGACAATTCTATTTTCAATTGATTTTAATGTGTATTTAAAATTTTTAAATTTATTTATTTTTCTTTTATTGTGGTATTGTTTTAGGCTCATCATTTGATCAAATATTGGAAAGATATGTTGCTTTCACAGCTAAAAATTAGAGAGAAATAAAAGTTTGAATTTATAATCTTTTGTTTCAAAGATACATACTTATTGGCATATTGTATATTGACATTTGAGACAGTAAAATAATCTTAATGGTAAAGCATTGTGATGTGTTTCAGTTTTAGATTTTCTTTCTCTACATATGTTTAAGAATATTTTCATTATTTTTATATTCAATATTTTCAGAGTATGCTTACATAAAAAAGAACCAATCAGAAATGAAGGCTACACTAACTGAAATGAGGGATAATTCAAAGGGAATCAACAGTAGAGTAGAGGGCACTGAGAATCAAATCAGTAATTTGTAACATGAGGAAGCAAAAAACACCCAATCAGAAGAGCAAAAAGAAAAAAGAATCCAGAAATATGAAAATAGTGTAAGGAGTCTCCGGGACAATTTCAAGCGTCTAACATTCACATTATGGGGAAACAGAAGGAGAAGAAAGAGAGCAAGAAATTGAAAACCTATTTGAAAAAATAATTACAGAAAACTTCTCTAACAAGTGAAAGAAATAGACTTACAAGTCCAAGAAGCACAGAGAGCCCAAAACAAGAGGAACCCAAAGAGACCCACAGCAAAACATATATAATTAAAATGCCAAAGACTAAAGACAAAGAGAGAATCTTAAAAGCAACAAGAGAAAAGCAATTAGTTACCTACAAGGGAGCACCCATTCAACTGTCAGCTGATTTCTCAACAGTAACTTTTTAGGCCAGAAGGGAGTGGCAAGAAATATTTAAAGTGATGAAAAGCAAGGAACTACAACCAAGATTACTCTACCCAGCAAAGCTATCATTTAGAATTGAAGGTCAGATAAAGAGCTTCACAGATAAGGAAAAGCTAAAGGAGTTCATCACCACCATTACATGAAATATCAAAGGGTCTTCTTTAAGAAGCTAATGAACAAAATAAACTGACAAACAAAATAGACCCAGAGACACTGAAGCATGCAACAGGCTGTTGTATTTCAGAGGGAAGGGAGGTGGGAGGTGGGGAATGGAAAGAGATTAACCAAAGAAGTTATATGGATATATGCATAACCCATGGACACAGACAATAATGGGGCGAAGGTCTGGGGAGGGAGTGGGAGCAGGGTGGAGGGGGTCAGTGGGGGGAAAAATGGGAGACCTGTAATACTTTCAAGAATAAAGATAAATTTAAAAGAAAGACCAACTCTTGGAAGAAAATATAGGGCAAAAGCTTCATAACATTGAATTTGGCAATAATCTCCTGCATATGACACCGAAGGAAAATGCAATAAATGAAATAAATTCGCAAATTGCACTTTATGAGAAAATTATACATAAAACATCAATAGAGTAAAAAAAGGGAATCCACAGAATGGGAGAAAATATTTGCAAATAACATATCTGATAAGGGATTAATATTTAGAATATGTAGAGAACTCCTAAAACTTAACAGCAGAAAACAAATAATCTGATTCAAAAATGGGCCAAAGACTTGATTAGACAGTTCTACAAAGAAGATATACAAATAACCAATAAGCACATGGAAAGATTCTCAACATTACTAATCATAAGGAGAATGCAAATCAAAACTATAGTGAGATACCACTTCATACCCATTAGGATGGCTTCTATCAAAAATAAGAAAATAGGCATTGGTGATGTAATGAAATTAGAATCCTTGTGCACTGTTGGTGGGAATGTAATGTACAGCTGCTGTGGAATACAGTATTGTGGTTAATGAAAAAATTAAAAATGGAATTACCATAATATCCAGCAATTCCACTTTGGGGAAAATACCTGAAAGACTTGAAAGCAAAGTCTTGAGATATTTGTACACCCATATCCATAGTAGCATTATTCACAATATCTAAAACATGAAAACCACTCAAGTGTTCAGCAATGGGAGGAATGGCTAAGCAAAACGTGGTACATGCATTAAGAAAGGAGGAAATTGTGACCTATGCTACAACACGGATGAACCTTGATGATATTATGCTAAGTGAAATAAGCCATAAAAAGACAACTACGGTATGATTCCATTTATATGAAGTACTTAGTCACAATCATAGAAATAGAAAGCAGAATGGGCCAGGGTTTGGGGGGAATGGGTAATGGGGAGTTATTATCTAATAGGTATAGAGTTTCAGTTTTACAAGATGAAAAGAGTTATGGAAATGGATAGTGGTGACAGTTGCAGACCATTATGAGTATATTTAGTAGCATTAGATTGTCCACTTAAAATGGTTAGGGGGGTGAATTTTATGTTATTTGTATTTTATCACAATTAAAAAATTGGGGGCTGGGAAGAGTCTTCAGGAAGCTTCCATTCACCTTGTACTGTTGGGGAACATGGCAAAGACAATGGAAGGAGGTTGCACCTGCTTTCTTTTTTATTCCACTAATGTTTAAATATCACTGGGTTTTAGAATTTCTTGAAAAATATAATTGCCTAGAAGTTATAAAGAAATAGAAATGAACTAGAACTAATCAAATGGGGTAATGATTAAATGATGTGAGTTCAAAAGGATGGAATTTTTTTTTTTAATTGTGAAAACTGATAAGAAACATAAAAATATTTATTATAAGATGTGAAGAGGAAGATAGCATTATTATGGGCATTGTGATTGAACTATGTGTCATTGATTACAGTTTTTTATTTATTCTTACTATATATTTTTTCTTACAATAAGAGAAAAAGTCCCCCTAGGAAGCTAAATTGTCTATAGTCTCAGGAAGGCTCCACTTACCAAATTCATGATTCAACCTGTTGAGGGTTTATCCTCACAATTTACCAGTCTCCTAAAGCTCTTACATACACAGTCTCATATGATCTGCCTAATTGCCCTTTCTATCAGGCCTTTGCTTTTGAACAAAATCAGTTGCTGGGTTCTTCATCACCACTCCCATCCCAGGCCATCTTAGAGCCACCTGAGACTCTATTTAGTTCCCTGTGTCAAATTTCTACCTCACTCTGTTCATTACCCACCCACTGGGTATTGCAATAAGACGGCAGAAGCTATAAAAAGCAATTGTATTAGAAAGTCTTTAAGTTACACACAAAAATCCAATGACAAGAACAAATTCTAAATTTACTGTGGATGTAAGCTTTTCACAGCTATGACAAAATTGGCTAAGTCTGAACAATAATAACAAATGTCTCTCTTACTCAAATGAACCCTGTGTAGCATTTTCCCTGCATATAGGAGCAATTACTTTCTCCTTGCTCTCAAGATTGACTCATCATTATTGTTTAGTTCCTAATGAGCACTGATAAAATATTCAGTGGTGCCTGAAATTTTTATCTTTTTCTTAAAGGAGGTTTGAAATGACACTCTTGAGTGTATGACTAAAGGTATCCTATAATAAAAGTACATAAAAATGTGTCAAGAAAATGAAAGTGTCAATAAAAATAGCCTCTAAGATAACTTCTAAAGGATGCTTCCTGCTGACCTGGCTTTTATTTCTTCTTTAAATATTAATTGTTGATTTGCTGGTTGGAAAGCTCAGTTTTGAGTACCAATAGGTCTATAGCTTCACATTTCTGATTAGTTTTTCATTCAAAAGAGGAAACTGGATTCTACTACTCCCATGAGGAGTGTTGGGTTTGTGTGCTGGTTCCACCTGCATGTAATATGTTGTTGGTGCACTTGCTGAGTCTCCATGTCTTGTTTTAATACATCGCTGTACTAGAGATGTTGGTGGGGAAAGTTGCCCATGAAAAATAGCAGAGCAATAAAAAGGAAAAAATAAAGAGCCAAGGCAGCACTTTCCATTCTGAAAGTGTTTTTTCTTAATTCTGTCTCAACTCCTCACACATCCCAAGGAGATAGTTCAATAAAATGGGAATTATAACTTTGATGCGTAACCGTTTTTGGCCCTGCAATGCAAAAGTGATGTAATTTTCAAGAAGATTCTTCATCTATATGCTAAGTGAAATAAGCCAGTCAGAAAAAGACAAGTAACCATATGATTTCATTTATATGTGGGATCTAGAAAACAAATTGAACTAACAAGCAAAATAAGAGACAGACTCATAGATAGAGAGCAGGCTGACAGCTCGGGGGTGTGTGTGTGTGTGTGGAGGGACTGAGCAAAAAAGAAAAAAGAGAAAGAACTCATGGACATGGACGACAGTGTGACAATTGCAGGAGGTAGGGGAGTGGGAGGAGGAGGGGATGGGGGGATAAATGGTGATGGGGGAAAAAATAAAATAAAAGAGAAAAAAATTTTTCAAAAGACCCCGTCTACTTCTCCTGCCCCTTCTATCATGTGAGAATATTAAATTGAGGGTAATATCTATCTTAAGAGGATTTTGTGAGAATTAAGTTCAATAATGTGTACAAAACATGTACCAGCCATTAAAAGCATATATTTTGTGTACTCATAAAACCGCTGGCTTCACTTTAGTTTTTCTACCCTTATATATTTCTAACTACTCACTTATATATTTGTTTGTTTTTATGTTGCTAAAGAGCATGCTCCTTTGAAAGCTGCCTTAAATGCTTTTGGGAGAGGTTCGAGCGTGCCAGTTATTAATTTATTGCTTCTCAGCACCAAGCCCACACTTCTTTGTCCTCCTCTGTCCTCGTGAAGCTGGACTCAACAAACGAGATTTGTTCTTTGCCGGCAGCTCGGTGGTAGGCTCTGCCAACATGGAGCACAGAGGAGGCTGTGAGGCTGGAGGAAGAAGAAGGGACTTGTTCCTCCTTGGCTGGCTTTTGCTTTCCACATGGTACTGAGGGCTTGGTTTGTGGCAGGCGCTGCAGGTTTCACTATGCAGGTGGGTGAGGAGGCCCTAGAACAGCCTTGCAATTCCCTTGGAGGTCTGAATCTCTCCCGTCGTCTCTGTGTTCCTCATTGCTTTCCTCTCAGCCCATGGGGGAGGCAGCTGCTCCCTGCAGTTGCTACTTCTGTTCCCCTTAGAATTCTCTTCTTCCCCACCAGTTGTTGACCACATTTTATCATGATTAACCACCATAGTTAACAGTTTTTTTATTCCCTGGTCAAATCACTGGTGTGGTTTCTCTGTCCTGACCATACTCCGATGGATACACAGAAACTATGCATGCATGCCCAGCCGGCGTGGCTCAGCAGTTGAGCACCGACCTAGGATCCAGGACATCGTGGTTCGATTCCCAGTCAGGGTCCATGCAGGGTTTGTGGGCTTCATCCCCAGTATGCGGCGTGCAGGAGGGAGCCGCCGATCAATGACTCTCTCATCATTGATCTTTCTGTCTCTTTCTCTCCCTTTACTTCAGAGGAAGTCTCTCTGAAATTAATAAAGACATATTTAAAAAAAGAAAAGAAAATATGCATGGCTGACAGTATTGAATATATTCAAAATGATATTTTTATTTAATAAATTTTAATAAATTTAATAAAATTTCACTGGGACTCTAAAAACAAATAAAATAAAGGCCTCCTCCCAAGGAACTCACAGCATAGTCATCTTGTTTTGTGTCATAGAATCCTGCTGTGCAGAGAATGTTTGAGATCAGTTTGTTTATTTTTCCATCTGATTTCCAACTTGCTTCTAAAGCTGCTATGGGAGGTCACCTTTCAGTTTTTGCTTTGATACTTTCATAGAGACATTTTTGCCCTCAGAGGTTATTATCCTGTTCTTCCTCATATTGAAACAAAACCCACTGCCTATAATTTCCTTTAATGAAACAAATTCTACTTTCTGGTATTGGTTAATTCAATAAATATTTCCCAGGCATCGTCTGTGTGCCAAATACTGTTCTAGATTCTAGGGACGTACTTGTGATAAAAACAAGGGTTCACTGGCTTCACTGAATATGTGTACAGGCAAAAAATATATATATAAATCATCAAAGAAATAAATAAGATGATATTGAGAAGTTAGAAAATAAACCAGGTGGTGCCTGAAGGAGATGGAATACTCCATCACGGCCCTCTCTAAAACAGGAATGGTTTGGCATGTAGGAGATCCCGTGGAAGCCAGTGTATCTGCACAAAAGTAGACATGAAAGCAGGTGGTACACCACGAGAGTACAGTGGTGGTAAGACCCGGAGATTTTAGGGATAGTACACAATGGGAAACCAGTTGTGCTTTAAACAGGGAGTCCCATTATTTGCTTTGAAAAGGAAAGTCTTTTTTGCCCCATGAATATTTTGTTTCTAGTTATCTCCCCTATACCATTTTCCCTACTGTTCCCTATTTTCCCAACCCAGTATTATCCATGTTAAAAATTCTCAGTTCTTTCAACAGTTCTAGTTCTCTTGTATGCCGTGGTTCCCAGACCCTCATTATCTTGACTACCCTCAAGACTTGTTCTATTTACTTGTCTGGATCTTAAAATTCATAACTTTTTATGCATTCTAAATGTGATCTAACCAAGGTGGAGAAAGGAAGGCTGCCTGCTGATTTGGGTAGTAAGTGGGTACTAGATGGTTTTAAATATTTTTTAGAAGCAAACTCTGCTATGCTTTTGACTTGTGCTGAGCCAGTGCTTAGTTAATTTGGAATATGGTGAAGCCAGATTATTTTCATCTTCAATTTCATTCTTGTAGAATTGAGTTCTTGAATCAGAATACAGAAGTTTGCAATATTTTTTCTAGTTTTAAATGTGGTCTTATTGGTATTTTCAAAGTAATTCTTTCTTTGACAGTGTCTAGGTATGTATGAGTCGCCTTTCAGGAATTTCCATAATTAAAAAACAGCTGTGAATAATTATGAAATACCTCTGAGTGAGCTTCAGAAATTAGCCCTAGAATTCTGGCAGTGTCAAAGAGACTTGTGTAATTTCAGGTTCCAAGAATTGCTTAAAATTTGTGCTGTTTCATATCAGGTACTGGGAAGGAAGGAAGGAATGAAGGAAGGAAAGGAGAGAGGGAGGGAGGGAGAGAGGGAGGAAGGGGAGGAAAGTCCCTTAATTTTGTGATAGCATGCACGAACAACCTTTTTGTTAACTTTAATTTATGGCAATATATATCTAGAGCCTGGAGCTCAGTAACATATACATATTGAAGTCAGTGGAGAGGTCTATGAGAAATGTTTCCTGTCTATGCTGAGAAAAGGAGTTATATTTGCATTAGAAGACACCTAAAAAATAAAATGAGTGTAGTTAGAAAACATCTCTCAAAAGTTAACATACATATGATCCCCAGCTTTTTAAAAATTAGTATTAAAATCTACCCACTCTAGTAAAAATGTTAAAAAAAAAAAAGTGCAGGATGCCACATTGACTGTGGTTATGGGGAACCTAGATTTTCTACAAATCTTAAGGATGCAGTGATCCTACCAGAGACTCTGGATACATTTGTGACTAACATGCAGTAACCTGTAGAATACTACTTTGAGTTTTATTAGAATTTTTTTTCTGTTATATTTAGTCATAGAAAATTTTGGTTACTTTGGAGAACTTCTGTTTCCTGTTTGAAAGAATAGTTCTTTGTTTTTGCCAAAGTACCCAGGCAAGAAAAGGACTAGTCCTGAAGTGTTACTATCTTTGAAAGGTGAACAATATAAGTACTTTCAACATGTAGAAGTGAGAATAAGGGGGCAGTGGGATTTAAAGTGGAAAGAGTGTTGTAGGTCTGGGTAGGTGTCTATCTCATAAACATTCTCCCCTTAATACTTACCACTAAGACTGCAAGTTCACTTGAGAGAATCATCTTATGCCCAGATTAAAAAAACTAGCTTCATAGTTGCCTTGCCACTGTGGGTTGTCATGTGACCCAGCCTTAGTCAGTGAGATGGAAACAGAAGCCAATTGGATTGGAATTCTGAAAATGCTAATGCTTTCCTATTTTAAAGTGTTTTTAAAAGACAGCCTTAGCTGTCTTTTTGACTATGAATTCTTTTTGTGCCTTTGCTTTCTTTTTCTTAGAATGTGAATTTGAAACTGAAACACCTTCTTTTACTATGGGTCAACAGTGGGAAGAGAAAAGCCACATAATTAGAATGGCAGAGCAGACAGAGAGGGTGTGTGGGTTTTATTGGCATAATGAAACCATTGAACAGCCCCTGGACTTCTTGTTCTGTGACCAAAAGTAAACCATATTATAATAGGGATTTCTTTACATGCAGATGAATGCAATCCCAACTGGTTGAGAAATCTGACCACAAAAATGAATAAATTTGACTTGATGTTTTACAGGAAATCTCTTTTATGAAGTCAGCAATGTTGGATTAAATTGAGCCAAGTAAATGTCTAAGATGGCTTATTCGATCATTTGAACAAAACTTTCCAATAAATCTCATTAGGAAAGTGTATTGTTTTCGTTTCTATTTCTATTTCTATGAATTCCTCACAATAGGCCAAAAATATTGGTTGAATTTAACCCTCTTTTTACTATCACATTTCATACTGAGTGAAAAATAGGGGTGCAAATAGACATCTACTGGGGTTTTTCTTTTAGCTTTGAAGGTTGGCATAGTGTACACACCTGCACACACACACACACACACACACACACACACACACACACACAGGAAAAAAAAACACACCAGGCATTTCCTACAAACCAATACCCCAAAATAAAATATTGCCACATCTTTCTTTCAAGTCCTTCAAATGCAAATAGGGTTATGGGCTTTTGGCTGTTTGCCTACATTTTAGTGCAAATTACCTTTAAGATGGAGGCCCTTAATCATAATGGATTTGGCCTGCTCTGATATACAGTGCTGACAATTCATGTCTTATTAATGAGTATTTCAAGCATCCATTTCTGTATATCTTGTCTTGTATGACAGGAAAACATACCAATAAATCTTTTCTCCTCCATTCATCACGGATTTTGACATCAGTAGTGTGAGGAAAGACAAAGAGGCATGGAGCTTAAGGGGATGTGTCTGCCACCTCACAAATGGCATTGCAGAAATTCTCCTGTCTTGAAATCACAGGTAACCAACTGCCTTACCATCGCTAAACAGCAATAGTGATTTTTTTGAATTGCCATGTTACCACCATCAATTAATTCTACTATATCCAGCATGAGTAGAACTGATCTAAATCCATGTTTCATAAGGTCTAACTACAGATGCAAATGGTTTAGATAGACGTTGTTCTGTATTAAAAATCTTCCATCATCAATGATAGAATATTAAGTTTTTGTAAACCTTAGAAATGCAGTAGAAAATTTTAAAATAGTTCTAATTTATTATTTTTAGTGAGATTCCTAGCAATGTTTTTCTATTCTTAGCAAGATAGATATCTATAATACCATGGGTGTTTCTTTCTAGTACAATAGTGGTGTGTTGATTGCTAAAGGTTTTTTTTTGCTAAGCCAGAATGTTGAGATATCAACTTGTCTCCTTTTATCTGTCACTTTTCCCACCCACCCTTTTAAAAACTCTCTCTGTCTTTTTCTCTCAGTCCCCTTCCTCAGAGTATTTTGAATTGTGCAATTTCATTCTATTTTTATCACTTTTATCTCAACTCAAACCACCACCATCATTCTCTAGCTTAACCTTTGTAGCTTTCTAATCGACTTCTTGCCTTTATTTTTGATAGTTCTGCGTTTTCCCACACACTCAATACATGCTAATTGTGTTTTTTAGAAGAGTTTTAAATGTATAGAACAAATGAGCAGATGTAGAATTCTCACATACTCCCATCCCCTATAGAGTTTCCACAATTATGAACATCTGGCATCGGTGTGGTACAGTTCTTTACAAAATGAAACAATATTGGAACATTATTATTAACTGAAGTCAGTAGTTTACATTAAGCTTCAGTCTTTTCACAATGCATCATGTCATGTTTTCACCATTACAGTATTGTACAGAATGGTACCCAGTGCTTCACCTTTTCATCCCCCACCTGCACCCACACCTTCACCCCCACCCCGAGCTTCTGGCAACCACAAATCTTACTATTGTCTCTCAAGCTGTGCCTTTTCTAGAATGTCATATAGTTGAAATCAAATAGTATGTTGCCTTTTCAGACTAATAATATCTCAGTTTTCTGTGGGCCTCAGTCCCTGGGCTGTGAGAAGGATCTTTCTGAAGAGAAGGATTTTGTAGTCTTTTTTTTCCTACGTCTCTATTCAGTGTGAGCTGGAGTTGGGTAATGGTACAGTAGTTTTCCGTGTAGGAAAGCCGTGTTATGGAGAACCTCTGAATGTACTTCAGAATGGTAGCTTTTACCCTCTCCCTTCCCCTGCCTGACATAGGTTGGGGTTTTGCTCAGATCTTCACTTTGAAGACTTGCTGGGGGTTCTTAGAAATAAAACCCTCAAAAGCATGGAGATATCCCCATAAAGACTGAGCCTCCAGATTTTTTAAGTATTTGATCAATTTAAAATTTTAAAAGTATTTGATCAATTAGAAAACATATTTGCAACATGTATAATAAAGAGATTAATATGTGAAGAACACTAAAAAAATCAATTTCAATGAAAATTAGGACAAGACATGACTAAGAAATTCAACAAAAAGATATATCTCTAAATATATGTATTTTAGAAGTTTATTCTGGTCATTTTTTTTATTGTAGTAAAAGCACTTAACATGAGACCTACACTCTTGACAGATTTTTAATTGTGCAATACAACATTGTTAACTGTAGGCACATGTTGTGTAGCAAATCTCTAGGAGCTATTTATGTTGCATAACTGAAGCTTTATACCCAGTGATTAGCAACTGCATTTCCCCCTACCCCTGGAGGCAGTAACTGATAGAAACACTCAAGTGGTAATTTTGATGAATTGCTGAAGGCCTGGTGTGGATTAGCTTGAGAGCTAAAGTTTTCAGAAGTTACTCCTGGAAGCTCTGACTCTCAAGCTAGTCCATACAGGGCCTTCAGCAACTCATCAAAATCACCATTTAAGTGTTTCTATCAGTTGCTGTCTCCAGGGGATTCTGCCCCTGGTTAGCCTAAAATGGTTGAAGCTAGGGGAAATGAATGAGAGAACTTGTAGTGGAAAAGATTAGAGGGTATAGAACAGACATTATGGAGAAGATTTAAATAATTTGCAAAAGAAAAAGGGCTTAAGAGAAGTAAGATGAATAAGTGGTAAAATGTAGTTCCAGGGACACCATGGGAAGAAAACATATCAGAAAATGGAAGGAAAAGCAGAAGGAAGAGTGGCTAGCTCTACTGAATATTTAAGCAAGTTAAATACTGAAAAAGTACCTGTTAAATTTAGCAATAGAGGGACTGGCTCTTATGTGTTAATATTTTGAGGAAATCTGACATCATTTTGACCATTGGTTGGACTCAATGAACTTTAAGCTTCTTTCCAGCCCTAAATTCTAAGAAATTGTCTGAGTTGTTTGCTGTTATCTCAGCAAAGAGATAAGCTTAAAAAATCAATAAACTGGACTCTAACAAATATTGCTCAAGATTGCCAATAGCCAAAGAAACATGTAGCTCTGATAGTGATTTTCAACCTTTTTCATCTCATGACACACTTAAACTAATTACTAAAATTCTGTGGCACACCAAAAACATATTTTTTGCTGATCTGAAAAAAAATAGATATAATTTTTTTATTCATACTGGACTGCTATTATTGTGTTGGCTGTTGTCATTTTTTTATTTGACAATCTAAAGGAAAAGAGGTCAGTGCCTTTATTTAGTCAGGTATTGCATGTTTAAAAATTTCTTGCAGCACACCAGTTGAAAATCACTCAGCTAAGAAGCTGGTAATTTGAGGCTGTGTATTTTTTATCTATAGTCACTTGCTTATGTCATTCAGTACAAGTTCCAAATATAAAATTTAAGCCTAAAATTTATAACATAACTAATATGTTTACTCTGGGGGCATTTGGGATGCTGCTAAATTATTCTATTTACAAAGTAATTATTATGTTTGTTGCTCTTTGAGGAGAATTGGAAAAAACATTCTATTAGGTAAATCATAGCAAAATTTGCTTAAACAAGACTGGATTCAAGTCAAAACATTATGGGCAATGAAAAAAAAGAAGTGGAAAATATTCACAAATAAAATTTTATCCCTGAAGATTAATTTGGAAGAAGCATATGTTATGTCATTACTTGAGCTAATTTTTTGCTTAATTTATTAAAATTTTTACTGAATTTTATTGCACACTTTTACTAAATATGTAGTTAAAATCCTCTGTCTGCAAAATGTCCTTATAGTATATTCTCAAGCCTTCAGCTGTGGTATAGTATTAAGAATAAATTAAAAGTCTCTTTTTTTAAAAAAAAATTATTTGCTTTTAAAAATCATATCTACTTCTCAGTTCCATATTGTAAATTGAGTTGAAATGGTTCCATTATCTACTCTAGATATTATCATCACCATTCTTTCTCTTCGTTCTCATGGATTAATAAATATGGCTTGAAACAAAATGTTGAAAAGTTACTATTGACATGAAGTATGTGTTTAACACAAAAAGTGTAGAAATTATATCTGTAATATCAATAAGACTGAAAAATTAGAGATGTATATATATATTTCTGTAGATAATGCTGTATCAACTCACCATTTTTTAAATATCCTATCTCTCTACTATGACTAAAAAAACAGTATAGTAGCAGGAATAAAAAAGACATTATTTTGTATTTCTCTAGTGCTTTGAAGATCCCAAATAGTCTTCAAACCTTACATAGTGAATGAGAAATTTCCCAGAACACTTATTTGAAGTGTTAGGATCCATAGAGAGCAAAATTAAAACACAGTAATAAAATTCCAGTTATCCAGAATGCTTAGGGATTGAATTATTCTATGCAGCTCTTTTCTGAAAATTTGCCTTCTTTTGGTACCAAACATATTAATTTCAATAGTATTAGTTCAAATTCTTTTCAATAATGAAATACAAACTTCCCAGCATTTCAAATAACCAAGTGTTATTTTTATAAATATAAATTTAGAATAAAAATGAGCAGATTCTTGTTTCCTCCCAAACCCAGGCTAAGTACCTACAAATATTTATTTCTTGATTTGTTAAGTGTAGACAATAAGTAGACTACTTGATAAATTGGCCTTTTACTGTGCAAAAGTATAATTTATCTCATTTATTCTCACACACCTTACATTTTCCCATCTTCTCAATACAGTTACCTGATCATTTGTTAAGTCAATGTTTATTTTTAAAATCGTATGATTACATAAATATTATTTACAACAAAGCCTCATAGCACATACCAGAATTACATTGCCTTTCTTAATCAAATAATTTTTTCTGTAGTTAGTCATTGCTTCATATTTTTCTTACTGTGTTCTATCAATTCAATGCCACATTTTAAAACCTCTCAGTATAATCAAATTTATTATATTTTATTATTTTCTGGTTTTATTTTTAACAACTTTGTCTAGGTATAATTTGAATGCAATAAACTGTACAATTTAAAGCATACAAATTGGTGAATTTGACATATGTATACACCCATGAAATGGCCACCACAATCTAGGTAATGAGCATCTTCATTCCGCTCTTTTATAAACCCTCCTTCACACTATTACCCAAAATCTGCCCAATCCTACCTACTAGTATTTCCCAAAATAATTTCATTACGTTTAACAATAAAATTTTTTTAAAAAACATAGTAGCAACCTCTGTGTGATAGCTACCATTCCAGTAGACACCGGAGGAATAAAGAGTCTCTAACGGTCATTCCAAACTTTAAGGGAATGGACAACTTTTAGCAAAGTATTAATAATTGACACTCAGTAAAATAATATCTATTGAATAAATTGCTGCTTATTAGAAGATGCTTTATAAATGCTAGTTGAATAAAACTGTACTGGACAACATAAAGAATGCAGAGACTATATTTATTGTTGACAAAGATGAGTGCGTATGCCTTAGCAGAAGATTTGACTGTGGCCCACACATGAAAGTTCCTGAAGCCATAGGGGGAAATTTATAAAATAAATGTCCCTTGTGTATTATTTTTTTTAATTCTCATCTGAGGATATTTTTTCCATTGCTTTTCGGAGAGTGGAAGGCAGAGAGAGAAAGACTGATGTGAGAGAGACACATCAATTGGTTGCCTCCCACTCGAGCTCCAACCAGGGCAGGGGACTGAGCCTGCAACCGAGGTACGTGCCCTTGGCCGAAATCGAACCCAAGACCCTTTAGTCTGCAGGCCAATGCTCTAACCACTGAGTCAAATCAGCTAAGGTTCCCTTGTGTCTTTTTGAACGATTGATTGATTCCTTTTTTATTCAACAAATATTTATATTTTGCTTGTTATGTATCAGAGACTAATGTATCAGTGACAAAGAATGACAAAATTCTAACCTCCTTATTTCCATAGTTCATATTTTAGTTTGGAAGGCCAGTATTTTTTTTTTTTTAATATATCTTTATTGATTTCAGAGAGAGGAAGGGAGAGGGAGAAAGAGAGAGCAACATCAATGATGAGAGAGTCATTGATCAGCTGCCTCCTGCACACCCCCTGCTAGGGACCCAACCAGGATCTCCTGGATCATAGGTTGATGCTCAACTGCTGAGCCATGCCAGGCTGGGCAGGAAGGCCAGTATTTTTAGAAAAATCCTCTCAACTTAAAACATAATTAATTATTTAACTGTGATTGTAAAAAGTGCTCTAAAGAACTATAGGTGGGGGAGCAGGTACAGGGTGGAGGGATCATGGGGAAAAAAGGGGGACTCTGTAATAGTTTCAGCAATAAAGATAAATTAAAAAAAAAGAAAGAGTATATGATTGTATAAAATATTGTAACAAGGGACTTTGACCTAGTCCTGCTGGTTCTAGGGAGTGTGGTATGTCTGTCACAGAATATTTATTAATAACTATATGTTGGAACCACACTCTGATGATAAACTTGATGAGGCTGAAGGGCATGGCCATGTACCTCAATCTGAGGGAACAGCTTGTGTGCAAAGGATTTATTCCTTCCTTAACAAATATAGCGCACTTAAAAAATTAGGCCAAATGTGACTAGAGTGAAGGGGTGGCCTGTATTCAGATCATGCGAAACTTTTAGGAAATGTTAAGCATTTTCTTTGTCCCAAGAAAACAGAAAGCCTCTAAAGGAATTTAAACAAGGGAGTGGGAGAATTTATAAAAGATTATTCCAGATTTACTCAGGACGAGAGTATATGCAGGGCCAGAGTATTATGCAGGGAGGCACTATTGGGAGACACTGACCATAGTGCAGGAAAAACTCCCTGATGACCTGGACTAATGTGGTAAAAGTGGAAATAGAGAAAAATGGTTTCATTCAAGGGGTGTTTAGTGTGTAGAACAGAAAAGAGCTGGTCCCTGGTTGGCTACGAAGGCTGAGGAGAAGGAGAAGTCATGTCTAAGTCCCTGGTTTATCTAACCAGGGGTGGAAGTATTCTTTGAGATTCTGAAATGCTACTCCTCCAAATGAAATCTTCTCATTGTGTTTAAAGGTTTTCTTAGTGTTCTCTTTGAAATGCTGTTCCCTGGCTCTGCTTAGAGTGATGGTCTAGGTACTGCAGGTGATAGGAAATAAAATCCTTGAGAACTGTTGTTTTCATATTGCTAAGAATGCATGGTGCCAAATCTATTCTAGAATAACACTTATGCCTTGAATGGTATAATTCAGAATGTCTTCATTTAATTCACTACTAATGTTGTATTAGAAGTTAATATGACTTGTCAGTGTATTATTGTATTCACACTGAAAAGAATTCTTTCTGACATTAAGTATGAGCATCTAAAATTCTAAATGTGTTAGAAATCATGCATAAACATAAGTATTACATGATCAGTTACTTACATGGGAAATTCTCATTCACTCTGCCATTCAGCAAACATTTCTTAATTTCCTAATATATACCAGCAATTACTAAATGCTGGAGATGTAAAAAAAAAAATTTGAAACACATTTCTCGTAAACCATCTCACTCTTGGGGAAAATATATGAGGGGTGGGAAGGAGGAATGGTACCTGACAAGATTGGTCAGATCTGGAGTGTGAAGTATTTTCAGTACAAAGCTTGAAAGTACAGTTTAAGGTAATCATATAATTAATCATTTTTTTTCTTATAGACAATTTCTAGGTAATAAATCTAGAAGAAATGATAAACTATGTATCACAATTTTGTTTATAGTACCTGATGAATTAATAGAACTAGCTAAAGACTGGTAACATAAAAAAGAGAGACAAGTCATCCTCATGTACCTCTTAATGCAAGTATACGAGACAACCTATAAATTTTTCTTGCTTAAAATGTTGAAACTAAAACAGACCAGGGCTCTTGATTTGGCCACCAATTTATGGAAAAAACATAGCAAACAAGGGAACATGTTAAATGATACTATGGAAGTACAATCAAAACCCAGAAGGACAAACAACCTGTTTTCTTCAACAACTATAACAACAATGAATGAATGAATGAATGAAGGAAGGAAGGAAGGAAGGAAGGAAGGAAGGAAGGAAGGAAGGAAGGAAGGAAGGAAGGAAGTGGGGCCTTCACCCCACTCTTGTCTGTGTCCTTGGGCCATACATATATGTATATTAGTTCTTTGGTTAGTCTTAAAGTTTTGTAATTTGGTTAAAAAAGATTTCCTTTCTTGTACTCTTTAGAATAGAAAATGATATAATGCCTGGGATTGCTTCAATGTAATCAGGGATTGAAAATTGTTTGGTCATGAATTGTGAACTGTTAAAATTAGTTTATGGACACATTAGTTTCTTTTATTATTTTAATTTCTTTTCTATAGGTTTTAAAATTTCCATAATAAAAAGTGAAAAAATAAAAAGTTCTTAATCATAGGGAAAGAAAAGAAAGAAGGAAGGGAGTAACAATTTTTGCCGATAAGGAAGCTGAACCTATTTAAACAGCAATTGTAAAAATGTGGATAAGGGACAATGAGGGGTTAAGCCAGGGCTTTGATGGTGGAGATGCCGTGAGAAAGAGTTCCAGGCTTTCATCTAGAATCAATTGGATGTAGGAAGCCAGGGGACTCTAAGGATTGAATATTGGGCAATTTGACGATGAGATTAACCAAAACGTTTTCAGAGAAGCGAATGTCCCAGGACACGGGAGTTCTCTTCACTGGCATAATAACTTTGAGATCCTGGTAGGATGTCCAGGGAGACCTTTCCAACAGGAAGGTGTTGAGACAGGAGCAGGCCTGAAGAGAGTGGTGGGAGCTTCACGGTTCTCAGATTTAAAAAGAAAATGGACCATGTTGATTTGGAGCGGTAAACAGCTCTGCTAGCACCTCCACCGCACCCCTCCCCACCTGCCCCACCACGTGAAACAAAATGCTCTCTGTTGCATAGTTGCTAGCTGTTTTTACCTTTTTCTACTCTTCCTGAAACTATTAAGCCTGTTTTATTATGCGAAGTGATTCTGTAAAATGAGAGAGTTTAGCAGACAGTTGGGGGATAGATTTCAGTGGAAGAATAAAGAGGAAGAAACATTTTATTAGAAGTAATAATAAGGAGAAATGTTTTGAGGAAAACGTGGGAAAGATGTAGTAATTGTTGGTGGAGGGGAAGCTCTAGGATAAGCTAGAGATGATTGAAGGGAACTTTATATTTTTATAAGATGGGAGATATAATTTCTCCTTCTATTTCTTCACCCAAACAACAAGCAAACAAACAAAACCTCATTAACGCTTCGGGTTAGACTTGTGTCTGAGTTTTTTTGGGTCCAGGTTGTGCCAAGACAGGTATTAAGAACAGATCAGTTGGGCTTCTCTTTCACACTGGGATTCTATACTGGGTGCTTTCAGGGAGAATGGTTGGATGGAGACATGCATTTGTATAAAGAGTGTTTTATGCTGGATGTTAGCCTCCCATTTTTAATTACTATTTTTATTTGCTATAAAGAGGAATACAGCAGTTCTGCCAAATTTTATACATTAAAACATCAAAAAAGCATGTGGAACAATTGTAAAACAATGAATGTGGAAGTTATATAATATTTCCAGCAGGAACAGAGCAATAATTTTTGAAGATTCCATGGGGGCGTCAGACAGCAGACTAGAATGATAGATAATTTTGCTCTGGAGACTGCAATCACGCAAAAACTAAATGATATGTACTTGGCCAAGTTTGCAACAACTATGAAATATGTTATGCCCCTTTGTAGATCAAAACAAAAATGAGGTTCTATTTATGCAAGTATTTGACAGTCAGTGTTCGATAGATACGATGATCATAAACATCACTGTCATTGTCATCTTTGTCAGAAATCATGAAAACTGGGTGAAGGAAAAAAGCAGACACAAGGAAACACCATACGGACAGGCGCAGCTTCAGCACCGGAAGCCTGCGGCGCTCCGTGGGAGTGTTCCATGACATTGGAGAGGCTGTGCCGCTCTTTCGGTCACCTCCCCTAGGGTGGCAGCCTTAGCTCCTACCTCCTGTGGTGAGACGCTGTCCGTTACCGCCGGTGGGGCTGAGGGAACTGGAGGACCCATGTAATGTTGATGGAAATTATCTTTAAAAAGAGCACTTTATGGCAGTTGGACAAATAATCTGACATGCAAAAGGAATTGAAACATCAGCCTGCAAATAAGTAGGGACGGAGGAAGGCTCAAAGAATGGGGAGAGTGTACTTGAGCCTGAACAAGGCCTGGCTAATTTTGAAGATGCACAGCCCTCTCACTCATGGGCATGGCTATTTGAGATAGACTCAGGTGATAGCAAGGAAGGAGAACATTACCGAAATTGGCTTCATAATTAAAATATGGGAAGGTCGGCACATTTCTACAGGGAAAACTAAGTTGGAGTTTCACATTAGATTATTATAAAACAGCTGATATACACGCTGTCAAGTCTTATTCCTAGAAAAACATTTTCAGTAATAATGGAGCATACTTCAGCAAAGATGATTTCAAGATTGCAAGCTACATGGGTTTTCTTTCATATCTCTCCCCTGTTTCCAGTACAGGCAGGAATAAAGTGGACAAGGTTTTTTAAATTAAGCAGAATGGTGACTTGACAGGAAATTAGATTGGAAACTCTTTCTAGATATGGCTATGCCACTAACCAGCCTTTTGACATAGAAAAAGTTCCTTTATTAGGAAAACGAGTGTATTGGGCTTGATCTTTTCTAAGTACTCATTTTCTAAGTTTTAGAAAGAATGAGTTTTAAGTTAGATGTAAATAGAACCTGAAACACACAGAACAGCAATAAAACAAAACAAAACATCAAACCTAGAATGCACTTTCCCTTTGAAAATGACCCACCATAAATAAAATGTTGAATTCTTATGCTTAAAGCAAAAAGAATCTGTGTCATAAACACATAGGCTATATAATAGTTGCATCTTACTGGTCCTATCACATAATAAGGTTGCATTTGATTGGTTAATTCTTAGTACCAGAAATCCTTATATACAAGTATAAGCTACCTGATTTTTTTAAAAGTCATTTTGGAGCAAAAAGGGTAGGTAATTATTATTATTATATTTTTTGTAAATCAATCAAAATTAAACCTATTTTTTTGTTAGATCAGCAAAATATATATTTTTTGGTGTGCAGCAGAATTTTAGTAATTAGTTTAGATGTGTCATGAGATAAAAAAGGTTGAAAATCGCTGAGTTAGAGAATCATCAGTATACAGCCAGAATTCATGTCCAATGCTTTATTGCCTAAGAAACTGGCTTATTAACTGCAACGTTTCTTTGTGTCTTTAGAAACAGTTAATGATATTTTCTTTGATCTGAACAACTGATTTTTTTTCTACATTAAACAGAACTTTAAATTTTCTTCCCTCATTCCCAGTGGCTTGCTGATCAAGCTAGCAGAACATTAAGGCAAGTCATGGCTCTATTCAACTCATGACATCAGGGAGCTGCTTCTGGTGCTCAAATCCTATTGCCATCTTGACCTATTGAAGATGTAACACATTTTCAGTGAAATTCTTTGTGTCTTTTGAGTTTATATCTTAAGGCCCAAGGAGAAATTGACTGGGCAAAATAAATCATGTTGTCCAAGTTTGACACAGTGAAAATCTTGGTTTAAGGTTACTTATTTGGTTACAAAATAAAATCATATACAAAAGCTATGACAATACGCTTTTCATCAAAAAGTCCCAAAATGTTCTACCTATTCTCTAGGCAGCAATTTACTCATTCCATATAGGCTTGTCCTGTTTGCTCCAGTCAGGCAAGCTGGGGGCTGGATTCCAAGCCACATAGGTGGAGATAGAAGGCAGGAGGCTGGTTTGCCATGTTAAGGAGCCCGTCTTAAAAGTTCTATTTTGACCCAAGTTGCTTTAGGGATCTTTATATTTGTTGAGTCCTAAGCAAACCTATTTCTGGTGCATAGCATGATGATAGGAGAGAGCGGCTTTTAACAACCTCCCTCCATTATAAATAACCAAGAGTATTCTGTGCACAAAAAGCTATTAAGGGTGACTAGTTTATCCAGACAGCAGAAGATCAGTGGGTGGGACCACTGTTAAAATATTCCCCAAATTCGCTGGATGAGCAGGGTGCATTTGTAACCTTACTGATCAAATCCAATGAGTACAGTGACATTTCTTCTGCAAAATATGTCTTACTCTTTATTGTGATTCTAAATTATAGGAGCGGCAGCCACACCCCAGAGGATTCCAGTAAATTGCGCTATTTGTGTGCAAAAAGCTGCTTAGAATGAAGAGTTAGTCTTTTCTGTCATAAAAACACTTTATGTGATTGGCAAATCAGAAAGTGGTCAATCAGCAGACAGTTATAGAGATGTTTTTCATCTCTAGTAACAGCAGGATGCTAACGGGAGAGTTAAGAGGAAAAGAAAAAAAAATACATTGATTTGTTGACAGAGGCCTAGCAGCTGTCACAGTAAAACATGGTTCTCTTGCACTTAATCAATGTCAGTCTCCAACCCAATCGTTTTGTAGCCCAGATGAGAGGCAATCAAGAAGAACACCTTCATAAGCATGAAGCTTGCTAGATGGGGCTCAATGAAGTGTGTCTTTAAGCTTAGGCACTCAAAATGTGATGCATGACCCAAAGCTAATCAGAAATGCTTAACCCTTTGAAAGGAGGCAGCGATTACTTACCTGTGTCATTTTTATTTTTAGGATAGAAAATACATTTCCTACTCCACCCACAATTTTTAAGATATCTGTGTCTGTTTCGACGTGCTGTTCTTTTTCTAGCTGGCTAAGTTGAGGCATGGCCATTAATCATGGTTCCATCTTAAAGTGTAGGGCACTATTTTAAATGTGTTGCATTTCTCAGAAAGATAATATAGGAACAATGACTAATTTCACTACTGATTTTTCATGGTTTCTTTCTGTGTGAATATTTAATTTATTAAATATTTAATTTATTAAATATTGCCTTATTATTAGTGCCTCTGGCCCAAGGATAATGGCTTGGGAAATTTGTGTCCCTGCACATTGAGACAAGCTTAAGAGCCTAAAGCATATTTCTTGTAACATGAGGTTTAGTTTCCTGTGAGTTTCCTTTTCTGCTGACCAGTGAGGAAGTTACTCTGACACACAAAATGCCAGTGACAGACAGGCTCATTCAAATGGAGAGAAATGTGGGGTGGCCTTCTGGTTTCCCAGCTTGGGGGAGATGCCAGTGCTCCTGGGCCACTGCGTGCCTCTTCACGCCATTGCTGCAGCGTGCCCGGATAAGCTGAGTCATCAGGGCTTATATTTCTTTGTGGTTCTCGCAGAAATAGGATTCACAAGCGGTGGTGGAGAAAATTGGTTGGGAGTGGGCTCTGCATTATCCGGAGAAAAACAAAACAAGTTCCTACTTCCTCACTCCATGTGAAATGCCACACATAGGAAAATGGGTTATCCGTCTTTTGTGTCATTTTTCAATTTAGTTGCCTTCAGAAATAATCTGAGTTAAGGGTGAAAGAGACAGAGGGAGTCTCAAAGGCCTTGATAGCTAGCGTGGGATGAGGAAATAAGTATTCAATAGAGATTAAGAAATGTTAAACTCCTACACAGTAATGTATGCTTGAGATTGCCAGAAAATATTTCAACAAAACAATAGACAAGAAATTGAGATAAACTTTTTCATTTAAGACAATTGTATAGTCCTAGATTTTTTGCTAACATGATTATTTTTATTTCACAATTCAGGGACAATCTGTTTAATGGGTAGATTATCATGATGAGAGTCAGGGGGCTTTTTACCAATTCCCCACTGCTCAGGTATGTCTCTAGGAATCAGTGTTTTTATTAATGAGAATTCACTTGTTCCCACTGATAAGAAAGTGAAGCACATTAAATTTTTGAGAGTTTACTTGAGGAAAAATTGATTTGAGTCAGACAGTGACAAACCGGAAGTGGTCAGGAGAGCTCCACTGATAGGAAGGAGCTAAGGTAAAGACTTCCATAAAGAAGATGTGGAAGCGCCTGGCCGGTGTGGCTCAGCAGCTGAGCATCAGCCTAGGAACCAGAAGATCGTGGTTCTATTCCAGGTCAGGGCACGTGCCTGGCTTGTGGGCTCCATCCCCAGTAGGGAGCATGCAAGAGGCAGCTGATCAATGACTCTCATCATTGATGTTTCTCTCTCTCTCTCACTCTCCTTTCCTCTCTCTAAAATCAATAAAGACATATTTAAAAAAAAAAAAAAAAAAGAAAGAAAGAAAAGAAGAAAGTGTGGAAGCAAAGCAGGAAATTATTTGTTAGACTATAGCCTAAGCAGTTACCTTATTTGGAAGAGCCTAGTTGGCTATTTGTGATTGGTTTTCCTGACTTTGAAACATTACAGCCTCAAGTGTTGGTTTGCTTACACAGACTACTAAAGCATTAGAGCCCGCTTTGTCTAATGGTCTCTTTAATTAGTTAAACACTAAAATTCTTATTATTTGACATACAAATACATTTACTGATATCATTTTCATATTTGTGGGAGTTTAAAGTCTGACATAACAGAAATTGCAATTTACTCTAGTAACGCAAAGACAAAAACAAAACAAAACAAACAAAATATAAAATAGGATGGAGAACCAAATAGATTTTATATGTCTTTCCATATGGATAGTACTTCATCAAAATAAAACAAATAAGTGACCATACCTATGGGGAAAGGAAATTCTCAAGCTTTTTAGTGAGCTAGGGATAGACCATGGAAATGTATTATTTAGTAGCCACTTTTTATGAATTCAAGATATGTAAAAAGCCATGATATTTTTATGTTTTGCCATTGTCTTTTATTATTGTATTATGTTTTAAATACTTTGACAGGTTTTCTTATGACCCCTATCCCTTTATTCCATGCTTACCTCATAAATCTTGAAGTTACTCATAACAGTAAGTTCTTTAACAAACATGTTTAGGAGCATAGCTATGGCTCTGGAGGGAGAACATACTGATGTAGTCTTAACAAGATTTCTCAACAAGATTTTGACCTTCTTCTCCCCCAAATGTTCAAATCCAAAGCATT
Organism: Miniopterus schreibersii; assembly: GCF_964146895.1. Lineage (NCBI taxonomy): Eukaryota > Metazoa > Chordata > Mammalia > Chiroptera > Miniopteridae > Miniopterus > Miniopterus schreibersii. The sequence goes on from NC_138111.1 coordinate 32,932,848, forward strand.
TATCATCTACCAGGTTAGATGGAGATAAAGAAGGCAGGTGTGGAAAAGGGAAGCAGGTATTCCTGTAGCCTAGTCTTAGATTTGTACCTTAATGACTTTGTCAGGGCTTTTATTTTGTATATCTGATACTTCTTTAATGCTGGAGCTTTTGTTACTAACAGCCTTTGTGGAAAATCTTTCTTTGCCATCATCAGCACTACTTCAATATTTACCAGTTCAGAGGTGTTAGATTCTCTTTATTATCAATTAGTCAGAGCCTGGTATCAACATATGTTGATTGATAGTTACTGAAATACTACTAAAGAACATATGTGTTTTGAAATCATTATAGCAGAGTGACTACTGTGTGTTCATTTAGCTTATTTTCATTAGAGTTGTGTGAGAGACACCTCTATTTTCATTAGAGTTATGTGAGAGACACCAAGCGAGTATTATGAATCTGAAATATCATTTTGTTTTTCATCTGAGGCTATAGTTTCATACTTGTATTAGTTGTTAATGGAAAATATAGTTCAAAATGCAAACACTCGTTCTATACAGGTTGAAACATTTCTGACAAACCCTTGGGTAGCTATATTCCTGTTAAAATTATTTTTTCAAATCCATGGAGTACAAAGATGTTAGGAGAGTATTCAGTGAAGGTAAACCAAGGCTTGGACTCTTTAGGTACAAAGTGTTTTTCAAAAACTCTGGGAGGATGACAGCTATATCTGGAAAGGGTATGTATAGCACCTTCTTGCCTCCTAAGGACACAGGCTCTAGAATTAGGATTTAGGCTTACTTTAAATTGTCCTAGGCCTTTAAGAATAGAAACAATATGTAACTGAGGTCACGCTGGGTTACATCTGGCTAAAAGTCTACTTGCTTTAAATACCGATTGAAACTATTAATTCCCATGGAGATATCAGTTGTATTTGTGTCTGAACTGGTGACTATGTTTATCTTAATCTTTCTTAGGTTCCAGATCATTCCCCATCTCCCTTTCTACTTGATTTGACACCCATATTTTATTCTTGTCTGTGGCCAAGACCACAGACTGTAGTCTTACTCCAGTATTTACCACCTTTGTTTGCATATCTGCACTTAAGTCTTCTCTTTCCTAGAATGATGCCCAGTGAAAAATATAATATTGTCTTACCTTATCCATTAGTTTTTTATTTAAAAAATACTTTTCCATGTAGTCTGCTTACCTGTTGACTGAAATTTGCCAGTTGACCAACTGGTTGTACTGAGTCCCTTTGCTGAAGGTATCACAGGGTAGGAAAACGTAATGGACATGGGTGTTGGCTGTCTGGCTGTACATTCAGTCTACACCGCTTAGCAATGGGCTGACTCGAATGCTGAGCTCAGATTGCTCCAAGGACAATGTTGCTGTTGTAACTGAGTTTAAAAAGCACTTAACACAGAGCTTACCTAGCACTCAGTAGGTGTGCTGTACATGCCAATTTTCCATTTTCTGCCTGCCAGAGAAAGAGAGAGAAGGAAGGAGGAAAGGAGAGAGGAGAGAATCTAATATGTACCTTAAGAGATGTTTCAGATTAAATTTAGAAGAGATCATGTCCTTTCTCTCATTGAATTCAGCTCTTGCCTTTAGCTGTACACGGTGGACAGCTGCCTTCAGCAATTTGCTCAAAACTAGATTTAGATGTGTGATTGCCCTGCCATAGAGGTCCCACGAACTTTCAGTAGGGCTAACACATTACAGTGACTAAATCTTCAGTTTGTCAGCATCTCTAAGTGAGACTCTGCAGCCTGGAAAAGGAAAATACACATGACCATTACAATCAATAAACAATTTCTGAACACCTACAGCTGACACATTGCTAGGCTCTGAGAGGGTTGCAAAAATGACTCACATATAGACCATATTTTTTACATTCAATACGTAGACTCACACTTCTGAAAGAAGCCACTTGCTGTGAGGATGGCAGCTAAGTTCTGATTTACGAAGTCTGATCTGCTCACTTATAAGATGGCATATTCCCGGGGACTGACTACTCAAGGAACATACTAAAAAGTCTCCTTACATAATAGTCACGTCTACTCGTTCCTAGTTCTTTTACGTAAGGGAAGGCAACGCAAATGGCTCCCAAATGCTCTCAATTGACAGCAATTTTTGTCCATTTACACATGAAAGCATGTGAAATGAACAGGCGTGGAGAAGAGTGGTGTGCAGACCCATGGAGCCAGCGGAGAGCATGGTCCTCATGCTAATGGGAGAAATTATAAGAAATCAGGTTTACAAAATCTTTTCCAGAATGTGTTATTAAAGGAAGCCTCGCTGATTTGTAGTTCTTTGGTCACCTCTCCATGCAAAGCGTTTGGAAGGTAATTCTGGATGTTATTTGATCAATGGAAAGCGATGAGTCATCACATTTCAATAATACCGCATGTACAGGAATGATAAATGAGCAAGTGATTGGTGTTCCGGTAATGAAAGGAAATGCACGCGATGCAGATGTTGCTCAGCTCTGGACGTGAAAATTAACTGGTGAGGCGCATTTATTTGTCAGAAAATTCTCACTCAGACTTTTATTTATTTCCCTTTCCCTCACTTGTCATCTATCTTTTCTCAGTGCTTAATTAACGGCCCAAGCTATGTTTAGGTACTCAGATCAGTGCACAGAAAAATAACTGATAAGTCCTTTTTCTCTTTCTTTCTACTTTCTATGCCATCTTATGCTTGATTCTTATTTAAGTTTTCTTTTATTTGAATGTGAAAATTCTTTATATTTAACATCGGGTATCTACAACCTTGGTTTGTGGTTTCATTTATAATTACTATGTAACAAAATTTGAAACTCTGAATAATTCCAGAATAAGTAATAGATTTCTAAATCCACTCTTGCGGAATAAAAATTCATTTATGAGTTACTTATTTTATCAGTAGCGAAGGAAGAGAGATTAATGAAAGATGTCTTCGACCTGAAAAAAATAAAAAACAAGGATTCAGTAAGTATACAGCTTATGTAAAATAGAATTAAAGTTTGTTTCTGAAATTATTAGGAGAAATATTCCCTGAAAATTGAACACATTGTGTTTGAAAAAAAATCAGGAATTCCTTGTGATGTGGTCTTCCTTCCTTCCTTCCTTCCTTCCTTCCTTCCTTCCTTCCTTCCTTCCTTCCTTCCTTCCTTCCTTCCTTCCTCTCTCTCTCTCTCTCTTTCTTCCTTTCTTCCTTTCTTCCTTTCTTTCTTTCTTTCTTTCTTTCTTTCTTTCTTTCTTTCTTTCTTTCTTTCTTTCTTTCTTTCTTTCTTTCTCTTTCTTTCTTTCTTTTTTTAAATATAGCTCATGGTAGACAAGAAAAGAAAAATGTACCGTATCTTTCCTATAGTAAGATTACAAATGTATGAGCAGAATTATAATCTTGAATCAATTTGGGTTGCCCTTTCCCTCTCTTACCCCAGAGTTGGCCCTTAAACTATATATAGTAATAGGTGTGGAGTGACCTAAGGGTTTATTATATATCAACCATGCACACCCTCTATTGCTGTAGAGTGAGAAAAATCTTACTACAAATTAGAGTATATGGCTTTATTAGCTTCCTGTGATTGCTGGGACAAATTAGCACAAACTTGGTGGCTTAAAACAGAAGAATTTATTCTCTCACAGTTCTGGAAAACAGAGGCTGAAATTAAGGTGTGTCAGCAGGATCATGCTCCTGAAGGCTCTAGCAGAGAATCCTTCTTTGCCTCCTCCAGCTTCTGGTGGCTTTTTGGTTAGTGGCAGTTCTCAGTATCAGGGCTATGGATTGATCTGAGGAGCAAGATCTAATCCCATGAGAAGTCCTTGCAGATACAGTCAAAGTCATGAAGGTCAGGCTCCAGTTTGAGGGAGCTATGCTGGAGATCTGGACTCAGAGCCCTGGTTATGAGGCTAGTTGGACAGACCAGCCACACATGATGGGGGATGGGTAGAGGGCCGCACCGTGAGATGCCACGAATGCCGCAGAGGGCTGGATTCACTGCAGGCGTAGGAGATTGCGTCTAGGCTTGGCGTACTCATGGGTCAGAAGCACTTACCCACTGCAGGCTGGATTCTCACGAGCAGGGCCTGACAGGGCCAGGCCTGTCCATGGCAGAACTCTCCACTTGCATCTGGGTAGGACAGGAGCTGGCAGGGAGAGGCACTCCTGGAACCGGGACTTGTTCAGCTCCTCCTTTGTCTGGAAGATTAACAGGGAATAAGATGTGATAACTCAAGAGAACCAGCCTGAGTTAGTTAGTTGTCCTTTGCTGGGCTGTTGGCTGCTGATCGCGTAACAAGAATGAACGAGTTTCCCGAGAATTAAAGGGCAAACCCACCGTTTTAATCCTTAGCCCTAGAATCCTTGGCATTACTTTCAAACTGTACATCTAGTCAGCTATTTGCTAAACCAAGCACACTCATTTTTAGAAGATATAAAAATAAAATGTTTCCATTTGGAGTGCGTGCGCGTGTGTGTGTGTGTGTGTGTGTGTGTGTGTGTTGGGGGAGGTGATGAAGGGTTGAAGTGTTTTGGGGAAAAAAGCCAACTGCTCAGTGAACACAAACAGCAAAACCACTGTACCACCATCAGCTAAAATACAAATTGGAGTTTGGCGGAACTAAGCTATTAAGGGAGGATCTCATATCATTTAAATTAAAGATAATTTAGGTTAAGGGTACATTTAAGCAGTACACTTAAGGTAAATTAGCTCATTCAAAGTCAAGAATTTTTCCCGAGGTGGCAAACACACACTAAAGCGAATTTGGAAATTGAGGAGAGCAGATCTCTTTATAGGGCGATAGCAGATTTCAAGTTCTGACTCGGGAAGGTACAATGCAGTGTGGCTGTGACACTCGCTTATACTCCCCAGCAGTGGCGAAAGGAGGCGATGACAGGCCTTTACAGAGGTTATTGCTGATGGCTGAGGCAGGGTCCCTGGGATTCAGAGCAGGCCAGGGGGCTGGCATGACTTTTGACTCACTGTCTTTCAATCCTCACAGGCTGGCTTGGCCTTACGGGGCATCTTCAACTCAAGGTAATAGCAGTACTTTTCACTTCATTCATTTCTTGGCAGGAGACTTTTTGGCACATCACTTAGTGGAGGCGTTGGCCAGTTGCCGTCAGCTTTTGATGAAAATAAGACTTTTGATTTTTACAGCATTTTAAGCTCTCACGTCTGCCTTTGACTCAGTTATTGTCTGGGTTATTTTACATGTGCCATATATTGGAATAGCTGATGTTTTCCTTTTTTTTTCTTCTTTTTTTGAAACCTTTTTTTCTGTCAAGGACTTTTCCTACCACGTAATACCATAATTAGGGGAAAATAATAAATTATGATCTGTTGGGAAAATACCAGCTGCCCCTTCCTTTACGTGGTAATGTTAGAAAGCTGATTATGTACTTCCTGTGGAAAATCTGAAAAGTTAAAGAGCACAGTGGGCCATGGTGAGTGCCGTCTCTATACGACCTTTTCAGTCTTGCAGGCCTGTGTGAGTGAACCTGGTCTCCCAGGAATGCCCTCTTAATTGATTCACAAATTTCTCCAAGCAAATTCCCCAAACCTTAGCAATAATAGACTCATACCTAAAGTTTTATGAAAAATGTGTCCTAAGAATATGTTAAAGAACTTTCCAAATGATGAGCAATGACAAAATAATGCATAAATATCTTCCCTACGCACCCGTGGCTGGGCTCCCCCTCTCAAGCCATCCGCATTCTGAGTCACAGTCTTGGCGACTCTTGCTTTCCTTCTGGGTTCTTTCTGCCTCAATGTGGGCATTCAAATGGTGTGATAATGCCTCTGAAATGGCTCTTATTACTGGACCCCTCTACTCTGTTCTTATTACCACTGTTCTAGTTATGGTCCCTACCATCTGTTGCAGACACGGTTGCAACAGTCTTAATCTCCCCTCTTTGCCATCTCTGCTTTACACTGTCACCATAGATATCTTTCTGGTACTTTGATTCGATCATTTCACTTCGTTCCTCAAAAGAGTGAATGACTCCCAGTGTCTAAGTCAGGAATAAAAGTTGATTCATACAACCTAGAATGAGAGATCCCCTCAGGATTCTGATTTAATTAATTTTTTTAAAGCAAATTTAAAGAGATAATATGGGCTGAAAATGCATATTTTAAGTTTTGATACAAAGAGCAAACATAAAGAAAAATCCATACATATTTGGTTTAACTTCATGTGTATATATAGTAATAACTTTATCCAACAGATTAAAAATTCTTTTAACCATCGAAATAATTAACAGAAAATATTACTTGGTCACCAGAAGAAGCCTAGGTTGTTCATAAAATTCAATATGAATGTTAAAAATATTATATACATATTTATAATTATGAAATTAAAAAAGATCAGAAAACCTCAAAAGGTCAAGGCATCAGAATTTTACAAAATATGAAAATTCAAGTTTTGAAACTTTAGTAATATGAATGCTAATGAACATACATAACCACAGTAAAGTTATCAAAATTAGGAAATTAACATCCATGTAATATTAATTTATATACTTTATTGAAATTCTGTCCATTGTCCCATAAATATCTTTTTTTTTTGGTCCAGAATCAATCTAAACCAGGATTATATGTTGCATTTAGCAGACATACCCCTTTAGTATCATTTACTCTATCAGCCATTTACTTTGGGACCACAGAAAATAAGACTCTGTCATAGTCTTTATGGCTCCAACCCCCACCAAAAAAATCCCCAAACCCTGAAGTCTTAAGAAGCTAAACGTAGATTCTAGTAGCCCATAGGAGATAATATCTTACCTAAGTTTTGGGCTTTTTAAACCAACATCAAATTTCTGAGAGATTTTGTTGTTCTTTATGCAACTCATGAAAAATGGATTTTGTATCTCCTGAGGCTTCCCATACATCTAACTGGAATACCAGTAGGAAATGAGCAGATTTGCTGGAGCAACGTGCTATTTACCTGCCATCCTTTTCAACTCTAGCTAGTGACCGTGCTGGGCAAGGAGTCAGACATAGTGTTTGTTCCTCTGCTGAGCAGTCAGTTGGCATTTGAGGAGAATCATTTCTGTATAATATGCCAGGTCAGATAGCTGAGGAAGGATCATAACTCAAAGAAGGGAAGTGGAGAGGTAACTAAAATCATCCATAAGGGGAAAACATTGGAATTGTTCTTAAACTGTCACATCTTAAGAAGTAAAAACAAAACATTAGAGGATATCAATTGTTTCTATCCCAAAATAACTTTTGCCTGTGCAAATTAATATCCTTGTTTTTAGCTATAGGACATTAACAGTGGCTATTCAAATGCATAATAAGTTAACATATCTATCAAACACCCCCATTCTCTATGTAATTGGTATTTAAATACAGAAATTAGTGAAGCTTTGTTCTTATTCTCAAAATGCTCATAGTGTAAGGTAGCTTGGTCAAATAGAAAAATACTAGCTGTATTTGTCATCTTAAATTTTTCTAATAGCTACATTGAAAAATAGAAACAGGTGAAATAAATTTTAAAAATTTACATTACCCAACATACCTTATATTATCACTATGTTACATCGGTATAATACAAAACACTATTAATTAGATATTTTATATTTTGATTTTACATCCTAAGATTTAAAATTTGATGTATACATTACACTTACAGCATATTTCAATTTGGACAAGCTGTATATCAAGTGGTGAGTAGCCACACGTGGCTATCTTACTGGACAGTGAGGGTCTGGGAAAAGATAGAAATAAAGATAAAACTACATTACAAATGAATAAATCTATGATCCAAGTATCTCCGAGCGTTCTGGGACAAAGTTAAGTGACTCTCTTTTTAGAACAAGATGGTATCTCGTATTCTATTGTATAAAAAAGCACTTATATATTCAGTCCATATATTTTTAATACATTCACTTTTTAAAAGAATGAGTAAATGTAGTGTCAAAGAAGTGCACACAAAGACTTTGGAGCCAAGTTTTGAGGGGCATGTTGGGTCTATCCAATATCAAAGGAGGTAAGAGTAGAAAAAAGAAAAATACTGAAAGGCAGAAAGAAGAGAATGCAGAAAATTCCTGAGATTTTGAGGTTTATTTCAATGGAACCTGTCTTTGCTGTACCACGTAATTGAAATGATCTATTGAGCTTGCTCATGCTTTTTGGATCAGGTATGATTTTGGAGGAGACCCCTGCAGAAATGAAGTAAAGACTTGACTAGCTGTTAAGGTAGTTCCTGCCAGGCAGTTCATCAATCTGGAGAATTCAGGTCAATTTTTACTTTTTTGATTTTTGCAGTTTTCCCTGCTTGTTTATCTTGCCTAAGTTTCGTGTAGAAGGTTCCAAATTCTGATCCAGTCTGGCATTATAAACATGGATTTTAGCTTTTTTTTTAAAAAAAAAATCAAATGAATATCAGCAGCACCGTCTGTTAGTGTTTGAAAGATGCTTCACAGCTTTGAATGAATTGCGTACAGAGTAACATTTCTAAAATCCACTTGACTGGTGCCAGCTCCTTGTGAGGAAAACAGGTTGTTCCCTCTTGGTGGAAAGAATCAGATGGGAAAAAGGTACGTTAACAACTCTTTCCCCTTTCAAGTCTGGTACCAGCTTCCCGAAAGCTGTCATAAGGTCATTTCCTCCAGTTTAATTTTGCCCTTGTTCTGTAGATAAATGATAAATGTATGTATCTAATGTTCTCCGTCAGCAACCATTCTCAGCTGCTAAGCTAAAGAAAGAGAGGGGAAAAAAAAAAAGGTATAAAAATATACTTGCAAAACGCAGTAGTGGAATAGAAACCCTTTTACCTACAAGCTTAAATATGCAGACCCTTTCTTTTATAAAGAAGGCTGTGGCGGGTGGTTACTGAACAATCCTAGAATTGAAAAGCACACCAGCCTCACAGAACTGCTCATTTTCCTCAGGAAATAGCAAGAAAGGTGAAAATGAAGACCTCGTCCAAATGCAAACCCACACGAATGAAGTGTGAATGCCAATCAATTTTAGCAGCGGCCTGGCAGCCTGGGCGCCCAGCAGCCAGGCGGGACAGCAAGCGCCTGAGCCCCGCGGCCAGCCCTGCCCCTGCGCTCCGGCGCACACGCAGAAGGCCCGTCTTGCATCTGTAATGAGAGGCAGGTTCTGCACTAATTGTTCTGGCTGCGGGCTCGTGCAGAAGTGACTTACGGCGTTTCTGCCGGGGTCTGTCTGTTACTGGGGTGCTGCTTCTCCAGTCCGTGATCCCCAGGCAAGGGGCATGTGGGAAATGTGAAAATGAATGGTTACGTGAAGAAAGGGCAACCTTTTTATTAGACTAGATTTACTTAACTTTTCATTTAAAGGGCCATTTCTCTTAACACTTCTTTTCCTGGAAAAACATTGACCTAAAGTCTTTGTGTATGCAATTTTTATTAAATGCCATGCATGGCAGATTATTACTTTTTTTTTTTTTATCAGACAAAACAGGGAACTTTCAAAAAGTGGAGTTACATTTATAACAGTTAATATTGTAAACAAACCCACTCACATTTAACAAGTTTTGCCAATTTTAATCCAGAGCAAGACATTTTAGAAAAAAAAAATCTCTTCAGTCAATAAACATTGCGTCATAATGTAATGTTGTTCTATTAATAGGATGTTTCAAAGTTGAAAGGGGAGAAAAATCTTCACAGCTATGCTTTCGAATTTTCATGAAAAGCAGGAATTAAATCTATTGTGAAGCCCACGCCAGCCTGAATGAAATTCAAAATTGGCAAAACATTTGAACTAAATTTATAAGGGTAGCATCTTCTACTGCTCTCTGGCCAAGCTTCATGGGATGAAAAAGAGAAAGTGGTAATAATGTCACCACAAGGGTAACACACGAAAAAATGGCAACCACATTTTGAATAACCTCCATTAAGTATTAATAGAATTTAAATATCCAAATCTTGAACATCCCAAGATTCTTCCTTTGTAAAACCTCAAAGATGACCATACAACTGAAAGAAAATTAAAAAAGGGAACTTTTTTACTTTAAAAGTAATGCTACCCTTTATCTGTAATCCAGACATACAGTAACATTAATGACCCTAGACAGACATGTGAAACCAGAATAAAAGAAGAAAATATCCACAAAATGAGGAAAAGCTATGACAAAGCTCACCAAAGATTTTTCTCCCCATAAAAGTGTCACTACAAAGCTATATAGTTGTTTAAAATAATGCAGCAGATTAAAAACAGGTGTGAATACACAATGAAAATTTTTAAAATGACACAAAGGAAAAAATCACCATCCATAATAAATGCTTTCCAAAATGAAGGACAGAAATCCTACCTATTCAAAAGCCTCTAAAAGCATCACTGTCCATATTTGTGGTTGAAACTCCTGGTTGGCTGTTCTGATAGGATATTATCAGGCCCTATCACATCTGTTACCTTCCACCACCATAAAGTCTGGAAAAGCTTGTTACTCATTTTCCCAGCCTTTTGCAGCAAGAAGTGACCATGTGACATTGTGCAGGCCAGTGAAACGTAAGTAGCTGTTGGGAAATTTCTGGAAGGATTTTTGTATTACTGCTAAGAGAAATAGAAGTAGATGACATGTTTTTCTCCCCCCCCCCCTTTTTATGACTTGAATGGGCCTATGATGTTTGGAGTTGGGGTAACATCTTGTGATCTTGCAGGGACGGTAAAAACCCAAATTGAGAGACATCAGCTGCCTCCTAAATTTTATATTTTGTTCAGACTTAGTCAGAAACATTCTTAAGATGTGGGATCCTTCAGAAGCTTTTAGCCTCTGCTGTTTTCTCAGGGCCTCAGGAACTATATTACTTTAATACAAGTTTCTCATGTGCTTCCTGTTCAAAGACTTTGAAAGCTAATAGGATAGATGAGATTTTCACATCACTGTCCTCATGCCCATGAAGTTCAAATGCAATGAACTCCCATCCCTGAAGCAGTAATCCTGGTCAAAACTGATTCTAGAACCCAGCACTTAAGTGCTGTCAAAGACCGTATTCAAGACTCAGTGTTACCCGAGAGAAAGAAGATAAAGAAAAACATCAAGGTTTCTATGTTGCAAAGAGAAAATCAGTCAGTCTAGCCTACAGTCTCTGACTTATGAACTTAAAAAAAAAAAAATCAGCAGGAGAGATTTGGGTTTAAAAAAAAAGTTAACTGCTCTCTACAATTCCTGAATCTGTAGTTTGGTGTCTGTTATTAATTTTGGAGTGTTTTTGGCTATTATTACTTCAAATATTTCTCCTGTTCCTTTTTCTCTTCTGGTATTTCCGTTATGTGTATGTTATACCTTTTGGTATCACACTACAGTCTTGGATGTTGTGTCTTTTACTTATCCATTCTTTTCTTCTCTTTACCTCTCAGTTTTAGAAGTTTATATTGCGTATATTCAAGCTCACCGATTCTCTCTTCAGCTATGTCCAACCTACTCATGAGCCCATGAAAAACGTTTTTCATTTATGTTACAGTTTTTTATTTTTAACACTTCCTTTTTATTTGTTATTAGAGTTTCTGTCTCTCTGCTTACATTACCCATTTTGAATGTTGTCTACTTTCCCTTTATATTCTTTAACATATTATTCATAGCTACTGTAAGTTCTCTGTCTAATAATTTCAAAATCTGTGTCATGTTTGAGTCTCTTTTTGACCTTTCCTTTGCCCCTTCAGACTATTTTTTTTCCCTACCTTTTAGCATGTCTTGTGATTTTTTTGTTGTTTGAAGTCGGATATGATATATTGGTTAATAGGAACTCAGGTACATTAGTGGGGTTTTATGTTAATCTAATTCAGTGATTTTTAACTGGTGTACCACAAGAATTTTTAAAACATGTAAATCTGACTATTTAGTCAGGGGCACTGAGCATAGATTGTCAAATTAAAAAATAACAACAGCCAACACAACAATAGCTGTCTGGTGTAAATGAATCAAAATTATATCTATTTTTTGTCAGATTACCAAAAATATATTTTTTGGTTTGACATGGAATTTTAGTAATTAGTTTATGTGTGCCATGAGATGAAAACAGTTGAAAATTGCTGATCTAACTAGAAGCTGGGCTATGTTTAATGTTTGCTGTAGCTGAAGGTGCCAGAGGCTTCTAATATCTCTAGTGTCCTTGATTTTATCTCCCCTGCTTTCTTTGCACTTCTCTAAGAACTCCTCTTTAAATAGAATCTATAGCTTGCAGCTTTTCAGCTGTAATCCACTGTTATTATACAGGAGTCTTCTTGACCTGGTGGTAAATTGCTGAGGAGGGAAAGTCTTTTATGACTAAATCTTAGTCTTTTAGTTGGCCTGTGTTCCAGGGCTCTGAACTTCACAAATATTTCTTGCCTTATGTCCCCACACTCAACCAATCCCTTATATGAGTCAGCAAAGATAACAAGAACTAGAGTTGGGTAATTATTCTTCTAAGTAATTGGAAGAGTGGGGTAAAGCTCTAATAAAGTCTTTCCCTTGCAGAATAAGTGTTCTAAAATATAGTATGTTAATTTAAAAATTGAGGTATAGTTAGGCCAACAAACCTGGAGATGTTTGTCATTGATAATATAGTTTATTACTCACAGTTTTTAAGAGACTGGGCAGACTATGTCATGGGTGGCCACACAGGGAAACACCAGGGCTGTCATGAGGCAGAGAAAGAGGGAGGTACTGTGGGAAATAGCTTTTATTACTGTTTCCATGGGAAGGAGTGAATGTAACAGGATAAACTGTCTTAATGTTGACTAGCTTGAGTAATTTCGGTAGTCATAGTGTTGTCCCTAGTTTTCCTGAATCTGGCTATGGGGTGATGAGGGCAGGTGGATTCTGGCCAAGAGTGAGAGCCTGATACAGGAGGTGGTTGTGTTCTGAGCTCTGGATTGGTTGGTTCGCATTTGAAAATTGTATCCTTAGGAGAGCTATTTACTGTTTCCTAGGAATTGGCTATCCCTGGGAGGGTCAGTTTCTTCAGGGTAAGGAAAACCCCAAGATGTCAAAATATCAGAATACAGAAAAAAAAAAAAAAAAAGACATGATGAATACAGTAGGCCTTTTTTTTTCTGGAGAATTCTTTTGTCACATTTCACAATGGTTACTTTTTCTTCTGCTGCTAGAACTGGGAGGGAATTTTTTTTTGGCTCTTCACTGTGAGAATTTGGTGGGGTTCCTAGGGATACAACCCACAAAAGTGTGAGGGCATCCTTAAGACTGTGAGGGATTTTCTGTCTCATGTAATCCACACCCAGCTTCTAGCCATTAGTCTGAAGCACCATTCCAGTGTCCGTACAAGCTCATAGCTCTAGCAGCTTTTACTCTGGGTCAGCGGACCTTGGCTGTGACTCTATCCTCTTGCCTATGTCTCCAGATTAAACTGTGGTGGTTGGTCCGGCAACTTCTATTCTCTGATGGGTCCAAGAAAAGTCATGCTTTTCAGTTTGTTGAACTTTTGTTTTTGTTATAAAAATGGGAATGCCAACTTCAAAGCTCTTTACGTGTTGGAGCAGAAACAGGAAGGGTTGCATCTGACACCAGAAATTCAGTTATTTATAACTATAACATCACTAGTACCTTCTAGAGATGAGAACATTCAGCTTTGCACAGATTAAATTTCCTGATCTTCCACCTTGCAGAACTGGGAAAATGTAGAAAAAAACAACATTCCAACACGTTAAAAAATTTTAAAGTCTTTAAATTACACTCTTTTTTTCTTGTAATGATATATTTCCATCAGCTGTGTCTGCTTCCTAAAGAGTCAGGTGCTGCACCGGAGCAGCCATTTCCCTGCCCATAAACAGTCACTGATATGGACAATGTCACAACAAGCTAATATGATCCACAAATGTAAAAATTATATGTTACAAGTACTTGCTAAAATCAGTCCTAAACCTGTACTTTCAAAGCATACCAGTTAGAAAGATTACATCTTTTTTTTTTTTTTTAAATATATCTTTATTGATTTCAGAGAGAGGAAAGGAGAGGGAGAGAGAGATAGAAACATCAATGATGAGAGTCATTGATCGGCTGCACCCCGCAGCCCGGGCATGTGCCCTGACCGGGAATCGAACCCCGATCTCCTGGATCCTAGGTCGATGCTCAACCGCTGAGCCACACCCAGCTGGGCAAGATTACATCATTTTAATAACTGGCTACATAGCACAGCATAAACTACTATAAATGCTAAGCTCAAGAACTTTCACGGTTCATAGTTGTAAAACCCCAAGATGTAAAGTCTCATATTCCGGCTTCATCATGTGACAAGTCTCAAACATTAAGCTTATTTTGCCTCCTTATTTATTTTTCTATGTTCCTGGCCAGTACACTGGATGATGGGTTTTCATAGGATCCAACCAATAACCTGCCCAGATTCAGAAACAACTGAGAGATTGACAAAGGAGTTATGTAGATAGAGATGTAAATATCTCCTATGTGATTGATACAGCTATATTGGAGAATGTGAGGAAAGTCTGACAAGTAAGTGAGACTGATATTTCTACCTGATCCTCAATTCAGACATTAATAGAGTTTACCTGTGGGAAACAGCAGAGGTAGTTGCCCAGAACCCCTATCTTCCACTTTTTTCTAGTTCCTACACTGCTGTGTGTGTGGTAGAGACAGCATGAAAAGTCATGCATCTCATTCTTAAGTACTTTTCAAATATTAGCTCAATTCAGCTGAGAAATGTTGATGCCTACTAAATGGATAACTTATTCCAAATCCACTGGAACAAGTAAGATATTGTTCAAAATGCTGGAAGTGTTTAGGGAAATGCGTACTTGTGAAAACTCAGAGAATGGGGATCACATGTTTTCTCCCTAAGAGGTAAGAAAGAAGAAAGTATTAAACCATCTCATAAATTTTTATATCCCAATTAGTAAAATTATAAAATGAAATACTCTAAGTAGATAGGCTTCAGTTGGCTGGAAAAACACTTACTTAGGCAGCAAATATCTAATAAAAAGAAATCGAGGGGGGGGGGGAATTTATGATTGCCTGAGACTCTCTAAGTTAAACATTGGTACAAGTTCATTCTTTTCATTCTGGGAATCTAACAAATGTTGCTCCTTTATTATATATAAGACCAAAGACTCCATGAGGTTTTAGTTGTGCTCTAGAAATACATTGTTTTAAAAAATTTTAAAGACATAGGTTAATTTTTTAACCTAAATGATTCTTTAATTATATATTAACATGTGTACCTCAGTAATCTTAAAATAAATCATATAGTCTTTATCTAGTTCCTACATTGCTGGAGCTTATATTTTAGTGAAGGTAAGAAAGAATAAATGTACACAAGTAAATAAATGAATAGATAGATATTCAAATAGTGGTCATTGTTTTGGAATGATGATAGGGAGTAACTGGAGAATATGTGAAATTACTGGATACAAAAGGCCTCTCCAGAGAGGTGACATTTAAAATGAGACCTGATGGCAAGAAGGACAGAAGCATAAACATTTCAAGAAGTTAACACAAGAACTACAAAGGGCTTAAGGGGCCAATGAGCTCCGTATCTTTGAAGAAAAGAAAGATGAGTGTGGCAAGAGTGCAGAGACTGAAGAGGTAACAGATGAGTTTTGATAGCTTCATAAAGATGAACCATGTAGGACCCTTAAGTGTATCTATGGAGTTTGAATCTTAATCTACTGCATTTGAAAACCATTGGGGGGTTTCTATAGGTGTGAAATAATCTCAGTTATATTTTAAAGATTATGTGTAGAAAATGGGATGGCAGAGGAGAAGAGTGAAAGAAGGAGATGAGTTTAAAGGCCATTTTGGTGATCTAGGTGAGAGCTCATACCTGGTGACAGATGGCATGGAGAGATGTGGAGAGAATATGAGAGCCTTAGGCAGTATAAACAAAAGAACATGCAGGTGAGCTGGCCATAGGAAATAAGAGAATAAAAGAAATCAATAAATTGTTGGTTTGAACAACTGAGTGGGTGGCAGTGCCATTTAGAGTGACTGGGAGAGGAGTAGATTTGGTATCTGAGAATCAAGGTGTCTGCTTTCACATGTTATATTTCAAACATCTATTAGGTATGTAGATTGGTATGAGAGAGTCAAATAGGTAATTTGTTATATGAATCTTGAGTTCAGGGAAGAGGTCTGGGCTGGAGAAATAAATCTGGTAGTTAGGAGTACGTGAGTGTCTTTTAAAGCCATAGGGTTGAATGAAATTTCTAGGGAGAAATTGTCCCAGGAGCAAAGGGAGTTGCCTGGAATCCCTTGGTCATAATTTGAGGTTCAGTAGAAAAGGGACCCAGAAGACATTCATTGCCCAGTTCCTGGAATGATTCCCCCTTCTAGTTTTGATGCTACCATACTATTAATATGTTATTTTCTGTGAGACAAAGCTACAAGAGTACAATTGGAATTTTAGTTAGTAGCAATTTGTTTTCTCTTTCAAAAATGTTGTAAGGATCTCTCACCCTTTGAGACGACATAGATGGACCTGGTGATTATTAGGCTGAGCGAAATAAGCCAGTCAGAGAAAGACAAATATCACATGATCTCACTTATCTGTGGAATCTAATGAACAAAATAAACTGATGAACAAAACAGGTCCAGAGACATAGAAGTGTGGAACAGACAGACAGATCTCAGAGGGAAGGAGTGGGGGGCAGGGGGCAAGAAGAGATTAACCAAAGAACTAATATGCATATATGTATAGCCCATGGACTCAGACAGTAGTGAGGTGGGGCAGGAGCCTGGTGGAAGGGGGCAAGAGGGGGAAAATGGGGGACATCTGTAACACTCTAAAAAAAAAAAGAATGTTGTAGAACTACAAAGAAATGAATGGCGCATTCAGTAGCCAATGAAAAGCAAGAGACAGGTTAACCCCACAATTGACAACAAGATGGCCCCACCGTAATGGAATCAAGAGCTATGCTTGCCTCTGCCCTTACTTTTCTTCCTCTCTTACCAAGTCTTCATTGCCAAACTGACATGTTTTTTTAACTCCTTGTGTCCTAATTTAATCAGCTATTTCATATAAGATTGTGATCAAAGACTTCTATCTTTTAACTATTGGTCTTGATATTCCAGACTGCCTGCAACACCTTGGGTCAAATTTATTTCCACAGACTTTGGGATCCCCAAGTATCTCTTGCTACTTAGACAGATTCCCAGTTTCCTGTGAGGCTTAATCGCTAGCTCATGCTAGCCTTCTCATGTCCTTTGGAAGGCTGCACTGAGCATCATCCTTGTTAAATTATTGACATCTGTGGTTTTGCACAGTTCTTTCCAGGGTAAGTTGTTTCAAAGGGACTGCTTGCACTCCTCTAGAGTTACATTAGAGAACCGAATGGAATAAGAAGCAGCAGATGTCATCTCACTTTTATTTTCAAGGCATCCTCTGCAGAACAGCATACAGAACAAAGCTCAGGTTCGAGGTCACCTCCTTGCCGGGAGCCATTTATTCATTCCCTCCAGGGAAAGTCCTTAGAATGTTGGGAACAGCAATCAGGATAGAGTAGAGGCCAAGAAACAGTTGAGACTCTGCTCTGCAACTTTTTCCCTCATAAGTATTACATAAGTGAGGGTTTCTTTACTCCCCATAATGTGTTTTCCAGCATATAGAAGGTGTCAGATGCCATGTATAAGCTCATGTTCTTGAATTTGGGATTCAAACTTTCTAGAAAGTTTCCTGATACCCTTAGAGTCACAGTAATTTTTTTTCATGGCACTCTTAGCCCATAAGAAATACCTAATCAGCCTGGTCAGTGTGGCTCAGTGTTTGAGCACGGACTCCTTGCACCAGGAGGTTACCGGTTCGATTCCCAGTCAGGACACATGCCTGGGTTGTGGGCTCAGTCCCCAGGGGGGGACGTGTGGGAGGCAGCCTATCGCTTTTGATGTTTCTCAACCATGTTTCTATCTCTCCTCCTTCCTCTCTCTCTAAAATCAATAAAAACATACTTTAAAAAAATACAAAACCTCCTTTAACCCCAGGCCCCTCTCCCAACACCACTACTTTTAGTTCTTCTAAAAAAGAGAGAGAAAAAAGAAAAGAGAAAAAGAAATACCTAATCACCCTATTTTTTAAATAGATGAGTCCAAATAATTACTAAATTTTAATAATAGTTTGTGTGATGTTGTATGGTTGAGTTTTCCCTTTAAAATTTAAAGTGTTTGTAGCACCAAAGTGAGTTTGCTCCAGCAGCCTCTGGTGCATTGGTGCTCAGCTGGGAACCATGTGGCCATGCGACTAGCTACAACAGCTTCAAGCCTAACATTCCCAGAGCAACCCTCAAGGAAGAGGGTGTCACATCTGTAAGTCTCCTGCATTCCTTAATAGGAATCTGGGCTTTGAATATTTGGGAAATTGTACATGATGACCTTAGGAGTTCCCAATTTCCAGCAAATATAAAACAAATGGCAGGCAAGTTAATCTTTTCCACAAGGAGAGCAGGAATTAGTCCAAGCATTCACTGTTTATTATTAGTAGCAGTAGTGTGCAAAATAAGGCATGCTTGTGTGAATGTGAATTCTCTTCCAACTCAATGTCAATCTGCAAGTTTATAAAATGCAATCAAAAGCCATTCCCTGGCTGGTGGTGGACGACACGTGTTTAGCATTTGTTGCCTTCCTCTTATCCATTCTAAATGTGAAAGTCGGCCTGCAGTTGATCAAGTTCTCTCATATTAACAGCCTATAAAAAGGCACAGACGATAGAAAAAATATTTCTGCATATTTAAAGAAAAAAAGTGATGAATGATGCATTTCCCCCAGAATTCAGGTGTTCTTCCTCCGCAGTCCGCCTGTGAACATTTTACTGCTGGGTTTAACAGCCAAGTTTCAGCAAGCAAAACAAGATGTCCCTTTCCTTCCTATCAGGGGACATAAAACGTTTGCATTTTTTGGACTGCTTTTAATAGTACTCTTAAACCTATAAAGTGGGTGTAGATATAAGGGCCAGGATCTGTGACAAAAGGCACAATTATACTTCATTGCTGGCTTATTTGAAAATTCTGTTTTGTTCCCTTTATGTGACCATTTTACACTTTCCTGGATCTATGTGGAATCTATTCTATATGTGGCAGTACTGAATTGTCCTGCCATGGAGATTAAAAGAATGTATGCATGTAATTAGTTAATTGGCTGCTTGGCACTTTGAAAAGTGTGAGCTGGGTGTTTCCTGCCCCAGAGTCTAACCTCAGAATGACCACCCGCAGTCTGCTCCACACAGGGGATTAGGGACAGACACACTTATTTATTTATTTGTTTGAGAATTGGTTAAAATATGTGTGCCAGATGAGCTCCTTGCCAGAAAATACATTTAATTTAGAAATGAAAGATAAAGCATTTGCTGAGAAACAGGAGAAAGAGAGAGGGAAGCAAGGGAACTGGAACTAGGTTTCAGCCCAATATTGCACATGACAGAGTGCATCCATCTATATCCTAAAGTCTGCCTCTCTGTATTTCATTTTGACTTTGTACAAGACTATGGAGGAATAGAGCCAAGACGATTATTTCTTTTATGTCTAGGACATAGGCGTGCATGTACCACATATTGCCTGGGAACACCACTCAGCATGTGTTGGACATTCAGTAAAGTTTACTGACTCCAACCATGAAAGCCTTTCTATTCACTTCCTCTCTGGAGCAGGTCTTGTGGCTAATGATGGAAGCTGGATTCAGCTAGGGCTTGGAATTATTCTCAAGTAATTAGGAGTACTGAGAGCCAAAGATGAAAAACAAAGGACAATGGAGGAGAACACAGGGTGAAAACGACATCTAAATGGCAGAACCTGGATTCCATGCTCTGGTTGGCAACATATCAAGAATCCAACCCAAGAGGAAACAGGACAAAAGAAGATGATTCTTAAGTAATTTTTACTATACTTCCTGCTTTGGGTGTGGGGGAGGCAATGGAAGAGATGTAATTTCTAGATGACAGCTAGCATTTACCCATCTTTTCTAATTCCTGTCACTGTCTATAGGCTACTTTTTCTTGCTTCCTATTTGCTTTAGTCAGAAATATTTTTAAACTAATATGATTTATTGAATTTAAGAATTAAGAATTTAAAGTGTGAGAATTATATACCCTATTAAAAACAAAAGTGAGCCCAGCCAGGCTTGGCTCAGCAGTTGAGAGTCGACCTAGGATCCAGGCAACTGGGGTTTGATTCCCAGGCAGGGCACATGCCTGTCGATGACTCTCTTATCATTGATGTTTCTATCTCTCTTTCTCCCTCTCCTTACCTCTCTCTGAAATCAATAAAGATATATTTTAAAAAAACAAAAAAACAAGAAAAAACAAAAGTATAATAATAATATTATAGGTAATTTATTGAGTTATGTACAGTTTTGACAATTCTACAAGATACTAGTATTATTATTATTATTATTATTATTATTATCCTCTTTTCAGAAATGAAGAAACTGAGTCTTCAGAGTTTTTTAGTAACTTGGTCAATGGTATAAAATTAGTAAGAGGCAGAAGTCAAAATTCTAACCTAGGCTGTCAGCCATCAGAACCAATACTCAACCAACCTATGTTGGAGATCCATAATCCAAAAACAGACACACAGCATTATCATGTGAAACTTGCTGAAAAACATTGCAGGTACCGAAAAGGAAATGCATGTGGTTTAGAGAGAGGGAAGGAGTGATGAGAGTCCTTGAAGATTTTGAAAGTCATGACAAATACATGAGAACAAATATAAAACAAATGGCTTCCTTGTCAGAGATAGTAAATAAAAAGACTGACACTGAATACTAATTTAGACATTTCATTTCAATTATTTTGAATAAGCCAAGCACTTGATTCAAAATCCAAAAGATACGAAAGTATGTAGATAAGCCTCCTCCAATCCTGTTCAAGTCCCTCAGTTTCCCTGCACAGAGGCGGCTGCTGTCACCATTTTCACGAGTACCCTTGTGTTTTCTCTAGAGTAGGGTAATCAGAGAAGCCTTTAAGACACTGATTTTGGAATGGAGAAGTAGTGCTTGTTGACAAACCCTTTCTCACATATGCCTTAGTTCCCATAAAATCTGGTTAATTAGGTCTCACATGTTTGAAATTTGTGATGAACCACTTTAGAACAAGTGACTTTTTGTACATTCTATTTAAAAATTTCTAAAGAGAACAAGAGTGTAATCAAGATCAAAAGGGTGGGATTTCTCACCTGACATTGAAAAGAAATTGCTTTCAAGTACTTTAAAAGAACTTAATTCTTAGTTTGGCATCAAAATAGGCTCCTAAAGAAGCTCAAATTCTCAACTGCCTACTTTCCAGTGCCTTCTTTACCTACATATATACATGTGTGTATGTCTGTCAAATTCTCTGGAGTTGTAATTCTTCAAAGACAATAATACTTCTCACTACCTGATTCTCCTGGTCTTCCACGTGTCCGACTTGCTGAGATTTGTGGCGGCTTTAGCATCTTCTCTATATTATGACAGAGACGGGAGAGACAGTTCTGTCCCTGAGATCAGTGAAATGTTAGTTACTGCTTCGTGGACAGAGTTGAGAATGAAAAGAAAGAGATATATCCTCTTTCATCTTTAAGGTGGCCAGGGCCCCACAACTGCACACTGGGCAAACCATCACCCTGCAGTGCAGTCACCTGTATTGAAGTACCACAGACACTTCTGCATATCATTTGGCAAGATGCAACGCAATACTTCCAAATTATGTCACTATAGACTGGGGACACAATGAAGTGGTAAATTTCTGTAACTGGTCTTGATCCCACTGAGCCTTGCCAGAGCATGGAAGCTTATAAGGCAAAGCTTTGGGGTTTGGGGACACGTGCCAGGGATTCTTTTGGAGAGAATGCCAGGCTCTATCCACTTCACGTCAGATGGTTCTCCCAACCTCTATGGAAGAGAATGGGAGAGTTTTTCTCTTTCCCTGAAGCTTGGCTTTGAAGGAAGAGGGCTTCTCCCCACCGCAAAGTATAGTGGGACTAGCAAGGTTTTTAACTGAGTTAAGTCCAAATCTCTTCTTTGCTACTATTAAGTCTATTACTTTCACCAGTGTCCTTGGTTTGAACCAAAATTCCCTCCCCTGTGAAATAAGGAAAATCATCATATAGTAACACCACCTCTGCAGCGTTATAACGATGATCTGAAATGATGTGTTCATAGTACCAACCACAGGGTTGGCACTCAGTCACTGTCAGTTTTCAAGTACCTGCATTGGAGGTTGGCAACGGATGTGGCAGAAAATCCAAAGCCTGCCCCGGGTGATTCCTCACCACAAGAGCGTCTTCAGATACTGGGGAATTTGCTGGAGGAAGCAGAGACTAGAGATGGTTTGGGATCTGTTTTCTTGAATCCCTCTCATACTGCTTCTCTTCTTTTCCTCTGAGAGAACAGAATTAAGGGGAATGGAGCCCTGGGTGCAGGTGCACTAAATGCTCAGGCTTTTGGGGTGAGAGGCATGGTCTGGCCACCTAAGTTTTCCTAAACTTCCCAAACTATTTTCTTATCAAAATAATTATTTGTTTTGCAGAATTCTTATCCCAACATAAAAAATGGGTAAGGATGTAGTATTTATGAGAAGAAATAACCCTATTCCAGTCACCACAAAGGTCTATCCCAGTGTTAATGTCTTCTATGAAACAAGAGTGAACGAGTCACGAAGAACTCAACAACATCTCTCAGAATCTACCAGCAGCATATTCCTATTAAGCTGCTACAAAATTCCAGTATAATTGACTTCTCTTGTGTGTTGTTATTTTTTTCATTTTATGTGCAGTTATGAATTATTTAAAATTGGTACCTTATGAATGTCACTGTTTAACAGAACATGCACACCTCTCTCTCAAACACATTTACACAATGAGAAAATGTTCTTGTGTAAAATTTAGGATCTCTCTGAGACTCTGAGATTTAGTGTCTGCAATCACTTGGTGATTGAGTTTTTATGTTCTTGACATTTTTCTAAATGAATTCTCCTCTGATGTCAACGCTGGAATGGTAGCTTGTCTTTCAATGTATTGGGTTAAATGTTAAGGAGAGAACATCACCCAGGAAAATCCCTTTGGTGTTGTAGCAAATCCTAGGTAATAATACGTAGGCAGTTGTGAGTGGGCTGCCAGACATGGTCAGGACCCTGTGGATAATCTGATCGCTGGGAACTGTTCAAAGCGCCCAATATGTGAAATTCGGGCTGATTCAACCATTCTCCATGGCCACCCAAGCAGCTTCCTTGGGTATATTTTTAAAAATGATCCAGACAGCAGCTGCAGAAAATTTGGGGACCCTTTTTTCCCTTTGAGTGAGTGTTTCCAGAAAGCAAAATAAATAAAATGTCAGAGTTTGTTCATCTGGTTGGCAAGGCAAGCTCTCCCTCTTCTATGGAGGAGGCTGAGCTGAGGAATGCTGCGGTTTCTGGGATTCAAAGCCGGAGACACAGCACAACACACACCTTATTTGAGAGCAATTCACATCATACATTTTCATAAGGCATGGACCAGAAAGCAAGCTTTGTTTTCAAAATGTGTTTCCTTGGCACTAGTTACAGCAATTTGGTGTGTGGTTCATTGTCAAAATGCTGTGGGTGGCAAAGCAATCCACTAAAGGTGCATGAAATATTTAAATTGGGGTGGTTTGCTCGGGCCATTTACTCTGTTCCTAACACCTGTATTCCAATGACAACGGTTACGTCTCTTGTGGGGTGATAATCAGTGTACAGGATGTCATAGCTGGCAGAAACTTCACTGAGCAAACTTTTTCTGTACAGGGCCAGAGAGTAAATATTTTAGGCTCTATAGACCATATAGTTTCTGTCCCAACTACTCAACTTTATTCAACTCTGCCATTGAAGAATGAAACCAGCCATAGGAAATACATAAACAAGTGTGTGGGGCTAATGCTCCAATAACATGTTATTTATGGATTTAGCCCACTGATTGCTGCTCATTGACCCTCAGTTTAGATCATTGGTTCCTTTTTACATATGAAGAAACCAAAATCCAATTAGGTTAAAAAAAGTTTGCCCTTGTCACAAGCCAGTTGGTGGCTGGGTATGACATATCAAAATCCTGTGCTAAGTTTTTTTGTTTGTTTGTTTGTTTGTTTATTTTACATGTAGTTTTCCCTGAATAAAAACTGTCCTCCTGTTGCCTCAGAAGTAATAGACAATTCCTCTTCTCTGGTTTGACATTTTCTTAGCTAAAGGAAATGTCTGAACAGGAGAATCTACTGTCCTTTGAACATTTAATGTAAAAAAAAATCTATCATGGGTCAGACATATATGAATATGTTTATGGAAAACATGAGTGTGTGTGTTAAATACAGAATTTGCTACTTAAAACGGTAGGGGAAAAGTCATTTCTGGTAGGAGAGGAGCAAAGATTCAGGTGCTAACAGACTGGTTTTCTGCTCAGAACGTGGCATCCTGTTTTCTAGAACCTCCATTCCTAGTCTGTTTATTCTAGTGTGACCAACCCGTCAAGCATCCCTGTGAGGTTTCTGTGTTTTGTGAACCCCCAGCTGCCAGTGACCTCACCTGCCACAGAATTTACTTCTCACTTTTGCTTTGTACTGTGCTATTGCCTTGGTGATCTCACAGCCAATTTTATTTTGTTATTTGCATCTTTATTAATTTTTGGCAATGATTAACAAAAGGAGAATTTGGCAGTGAGAGGAGAAAAGGAAGACAATGAATGTAGATTATTTTAAATACTGGAGAAAGAGGTTTTTCTTTCCTTCATCTTTTTTTTTTTTTTTTTTTTTGATGGAGACATCAACATCACAGACAGCTCTCATCTGTGTTAGGAAGAGTGTTAAGAAGTGGATTAGGGAATGGATGGGGCCAGCTCACAGTGTCGAGCTCCATTTGGATGAGGTCTTGCCCAAGGTCATCATCTTGGGCAGGGCTGACACTTTCCGAAGCCCTGAGCGTGCCGGGGTGAAGGGGCCCAAAGCGCAGCACAGTGCGCTCTGGCCTTTGTCCCGCAGCCCTGCCCAGGTCAGCATGCTCCGCAAGTTCACCGAAGCTTGTTCCCTCACAGCAGCCTCTGTGACTCATTAATTTTGATACAGACAGAGATGTGTTACATGAATAAAAAGATTCCTTATCCAAGTAAATTCGAGAAATGGTGGCTTAAAGAAGGTTCTACAAGTTTCTTACCTCAGGAATTCTCAAACTCTTGAACATGTAGCATGCATTAGGAACCTTTAAGACAAGGAGATAGTTTGCAATGTTTTCTTAATATATTGCATCATTGGACCTTGTTATCACAAAACATGTCAAGGGACAACGTCCCCAGAACACATCTGGGAAATGCTGATTTAAGTTATTGTGTCATTCAGTGTTGGTGGAGTCGCCCTTTCCCAGTGGCAGATGTGACAGATCTGTCTTAGTGAGTGTCCAACAGGTAACTGTTGACAGGTCAGCAGGCCAACGTGCCCTGTGCGGTTGAGATGCATGTACCTTTCTCACTTTCTCATCTCTTTCCCTGGAGCCCTCTATCCTTCCGAATGCCGCTTCTTCTGTATCACGTTCCTAATTCCTTGTTGCACCCTGCTGCTGCACAAATGCACAATAAGGGGCCTCGATTGCCTAGGGGACCCACAGGGGTTCTCTGCTTCCCTCTGACCTTTTCGATTGCGAAAAATTAGCTACTGAGCAAAGCTTCAGCCACTTTGGGCTTTGTGTCCTGTTCCTGCAGGAGGGCCTTGGTCTAGCTCCCCCTCCTGACCCCTCCCTCTTTCACACATCACTCCCTGTCCCACTTACCCTGCAGTCCTTTTTCTTCCCATTTATTAGCACCTAAAACATACCATTCAATGTCCTGTGCTAATCAGCCTATTTAATAAATTTCATATTTTGGCAATGGCATGTGTAAAATTTCCCAGTTCTCTAATTCTTTTTTCATATTAACCTGGTCTTGTTTTATGACTATAACTTTTTTTTTTTTAAAATCCTCTCTTTGTCTCTGATTCACTTTCCTTACAAACCAGTTGCTCTTTTGCCTCTTATATGAAACTTTCTCTGAAACACTATACCCTTAATCCTAGTAGCCCTGGGTGTTTGTTGCCCATCTCTCCAGAGGGTTAGGCCAGCTCAGGGTACCTTCATTTTAAAGTCCTGATTCGGACACTAATTACTCAGCCATCCACCGTCTGTGTTTTGGGGCACATTAGGCACATTCCGTAGCTGCAAAGCTACATCATGAGGACCACGTTAGCTATGAACATATCTGTCCAACAGCTCTGCCTTGCTTCAGGTTGCACCTAAACCCTCTTACATGGACTTTCCCACTCGAGAAGCCTGTGTGAGCTTCAAGACAGCCCTGTAGTTGGGTATTAGTAGACTAGTCACAAGTAGAATTCAGAACCACTTTTGCTTTCTCAGAACTTCACAATTCCACAAAGCCAATTGCCTCTAACTGTACTGCAGGAGCATTAACACAGGTAGTTTTGTCAGAGCTTACTTTATTTCCTATCTCCCATCTGCTCACTCCACCTAGTCACCCTGTCTTCCCTGCTGTTCTTCCAGCAGATCAAGTCTCAGTCTCAGAACATATGCGTTAGCTGTTTTCTATGCCCAGAACTTTCTTCCCCCAGTATTCATGTGGGACCCTCACATCCTTGTTTCATGTGAGGTCTTCAGCTTATTATTCTATTTAAAATGAAAATAACGCACTCTGCTCTGGCACTCCTTAACCATTGTTTTATTTTCTTACTGTACCACTTTAAATCTAATGTAATAAATCTTATAAATAAATAAGTAAATAAATACATTTATTTTAATTTTTGGTTTTATTTTGTTCATAGGCTGTCTCCACTAAAATATAAATCCCGTGAAACATAACTTCCATTGCCTTTTCTTTCTCCTTTTATGGCTGTATCCCTGGCACTTAGAATAGTGCCCAGCATGTGGTAACTTCTCCAAGAATAGTTTTGAATCTGTGACTCTGGGAAGCAGGCTTTAGAACAATAGGCCACAAGTCAGTTGTGCTGGTAAATGTCAATCGATGTGATGACTTAGCCTGGGACCTGGGGGACAGAGTGAGAAAGCAAATGATGATTCCTGCAGATAGTAAACTACAGTCACCTGGAGAAGCATTTGTGTTTAAGTCACCTTAGTTCGAGGTTCATTGGAGGAGACTGAAGACAGCAATCCCAGTGATTCTTTTAAAATATCTCAGATCATGCCACTCCTCTGCTTACAATCTTCCAAAGCCTTTCCATCCCACTCAAGTAAAATCCAAAGTCCTTCCCACCATGGTCAAGGCTCTGCATGGTCTCCTTCCTCCGCTAGCCATTTTCTTTCTCACCTGGCACTGTCCAATAGGAAATTGTGTGAGCCACAGATGTAAGTTTGAAGGTTTACACATTTTTACCAGATTGACAAATAAAAACTGAAATTAATTTCAATAATATACTTTAACCCAATACACCTTCAATAGTATCGGTTCAACATGTAATCACTGAAAAATTATTAATGAGGTATTTCACCTTCCATTTCACACAGTCTTTCACATTGAGGCTGCATTTTAGGCTCAGCACGCATCTCAGTGTCGACCGGCCTCATTTCAAGTGCTCCGTAGGAACATGATGGCTCTTGCCACCTTGGCCTCCTTGCTCAGTCTCCTCGCTGTCCCTGTGATAAGGCAAACACATTTTTACCTGAGAAGTTACCAGATTGACAAATAAAAAATGCAGGACACTCATTTAAATTTGCATTTCATGTAAGTATCAAATATTTTTCATTATAACTACATTCCAAGTATTACAAGGGGCATACTGGTGATGTACAAGAATTCACAGGTATCACGGGGAACACACTGGCATTTTATCTGGCTGCTCTGTGCCTCAGGCCACTTACATTTCTTCTTCCTATGCCCTTTCCAAGGCACCATGCTTCAATTTGATTAGGTTTCTGTTCAGAGGCTTTACTTAGGGAGGCCTTTTCTCGTGACCCTTTAGTAAATATATCTCTGTCTCCATATCATTACTTATTATTTCCTTATCCTACATTATTTTTATTACTACTTTACAGCTTTTTAAAATTTATTTTTGTCTGTTCCTACCCCCCATGAAAGCAGAACATTTTTGTTTCTTGTTATCTCCCCAGTGTCAGGAAAAATGCCTGACACATAGCAGACATTCAATAAACAGTGTTCAATAAAAAAAAGGGAAGAAGGAAATAGTGGGAAGTTATTTATAATATGGGTTTTGGATCAGACTTTCATGAAATAGAATCTTGACTGCTTCTTTACTGGTGTCTGACTTAATTTCTTCAAGTGGGTTTTGATTATGTATATAAAGTACTATTGTGAGGATTTAGTAAGTGTTTAGTAAACCACTTATGTGTCTGCCACACAATAAGCAGTACACGTAGTGGATGAACAATAATAGTAGCCGTAATAGTAGCTAACAACAGCAATGTTTGTTCTTCAGGTTGACAACCTTTAGCTGTCATTCCAAATTCCACAAATCTCTAAAATTGAATCTTTTTTTTTTTTTTTTTAAATTGGAGGCAATACCTGTCTTGAGGTCACAAGAAGCTAATCAGAGCTTACTAATAATAACTTAGTGTTACTTTATGGTAGAAATGTTAATGTGTTTGATGATAGGATGCTACCTCAGACCCATCTGAGAGTAGTTATATGTTATACAGCAAATGTGCCATAAACTTTTTTGCATCTGAAAAATTATCGAAATTCTCAAATACATGTGGCTTCAAGGTTTCAATAAAGGAGAGCAGACCTGATTAGCTAGTTGCCAAGTAGAAGCTTTGCCAAATAGAACTTCAGAGAACAGCATACTGTTATGCCTGTCAGGTCTTGCTGTCCATGAGAGTACTAGGTTTCCCAGAAGACATGAGTCTATATTTTTCTTTTCCCTAATAATCTGAAGGTACCTAGAAAAACATTTAAAGATTGTTGAGGAGAACCCTGCTTTAATGTGGCTATCATTTTCCCAGTCTGTTGGAAATAGAGCTGGACAATTAAAGCAGGGCAGGTAATCCATTTACAAAGGAGTGCTCTTCTGAGCGGAGCAGAGCTCCGAAACTATGAGCCCTTCACTTTAAGAAATGCTTTCTTTCTCAGGAAAAAATTTTTACATAAAGGAATTTAAATCTACCCCCATCTAAAAGGATCACTCTCTAGGTAAGAGTCTTGCATACCCCTACCTTGCACTCCAGGGGTCCAACCTCTGTGCTGTCAAGAAGGAGCTGAGTGGGACAAAGAGAGCAGTTGTAAGGCAGACAGTGTGTTTGCAGTGAAGACATAGCTGGTGAAGAATATAGCTGAGAACATGTTGATTTTGCACGCTTTTATCCACAACTGCTTTCCCAGATGGCTTCAGTCTTGTGTTCTGCACAGGTTTTTAAAAGCCTCTGCTGTTCTCACTCTCTGTAGTGGTTTCTAGTGCGCTAATATTCTTTTTCCTTCCTCTTATATCACACCTGTGTGACCAAGTACCTTTTTCCTCCTGCCCTGTCATGTTTCGCCTAATTATATTGATGTGATAGTGTTCTGTTCACCAGTAAAATATAACAAAAAAGAATAACCCCAGGCATACATAACTACATAATTTTACCTTTTACATAGCAAATCACTTACAAGATATATGCATCATACATTTTACCTAACCTCTTTTCTTTATTTTAATGAAATATACTATCATTCTTACCAATACCTTAATTACCGTTCAACTTGAAAATAATACAAAAGCATTGCTATGGTCTGAAGGTTTGTGACCCTCCCAGTTTATATATAGAAATCCTCAAACTGATGATATTGGAAGATGCGGCCTTTGGGAGGAGATTAAGTTCCGAGGGCTGACCCTTATAAATGGAATTAGAGTCCTTATCAAAGAGTCCTAAGAAAGCCCCCTTGCTCCTTGTACCAGGTGGGACACCAGGAGAGAGTGCTTGCTGTCCATGAGGAAGTGGGTTCTCATCAGACTCGGAATTTGACAGTGCCATGATCTTGAACTTCTCAGCTGTAGCAGGTGAGAAATAGTGTTCTGTTGTTTATAAGCCACCGTGTATGGCATTATGAAATTACAGCCAGAATGGACTAAGACATTGTTCTAAATCTCTCTTCTGTGGGCCTTTCTATATTTTGTAATGGATAACTCAGGTGTTGGTTACAATTATAGTTTAGAATATACTTAACTTAAAAAACAAGCACTTTAAATTGATAAATATGTAGTATTTTCTTGTAAATATGAATGGAAACTCATGTACACACCTAATACTATCTATGCCCTTTTTTGTACAGATCCTGGACTTACAGATCTTTTAACTTACTGTATTCCAAAGGACAATGCCATCATCTATTCGCTTAAGAATTTGAGGATTTCCCATGACTAGGCTTTGAAGTGGACTTTGAGGTGAACTCTTTGATGGTTATATTTGAAAGCAGACTTATTTGACCACAAGAAGTTCCAGGTCCATATTGCTTTTATTTACTCCCATGGTATGGTTCCAATTATGACTGAGAGCAATGACTCCTTCAAATGAGCTGACGTCCAAAGATGAGATGCCTGGTTCATTTATTCCTTGACGACTGTATTCAAGGTTATTACAGAAGCAGTCTGTGTTTTTTTAATGACATGTCACAAAACCTTATAGTTTATAAGTCCAAGTATATATTTTTAAACTAATTCTAACTCAGATATATAGTTTGATATCTTGCTTCATTATTAAAAAAATCTCAATTTATAAGCATTTTAAGAAAAATTAAGCTTCTAAGTATATTTTTACATGCACTATCCATCCACTAATATTATGCATTTTCCATGAAACTGTGTGACTGATAATTATTGAATTATCAGACTTTTAAATATATGTGTTTCCTTTGATAAGCTCAGATACCTTTCAGGAATGCCAAACGTCGGTATTTAGACAAGAACTGAAAAGTACAGCCGAGGTAGCTGTGAGCTCATTCTGTCACCTCCTTTCCTGATCTTTGTCCTGAATGAGAAGTTTAGATCAGTGGTTCTCAAACTGTGGCCGGCGTCAGAGCCACTGGAGGGGTCCCTTAACCTGACCGCTGGGCTCCACCCCAGAGCCTCTGATTCAGTAGCATTTTGGACAGGTTTCCTGGGGAAGTTGATGCCACTGGTCTAGGGACCTCACTTTAATCACCTGCAGTTCCTGTGGTCCTTCATGTCAGTGCCTGACTCTCAACCAGCCCTGTCTGCATCATGAGGAGGGAATACCACCCTTCACCCTATCGCGCGTGTGTGTGTGTGTGTGTGTGTGTGTGTCCTTTTTGTATCAAAAACAACCCTTATTCTTAGTGGACAAAAACAATAGAAGACAGAGCCCAGACAAATGCAAGTTTTGACTTAAATGTTTCCATTCTTTTTGTTTCTGTCTCTGGCCAAAATAGAAAAATAGAGACTGTCTTCAAGCTGAACTGTGTCATAGATCTCTCCTTACTATGATTATTTTATTTTATTGGTGATGTTAATTTTTTTTTCTACAAGAAGTTTAATTTTGAACATATGTCAGAGCCCTGGGTTATATTCACAGAATTATGTTTGATAATCATGTCATTCTTCTATCTCCTAATTTACACAGGACAGTTAAAAAGAACAAAAAATAAGAATTATTATAAAAATATAGGAACATATGTTAAATGTTGTAAATTCAAAACACCATTCAGAAAATTCACAAAGACTTTTTATGGTCCAGGTAATATGGTAATGTAACGCTCTCAGAATCCCTAATACCATCACAAACAATTTTTTAAATTGGGTTACTAGCCCAGATTTTTAAGCATAAACATAAACAAGCCTATAAACTTCAATTTTGCATTCTTAGATAATGGCACTATCACTGTAAAGAATAAACACCTAGTCTCCACTAAAAATAATCTACTTCACCAAAATATTTTCTCCCAGCATAATTATGAGCATCACATAATGAATTTCATGAAATAATGATAATTAAATCCCCCAGGTTTTGTTCCACACTTAGGATTCCTTCTTTTTCTGCCACAGGCCATTTCCTTGGCTTCAATTCTGGGATTGTTGATACAAGACATGGTCAAAGGAACAGAGAGAACCTGGGCCCTGTGCTTGTACTGCAGGGCTGGTTAAGGAAGTATAACTAGTAGAAGCACTTTTCGATGAGGTGGCAATCGATAGAAGACTCTTTGAGAGCGAGGAACAGGAATGTAAGTAGATTCTGATAAGAGCTGGATAAGAGTCTCCAGAAGTAGACAGGAATTTAATTTGTTCCGGCACAGTGGATTTTTTTCTTGTTCCTGTTTCCAAGACTCTTCTTACCATTCCTATTTTCCTTTTGGCCAAGTGTGATTGATTAATTTCTTTGTCTGTCCCTGATCTCATTGTAATACCTATCAGGAGAATGAATATATAATGGTTTTCTTTTCTCATTACTGTCCTAATATTGTCACTAGAAATAACTAACGTGCCATGCTGTATTATTAAGAGATTTGTTACATGAACGATAAAGAACTAACATTCCTTATCTCATTCTGTAGTCCTATTTTGTTTGCAAAGGAGCTGGCTCAGATAAAAATTAGCTTTGCGCCCAGGGTGAATTTATTCTGTGAAGTGATACCATTCCAAATACATTATAGGAGGATTCCCCTGTTCTGAGTTCTGATGTGCGAGGATTTGTCTAATGTAAAAAAAAAACAAAAAAAACAAAAGCTAAGAAAATACAAATGGTAATTTCAATGCATTTAAAAGAATGAAATAGGCTTTATAATGCAAACCCTCTTGTATATAATAGGAAATGCAAAAAATAGGCAAAAATCTTTACCATAAATTAAATATAAAATCATTGGGAACTTTGATCCGTGAATGTGTGTGCGTGCATGTTTGTACATGTATTTTGTATTCTTTACAAAATAGTGGATCTACTAGATTTAGGTAACCATGAGAAGGCCATGTTCAAAGAATATATTAGTACATATTATGGAATCTACTGTTTACATGAAATGTAAGCTCAGAAATGTGAGGATTGAAGAAAATACCTCTAATTTTTTAAAAAATCTTGTTCACCTGAAGAATCCCCTTTAACTTCAAAAGAGGAGATCATGTTGAGATATGCAAGCAGATCTTTGTAAATATTTATTAAACGCATTTGTGTGTACTACAGTCCAAGCAAGGTCAGCAGAGAGCTACTGTGTGTCTAGATTTCAGAGGTGTTGTCAGACAGGCCTTTGGAAAAAGGATTTGTGTGTATAAGTGCGTAATATTTATTGGCACTTTAAAAGAGTTACAAGGGCAGCCATGTATTGACTGTTTTGGAGGCCATGATCTATTTGAGCCCTGATGCACATATGGTCCCCTTTCTCCTCTCAAACAATGTGATAGGGTTTTTATATCATTATTTTACAATCAAGAAAAGGGCTCAGCAGAGTTTAGGAGCTTCCTCAATGTCACAGTCACTAAGTGGCAGAGGCGTAATCGAAACCTAGTTCTGCTTAGCTTCAAAGTCAATGCATCTTCTCCACTTTTCCCTAATGCCTCGGGTTGCAGTCTCTTCTGAAGTATTAAATGCAGAAAGGCCTCCAAGAGGGAATTATGTTGTACTAAGTGCCATGTTAGAGTACATAAATAAAAATTTGCATTTTCTTAACTAACTAATAAGGTATATTTTCTTAGGTTGAAAATTGCTACAATTTTGCAAGTGTAATTATTGCATATCAAATATCCCAAGTGTATGGCACCTAATACAATATACATGAATCAATGCTTTGAAGGTGTTGCTGCTAATGTTAATAAATTATGCTCATTCACATAAAGGTCCATTCACTTTTGTGAGCTTTTGGTGAAATAGCTTCAGTGTGTAAAAATAAAGTAAAATAAAATAAAAAACTAGGCAGAGCAGGTAACTATACCCTGTAAAACTCAATGAAACAAGAGTCTGGAATCTAGGGTTGCTGTGCAGGTTTTTAATAATTACTGGGAGGTTTGCGTGGTCACTTGATATAGACTTTAGTGACCCTAAGATAATAGATAATACTTCTTATTATAGATAACTAAATTCATTCAACAACCATTAAAAGAAACTAAAATTTCCAGACAAATGTACATTCATTGATATTGGGTCATTTGGATATTTTAGGCAGCAAACTTTAGGGCCACCACCTTTGACTTTCACTAGTTACAGAAACTAGTACCCAATTAAAATGCTCCTGGACAGGCAACATTTTTGAGCAGGGCAGACTAATTACTGTAGAGAACAACTAGAGAGACATACTTTAAATCATACCGGTTGACCTCAGAAGGTGAAGCAAATTAGTGCCGAGAATACAGCTGCAAAAGGCAGCAAATAAGAAGAAATAAAGTCTGCACTGATATTAAATCTTACCTACCTGAAAAGACACCAAGTGACACCCAGCCTCACTCTCGGCTTTATTTAATGACTGCCAGAAAGTTGAATGTGCATGGAATGATTTACAAATTTGTTCTTACTCTTCTCATATTTTGAAGTTACTTTTGTATTGGAATTGGGGTTGCAATTATCCTATATGATAAATATCTGCTTTAAGTGATTTTTCAGCTAAAGGCAGTGAATTTGGCTTCCTTCTTTGATGTTTCTCTTCTCCTGTACCTGATGTATTCCACTGTGGCATGGTCACATGCAAGAAACAAGCAGGGGGATCTCAAAGTTTTCTTGAGCGTTATAAGGGATGACATCATCTGACAGACCTTTTAATGATTTACATCCTGAGAAAGAACTTACGTGTGATGGTAATTCTCATTGCTGCTGAAAATAAAATCTCAGTAGATTTATAGTCTTCTTGAAAGTTTGATCTGCTCTCCAGTTCAGCCAAAGCAAAGGTGGGTGATGCCTTTATAATCTATAGAGAAATTCCTGTAATTGTAGCTTATAATACACACACATAAATAAGCGTGCGTATGCATGCGACAGGCACACACAAAAACACACAGAGATAAGCCTCACTAGAATTCTCTAAAGGGAGGAATGGCTTTGGCTTGGCTCTTCTCTTCAAGAAACAAGAATTTTGACTTTTTTTTTTTTTAAGAAATTTATTTTTATTTATTTTTTTAAATATATCTTTATTGATTTCAGAGAGAGGAAGGGAGAGGGAGAGACAGACATAGAAACATCAATGATGAGAGAGTCATTGATCGAGCCCACAACCTGGGCATGTGCCCTGACCGGGAATCGAACCCTGATCGCCTGGATCCTAGGTCGATGCTCAACCGCTGAGCCACGCCCGTCTGGGCAGAATTTTGACTCTTATAGAGAGATAGTTACATTCAATCTAGTGTTTTTAGATGACAATAACTAGATATCTCTTAACTAAGGAATGTTTGAAGATTAAAAAAAAGGATCAGTAGTTCCCCCTTTATCCATGGGGGATATGTTCTAAGACCCCCCAGTGGATGTCTGAAACTGTGCATAGTACCAAACCCTATACTATATATATAATTTTTTCTATCCATATCTACCTATGATAAAGTTTAATTTATAAATTAAGCATCATAAGATATGAACAATAACTAATAATAAAATAAAATAATTATAATAACATACTATAATAAAAGTTATGTGAATGTGGTCTCTCTCTCAAAATATCTTATGTATTGCACTCACTTTTTCACTTAAAGGACCTGTGTACCTCTGGGAATATTTTGCCTCAGTGATGAGCTGGGGTCAGGAGTAAAATTTAATCCCTCAGCAACTACAGACAAGTCCTGTATTCTACTGGACGAGAACCTCCTGCCTCTCATCTTTGGTGTAGCTTAGTGGATGAGCTGTGTATATGGAAAAAGAGATCTACTCAACCTTCCCCTGGAAATCTGAACAAGCCTCCTGATGATGGCCATCAAAACACTTTCTATGTTTGCAGAAGAAACACATTAGAGATCTCTGACACATAAGCTAATGTGGGGACCCTGAGATTATGTCCAAGTCTGAGAAGTCCTTGGGAGGCCTTAAATGTGATTCCTAGGCTAGATCAAGAACAACTGAGTGCTGGTGACTTTCTGGCCTTGAATAACATGACAAAGTTTTCATACTATTTTAAATGAACCTAAAAGATTATGTCTGTGAAGAGAGCATTGAAAAGCCTTCTCTATTGAATTGATTGAATGATTCAGTCAAATCTCTCAGTTTTGATGTACTGTATTGATACAGCCTTATTTAAAGGTATATGAAGATTTCAGGTAAGGGCTGCACTTTTTTTATTTTTAATGGAGCAATAGTAAATATATTCAATTTAGAACCAAATCCAAATTGCTTATAAGTGCATGTGAATATCAATATTTAAATTGTTTCTAACTTTTACATTTGAGAGTTAAAATTTCAAATATAGACAATGACATTTCCACTCTGAAAATTAGTTAAAATGATTTATCTAATGTTCTGAATTAGAGTATTTGTGTGTGTGTGGGGGGGGGGGGAGGCTGGTATGCATACAAAATTTCCAAAAGGTAAAATGGGAAAGAGCAAATTCAGTTTTGTTCTCTAAGTAAAATCCAGCTGATCTGATGTTACACATTCATGGAAAAAACGATTGTCTCCTGCTTTGAACAATTTTAGTTCAAAGGATGCATTTTCCATCACTTACTAAAAGTTAAAAATCAGGAATGATAACTATTTAAGTGTAGCATTTGCCCACTGAATTCTGTGATGTGATAGGAGTAAATGGCAAGGCACGTGGAAGTTATAAGATGTTGTCTGCAAAGTTATTTACTAAGCTACATTAATGTATTCCAACTACTAATATACCATTTAGAAACTTTGCCTGAACTTTAAATTTATTATGGAAATGAATATTATCTCTTTTTAGAGAAATCTAGTACAGAAGTGGTTTAGTCAATAAGGAAGAATTTAATGTCTTATGTCATGACCCCTTTTGATAATGTGATCCTCTCCCTAGGGGAGAAAAACATACATATAGGTCACATTTTGCATTTAATTTCAAGATGTTCACAGGTCCCTGAAGCTCTTGGCTCCGGGTTAAGAACTCTTAATCAAATGAGTAGAACATATGATTATAAATCAGAAAACTTAGATTCTTATCTGACTTTAATGTTGATGAAATGCGTGACCTTGGATAAATTATGTATTTTTGTGTGCATTAAAATCTTCATCTATAAACATGATTGCTAATATTCGTAATAATTTATTCCTCAATACAGAAAATTTCTGGCTCTCTGGAGGCATGTCACAGTATAAATCCAATACGATATCATTATTAAAAGTAACTTGTGGCCCAGACACTGTGTACAATAAATGCCAACTCCATATATCTACATATATTTGTTTCCTTCTTTCGCACATTACAGGAATAAGTCTCAAACTAACTTTTTCTCTAGGGATTTCCATTCTTACTGAGGCTTTCCTATGACTATCAAATTAAAAAAACTATTTGCTATAGAATTGACAAACAGGTGATTAATAGCATCCACAATTGATTATCATTAATTGCTTCCTAAGTTTTGGTTTTTGAAAAAAAAAAATAATGCTGTAAGACTTTCACTAAATTGCCCTATGGCACTTCAATCAAAGGTTTCTTTTGGATCATTAAAAGTGATAGATCTTGTTTAAAACTGAAATCATGTGGTTTCATTTAAGGAATTTCAAATTGATGCCAGACATTAACATGACTTGAGATCATTTCATTTGAAATACAGCCCTACTGCATTTGGTCTCAATTTTCCTATCTGTCTGATTTCAGACAAGGGATGGCCCTGGCCCTTCATGGTCTTGTCTGTGATTTAACATATCCCTGGGATCTTTCCATGTTGTCCGTATCCTAGAAGACAGCTCTCCTGCAAAATTTACTGCCTTAGTTATGTGTCTTTATTGACTAAATCAGAGCAGGTAAAGATGAAAATTGGACCTGTTACTGCAACAGTTAATCACTAAGAACAACACAAACCAGCTAAAGTTAGTGGAAATGGAGATGCTTTGTGGTAGGATGTGAATCAAGATTTGGCTGCGCTAACTGATCATTTTTGGGGCAGTGAAATATAAACAATTGTAAATGGGATGTTCGAATGTTGAAATCATCTTAATGAGCTATTAACAAATCCCAAGCGCTATAAAAAGCATTGGTAGATATGAAACTGTGGTTTAAGAGTGTATGGAAATGATTCATTCTTCCTTGTGGTTCTTGAAATGCTACAGGCTCAATGGCAAGCTGCCTGATTATTGCTGGAGCTTTCTATATTTCATTTCAAATAAAGATAATAAACCACAAAGTTGAGGCCATGT
The DNA here is from genome assembly GCF_964146895.1 of Miniopterus schreibersii. Classification (NCBI taxonomy): domain Eukaryota; kingdom Metazoa; phylum Chordata; class Mammalia; order Chiroptera; family Miniopteridae; genus Miniopterus; species Miniopterus schreibersii. Next base: position 32,970,919 of record NC_138111.1, read on the forward strand.
TCTATAAACTTCCTCTGAATGAAAAAATGCCAACATATGCTTTTCACTACCTTAACTACCTTGAAGTATAAGAATAGTGTTATTCTTTTTTATTGGGGAAGCAAAGGGCAAAAGATATTATCTTGTATTTTTCCTGGTTTTTAATATTTTTCTCAAACTTTAAGCTATTAACTATTTGAAACATAGCATCTTTGGGAAAAGAGAGTAGCATACTTGTCTAGTAGAACCATTTTTTGGAAAGTCAGGATTTATTAAAGAAATTGTTTTATTAAAAAACTTGCAATATGAGGATGGGCATATAGTCACATATAATGTACTGTACTGCATGCTCATAATTTTAAGTTAGGTGAAGTACATTGTGTTTTTCTCTCATAACATTGACTATACCTATAATGTAAGAGGTAGCTGTGTTTCTATTTAATATCTATTTCTCTCACTTGTAAGGTAAATGAAGACATGATCATGTCCATTTTATTTTATTTTTATTTTTTTAAAGTAATACTTTATTAAATTTATTGGGGTGACAATCAATACGAACATATAGATTTCAGGTGTGGGTTTCTATGTTACAAAATCTGTATATTGCTCTATGTGCCCACTACCCAAAGTCATATCTTCTCCTCTCACCATATATTAAGACCCCCTTCATCCCCCATCACCCACCCCCTTCCCAATGGCAACCCCCACACTGCTCTTTGTGTCCACAAGTTTCAGTTTTATATCTCACATATGAGTGAAATCATATGGTTCTTAGCTTTTTCTGACTGACTTATTTCACTTAGCATAATATTCCCTCTCCATCCATGTTGTTGCAAATGGCAGTGTTCCACCCTTTCCCATGGCTGAGTAGTGCTCCATTGCATACACGTACCACATTTTCTTTATCCAGTCTTCTGTCTCAGGACACCTTGGTTGTTTCCATGTCCTGGTTAGCGTGAATAACGCTGCAATGAACAAAAGGGTGCATATATCTTTGCAAATACCTGTGCTTGAGGGTTTTTTTATATATACCCAGGAGAGGGGTTGCTGGGTCATAAGGTAGCTCTTTTTCTGAGGAATGGCCAGGCTGCTTTCCGTAGTGGATGTACCAGTCTACATTCCCACCAGCAGTGAGTGAGGGTTCCCTTTTCTCCACAACCAACCTCTCCAACACTTGTTGTTGCTTGTCTTGTTGATAATAGCTACTGTAACGGTGTGAGGTGGTAGCTCATTATAGTTTTGATTTGCATTTCCCAAATTGCTAGTGAGATTGAACATCTTTTCATATATCTATTGGCTGTTTGTATGTCTTCTTGGGAGAGGTGTGTGTTCAGGTCCTCTGCCCACTTTTGGATTGGGCTTTTTGTTGGTGTTGAGTTTTATGAGTTCTTTATATATTTTTGAAGCTAAATCTTTGTCAGAGTTACTATTTGCAAATGTCATCTCCCGCCGGGTTGGCTACCTGCTTGTTTTGTTGGCAGTTTCTTTTGCTCTGCAGAAGCTTTCAGTTTGATACAGTCCCATTCATCTATTTTTGCTTTTACTTCCCTTGCCTTTGGGGTCAAGTTCATAAAATGTTCTTTACAACCAAGGTCCATAAGTTTGGTACCTATGTTTTCTTCTATGTAGCTTATTGTTTCAGGTCTCACATTTAGGCCTTTAATCCATTTTGAGTTCATTGTTGTACATGGGGACAAACTTTAATCCAATTTCATTCTTTTGCATGTGGCTTTCCAGTTTTCCCAGCACCATTTATTGAAGAGACTGGTTCCTTTGTCGAAAATGATCTGCCCATATACATGTGGCTTTATATCTGGGCTCTCTATTCTGTTCCACTGATCTGTGTGTCTGTTCCTGTGCCAATACTATGCTGTTTTGATTATTGTAGCTCTGTAGTATCATTTCATTTTTATATTTTCTGGAATTTAACAATGTCAATCAAAGAGGAAATCAAATATTTTTTGACTGTTACATGGATGAATGTTGAATTTTTCAAAAAGTTTAGGTAAAATTCCATAGTACTAAGAATAAATATAATCTTTTAAAAATTGTATTACAAAAATGTATAAGAATCTAATTAGCCCTTTTCAGCAGTGTGCTCTGCCTACATAATCATACAATGATTTTATGATGTCTGCTCTCTGAGATTTTTCTGTTGGATCCTGACCCTTTTAAGACTGTGCTTCTCACTGTGAAGGGAAGTGTGTAGGTGACCTGCTGAAAAGGAGTATTAATTAGATATATTTCATAAAAACTCCCTTTTTACTGATGACTGGCTGGCTTTTGCAACTGTTTCTGGTGTGCCTGCTTCAACATTTTCAGCATTCAGAACTCTTTAACTTGCCATTGTTTCTTACACATTGATACTTATTTCACTGTGTATTTTCTTGTAACTTTTAGGCTTTTTCCTCCCTTCTATCAGCTTTGTTGAACTGTCCACTGGCACTGCTGAGAGGGGCTCCTCATAGAACTGAGCTTAACCCTGACCTAACCAAAATCAAGTGGCTTTTTCAAGTGATATCACTTCTACTTTTCATTACGTCTCTTGATTCTTACATGAATTGGCCTCTCCAACACCCCAATAAGTTCATGGTGTAGCATCACTCTATTCCATATGGGCATGGGTGTCTGGTGGCATTCACTTTAGTTCAGGCACTTTTAAAAGTGCATTTTGCAACATGAGGGGTTGCCTCCATTTTTTAAAATCCTTTTAATGTACTTTCCCCTTTAATCCTGTGAGAATGATTTCTTTATTTCTCCCCATTTTCTAAGAAGAGCGAATGCAAACCCACCTTAATTTTAAAACATGTTAAAGTATAAGTGCAATGAATATAAAAATGTTCACAAGTGGGGCCTGATAAAGAAAATTGTTCTTTTCTTGTGATTTTTACACAATTATAAGAGCAATGTTGTTTTACGAGTTCAAATTCTTGAGTATAAAGAACGAAGATGAAGTAGTAATTGCCAACTTAGTAAGTAAGAGATTAAAAGCATATGAGAGGTTCCAAAGTGCTTCAAAGTATAAAATAATGTATTAGTGTAAAAAAGCAACTCGCTGAAATCATGCTATTTTTATTCTGTCTTGGAAATAGCTATCACATTGAACCAGTAATGTTATGTTTCTTTTCCTGTCTTTGGATGAATATGACATTGTTTTTTTCAAAGCCCTTCAGATAGTATAACAAAGAGATTCGTCTAACAGGAACGACCTGTGACTTTTTATCTGCAAAAGCAACAGATAATCATGGTCTTTTGTGGTAAAGAAATACATTAAAAACTCCTTTTGGTATATAGAAGGGCACATATTTCCACAGAGCATAATCAGAAGACAGAGGTTTAGAGGGTAGGGGAACTATAAGTGGGCTCATCTTTCTTTCTTCCTTAACCCCTTTAAGACTGGTGTTTGAAGGTCCAGTATCTCCTTTGGCTAAGGAACTCCTTCTGAATGTCGGGGCAAGCCTGAACGTGGGTGGGAACGACTCATGTCCTTCGGCAATTCTGTCAACAGTGATAACAACTTTTTGTACTAAAGTTAATATGAGAGCTACAGTTGTAAATAACACTGCTATTTCTGACACTTTGTGTAGCCAATATAAGAAATGTCTACAAGTTACTTCATGCCATGAATAGTTTATTCTTCCACTAAAATTGGGGCAAGGACAGTCGTAACAACATCCACCTTCAGCTTATCACCTTCCCTATTATAGCACATAATAGAAAGATACATTTTGAAATCTTGGGATATTCAAGTTCCTGATACAGTCTCCAATCTCTAAGGCAGAGATCAAAGGAGATTTGAGAGTTCTTTATTTCCCATGATTAGAATGGCATTGTCTCAGAATATTTGTGAGAACTTTCCTAAGCACCAGTTTACAAGCTATCCACTCTCATTTTATGCCTGTCCTTCATTAGAAGATCCTTTCTTTACTACAGAGTGATACTAGGTCTTTTAACCTAATCACCTCATTGAGGAACTAACACTCCTGATAAGTTATTTTCTGCAATGATTTAGAGTTCTTTAAAAATAAGTCTGCTATTGCCTGGCCGGGCATGGCTCAGGGGTTGAGCATCGATCTAGGATCCAGGAGATCGGGGTTCGATTCCCGGTCAGGGCACATGCCCGGGTTGCGGGCTCAATCAATGACTCTCTCATCATTGATGTTTCTATCTCTCTCTCTCCCTCTCCTTTCCTCTCTCTGAAATCAATAAAGATATATTAAAAATAAAATAAAATTTATAAAAATAGGTCTGCTATGAAAATCCAATATGTGATAATGAGGCAATTGGCTTCAATCTGATTCATTTGCTAATATTATAGCTCTACCTGAGATGTCTATAATTAATCTACCCTCATAGGCATTTATTAAGCATGAACACTGTGTCTTGTAATATGCTATTGGAAAAATACAAAACTGACCCAAAGTATTCTGGTTGAGAAGTTAGTGTATTAACTCTACCTAGTCATATTTCATTATAATTGTTATTAACATGTTGCTTTGCAATATATGGAGTTTGGTTTTCATATGTTTAATATTTACTTTGTAGTCTTCTTTCACACGTGTAGAAAAGGGACATTTGGAGGCCTACCAAGACAACTTGATTGGACTGTTTGTTATGTGGATTCCAGCTACCTCAGATGCTGCCTGGTTACCCTGAGAGCTGAGAAGAATAAATTTCAGCCACTGGTAGTCTGTCTGCAGCATCCAGGTATATCACAGTGCACTGGTTGGTAATCTTGGCTGTAGAGCATGATTTCAGATAATATTTATTTTTCCTTGTTCTGCAGAAATTTTACAGCCCACTTCATTGTTGTTATTGCTATTTTTGTTTATGACAACAGATCCTTGAAGCAATTCATCAGACTAGGTGTTTGTTCTTAGACAAAATTATGTGTTCTCAGTCCACTGTCTACTTCTCCAGCTCTAGTGTTGTCCTTGTGGATACATCTGCCAGAATGTGTTGTACCACTAGTGCTCACCCTTTTTGCTTTTGATTTTTTTCCTTCTTCTTTTTGTTATTTCTCCTTTCCCTTCCCTTCCCTTCCCTTCCCTTCCCTCCCCTTCCCTCCCCTCCCCTCCCCTCCCCTCCCCTCCCCTCCCCTCCCCTCCCCTCCCCTCCCCTCCCCTCCCCTCCCCTCCCCTCCTCCCTCTCTCTCTCTCCCTTCAGCCTTTCCTCCCTTCCTTCTTCCCTTCCTCCTTCCTCCCCAATCCCTTCCATTTCTCTGGAGAGATATAAAACTGGAGCTTGTAAGGCTGAATGCTGAAGGAAAGCCACTGGGGTTGGAGGCAGGCAGGGAAGGCACTTATCCTCTTCAAAACTTGAGCATCTTATGAAAAGATGACTCTCTTGAATTTTAGGTGAAAGAAACAAATAAACTGAATGGTTCTAAACCAGATAAGATAAAGTGGGAGGTACATAGTAATTTGTCTGATTTCATTTAGTTTTTTAACATTAGTATACGACAAAAACACAGAAAAGGGATATACATATTTTTCAAACATTATTTTATTGCAGCAAAATTATCCTTCTGTGAATAACTTCTCTATTTATGGCCATCTTCTATTTAAAATTACTTGCACTGGAAGAATGCAGATGGAAAAAAGCCCCACCAATTTGTAGCTACAGGTTCTTAATAGCTTAAGGTTTCAGATAACCTAAGTTTTGGATATATTTAGGGTGTATTGTCTGTTCAAGTACTTCAATGCATAAATATTTTTAATTGGGCATCCTACTTTGCCTAAAATTAAACAAAAACTCTTACCTAATGCTTTGTATATGAAAGTTCTTGATGGGTTTTAAAGAATTTCAAATTCGTTACAATTTATTTTGAAAGAATCCAAAATCTCACTTGAATTGTATCATAATTTTAAGGTGAGGAGATTAGGCAAAGAACATATATGAATAGCCCACGGACACAGGCAACAGGATGGTGAAGGTGAGGGGAAGGGGTGTTGGGGGCTGGGAGGAGGAAAAATGGGGGACATTTGTAATAGTGTCAACAATAGAAAAAGCATTTGAAAATCAAAATGCAATCTCACTACTTTTACAATCTGTCATCAGATTAATAGTAGAGGGTTAAATGATTCTGCTTTGTGTTCCATTTAAATTTTATGAAGGTTTTAAATATCTTATTAGAATTGGGGAGGATCATCTTTTAACAGAGAAAGAAAAGTTGTCATTATTTTATAGTGAGCATTCATTCAAACTTAGCTTTATTAAGCTATTCTTCTGGCCAAGACAGTGTGCATGGTATCCTGGCGCAGTATCAAAATAAGTATGTAGAGTCAAAAGAGAAATACAATCTCAACATGCTTATTGTAAAACTACTCCATCACATGGGTCTTTTTCTTAATCTGGACATTTATTTGAGGAGACTAGACAAAGACACACAAAGAATTCATAACCATATAAAGTCAAATAGGAAACTCCAAGGCAGGATTTTGACTGCTTTATAATTCCTAATGAATTAACCATTCTGGGAAGAAGAGACCACTGTGGACCAAAGGTGTCAATGAAGACTTTCTAAGAAAGGAGTAAAAATGCATTAAATTTGAATGGGCTAAGAAGGTGGAGACAATCCAAAAGGGGAGTTAGACTGATGTGAGAAATGGATTTTGAAAACTTGTTTGGAAACTTGCTGTAGATGTAGGAACTGTAGTGGGAATTAGGGGACGAACTGACCATAAATGTTGTGAGTGAATAATGAACCTTGTTGTGAGTGAATAATGGCCAGTGTTTGGCCCATGAAGCTGACTCTGTTTATAGAGAGAATGAGCTCAAGTTCCAAGAAAAGGAAAATCTGGACTTGATGTTTCTACCGTCTGTGGGAAAAGTAAGCTATTTGTTCAAACAAGTAATCTAGCATTTGAAATTTTCTTCCATTTCTGCTTTAATGTGATGTCTATATGTGTCTCATCTTCTACATGATTCTCCTGTCTGAAGTGGCTGCCTACTGAATATATTCTTTTTTACCCTGACATAAGTCCTTGGTGCTTAAATAGATTGGGACTAGAAAAACTCAGACATTGTAGCTCCACAACTCTCTGTTCTAGGGCTCTGTGATTTCACATGCAAATGGCATGCTATGTTCTAGGTCGCTTCAATTAAGCCCCTCTTCTGTAAGTGATTCACTTTTTTCCTATTAGTTCTTGATCTTGGTCATTGGCCTCCTTTCTGGGTTCTTTCATATAGTATTTATAAATTTTTCTATGTTCAGAAACCTTTTCAAACCACAATGGTCCATTTGCTAGTAACTAGATTATCTTTGCTTTTAGAAGTATTGTACTCTCGATTTTGTCTAGTATGTTTCTTCAGTGCTCACTTTACTTGCCAGAGATACCGACACTATGGGAAACCTGACATTTTATTCTCCTAAGTGCCATCAGTAAGGACAAGATCATAAACAATTATAGGGAATAGAACAGTTTTACTGCTCTTTAGAACTATCAAAAGTTATGGGGCAAAAGACAGGCCAGGAAAAAGTGATTAAAGAACCTGGAAACATCAAACGGTGGCTGATGTTGCTCTTGGTGAGGTCAAGAAGCTCAAAAAGGAGCAAATATGTCAGGTGAAGTAAAGGGGTGGACAGTTCACATGCTGCAGAATTTCTCTTGCACTGTGTAAGTAAGTGGCTGTTGTTCATGACTGAACCTTACGGGAGAATATTCAGCTAAATCTCTCCTCAAAACTGCTGCTATTTTCAGATACTTGGTCTTATGCTGGGCATGGCCACAGCCTTGAGAGAGACCATTCTGAAAGACAAAGCTAGTGGCTTTCCCCATTGGTCACAAGTGGTCCCACGTAGCATTGCCAATGCTCTAGATAGTGTTGTGAATGATGGACTCTTTAACAGACTGCAGTAAGAGGAAAAAAATGTGTTGGTTTTCTTATTTCTATTATATTTCTTTCTTTCTAAAGTTTCCTCTTTTAGATTTTTTTAACTTTGTTTTTATTGTTGACACTATTACGGATGTCCCCACCACCCTCCCCCCCGCCCTTTGCCCACTTCCACCCAGCCCCTGCTTGCCCTTCCCTCTGGTCATCACCTCACTGTAGTCTGTGCTTATGGGTTATGCATATATATTCTTTGGCTAATCTCTGCACCTTCTTTCATCCAGTCCCCTCCAGCCCCCTCCCCTCTGACAGCTGTCATGTAGAGGTAGATTCTCTTCTCTGAGTATTTGCCTATTGAGCATATTCTTTTAATATTGAATCAATGAACCATTCCCCAAATCAGTTTTATTTATATATATATATATATATATGATTGAGAGGTAGTGATGGTTGAAGACAGAATTAATCATAGAGTATATTAAATAATTTCAGAAAATAACAATTATAGAGGTTGAAAATATTTGAACAGCCTGAAATTCAAAAAAACTATTTCAGTATTTTATATTTCACTTCTTGTCTGTTTAGAAAGTCTTATAGATATTTGCCTCTAATTTTCATTAAATGTGAAATCTTCCATATTTGTTATAGATATATCCCCTTATTCTTTTTCTGTATTTTCTTTCATTCTTTCACCAATGCATTATTTGTATTACCATGGTACTTGATAATTTCTGAATTAGGAAAATAAATTAGTGTTATCCACTTGTATAATTTTTTCCTATTTCCCCTTTGAATTTATTACCCATAAAGTTTTTGTTAAACTTTTTTTCTCATTATTTTATTTTATTAGCAATTTTAAATGTTTATTCCTGGTGATTTTCCTTCCATTGGAGGAGTAAGTTAAGTAACTTTGATTTAACGTGAAAAAATACTGTCTTCTAAAATACACGGGTACATTATAAAATTATAAATATTATTCCACGCATTCTCTGGATACTGAAAGCGTGAGCGTTATAAGGATGAGTTACACAGAATCGTACCTTATGGAACTATTCTAGCAAATGCGTGTTTTTGACTAAGCATTCCAACCTTAAACTTTTTGTCCCATGGGTTCTGTACCAAGGGCATGACTTATTGTGAACAAATATCCCCTTTTTAATACATTAATACTAAACCTCTTAGCTCTTCGGGGGATGTAGTTTTGCCAGAGAGGAAATTGGCCTTGTTTATTGCCTTTCTGCCTTTGCTGTTCTGAGTGGATTTTCATGCTTGTGAAAATGAGATCCTGGCTGGGCCCCGAATGAAAAGGAGAATATTGGGCCCATTTTCCCCTCTGCCGCTGCCAAGCCAATTGCACTCTCGTAGGTAACCCTCCTGCTCCTCCACACTTGAGCCTCTCCTGTGCAGAAAATTAGGACAACATCTGAGGAGGTCTAGGACAAGGACAACTGTCCACTAGGGACCAAGCTAAGGCTGGCAAACCAATTTTCACTTGTGAACAATGCCAGAGCCAACCCATATGTCTCCCATGGTGAAGCACTGGAGTGCGTCATTAACCCACTGTGCCACTTAGCAGCTTCTCTCCGCTCGCTGTCTTGTGAATTAACATCTCAGCTGCCACCACATCAGACCCTGCATTTATTTCTGTGAGGAATGCTGCTGAATGAATAGCAGTTCTCTATAACAAGTGATCAGGGCACAGCACTTTCAAATTTTCAACTGAAAGCAATAGCAATTTGCCATTCAGTCCTATGTCATCATCATCATTAGGTTGGGAAATCACAATTTGAAGGCTCATTGTAATGGGCTGTCAACCTGATATCTTGTAATTTTAATATGTCTGTGGTTAATAATTAATTGCTTTAACTCAGTAGGTGGGATCTGAATTTGGCTCCAAAAAAGAAATCCCTCTGAGCGGAAATATTCTTTGAGACTCCATCTTACGAAGCTCCCCCTCAATCAACCCCCTTTGCCTTCTTATTTAAATGATCTGCCATATAATGAAATCTGGATCAAAAGCTCCAGGCTTAAAATATACAACAAAAAGCTGCTTCTGGGTGAAGAGTTTGGATCCAAATCAAAACGTTTCTGTGCTCTGGTCATTATCACACGCAGTTAACTGCTGGGAAATACTGATGTTCAAAAGGTTGGGGGGAAAAAGGCACCTGCTTTCTCACGCTGGTTCATGTTTGTGGTCTTGATAAAAATTCAAGGCAACATATGCAGAAATTGTGCAGGAACATCATTCACATGGTAATTCCTTTGTATTTGAATAATTTCTTTTCAGGTGCTGGACTGAATGCTAGACCGGGCAGATTTCAGCATCTCCCTGCCTTAAGTTCTTCCATGATCATATTTTATAGTGTGGTTCATTTTTTTTTTTTTTTTGATAAAAAACAAACCCATTTTGTCAAGTGTTCAGAATGAAGGTGCTGCTGCTTAAGTTCTTCCTGGATCACAAGCCATAATGTGAAAAGTTTTCTCATATTTTGTCTGATGAATATTACTAACAATATAGTCATGGTGTGAACTCTCTGAATTCTTTCTCAGCCCAAAGTTTTGGTTTAATACGTTTAACAGGTGGAAGAATATTTGGGTAGACTCAAAGGATGCATACTTTAAGTCAAGCCTATGAAAAATTTAAATCATACTTCCCATGCAAGCTCCAGTTATACTCTGCATTTCCATAATACCAGGTGCACCGACTGCTTGTTCTCACAATCTCTACCTGCCTGCTGTTGGAATTTAGAAATGCTAAGCATTATTCTATTTCTATCAAGTGAAGCTCAAGATTTTTCAAAAGTTATTCTGGGAGTAAACGAAATTCTTTAGAAAATCTGAATCATTAAAAATAAGGAAAATGTATATGTAAAAGTTTGTGAGTCTGTGAGGGTGAAAAATGGCCACATGCTAACCTGACTAACTCAAGGAAGGTCTGTGTGGTGGCCTTACATACCCAGAGACCTAATGTAACCACAAAAGATAGTCTGAAATTAAAAATTTTTAGCTAAAAATCAGTTTATGGTGGGTAATCATGTCCTAGGCCACCATCTTCTCTGACAAAGGTCAGTCTTTACCTTAACTGAGCCAGTCTATTGTCTTTTTGCATCTACGATAACATATCTTTGGAGTGTCAAAGTAATTTTCCTTTTTCTGGGCCCCTCTAAGCACAGGTACTGCTCTTTGGAGACCACAAATCCCCTCATTGTTAGTAAGTTAATTGTTGACTGTTAACTATCCTATACCACCTGTGTAAAAGAAATATGTTCCTATCATTTTACTTTTCATCTAATCACAGAGGTTTCCCCGCTTTGCTTTCTCCAGCCTCCCTAATCTCTCACCAATGGATTGCATGTTACCCACTTACATTGTTATGTTTCCTCTTTTGATTGTAATGTATAAAATAAACTGCCATTCTCTGGAGCATTATCTCAATCCTTTGAAATTTTTCTTCCCAGAAACTGTTGACAGTTTGGCTCAAATAAAATCACAAAAATCCTTCACAAGCTTGAATGTTTCTTACTTTGACATCTGAGAGATATATTTGACCAGAGATGGGTTGAGGGCTTAATCTCATAATTATAATCAAGTACTAGCGACTTGCTTGGAGCTCCATGTAGAGACTGATGAAGAGAGGCTGTATCCAATCTCTGAACCTATAAGTTTTTTGATAAATCACAAATGTTTGTCATTGGGCAGAAGGTAGAAAAGGGCACTGATGCTCCACAAGCCTCCACTCTGACCCTAGGAAACCTATGGTGGGATCTGGGGTGATTTGCATATGGTAACCAGCTGGTAAAAACAACATTTCACAGTTTAAATAGTTGTTTTTTCTTAAATTCATTAATACCTCCTTTCAAACAAGTCTTCTCAAGTCCCAAAGATCCTTTAGATGTCCTCATATTGTTCTTTTTTCTGCAAGAGGCACCTTTATATCTATATTTATAGTCTTTGAATATAACCATACTAAAGATTTTGTGTGTTTTTTTAAAAAAAATCTTTCTATGTAAGGCTTAATGTTTGAGTCTATTAATTCACAGGTAACTTGCCAGCCAATAAAATATACTACTAATAGGGCAGTGGATTTGTCTCTACTAAGGGCTCAAAGTCAAAACTCATGCGCTTCAATTAAAAAGATGTTTAATGGTATATAAAAAGTGGTGAATTGGATCCAGCTTATACCAACTTGTGAGAGCTGATTGTTAAATTCTCAGTACTTTTTTAAGTAGGTTGTTAAACAAAGCCATTATTAAAAATTAAATTGTATAAACTTATGGTGAACTAAATAATTTTTTAAAAAGTACATTTTTAAGATTCATCAATTTTTAATTATTTCACTACAGTTTGCTATTATCTATGCTCTTAAAGTTATTTATCTAAATGGTGAAAATAGTATAAATGGCGTGTTAATGGGCATTTCTCTCCAGCTTTGCCTCAAGTGATATCATGTTGGTGGCTGGGAATTTGCATGGTGGAGGCATTTACATCACAGAAATTGGCAAACACTAAAATAAGGGCATGATTTATTATGTTGATTGTCTAGACCATGGATTGAGAAACTTTTCTATAAAAAGTCAGATAATAAATATTTAAGGCTTATTGGCTATAGAGTCTTTGTTGCAACTACTCTAGCTTGCTGTTGTGTCAAAGCTCGTAAATGATACATTAATGAATGGATGTGGCTGTGTTCCAACAAAACTATATTTATAAAACTAGGCCATTAGCCCCCTGGCTATAGTTGGGTATAGACTGAAGAAAGTAATAGAAAAGTGTTAATCATGCAGATTACACATAAAAGTGTGCCATATTTGTAGTTATTACATAGGAAAAATTTTTGAGAAATTCAGTATTTGAAAACTATTCTCTCATTCAGTAAAGACAGATCAAAAAGACTGAAGCAAACTGCAATAGCCTGATGCTAGTCAAAGAGAGGAAATTTGGTAAACATTCAAAATAATGCAATGAATTGCAGTGCATTATATTTTCTTACATCCATGAGTTTATAACAATACTAAAATAAACATTGGTAGGTGCCCTATGAGGATGCTAGGGAGCCAAGTGGTTATTTTGAAACCTTCCATATAATGGCTAATAAGATTTTTTCGTAATCTTTTCTATACAAACTATACTTCAGGATGGGAAATTAGTATATAAGATGACATTTTAATATATGAAATTATTTAAGGTAATAAATTAAGAAGAAATGGTAGAATGTCAAGATGTTGTAACTCCTATTAAATGAATGGATCTAGACAATTACCAGAAATGGCTGAAAACATATCAAAGAGAGAGAAAATAGATATTATGTAATTCCTGATTTGATTATATAATACCACCTATGAAAACAAATCACCCAAATAATCAAACCTGAACATGATCAAACCACTAGATGTAACTATCAATTTATAAAAATAAAAAGGGGCAGAAGATATTAAACCCACCATGGTTATGCAATTAACAAAATCCAGAGCATGACAAATTCTGTAAGATGAATAATGTAATTTCTTCAACAATAAAAAAAATACAAAGAAATATGATCAGATTGATGGGAGACTATAAAACTAAAGGTATATGAAAAGTAAATCATCCAGTTGCAAATTTATTATTTTAATTGAACCCCAGTTCAAGCAAACAAATTTAGGCAATGTGAAGAATGAGTAGTTGTGCCATACTAAAGGGTAATTGTTATTATATATTAGGTGCTCTAATGAAATATTTGTAAAACAGGTGCCTGTCATCTAGAGAAGCCTCCTGAAATGTTTACAGATTTAAAAAAAAAATGATACAGAGGATATAATGTTTTATATATATGTTTTAAAATGATCAAGGGAAGGAAAGAGTATAGGTAAAGAATGAGTGGTGACTGACCTCCTGAGTGGTGGGTGTATAAGCATTTATTACACGATTTCCTCTACTTTGTTTGTCTATGTTTGAACTATTGTATAATACAACGAAAATAAGTAAAATGCTGACTCTAACGCTGTAGAAGAGTTAAGCTTCTTACAGCTCTCTGACCTTGAGAATAAATTTTCTTAAACTAGCGTGGTAACTTTTTCAATAATTTTCAAACCAAGCCATTAGGCACTCACAAGAAACATCTCTAGTTCATTCTAATTTCTTTAAAAACCGTTCAATACTTGACTCTCTTTTCTCAAAACTTCCTTTCCCATGCTCACTCACAGCTTATAAAACTTAAAGCAATCCAGAGAGCATTTCTACTGCTACCCACCACCACATCCCCCCCCACCAGCGCCTGTGTCTCCATGCTCTTCTTTCCATGCTTCTATCTAAATAGAGTCCCTCCGCTTGGGGACTGGGTGCCAACTACTGTATGTCTACTCGGAGACATTTTCCCATCAACTTTCTCTCTTCTCTGCTCTACTATTATATTCCCTGTCTTCTTAATTATTTTTGTGCTATTATTTCCCTCATCTTAAATAAGAATTTCCCTTAACCATACTACCTCTGCCAGCTACCATCACATCTCTTTGTTCCCCTTTTAACTAAAGCTCTTCAGAAGAGATGCCTCTATGTGTTGTCTCCAATTTCTATTTCCCATGGTCTCTTAGAGCTACTCATATTGGGCTTTTGCCCCCAATATGCCACCAAAAACTGATATTGTTGAGCTTAACCATTAACCTTCATACTGTTAGACTGATGATCAGTTTTGGGTCCTTGTATTACTTGACCTCCTAGTAACATTTGACGGTGTTGGCCACTCCACCTTCCTTGATCTGATGGCCTCATTTGACTTTGAAGTCACCACACAGTCTGCTTTTTCCTCCTACCTCGCTCATTACCCCACACGTAGTAAATCATCCACCATCATATGTCGAGTTGAGTTTTAATATTCAATCAAAACTTAACAGCTGTGTCCTTTTGCATGTGCTCATCTTCATAGCGATTATCCAAATAAGCAGGTAATTTGAAAGACAATCTAAATTTCATTGAAGAATTTATGTCTTTTCCCAGCAAAATTAAGTTTTTAAGTTAAGAATTTAGTCATTTATTAAAAATGTGTCTATTTTTTATGTATATGGTGGTTGAGAGTCAGGGAAAGAAGATCATGAAAGTATTAAGTTATTGGGGAAGGCCTGACCACAGAAAAATCATCTGTAACAGGTATTTGAGAAGCAACAATATATGGAGGATATTTTTACAATGGCTCTCAAAATAGGAGAGCTAGAGAGTGAATTAGAGAAGCAAGGATGAAGTGAATCTCTACTGTCATTTCATCTATCACCTTCATAATTATTCTTGAGAAACCTCTGATTGCTATAGTCCTAGTGACTCAAGATTTAGAAGTTTTAACACTTTGCTTGTGACACTTTGTCACCATTATAAAGAGTCATTGATTTAATCCAAAAGCTCTTTTCAAACTCTTTACACTGCATTATGCTGGAGAGTCCTGTTTATTCCTCAATTACCGATTGCAAAAGGAATAAGATCTCACAGGGAAATATTTTTCCCCCCAGCTCTACATAGGATAGGATTAACCTGAAATGTAGGGATTATTTGATATTCTAAATGCAGGGTACTAGCCCTCCATTACTGAAAATGGAAGCTGATAATAGTACTTTTAACAATTTTAATGAAAGTTCTTTCACTTGTGTTTCTTTAGTTGGATATTCTGGTAAAATATAGGACTGTTATCATTTGTTATCTCTTTGGAATATTGGTCAGAAAGTTCAAAACAGGATAACCACACTGAACCACATATAATTAAATCTTATGCACTCTAAAAGGTTTGTTGGCTACCAAGCTATTTAGCAAGCACGGGGTGAGCCAAGTTGAATCGTAAACGAAGATACCGTCTGGTAACCACCGGGGCATTGCGGTCTGGGGACGGTTATTCTGGCTCTGGCTCTCCATTCCTAATCTCTTGGAGAAGTGTTTACATCCTATGATTACACTTCCATCTCTACACCAAGTTGTGGCTTACACTTTAAACTTCAGGCTTTTCTGGAATACTGTTGCTTTATCTTTTTCAAGATCTGCCTCGAGAGCCCTACGTTTTATTGCCAATTAGATAGATTTCCTAAACCATAGTCTGAAGGGAAAGAAAAAAATTCTGAAAACATTAACCATAATAAATAGGTTTTATAAAAGTTTTAAATCCCAGTATAGTTAATCAATTTGAACAAGACATTTAGGCTGTAAATAGCATTTTAAAATAAACAGAGCTTTACACAAAGTGACAGTTAGAATTACATTTTCTGCTTCTGAGTGTGAGAAAATTAATGTACCAAAAAAGTGCCTACTATTTAAAGACGTCTTGCTCCAGACGTATTTAACAACTGAGAGTTGCAGTGGGTAGACCGCTGAAGTGTCTCGTCATTAAATTATGTACTGAACATTAGAAACAGATGTACTCCTGGAAGTCTTGCATGACAACATTGTTTTGCAATTTCCCAATTAAGACATTGCTAAATCTGGAAACAGAACTGAACTCACAGGTCAACTGTCTTACCTTAACCACGGAGAAAGAGAGTGGTGAGTTTTGAGAAGGCCTAGTGGTTTACATTGGCAGTGTGATATAACTTTGAAATGCTATTTCTTTACCTTGTTTTTGTTCAATAGAAAGGAATTCACAAAATTATTCATTTTAAATATCACTCAAGCTTTAAAGTATTTAGTTTTCAACATACCAATGCCATAAACTACTTTGGCATATCAAGTCACAAGGGAAATCTTACAAAGCAAATACAAAAAAATAGAAGTAGAAAAAAGTTATACTCATTCTTTCTAACCACTAGGAAAAGTAGCTTTGTAACTCTCTGGAAATGAACTGTAGAAAACAGTATTTAAAGAAAAGCAAAATTTCAGTGAGGCATATTTATTGGGATAGGATTGAGCAAAATAAATGTATTGGAAAGAAGACTTACTGCCCTAGATATTACTGCTATGATAGTTCACATCAGGACTGTGGCACTATTATTAAAAAGTCTAATTTATTAACCATTAAAGTGATCTGTTGGTATTTGAAAAAAGAATGGAAAATAAAATTTTAATTTACTATTGAGATATTTCACCTCTGCAAATTTCTTATAAGCAGATTTTATATTCTGATTATTTCATTTTAAAAAATGGATATTCAGCTTCTGACCAGGATGTAGAACATAACACTGTACTGTATAGAATTAAAAAGCCTTAAAAGCTGAAGTTTAAAATTCATTGACCACGTGTCTAGGGGGAACTTTAAACTAGAAGGGATACCAATGCTGTGAAAATTCACTGGCTCGTATTCCTTCACGTGACATATTTTCCATAGAAATGAATTCAGGAAAGATTCTCAAATTCATTTGATATGTGTGAGAATTCTCGTTTGAAGATTTGTCCTCAAAGACTTTGGTAGTAACAACTTATAAAAAAGTCAGGCTTTGTTAGGCAAAAATCAAAAAAATTTTGTAAATTTTCTTTTATGAAATAATATTCATTGGAGACTTCTGTATGAAATGAAATGTCCTTTAAAAATTAAACAAACCAAATTTTTTTTCTCTGAATAAACGGGAATAAAAGCTACACATTTTCTTCATCTATGGTTGCCATTCTCAAATATTTAAAAAATATATATTTCCCCCCCCCCCCATTTTTTTAAAACCATAGGCCACAAGTCCTTTTGCCCACCATCTGCTCATTTCATATGACTTTGTTCACTAGGAATTTTTATTTAAGAAAAGAAGAAAATTTTCTACAATTGTTCTATACCCATGGTGAAGGTTCTTGTGCCAATATATGCATTTGCATTCATAAGAGATAAGCACTCTAAGACATCACTTTTCAGTAAAAAGGTTGATAGATTTCAAAGTGGCCCCAGATGACTGATGCTTCCTTAGCTCTTGCCCAATTGGAAATCTTTGAGAAAGAAGAAAGAATTTCTTTATTAATTCCTCATTCCTTACAAACACTGGTTAGAACAGTGTAAGTCAAAGAAAAATAACTTCAGGTTATATTTTTCTAATTTTAATTTTGAAATATTGTCAAGTGAAAAAACTTATCCATTCAGTTACTCTATAGTTTATAGTGTGTACTTGTCTCAATTTGTTTGGATGACTGCAATTTTATTAATTAAAAATACTGTTATACATGAGTTGAGGTTTTTTGGGGAGTGAAAACAATGCGTAATATTATGAAAGACAGACGTGTCTAAAGTATTGCCATTTGTTTCACATGACTTAGAAAAGAATGACATAGCTCTATGTTTTGAAATCATCAGTCTTCATGAATTATTTTATAAATAATGTTTGAAATAAAACCTCAGACTTATTTTTCCAATACATTTTCCCTGTGATCTTTAAATCTAGACCTAAAAAAGGGAAACTAAATCCTTAAATTTTAAAGTTATGAACACTTTATGCACCAAGAAGAGATTTATAAAGCTTAGTTTTTCTGTTTCTGGTCCCATAAATCTTTTCAGTATTTATTTATGTCTTTATTTGTTTGTTTAGAGAGAGCTCTAAGTCCACATATTTGGTAAAAACTGGAAATTGTGCTTTAGTCAGTGTAAACATATCAAAAAATAAAGTATCTTCTGGATTTGCGTCAGAAACCCAAACCTCTGAGATTGAGTAGCTTCTCATGTTGGCAAACTGTGTTCCCCTCATGAAAGATAAGATATGGGCCAACAAGTAGCTTTAGGATTTTTGTCTGCTATTTGCATATGAATCAAATGTGATCGCTCTTTAAATTGGACTTACTATTGGAGGCACAGCCATGTTTAATTCCAAACAATTGGCATTTGATGCAATCATTGGTTGGTTGTGATTAAAACCTTACAGAAAGCCCACCTATGATGCACAATCTAATATTTGTGGTCTCAGTTGGTAAACTTTGCCAATTCCATAAAAATCATTTTATCATAGCTAGATCCAGGCTAACCACATAGAGCTCTTTCTCTATCCATAATTACATAATTAAATTATTTTTATCTTAAAGTGTACTTTAAGAAAATTTTCTCTGTGGTATCTTATTAAAGAATCATGCTTTCTTAAAGTCTTGTTGTAAGCCAAGATGCCCATATGGTATGCATTATATAAAAAAGGTTTTCATGAGGAAATTTCTGCTCAGTTTTGAACCAAGGTCCAGGAACTGTATTACAGACTGCCAGTGATGTTTTAGAGCAAAGGGAATATACTTGCAAAGCAAACTTTACTAAGGTAATTGATGAGAAAAGAATTGGTTGTTAAAAAAAGTTATTACTCTCAAGGCAAAACCTGTCTCTCTCAAGAGGTGAAGAATTAGACATTTGAGATAAGACTAAAAAACATGCCGTCTGTACAGGAATTCCATCTGCCATCATGGGCTGAGGGAGAGGCAGTCTTGATCTGTAATAAGTCTAGTTTGTCTCTACATTTGGTTATTAATGGATATGTTATTTTTCATCCGCATTCTCTATTGTAGTTATGCCAAAGAGATAGTGTGAATACATGAGTAATAAACAAACTAGAAATACAAGGTTTGGTAGCTATGACTATGAATTCTGGAAAATTACTTATATTTCTCTATTTATCTTTAATTATACTAGAAATGTCAATACGCCTACCTCATGCTTGATATAGCAGGAATGAGTAACAAAGATATGACTCACATGAAGGACAGAATGCCTAGGGAAATGGAAACTTGTGATATTATCGTCTTACTCAGCCCAATAGACAACATTAGTGAATGGCAAGTGGTAAATAGCTTCGATTACAGTTATTTTATTTTCTGTGCCCTGGTGGATAAAAAATTTTCATCTTCATTCTCTATTTTATATATTCCTTAGTAAATAAAGCTATTCTTGAGGTTAAAGGATATAAAGAATCAAACATGGAAGAATGCTCAAGTCCTATCTGAATCTACCTGCACCTGAATTATTTTAATTTTTTAATTTTCTATGACAGAATGTTTCTTTATGCAGATCTGCAATGAATTCTTGAAATGAGAGAGTTGTCTTTCCATTCTTTCCAATATCCAAACCCAGTGTCAACACTGCTGAGGTTAAGTCATTAAATTTATTCCTAGTTCTGGCTGCAATGTTACAGCTCTTTGGGATTTCTCACAAAGCTTTTTCCCAGGTTGGCATTCTATTTTGAGAAAGGATTAAGTTGGAAAAAGTTTCAGTTTCCTATAAAGTACAAGATCATTGTTTCATAACGGCTACATCATGACATGATACATTTTATCATTGATTTTGTGGAGTATACAACAAAAGTAACCTAGGTAGTAAGCTGGATTTGGTTATTAGTTGTCTATTCCCTCCAAGAAAGTTTGTGAGCTCATGATGCAAAGTTGCTTATCCCCATTCCAACAACATAGAGCTGTATTTCAACAGTAAAAACATTAGTTCTCATCACTGAACTAAAAATTTTGAAGAAGGCAGTATCTATTTTTAAGTAGTTTACAGTAATCAGGACAGTGTGGTATTGGTAAATGAGCAGACAAATAGATCAATGGGACAGAATAGAGCACTCAAAAGTAGATCCACACAAATACAGATCTTTGACAAAGGAACAGAGGCAATATAATAGAGCAAAGGTAGTTTTTTCAACAAATGGTGCTGAAACAACTGGACAAACATGTGCAACAAAAAGAAATAAAGAGAGACGAGGGGAAGGGTGTAAGAGAGACAGACAGGGAAGAAGAAAAACAGGAATTGAATAAAAGCAGACTTCTTTTTAGAAACTATGAAAGCCAGAAGACAATGGCATAAGACCTTTAAGATGCTGGGAGAAAAATAATTCCAAACCTAGAATTGAACACCTATCACAATATTTTTCAAAAACAAAGGCAAAATAAGTTTTCAGACCAATAAAATTTGTGAGAATTTAACAAGGTCCACACTACAAGTCATGCTTAAAGAAAATTTTCAGACAGAAATTATTTGGTAACAAATGTATATTTGAATGTGCAAAAGAAGTGAGCCTTAGAAATGAAAATTTGTGGATAAATATAAAGACATGTTTTCTCACTTTTAAAACTTTCTGTAGGAGATAATTTTTATTATTAATAAATATACTTAATATTTATTATTAAGAAATAATGTAATGCATAGTGAGGTTTATAGTATTAGCAGAAATGAAATATATGACAATAAGATCACAAAAAGGAAAAGTGGTTATGGAGATATGTTCTTATAAGGTTCTTACATTATGTTTGAAGTGATAATATTTTAACATAGACTCTAAGATAAAGATGTATATGGTAAACTCTAGAGCAACCACTAAAAAGAAAACAATGAGATATGACTAACAGTAAAGATACAACAGAATCATAAAATTAAACTCATAAACTCATTACTATTAACAATGCAGAAATCCTGGAAGAGGAAAGAACACATGGAACAAATGAAAAATAACAACATGATAGATTTAACTTCAGTATTATTCATAAATACATTGAATATGTTGTACTCCAATACTCTAGTCACATTTAGTTATTAGGCATATGATATGTGATATAAATATAAAACACACACTGGATTTCAAAGGTTTAATATGAATTAAAATAATGTAAATTATTTCACTAATATGTGTTTAAATGGTAATATTTTGGACATATTTGGATAAATAAAATAATGTATTCAAATGATATGTCACTCATTCTTGGTGTGTCTATCAAATTTTTTTAAAATTACATATGTGACTTACATTTGTGGATCACATTTTATTTTTATTGGAGAGCACCAGTCCAAATTTTCCAATTAAGAGTAATTATTGTCAGATTGGATGAAAACCAAGACCTATATATATGTTGTCTACAGGAAACCCCCTTTAAGTATAAAGACATATGTTAAAAGTTAAAGAATGGAAAAAGTTGTAACATAAAAAACGACTTAAATGAAAGCTAGAGTGGTAATATTGTATCAGACAAAGTAGACTTCAGAACAAGAAAAAAATGCCAGGACCAAGACCAAGAGGGAGATTATAGAGTAATAAAGCGGTCAATTAATAAACAAGCTACAATCATTTTAAATGCAACCAGTAAGAGAGCTATGAAATACATGAGTAAAAGCTAACAGCAGATTGACATTTTAAGAAATGCTAAATCAAGCTAAAACAAAACAATTTATTCAGTTTGAAAGGAAATGATACCAGATACAAATTAGATTCTTAGGAAGAACTGGTAAGTATCTGGGTATGTACAAAACACCTTTTCTCTTTTCTAAATAAAATATATGTATAAAGTAAAATATCTATATATTTGTACAAAGTCTGTTTAAAGCAAAAGTTATAGCTTATTTTATGAAATTTATAACCTATGTAGATGTAATATGAAAATTTTAGCTAAATTATGGGGGTCTTGGTAAATGACAACCTAATAGTTGCACTGTTTCTACAATTTATGTGAAGTTGTACAAGTTTAACTCTATACTGGTTATGAAAAAATAAATATGTTCATTGTAATCTCTAGAGTAAAAAAAAATGCGAAAAAGCTATATAGTTAATGGGCCAATAGTTAAAATAAAATAAAATTTTGAAAATACACAATTTCAAAAAATAGTAAAGCAGTAGAGTAACAAAAAAAAAATTAAGGGGACAAATGAAAAGATACAATAAAATGGCATCTACATCAAGCCATATCAAAAATTACATAAAATATTAGGAAACAAAACAAGGAATTTACAAACTTTGGCCAAATGGATAAAAGTAAGACTCAACTATATATTGTCTAACAGAGGATGTTGTTTAAGTAAAAATACTTGGAAATATGCAGAGATTCTAAGATAAAGAAGCATGACCCTGTTAATAAGAGATGTACTTAAAACTTAAAGACACAGATAAAGTCAGAGTAAATGAATGACAATGAGAAATATATACAATGCAAATAGTAAATAAAAAAAGGCTGGAATGACTGTTAATAATAGATAAGATCAACTTCAAAGCAAAGTATTATTAAAAATAAAGACATTTCTTAATGATAAAAGTGATTTCATTAGGATGACATATTCATGAAGTAAAAATTGAGAATTAAACATAAAATAGATAATTGGAAAATAAAAATAAGTTTTGATAGAGAAGGATTTTCTCCTCCTTCAGAAATTAATAGAAATGCTAGATTTAGAAAATCATTAAAGATATAAATGTCCTGAACAACTCAGTCAACCACCTTGACCTAACTGACATTGACAGAACAAACACTGTGACATCCAACAGTCATCGAAAACACCATCTTTCAAGTGCACGTGATACATTCACCAAAACAGATCATGCTCTGGGCAACAAAATACGTCTTAATAGATTTAAAAGGACTGAAATCATGTCAGATAAATATATCACATATTAAGCCTCTTAAACTAAGACAACACCTTTTTCCTGCTTATGTTCTCTGATCACAATAAAATTAAATTGTAAATCAATAACAACTAGATGTCTGGAAAACCCTGAACATTTGAAAACTAAACAAACCCTCTGTGAATAATCTCTGGGCCACAGAAGAAATGATAAAAAAATCAGGACATGTATTGATATTGGCTTCCTTTTTCTTTCTCTAGCTCCAAGCCACTGGGAGTGCTCTCATCTTGGGGCCTTTGAACTGGCCTCTGAGTTGACCCTCTGCCTGGGACACTTCCAGCAACCAGCCACATAGCTTTGCCCTCTCGCTTCCTTTAGGGGTCTACTCAATTTTCATCTCAGTAAAATTTCTTTCGCAACACTATTTAAAATTGGATCCCCAGTAATTCCTACCTTCCCAGTTTCATGACTCTGTACTACTTAGGACTGTCTCACGTACCATATATTATTTTTGCTTTACTTTTTGTTTGGCTTGTCCTATTAGGCTTTATAAGAGCAGGGCATTTTTTTCCGTTTCCTTTTCTGACTTATCCTATGACTCCCAGTAACATTTAATGAGGGAGTAAATAAAGACATAAATACAAAATGTGCACCATATATTAAGAGACAATATTGTTAGGATCTGGAATTATATGCAATTTAATTTTTTGTTTTTTATTTCTACTTATCTGCAGTTTCTAATTCTTCTATATTGGTCATGAATATCTTGTGTATTTTTAAAAAATATATATTTATTGATTTCAGAGAGAGGAAAAGAGAGAGAGAGAGACAGATAGAAACATCAATGATGAGAGAGTCATTGATCGAGCCCACAACCCGGGCATGTGCCCTGACCAGGAATCGAACCCCCATCGCCTGGATCCTAGGTGGACGCTCAACCGCTGAGCCACGCCCGGCTGGGCTCTTGTGTATTTTTTAAGAACAAAATCTTGTTCAGAAGGGCCTAGTGACATATTTCCCAGAGCTAAACTTTGAAATACTTATTTCATAGAACTTAAATACAGGATGGAGGGGAGCAGGAGTCATAAACTTCCAGAAAATCTCAACTATCAAGATGTGCTGTCATCATTTTTCATACAAAAAGTTTTCATACAAAAGTTTTTTAAAAACCTTTTCTATACATGACATGAGATATATATTAAACATACAAATAAAAGAATCCATAATTTGTTATTCAGTGATGATATACAAAATATTTTATTTTAGTTTCAAATTACACTACCAACGTCATTTTCCTGACAGATTAACTTGAATTACAGTGTACAATCACATCTGACCATTCCTTATCTCTAACATTCTTTCGTTCAGGCTGCCCTGATGATTTGGCAGTTGAGTTGAAAGTGATTAGACAGTATCCGTAGCATTAGAATTATCTTGTTACTCTATAACTTCACTAACTTTTTAACTCGTGTCCTTGTTTAATTTGGAATCATCAGTACACCCCAGTGCCTACTCAGAACTTCAAAATTTAACCTCAAAACCAATTTAGCCTCAAAGAACCTAAAGTATAAAAGCATTCAATATAAGCCTGTGGAGATGTGCCTATAAAAATGAAAATAATCCTAAGACATTTGGTACTCTGTTTTCTATGTTGCATAGCAGAAGATACAACAATATCTCTTTTATATAAAATTTCAAGAATTAGATTTAATTTCTTTTATTTTGATGTCTGTTAAAAAAAACCACCCTATTTTCTATTTTATCTTTGAAAACAAACATTCAAATGAAGGCAAAATAAAGAGCACATACGAGACATTAAGCCTCATTGTAAACTGAGTCAACGCCCATCTTCGCTTCACCATCTTATTTAACAGTTAATGGCAAAAAAATGGCTGAAACTGACGGTATGTCTTGAAAATGAAAATTACCAGGAAACACTTGCAGCTCACAATGTTTCAGGCACGGGAAATGTAACTTCGTTTTATGTCTTAGTCCAGCTGGAGTGTGTGCTTTTCGCTGCTCAAGTCTTGGCTGGATCTGGTGGTTGCCGTGCACCATGAACATTTTATATGGAAAAAAAAGTGGTTCTTGTACAATGGCCAGTATTGCATGGCATCTGAGTAGACAGAAAATGATAAAAATATATTTCTCAAAACATCATCCATCCATCATGGAGTCGGCAGTCTGTGTTGTTAATTAGGGCTAACGCTTCTGCAGTTTTCTTATAATCGGATTTCTTTTTCTCTCATCTACGAGACTGACATGCATGCGCCTTCTCGCTTCTTCCTCCAACCGCTTCTCCCCCTCTGCCCCTTGAGAAGTGACACTGTTGGTTGGAGTTTTTTGAAGAATTTTCTGGGTGCCAGTCCAGGATCTGGCATTATTACTGACAGTCATTTTAACTGGATTCAACCCAAACATATTAAAGAACTGAAGTAAATTAATTGCGTTGTCTATTTCAATAAAACAGCCACCACAGCCCAGCCAACATAAACAGGCTATAACAGTAATGGCCCATTTAAATGTTCATTAACAAATACCGGTGGTAGTACTGTGATTCCCACCCTTTCCTCACTCAAATATTTAACGGCAGGAATTAAAGACACCAGAGAAGAGACTATATGACACTATGCAGGCTGAGCTGGATCAGATTATTTATTATAAAACATTCAAATATGATTTAAGTTCCAGCAGCCTTGCTTATTTTCAGATTTAGTCATACCCCCCAAAACAAGACAATATTTTGGGTTTGCTTTTCTGTCAATTTTTCTTCGGAAAACATTCCTTCCTAATGAATTCCCCTCCTTCAGGAATCTCTTTTTTTAGTTGTTTGAGGTGTTTGATACAATTTGAAATTTGGAATCTCAACTTTATTTCCCTTGTTTGTAGGGTGATGGCTGAAAGATGCAGGAGAAACAAAAATGACAGGAGTGTCCTGGAATTGAAGTGTTTTGCCCCTTCCTCTGGGCAGAAAAGAAGACACAGCTGCTTTGATCTTCATTTTAGAAAAATACTTTGCTGTAACCTGTGTACACAAGGAAAAAAAAACACCACACAGACAAAAAAAACTTGAAATGACAAATTGGTAAAACTTATTTACAAAACTATACATTTGTGAATAAATTTTCCCAGTTTGAGTATTAATATTAATCACTTATCTACTAAAGAGTTTTAACCAGCCAGGCGGTTACACTAATACCTTAAAGATATAAAAAAGTGAGAAAAGTTTATAGAAGTTATAGAAGAAGAAATACAAATGACCAATAAGCATAGAAACATATGTTCACCCTCATCTACACCTTCCTTTGCAATAATGATAAAAAAAACAAGACTCAACTTTCCACTTATTCTTTCAATAGTAGAATTTGAGTGGGAGCTCTTGCTGCTGAGGGTGGAGTGAAACAAGAAAAATAAAGGTAGACGGTGTCTAGGACCAATGGAATATTTACGTGCTCTCTCTTTACATTCTGCTTTCAGGAGCTAGACTCTGTAAAACTGCTATGAGATAATCACATCTGTAAACAATTGTTTGAAATGTAAGTAACTACAATATTCTGGAAATCAATGTACTATGATAATTTTTAAAAATGTTTGAACAAACTCATACTCTATTGTGAGGAAACAATCACATGTGCAAACAAAAATATAATTACTAATAGGTTTACAACATAATACTATATAAGGGTGAAAAATCAGATCTAATCTGCATACCCAAAAGTATAGCTTAAAAGAGCACAACAATCTTTATTATGGGATACCATGCAACCACTAAAAGCATGTTTCCAGAGAGTATTTATTAATATGAGAAAATGACTACATTGAATGTTGGTTGTTAAAATGAAGAGACAAAATGATGTATAAGCATGACTTTATTGAAAGTTATGTAAAACACAATACATACATATTTATATAATTATATAATAAATATATTAATGTTCATATATTTAATTTTATGTATTCACCTTCATATCTAAGACTAAAAGGAAATGACAATCTCTGTCTCTGGGTATATTAGTTTTCTTGGGCTTCTAGAAGAAAATACCATAGACTGGGTGGACTAAACAGTACGACTTTATTTCTCACAGTTCTGGGAGCTGGAAACCTGAGGCCGGGGCGCTGGCAGGAGCTCTGCCTGTGGGTTGCAGATGACCGCCTCCCTGCTGTGCTTTCTCATGCGGGAGGGCAGGCTCTGGCTTCTCTCCTCGTAAGGACACATTGCATGGGGGTGTCACCATCATGGCCTCACCCAAACCTAACTACCTACCGATGACAACACCTCCAAATATCACATTGGGCATTAGGCTTCAGTATATGGATTTTATGGAGATACTTTCAATCAATAGCACTGAGTGATTATTTTACAATAACTTATAATTTCTCCTTTAAACATAGTAATTACTACTAAGCCTTTTCTAAGGATTCTAAACATAAAATTTTTATAATCAAACCATATTAACAACTATTTTAAAAATTAATATTCTAAATGGGACTATGAAGAATCTGGATTCACTGTACTCTTTTGAGCATTTTATTAACCTTCTCTTGATCACCTCTTTCATGTGCAGGAGCTCTTTGAAACTGAAATGTGACAGTCACTATGAATGCCATTTCTTTGATATGCACATTGCTACTTCAAATAAGAGTAGTCATTTAATCAGAGCACATAGTTGCTATGGAGCAAAATTGGGAAGTGAAAAATGTTTTTAGATTCTTAATGTTGTATACAGTCTAGCAGTCCACACTGGCATAAAATAGTTATGTTTCCAGTAAAATACCTTGGGAGGAAATCCACAGCAAAGAAAGATCAGGCTTTTCCTTCATACATTAATTAGTCAAGTAAGAAAGTGCTAATGAGAAAACACTGCCAAACCACGGATGCCACATGGAGACAAGAATGAGGCTGCCAGGATGGCCTTCTTAAAACTTTATAGCTCAATTATATTTTTTCCTAATTCATTGCAAACAAAACCTAAAATAAATAAATAAATGAAGAAATAACAGAAAGAAATAGAGAAAACAACTGATATCAGGCTTTGCCCACAACAGAAGAATTCATCCTATTACAAGAAGAACTATCTAAAACAAATTCCACTGGTTGAATGCCCCATTTAATCAATTACAAAATTGTACGAGAATATGCTTTGGACTCTGCTTTTTTGCTTGTTTGTTTTTGTTGGCTTAATGACATCCTTTGGAAATATTTTGGTCTTGTTTTGATATCAGAGTAATACTAGCCTAGCAAAATCAGTCAGGAAGTGTGTTTTTTGTGTTGTTTTTTTCTTCACTTCTATTTCCAGAACATTTTGTCCAGGATTGTTACTATTTCTTCCTTAAAGCTTGAGAGAATTCAGCAGAGAAATCAAGTAGCTTACAATTTTATTTGTAGAGAACTTTAAATCAAAAATATTTTTTAATAGTTAAAACACTAATTAGAGTTTTACAAAAAAAGTGGCATGTCATCTAGTTTGCCAAATATATTGACCTAAAGATTTTCTAACATCCCTTATTATCAAATTAATTTCTGTAGATTCTGTATTATTTCTATTTCATTCCTGATCTCTGCTATTTGTGACTTTTCCTTTTTTCCCCTTGATTAATCTAGCTAGACACTTTTCAAATTTATTCCTTTTTTCTTTTAAAGAATAAGCTCATGGTTCTACTTTTCTCTACTTTCTATTTTGTTGGCTTATGTTCTTATCTTGTTTCTTCCTTCTAGTTAATTTGAGTTTTCTTTTTGCTTCACTTTTAGCTTCTTTAGGTAGAAGAACCTTAAGAAAATTGATTTTTTTTTTTTCAGATTGGTAGCTTGATAATTTATTAGTCAAGGAAACTAGCTTTTATGTTTTATCCATTTGGCCACAAAACCAATCGATTTCTGCCCCTGCCCACCAGAATCTAAGTTTTATATAGATCCCATCACTGATTTCAGTTACATATACCACCCACAGCTCTCAATAACATTTTTTTTCACCTTGCAAGTCCCTTTTTAAAATTTTATTTTTATTGTTGACACTATTAAGAGAATTTATTTCAGAACTTTCTTTTCAATGTAAACATATTAAATCTATAAATTTCCCTGTAAGAAATAGGTTAGCTGCATCCCACAAATTTTATTATATTTTTACATTTTCTTTCAGTTTAAACTATTTTCTAATTTTCCTTGTGATTTTTTTTCTTTTGACTCATAGATTATTCTGAAGCATTTTGCTTTCTGTCCAAATTTTGGAGTATTCTTTCATATATCTTACTAATGTCCCTTTTCTGATCCATGATATAATCCAGGTTTTCTCATTTCATTTAGTTCTCATGTTCCTGTGTCTTCTGACAATTCTTTAGTCTTGCAAAAACTGATTTGAAAAAATGCTAGGCAGTTATTTTGTAGAGTGTCTCTCACTTTTAACATGTCTAATGTTTTTCATGAACTTTTCTCATAACTTAGATTGAAGTTATACTTTTTTGGTAAGAATGACATAGAATTGATGTTATGCTCTGTTCAGTACATCATATAAGTTACTAGCAGTGTTAAATTTTACCACTTGGTAGGAGGCACTTCCACTATAAAGTTACCATTTTAAAAAAATTAAATATATCTTTATTGATTTCATAGAGAGGAAGGGAGACAAAGAGAGAGAGAAACATCAATGATGAGAGAGTCATTGACAGGGTGCCTCCTGCACCCCCCTACTGGGAATCGAGCCAGCAACCCGGGCATGTGCCCTGACAGGGAATTGAACCCTGATCACCTGGATCCTAGGTCGATGCTCAACCCCTGAGCAACGCCTGCTGGGCCATACCAATACTTTTTATTCCAATCCAACACTACAGTATTCGCTCTAGCCTTCCACTTTCAATTGCTTCTACCTCCATTCTCTGACCACATTATACTTACTTTTTTCTCAATCCTACCATACATATTGTGTATTTGCAAAGTCATACCTTTGTGAAAAGCACATTTGTAAACTGGAATACAATATTTGTACACAGCTTCTTTTGTCTTTAACCTTATATATATAGTCAAATAGTGTTTGAATTTTTAAAAAAAATTGCTTTTGGCCCTGCTGGAGTGGCCCAGTGGTTGAGCATCAACTTATGATCTGGGAGATCTCTGCCTGGGTTGTGGGCTCGATCCTCAGCAGGGGTGTGCAGGAGGCAGCCGATCAATGATTCTCATCATTGATGTTTCTATCTTTCTCTCTTTCTCTCTCCCTTCCTCTCTGAAATCAATAAAGATATATATATATTTTTAAAATTACTTTGGTTGGCCCTTTTCTGCCTGAATCTTACCAGTGTGGTTATATTTATCATTTGTAATAGAGTTAATTTTATTTATTTTTTGTACTTAATTTTGTATTCTCCATATCTTGGTAGATCGTAATTATTTATTTTGGGCATAGCTGAAACATTATCTTTGCTCTAAAAATGCTCAGCATAGTGTCACTCCTCTCTCTTCCCTATACAGTATCATGTTTCCATTCTGTTCTTTTTATCCCATTTCCACCCACCTTCTATAGGGAAACGGTCTCATTAGTTTATAGATTATTTTTCCTGTATTTCTTTTGCACAAAATATCACACAGGCATATTTACTTAAATCTCATTCTTTCTTACTTATAGTATGCTATAGAAACTCTTTTGCATTTTACTTTTATCACTTACTATTTATCACATTCAATGTGAAAATAGTTAAACGTAGTTACAAGAGCCTATAACAGCCTTACTTTCTAGTATCAGGACCCCTCTTTTCTGTTCTGTTGTCTGATTTACTCCTGATTGTCATTCACATTTTCTTGCTTCGTGGCAGGTTTAATACCTTTTTCCTTATGCTGGAATTGTGAGTCTCTGCATTGCTGTTGTTTTCCTTGAAAGAGTGCTGTACTTTCACCTGGCAGGCAGTTTAAGTTACTTGCAGATCCGACTGTTTCTTTAGGGCCTCTTTTCAGCTTTG
This sequence comes from Miniopterus schreibersii, assembly GCF_964146895.1. Taxonomy (NCBI): domain Eukaryota; kingdom Metazoa; phylum Chordata; class Mammalia; order Chiroptera; family Miniopteridae; genus Miniopterus; species Miniopterus schreibersii. The sequence goes on from NC_138111.1 coordinate 33,001,887, forward strand.
TTGTGGTTGGCCTCGCATAGGCTTCATTCCAGGTACAGTTTAGCTCTGCTACCAGGGCATGACCTCGTGGGCTATCACCAGGGACTCTCTGTGGCCAGATCAAATGTTTTTCTATTTTCTGTGAACTCTGGGAATTGTTCTGCTTACAAGTTACTAATTATCCTTTGTTCAGCCTCGTGGACTTGAACTCTACACATGCACTGATTGGTTCTCAGCAAAAATATAAGGTTACCCCAAGTGTGTGTCTGAAGCTTTTCCTCTTTATCCTTCCCTCCTTTCTGGAACTTGCTGTGCAACCTCAGCTCTGTCCCCACCAGTTTCTATACCTTCAACTCAATAGGACTTGGTCTCCTCCTCCCTGGGCCTGTGATTCAAAATCTGCAATCAAGTAGAACATGGGATGATCATATGCTGATCCTTTTGTTTCCTTTCTCTCAAGGTTCACTGTTTTGTTCTCTCTATTGTACAATGCCCGAAACAAATCAGTGCATGTACTTTGTTCAGTTATCTGGTTGTTCACCTCAAAAAAGCAAGTTTAGTCCTTGCTACTGCATCATATTGGAGGGCAGAATTTTGGCTATTCTTAGTCTTTATTGATTTCAGAGAGAGGAAAGGAGAGGGAGAGAGAGAGACAGAAACAGCAATGATGAGCGAGTCATTGATCAGCTGCCTAGCCCACAACCCGGGCATGTGCCCTGACCGGGAATCGAACCCTGACCGCCTGGATCCTAGGTCAATGCTCAACCGCTGAGCCACGCCTGTTTGGGCTATTCTTAGTTTTTAATATCAAATTATACATAGTACCCACTCGTCAGTATGCTACCTTTGTGCAGCGTAAGAACAACGGACCATTCTTTATGGCACTTACTCACAAATCTGCAAATTGTGGCAATAAGTAACATGTGAATCTATGATGACTGTGAGGTGAATAGCGCCCTTGGAGCTGTGCACAGAGTAACTTACACAGGCATGAACCGTGGCTCTGGAAGAATTCTAGAAAGAGAGAAATTGCTGCTGCCACATCACTTCGAATTCTGTTTGTAGAACAAAATGGGGACAATGATCTTACTTTTTTGTTAGAGGCTATCATGGCTCAAGGGGATTTTTAAAACAGATTATGGAGACTACTAAAGGAAATAAAAATATAATTTAAGAAGTATGAGAAACATTGTGGAAAACCAGTCACATGATTGGATGCTGGAAACTAAACTACAGGGTGTGATATAATGAGGAAATCAGGGATCCTCAGGGTGTACACAATTGCACGTTATATATGTACACATATAGCATATATATTTATATTATGTATCTACAGAATCACAAAAAGTAGCCCTCCTTGGGTCTTCTTTAAGAGAAATTAATTTAAGTAAGCAAGAGAAAGACTTCCGCCTTAACTGGAAAATAAAAGGCAAAAATTGTATGCGAAAGCATAGAGAACCTGTCTTTCTTCATACTCTTGGGCATTGTTGGCAGGTGAGATATGGGGCTGAGAATTTTCTTAGACCCACTAGCAGAGCTAAATAATCCTCGTCTTTAGCAACTTCTTGACTTACTGTGTAGGCACTTATAGTATGGAATTTCTATAACTTCATCCAACAGTTACTGACACATACTAGGCATTCTGACAAATAAGGTAAGATAAAATGCTTGGTTTTGGGCATTTTATAGTATGGCAGGAGGGAGATAGACACAAGAAAAATAGTTTCAATAGAAGTGATATTTTTCCAAAGAGAAACATGTATGAAAGATGAAACTGTAAGGAGTATGAGTTGGGCAGAAGCATCCTCCCAAATCATTACAATCTAGAGACCTCTCTCGCTACATATATATCTCCATACAACCAGGTATATACACATATACACACTTAAATTTATACTCCTGTTTAGAGCACAAATGTCTGTGAGTTCTTATAAATTATTAATGAAATAGAAGTTCCATTAAAGTTTTTGCTTCAAATTTAAGATCCTTTAGCATTAAACATAGATACTCATTTTGTTCTGACAAGTGTAATTAATTTTAGTAATTACCACCTTTCCTGTAATACTATTACACCCATTGAGTTTATTTGATGAGATTAATACAGTTGCAGCTATCTAAGAGTTTCCTGCCATGTGCTGTTGTGATGTCTTAGGTTTGAAGCTCTCTGAGTTTGCTATGGTTTCCAATGAAATTTATCAGATTAATTGCAAAGTTAAATGAAGATCATTGAAATCCAACAGAATATTGAATTCTAAGGGTTGAAACAATGACTTCTTGGAGAGAAATAATACTTCTTTCTGTGGCCTGCATCATGCTATTACTAATATAAAAAGACCAAATGAATCACATCATGGTTGCTGTGAGCATCCCACACTAGTGTCCTATTTCTCTCTTTTTCGTTTGGTCTCGTAGGAAAAATGAGGCAGCTTGTTACATTGAGAAATAGAAGGGCAAACCTTCCATTGCGATATCAGTGGAGAAGTGTTAGAATTGTATTAGAATATCATTTACTAAAAAAAGTTTGTTCTTTATATTTCTTTTCTATTGCTGCTGGAACAAATTACTATAATCTTAGTGGCTTAAAACAACAATAGTATATTTTGTTACAGTTGTAAAGTTCAGGCATCTGAAATGACCTCATATAGCTGAAAGCAAGGTATCAGCAGGGCTTTCTGGAGACTGTGGGGAAGGGTTCAGTTCCTTGCTTTTTCCAGCTTCTACAGGCTCTCCACATTCCTTGGCTCAAGGTCACTTTCTGACTTTTTTTTCTTTCTTTTTAAATTAAATTTATTTGGCTAACATTGGTTAAAAAGATTATATAGGTTTCAAGTATACAGTTCATGATACATCATCTGTATCTTGCACTGTGTGCCCACCACCCAGCCAAATCTTCTTCCATCCCATATATTTGACCCCCTTTACCCTTTACTACCCCCAACCCCTTCTCTCGGGTAACCACCCTACTGTTGTCTGTGTCTGTGTGTTTTTGTTTGTTTATCTATCTTGCTTGTTTCTTTTTCACTTTCAATTTCATATCTCACATGTGAGTGAAATCATTCGGTTCTTGAATTTTTCTGTCCCACTCATTTCACTTCGCATAGTCTCACGATCCACCGATATTGTCGCCAACAGCAGTATTTCATCTTTTCTTATGGCTGAGTAAGTAGTATTACATTGAATATACCACATCTATCAAAGGACGCTTCAGTTGTTTCCATGTATTGGCCACCATGAATAATGCTGCAAGGAACATAGGGGTGCATATGTCTTTGCAAATAAATGTTTTCAAAATTTTGGGGTACATATCCAGAAGAGGGGTTGTTAGGTCATAGAGTAACTTTATTCTTAATTGTTTGAGAAACCTCCATGCTGTTTTCAGTGGCTGTACCAATTTAAACTCCCACCAACAGTGAATGAGGGCTCCTTTTTCTCCAACCTCTCCAACACCTGTTATTACCTGTTTTGTTGATAATAGCCATTCTAACAGGTGTGAGGTGGTATCTCACTGTAGTTTTGATTTGCATTACCCTAATAGCTAGTGAGGTTGAGCATCTTTTCTTATGTCTGTTGGCCATTTGTATGTCTTCTTGGGAGAAGTGTCTGTTCAGGTCCTCTGCCCATTTTTTAATTGAATTGTTTGTTTGGTGTTGAGTTGTATGAGTTCTTTATATATTTTGGATATTAACTCTTTGTTGGAGCTGTTGTTTGCAACCAGCAGTCACATCAGTTCAACCTTTGCTTCAGTCATCTTACCTCCTTTGCTATCCCTCTCTTTCTCTCTGAAGTCTCTTTTTCACTTATAAAGATCTTTATAATCAGTTATTCCATTCTTTAAGGCACTGTTCACCTAAGTGACGTGGGCCCACCTGGATTATCTTCCCATCTCATGGGCAAAATCTCTTTTCCCATAAAATTAATAGTCCCAGGTCCCAGGAATTAGAACATGGACTTTCTTGTGAGACATTATTCTGCTTACCATGCCCAAGATGTGATAGGTCTTAAACACTTCCCATGCTATTAATTTTGATAGGTTATATTAGTAGGCTGGTAATAGTTTACAAGTTTATTTTGAATTGCTGATTTAAATTGGATGCAGGAAAAAATTCAATATCCAAGGTAATTTTAACGAATTGTAGAAAGTCTCTGAGATGATGCAATAACTTCTCGTGTTGAATTTATTGCTGAAAATGCTTGGCAGCAAGAAGACCTTGCATATTTAAAATATTTGAATTGTATTTCTGTAAAAGAATGTCTAGTGTCTGAAAATGTGCTTGCTCTCTCTGTGCTCCAGGTACAGTGTCTGTCTATTGGTTATTGTGCAGCTTACTACATGGGACTTGGTCAAAAACTCCTTGTGGTTCTGTTACAGAACTTAATTGATTCTGTATTATTGGTGGCTTCACAGAGAATCCTGGTTTTCTGAGGACACAGAAGTATTTAGGTCTGATGGTAAATCTTTAAAAAAAGAGGCCTGAGCCACACAGCCTGTCCTATCTACAGCATATCTTCTAGGCATCAGACAATGTTTGTGTAAGTAATCATTTTGCCTAACCGCCATGGTGTGTTTCAGTCAAAACAGCCTAAGGTTCTACTGTGGTTTTCTTTTGCTGAAGCATTTCTGCTGGTTCAGACCTCCTCTGACCTCAAGCAGAAACACAGATCTTGAGCCCAGCTCTGTCAGGGGTCTCGTTTCCCCTTGTTTGCTCCCCTCAACACTGACCTGGAAGTTGGAGAGGTAAATGCATGTTATGCCGTACATTGTGCTAAACTCCTCCGCATCACTGACAGTCTGAGACTCAGTAGTGGTGGGTGTTAGCAATAGCCAACACGTATTCTTGAAGATTCATCTGTCCGTGTGAGCTGTTATGTTATGGTGCAGTCTCATTACTGAGCAGAATGATGGGGTTTTGTGAAAGGAGATAATCATGCTTTAATCTTTGTTTTCTGGGAGGAATCTGAAAACATTGGGTGGACATATCAAATTATATATACAGATAATTTTTATTTTAAATGCTTATGAGACAAGCTACTGTCATCCAGCTTGCTCTATGGGTCTCTATGCTTATTAATATATGATTAATATATGATTCAATCATTTTATAAATACTCTTATGCATTTTTTTCTAGGGACTAGAAGAGGCATCTTATGGAGAGAATAGAAATATAATTTGAAAACTTATAAATACAATAGATCATTTAAATTTTTTTCTTATGCTTCATATCAGCAAATATAACAAAGTGGTTTGATGGTAGTGGGTTAAGTGGTTATAGAGTATCCTTATCTCCTGTAAAACATTTGCAGATAATTGAAACTTCATTTTCTTGTTAAGTTGGTAATTGGTTTTAAAGGTAGCTTTAAAAATATTAGGAATATAATGGCATGTTTAAGTATCCTGATAGGAGGACTAGGCATCTATCAGATGCTGAATTAAATGAGTATCTCCCAAGAATTGCTCCAAAAAGTGTAGAGCAAAGTGTAATCCTTGAAACCTGTGAATAAGCTACTGTACGTGGAAAAGGGATTTTGCAGATGTGATATGTTAAGGATGCTGAGATGGGGAGATTATCCTGGATTACCTAGGCAGGCCCAGAATACTCATAAGGGCCCTTAAAAGTGGAAGAAGGACTCAGAAGAGAGGTGGAGGGAAATGTGGCTGTGAAAGCTGGTTTGAATTGATATGGTGTGGGAAAGACTCAACTTGCTATTGCTCATGTAAGGATGGAGGAAAGGGGCCCAGAGCCAAGGGATGTGAGCAACCTCTATAAGATGGAAAAGGCAAGGGAATGGATTATTCCATAGGACATCCTAAAGGAACGCAGCCTTGACGACTCTTTGATTTTATCTCATGGAAACCATATTTGACTTCTGACCTCCACAACTGTAAGATAATAAATTTGTGTTATTTAAGCCTCTAAGTTTTAGGTGACTTGTTACAGTAGTATTAGAAAACTAATACACATGAAGCATAGTGTATTAGAATTATTAATATTTGGTTTACTTGCTTTGGTCAACTAAAAATCACCTGTAGTTGAAAGTGAATTACAGAACCATCAGTTTGTTCCAAAATTAAAAAGGCTCTCTAAAACTTAGCAGCTTTGTTTAATTATTTTATTTAAAAAAAAAAATTAGTAGCTTTAATTTTTTAAAAAATTTCAGAGAATTAAGAGACTCCAACAAGCCAAGTTTTGAAACTAACTTAAATTTATACAGTTATGAATTTCTAACAATGTGTCAATATTTGGAAATTTCAACTCATTTGTTTCTTACAAATGTGACTTATTGCTCTAAAGACATGTTACTAAATCTTCACATACAATTTTATAAACTTACATTTTCCAGTTTTTAAATAAATCAAAGCTGATCAATGACATTTCTTTGACAATAAACCATACCCTGTGTGTGTGCATATATATATTTTAAGATTCAGCCTAGAAAGTTCATTCTGCACCTGCTCCTTTAAATTTTGTTTACTTCAGAAGCATTCTGTTTTTTTGTTGTTTTTTTTTAATATATCTTTATTGATTTCAGAGAAAGGAAGGGAGAGGGCTAGAGAGAGATAGAAACATCAATGATGAGTCATTGATCGGCTGCTTCCTGCCCGTCCCCTCCTGGGGATCGAACCTGAAACTGAAAGTGGGGCATATGCCCTGACCAGAAATGGAACCACAATCTCCTCCATCATAGATCGATGCTCAACCACTGAGCCATGCTGGCTGGGCTCAGAAGCATTCTTGAAGATACTTTGTGAGAATGAAAATTACAGCAAGTATTCTTTTGTGTGGCTCATTTGTTGGTTTACACATATGTGTTTTTACTTTCTGGACTCAACATCATTATAATAGGATAAGTCTTTTCTTTGAAAGCACTGTACCTTAGTTATGGAGAAGAGATGAAAAGAATTGCTAGGAAACATTATTTTGAACATAGTACTGTAGTTCCAAATGCACTGTAAATAATAAATAAATGCATAAATAAATACATAAGTACAGATGTCCTTTAAAATGAATAGAGAGTATTCATGAAATACTTGGGTTTCAAGTTCCCAGCATCAAAACTCTGATTTTATAACCCACCCCTGGCTTAGGAGTAAGGGACAATACTTGTATAGCATAAGGTAAAAAGCCAAGAACCTATCATGAATCTTTATCATATTCAAGGTTTTCCAGGTGTTCTCAAAATCAAGCTGAATGCAGACTTTATGTTGTCATTTAGTTCTTTACACTTATCATGCTTTCGAGTTGCTCATATACAGTACTTAGAGAGCCATTGGCATAAGACAGATAATAATGTTCAATAATCAATTAACTCGAATGATTAATCATGGCTTGATTAGACTCTTTTTTTTATTCATAGCTGGTTCACTTCAGGCTCAGGTGGCTCGTGCTGTGCAGTCACTCTTACCTGCACATATTACAGAGTCTGTAACTATATCTCGATTCACTGGCTCTTCTGAGGCAATAACTTATGTCATCCACTCAGTCTATCATCATAATGACTGAGAATTGAAAAGCAAAGAGATTGACTTCATTTCGCAAATTTGGTTTCTGTGCAAGAGTGTGGGGAATTGCGTCTAGCTGCACTACACTACTCATTTCATGAATAAAACAACACGAAATCAAGCATTTCAATTCCTCCAGTCAAAGATTTAGTTATTTTCATTAGGATTATGGTTATGTTGCAAATATTTTAACATATCTATGCCTGGAGTTGTCTATCTAGGGAACAGAAAGGAAAAGTCCTGTGTATTGACTCCAACACTGTTTCAAAGGTTAGTCATCCCTACTGAATTTGCAATTAGGAAGAATTCTAGTAGTCCGTCATGATGAAGTAACTGATTGAGCTAAAGCTGACCCCCTTCCTCAACAAAATTCTAAAACTTTTATTATAATCATCTGCATTGATGAATTTCCAGAAACATGTCGTATATATATTTCAGCCTTGCCCTCAAAGAAAATAGGAGTCTCAAGTGACTCAATCCATCCTAAAAATATTAGTTTCCCTATCAGCCAGCAAATATTGCTTTATTGATTTCAAGTTTTCCTGGAAATCATGAGTTATGATAACAAACATGGTTGAGGCCATCAAGTTTTTTTTGAGGTTTTAGTTTAAATGAGCTGATAAAATTTCTACTCATGGAATAATGCATGCTATATTGCAAGAAACTATAGTAAGTGTAATAGGAATTCATGGGAGACACCGTGGTGAACTGGGAAGATGGCGTATCACTTGAGTCTTGAATAAAATGGTAATCATTTTAGAAGAGAGGAAAGAACAGGAGAAAACGTATGAAATAAAAATGGGCATGGCATGAATAAAGATACAGGCAGGATAACTTTGAAGTAATGTGAGATGATCTTAACTTTAATATTAAAGACAATCAGCACTCAATGGATGAGAAGGGCTTATCTATGATTATTAAAAATATATTATTAAGGAGAATTGCATGATTTTTTGATAACACATCATGTTACTATCATTGTGGTCACTAAGATTGAGAGACAAGGTTCTCTGTTCCAACATGCAAAGATGACTCTAGCTGTGCAATTTCAAAAATATTGAGAAAAAGCATCAGGGAGCTCGTGGTCATAAATTTCCTCTGTGATTCCACATCTTATAGAGACTTGCTGAGTGAGACTGCATACCAAAAGCCAACCTTCCACAAACTTGTTGTATTGGGGGAGGGGGGAGTTTGGCCAAGGAGACAGCTTTTAAAAATGAAGACAGGAGCTATGCATTTGATTTACATATATGTCTAGCTATCTAACAGGAATTTAACATGTAGTACCTCAATTCACATAAAACGTTTTTAAATAGGTAACACCGTCTCAGTCACACTGAATAGGTAGCACATTGTATCAGCCAGGGACCAATCAGGGACCAGTCAGGTACTTCAACAGAAATAATTTAACGTAGGCAGTTGATGCACAGGTGTTGGTTAGCTGAACGAGAAAAAAGAAAGGATGGAAGCAACCGAGAAAGCAAGTACCATCCCTAAGGTTGGGGAAATAAAGGGAAGAAGTTAAGAGCATCAGGACATAGGAGCTCAAAGGATGGGTGATGAGCAGTCGGGTCCTAGACTTTCGAGGAGCAGTCACTGCCTGCCTGATGATGATACCTGCGAAGGACCGTGAGCATCATTCTGTGAGTTCCAATGGGAGCTGAAAATTGGGGCCAGCAGTTGGGGGAAGAGTTGATGAGAATTGCTAGCAGAAGGGAGAACAGAAAGTCTTTCCCTTCCCCTTCTGGATAACCTAACAAGAAGCCAGCTGGCAATGAAGAAACATAATTGGCAAAGCCCCAGCTCCAGTCATACAAAGTAGAGTATAGAGAGGTGATTTAAGAGCTGAGAGACATAGCATATTAACCAACATAAGCATTTTACTCAGAATCTGTGTGATACCCAGAAAATTTTAGTTACACTCCTAGCATCATATAATCAATACATGGCAATCAATTTAAATTCTAAGTTGTCCCTTTTAACAGTTGGCCATGATGTTTGGGGCAATGTCTCATCAGAATGCTCTTGTTACAGGGCTTCCAAAGTAGATTTCAGGCTCCCATCAGGACATCTAGCAGCATCAGGCTAATTGAGGTACCAGCATTGGCCAGATACCTCCACCCAGACACCATACAATATATGGGCAGGTAATGGCTATTACAAGGGTCTGCAGAGCCTTTTGAAGTTGTGTTTGTTCAGAGAACAGTTTATCATTGGTTCCAAGCCTGAATTAGAGACAGAGATTTGCTCACCTCTTCTGGGATTCATCTTCCACATCTGGAGTGGGACTCATTCATAAAACACTTCACATTCCATATAAAGTGGTCCTAAATGCATATATAAAAAGGATTTTTGAGAATGATGTCTTACCTCTAAGGAAGTGCTCTGGCCAAATTGCTTGGAGAATAGGCTAGTGTGCTTTTGTTCTGTTTGTGTGAGTCCCCAAGGGCAGTTAAATGAGCATGCATTTTGCCAATGGTCTTAAAATATAAGAGCAAGTTTTACCTAAGTTGCTTTTGTGTATGAAACACAACTTCAGACAACTTGAAACACCCTCATTGGAGAAATGTTAATGAGAGGCCTTGGCATCTAAGAATCATTCTTAAAGTTTTCCCACTCTCAAGGATACTTTTCTTTCTAAGTGCTATTCTCAAATAGAAAATGGAAAATTCATAGTATCTGAAGGGTTAGATTACCTACTTTATCACCCTTATTATGGTAGCTCTAAGAGAAATAGCAAGTGATTTAACAATTGCCCATTTATAAATCTGAATGTTTAAAAGAAAACACAGAGTTAGGATTTCAAGTCATAGGGAAAATTTTTATAAGCAATAACATTAGTCAAAATGTGTTTGCCTTCACAGTAGGTGGAAATGTGTGTGGTAGAACATTTGAGACAAGAACATGTATTCAAGCCACATACATTGAACATTTTCAGTCGAAAGAAAAAACAGTTATAAATCAGGTTGAATATTTACTGTTATAATGTCACTAGAAAGTAATTTCTCAGAAGTTATCCCAGTTGCTGCTGTACAAAATTTTTCTTAACTTTTTTTGTTGTCGTTAGAGTCAATACCTTGATTTGTTCCAAGGAATAATATTTACTCCAGGAAAATGCTTCTTCTCGTCATTTTTCCAAAACCTCTAAGTACTAAAAGCTCTTTTAGAAGCTGTTTTCTTTTGGGATTCTCACTGAGCCACCTACTCATTGGAGGAAAACTACTTCAACACCAAAACCAAATAAAGCCAATTAAGAAACACTGTGGCTGCTGAATGATTGGCCTAACTGCCCGGAATATCGTGGGTAGCCCGGTAGAGCCACTGACTTGCCCAGAGGCCTGAATAAAGGTACAATAAAGATACCTTTCTTTTCAATACATTGCTGATCTGACTGATCTTATTGGTCTAAGTGTCCATCCTTAAAAGTCTATGAAATACCAACACCCCTATGCAATCTTTTAAACCACCCAGGGAGTACAGTATAGACTTGCTAATTAGTATTTGCAGTGCCCTTCAAGATTCCAACAGGAAATAGTTTCTGGAACAAACTGCCAAAAGTAAGGGTGTTTGCATAAGAAGTTTATAAAACTTTCATTTTTTTAAAGTTTTTTCCTTCTTTTTCTTTGCTTATTTATTTATTTTTTTTCTGTTAGCTATGGACAAGTTTCCTCTGCCTGTATAGCATTTAAAAACTATTGTGACTACTTTTATAATGTTACGCCACTAGTTCATATTTATCTTGTGTGGTTTGTTGTTGGACCTCATGTAGTTTTATGGAAACAAGTTCAAAATTAGTGTTCTTATTCCCAGGGCACAGTCCAAACTGCACAGAGGTCAACTAAGTGATGAGATGAATGAAATGAAGACTTCTTATCTGGAACGTTAAAATCTTAAGAAAAATGACATTTTTAAAAAATGAAAAAAAATGAAGAAAATAAATTATTGAGCTGGATGTCTTTCATGAAAAGTTTTCTAGCTCAACACAGGCTTTATGATTTCAATGTATTATACACTAATAAATAAATTTGAGCTGATTTGTGTCTTTGGTTGGTTGAAATAAAATTGGAAACCACAAGAGTATTAATTATGCACATACAAAGCAAGTGCTTATATACATGTATGTTTTCAAATGCACACAAGTTACCATATGCACACACACACATCAAATAATCTCCAGCTAGTTAATTATCATTATAAAACAAGCACACCTCAGTTATTGGAGGAGCTGACATAGTTCTGGCCTCTTGCAATGTCAGCATTTCAATATGCATAAGGCATGCCAAGAAAAAGCTAAACACACACACACACACACACACACACACACACACACACACACACACACCTCTGAGGTCATGGTTACCTTTTGATCAGAGGATTTGCAAAATATCCAAAGCCCTGAAAGAAACCATGAAGTTTGAGAAATATTTGTAGGTTCTGACAAGTTTCCAAGCTTCCTGGTGGGAACACTTTGTGTTCTTTTCCATCCTGCCAGAGGAAAGCGGCGGTTTATGGACAAGCTCCTAGGCAATTAGAATTCCATAATTCAAATTAATAACCTCATAAAACACTGCAGATTATGTACTTGGTTTTTGAACCTATAACTAAAGTACTATTCTAATAGTAATTTTGAAATTACTTGGAATTCATCCCAGCCTTGCTAAAAATATATATTTTTAAAAGTTAAAGACATTTGAAATAAAAAAGCATTCATTTAATGAAGAGGGTTTTTTTTTCTTTTAAAAAAAAACAACACAATTAGATTTTCAGATTAGTAGGACATGGAAAATATTTGCTCTCACTGGTTTTGCCTTCCTGGGTGGGAAGTAGAGGTTAAGGTCACATTTTTCTTATGCTGACCTTTCCTCAGTAGGAAAGGGGAAATGGCAGGAGGAGGCAGAAACTCATCTTCATTTTATCATGTGCCTGTTATGCTTCATCACATTGTCTAGTGAAATGAATGAATAAATTAGGTTTTTGATTTCATGTGTTGGATTATGTGTTTTATCTATTTCCCTACTTTTAATTTAGTAGGACAGTCCTTGCCATCAGAAGATGGGTCTCATTAAAAGAAATGTTATTATGAAACTATGTGCATGAGGTTTAATTTCCACTCAATTTAAAAAGAATACTTGGGAGAGTAGGGCATTGAAGAGCACGAAAATGATTAGTTGGGGTTCCTTTTAGAGAGAGAAGCCAAATGTGTGAGAAGTAGTGCCTCTGGGGCAAATAAAACAATCAAATAGTCGGAAATGGGGTTGCAGGCTTCGCATAAATGACCGCACTGCTCTATTTCCAGACCTCCTGCCTTTCTTTAATGACCATGTCTCTTTTCCTTGAGGCAACAGAAGAAAAAGGGCTGGGGGTAGAGGGAGGAGGAGGGCTTTGGCCCAACTAGGACAAGACCCCTGGAGGGATGCCTTTAAGGATTTCATACATTCTCTCACCAAGAGAAAAGTCCTGTCTGTCGCTGAGGCGAGGAATCCCATTTCAGTTTGAACCTTGACCTAGCCCAAAGTTTCTTAAACTTCAGTGAGCATAAGAATCACTTGGAGGACGAGTTAAAACAGGGTGCTGGTCCCACCCCCTAGAGTTTCTGAAAGACTAGGTCCAGAATTTGCTTTGTAAATAAGTTCCCAGGACCAGCTGCTGCTGCGGCTAGTCCTGGGACACACTTGGAGAACTGTTGACCCAGCACATGCTTATGAAGGACCATCTGAGTCCAAATGAATTAAAGGCATATACACATGCAAATATGAATAAATTAGCTTTTCCTCATAAATTAGTTGGGTATGTAACCAGATCTGAGGCCTGCAGTTCTCAAGGTTTAGCTGATCCCCAGTTAAATCTCCTCCATTCATCCCCATGCCTCACTCTGGGAAGCTCTTCAGCCCTACAAAAGCATTTCTTTTTTGGTTGGCATAATGGGGGTGGAGTTTACTGACAGATGCAATAGGAGAGCCATATAGAGATAATAATTGTCTGGAAATCTTATTAATATGGTTGGTATTAGAATTGTTTTCTTACAGGTCACAGAAAGTCCAGATAACTAACGTAAAAAGGGACTTTGTTGTTAGGCAATGGGAGTGCTCCCAGATCTGATTAATATCCAAACCTGAGAAGGGTGAACACCCAGTCTGGGCTCTTTGAAGCAGGCAACAGCTCTGAGTGAGTTCCAGGGTCCTTCGTATTCTCTTACTTTGATTAAGATGTAAATTTTAGAGAGAGAACGTACACTTAGTTCAGCCTAGTTGCAGTGCCCACCTCTGCAGTAGGGAAGTCAGAGCACCTTCATTCATAATTCCACTGGACTCTGTGTGCTGGGGGCAAAGAATTCCCCACTGGGAGTCCACATATGTCCACCACATTGTTGGTGAGCCTTCAGGTACTTTCCAAAGTCCATTAAAAAGGTTAACAACTGAAACAGTGGCTTCCAACCTATTTTCTCCAGAGAAGTTATGGGAACCCATAAGAAATTTTCATAATTTGTCTTTGGTGACTAACGGTTTCCATCACTGGTTAAGTCATCTGTTATGGACTGAGTTGTGTCCCCTCAAATTCACATTTGAAAACCTAACTCCCAGGACCTCAGAATGTGATGGTATTTGGAGATAGAATCTATATAGGAGTGACTAAGTTAAAATGAGTTGTTTAGGATGGCTCCTAATTCAATTTGACTGGTGTCGTTATAAAAAGAGGAAATTTCAACACACGGACTCCAGGGAGCCACAGACAGAGCAATGGCCACATGAGGATACAGGAAAAAGACTGACATCTGCAAGCAGGGAAAGAAGACTCAGAAGAAAACAGACTTTCCTACACCTTGATTTTGGACTTCTAGCCTCCAGCACTGTGAGGAAATAAATTTCTATTGTTTAAGCTGCCCAGTCTGTGGTAGCTCTAGCAAACTAATACACCATCCCAGGAAGGTAGTTGGCCATTACCTTGGTATCAAAGACAAAGCTCTCACAATGTACCTCTGTAGATCACCCCAAAGCTTGATTACAATGTTTTTTTAATTGACAAAATGTTTCTTAATTAATTTAAATATATTCCATTTTTAGCCTTCCATGAACATTAAGATGAACTAGTTGGCAGATCCCTATTACAACCATTGAAATGCTTGAAGATTACCGCTGTTCCCTTTATCTATAATTAACAACACTGACACCTTTGTTGGTCATAGGATATGTCTTATATCACCCTGATCATTTGTTTTCCTTTTTTCCATTTCCACAAGACAAGGCCGCAAATGGACTGCCCACATGTCATACGGCAGAAAAGATCTAAGAAGCCAGCCACTGTGACTGCCCTTGCTTTGGCTGACTTTGAATTTTCCATAGTCAGTCATCTCTGTAGGTGAGTTTCCTTGATGATTACTAACTTAATGTTTATGACAAGCTTCATGTTTTAGTTCCCTCTTCTGTATCAAGCTCTTCATAGTTCGATGGCCCCTTGAAACCCATTTCTATTTTACTAACCTCTACCTTCCCCATTAGTCTCAAATTTCTCATGCTCACCTTGATTTGGAGCACTTGCAACTCCAGGATGAACTTACTACTTCTGTCTGCATAGACAGTCTCAAGAATTCAGCCTGAAGGAGCAATCACATTATTCTAGTCTGAGATATGAGGAAACAGACTCACAGACAAGATAAGTAACTTGGTCAAACTCATACATTTGGTAATGAGTGAACTATGGTTTCCTCCCCAAACAGTAGCCAACATTTATGCTTTAAGAAAAACTGGGCTATGTCCACAGTGTTGTTCTTTTATTCATTAACTTTTGACTTTCAACATTCATTTAAAACTAATATTGATTTTTCTAAACATCAACATGTCATTTCAAAACCACTGTTCACAGAGGAGACTGACTGAGAGCATTTGGTTTGTACATTTGGTTCCTCCGGTGGCTGGATTAGTGGAAACACATGGAAAACACACATTTTGCAAATAATGACAAAATTCTCCAAATTTTCTGCAAAGTAGTCCTAAAGTAAGAGAGAAATCTGATCTGGGTGTTCTGGATGACTCACCAAAGATAATAGCTCTCATCTTTTATCTTAATGATTCTTCCAAATATTGAATTCTACTCAATAGTATATCTGTGGTTGCCTTGTGTAAAGTATTTATGTTTAAATGCCATTGCTTATACTTAGAGGAATTGTTTTCTCTATTTCTTGGTTGTTGGATGAGATACTATTGCATTGAGCTTCTAAATTTTAAAAATGAAATGGACTGAAATGAGGAAGATTCCATGAACCAAAATACCTCTTGGTGTTACAATAAAAAATTTACACATGGATATATTTGTGGACCCAGATCACAAGCCTATTCTTTTACTGATTTATAAGTTATGTTGTAATAATCACTGAGTTAAAAGGCCCATAACTTTGCCACAAAATAGTCTAAATACACACCATTATTGTTCAAAATTTTATGAATTGTTTGTACATTTGAGTCATACGATAGTGCTGAAAGTTCTCTGCTCCACCGGGCGTTCTCTTTTACCCTCTCTGGCATGTACTCATCACAGGGATTTTCAGTGAAGAAAGATGAATGATGATGTTATTTTTATCTTCAACAAAGACAGCATAAACATCATTACTTTTAATTGAACTAAAATGCTCCTCATCCCCACAGCAATTCTCTGGTTTCAGCTCTTGACATTCATTTTCATTGCAGTGAACTTGTCACAAGCAGTAACAACCTTGAGAATGCTCCTTGCAATATTGATTGAGATTATTTAGCCTTGGAAAAAGTATCTTCTGGATAAGCCAATTTTGTTAAACATCATTTGTCACTGAAGACAAAAAAGAATTAATGCACCTTATTCAAAGGTTGTCTGTCCCTTTGCTGGATGTCTTCATTCCCCTTCTTTGTAAGTAAGTAAAATTACCACTGAAGCCAGAGTTAGAACCCTTTGGTCCCTTCAAGTACCCATCTGGGCTGTGATTTTTCCAGAGATGAGCTACAGCTCATCTGTGTAGTAAGTTTTCAAAGTCACTTCCTACCATTTTTCAAAAAAAGATATTCAAATCACTGGCCTTTTTTTTTTTTTTTTTAAAGTGAAATTTTCCATTTGTACCACCCCATTGAGCACCCAGAAGAAATCAGGAGGTGTATTGTTTGAAGGGAGTATTCTTGGTAAATGATGCAGTGGCCACTGGGTCATTCACAATGAGTGATGTCCTTGATGCAGGTAACCACTCCCCAAGTTTTATATGGGCGCCTTTTTCAGCTTGGCTGCCTCTTTTTGATCCAAAATAGATTTAGCCGTGCCTACAGCACAGGTTCAATCAAATATTCTCCACTTATGTGAACTTCTTCTTTTAAAATAGTTTTGAAAATGACCTTGAAGTTAACTTTAAAGGATGTTTTATTTACCTATTTGTATTTTTATTGAATTTCTCCCAGAAAATACTTCTTTTTTATTTATTTGGAAAAATTCTAGGTGATACCATTTTGCCTTAAATTTTCCTAGCAAAAAGTTTACAAGGTTTTAGCTTTTTTACTTCTCTATAGTAAAAACTCATATTTTAAATGAACATAAAAATATTTTTTATTTTGCTGATGCTTGCCACTTATAGGGTAGTGTTATGATTTTATTAAATGTCAGACTTGGGAATTTCTTGGAAAATGTCATGTCTGAAACAATTCTCAATACCTTCAGATTTTTCTAGTTCTTTTTATAATCTTGTATAAATTAACAGGTTTCAAAGGTTCTGACTAGATCTTTCTGTTTAAACCAATAATCCATACATTCATCTCAAAAGATAACTAAAAAACATTACCTTTAAAAAAACACAAAAGTGATACATTTTTAATAATAAAATGAACATTTTGGTTATTTTATATTGTGGCACTTACTGTGGTAGAAATCATAGCTAAATTTAATTGTGTTCATGTAAATTTATCCAGATCATAGATTCATAGGTTGAATTATTTAACTTTGTGCTTTTTACTTCCCATGTGCTTGTTTGTGACTTCCTTATTTTGTGAGAGGCATTCCACATTGCCTCCAGGAGAAGCAATTTTGTTGTTGTTGTTGTTTTTATAATGATATTTAAAGGACCTTTCAGTGTTCATTCTTTTGACATCCAGAATAGGATTTTGAGAATCAAAAGGGGAGGGAAGCAAGTGTTTAATCCATATCAATGGAATTAGGAAAAGAGAAAGATCCAAAAAATTCTCTCTACTCAGAAGGTCATATGTGTTGGGGGTGATTTGTGTTGAAGGAAAGAAGAGAAATCAAAGGTAGGAAAAATTTAGCTCATGGGGAACCACATGGACACATGCTGGGTCATTAGGAAACTCACCAATATTCAGTCCAAGAAGCCATGGGTATGGCCCACCAATTCCTGTAGATCATTCACGGCTCTTTGAGGAAATCATTGATTTCAACTCTGTGGGTTGAGCACTTTCCATTCATAGTTGCTAACATATACCTAGATCATCCAGCAGAAGAGGGCTTACCTGCTCTGAAACTGCTGAGTCCTGATCAATCTTCATCGCCCTTCATTTTCAGCAGTTCAGGGTGAGGTCTTTAAAAACTAAGGAAAGAGAAGTGAAAAGAAAAGGGAAGTACATGGGAGTAGCTTTTAAACTCATTTAATTCCATTGTCATTACATAAAACATTTTATTGACTGTAGTTGTGGCAGGAAGGGCCAATAACTGTGTGTGCATGTGCAATCAAAAGCCGGAAAGCAAAACAGTGGTTTGAAGGTATAAAACAAAAGAAAAGACTAAATAGGCTACCACTGAGAATTCTTTTCAAATGTTCATGCTGCAACTTATTTGGACAGACAAGAATTAGCCTTGAGGGCCAGTGACATTAGCAAGTCTGGTCTTGTCAGAGTAACATTCAGAGTTCATGATGTCAAAGGCATGCTGGATTTTTAATTATCACAAAAAGACTAGATTGCCTATGTACTCTGAGCACATTAAAACAGTCTGTTCTTTCGGCTTTCATGAATAACATCAGAGCAGCGGACATGGAATACATGGCATACATGGAATACACATTCTGCTGATTCTTGTGTATGTACATCCTCTTAAAGACATTAACAACACAACAAACAACAAAACCCAAAATGCCCTTGCCTCAGTTTTGCAGTAAAATTAACGTTCTAGGTCCATAGACCATGCTTCTTCTATGGGATGTATACCTGAGAGTGTGACACCAGGGGATATGCAGGTCCCAATTCAAAAGGGACCATTCCATTTCATGTCATCAGCACTATTTATGGAAAATACATAAATGTTAAACTGATGCTATTTTTATTGGTTTCTTGAGAAGAAATATAGATTTCTTGGAGGGTTGTTGTTTTTCTTTTTCCTATCAAGTCAAAGTCTAAAACCATTAAAATAAATCTCATTTGAAAATAAATCTTACTGGGGCAGGGCTAATGACTGAGAATGGAAAAATAACTGGGTCACATGATTTTCCAGCCCATAAGTTGTCAAGTCAATTTTCTTGTTTCTTAACCCTGGGTATCCATTGCTGATATGATTTATTTAGTTCTATGCCTATATTAATTCTACTCATATTTTACTGTCATATTACAATGACATCTCTACCTAAGTCTTCCTGGATGCCTTTGCCTGGAAGTGATTATTCCTTCCTCTCTTTCTTCGTAGGATTATATTTGGTATTTTTCATTACTTTCTAACTCATTTCCTTATTTATGTGTATGGCTGATTTGTTTTACCAGAGTGAAAGGGCCTGAGGACAGGGACAATATATTACTCAATTTTGTAGCCTCTAGACACAGAGGAAAGCAATCATTTTCTATAAAGGCCCTGATAGTATACATTTTAAGTTTTGGGGCCACCCAAAATTTTATTTTTTAACAATCATTTTTAAATGTAAAAAACATTCTTAGCTTGGGAGTTGTACAAAAACAAGTCATAGACCAGATTGAGTGCTCAGACTATAGTTTGTCAACTCCTGCCTCAACATATAATAAAAAATAAACAAATGTTTGTAAAGGGAATGAATAATAATAATAAATAACAACTACAAAATAAGATACTGGATTATTCAATAATATTTTTATTCTAATCAACATGCATAAAAAGAATAAAATGTTTGTATCTCCGATAAACAAATTTACCAGATCATCTTTTGCTCAGAAACTGCTTAGTCATGAAAAAAAATAGAATTAACATTTTTAAGTACTCAATTTTAGCTAATTATGTAGTTAATTTTCTTTCTGAATGTGTACAATGATGGTTATTCAAAAGTCCATACTTTGTGTGTATAAGATCTATATACACTAAAGTATTTTAAAAAATATGAAATAGAGTATTGTAAAGGAACACATCTTTATTTTGTGAGCTCTTAAATTATGAATACATCACTAAATATTTATTGAGTCATTCCTCCCATGTGAGGGAAGCAATATAAGTGTTTCTGCTTAGGATATAGAAAGCCATAGGAGTAAGTCACTCCTATCCTAACAATGAGATAATCTAAGAAACTGTAGCTTTTTTGAACCCAGCAGAGATCTGAGGTCATGACACAATGAAAGAAACTGAATTCCAAAGAGGGACAAGCTCTTCTGAAAAAGATGGGAAACATGAACTAGTTCACCTTTAGAAAAACAGAGGAGGAGGAAGTGGCTGCCATAGAGGGGGATAAGGGATAAAAATCAGCTAAAACAGTAATGAATTTTAAAGGCCAAGTATAGGCTAGTGTATCAGTTTAGAGTACCTGAGAGATCCAAACACACATTCACTCAAAAAGTCTACTTAAAGGGCCTCCACTGAGTGATCTTGAGAAATACTAGAGGTAGAGCTCATGAATACAGAAAGTGATTGCCTGTCACTGGGCTAGAGGTATTGTCCTAGGATCATCCTAAAAGGCGAAAGACTGATGCATCTTGGAAAGAGACAGCCAACCTTGTTGTCCCTAGGGCCATTATGGAAGTAAAACATCTCTGCATCTTGGAAAGGGTAGAAAACCCTACTTCTTGCCTCAGAAATCAAAGGTCTATTCTTTCCAGCAAAAGCCTTTTGCTTCTGGAGAAGAGACAAGAAAGCTTCTTAAGTCTATAATACTACAACAATGCAAAGTAGATTTCTTCTAGGGCTAAAGGACAGAATTACAACCCTCTCCTGCAGAGAACCTCCAGAGATACCAGGGAGAGTACATTTGGTTGCCTTGCAGATCAAGAGGCAGAGACACTGAGAAAGCCCAGTCCCCAAGGACCCAGGCTCGACAACCTGCCCAATATTAAAACCAAGACAGGAAAACAGAGAGCAGGCCAGCTGCCATGGTGAGCCTAACACTGACTAACAAGTGACTAGCAAGTCTGCCTAGGGGGAAGGAATGAGAGAAGGGATTGGCCAACAGGCCTTTGGGCCAATTCCTCCAGCAATTATTTTTGCAAAACCTGTGAGCTAAGAATGGTTTTAAAAGATTATGTAATAAAAATGAAGAAGAATATGAGACAGAGACCATATGTGGCCTAAAAAGCCAAATTATTTCCTATCTCACAGAAAAAGTTTGCTGACCCTTAGAGAAGAGCATGGAAAGAGACTTTTCCATTGCACAATTGTACAAAAACTTCTAAAAATGACGGTGGAGTAGGAACATAGGGAAAAACTCTGCAGCACACCATACCTCGCAGTAAGTTCTATAACGTAAGGCAACCACTGAAGGAAATTGAAGCTTATGGTGTACTGACAGTAATTGTAGTAACACAAAAACACAAATCTTGCTCACATTGCTCACCCAGCTCAACTACTAACTACATTGACTCAACACCTTCGTGTTAACAGCCTGGCAGAAAAAGAGGCATGACTATTTCCAGGTTTAACAATTATTTACTTCAGTATCTTTTCTTCTTCTACATATAATTTTAATTATTTCAATTTTAAAAACTATAAGATAGAAAAAGTAGCAAGAAAAAATAACCTATTTTCAAGTGATAAAGCAATTAACAGAATGGGGATTAGAGATGAACCATATGTTAGAATGATCACAGCATAACTTAGTAATAACTACAATCAATATGGCAAAGTAGCCAGTTAAAAAAGATGGAAAACATGCATGAACAGACACTGGAAAAGGCAAAGAAACAGATTTTCCCAACAGGCCTCCAGAAGGAATGCAGTCTTACTGACACTGATTTCAGTCTAGTAAGACCTATTTTGGACTTCTGATAATAATTTCATACTGTTTGAAGCCACCAAGTTTGTGGTAATTTGTTACAGCAGCAATAGGAAATTAATATGAACAAAGATATAAATTATTTAAAAGTATTAGCAAATCAAATCCAGCCATTTAAAAGGATACTATATCATGATCACATACAGTTTAAACCAAGAATGTCATGATGGTTCAACATTTGAAAATTCAGTCAATGTAATTCAACATATAGGGGGATAAAAATTGAAAACCACAGTGAACACCAGTACACTCCTACCAGAGGGGGGGAAAGACAAGTTCACCTGTTGGTGGAAATTAGCTATTAGAACTCTTTTACATTTCTGGTGAGCATGCAAAATGATACAGACACTTTGGGAAAACTTCAGCTATTTTGTATAAATATAAACATACATTTACTATAGAACTCAGCAGTTCCACTCTTAAATATTTACCCAAAAGAAATAAAAACATATGTCCACAAGACATATACACAAATACACAAATGTTTATAGCAGCTTTGTATATAATACCCCCAAACTGGAAACACCCAGATTAACTGCTATTTCATGATAAAAGGAAATGAATGAACTACTGAAATGTGCAAGAGCATGGGTGAATCTCAAAAAGCATTAGTCCAGGTAAAAGAAACCAGACCAAAAATATTCCACGTACTTTACAATTCCATTTCTATGACATTCTAGAGAAGGCAAATTTGTAGGGATGGATATCAGATCAGCAGTTGCCGAGAGCTGGGACTTAGGGGAGGGTTTTGACTTCATAGGGCACAAGGGAACTTTTTGTAATGATGGAATGTTCTATAGCTCAATTATGGTGATGGTTATATGACTGCATATATTTAGTAAAAACTCATCAAAATGTAAATCTGAAAAGGATGAATTTTGCTGTATGTAAGCCATATTTAAATAAACTTGAATTTTCAAAAGGGGAAAAATGCATGCTTGGGAGAGTTGAAAGATTGGCTTGAGGAATAGAGGCAATTAGTTTGGATATTTAGAACATGGGCAACATGGTAGGAAGCTTTGCAACACAAGCAGATGAAATTAAATGTTATGTTTTTGGAAATAAACCATTAGAAGTTCTTTAAGCAAGATGATATGACTTCGAAGACAGGGAAATGTAGCTCTCAGATGAAATTAAACATTATGCTTTTGGCAGTAAACCATTAGTTCTTCTTTAAACAAGATGATATGACTTTGAAGACAGGGAAACGTAGCTCTGAATAGAACTTTGCAAGATATCTTATTTGTCATCATCTATTTTATTCTTAACTAAATTTGTTGGGGTGACATTGGTTAATAAGATTATATAGATTTCAAGTATACATTTCTATGATACATGATCAGTATATTGCATTGGGTGCCCACCATGTAAATAAAGTTAAGTAATCTTCTGTCACCATATATTTACCCTTTACTACTCCCCACCCCTTTTCCTCCTGGTAACCACCAAACTGTAGTCTGTGTCTATGAATTTTTGTTTGTTTTTCTTATTTGTTTATTTATTACTTTCAGTTTTATATCCCATATATGAGTGAAATCATATGGTTCTGAACTTTTTGTATTTCTCTTAGCATATTCTCAAGGTCCATCCCTGTTGTCGAAAATGGCAGTATTTTGTCTTTTCTTATGGCTGAGTAGTATTCCTTGTATATATGTACCACATCTTCTTTATCCAATCATCTATTGAAGGACACCAGTTGTTTTCATGTCTTGGCCAAAGTGACTAATGAATGCTGCAGTGAACATAAGGATGTATATATCTATGCAAACAAATGTTTTCAAATTTTGGGAATATATACCCAGAAGAGGGGTTGCTGGGTCATGTGGTAACTCTATTCTTAATTTTTTGAGAAACCTCCACATTGTTTTCTATAGTGGCTGTACCAGTTTATACTCCCACCAACAGTGAATGAGGGTTCCCTTTTCTCCAACCTTTCCAACACTTGTTATTACCTGTCTTGGTGATACTAGCCATTCTAACAGGTGTGAGGTGGCATCTCATTGTAGTTTTGATTTGCATTTCCCTAATAGCTAATGAGGTTGACCATCTTTTCTTATGTCTGTTGGCCATTTGTATGTCTTCTTGGGAGAAGTGTCTATTCAGGTTCTCTGCCCATTTTTTAATTGGATTATTTATTTGTTTGGTGTTAAGTTGTATGAGTTCTTTATTTATTTTGGATATTATTTCTTTGTCAGAACTGCTGTTTGCAAAGAGCTTACATCAAAATGGTTAAGTAACACGTTTCAGGTCTTGAATTTTGTTATTAGTCTTACTTTTCTCTGTCTTCTAATGCATTAATTTACTGTTGTATTTTATTAAATTATTTTTTTAATATTTCAATAACAGTTCACATACAATATTATATTAGTTTTAGGTGTAGAATATAGTGATTAGACATTTGTATATCTTATGAAGTGATCACTCTGAAAAGTTGAGTACCCACCTGACACCATACATAGTTATTACAATACAATTGATTCTATTCCTTATGCTGTACTTCACATCCCCGTGACTATTTTTATAACTGGCAATTTGTACATCTTAATCTCTTCCCCATTTTTAAATTTCTTTTTCTAAGTTTTATTTGGTAGTCATAATTTCTTAATTGAGTATACTTTACTTTGATTCTTTCTTGTGTACCTTTAGTTAAACTCTATCTCATAGTTCTAACATACTATATTCTCATTGCTTCTAATTTCTAGGTATTCTGCAATTTAAAGTTTTAGGTTTTCCTCTTTGACTCAATAGTGATTTAACAAAGCTGTGAAATAGCAAGATCACTGGATTCCTTTTGTTGCTTGGTGTGTGTGTGTCTAGTTTTTGTTACTAATGTTTAGTGTTATTAGGCTATGATAAAAAAGACTAACAATATTAAAACTTTTTGAAAGTCAATGAAGTTTATTTATTCTCTCTTAAATAGTCATTTTTGTTATGGGCTTGATATTGTGTAGAGTGAACCCTAGAAAATGTCGTATTCCTGTTTTAGGGGATATATATTGATACATGCCTTTACAGCAGAACCTTTATTTCTTAATGAAGAGAAGAAAGTTAGTGCAATTAACATTCTTCCAGCCTGCTCAACACACTTCCCTTCTCCCAATTGTTGTTAGGCATGTTGTGTTTCCCTATATTTTAAGATTTATATATAGCATTGTATTTTCTTGTAATTATAGTTGGTATTTGACCTTAACTCTTTTCTACTAGGGCTTTATTATTTCTGAGAGCTTCATTTTGATTTATCTTTTAATTGTTTAAATTTATGATAAAAATTTTATTCATAAAGCATTCATAAATACTTATTTCTTAAATATTAATATGTCTTTTGCTTTTGTACTTGAAAAATAATTTAGTTCAGTCTAAGACAACTGGGTCACACTATTTTTCTTGAAA
Source organism: Miniopterus schreibersii (assembly GCF_964146895.1). Lineage (NCBI taxonomy): Eukaryota > Metazoa > Chordata > Mammalia > Chiroptera > Miniopteridae > Miniopterus > Miniopterus schreibersii. The sequence continues at coordinate 33,026,928 of NC_138111.1, forward strand.
AGTTTTGTAGATGGTTTTTGAGATAATGTTTTACCTTTGAATATTGCCTTGGAGAAGTCTGAAATCACTCACATTTTTTAATTCTGCCCATCCCTGCTTTAGGACCTTTTAAAAATTTTTATTTAATGTCCAGAAGAGTTGTTGTTACTTTGAAGTCTGGTAACTTTAGCAAGACAATTCAGTGTTGGCTATTCTGTACCAGATTTTATGGGACACAGTGTTCATTTATTTCTGTTATATTTTAGCATAGTTTTGTATTTAATTTAGTAAGCTGACTTTACTTTGACTTCTATTTATATCACTCCTAATACCTTGATCTCTATGTTTTTAAATTTATTTTGCTTGATATTCTTAAGATTATTCATTATGTCCTTTTATTTTTCAGTATCTGTTTATCATGAGCAATCTGATGGCGAGAACCCATGAAACTATTATGGTATTCTTGAGCTATGGTACATGGCTCAATACTTCTCTTTAGTGCATCCTATTTCATTGGACTGGGTTGATATTGCAGATGCTTCCATGAAGACCTTTCTCACAGCTTGTGTTGTGAGGCTACATGGAGAGTCACTGGGCATAAGTCAGGTTTTTAGTAGATTGACCATAATTGGGAGTGGTGGAAGACAGACTGAATTTGCTTGAGATGGGTCTAGTGATCTCTGTGATCTTAAATGACTTAGGGAGTGGGCTTTCATCTGTAATATCATGAAATGAAAGAGAGTAAAAGTCTGAGAAATGCTTAGGAAATTAAATCATATAACAAGCGTCATGAAAAGCAAAAAGAGCTCAGAAAGTGACAACTGTTTGCTGCAACACTATATAGGCCAGGGTGCCTTTAGGTGAAAGTCTAAGATGGAAGGTTTGAGTTTTGAGATACTATAAAGCATTGCAATTAAAAGTGTTGACATAAAATGTTTTTTACTAAAAAAATTTGTGAATAAATAATAAGTCAAAGATTTTACAAAATTATGATTTTTTGGGAATCAATCAGTCACAAATTTCTTGGGTTTTCAAGTCCATGATTAGATAACTTTTTAAGTGCTATAATATGCATGAAAAACAGACTTCACTCCATAAAAAATCTTCAAAATTGAATGATGTAATTTTGGAAAGAAATAAAGTAGTAAAGGGATACCAAAGATACTTTTCTAATACTTATTTCTAGTGATATAAAGTTTTTTGGGGCACTAAAATTGTGAACTAATTTTTTATGATAAGGTAAGTAAACAGTGCTTGCAACTCAAACACTATGTATAAATGCTATCCTAGGAATTCCTTTTGCCTAACTTTCTTCAACCCTTTCTAACTATTTTGTAGTTCTTTCCTTATTTTTTCCTAATCCTTATAATTTTTAAATACAGATAATGAGGCTAGTTTATCATCTAGAGATTAAGACAGATTTCATGGGTTCAGACTAATCAGGATGTTTGGCTGGGCATCAAACCAAGACGTTTCAAATCCAGGATTTCTTAAGACCTCACAAGTGATTTTCTTGGAAACATTTTCTTCTTGAAAATTCTATGTAATCTCTAGTTAATCTTACAATTTCGTCACCCGAAATTTGCAGCATCCCCTGAAAACCTCAAATCAAAGTTTTCCTTTTCTCCCCAGGCTGCGCTGAGCAGCCAGGATAAGACAGGCAGGGTAAATAGGAAGTCAGAACCCCTAAGGAGAACAGCAGGTAGGGCAGGCTCATAAAACACAGGCCGCCCTGCCATATGTGGTCATCTGGCAGCCCCATGAATCAGTCACACAAAGACAAGCACCTTTGATCTACTTGAAAGGCTAAAGATGTCAAATGCAAACTTGAGTGACCTTTGAACTTTCAGCATGAGCAGGTCACCCTTGTTCCTTGAATACTTTTTTTTCCTCTAAAATTCCCCACCACTTCAGATGAACCCATGTGACTGTGATTTTTCTGCCTCTGTTCTTGTCCATTCAGCAGCGGCAGCATGTGCGTTTTTATTTTTTGTAAAGATGGTTCTACAAATTCTGATTTCAGAAAGGACACCTGGGAGCGGAGCAGAATGCCTTTTAACTGGTCTCCTAATTGCTCTCCCTGATTCTGCCCCTGCTCCCCTTCTGTTAATCCTCAACTCAGCAGCCAGAAAGATCCCCCAAAATCTCACTCTGAGTACTCTCTCCGCTGCTGAACATCTCCAATGGCTTAGGAACAACCACCAAGGCCTCTAAGACTTTTCACAGACCCAACCTTTACTACTCTGTGACATGATTTTCTCCATCTCTCTCTTTCAGTTATCTTTTTCTTGTCATCCTGGCTTCTTTGAATTTCTTCCACAGCTGCAGGGACATTGCTTCAATGCCTTTGTACTTTCTGTTCTCTCTGCCTGGAACCCTGCTCCTCCCAGGATGTGCACAGGACTTGCTCCCTTTCTTTCTTTAGGTTTCAGCTTAAATACAACTCCATCAGTGATATCCTTCTTGATTTCTCTTTTTAAATAACAGAACTTTCACTCCAACACCCCTGATCTACTCTACCATGCTGTATTACCCTTGTTAGCATTTATGTATTTGTATACACACATGCAAATATATAAATTATACCTGTATAGTATATATATTTATACATACATTAAGAAATATATTTTTGTTTACTAACTTTCAAAATGGAATATTCTAAGTTAGCAAGGTTTTTTTCTGAATGATTCACTGATGAACCATCTTTTACAATGGTGCTGGGCAAATAATTGGCGCTCAATAAAATGTGTTGGATGAATGAGAAAAAAAATGAGAATTCTTAGAATATACTTTACAATGAACAGTTTGTTTTATATTAGAAGAGGAAATAAAATGAAAAGTGTAGGGATGGGTTCTAAGACAGAGATACTGTCCCTGGCATGAATGAGCAAGGTCGTTCATGTGTGCTTGGCTGTGGGATAGAGAGAACTATGGTTCCTGGACGCTCTCTTCAGCCTGCTCTTAGGCGATGAGTTGCCACTTTTCTTGACCTGGTTTCCTGACATACATGTCTGTGATTGGAGGCGGCTTCCTCATTCTTGGATTTCTGACCATATTTGTGCTTGAGATTTAACTCACTTCTCAAGAGGATCTGGATCCTGAAGCCGTATTGGAGTCCAGTCTGTGAAATCAACCAAGATTTTCTTCTCTCTTCCTCTGCTTTCTCCTCATGGTCCTTTTCTTCCTCAGTACCGTTATCGAGCCAACAGTGTGTTAACCAGATTATTTTCTCAACTCTTCCATGTCGAGACTGTTTTAAAAAAAGTTCCCAATTTATCTGTATTTTTATATCACTCTTTTCCATTTAAGTTTATGCTAGACCATTTCTTGAACTTCTGCCAAGCTGAAGCATTCATCCAAAATTCATAATTTTAAAACTGTGTTTGGTCAACATGACATATAAAAGATAAAATCTATGATAGACTTGATTCTAATTGTTCCAGACTTAAAGGCCCTGTTTACAATTGTGCAAATAATTTAGAAAGTGCCATATTCCAAAACCTTGGTATTAATTTTAAAGTCAATTGAAGTTATAATGGCTCTTTTAAAACCTTAGTTAGTAAGAATAACTGATTAGAAATTCTGGGAAACAAAATAAAACAAGCGAAGACAAAGGTGACGTATTCTTTTTAATCAAACCAGAGAAGACATTGCCAGTGTTTCTTATCACCAGACCTTTATCTGCATGGTTATTATAATAAGTTGGGCAATTATCAGAACTGAAGTATATGAAACCTTCAAAATTAAATTAAAATGGTACCTTTGGACAAATATCAAGACATTATTGTCAGTTTTTCGGTGTACCTCCAAGACTTCTTTTTATGATTTGCTGAAGAGAGAGGCTATGATTCTGATGGGGCATGGCAGAATTTGTGTGGGGGGTGCATGCAAAACTGAAAGAAAGAGTATTCAACTTATTAATATATTCTGTGATATATAATGTATGTGATATGTTGTTATTTAACGTGTGCAGTGCTTAATTTTACTTTATTTCTGGCTCTAAAACAAAGCAAAGCATGTTTGGTTTACATGGTCAGTTTGCTCTATGTTCTGTGCAACCTAGGGAAAGAATTATTGTGACAAACGTAAAAACTCAATGTTTATATTGATATCATGTGAACAAAGGAAAAAAATACAAGTTTTGTATCTTTCAAATTAAAACTAAAAATTTTCTTCTCTAAAATTGTATTTGACTTATCTTGTGGTTATGGCATGTAATTTATCTTTTAAAGAATTCAAGAAGAGTGCTTGGTATTTATATTTACTGTAAGAGAGCATTGGCTTGATAAGAAACACTAACAGGTAAATTTTCTGCATAACACACTAAAACAAAACTTGTACAAGAGAAAACTATGAGAAAAACATAGGAAATTTATGAGAGAAAGAAAATGGCAGATGGAGATGCAAGTCATTAATCCAAAAAAATTTTTATTTAACAGTTACTATGTGTCCGATGCCACCTTAATTTTAGCCACGGCTACATTCAGTCTTAAATAGCCATGAATAGCACAGAGAGTTAAGTGACAAAGAGCAGAGAATGAAAGCTGTCTGAGCTGCAGGTTTGGGATTGTGTTTTTGATCACAGGCCAGCACCTCTGCTTGTCCGATGCAAATCTGGGCCTCGGGTGATATAAATCACTATAGGCATAGGCATTCTGGCCTGGGCTGCTTGTAAATCGCCCAAACCATGAGTATTATATATGTGCTGCAAGCGGCCACTACAGAGAGTGGAATAAATCAGAAATAAAGATGTTTTGACTCCTGACTACATTGACCCAGTGTTGAAAACAGTTAATGTGATGTGAGAGAGACTGGTGGGCTTTAGGTAAATAAATAAGGTAGTCAGCTTTGATCTCATCCCAGAGTGGGGATATTTGTTATAATTGGTAACGAACAGACATTGATACATTATCATCCCAAATCCAGGATTTGCATTAGGCTTCACTCTTAGTGTTGTACATTATATGGGTTTGGGCAAATGTATAATAAAACATGTATCCGTCATTATGGTTCCATACAAAGTATTTTCACTACCCTAAAAGTGCCCTGTGCTCTATTCTTGCCTTCCCACAAACCCCTGGAAATTACTGATATTTTTATTCTTACCACAGTTTTGCTTTTTCCAGAACGTCATATAGTTGGAATCACAGTATGCAGCCTTTTCAGATTCACTTCTTTCACTTTGTAGTATGCATTTTAGTTTCCTCCATATCTTTTTGTGATTTAAAACTCATTTCTCTTTAGCACTGAATAATATTCCATTGTTTGCATATACCACGGTTTATTCACTCACCTACTGAAGGACATCTTGGTTGCCTGTCTTTGCTTGGACAAATTTTGGTGATTATGAACAAAGCTGCTGTAAACATTCATTTAGACACAGGTTTTTGTGTAGACATAAGTTTTTAAATTATTTGGATAAATAAAAAAGAGATCAATTACTGGAGCATATGGTAAGAGTAGTTTTAGGTTTGTAAGTAACTGTCAAATTGTCTTCCAGAAGGGCTATAATATTTCTCATTCTCACCAAGGATGAAAGAGAGTTCCTGTTGCTCCATTGTTGATAATGTTTTATGTTTCATGTTGTTAGCAGACATTATTGAAGACTTGATGGCAGGAAATAGCATACATCATGGGAATAATTAGGTTTTTGCTTAGAAAAATAATTCACATTATTTTAAAAATATTTATATTAATAATATTGTGGGCAGTGAGCAAATGGTGGTATAACAACAGTAAAAGAAGTGAAAAAGAACATGCTTGAGGCTTTTCTTGATATAATTACCCCAGAGGATGCTGAGAGTAGCAATGATGGAGGTTAATAGATGAAACACATATGCTTGGGCTTTATCAAAGCATTCGCAGTTGAGGATTATAGACAGGGATCCATTCACGTTTGGTCAGTTTTTAGTTTGATAATTCCATAATGTCACCCCCTAAGAGTTTATGTAAGGGTGAAGATGCTAAGGTATTACAGAAACTTCCTCATCTGCTGCAGCACATCAAAGGCCAGGTATTAGCTCATTATTTTAGTATATTTTTTTCCTTTGGCTTAGCTTGTTTAGGTAGTGATATATTTAGGAATGAAGTGACTCATAAATCTCATTTTTCTGCTGTTAGTGGTGAAAAAAGGTAAATGCTATTTTACAGAGATCACTTACCCTCAAAATTTATACCAGACAATAACCTAACCTGTCTAGTCTACATGAGGTAGTTTTAGGGGTATAGAGTATTATAACAAATTTGTTTTAATTCTTTGACTTTTGAACTGCCTTGAAGTAAATGAAAGATCAACCATTTTCTAGTGAATTGTAGTATATTAAGGAGTAATAAATATCTTCTACATATAATCTAGGTATTCAACTTGTTGAGTTGCATAATTGAGTTCTTTAGTCCTACAGAAATACTTGGTGTTTAACTGTGCTTCCTTTCACATCCACGGTAAGTCTTTATATTTTTCTTTGAACGGGAGCTAACTAATAGTAGTAAATTTGTATATCTTAGAGGACATATCATTAATGTATTAGTCAAGGTCGAACCAGTCTCTGTAAACATTTAAAACAAAGGGTATTGAATCCAGGTAAGTGATGAAAGAGCTGGCGAGCTGTATGGGGGATGGTGAGAAAACCGAGAGATTAAACAAACAAGAAGCTGCTACCTCTCCTTGTTGGAAGGCAAAGACCAGAGCTACGTTAACTAGGGGCTGCCTGGGGTTTGAGGATTCCAGGAAGAATTTGGAATCACGTCAGGTTTTGTCATGCAGGAGACGTTAGGCTATGGTGGACACACAGCTACATTCAGGGGCTGCTGGAAGCGAAGGGCATGAGGGAGGGATGGAATGGCTCTTTTAGTGCTCATGCTCCCCAGACTCCCCGCAGTGTCACCCACTGGCTGAATCCAGGTGGAATCCAGCATTAGCAGAGCCTGTGATATCCAGCCTGCAGGAATCAACATCCCTGTGAAACAGAAAGGCAGAGGTAGAAAAAGGGCAAACAGTCCAAAGACAGAGTAGCTAAAGCACTGCTTGGGAATGCTATAAATTTCCTACTTTTTCTATATGTATTGGGCCTGGGAAACATTAATTGGACTGAGTTCTTTCTTTCAACTTTATATTCATCATTTGAATAAATAAAGCAAAATGGTTCCAACAAAACTATCCTTCTGGGAACATTTACTTTGGAGTTTATATTTTGACATTTTTTTAAAACTAAAATTCATAAAGTTTATTTCTGTCTCTTTTCTATATTTAGTTAATTGTGGGAGTTTACAGGCTTTTTAGCATTTTGATAATCTTAAAAAAGGAAGCTTTAAAGCGATAAATTGTTGTCTAAATATGTATTCCATAATAATTTGATTATCAGAGTAATTCAAGGTGCTTTTCAGTAATTTATTCTGTAAATGTAAAAATGTCACTAAATTGGAAGCATAATATATGATTCAAGCTGTGATATGCCAATATCCTTTAAAAGATAGCTTAACTCCAGGCCTCCTGCCTTATATTACTTTTCTATAGATGTGGGCACAGACCTAAAGTTTCCTGTCTCCATCTGTTCAGTGGGCATTATCATTTGATACACAGAAATCAGGTTTAAAAATTTTAACTAGTTAGTTTTTCCAGACTTTAAATGTTTGATCTTTAAATTTAGCTTTTATTCCAACAAACTGCTCTTTCGTGATCATAACACATTTGGTACCCATGCATAGCAATATAACAAATTGTTCCCCTCTACATTTTTTCCAGATCGTTTCATTGGTTTATATATTGCAGTGTTTCTCAAATTGGTTCTGGAGCATTCTTCCTGTGTATCCTTGATTTACCCATCTAGTATACACAGGTGTTTCACCTTGTATTTTTTACCACAAATGGTAGCTTTTTGAATTCAAGTAAGGTTGAGATTTCTTTTATGGCTTACAAGGAATCTTCCAAATTGAAATATATCTTAATATATATTACAGTCCTTCTTAATCAACATATGAATATGAGAATTAGATTCACTCATAATACCTTGGAAATAAAAACAACTGAGGTGCTTCTAACCCTCATTAGTGTCTTATCTCAGTGATATCAGAGTAAAGTAAGATTGTATTATATAAGCTAAAATTTAACAAAGCATACTAAAATTTGTATAAAAGTTAAACAATATTAAGAGGGAGGAGGTAGTCAACATCATTTCTAGAAAAAGGGAGAACCCTAAAACCAAATTTAAGTGTCTCCCATATTGTAAAACAGTCTATGATGGCCAAGAGAATCTCTCCATCCTGGTTGGCATATGGTCCACGTTTATATCCACCACTACCAATAAAATATAACAATGTTTACTTACTTCAATCACCTCCTGTATTATTCTGCTCAGACTGCTATGGTAAAATACCATAGATTGGATGGCTTTAACAACAGATATTTATTTCTCACAGTCCTGGAGGCTGGGATGTCCAAGATGAAGGTGCCAGCAAGTTTGGTTTCATCCTGAGACCTTGTCTCTTGGTTTATAAGTAGCTGACATCTTTCTGTGTGCTCATATGATTTCTTTTTTGCACACGTGTGGGGAAAGAGCAAGCAAGCTCTTTGATGTATCTTCTTACAAGGGCACTAATCCCATCATGAAGACCTCATCTAACCTCCAAAGACCCCATCTCCAAATACCATCAGATTGGGAGGCAAGGCTTCAACATATAAATATGGGGGGGGGGGCATAACATTCATATCACCTTGTCAGTAACCTTCTGATTATTATTTAGTTTGAAGTCCTGCCTTCACCCCAGATGAAGAGGAATTATAGAGGCAGGCTTTAGGCTGGGATTGTGATGTACTAAGAGTTCAGGTCAGTAAAGGGGAAGAAAAGACAAGCTCACAGGCTTCAGTGTATAGAAGTTAAACAGGACATTATGAAGAATTCCAAGTTACATGCCCCACAGGCCATCCAGTTGAGTAATCAACCTGAATAGGGTGGGCTAAGCAAAAGCGTGCAGGCAGGAGTGAAGCTGTAAGGACAGAACTGCCAGGAGTGACAGTGTCCAGAATAAGGATGGTAGGAAGAGCAAGAAAAAGTCTGAAGGCTCAAGAACAAAACCAAGGTCATTTTTGTGGCAATGAAGATGATGATGTTAGAGGGCCTATCCCTCTAGGACATATATTTGGTTTTCTATTTGGACTTTTCTACATGGAAATAATGTTTTAGGTAGTATTTTAATTTGCATGGCAGTTCTATATTTTGTTTTAAATAATATGTTAAATGAATTGACCTTGCATTTCACATATTAACATCTTGTTTACTTGAAAAATGTAAATTCTTCTTCCTGAATATGAGCAACTCTGGTACACTCTTAGAAGTAAGGTTTTGGCAGCAAAGTCAAGTGACAGAGCAATTAACATGGAGATCACACTACAGAAAGTTCTGCCTCTCCTGACTGTTCCTTCTCTAAAATGTCATCTTGTATCAAACAGTATCAAATTTGCAAAACATATTCTCCAAATCTCTGTCACCTTGAACACAACAAAGATTCTTTTTTTTTCTCCATTTGGTCACAGTCTAAATCTAACTAAAGTATTAGTTGGGAGAAATGGCTCTGCTCCACCCTGTCATTCAGGGATCTAGGCACATTTCATGTAGCGGCTACCTTCCGGGCCTCAGTTCTTTGCTGATTTTTCTGAATCAGACCAAAGAAAGGGGAGAATTATGCAGAAAGGATATTAATGACAGGTCTGGGCATGGCATACTTTATTTCTAGCCACTTTTCACTAGAATTCAGTTGCATGAATTATTCACATGGCCCCATACAACTGCAACAGTGACCGAGAAATGGAGTCTAAATGTGTGTCCAGGTGGCAAAGGCATCTAGGAAAGGTAAACATGTATCTTGTTCCTCCTATATCTTCTTTATTACCATCTCTCTATAAAGCTCCTTCTTCATTCAGAGAAAAGCTATGGAAAAGCAGATTGACAATTAAAGACACCTTAAAATATGTTTATAAATTGTAATAGCTATCTCATAATTTCTAAAACATAGATTAACTAAAATCTGGACAGTGTAGCCTTTGTGTGTACAAAGTCAGTTTCACATGGTTTTAGGCTTCTTTTTGAAACACACCATATGGTCCAGAAACAATAAGCCTGTGTTTTATATGAACTAAGAGAATCGTTGCCAGTAAATTTAAAACAAATTCTTGCCTATCCTTAGCATTGGTAGATTTGTTATTGTTTGAGAGCTTTGGTTACAGTTCTTCATGGTTATTTGTTTATCATATGAACATTAAGTTTTCCTGTAAACCCATATTTCAGTCGATGGAAGCATTTATGCACTTGCTTCAAGGAAGAACTTGTAAGTGGTCTTTTGGGAGAAAGCCTTAGTGCTCCTCACCTTGAATAATACACCAGAGAAGACTTTTTCAAAATAATTTTTAAGGTCAAAAGTTGACCATAACCATAGCTGGTATACAATGCCTTTTACTTTGTATCAGAGGGAAGAAACAGACTATTTATTTATTTTAATTAATTAATCTTAGAACTGTATTCTCCAATATAGTGCTCATTAGCCACATGTGGCTATTTAAATGTAAGGTAATTAAGTCAAACCAAATAAAAATTTAGTTAGTCACTTTAGCCACATGTTAAGGGCTCAGTAGCCATATGTACCTTGTGGTGCCACATCGGAAAGGGCAGACATAGAGCATGTCCATCAGTATTGCTGTTGGGCAGCAGTGGTCTAGAAGCACAGTTTGCCAACCCATAGCCATGTGAGAGGGAGAAACAGAGACAAAGAACTCAGATCAGGGTGAATATGTACAGCAGACAAGGGATGCCTGTTACTAATTTTTTTTTCTTTTCCCTTTTTCTCATTCACAAACAAATCCAAATCTGTTCAGTACTTAAAAAAAAAAAAAAAATCAGGGTTATTTATTGAGTGTTTGCTTTGATGACTGGAGGAGGGTGGCTAGCTCACTGGGGACTTTTACTCAGTCCTTGTACCAGCATAAAGACTGTTAAAGCAATTCAAAAGAAAGCCATTTTGTCTGGTGTGCATGGGAATAATAAATTAAGTACATAGCAATCTGACCTATTATACTTAAAATAGCAAAATGTGTTGGAATACTGGTGACATGAAAGCCAATGAAAAAGGCCACTAGAGTTTTTTTCTTTGCTCCCCCCTTTCCATCTATCTTCTCACATCTTTTTTTTTTTTTTTGGTTCCTGGAACATTCCATTTTTTTTACAAGCTAACAAGTTTGATGTGGCCCTGTGTCTTATTCCCTTCCAGGCTTGCAGCTGTTTTGGCAACAGAAGAAAAAATCCCCATAACAAATCAAATAAAAGCCCTTTCTGTGAAGAGGAATTGAAAACAGCAGGCCTCAAAGAGGACTGCACATGAGATGCCTTGTTCTGGCTTTCAACACAACTCAAATCAGAAACACATTACCATAATCTGAAACAGCCCACTGCTAACACAAGACAGATGGTGGGTAATAACCCATGCATCATTAATAAATAAATTCCAGCATTAAAGGCTTTACAAAGTATGACAACATTATCTGGGCACAATTACTGGCCCTCTCCCACCCCCAACATCATTTCAGTGTGTTATGGGCTAAGCTAGGGTTTTTTCCCCCCTCCTCCAACTCCACGGATCTGAAGGAAGTTTAAACACCGCACAAGTTTTAACCAGATGAAAGCTATCTCAGTGTACAGGACAGGTCTGAAACTCCATAAGGGAAAAATAAAATAGCTGCCAAAGTGTAATAGCTCCCATGTTCTGCTGTTGGATCAGCCGACGGCAATTTATTGCACTGCCCTCGAGGGCTGGCCTCACCCTCTCCGGTGCGCCTCTGTGCCTGCATCACGCTACACACTTCAAGCAGGAATCTTGGCATCAGATTGGCCACAAAGCTGAAAGATATATGTGTGATTTCTCAGCTTTGCTTTTGCAAACGGTACCATCTGTCTCTTCTCCCCCAGCTCCCCTCACTAAGGGGGAAAGAAAACGCAATATTTGATTAGATTGGAAAAAGTGAAAGGGAGTGGGAGAGAGGGAGGGAGGGGGGAAGAAAGAGAGAGACAGAGAGAAAAAGAGAGAGAGAACAAATTCTAACTCCGTAAATGTTGAAAACTGAAAAAGAGAAGGCCATTTATTAGATGCCCAAATACACCAGTTACTTTATTTTATTTGGTCAATGGGGCAATGTTATTCCAATGGGATGTAGGAAGTATGGGAATGCAGTGGAGGGCTGGGCAGGCCTCTAGGTGATCATCTCTGGGACTCCCCAGAGTTCCCAGGGTTCTGCAGCATTTCTACAAAGTCTGGGCTGTCACTTTCTAGGCATACCATCCGGAGCCAAAAATCAAGCACGGTAGGGCCAAAAATTCCAGAGGAATGTAAGCTCTGGGGCACCAAATACCAAGTTTGATTCTCTATATATGAAGTTACATATTTCTCCTCAATAATGGGCAATATAAGCATTTTTGTCAAACGTGCCAGGATTATGTTTTTAACAAAAGAGATAAACCCTTTAGCATTGCCTCATTTGATGGGTAAAGAGCTAGGGATAGAAAGTATTGTACATTCTAACTTGGCTAATCCCTAATTACTAGAAGGTCAAGTGAAAATATCTCCATGGTATCATTCCATGGCCCAGGTGTCACATGGATGTGATTTACCATCTCTGAGCATAGAATTGCTTCCTCTAGTCCAGGGCCATTTGGGGGGTTGGGGAAGCGAAAATAAATCTCTCCTTGGAACAGCTGTCCCCTTTCTTTCGGCACACAGAGAGCTTTCCTCTACTTAGACACAAGCATGTGCAGGCTGCAAAGTCCGCAAGACTTTCCTGATTAGCATCTAAATCCTTTGCTTCTATCTCCTCCTCTTCCCCAAACTTAAATCAATATTTTTGTGTGTACATATGTATCTACTTTCTCTTAATTGACTGTGTGTTTATCTTATTTCCTCCATTAAATTGTGAGATTCCTGAGGGTAAAAACCATGTCTAATCTCTGCTCTCAATTCCCCTTAGCACCCCACGCAGAATGCCTCACTCAAGCTAAATGAAATCACAACTTGGAGAGAAACGCCAGGGCCCCTGGCAGTGCAGACTCGGACAGAGTCCATGAGTTCCAGGTGAGTTTGTTCCAAGGCAGCTTTTCTTTGAGCTCTCTCCAGCTTTCTCTGGGAACAGCTGCTGAAGGATGGTCAGAAGGAGGTAAGTTGAGCTTTAATTGGTTCCTGAGGTATGCAATTTACTTCATGATCTGAACATGATGGAGGGAATTTCAAATGCACTCTGATATTGAATCAGTAGACAGAGAGTGGAGGAAAAAATCATATTGATCAAGAGACTTGCTAAAAACGGCACATCCTGTGAAAGTTAGGATTAGTTCCAAAAAAAATCTTGGTCTGTTTCCAACTCCGTAATTTCTGATATCACATCTGATAGTCTTTATCTTCTATCTTGTGGTAATTCCTGAGCAGATGATTTACTAAACTATCATTTCATCATCATCATCATCTAGATGAAATCAATAAACTTCTATTTGCTCATTTTAACCAGATTTAGCCCTTATTGTCTGGGGTTTTAAGTCTAGAAAACAAACCCCATGCATGCAAACATTATAACTCTGAAAAAACAATATAATTCTGCAGCAATTATCATTTAGATTGTTATTTTTACTTTTTTATGTAGCAAAGAGCAAAATACATCATGAGATTTATGAAAGAAGAATTACTTCCTTCTTTTTTGATAGTCAAAAAAGTGCTTTTCAGGAAATCAAGGGGTGATCTGTTCATTAATGAATATTTACATGTACCAGACATTGTACCAAGGGCTTGGAGTACAGCAGTGAACAGATCTGGAAGTGACAGAGCAGAAGAATTCAATCAGAAGATGGGCTGGCTGAACAAAGAGGGGAGCTTCATTCAGAGAAACCAGGTGAGGAGGCAGAGGATCAGTGAGCACTCTTGTGAGACCACATGGAGGACTTAGGGGCCCAGAACTCTCTTCTACAAACCTGAACTTGTCCAAAGAAGAGACTACATAATTAGCACCATATGTCCTTAAAGATGGGCAGGGATGGGGCTTGTCACCTCCCTGAGAAACTTGCAGCCACATATTAGTGCCTATTAATTTTTCTATATGTCTGCCTCTAGAGCAAATAGTTAAATATTTGTGAAGTTCTAGTGCCTCATTTTTCTTATCTGTAAAATGGGGGAAAATTCTATGTATCACATGTTATTTTGAGGAGTGAATGTACTTAAAATGGCCCAGAAAATTTATTAAGCACTTAATAAATTTTAACTGTTTTTTTTTTTTTACTAAAAGTCAGGTCCTTGGCTAGACCTCTACATACAAAATAGCTCATTTCCCTTGGTACCTGGAAGCTCACAATCTAGAGGAAAGATCAACACAGGAAAATGATTTTTGTGTAATACAGTGATTCCTGATTTCACTCTAGATACATTTATTGATGCCCACTCTGTTCCAGGCTCTGATGGTACTGCATCCTGAGTATGCCGTTACAAGAAAAAGAGGGACAAGGTCTCTACCCTCAATTGACTTTACAGGAAATCTTGTCACGGATTTTACAGTTCTTCCTTCTTCTCAAGGTGCCATGGCTTTGTAGAACTTCAATTCTTAAACGTAATGTACCATCACAGTAATTAAATTAACTTAGACGTTTGGTATTTTGTTCCCCTTTGGCTTCTAATTTTTCCACTTTTATTTTACTATCATTATAGTATTGATATATTTATGATAATAAACTGCCTTAAGATGTTTACTTAGGGGGTGAGAGGATGGGGGGAGAGAAAGAGAGAGAGAGAGAGAGTTAATTTTATAGCCCAGCACTATTCAATAGAAATATGAGTCACATATGTAACTAAATTTTCTAGTAGGAACATTTTTAAAAGTAAAAAGAAACAGGTGAGATTATTTTAATAATATATTTTAATTATCCAAATATATCCAAAATTTTGACATGTAATCAATGCAAAACTTATTAATGAGAAATATTACATTTTTTCTTACTAAGTCTTCAAGATCCACTGTACATTTTACACATATCGTATTTCATATAAATTAGAAATTTAGTTCTTTCATTGCATCCATCACATTTCAAGTGCTCAATAACCATACTAACTGATGGCTACCACACCAAACAAACAGTACAGTCACAAAGTATTTGTAAAAGTAACTTTGCTCCATGCAAATAAAAATAGAGAAGTATGGTGAAGGGCTGTCAGCTCTGAAAAGCATACTACAGTTCTTTGCCTTCTGTGTCCCTTTCTCCCTGGATCATATTTAAGGGTGTGTGTGTGAGGGGGAAGTGGGGTGATGGGGCTAAAAAAAGAAAAAGATATTCAGCCCAGTGATCTTAACAATTCCAGTGTGGTTGACCGCGTCCAGTGGAGGCCAGCAGCCACAGTAAATGGGAGCATTCTGAGTATCCCTGACGCTCAGAGCAAGCGCTGCCCATATTTGGCACGAAGGCTAGATTCCCACAGTGAGGAGACATGGGAAACAAGGGCACTGTTCTTGTACCAGTAAGTGGGACTGGAGCAACGATCCGTAAAATGGTGTCCTGGAAACTCCATCCCAGGTGCCCCGCTGTAATTGTTTTTAAAATGGTGGTGAAGCGTTTTGCAAATCTTCTCCTAACCACCCGCTGGAAAACGTGAAGGCAGCAGTCACCCGTTGGAAAGGGTGTCGGTGATGGGCTGGGCACCTACCTGCGCCTGGGCTTCGGAGCAGAGTGCGCTCTTTGTTTCAGGCAAGGAGAACGGAGGAGAAGTGGCCTTCAATGCAACCTATCTCATCTACAAATCTTGGATTTATAAATTTGTGATAAATTAATAAATTTAGAGTCTCGGTGGGGTTGCTCTGCGTCTCATGTTAAACCAAGAAGCCTAGTATCTGAACTTTCTGTCTGACATTCGATTTTGCCACTATCAATGGATGTCCAGAGTTGTTTGGGACCTGAGAACCTAGTGAAAGACGTCCCCTGCCTCTGTTGGAACAGTTGGACGTGTTATTAAGAAATGGAGCTGTGAAAGCAAGTAGGTTACCCCAATTCCTTGCTTTCAAAGAGATACTGTGACATTTGAAAATAGTATTTATTTTTTACTTCTATTTTATGGGACTGATTCAGTCCCAGTAAATAAATCACAGAGCTGACATTCAGGTTGTTTTAGCCTTCAGCCAGTATAGGAGTGCTTTGCAAACAGGCTGCCCGCTTCTGCAATTATCTCTTCCAGGGATGGAACATAAATATTCTTTGTAAAGCAGACTGTTTCATTATGTGGACAAGTCTTAATCTGAACTCCCTTTACTCTCAACCCCTTCTAATACTGAGCTCAAATCTGTTACCTTCAAATTCTCACTCATTTTTTCCTAATTCTATATTTTAGAGATTTAAAGAATTTAAAACTTCATCTTCCACATGATAATCCTTAAAACATTTGAACTCAAACCCTTCCCAAAACAGTCTTTTGCCCAAGCTCCATGTTCGCATTTTCCTCAACTATATTTTTAAATTGATTTTTAGAGAGAGAGGAAGGGAGAGGGAGAGAGAGAAACATCAATGTGAGAACAAAACATCGATTGGCTGCCTCCTGCACACCCTCCACTAGGGATCAAGCCAGAAACCCAGGCACGTGCCCTGACCAGGAATTGAACCATGACCTCCAGGTTCATGGGTCTGACGCTCAACCACTGAGCCACACCTGCTGGGCAAACTTTTTACTTTAATTTATCTTAGGGTAGCTTGTTTATTATGGGGACAGCAGTGGTCTTAAGTTGAGAAATTGTTCCAACAGATTCATTTCTATCAGAGCATAGAGTTAGTTATCAGTGTCCTAAGTATGTTCTCTCTCTCCTTTTTTAATTTATAACTTTAATGTTATCAAGTAATATTCCTCTCTACCCATTCATTATTTTGGTTTTTATTTCTTACAAGTGAAATAGTTCCCTTCCCAAGGCATTGTAGGGAGCCTTGTAATGGCAGAATTGTTTTTCTGACCCTTTAACTTAGACTTGGTAACAGTGTTGTAACTCTAGGCATTATCTCAAGCAGTTGAAAAATTTAGAGGAATTAGTAATTAAAAGAACTATTGAATCAACTGCTTGTTGCTGGAACATGGATTTGTTAGAGAAAGAAAAGGAAAGGCTAATGATGATGAATCACCACTGTAAAGGGAAGTGTGAGTCAGAATGTCTCCTCTGCAGAATGTACAGAGACTCCTATCTTCTTCAGCCAGTGGGAAGGAAATGCTGAGGATCAGGCCTGCAATTAAAACACAAGTGCTTCAGAGTTCCAGGAAAGATTAAATGATCAAAGACAGGAATCATGAGACTTGGATTCTCACATTTAAATTGATGTACTCAGTAATCTTGAATTCCCCTGTTTCACCAATGATGTACCTTGAGTTATTTTTTTAGTTAATTTTACTGAGCATTCAGGCGCCTTCAAAAGAAAAATACCTATTTTTCAGTTTGGGAAAATTTTACTTATGTATGTCTTTGATAACTTTCTCTTTCCTGTCTTCTCTGTTCTCATTTACCAGGACTCCTATTAGCTGGATATTGGGCTTCCTAGATCAATAATTTAACTTCCTCCATCTCTCTGTCTTTTTTGTCTACTTGTTGGGAGATTTCTTCAATTTTAGCTTCCAAATCTTTGAATTTCTTTTTCTACATTCTTACCTGATTTTTTTTTAATCCTCACCTGAGTATATGTTTTTATTGATTTTTATAGAGGAAGGATGCGAGAGAGAGAGAGAGAGAGATGGGTTGCCTCCTGCATGCACCCTACCTCGGATCACCAGACCAGAATCCAACTGCCACCTTTTGGTGTATGGGAAGGCACCCTAACGGACTGCACCATCTGAAAGCCAGGGATGATTTTTAATATCTGTAGATTTCTTATTTTACTCTGATGATTTCTTTGTTAATAATACTTTTGACTTTTGTCCTAAAATTTCATTGGATTTATATATATTTTAAAGTTCTGTTTTTAGATTGTAAATAATTTCTCTCAGTTCTTTTTTACTTTTGCTCTAGATTTTCTAGTTTTGGTTCTAGTTTGATGGCTTGCCACCCCTGTAGTTCCATTTATATTAAAGAATGAGGCACTAAGACGTTGATTAGAAGATTTGGAATTGTGTACCCAACACCCACTACATGGTGATCAGAAGGTAAACAGCATTTTTTTTCCCACTTGGAGGACTTCAATGTATTAGAATATATAACCATTCAGTTCCTTCCATGAAGACTTTTTCTCTCTCCTTGCTGGGATGCTTATCTGGCAGCTTGAACTCTGAAACTAAAGGAAAGAGAACAGTTTGGGTCCCATGGTTCACACCCCAGGCATTATTTCACCCATGTTTAGTACCCTGCCACCCACCCACAATCATTTTGCCTTGTTTCCCTAAGTCCTGAGCTATCTTATTCCAGAGGGAAAAAGTACTGGTTACCTGCATGTTGAATATTCAAAGTTTTGTGGAAAACGGGTGACAAGGTCTACTGGCTCCCTATGCAACCAGTATACTCTCAGCTCTGCCTCTTAACTTCCCCTTTTTTCTGCACTTCCTGAAGCTTCCACATTCTGAGATTTCTGGGATTTGGTAGGATGGATTGATTCCTTAACACCAGTATTTTAATCAGGGTATAATCTTGGGAAAGAGTGCATATGGGCCTCCATTTTGTCATCTGAAAATCAGAAAATGTAAGTGGATTATTTCCAAAGATTCCCTGTAGTTCTAAAAGCTTGTATTTTGAAATACATTTTAGATAGTTTTAACTATTCATGCAGATTTGCATATGTCTTTACATTGGATCATTACTTCACTTGATGCTGGATTCTTAGTCAGAAAAACAAATCTCATTTATAACAAGTTCCTCAGGGAACCTCTGATCTGCTTTATGCTTACCTGCTTTACAATGTAATTTTCACTTCGCATTTGGGTAAAATGGTTGGATAATCCATGAAGAGAGGTTTTAAAAGTTATTTAATCTAAGACTTAAGACCCAGGCAGACAAGCAAGTTGGGATTAAGTGTGTGGTAGGGAGACACCCACACCAGGGTCTGATGAAGAACAGGATTTAGGCAGATTTGTCTTAAATCAGTAGCGCAAGAATAAGTTCCAATGTCAGGACAGGTCAGAACACAACATGATGTGTATCTCAGTAAGGACAAAAGTCCTTAATAGACTAGTTATGATGCCATAATAAAAACAGGAGTTGGCAAGCTTTTCCTGTAATGAGAGATACTAAATGACTTAGGATGTACAGTATTTGTCACGCTTGTTAAAATTTTTGAATAAATTAATTATTTGCTTCATCAGTCTATTTATCTATATCCCAAGATCACACAGCTAGCAGGTATGACAGACAGCACTAAAACTGCCATCTCTTATTCCCAGCCCATACTAACTTCTCCAACCACGTGGCAATGAGTGTGTTCACTTATTATGCAAGAATATCTAACATATTACATACAATACAAGGTGCAATTATAACTTCTCAGAAGTTCTATGTATTTAAAATTAATATTAACTTAATAAAAGTAATTAAAATTAATCTAATTTACTGTTATTTGCTTACCTTTTTGTAATATAGAATTTTGTTTTGTGTTTGTGGGAGCAGGGGGCTGGTGGGCAAGTTAGCCAGGAGTGAGGAGATAGATTACAATAGCTAAAGATAATCATATTCCCTCTACCAAAGTGTAAATTTATGTCATTTCTGTTGTTCTTCCTTTCCATGATTCCCAATCTAAAGCAAAGACTTCACAGGTATAGTATTTATTTTTGTTTTTAAAAAAATAAAAACTCAAATGACTAAAGACTTTTGCAGAGCAGTTTTATGAATGAGTGGCCTCTCCAGTCATTTCTTGTTTATATTTTATTCTTTCTCTGATAATAGAAGCCTCCGACCTAAAATATCAAGAACAGAAAGACAAATATCACATGATCTCACTTGTATGTGGAATCTAAAGAACATGATAAACTGATGAACAAAATAGATCCAGAGACAAGGAGGCATGGAACAGAGGGACAAATCTCAGAGGGAAGGCAGGGTAGGTGGTGGGTGGAGAGAGATTAACCAAATAATTTATATGCACATATGCAGAACCCACAGACACAGACAGTAGTGTGGGGAAGGCCTGGGGTGCGGGGTGGGTGCGGGTCAATGGGGAAAAAAGGGGACATCTGTAATACTTTCAACAATAAAGATAAATAAATAAAAAGCAGTGTAATATTGCATTTCTAAGTGTAATAAAAACACAAAGAGAAATCTCATGGATGTATGTGAGGAGAAAACAATTGTAAACATGATCGTAATCTTTTCACTAGATTTGTTACTGTGAAAGCTATTTATGATCATTGGTATGTATAACGCGGTTTTGTGTATATATTTAAAATATTACATCATAGGACCTGTCACTCACCCTCTTCTTTAACCTTTGGCAAGTACCTTCAGTATACAAGGAATGACCAGAGTAAAAGTGATGATTACTGGAATAATCAAATGGACAGTGTTAAATGGAGAGAGTGTAAGAAACATGAGGTTCTGTGAGTGTTGACTACTTGTATCAGAGAAAACGTTTCCTTGACAATAAATTATTATTCCCAAAGTGAATTCTTAATTTTTCACCAAGATGCACATTATATTTCATGACTGACCTAGGAATGGGACCTTCCATTCCTCTCAGAGTGATGACACAGGTGTGGCCTGGGACTTCTCAGACTGAGCTAACCTCTGGTGTTGGTGAAAGGTGAGGACAGCAGTGGAGAGAGCCTGGGGGAGGATACCAGATGTGGGATCAAGTAAAAGTAAATTTTTTAGAAGTGGGTCAGAAATTATAAGTTTTAAGTGAAACTAGATGCAGTCCAATTAAAAAATGCACCCTCTGCATAGGGTGAAAATAATTAATTTAAATGGGATTTCAGGAAGGAGATCAAATTGATTTTATTCTTTCCTGTTGAGCAACTATGAATATTAATACCACATAAGTATACTTTATTTAGAATATTTTAGCATTATTTAGACCACTTTCAGAGAAACTCCTTTTATTTTTCATTTCTCTTCTATCAGCCTATTTAGCCAGTAAATTTATAATTACCAGTAAAACATGCATATAGAATAACAAAAGAAAAAAATATTTTTAAAAAATTGTGGATGTTTCTAGAGGTTATCCAAAGCAAAGCTAACTTCCCTAACTTACAGAACCCCAGGAAGCCCCCGGAGCAGGATGGGTACATGGCATGGCTAAGTAGAAAGCTCAGTAAGCACACGAGTGACCATACTTGAGCACGGTGTAGGAGCAAGAATGACATGAGTATAAAATAGTGAAGAAGAAAGAAGCCTTATTATTGGAAACAAAGGATTACTCAACACTTTCCTTTTTCTGATCAATGAGCATAGGCCAGACAAGATCGAGTGCGTTCAGGGTGGCAGGGCTGTAGACAGCAAACATAGACCAAAGAGAATCAAGCTCTCGGGAGATGGCAGCATGAACAGATGACAAGGAAGGCCCCCTACACCAGACTCAGACCAAGATGCTTTATCACTACATCAACTTCCTAAAAATTTAACTCATGCCAAGGCAAACAATTTCTTTCATTCTACCTGAAGGGAGGCTTATATTTTGAAATAAGTTGCATTGTAGGGGAAATTTAAAATGTTAGGTCTTTGCACACCTTAGTTATATAATAAGATTCATATCCACTATATGTGGATAACTAATCCAGGGGTCTACAAACCATGGCCCACAGACCAATTCTAGCCTGTTGCCTAATTCTGTACAGCCCATGAAATAAGGTTGCTTTTTGCATTTTTAAGCATTAAAAAAAGTCACACAAAAAATCAAAATATTTTTGTGACACATGAAAATTATATAAAATTCAAATTTCAGTGTCCATAAATAAAGTTTTGTTGGGACGCAACTGTGCTGATTCATCTACCTATGTCTATGGCTGTTTTTGTGCTACAATGGCAAAGTTGAGTAGTTGTGATTAAGATTGTATGTCTGTTGCACATAATCTACAATTTTACTATCTGGCCATTTACAAAAAAAAACTTTGCCAGCGTTTGGTTTAATCTAAGAAGACTTAAAAATTGGTAAGTTTTTCATTTCTTTCTTCCCTTGACAATATTTGTTGCTGTGCCCCAAGATACATTTTTGTTTTTGTGTGTAAAACATTAAAAGTTCAGAGATAGTTCCTATTTTTAAGATCTACTTTTTTAGGCAAAATATTCTTAATTGCATAAACACATTTCCAAATCTCTAATTCAGAAATTTGCTCTGATAGTAAAGATAGTGTTGATGGAAGAAGAGTACATACTTGGGCTCAAATATTCACAAAATAATTGGTGACTCAGAATGCCAGTAGGTGCCCAAATAAAGGGTGCAGTAAGTGGAAAGACTAATCAATGCAGCACTATCAAAATGTAGACTCTAAGATTATAGTTTATATCATCTTTCAAAGAACAGTAAGGTAATCCTGCAATCAGCACTGAGTTATCTTTCATGCTTGTTGGGTGCTCTTAAAATGCTTGTCTGCTTAGAATACTTCATCTGTATCTAATTTCATTGGTTCACCCCAACCTTCCCAACCCAGCAATAGAAAAGGAAATGTGCTTTGAGGTGGCTAACCTCATTATTAATGGTCTGATGAGATTTGTCACTTTAAAGAAATTATTTTCACTGCCTCAGCATGAGAGAAAATATATAAATACTTTTTTGTTCCAGAGAAAGAAAATATTCTATGCTACTCATTAGTTCTTTAATGTTCTCAGAGGTTTTCTTCGGTTTTGCTTTTTTCCCATTTTTTAATATCTAATCTTGAGGGTTTATAAAAAAATTAAATTATTAAAATCTTATGTATTACTTGATGAGGAATTTAGAATATATTAATCAGTGTTTAACTCAAATCAGGTCTACTGAGCAGCACTGATGTAGATACCAAAGGCTAAACAGACAAACAAATCTAGTTTTATAATTTTTAAAATTTATTTTTTGCTCTCTTAAATATTAAAAGAAGAAAAGTGTGGTTAGTGCTGACTGACAAGTCCCCCTTCTGCTATAATCCACTCAGTTCAAGACAAATATCAGATCCATATTCTCTCTGTGGAGGAGAATTCATTGGGATTGTCCCTGTCGATTTTCAAAACTTTATAGACTCAACTCCATTGGTGTAAGAATGGTAATAGATTTCCCTTTGCTAATTCAGAACTTACTTTTCAACATTTCGGGTGCAAAGCTGTGGTGAAATAAACTCCTAAGGCCTAAGAGGGAGCCACTCCTGTCAGGTGTTCCATGTCAGCAAACCAAAATGAAGATAACTTTCCTGTCCTGTACATGTTCTGCTTGACAAGAAACGTAGTATATCCACCCCCTCAACCAACCTTCAATGTCACGCCAAGTCTGGACTCTATACTTACTTCCTAGGTCCTTAATTTCCCATGTTTCTCTTCCTTGCTCCGTATTGTTTATACTGTAAAAGCCTCCTGATTTCCGTTCCTTTTTGCAGTTCTCTGGACCCCTGGGAACGAAGACTTCTGACATCATGAGGTGTTAAACTTTGTTTCTATCAACTAAATTGTCTACTACTGTAAACACATCAAAAGCTCTCAGAGCCTATAGGATATAAGTTCTCAGTGATCTCTCTAACCTACTGTCTTTGTGATCTCCCGTTATGCTCCCTGCTCTACAGGCTGCTATCTGGCTCTCCCTGGAGCATGCTCTTTCAGCCTCTGGATCTCTGTTCCCCCGTTCTGGAATGCCTATTCCACCCCCTTGCCTGCTTTGGATTCTATTTAGCCTTCAAAGCACTGTTCAAAATTCTCCTTTCATACATACAGTGTCCCTGAGTCCTTCAGGTAACATCAGATATTTTTTCTTTTTTTTTCTTTTAATCTTCAGCCGAGGACATGCTTAGAGGGAGGAAGCGAGGAAAAGAGAGAGAGACATCCATGTGAGAGAGAAACATCAATCAGTTGCCTTCAGTACATGCTGCAACCAGGAATCAAACCTGAAACCCAGGTACGTGCCCTGGCTGGGACTCGAACTGGCAGCCTTTCGGTGCACAGGCCTACACTCGATCCACTGAGCGACTCTGGCCTGGCCAGACACTTTTTTCTGTATGTTCCCATGCACCTTCCCTCAATCCCTATTTTATTATTTCATATAGTATGCTTATTTTTTTCTTTCCTTGTATTAAGTTTATTGGGGTGACATTGGTTAACCAGGTTGTATAGCTTCCAAGTGTACATTTCTCTGATACATGATTTTCATATTGCATTGTGTGCCCACCACCAAAGTCAAGTAGTATGTTTTCATTACTTCAGCAGTGCTGCTTTTTGGCATAACTTTGAACTCCTTGGGGATACAGGTTGTGTCTTGCTTAACTTATTCTCATAGTGCCTCCCAAAGAATATGTTTGATGTATGTGTATTATACAGAAGAGGGTGTATTTGAAATTCTATGTTCTTCCAAAATTAAGCGCTTCTCTGAGAATGTTATTGAATGGTCGGTCTCTTAGTTTAATATTCCTTAATTATTTGCACCATTCATACATTTTTCTAAAAACTCCCAAACCCATTGGTTGACTTGTCTGTGCATTAGCTGCTTAGCTTTTCTGAGCTGCCTGTGCAAAGGCCTTCATACCTTCCAGAGGCCCGGGGCAGGGAGGCAGAGGAATGCCCAGCCAAAGGCTTTAGCTCAGATAAAAAGTGCATGCACCAAAATCAAAGTCATAAGCCATGTGCAGCAGAGCAACACAAACATCTTCTACAGCTTCTATTTGTAAAGTGTTAGAGGTTTTATCAAGAAGGAATGCAGCCTGCCGGCGTGGCTCAGCAGCTGAGCATCAGGCTAGGATCCAGGAGATCGCGGTTAGACTCCCTGTCAGGGCACATGCCCGGGTTGCTCGATCCCCAGTGGGCAGCCAATCAATGACTCTCTCATTATTGATGTTTCTACCTCTCTCTCTTCCTCTCCCTTCCTCTCTCTGAAATCAATAAAGACATATTAAAAAAAAAGGAATGCCAAATTTCATCACTTTTTTCTCACACCTTTTTTTTATCTTCACTCGAGGATATGTTTTTATTGATTGAGAAGAGAGAGACAGAGACTGAGAGAGAGACAGAGAGAGAGAGATAGAAACATCACTGGAGAAAGAAACATAGATCTGTTGCCTCCTGTATGCACCCCGGCCGGGAATGAAACCCGCAGCATAGCTTTGTGCCCTGACTGGGAAGCAAAACTGCAAGCTTTTGGTGCACAGTTAGATGCTCCAAACAACGGAACCACCCAGCCAGGGCTGTTTCTCTCACTCCTTTCAATTCATTAATATGATTTGCATTAATTAGCTTGCTTATGTTAAACAAGCCTCTCAATTCTGGGATAAAACCAAGTTGGTCATGATATATTCATGTATTTATACAGTTGTGGATTCAATGTACTAAATCTTATGTTTAGAATTTATGTAATTTCTGCAACTAAATTCAGGAATAATGTTTCTGTTATCTTATACTTTTGTTATCAGGTTATGATATCAATGTTATGCTAGCCTCATAAAATAAATTATGGATTGTTCCATTTTTCTTTTGACTCTCTGAAAAGAATTGCAGAAGAATGGAATTATTCAGTTCTTTAAATATTTGGTTGACTTTGCCAGTAAAACTCCTAGACCTAAAGTTCTCTGTAAGAAGACTAACAATACTGTTTTTGTTTTTTTTTTAATGGATATAAGAGTAATCTTGTTTCTACTTCTTGCTCCGGTTCTGGTAAATTATGTTTTTATAGGAATTTATCCATTTCATTTCTCTTATAGATATAAATTACTGAGAAATTTATGTTAAAATCTCCCATTATGATTGTAAATTAGTATATTTCTCATGTAATTCTGAAAAATTTTACTACGTATATTTTTTTGAGACTATTCTATATATTAGAGGTATAAAAATTTAAAATGTTCATATCTTCCCAGAGGATTTAAAGTTTTATTTTTATGTGGTAATGCTCTTTATTTCTAGTATTTTTGCCTTTCAGGTCTTGCATCTGATGTAAGCATTTCT
Organism: Miniopterus schreibersii; assembly: GCF_964146895.1. NCBI lineage: Eukaryota > Metazoa > Chordata > Mammalia > Chiroptera > Miniopteridae > Miniopterus > Miniopterus schreibersii. Next base: position 33,052,966 of record NC_138111.1, read on the forward strand.
ATGATAGCATTTCTCAGATATACCTTTTTCCACATTGAGTTTCAACCTTACCGTGTTCTTTTATGTTAGGGACATCCATCTGGTCATGGATGCTGTGTTGTATTTCCCACCTTTCCTCCTCTTTTCTGTAACATTAATGCCATGGTTGAAAATTCAGAAGCATCTTGAATAGTCAGGCCATGTTGAGAATGGGAGCCTTGTGGAATGAATTGTGCAGCAGCTGAGGAATCTGAGTACTTGACCACCGTGAAGCCACCTTTCAATCCTTTAATATTTGCCTTTGGATGTAAGCCACCTGTTGTGGTTTTCTCAGATATGCAGCTGAGTTTCATCTTAGCTGATAATCAGATTATAACCTGTGGAAAAACTGAAGATGAAAACACAGCCTGCATGAATTTAACATCCAATTACAAGCAATATATTTTACACACATAGCACCTAAGTTTGTGTTTATTTTAATAACAGAATTTTGAACTGTAATACTTCCTTAAGAATGTTTAGATGAGATATTATCTTAGTTCAAAGTAGGTATCAGTTACGAAAGTTATCTGGACGATGATGACTTTTTAGGCGAGCTTTGACTAAAAGGTAGGATTAAGATATGAAAAAGGGGAGGAGAATGATTACAGTTATGAAGAAAATCGGGGGAATAGACTCAGAAGGAGAAAGTGAGAGGCCTGTCTCAGTGATGACTTTTCAAAATTTTGGAGAACTTAAACAGGGTAATAAAAGGAAAGCAGCAGGAGGTGAGTTCTAAGGGTTGACTTGGGCTGGTTCACAAAGTGGTGTTTGTTGCGTTAGGGGTTTTGGATTTTAATCTCAGCATGATGGTTAATCATGGAGAGGTTTGAGAAAAGGAGTGACAAGATCTGAATTGTGTTTTGGAAAAGATTACTCTGATGTCTGCGTGGAGGCCTGATGAGGGAGAACGAGAGTGTAGCTCCGGACTCAGGACAGAAAGGAAGCATTGGATGCAGTCAGGTGAGACGCTGTGGTTAGAACAGGGCGGTGGCTACTATCAGAGTGGAGAGAAATGGTCAGAGTCTCAGGGTTATGATGAATATACTAAAAATAATATGTGAAGATAAGATCATGTTAATGATATACAGGCTTTAGAAACCCCAAATGTGGTAATCTGCAAGACTTACAAATCAATGCCCCGAGGTCCAGATTTGTTTGGCATGCAGATAAGTTCTTTGGTTAATTAGTTGCCAATATTTAAAAGTTAGGATATTTTACATGAAAAAAAATCTGCATTTGCTCTTTCTTTCTGAAAAAGCAGCACATTTGACAACTCTTACACCTACCCTACGCTCCAAAATGTTTCACCATGTCTACATTTGAAGAATGCCATCGGAGGCTGCCCCTGTAGACCATGTAGAACAGCAGACGTTCAGACCCACACACATCTTCATTGTTTGCTTACTTCAGTGGTTTACAGTGGAAATCTAGGCATCTGTTAATGTGAAGCCTCATTTCTGCTTTAACCTGTCTTATGTACGAGGGTCTACCTAAAATTTAATTTGATGTTAAAATGTTTCCTAAAAAGTACCTTCTTTCTCATCGGATCATATTCCTCACTAGGATCGACACTACTATTCATTTTTAAAACTTTCAAGAATCACAGCATGTTTGATGGTGGTGCACAGGGCACGTGGGAATCAGAACTTAGAGAGTACACTCCGTCTGGCAGAGGGGATCCGAACTTGTGTGTAAAGACAAGGACAGCCTAATTAGATTTTTAAATCAAGATTTAAACTTCAAGACATAAGCTGTGTGGTCAGGAGACCATAACTGATGGGAAAAGGGCCAGCAGTCTAGGAAGAGAAGATACAGCCTCATTTGTAATCTGGCAGGAGAAACTTCTCTGGCCATGAATAGTTGCAGGGGATGGAGGGCTACAGAGCCAGACTCTGCAGCCGGAGCAGCACCGGGAATGCTAGCTGTACCCGGCTGACTGTGCGCCTTCAGGAACCACTTGGGCAAAACTCCATTGCTAGAATTTTAGGTATCTTGGAAGACTACAAAAAACTTGTTATTTTCTATTTGCAAGCACGGTCAGGATGCAGTTCAGAGAACTTGGTAGGTGTCCACAGTCCAGTTTATTTCTAAGAAAGGAGAGACTGATAATGCCACCGGTGATGACATTACCGTGTTCCGAAGAGGAGCCCCTGGGAGGGCTGTGTTGTCTCCATGGTGAGGTGCTGAAAGAAAGTTCAGGGTGACAATTCCCAAACGACTTTTGCGTCAAGCTGCCTCATTTCTTCTATTAAATATTTAACACTCTACTCTATAAGTATATGTGGATTTTTAAAAAAGCCATTTACATTAAAGCATAAAAAGTGACCATTTTGGTGAGACCTGAATCAGCGTTCTCTGCTGAAAGGCCTTACGTTGGTGGGTGGGGCAGTCTTTACTGAGAGACGAATCATCTTGCTTTTTGATCATGTGGAAGTTTCTGGCCCTTATCCTGCAACCAAGTACAAGAAGTGAGAGAACATTTTTAATGAAGAAACATGGAGACTGCAAGGATTTCCTTTTGCTAACTGCCCCTTTATCAGTCAGAGACAGACAGCCTCGTGGAGCGATGTAATCAGCCTTTAAAACAGATGCCGAGGAAATTCACTGAAGGAGAGCAAAGGGATCGGGATGAGTGATTGCCCTATCTCTAGCGTCCTACAGGGGACTTCTTTCTGCACCTATAGATTATTATGTGAACAGTTGCATGGGAGATTATTCCACATGAAATCATTTGGCAGGTAAAAGGAAACAGCTCAGTAAACATCAAGAGGCCATTTTCTTGCTAAAAATGAACAGAGGCTATACAAAAAGCCTCCTGGGATGCACCTGTTAAGTTATCCGGTGATGCCAGCGTGTGAGGACAAGTGCAATATGTTAACCATGCTCGAACTATGCACCCCAAATCCTGAAGTAGTTGTTTGGGGGCCACGACAAGTTATTGAAGCTGTTTATTAAAGGACATTTCAACTTGATCAGCTTGATATTCTAGAATGCTGTGTTGTTTCACTGTATTGCTTTTTCTAAATGAAATAGCTTGGTTAGAAAAAGTTGGCTCTGTATCGATATAGGCACACACACACACACACACACACACACACACACACACACACACACACACACACGTGCGCTCAGGTGAAAAAGCCAGGTTCCTAGTTGCTAAAAGGTGCCTGATCAGTGAACTGGAAATGTTATAATTGTTTCCCTTACGCATATAACATAGGGTACCCTCCTTACTTACTGTTTACATTTTTGTCATTTTTTATAATTTTTATTTTAAGGGAAGATGATGGGCCAGTAGGATAGAAATGCCGGCACTCTCTGGAGCATAGTTATGCTAATTTAACTAGTTTGAGTCTACGGATATTCTCAGGTGAAGCCTGTTATGTTTCTCCTCACTATTCAGAGGCATTGGCTCCTCTGAGCTCAGGGGCCTGATGGACCCAAGGTTGCTATTTTTAGTCATTTATATTTCCTGCCTGCAATTGAAGAAAAAATGTCATGGCCAGCATTGAGAAAAAGATTACAGTCTGTTAAAACCCATTTACTAGAATAACATCCTTACAATGTGAAAATTAAACAAAGATAAAGCATTGTTGCTTTAACCGGCCTTTACTTTCTGGTGAATGTGAATTCTTCTTTTCAAATGTTTATCAGCCATGTGTGTTTCATTAGTAAATGTCTGTTAATGGCAAACTTGTATATGACAAAAATGCATATATCAAGGAAGATATTGACTAAGTAAAAAATTTTATTCTTAAAAGATTAGAAAAAAGTAGAATTTGAAACTATGTTATTTTCCCTTCATAATATTCTAAGTCCGCTCATCATGTTACAGTGAGTGCGGAATCAGGCTGTCAATGTTTGTTTCTCCTTTATACTTTATTAAATATTTAATAGAAAATATTCTTGGTGATTACATACATTATTTCTGGAAGGTTTCTGAAATGTTAAAGTAGCAACCATAAATGTAAACCGGCAGAAGTCATTGCCATACATTGATTATATATCATGATGTAACTGTGCTTTACTTTTGAACAGAATTTTCTGAGCACTTAAGGTTCCTTAGGGTTCCTACTGGTAAAAAATTAAGTTTACCAAAAAAATTTGGTTTTATGATTTCACATTTTTATTTTATTAAAAAGAAACTTGGAAGGTCAAAATGGAAAAAAGGAATAAAAAAATAAACAATAATGGTATAATCCAGAGAAAAACTATTAACATTGTGATTTATTTATATAACCTTGTAATACTAAAAATTCTTCAAGTGAAATTTTCAATCACTGCATAATATCTGTATTTCATTTTTTTCTTATTAATTTTCATTGATTTGTTGTTTTTTCCTATTATAGCTAACAATATAATAAATACCTTTGTATATAAATGTTTTTACTCTTTGTATATTCTTAGATTATTAGACATGTGTTATATTTTTAATACTCATTAACATTTTAAAGATCTGTAGTCTGCAGATTTAAGAAATATTACTACCCTCTATTAGTGTCTCTGAGGCATACTATACAACCCTTTCCAATGTGAAAATTTTTTAAATGATACATTATTGTCAAGTTGCGTCTTTATTTTATAATGAGCCTGAATTTTTTCTATGTTCATTAGCTATTTATAGTTACTGGTGGATAAATTTTAAAAGTCGCCTAGTTTAGTTTTTATCTGTACAGCATACTTTTCTTTGGGGACAATTCCCATTCCCTCTTTCAATCCATAGTAATCTGCAGTTCAGTTCCAGTCAGCCTGGCCGATTCCTACTCCCAGCCTTGATACGACCCTGCCACTGAATGACCACATCCAAGCAGACTCAGCGAGAAACTCTGTGAGAGAATTGATACACGGATACTCAAAGAGGGATGGTGGCCCTTACTCTGTTATTGAACTCTAAGAACAGAGGCTCGCATCAGCCTAGAATCATCTGGCTGACATCACACTGCCACATTGAAAAGCATGTCTGAGGATGAAGCCAAGAAGGAGCAGTAGGACTAAAAGATGGAGAGAAAGAAACCATTTCCACAAATTCTGTTAGTATCCTAGTAGGAAGCGGATGCAGAATGCAAACCTAGATAACCTGGCCCAGAATTCATAGTCCTAATCACTACCCTCTTCCTTTTATTACAGACCTAATACTCAGGTCAGAATAATAGAAGACAATAGATAACAAAGGATATGTATGAAACTAGTGGTGGCTAAGAAAAACCAAAAAATAACAGCCTGGTCACACTTCTGTGTTTCTCCAAATGGAACTGCTGTATCAGTTTAGATCTTACACTTAGCCTCACCTTAACTCTGCCTCTATACCCCATGAGGGGAGAAAAATCACAGTGAAAAGAGAAATTAAGTGATATACTTCAGGAGTCCTTTTATTTCAAGAAACAGAAATACTCAAAGAAACTAAAGTGTCAGAGATATTCACGTGTTTCTCCCAATTCAGAATGACATTTTAACTTTCCTAATATCATATATGTTGTAAGAATGACATACTTTTTTACAATCCTTTCCCACTCTAGAAAGTGAATCTGCCTTTTTAGTCATGGCCTCTTGGACTCAAGGAAATAGGCAAAGGATTGGAATTTCATCTGTCTCTGGAAGGCATTGCCATCAGAGGCTGGAAACTTGTCCAGATATTTTCTTCTACTTTCATTTCTGCTCTTCCCCACCTGTCTGCTTCTTTGTTCTTTATTCAGGATAGATGCTAATTTTCTTCTGTCAAGATTGTAGGTGGTGGAAGAGGTCTGTTACCCAGTTACCATCTGAAGAAAGTCTTTCTCCCTCTGTCAGTTTGTCTTCCTCTCTCTCTTCCTCTCTACCAAGTACAGATTCCAGGGAAACAGACTGACATTGACCTACCTCGGGTCAGAGGCCTAACTCTGGATCACTCTTTTGGGGCTATTCAGTGGAGCACAATTTGCCATTGTGGATAGGAGTAGGAAAGTTAAAGGATTTTGTGGGCTGGAAAGACACTTCCAAATGTGTCTCCTTAAAAAACATTAAAATAATAAAATTTAAAAAGCCATTATTTTAAAGCCAAAGCCAAGCTAGGTCAAGGTTTCTGACATCCACTACTGCTCTTCCTTGGCCACTGCTTGCCCTTTATCCCAAGTTCTGATTCTTATGGCATACGACAACCCATGACTGAGTTTTTCAGGAGTAAAAGTTGAAAGCTATTGTTTTGTCATGAAGAATAGCTAAATAAAGATAGAAAAAAGAAAAAAAAAAGAGTGGGTGACAAAATTCTAAATATTTTTTCCTTTATAGACAAATCTAGATTTTTTTTAAAATGTTCATTTGAATGTTTCCCATTATGCTGGCATAATCAAAATACCTTCACATCCAGGAGATTGTGGTTCAATTCCTGGTCAGGGCACATGCTTGGGTTATGGGCTTGATCCCCAGTGAGGGGTGTGCAGGAAGCAGCTGATCGATGACTCTGTTTCATTATTGATGTTTCTATCTCCCTCTCCCTCTTCCTTCCTCTCTCTGAAATCAATAAAGAAAGTCTCCATAGGAATAGCTTCTAAATGTTCCTATTTAATAGCATTTAACACCTTAAGCATTTCTTATTCAACAACCTCTCTCTTTCTCTCTCATTGGGTTTTAAAAACATGGGTCTCTTCACTATAGATTTATTTCTCAGAGAATTATAAGTTACTTATGTTTTCAAGGCCATTATTGCATATCTTTGCTTTGGGAAAAGGAACATGGCCACCTTTGTAGAACATAACCAAACCCAAAGTGACTGCCTCCTTTTTTTACATACAGTGGAATTTCATGTAACTTACAGCCAAGCAAAACTGGCTACAGTACAAAATGAAAATGCAGGACTCCTTGGTCAGAAATTATTAAGCAGATCATTAAACCAAAGATGGGGCCCTTCTATGTACAGATTCAGGGTGATGGCACAGGTTCCAGCCCCTGACACCAGCCCTGCAGCCAAGTGTCAGATGAGGCAGGCAATTAACTTGTGGACTTCAGCAATTTGCCTTTAAAATATATCTTCACTCTAAATGAACAGACCTAGTCTAACTTTCTAATCAGAAATAATCAGTTAAAAATTATAACAACTCGCAGACTATGATATTCAGATACAGTGTATGAATGAGTAATTTACCATGCCTGCTCTGTTTCGAGTCTCTACGACTGCATGATTCTTCTGTTACACAATGTTTGCTATTAGTGTTATTGTTTACTCTAAGACTTCTTAATGAAAATAAAACCATTATCATCAAATTGGAGCAGAAAGAATGCTCTATTAAAAAGAAACCATTTCGATAAGGAGATAGCATTTTATTTTTTATTATTCTACAAATTCAAAAAGCTAAGTTCTATAATAAATAGTTTCTTGGGAACACTTGCAGTCTAGCAGAGAAGCAAAAGACTTTTAATTCAGGTTTCAAAACAGACTTAGGAACTGTGATGCCCAGAGATACCTCGCCAAGGCAATTTATCTGTAGCAGCAAATATGCAAATGTAATAACATATTTGAAGTTAGTAATCAGATGTAAACTTTAATAGTACAAGCTAAGAACTAAGGCCTTATCCTGATTGGTAGTTCTTATCTGTAAGATGGAGAGGAAGGGTTGATCCACTAACTCTAGGCTTTCAGTGGATGTAAATTACATGTCAAGTAACAGGGCCCCAATCCTCTGATAAGAGGAGTGAGACTGCTTAGATAAGAAAGAGAGAAGGCAGATAAGAGGGAGCAAATAAGAGGAGAAAAGAGCACAAGAGACTTAAACCACCAGGCTGAGGTTTTCTGTGTAAATATCGTGCCATTTAATTTCTGAGAAAGGCAAGACACTGGAATAATGAATCTTAGCAAAACGCACCGGTGGGTAGCCAGAGATCTGGATTGTAATTCAAGTGCTTTTTAATACCCGATAGGTAGTGTATCCTTGTGCCAGCTTTCTATTTACCTTTGCTTCAGTTTTCTCTTATGCAAAGGGAGGGATTTAGAGTAGAATAATTTGCAAGACTTTGATAGTTCTAAATTTATGTATCTAGTTCTCATAAAAGTTAGATCGTTTTGTAGCAAAAGTTCCAGGCTTTTCTCAACTCTTTCTCTGGGAAATCTATTAACATTTTACCCAACATTCGCTGACTGTCTGTTTGATCCAGATACTTAGTGCTAAGTCCTGGGAATGCTGTGGCAATTCAATAGGCCCCGTGGTGTCATGTTTATATAAGATGAATATAGCATCCTTCTTCATATTAAAATAAAAGAGAAGTGACTTAATTTTCCCACTTATCTACTGATACTCTTGAGAAAAGAAGGTACTGATCATTGGTATTATAACTACTATATAAGGTATCCTGTCTGTATATCTAATATATATATATATATTCTGATAAAGATCTAGGATCTGGTATTTGCTCCCTAAGGTCAAAGGGTGTATTCTCATTTTTTAACATTTGAACTTGACTGAATGAAACCAGTATAATGATACTGGTTTTTAAAATACTGATATAGACTTCTGAATGAAGCTGAAAAGGGTGACAAATTTAGACAACAAAAGCAAATTCTATCACTAGATAGTCAGTTAAGTTGGCAAAGTAAAAAGCCTAAAATGATAAGAAATTGAGTCCTTAAATTTCAGAGCTAGGAGGCTCTTCAAAGTTAATTACTCTGTTTTAATCTCTTCATTTTATGGATGAAAACACTGATATCCAGAGAGGTTGTCTGTGTTGGGAAAGGTCATCCAGCTGGTGAGTATAAGCACCAGGATTTGAAGGGAAATCTGTCCCCTCTACCTTTTTAAGTGGTTAACTCAATACTATAGTGAAATACATATTAATGTAAACTTGACATAGGATTTGACAGGAGAAGGCTTAATAGAATCTGTGTGCAGGAAGTTAGATTAAAAAAAAAGCTACCCTGATTGAAAATATTATCCAAAACACCCAAGAGGAAGTAGTTTCTCCTACACATGATCACGATTGGTTCTTATAGAGACCATGTATGGAACAAGAAGGATGAGTATTAGAATTCCTGTCCTATTAACTAATGGGGCAGTGGCACCTTGTTAAGATTATTTGATTCCTAATGTCCCTGGGAAGGACCAGATATTTATTTTATCTTAAATTCTTATATTGTCTCTCTGAAACTTTAAATCTAAAAACTGAGGAAAAATAAGTTTAACAATGTTGAAAAAATCTAATAATATATATAATATATTTTATATAAAATATAAACATATGTTTACCAATCAAATGATATGATTGTTTTCATTTCCAATTATTCTCAGCAAAGGCCTAGAAAGCAATGTGATATAAAGTGCTGATATGGGCTTTGAGAAAGAGAAATAGTAAGTCTATGACTATTTGGGACTTGTAATTTATGTACTACTCTTTTTTAGTCATAATATTTCTAAATGTAGTCTTTCTAGAAACATCTAACAAAATAAAAGGGAAAATATCAGGGAAACTTGACATTGTGCTAATTAATTATTCTTAGATGACAAACCCTGGAGTGAACCAAAGGGCCTTAAAAGATAAGACTGGATTCTGTACCCTTGGTCAGAGATGTTAACTTAGAGTAACAATTTCAGCTCACTTTTTTTTCTTAGTTATAGGTAAGATCATGGAAACCTCTCCAAATCTTCCTTAGAACTTGGTAGATGTTAATGACCAAAGCTGTCACCAGGGGAATATGATACAGAGAATAGAAGTTATTTTCCTATTTGCCTTTTTTATGAGGAAAAAACTATATAGATCTATGAGAGGGAATATGTATTGCTGCAGCAAGGTAGAATGCAAACAGTTGCTTCCAAGAGGAAGCAAGCAGTCTTTTGTTTTGAGTTTAGAGAGAGAGGAAAGAAGAGAGTAAGAGAGAAAAAAGATTAGAGTGATTTAAGGAAGACATCATGAGCCAAGGAGTGCAGACTGGTTCTAGAAACTGAAAAAAGGCAAGAAAATGGATTCTTCACCAGTTTCCAGAATGAATGCATCCCTTGATTTTAGGTTTCTGACCTTCAGAATTATAAAACAATAAATTTGCATTATTTTAAACTACCAAGTTTGTGGTAATAGAAAACTAATTCAAGGATTCTTTCTAAAACACCATGCCACTACCATATTCTGTCCATCTTGTATATTGCAACATATTTTAAAATACCTCTTACTCCCTGTCTTCACAGATAGTCAAGATATCCTTAAAGATAGACACAGTATATCATTCATCTCTTTGTATCCCACACTTTCAGAGTCAACTTTATAGATGTTGAATAAAGGAGCAAATAACCATGTACTGACATTTATTAAAATACATCTGAACTCCACTCATAAGATGGATTTGACAGCCACTCAACAAATATTTTATGGAGAATTTTCTATGTAAAGGGTACTGTGATAAGTACACACAACATATGAAAACTTGGGCAGCACATCTCTTTTGTGAACATTTTAGTTGCTGAAATTTTGTTACAAGATGATAAGCTTGACATCAACTCAATTCAAAGGAGCATATTGATATTTATTAACTGGTATTACCCATGATTTAGGTTCCAAAAGGACGAAACGGAATGCAAGTGGGACAGTTCCTCAAAGAAAATCCATTTCATAGTTTGGCTGCCCAAATCATACATACCCTTTTCCCTTAATATACAGTTTTAAGAATGTTCCTGCCAAACTTAATAAAACTATTCCAAACAAAACTGAAACTTTCTTCCTTCTCAGGAGGAAATAACCCAAATCATCTCCATTTTTCTATCCAGACCTAAATTCATTATTTCTAGGAAATGTGCTTAAGCCTGAATGGGGCTCTTCATGAGCCAGAACCTAGACTGTAATGAAAAATTTAACCATCCCTACATGCATAAAATACAAAAAAAAGGAAAAAGTTTACTCAAAATTAGCCTTATGTTTCAATTATGATTTTTAAGAGTTGCCTCAATTTCTAATCTATATTCCTAAAGCATTTATAGTAAGTAAGGGATATTGATAAAATTTGGTCTCATTCCTACACATTGAAGTTTTATAACCTATTCATAGTGCTCTCAGGCAATTAAATCAGACAATTTAAATTAAACATTATAGCATCATGTATTATCGATAGGTTATTAGTAAGCTAGTTTATTAAAAAGTTTTTATTAGTAGGAGTAATTACCTAGTCACAACAGTGCTTCTTCCTGTAGCCCTTCAGAAAATGTATATGTGCACATGTATGTGGTAGTTGCTTTTGGTTTTCAAAAGTGAAAACAAATATTGACAAAAGATTGCTTTTTATTTAAGACGGCCTTCCAAACGTGAAACTCAGTTCAGTGAAGGGGCACATCTTCTGGATCTGTTGGTAGAGATCAGTTTGAACTGTTTATCTCTGTTTTCTAAACAGTGATAAGGAAAGATTTCCATTTTGGCAAATGATTTGAATGTAATTATATGTAACTATCTCAGTGCACTTATACTTTTCTTCATCTGATTAATATCTTTCCACTTGAGAAAGTGTGCCCCTCTGTGTATTTTGGACTACCAAATGCAAGCCTACTCTCTCCTTACCAATTCCCCATCCCATCAAATTTTGGCTCATGAATCACATTGGTTTAAATTATCTTCATTCTCTGGAAAGAGTGGTTGTTCCAAATGGTGGCAAGTGATCCATATGGGAACAAAGTCTTTTTACAGTGATTCGTGTAGAGTCTGGGGGTTAGGGTTTCTCAATGAGATTAAGGGTTTTCTAGTCAAGCTTAGAACTTTGAGACTCCATCTTTGTCCTGGACACCTGGGAATAAGGTCAACATGAAGGGAGGCAGGGTTGAGGTAAGTAGGTAGGCAGATAGATAAGTAAGGAGGGAGTGAGGGAATGAGGGAGATAGGAAAGAATGGAGGACGGGAGGCCAATGGAAACTAATTTGTGGCGTATCTTGACCCGCTAAAGAAAATAACCTCAGCTAACTGAACAAACATAACAGATAACAAAAGCAGATAACTGGGATATCATGTAATAGAAGCTAATTTACCTTAATTTGGTTGAAACTTTTTCACCTAGAAACAGAATTCTAATATACTATTTTACCAAAAATCTAAAGACTACGTAAATCATGTCTGTGAGTCATATCTCTCTTCACAGATCAATCTCATAGTAACATTAGATGCTACACCAAAAGGTGTATCCACAACTGTTCACGCCGCTCTAATAGTCTTCATCTTCTGAGATATAAAAAAAAGTTACTCTTATTCTAATTCTACTCACATATGGTCACTAGGGTGGTGAGAGTGGGTCAGAGGCATCCTGCATTTCTTAATGTTAGATTTCATTGTTACATTTATCCTTATAAAACATAAGATACTCAAAATAATCTGATTTGATTTGCTGCAGTAACCACAGATCTTGCTTTCGCTCAAGGAATATGATTTATGTATATACATATATTTGTATAGGTGTGCTTGAAGGGAAGGTATGGGAAATAGATACTGATTACTCTCACATTGGAAATGCAGTCAGAAATTATCATATAATGAGTTTGTCAAGGGCAGTACCTCTCAAACTTCAACGTGCACATAAATCACCTACAAATTATTAAGCTGCAAATCTCTCTTCCATGTATTTACCCAAAAAACTCAAAAACATTTATTTATAAAGATTTATGCACCTCTATGTTCATTGCAGCATTATTCACAGTGGCCAAGACATGGAGACAACAAGTGTCCTTCCATAGAGGACTAGACATACTACTATGGAATACTACTCAGCCCTAAGAAAAGATAAAATACTGCCATTTGGGACAACACAGATAGACCTTGAGAATATTATACTAAGTGAAATGTCAGTCAGAAAAAGCTAAGAACCATATGATTTCACTCATATGTGGGATATAAAACTGAAACTCATAGACACTGACAGATAACAGTATGGTGGTTACCAGAGGAAAGTGTGGGATGAGGTAGTAAAGGGTAAAGGGGGCCAAATATATGGTGATGGAAGATGATCTGACTTTGGGTGGTGGGCACACAATGCAATACACAGATCATGTATCATAGAAATGTACACTTGAAACCTATATGACTCTATTAATCAATGTCACCCCAATAAATTTAATAAAATTTAAAGAAACAGATAATGAAAAAAAAATTAAGCTGTAAATTCTGATTTACTAGATCTAGGGTGGGACCTAAAAGTCTACACTTCTAACAAGTTCCTTAATGATGGCAATACTGCTTATCATTGGTCCACATTTTTAATAGTAGGGTTCTAGGAAACTTCATCCACTCAAAGTGTACCAGGGATAAAGTCTCTAGTCAGGCTCTGTAGTGTAACAGATCCAAGAGTGACATATCTGATGGCATCAATAAGTTAAAATATTTATATATACATATATATATATATACATATATATATATATATATATATATATATATATAGACATATGATAGATGATAGATATAGATAGATGGAGAGACAGATTTTAGAGAGGGAGGAAGAAAGAGAGAGAGAAGGAGGAGAGAAACATCAATGTGAGAGAGATACATCGACATCTTTCCTCCCCTATGCGCTTGGACAGTGGATGGAACCTGCAACCTAGATATGTGTCCTGACCAGAGTCTAACATGAGGACTTCTGGTGCATGGGACGATGCTCCAACCAACTTAGCCACACCAGCCAGAGCAAAGAAAAAGTGTAAATATCTAATGCTATATATTAAGAATAGTGATATAATTAGTTGCTGGTAGATCCTGAGTCCTACAGAGAAGAAAAGCAACACAGTGTAAAGAATAAATTTTGTGGTTTTTTTTTTTTTTACTGACAGAAACCACAAAACTAATCAATGATTTCAGTGAGAAAGTCAGTTAGACAATTTAAAATTATACTCATTAATACCAGGAGAAGATAAAGATATTGGGTTGAGTTACCTCTGAATATTGTCATTGTGACTCTGGGAAAAATTATTTTAAAAAGGAGTTCATAGTAAATATCCAAATTTCCATCCTTTGATGGACACTTGTAAATGTTGAGCACCTTCTATATGTAAATAGTGAGGATGTCTGCATTAATGGAAAGCAACACATCCATTATTACTAATCAGTACTGTTTAATATTAAAATGTGCATTTTCAGTATTTCTGATGTTGAAAAGCTTTGCTAAAGAGCAGCCTTTCCTTAATGGAAGTTCCAAGAAATGGAAACCTCATCTTTTGTTGTCTGATTATTTCAGCTCTTTTTACAAAGATCTCTTGTATAATTTTTTTTTGGCAGAAATGTGTTTCAGTGGAAGAGGGTATAAGGGGATAAATAGTGATGGGAAGAAAAAAAAGAAAAAAATGTTTCATTGCTAATTGCATAGAATATAAATATTTGTTTTTTATGTTTACATTAAAATAATAAAGTTACTTTAATAAATGTTGAAATGAATTAAAACACACACACATAGTCTATCTGTATGTTCATACATGTTTGCTGAATGTTTTATTTTGGTTATTAACATTTATCTTAGTAAAATTTCTGAATTGACTGCATTAATTACTAAATGCAAAACATTTTATCTTTTGTAGGTAAAGGCTTAATAATTGGATTTTAAGAGTATAATAAAATTTATATGTTCCTGATAAATGAAATATTGAGACCAAAGTGTCTTCTATTGTTGGTCTGAGAACTAAAAAGCATATATATAAGCATATATATGTGTGTGTGTGTGTGTATAAAATTGTCTTAGAACTCTCTGGTCTTTATCTGGCTTGACGGATCACTTATTTTCCATTTTTAAATATGTATTCCTTTTTAATATTAAATTTTTCAAATATAGGTATATTACTGGGTCATGTTAAAGATTAAATGAATCAAAAATATATAACATGGAACTGAAGAACTTGATGTACTTAGTGGTATCTACATAGATTTTTCCCAGCTTCTCTTTGAAGAAATAAATATACTAATAAAAATGAATTATTTTCCTATGGAGTTATGATATTTAATGTGTCAATTTTAACTTGGAGAATTTTAAGGGAAATTCTATGATCTCCAGAATTTTATTGACCAACCACTCAATGATAAAAGCTGTAAGTCATATTTATTCTTTAATTATTAATATGAATTATTTATTAACCAGTGTGGGTGACACTGACTTCTCAAAATGGCCTTCCCTAAGAAGCCAGAGTAAATGCTTTATGGAAAATAATGGAAAATGACTGAACATTGCTATCCCAGTGTATTCTACCAGTTTTCATGCTCAAGTAATTTAAATTCCCCAAAAACATGAATAATAACAGTGATTAACACTTCTGTTTTTTCTCCAGAGTAGGTACTTCATCTGAGATAGCAAATAACTTTGGGAGTGTTGTACTGAGTTTCTTTAATACCAGCTTGCCACATTAAAAGTTTTATCCATGGAATGTTGAATAAGACACAATAGTGTTTCTTTAGATCCCTCATAACTTTCTATTTCCAAGAGATCTGAAAACAATACAAATGTGTTGGCAATTCAACTTCTATTTATTTCTAAGATTTTCAAAATGGCATCCTTCACTAGCTAGCCTCAGGGTGCAACTGTGATAAGTAAAGAATACAATAAATTAAAATGCTCAAAAAAACAGCTTAGAGCAATATTAAAACAGCATGATAAGAATCATTAAAATAGTGAATATCCATTACATCGTGCCGCATCACTGCATACGACAATCTGGGAACATTCTTTTGCTTGATTTTGTATAAAGTCAACATACAGAGAATTTATCAAGCAGTTTCTAGCAGGCACTGAATAAGTGCATGTTGAGTTAATGAATAAATATGTAAATAAACACTTAAACATTCAAGAACAAAAATGAAAGGGGAAAAGTTTTATATAGTGCATTAGATGCCCTAAGGAAATTGAAGCCTTGGTTGTTAAAGGGACTGAAATATTGATTTGTATCAGTGAATGTTTTATTTCAGTTAAATTTCAATACATTAGGAATATACCCTAAATCTATTACTAATTGGGATATTTTATGTAATGTATTTTATTTAAGAGGAAAATAACAGCAGGAACAATGATCTGTTTTTAGCATTTCACAGTCTTAATCACACTTGCCTTAGATATAAATAAGAAAAATCTATATTATAAAAAAAAAACCCACAAAATATTTTGATTAAATGCAGAAATAATTAAATATATCATAGAAAAGAAAGAATGAAAAGCAAATAGATTGATTTTGTATAGGCCAATTTTAACTGAGCAAGCCATTTAAAATGTTTATATTTTAGACAGTAAGTATAATACACATGTTAAAATTAAAGTATACATAATAGATTTTGAATCTAGATAATAGTCCATCATGCCCTCCACATAACTGGGGTGCTCTCTTTCCAAACCTGTGCTCAAATTCTTTCTCATAGTTTATATACATTATAATACTTACACTTTCCTTTGAAACACTCATCTAATGCAGGACACTAAAAATTATTTTTCATTGTCTAATCCACTAGACTACAAGCTTAATGAGCCCAAATTCATCATTCTTTTGTTCACCACTCTATCACACTGATTAGAAAAGTCCTCAGCATATTTGTGTTCAGCAAAGATTGGTTTTATTAAATATTTAGCTTGCTATGGGTCTCGGAGATCCTGGGACTCCTACATCTCACAGTGCAATGATCTCCCGAAACACTCTCTTTTCTTACTGCAAGATGCCAGGGGCATACAAAGAAGAGATGATCACCAAAATGGGGGGGGTGACAAATGGCACTTGGAAAAAGTTAGAGAAAAATGGTCTCAAAAGCTAGGAAACCTCAGATTTAAAACCAATTGACCATATGATTTCACCCATATGTGCAATTTAATGAACAAACTGAACTACCAAGCAAAATAAAGACTAACTCATAGATACAGAGCAGGCAGACAGCTCTGGTGGGGGATGGGTGTTGGAGGGATTGAGCAAAAGAAAAAAAAGAAAGAGAACTAATAGACATGGACAACAGTGTGGTGATGGCAGCAGGGGTGGGGTGGGGTGAGGTAGAAGAGGGCATAGAGTAGATGATGGAATCAATCAATCAATCAATCAATAAAATTTTTTTAAAAATTGAAAGGGAAGATATAATTTCTTCTTCCTGAAGCCAATAATAATAAAAAAATGTCAAAGATGAGATTCAGAAAAATCATGTTTATTCAAGAAAACTGTATGGACCATTGTGAAACATTACTGATATACTTTCCCTAAAACAGCTGTTAAAGCCTGGCTAGTGTGACTCAGTTGGGTGAGCATCATCCAATGCACCACAAGATTGCCCATTCAATTCCTGGTCAGGGCACATGCCCGGGTTGGTTGCAGGCTCTATCCCCAGGAGAAGGTGTGCAGGAAGCAGTGATTGATGTTGTGCTCTCACATCAATGTTTCTCTCTCTCTTTCCTTCTCCTTTCCTCTCTCTCTCAAAATCAATAAACTATTTTTTAAAAATAAAAAAGTTGATGTGGCCCGGCCAGGTGTGGCTCAGCAGTTGAGCGTCGACCTAGGATCCAGGAGATTGGGGTTCGATTCCCAGTCAGGGCACATGCCCGGGTTGTGGGCTGCAGCCGATCAATGACTCTCTCATCATTGATGTTTCTATCTCCCTCTCTCCCTCTCCTTTCCTCTCTCTGACTTCAATAAAGATATATTAAAAAAAAAAAAAAAGTTGATGTGAGTCCATCACTGGCACCCCTGTCTCTGAGAATTCTGTCATGGCTGTCTTTGATGTACTCAAGGTCTTCATTAGCCCAGTGGTAGAATCAGCACTTGGTGTGTTTGAGAAGTGGGGAGGTCTCCCAGAACTCTAGAGGCGTGTGAGTGATGGCATTTAGAGACTAAAGTATAAGGGGCAAGTCCTCAGTTCATAGCACAAAAGTATCACAATCCATTATCATAAATTCTAGCAAGGCATATTACTGATAGAGGGATTAAAATACTAACTGTAGATGTTCTTTAACCTGAGCTATTTTTCACTATTGAATGTAGCAGTCTTCTAAGTATAAAATAATGTGGTCTTCTCCAAAACTGATAAATATCAGACACAGGATGCAGTCTAATTCATATTTGCTTTAGTGAAACTTAAGACATCCTAATTCAATGTGGGCCCTTTAATTCATTTTGGGGTTTTGGACTCCGGAGAAGAGGAAAGATTGGTGAACTTTGAATAGCCTCTGTTAAGAAAAGCTGCTTTCAGGCAGTCAGAGTTCTAAGGGAGTTTTTACAGGTCTCTCATTGTAGACTTAATTTTATATGACTTAATTAGGTTATAGTTTATATCTGATTTAAGCAAGAAAAAAAGTTTTGGCTTGGAATATCCTATCATGGATAATGCAGTGCTAGCACAAGGGCTATTGGAACAGTTTGTACTTTTTAACATTTAACATTATCCTGTGGTTTTTGAAGTGTGACCATGCAAAAAAAAATTTAAAAAAAGACTGAATGAAGCAAATTGTGTAATATAGAAAGCAACTGAACTAGATTATATGCTTGAAAATGTATTATACAAATGTTCAAAATAGTTATTTGCAATTTCTATTCACCCATATAAAGAATACATCCATTTTCATGCAATCATAAGTAGAAGCGCATATCTTGACATATTTTGGTGTTCATATTTCAGGAAAACAAAGAAACACTTAAACTCTTTTTATTTTCCCATTGGTCTCATTTCCATGTCCCTAAAGTACCATTCCAAAAGTTACCTGTGGATTTATAAAGTGGTAAACATTCAACTGTAAAAGGTTGAATTTAAAAGGCTGTTTTAGCAGGTACTAGCAGTACCCTGTCATAACCATCAGCACCCACTCTCTACTGTATGTCAAATGCTTCTTCCTTCTGTCATTGTGACTCTCTACCTGTGTGGTTTCTCTGTGCAAAAGAGCATATACCCTGCTCACTCTCGGGTCAGACTGGGAGTGCTGGGAGGTAGCGTGTATAGTTAACCATCCTGGGAGCAGCCCTCAAACAATGAGGAATAGAAGTTTGTAAATAAATACACCGCCTACCTCACCCTTTAAGTGATTACTCTGAGTAATGTCCTGCATTGTCTCCCAGGAATCCCCTCAGGATTATACCCCAGTTGGTCATCTGCTTGTTAACTTCGCATAGGCTTTCTTTCTCTGTCTCACTGCTGTCCCCCTACTGCTGCTTCCTGGGATCAATTCCCAGCTAAAGCTTTTAGGCTTGCTTATCTCCTTCCTTAAAGGTTTGGTTCCGGGGAGAAGAACCCACAGCTCCTATGAAAATGTGATCAACTTAAAAAGTAAAGAACCTAGTGAGCCTAGAGAAGGAAACTGTGGAAAAGAAATAACCACAAGGTGAGGAAATGATCAGACTGAACTACAGGATATAGGAAAAAGCAGGGGGGAAAAAAACAGAAGAGAAAATAATAAATATAAAATGAGCAAAAAATGCTCTGGAGACAAACAAAAATGAAAGGCAAAAAGGATGATATATTAGATTACAAAAAAAACCAAAAACAAACCAACAACAACAACAACAAATAGCAAGAAAGATAGTAAAATCTAGACCAAAAAAAAGATTGGTCACTTATTCCTTCTACCTTATCCTGGACAAGAAGCTGGGTGATCCAGCCACTGTGGGTTCCTGAGAAGCTGTGAGACAAGGTAAGAATAGCTTATGTTCATGGTATTCTTTGGGGGAATCTAAGAACATACATGAAGCATGAGAGTGCAAGCAGCAAACCAAACATGTGTGCTTAATGTATATGTCAGAGGAAAAAGCAGTAACGAGAAGTCAGCGCACGGAGAAGCAAGGAAGGTGAGCATAGGGACATCACGTCAGCGTGAGTGCAAGACCAGGATGGCCTGAGCCTACCCCAGAACTGCTCGTGAGCTGCACTTGACTTTAATTCTTCTGAAAGAGAATTGTCTCTTGTTTCTCCAAGACACCGGACATCTGTTTTCCTTACTCCTGGGTAGATAGGAAAGAGTGGAATTGCAGAGTCTTAGGGTAAGTACACGTTTACCTTTACAAGAAACTACATATGAATTGTCCAAAATGATTGTGCCATTTTCCACTCCACCCAGTGCCGTCTGAGAGTCCCAGTTGCTCAACATCGGTACCGACATTTGGTGGTGTCGGTTTTTGGATTTTAGCTATGGCTGTGGGTATTAAAGCGACATTTTGCACTACAAATTGTAAAGAGAAGATTTGCATGTTAGGAGCATTTGCATGTGTCTGTGAGTTACTTACATATTATCTTCTATGAAGTGTTTATTCAAAATGGTTTCTTCTTCTTCCCGATTGTTTTCCTCTTCCCTTTGGCAAGAGGACAAGCTCTTGTGATCATAAAGCAAACCTTTTTCACTATGTACCACTAGAAGTGTTAGCTTTTCACGTAAGTTGATATAAAACAACTCACAACGTAAAATAGGTTTGTTGCAGAGGCACAGTGTTTTTGAAGTTTTTAAAGATAGTTTAATGTATATATTGGTACTAAAAGAAAAATAAATTCTTGCATGATTTCTAGATTCCCAGGGGCCTGAGCCAAGTAGTAGGTTTCATTTCTCACATCTGACAAGATAAACAAATCTTAATTGTTATTACTTATCTATTACTCCGATTTAACAGATAGCTCCATTATCCATCTTCCAGTGCCTGAGGGTCTCTTAAAACATGCATTGTTTCTTGTTTTCTTTAATAAAGAACAAACAAACAAGCTACCTCCTTATCATAATATCAAGATAAAAAATTACTGTAGCTATTTTATTTAAATTGTATGGTCCCTAAACATCAGATATTGTGGAAATATTAGGATAAGAAGTGTTACATAAGGCAAACTCTAGGTAAAGTGTAATGTCAGCTTTTATGAAAAGGTTACAGTTTTATAACCACTTTCCAAAAATATAACAGGATATAAAAATCTCATAAATCTCATCACATTCTAACCAACATTGAATTGATGAAAGATTAAATCTAAAATCTTGGTATTTTAGAGATTACTGGGACCCAAAGAATTCTTTAGCACCATGTTGCTTAAATATTTGACATTTGTTTACCAAAGGATTCAATAATCTTAAAGATTAATAACTGTAAAAATCATCTTGATATCTAAGTAACAATTTCAATCAATGAAAGGGATTACATAACTGTACCTTTGATTCAGTTAGTCACTTTGAGCCACAATCAATCTTTAGGCCTACAGAATATTATGTAACACAGTAATAATGAAAAATAAATATCTTGTATAAACTTAAGCAATAAAGAGTAAATAATATAAAAATATGTTTTGAATGCAAACTGCAACTTCAATTTACATTGACGAGAAGTCAATATCAAAGTTCTTAAAGCATATGTCCAACCTTTAAGTTTATGATTAAAACTAGAATAGAATTTCTTTGTAAATCAGTGTGCATTTTTATTTCAAAATTTTTGCAGTGCATATGAACAAAATTCTTTGCTCTCTTCCTCTGACACTATCAAACTGCCAGCATAGCACATACTCTATTATGTCATAGTCTAATGCATGATGGTTTTTAAATGATTCAAATAAGAAACATTTCTTAAGAAGTAGAATATGATTAAGAGCCATTTCATTCAGTAAGAGCTGAATCTCCTCTGACTGGTGTAAAAAAGATGAAGAAAAAGTGTAAACACTGAACAGAGATGGCAAAAGTATTTCAGCATCATAAGGGTCGACAGTAGCTGATTGAAGTACCACATTGAGACAGGAGGAAAGTTTTGTCCAGAAAGAAAGAATAACGTGGTTTAACAATAGCTGCTGTGAGCATGGGGTGCACACCCCAGGTATGCTGGCCATGTTTTATAATCTCTTCCCTGAGACCCTTCATTCTTTGTTATTGAAAATGATACAAGAGTCATGCTCTCTTTATGATTATAGGAGAAAAAGTAAAAATAACACCAAACCCTGGTTTTTGGAAGTAATATCAAAAATAAGAATGTGGTATTATGGCCAAAAACCAGGGTTTGGTGTTATTTAAACACTTGACAGACTAGAGGAAGGATCTTATTTGGTGTTATTTAAACATTGACATACTAGCTGAAGGATCTTAGATTTCCTAAACTTTGTCGAAATAGGTGCTCTTGTGTAGGTAAGAAACTCATCAAAGTTATGAAGTAGATGTTCACTGAAGCATAATTTACAATAGCCAAGATATAGAAACAACCTAAGTGTTCATCTATGGGTGAACTGATAAAGAAAATGTGAGTGTATATGTGTGTTTGTGTCTATATCTATATCTATAGCTGTATATTTATATCTATATCTATCTATATAATGGAATATTATTCTACCATAAAAAAGAATGAAATCTTGTTATTTGCAAAAACATAGATGGAATTTGAGGGCATTATGCTAAATGAAATAAATCAGACAGAGAAAAATAAATAGTATACGGTCTCACTATATGTAGAACCTTAAAAACACACACCAAAAATCAAAAATATAGATACAAACATCAGATTGGTAGATTGGTGGTTGAGAGGAGAGGGGTGGGCAAAATGAGTGAAGAGGGTCAACAGGTACAAACTTCCAGTTATAAAATAAATAAAGTCATAGGGATGTAATTTACAAAATTATATAGTTAATAATAATAGTTATAGTTAATATTGCAGTATTACATATTTGTAAATAACTAAGAGAATAAATATTAAAAGTCCTCATCACAAGAAAAATATTCTGTAACAATGTTTGGTGACTAATGTTCACTAGACTTTTTGTGGTGATCATTTCACAAATGCCAAACCATTATGTTGTACACCTGAAACTAATATAATGTTCTATGTCAATTATAACTCAATTTAAAAGCTTTTTAATTAAAAAAATCAGGGGTGAGTACAAAAAATTTAATATGACTATAGAACTACATTTATTAAAAATACTATTTCGTTGATAAGAAGCAATAGTTGTTTTTCTCTGGAGATAAAGAACAAAAAATTCTATGATTACTACTTTCTCCTGACCTCAGGACAAACAATTGTCTTGTGACCTTAGCCATATTTTGTATGACCTCAGACTACATTAAAGACAATGGCTTCAGAATTTCTCTATGGAAAAATAGCGTTGATTTGTAAGTCACAGTTAGATGACACGTCTTGAAGTGATTTTGCAAAGCAAAGTGCTGTTTTATTTAATTGGTGCTTATTTGGGGTATTTGAGGACTGCTGATAAAAACAATGGGGGTGGCTAATGCTCTCTCAAGCCACTGCATTTGGAGAATATGAATGTATTCCATACCAAAATTTTTCTTTGATGTTCATCTAGTAGTTAAGAAAATAATTACTTTGTGTGAAATAAGCTGGTTGTCATGTAGAAGCACTGCATTAATTATTTAACTAGTGATAGTTGCATTGAAGCAATTTCTGATGCCTCATTGAATGACCTGAAGGGCCTGGTCTTGTTTGTTTGTTTCTTGTTTGTATTTTGATGAAATAGCCTGATAAAGGAGTTGTATGATGACTCCCTGAATTTGTGTTTTACAAATGACAAACTTACAGAACAAAGATTTAAATAGTACCAAGTTCCAATCTACAGTCTCATATGAATAATGAGAACTTCTTTCCACACACAGAAGAACATCATCAACTTTCCAAACAGAATTAAATATAAGTCTTTGGGGTCATTCTTCCAACCAATGCCCATAGGTGCTTATATATAAGACTCTCAACTAAAACAAATAACAAGAGGAAAATGTGTCCAACAATGACTTATGAATCAAAAGTGCTTTGAATATTTATTTTTGAAGTTTGAGAATATTTTTAAGGGGTCTGTCAAACCTAATACACATGTAATTGAAACACTAAAGGAAAAAAGAGAATTTAATTTTCTGATTCTGAACACGTTTTGTTGCAGTGAGGAAAAACTACAACTATTGTTCAGTTATTTAGTGTGTTATTGCAACATTATATAACACAGAACATTTATTGTTATAGAAAGTGCTTTTCACTTTAAAGGCCTAAGTCATAAAAAGTTGTGCACCGGTTATTATCATTTACCTTTTCCTTAGGTACATTACTTTTCATATGCTTTCATTAGTGCATTGCTCCCTAGTGTGCAAGTAACTTAAAGTCGACTTGCCAAAGCTCAGCTGGGGAGAAAAAAGGAGTTACTCTTGCTTCAATTCTTTAAGTTGGAACAAAGCATTTTGCAGGAGACGGTGGTTGTAAAAGAGCCAGACGGAGGAGCCTATAAAGTGTGGCCCCAAGCAGAGCATTGCTGTCCCTGATCTGCAAGACTCAATAGACTTCAGGCAATTAATAGATGTTATTTGAGTTTTATGTGATCTTAATTTTGCATAGTTCCTTAACAATGGCTACTCTAAAATGCTTGGTTAATCTTTTTTCACAAAGCTTGATAATTCCTTTTAGTACAAGGTGGCTTTGTTGTTGTTGAGAAAAAGAAAAATGATATGAGGTAGCTATCTTGAACCACTCGCCTAAAAATTTGAAGATTGAATAAATCTATCTTTTGCTGTGCACTGAAGTGTCATTTCAGATAATCTGATGTCCCGTTTCTTGTTACATTTTTGGGCAATAAGTTAATGTCAGCAATAAGTAGAAACCATATGCTTTCAAATATTACATTTTAGGATGAAGCAGTAAAGCTTGTAGTTTACTATCTGTATTACTCTGTTAACACTTGAAAACTATAGCATAAAAATTCAAAGACAGTAAAAAAACATGGATAATAACATTCAAGTGATTCAATGATTTCCTTGGATTCCCCCCGAGCTTATGAAAGAGGGATGCAAAAGATCTCTCAAGTTGCAGCTTGTCAAGTGAAGCCACCGGCTGACAACAGCAAAGTGCTCTCTGCTTTTGCCAACTATTAACATCCAGAAAGCTCAGTTCTTTTAAAAACAATCATTGGATGATTTTGCAAAACAAACAGAAACAATGAAAGTTATTTAACACCAAAAGAAAATATTGAGGAAAAGGAGACCCAGGTTCCCCGACACTATAGAGAAATAAGGAGCTACAGCTTCCCTTCGTGTAACTAAACCTTAGCGAAGCCACAGGAGTGAGACGGATAGTGTCTCATTATTAATCAGTCTTCAGATAACCTAACTTTACTCTACCCTCTGTTTTCGAACAACCTGTGGTTGCTATATCACAAATAGTTCTTCCTCTTTACCTCATTGGCCCTGCTCCCCTAGGGAAATGTAAGGGACCAGAGCTTTCCCATAAAGTCAGCCCAATTGGAGTGAGTCAACGACCTAAAGAGAAGTCTAGGGAGGAGTAGAGCACATGTCGAGAGGCATGATTATCCACAACAAAGGGAAACCTCAGAATAAAATTGAACGTTGCCACTTGAAGTGGGTGGGCCCTGGCTTCAATATCACCGCTTGTTGCTACTTATGTTTATATCATCATTTATTCATCAGTTTGAATGAAAATCATGAGACCATTTAATGAGTTAAATATCCCTGTGACTCCTGATCATGACTTATTTTTTCAATGTGAAATATAGAGTATCTTAGTTGTCTAGATCTGTGGTAAAAAAATTATCACAAACTGGGTGGCTTAATATAAAAGTAATTTATTGTCTCATACAGTTCAGGAAGCCAGAAGTCCAAAATCTAGTTATCATGGTTGTTTCATTCTGGAGATTCTGGGGGAGGAAATCTCTATGCCTCTCTTTCAGCTTCCGGTGATGATCAGGAATCCTTGACACTCCTTGACTTGTAGCTGAATTACTGCAATCTCTATTCTGTGATCACATGGACTTCTCCCCAGTGTGTATCTCTGTGTCCACTTTTGTTTTTCAAAGGACCCCAATTATTGGATTTAGGTCCCACCGTAATCCAGTATGACCTCACCTTTACTTCACTAATTAAATTTGCAAAGACTCTGTTTCCAAATAAGGTCATGTTCAAAGGTTTAGGGTAGGATTTGGGGGAGACACTACTTAAGCCACTGATAAAAGTCTCTGGTATAACTGAGATCTATTACCTAAAAAGACGTAATACTGTTTGCAATAGAATTAAATATACTCTGAAAATAGCAAAGGATAGAGGTACATTCTGTTCACCATATTAAGTGAATGCTTTGTATTTTCATGAAGATTCCATTATGCTAAATATTTATTCTATTTTTCTAAATATATTTACTCATTAGCTTTAACCACAGTACTTGTTTATCCTGGAAATGACTACTTTACTAGCATATATTTCATGAGTAAAAGAGTGACATGGACACTTGACTTTGGAAGAAAGCTTTGACCTCTGCTTTACCCACCCAATCAATTCCATGCCTGTTCACTTATTTGTTTACTCATTGATTGATTTATTCCTTTATTCTGCAAGCAACCAGTGAACTTAACTTTGAGGAAACAGGGAGTTGTATTTTCTTCCCCTGGGATTTTACAGTTTAGTAAGGGAGTCAATAGGTGCAAAATTACTTTTGCACTGTGATTATGTGTGTATATGGATATATTTACTTATTTATAGCATACATATATAATATAAAGAAGGTAAAATATTTATAATATAAATATTAAAGTAGAAATAATAAAATAGGAATTGGCACGATGGGGAATGGAGTCTCTTATATCTGTCTATCATATTTGTTTTATTATCAACATTAGGCTGAGGTTAAGGAAAGCTTCCCTGAGAAAATGATATTAGACATATGTGTGCTTTGAAAAGCTAAGTGGAAATTAGCCTGATGAAATAAGTAAAAGTCATTCTAGGCACAGGAACCAAGATCTGTAAAGGCAAATGCATGGCCTAGAATAATAGGTTTAAAATGAATTCTGTGTGGTTGAAGAAAGGGCACTAAGTTATATATATCTTTGTAGTAAAGTTGTAATAGAAGAGTTTATGAATGTAGAAGGAGACATATCATGACACAGAGCTAAGGAATTTAGATATTTTTCTGAGGGCCATTAAAGTGCTATGAGCAGGAGAGTTTAGTGTCAGATGTACTACTAGAAACTTGGCTCCAGCTGCAGTATGGGAGCTGGATGGAGTCAGGGAGTGGTGATCAAGAAGCAGCAGGAGAGCAGAGGTAAAAACTGATAAGAGCTGAAATAACTTCCCAGAAAGAGACTGAAGAAAGTTCATTTGATAAAGAATATAGAACTTGCAGAATTTTGCAACTAACAGGATATGGTGACAGTAGAAAACAAATAGTTGACCATATTTTATTTGGCCATTTTTTAGCATAAGCTCACTCATTATTCCACAGCATAGCCTGTACACTTTTAAAAACGTTCCTATGAAGTTGAAATCTGCATCTCCGCTACTTGATCTTCATTATTCCTGCTAAAATTACTTAAAAAATAAATCAATCTTCCATACCACTGTCCTTCAGATATATTAAATATAGCTATATTTTCATCCCTACATCTTTATTTTCTCCAGATAAAAAGGAGCCCAGTTCTTTAATTATTTCTTAAATGACATGGTTGCTAGACATCTCTCAATCTTAGCTACCACTTCTAAAAATACTTACATGTAAAACTTCTAAAATGCAGTTCGACTCACGTGATTCAAGATGCTGTCTGACCAATGTATACCCTAGGACAAGCTCCTTGGTTCTGAATGTTGTGCCACTGAATCCAATAGTAGAGCCTGTACTTGCATGATCCTTCTTCCTCATTTGGTCCTTTGCTCCTTCGGTCCTTTGTTCTTTTATTCCTTCCCTTCCTTTTCCTTCCCTTCCCATCCTTCATTCTTTTTGCCAGTTATACTGTAGTTAGTGCTATGTTGAGCTTATGGTAGCCTAAAATCTTAAAATTATATTGTATTAAAGAATCCTTCTCTAACTTATATTTGAGTAGCTATATTATTTTAACCTAATGAAGAAAATTTATATGATTACACAATCTCAGCCCACCAATGAAATTTACAGATATCAGTCTGAGTTCTGATTCTTTCATTTGCCATATTAATAATTTCCCATGCTGTCTGCTCCTTTTATGAAACCTTTACTTATTTCCAAACAGAAGATAATCTCCCCTCCACTCTCTTTGAAAAAGCAATGGAAAAAAATATCCTCAGGTGAGGATTAAAAAATAAATAAATAAATATTTCAGTCCACTCTCTTCTGATTACTTGGTTTCTGATGAAAAGTCCTCTGAAATTCTTATTCTTGCTCCTTTATAGATAAGGTGACCTCCTCTCTGTGGCTTCTTTTAAGATTTTCTCTTTGTCTTTTGTTTTCTGAAATTTGAATGCGATAGGCTTAGATGTAGGTTTTGTTTTGTATTTATCATCATTATGCTAGGATTTTGGCTGTATTTAATATTTGCTGTAGCTATAGGTGCCAGACTCAAATTTCTCTAGCGTATTTGTTTTTGTCTCCCCTGTTGGCTTTGGGCTTCATCAAGTACTACTCCTTAGAGAGTCTTGTCATTACAGGTCTCTCTGGTAGAATCCTCTTTTCTGTCCTGGAGCCTGTGTGGTGTGGTGGTAAGGTGTTTGGTGGAGGGGGAAGTGTTTTATAATCTTATGACTAAATCTCAGCCTTTTTCTGTGCCTATATCCCTGGGCAGTGACCTTCACAAGTATTTCTTAGTTATTTCCATCCCTGAAACAAGTCAGGAAGACACGAGAAGACTAGAGAGGACTAAAGTGGGAGAAATGCTACCTGTAGCATATGATATAAGGTTCTGATAAAGTCTTTTCCCCTGGAGAAGAGGCATTTGCTAAGGAAAATGCTCCATGTATCTCACAAAGATTACTCTTCCCCTACTCCTGTCCAAGCCAAGAGCAGGTATTTTTGACTTTTCATCATGAGAATTGGGTGGAGTTCTTGCAGGTAAAATCCATGAAATGGTAGGTGTCCTCTTAAGACTGAGGTTTTTAGAAATTTCTCACTCACACAAGATAAGCGAAATCATTCAATGAACCCACAGATCCGTGAACTAAATAAATGTTTATTGTATTAAGGCCCAGAGGTTTGAGATGGTTGGTTATGTAGCATTATAAGGTGGTAAAAGATTCCTGATATAGATGACAGGACTTTTGGATTGACTTTTTTAGTTAGTATAGAATAAACACAATGGTGAAATGCCACCTGGTAATCGTAAGTCAATGTAAACCAACACTCTCCAGCAATTGAGAGACAACTCATTCACAGTGTCATTGAAGGGCCATTTTACAACAATTCTTTCTGCCAAATAATCAAAATATTGGCTTTTTAAAAGCAACAAAAGTCTAATAACCCCTTCTTGTCTATTCCTCCTATTAGCATCAATTTATGTTCTTTCAATGTTTCCTATTTAACTGCTATGTAATCCTTCTCATCTACCAGTCTTATCCTGCTTCTGACAGTTGCCTTCTCTTTTCTGGCTCTCTTGCCTCTGTTTAACCTGCCACAGCCTTTTGTTTCCCCACCTGTGCTTCAGGAAGAGGCAGATAACTTGGCATACCTGCCAAAAATTTGTGACAGTAATATATGAGCAGGGTGCTCCCCTGATGTCTTAGAGTACAACAGTATCCTCAAGAAGACAAACCCTCTGTCGTTTGGTTTCCAGGGATACAAACATATCTAAAAATGCAGTGCTAAATACATTTTAAAGTAAGAAATTCTTTTAAAAAATGGAAATGCAGAGAATAAAATAGAGGAAAGACCGTTAGCTTTGGAGTAAGACACTTCTGCAATTAAGTCCTGACAGCCTTTTACCTCCACAAGTTATTTAGATGCTTGAGCATCCTTTTAATCTTTTGCAAGATGCAAGAATTATATGAGATAGAATAACTAAACTCTCAGCATGTTTCTTTCCCCAAATCTCTCTGACCTCACCAACCGCTAAGACTTCTTTCACCTCACTTCTAAACATCCCTCAAGTCCTTTAGCAATTCTTCTCTATCTTAGTCCCTGCAAACTAGTACCCTTCCTGAGCAAAAGTTCTATGGTAGCTAGAATTCAACTACCAAAGACAAAGAGAATAGAAGCTATAAATAACACTTAAAATTTTTTACTTGTATAAATTTTCAAATTGGAATCTTTTATCCTTTTTACATTAATATAAATAATGCTTCCATGATTCATTAATAAAACACTATTTTAAATTCCACAGAACTCACAGGACAAATATGGAAGATACTAGAGCAATTGTGAAAACACTGTTAGATACAATTAATAGAATATAACTAATCAACTTGACTTATGGATCTATAGAATGATGATCATTTCCTGAAGGACCTCCTCATACAAAAGGTATTGGACAAAGTAAAAATTCACATCTTGGTTGTCTGATAATAGTTTTCTCAGCTTTGATTTCACTGGATTATCATGCATTTAAATATCTTTTCAATTTATTCAAATCCCCAAATTTGTGCCACATCCACCTTCATAAGCATTGAATTTTAGATGATGAGGTTTGCGATTCTTCTTTTTGATCAACGGGGTAACTTTCTTGTTCGTACACTGTTCTATAATAGAATAACTTTAAAAAGCAACAAAATCCTTTCAAATGAGGTACCAAGCACTTATTCCATGGCTGAGAGATAAAAATAGGAGCTGCCATTCATTAAATGCCTTAAATGTGCTAAGTACTTTGTGCACATTATCTTATTTAATTCTAATGAAAATGCTTCAGGATAAATATTTTTAGCCCCATCTCATAAGATGAAGATAACTGATGCTGAGCGAATAAGTAGCCTCCTCAAGTTAAAGTGGCCATTTTAATATGTATTTGGATGCAACACAATTAAACTAACAACAAAATAATAACCATCACCCAGACTCTCTTTTGAAAACAACATCCCCACAATTTTTTCTCTCCCTCTATAGAGCGGGATTCATTTATATCTTAGTCAATCCCAAATGCTGTCTGTTTCTCCTTGTATTTCCTCCAGTCAGGATTCTCCTGCCACCTTGCCTTACTCATTGAGTTGCTACTTCTGCTTTTCTAAAGAATTGCTTACGCTATTCTTGAAGGATTTTAGAGAAGGATGTTTTCAGGTCAATGTCCAGGTGAAGAATTGAATTCTAAAGTGAAAATGGGGAGAATTCAAAGGGGGTAGGGATTATTTTCAATTTTTCAAACCCATAATAGAGATATGAAGATAAAAATCAAATGTTGGGTTGGGATAACTCAATGAATTCGGATCGCTATCATAAGGCCTATAGATGCAACACTATCAGCTCTGTTAGTCTTTCGTCCTTGGCCATAAGGATCAGGAAAACTTCTTACAGTCCAATGTAATAATCGAGGAATCATTTTCAAGTATATTTTTGGCACATGGATGCTATTAAAAACTGAAGAATGGTTTATCCCAGCCATTCTTGTATGATATATCAGGAAAGAAAAAAAATATGAAGAATCCAACTAGTTTCTTATAGAATTAATTTAAATTCTTCAGAATAGGTTGCCAGGTTTTCACTTCTGGAGGGAGCAAAGGAAGAATAGCAAAAAAACACTCATTTCATTTGTTGCATGGTGCTCTTTTTGTTTTCCTTGGAGCTATATAAAACTAAACAGAGCACACTGTATTCTCAGAAACTCTACAGCGATGTTAACACTTTGCTCTTATATAATAGTGCTGACCCAACTTGGAAGCTGCCATCAGATTATAATTCCTTCTGAATGATGATAAGCTAAATGCTGGTGATATAATACAATTTCCAGGATTCCCCAAACTGAAGAATTCCTTACTTATCCAAATAACGTGACCTAAAGAAATCTGGGAAGGAACAAAATACATGTATTTTTCTTCTGTAACATTCTTGTATTGGATTTCCCTTCCACCTTATTCTCAACCATGGCCTGAATCTCAACTCTCTAATCCTCTGGAAGTTGAACTAATGTTATATTTTGCATCACTTGTCTTGAGGTTACATCCTTGCTGGACTTCTTTCTCTCCATTACCCACTTCATTTCCCCACTTAATTTTTCCAAGGAACACTTCCAAATAAATCACGTTCACATGAATCCTCATCTCAGAGTCTGCTTTTGGAAAACCCAAACTGAGATAAACATACCATAAAATTGTGAAAATGTTTGATGACCAGGATAATCTAATTAGACTTTATTAAGCATCTATTCAGTGTTGGCACTGTCAAGACATTATTACATAGCTAATGTTCTTTATATTGAAATTTTTCTGTGGCTAATATTTAGGTATATCTCCTTCTCTTGTTTCAAGTTTAGGTTATAAAATTGTGTGTGGCTTAGTGTCCCAAAGAACTTTTCAAACTATCTAAAGTAGTCCCAGCTTTCCATAAATGCTTCAAGAGAAATTAATCAGCTTAGCCATAATTGCATAACTGGCTAGAAGTAAAAGCTGGAATGAGGAGCTTACTCAGGACTTTTTCTAGCCGGTACACATTGGTGTCTTCCTACTATAAATGGACTTTTTTCCCCCTCTATATCTGCCTTCGTAGAGACACAAAACAGCTGGTCACCATCCTTCCTATTTGATAAAGGGTGCAAGAATGTATGATTGCAGAAATCACCTCCTTTCCTCCAGTCTAGTGGGTGATGACTCCACTTGAGGGAAGGAGCAATAGAGGGGAAATTTTCAATGCCGCTGGCCTGCTTCCACGTAGTCTGTGGATAATAGAGCTCTTTGATGTCGGGTACATTCATAACCACAAAACTCAGCTTTCCAGTCAACAGAAAAGCTATTTTACACTACTTTTGATGTGATGAAATAACTTAACTAGACATGGTTAATCACATAGCTAGTGATTATGCCACGCAAGGAAAAGCCATTAAAATAAGCCAAGCACCTCTAAAAAGAACAAAGGAAAGCTCCCCAGCAGGCACACACGCAGCTGACTCAAGTGCTCTGGCATGACTCGTTTTTTTACCATCCAGATTCACTCTCGCTATTTTCATAACATGAAACATAAACATCGCCGCTTCCATGAAAATTCTGCATACCTGCCTAACTTGCTTATTGCTTATTCTCTGAGACAGTCCTAATTTGTCTTTACTCTGTTCCAGACACATATGGCTTTGATCACACCGCCAGGCTGAACACCGACAGATTCTGGGACTAAAGCAGAGAAAGCTCTTTTGTAAAAGTTTAATCCCACTTAGGTCATCTGTTTATTGCTTCATCCAAAACATCTAGGTTTTTAGATGATTTGACCAGTATCACAAATGCAAATCCTATAATAAATCACAGTACCTACAGGTTAGCAGCCTCAAAGGAAAATATGCTCTGGGGATAACAGCACTGACAAGTTGGTTTATTAGTTCAGCTGGTTTTAAAGACCAGCCAAGGTCCTGTTTTCAACTTCATTGTTTATTTGTATCAGTGGATGCTCAGCTATATCATAAAAATAAGCAAACTGGATCCATTGGAGTAGAGGCTTTCTGTGTAGAGGAAATATAAATTTTTGTAAATCTAATTGAACTGAAAGTTAATGAAATATGATATTTAACCCACATTCAAACATTTACAAAAGCCTAGCAACTAAATGAATCAGTGGCCCTGAAATTAAGGTATTAATTATAATATATGACTACATTTTTATTTAAACATAAGCTAAATAAAACAATGAACTGTCTTTAAATAACCTGAGAAGCGTGTGGTGAACTCTATCTAATGTTGCTTGAACATAGAGGGCACTGTTGTATAAAAACCATTCAAGAACCAATGTAGACCTATAAAGGTATAATTTTGCATACAAGTCAAATAGTTTTAGAGGAAATTAACCAGTGCTGTAAAAAGAATTTAGGCTTTGTGCTTATGATTGATCTTTTTAAGAAGGAGTGTGATGAATCACTCTAAAAACTCATTCATATGAAAAACATTGTATTTTCCAATAGTGGGTAAATTTGTTAACTCTATTTAAAAATAAAATACCAACCATTAGGCAAAATAGTTTTCAGTGATTGACATTACCAAAGACATCTTAAGAAGCAAGTTGCTCTCAGTAACCACCAGTTTAAGCTGGACAGGTAGGACTATATCACCTAAAAAGAATGTTCTTAGATAGATAAGTAGGCCCATTAAGTCATTTACTGCTTTAGAATACAAAGCTCTTACCACAATGTGCCACTTGGCTATGAACCTCCTGGTAATTTATTTCTATGAATAGGAGCTTTCTCTTATCATTCTGATTCATTTTCTACCTGTGTTCCTGGAGGCTAAGATATAAAACAAACCCTAGCCTTTTTCCTTGCAGAGACCCACCATCTTGCTACCTAAGGTTACATTAGGCTACCTAAGCCTCTGGTTCATAAATTCCCTTAATAAATTCTTGTTTAATTCTGGAATTGTAAGTCTCTTTTCAGTCTCTTGACCCTGTCCTCCTTTGGAGGTTGGTTCCAATACACCCTGGGAAATTTTTCCAACACCAAAGGGCCATGAAAAGTTTAATTTCAGATGTTTTCAGAGTCTATATCACCAATGAGACAGCTTCAGATGGTGGTAAGAACTCAGAAGAAAATAAGAAGATGGTGTGACAGTGGCTTGGAGAGAAAAGCACTACTTTAGTTTGAGTAGTCAGGGATAATCTTAAGAGGTGTTCGTTAAGATGAGAGCTTCTGTGGAAGAAAAACCTTGCAAACGTGTGGTATAAAGGAGAGAATTCTAGATAAAACGAAGTCAAAGTCAAACCAAAGGCCTTAGGCAGGACAGAATTAGATGACAGAACAGAAAGTCAGCATGACAGAGAATGGTGAATAAAGGAAAGTAGGTCAGAGAAACAAGAAGAAACTAGGTACAAGGTATTTAGACCAGGATAAACATAGTTGTGTTTTTTTACATATAGAATTTGAGGGAATTAATGGTAAGGAGGCTTGGCTATATTGTCCACTATCACAGAAAATGCACATAGGCTTGGAGCAAAATGGCGTAATTGAACCATCACCTTTGAGGACAGTTAATGTTAATCCAGTTTCTCATTCTACCAGGCTAACACCTTGGACCAGTTACTGAACTGTCTGTGGCTCGGTTTTCTAATCTATAAACAGCAATGACAACACTGACAGAACACCCCTAAAGGAGCAAGGGGACAATCCCTGTGAAAAAGTGCTTTACAACTGAGTAGGCATTTTTGGTTTTCCTCTTGTCAGAATAAGTGTTTCTATTTGCTAATTTAACCAAATAAAATTACTTTTTAAAAAGATATATATCTTTATTGATTTCAGAGAGAGGAAGAGAGAGGGAGAGAGAGAGATAGAAACATCAATGGTGAGAGAGTCACTGATCGGCTGCCTCCTGCACGCCCCCTGCTGGGGATCGAGCCTGAAACCCGGGCATGCGCCCTGACCAGGAATCTATACTCAGTC
Source organism: Miniopterus schreibersii (assembly GCF_964146895.1). NCBI lineage: Eukaryota > Metazoa > Chordata > Mammalia > Chiroptera > Miniopteridae > Miniopterus > Miniopterus schreibersii. The sequence continues at coordinate 33,088,084 of NC_138111.1, forward strand.
TCCTGGATCACAGGTAGATGCTCAACTGCTGAGCCACGCTGGCTGGGCCGAATAGTTACTTCTTAATTTTCAGGCATTATAACATATTAGGATATTCGGGATAAGATTCTTTTTTTTCTTGGTTTAGATCTACTATACTTTTATTTCTCTTTTCCCTCACACCATTGCTTCTCTGCTTTCCCTTCTTGATGTTTCGTTTCCTGTCTTTCACACTGGTCTATTTTATACCAATCATGCTATCGCCCTCCTTCCCCTCCTTTATCATTGGTATTTCTTTTCCTCCTGTTGCCCTTTCTCTTGCCTGCTCATCACTGCTCTTCTCTTTGGCTCAGCTTCAATACTTATCTGCTCTGTGACCCTACGGGCCAGAGTGTGCGTGGTTGTAGGCTCCTCTTTCGAACCAATCCCCGAACTCTTTGATCTTAAGGAGGCCTGACCAACCATGGTATTTCTTTGAACTCAGTGCCTTTGGCTTTTCTCAATAGCTCTTCCTAACTTCTGTCTGTAATTTTGCATTCCCCAGAATTCCACTTGCTGAAAGGTGCCAGTTGTGTAGGCGCTAAATATTTGAGGTTTTGTTACGTGATCAGAAATTTGGATGTTTTAAATCAGGGAAATTTAGCAATGCTCTAGTGCTTAAATGAGTCTTAATAAATACATATTCAAGGCTTAAAGCAAAAAAAAAAAAAATTATAAAAGTTTCATATGAAAAAAATTAGTGAGAAACAATGGCAAATATGAAGTGGATGTTTACATTATATTGCCTCTATAAGAAAAATATGAATGATTGTCTTAGCTCTGCAAAAATTCCACTGGAATCCCCTCCCACAAATTTTAAAGTAAAGCAGCTGGTTTTCTTTTGGGAGTGAGAGAAACAGGCAAAAAAATTATTATAGTGTTGTCATAGAAAAGATAGGGTTTGAGGTTAAGGAATAACAGGGAGAGTGAGCGTTTCAGATGTAAACGGAATGAAGAAGGAGCCATCAATACAAAAATTTGGAGAAAGAGCATTCCACCTAGAGGTAAAAAGCTCAGAGACAGGAAGACGTATGCTGAAGCTATCTATGCTACAAGGCTGCATCAGAGTGGGCCAGGGCAGACAGTCTTTGATTTGCACAAAGTGTTTTAGGTCTAAGCTTTGAGGTATCTGTCTATTGAAGAAAATTTTAAAATTTATATTTTCTATCTATATGACTTCTATTGACCAAATTAGAATTTTTAATTTTATCAATAAATAGAACACTCCAATAAGAATTTTTAAAATCAAAGTGGAAGATTATACTTATTGTTGTTTTGAGCTGACAGGTACTTAAATTATAACATTAGTCTTGCTATTTTGCTATTAATATATATCTTTTATATGTGGGATTTTTTGTGTGCAAGTATTTTAAAAATAAATAAGACGTCTGGCCCTGGTGGGGTGGCTCAGTTGGTTGAAGCATAGTCCCATACACCAAAAAGGTTGTAGGTTTGATCCCCTGCTGGGGGGGAGGTAACTGATTGAAGTTTCTCTCTCACATCAATGTTTCTCTCTCTCCTTCAACCTCTCTCTTTCTCTCTTCATCCCTCTCTAACATCAGTAAAACACACCTCAGGTGAGGATAAATGGGCCTTTAACCCTTCTTAGGTTTATGTGTTGCTATTGCTAAATGAGGAAGCTATTTTACATTTTTCTACTTGGTGGGACAATATAATTTTCTAATTCCTTTCCCATTCTTTCTTCATCACTTTGATCATATACCAAGTTCTTATATATGAATGTCTCTAATTTCTATTAATTAAATTAATTTTTATATTAATTTCCGCATCTCCAAATACCTTGAACAATCCTTACCCCAGAGAACTATTTAAAAAGATGATAATAAATATGATTTATAGAACAGTGCTATTAAGACTGTTTCTTTTTTAAAATTTATCTTTATTGTTAAAAGTATTACAGATGCCCCTTTTTCCCCCCATTGACCCTGCACCGCCCCCCAGACTTTCATCACACAAGAGTATTTCTTGAAATATTTTTTATACGCATTTGTCTCCAAACTTTAAAATTTAGCAAGATTTTTAAAAAATCTAATGAGTTGATTTGAAGATATGTCTCTGCTCTGCCACTGATGAGAAAAGGCAATGTTATTCAATATCTTAAAATGATCTGTAATATTCCGTACTACTCCAAAACTCAGTTTTATAGTGGAAAGCAAAGCACATTTGAATGACTGAGATAGTTTGTGGGTATAGTGAAAGTTGAAAGTGTCCTACTCATGTCATTAGAAGTGATAGTGTGAAATTCCACTTTTATTATTAGATCTTACCCACTCTTCTGGATTTTCACAAAAGCAATTTGCAGTCCACAGCTTTTCCTAGAATCTCACTGGAATCCAGGCTTCCTACCTGATTGCCCAAACCTTCAATGTCACATCAGTGGGAGAGTACTAGATACCAGTCGATTACATAGATGTTTTGATTTGTAATATCCAGGCAGCACATTTCTTAATCATATTCTTCATTGGAAGATGATTTTGTTGCTTGCTGGTAGCTATTTCATTATACTAAACTTTACTGCAATATGGCTAAATGATCACTAGCCATTTGCTTAGTATGGGAATGGAGCTGAGGATCTATTTATATATCAAAACACACTTTGGAACAGCCTGGACACATCCTGGGAAGAAATAACATGTATATATAATTCTGGGTAGCATGCTCCTAATTTGAATAATCCAATCTGTTCTGTGTTCTCCTTGCCATCATAATGTATGGGTTAGGATTGTGCTTATCTGAGAGTAACAAAAAACCTTAGTACAGTGGCTTTAAAATAAAAATAAAAATGCTTAATTAGGTCATCCAAAAGGAGGATCATGGGCTTATCCAGCTATATTGGGTTAAATGAAGTCATCAGTGCCCCACACTAATTTTTTCTTTCTACCCTGTGGCTTTTGTCCTCATGGTTGTAGGATAGTGGATCTTAAATTTTTGTTTTTTAATAAGTGCAACTTTTTTCAGATGGATTACCCTTATAATATATGAAAACATGTTACCTTTCAATCTGCCTTCTTAATATCCTAGATTCTAAAAATTCCTCTTATAACATTATTTATCCATATTTCATTTAGCCCTTTCTTCTGAAAATTATAGTTTCTAAAATGTCCTTGTGAACTGTGTTGTGTAGAAATGATACAAATAAATTTTAATCAATGTATTATTGCCCTTGATCTAAATACTATGATAAAAATAAGACATTATAATTATATAATAAAACATATAAATAATGCATAATATGCACAATACCAAATAATGTGTAATATAGAAAAATATAATATTTATTGAGAAATTATGAGGTGGCAGCTTTCATCAAATAAGTGCTTGATATGGAATAATCCAGTTAACCTCAATTTAAAGCTCAGGTACAAGTAACTAGTAATACTCCCATTTACAAATGAGGAAATTTAATTTCAAAGAGGGCAAATACTTGCCTAACATGTTACAGCTAGCAAGCAGCTTTGCTGGAATTTGAATTTAGGAATCTAGCTACAGAGTCATGGTCTTCTTAAATACCATACCACAACTGTTGTGATTCTATATATAAAGTTTGTTTCCATATAGTAATTTTTGCCAAGGTGTATTATATGATTGTTTTATACTCAACTATTCAACTTATAGTAAGTAAATTCCTATATTCTCTTATAACACTTAAAAATATATGTGCATGTGGTGAAGACCTGTATCTGTGTGTATGTGTGTTATTGAATCAATTTTATAATATACTAAGTGATTCAGTAAAGGACCTTGAAATGCATATGGGCCCTAGGTGTTTTGCCAGGTTTTACAATTACATTTCTTTCCCTCTATTTAATCTAACCTCATACATCTGAGTTTTGGTTCATTTTTGGCAGAGTAAGTAAAAGACCTTGTTACCAAAAAAAAAAGAACATGTGAGATGAAGTCTTTAATTATTGTTAATTCCTGTAAAATGTACAGATGTAGCCTTAATGTGTGCTAGAAATTCCAGTTTTTGTAAACCAAGAAATGTGGGACACACCAGTAACCTTGTTGGGGGGAATACATCATGATTCCCAGTTAGACAACAGCTCTCAAATCTATACTCTTCAGCTTTCCAAAGTTCTAACCCAATTAACGTACTGAAGTTCTTTAAAAAAGGCATTGGTATATGGGCCCATCTTGTTAGCATTTTTGGAAAGAAGATAAAACATAAAGTTTTATTCATATAATATGTCCATGAGCTGAGGACAATTTGATTAAGTAACAACAAAACCCATATAAATTAATCTTTGAAAACCTAAAGAATGATGAATTTTAGTAATAGCTTTATTTGTAATCAAAAAGGAAATTAGTTCTAACAGTTTTCGCTCGATGGTTAGAGCCTGCGGAGTGAAGGGTCTCAGGTTCGATTTCAGCCAAGGGCACATGCGGGCTCCATCCCTGGCGGGGTGCATGAGGGAGGCAACTAATCTATGTGTCTCTCTCACACCGATGTTTCTGTCTCTCTCTCTCTCTCCCTTCCACTCTCTCTGAAAAGCAATGGAAAAAATATTCTCGAGTGAGTATTAAGAAAAAAAAATCAAAGAGGAAATTAGAAATACTTTAGCAGCATAATAGGTCACAATTTGTTATAGACCATTGAAAGCCTTTAAAATATACAAACCTTTTGCTTAGCAAAGATAATAAGTCTTTAGAAGAAATAAAATTACCTGATGTATTTTAGGAGCCAATGGATGTCATATCAGTGTTACACAACATAAAAAACCGTATTTTGTTCTTGGTTGGTGGAGAAGCTATATTCCAGAAGAATAAGAATAAATGAGTAATGAAAGACCTTTGCCTACTGTCATGCAATCTGACCAAGTCAGAGCCCCTAAAGGTGCCAATTGTTGATGGAAGAATATTCTGTTAAAAATATTAGATATTCAATAAATACATAGAAATAAAAATTTCAAGTTGGAAGGATCTTAGAGATTATCCACCACAGCGATTTTCTGTTTTCTTTTCTTTATTATTTTTTTAAATCTCTTTTTAAAAACACATGTGTGTGTATATTTCAGCATATGTAAAAAAAACCAACAACCACTGTCATGAGAGACTGCTCTAGTTGGACTTCTCTTAGAGAGTGCCCTAAGGCCCACCTCCTGAGACCCTCACTTTCCCATGTTGTAGTCATTACATTGTTAAGTGACACTGGAACACAGTCTTAAATAGTGATTCCACTATTTGATAGAAATAAAGAGGTTGAGGCACAAAGATATTAGTGTCAGCAAGAATTCAAATCTCCTTTTCCTGATTCCTAGATGAGTGCTCCATCAATCGAAATGTTGCATTGAGGGTTAATGCTCAAGGATAGATGTTAGCACAGTGCAATGCTAGGTCAAATGGAAAAGATCTCTATATTACCTGTATTTTGGAATTATTGATGCCACTGTTCTGCTCCATTAGTAGGGATAATTGTTATATGACTGTTATGACTGCATTGAGTCATTTTGAAAGTTATTAGATTCAATTGAATGCTAAATGCCTTTTGCTACAAGTAATAGGTTTGTTTGGCACTGGAATAAGTTATCAACAGCAAGTTCTGGTAGCTTCAGAAATCATAAAACTAAACATGCATCCTCTTCATACACCTATCAGGTTGCTTATCTCCATTCACTTCTTTATTTAATTTTAATTTTTTTAAAATAAATAGTTTTATTCTAGTATAGTTTAAGAAAAATATAACTGGCCCGGCTGGTGTTGGCTCAGGGATTAAGCCTCAACCTATGGGCCAGGCAGTCACGTTTTGATTCCCTGTAGGGGCACATGCCTAGGCTGTGGGCTTGATCCCCTGTGAGGGGCGTGCAAGAGGCAGCCAATGGATGATCCTCTCTCACCATTGATGTTTCTATCTCTCTCCCTCTCTCCCTTCCTCTCTCTGAAATCAATAAAAATATATTTTTTTGAAAAAGAAAAGTATAACTGGAGAACCTGACATTATAGTAAATAAATGGCCTTTTTTGGGGGGAGGGGGGTTAGTGAGATTAACATTTTAGTTAATTTTATTCCCATAAGTGTATATGAGAAGCCATCTGATTTGCAAATGTCACAAGAAAGTGGCTACTCTCATCACACATTACTCTCACTCTCTTCCATTCAATAAAACTATGAAAGTAAATAATTTTATCTAGGTTGGTGCAATCCTACAATAATTTATGTAAATTCAAAAGTCAGATACAACATTAAACCCAGTCCTAAAGCAATGAAACTCCATTAACACCTAAAACCCCAGTGATACACACCTCTTCCAGGTTTTATTAATTCTCCATTTACCTATAATTCTATGACTCAAATTTCTTCTCATCTGGAAATGCTATTGTACTTGAATGGCAGTCCAGATGAAAGCAGCTCTGGCGCCTACAGTTGACTATTTCTTTCTCTTTCTCTTGGGTTACCACCTTTTTTCTGTCTCTCTTCATTTGTCTAACTCTAGATTTGGAATCTCAGTCTCAAGGCCATCATCTTACTTTCTAGGGGCGACCTGAGGCCCTGTCAATTTCACCAAAAGCACGGAAAAGGATTTTCTTAGTTCAAACAAAAAGAATGAATTTAAAATCAAGGTGTGACGTATAAAATACATGCCAATGCAGAGAAATAAATTAGTTGATAAAGGCCTCTGTTTTCTCTTTTAATCAAATTCTGGCCTAACTGTAGGTTGACAGACACAATTTAAGGGACACCTAACTCTATTTCTTTCCTTTTGAAACATCTTCTTGTTATTGGCTATGGGCCGAAGGGCCTTCATGATGGCATAACTTCCTCTGCTTTCTTAAAACCTTTTCTTTTTGTGTTTTAAAGTCCATGAACCTATTGTCAAGTCTTTGATTTCTGGTGGGCTGTTGATTCAGTTTCAATTTTGTATATGATTATCTGCTTCAAACTGTCAGAAAAAGTACATAAGAGAAGTGGTTGATGTGCTCTGAATGATCCGACTGACTCAGGTTGCCTATCTCCACTCACTTCTTTTTTTAAACATCTTATTTTAATTTAATATTTTAAAAATAGCTTTATTGTAGCTACCCATGATAGAATATCTTTCCAAAGAGTAGTTCCAGGGGATGCATTTGCAGAGAGAGAATGTGACTGAGTAGTCAGGTTGTGGGTGGACAGGTGCACAGCAGGGACATGAGGCTTCCAGCTGGCCCTGAAGGCATACCTAAGGTAATGACTATACAGACCCCATGAATCTCATTCTATGACCTAGCAAGCAGAACACTTCAAGGGTCAACTCCCCTCACGTGTGTGAACAAAAAAAGGTCTATGTAATAAACCTGACAAGCTCAAGAGGGCCACATGGCAGGCCCGACACATTCAGGGACCAAAAGTAACCACACAGAATATTCTGGTTATAAATTCTGAACTGGGGAGGTCATGGCAGGTAGTCACATCACAGGACTATAGCTTCTGTAGTAAAGGTCAATCTTTACCCTATGTGAGCCCTGTCCATTGTTCTTTTGCTTTTTAATTTTTATTTTTTTTTGCAATTACAGTTTACATTCAATATTATTTTGTAGTAGTATCAGATGTATAGCATAGTAGTTAGATAATTATATACTTTACAGAGTGGTCTCCCCATATTTCAAGTATCCATCAAGCACCATACATAGTTGTTACAGTATTATTGACGATGTTCCCTATGCTGTACTTTACATCCCTGTGACTATTTCGTAACTACCAATCTGTACTTCTTAATCCTTTCACTTTTTTCACCCAGGCCCTCAACCTTCCTTCTTAACTTTCTTTTTCATAAATTTTTCCTCATTTCCTCAAGAAGAAAGATTTTCAAAAATAATATGACCACGTATTCATGTCTTTATCCCTGGATTAGGGGTCAGGGACAAGAAGAATTGTCGCACTAAGACTTTGAGATGATCAAAAAGCCAGTCCCATGAAGAGAAAAGAAAATATTTTGTGATTCCACCTTCTTCTCTCCAAAACTACTGTCCTTCTCTTAGTTTAATAATAATATTATTTTCAGAAGAGGAGCCATCAATTCCCTGAAAATAGCCATAAATGGAAAATATTGGAGAAAGAAGGATGTGCTGTTGAATTTCTTTCCTGTTGGTGAAGTAGATTGCTTTAGGACTAGAAATGTCTTGGATGCAAATTTCAAATTTGTAAAGTTTATCTGAAAACTAGAGTTCCTATGTGGATTGAACTACATCTCTATTTTAAGTTGAATACTCTTTATAGAATTCAGATTAATGTAGCAGCCTCCAAAGTGTTTGGCTAGCCCTTAGTTACCCCCAACTCCAAACCATTCTCAAAATAGTAACCTGAATGATCTTGTTAAAACAAGAATCTCATCAGTTGCCTCACCTACTTTAAGTCATTGGATGACCCTTGACTCAAGGACGTATCCGGCCTGCCCTGTCTTTCCTCAGATTTTGCATTTTAGGGGTTGATGTTCTTTTACTTCCTTGTTTACTCCATTCTATCCATCCCAGGCTTTCACGGACTCTTTTCTCTTCCTAGAATGATTTTTCCATCCATCTCTTCCAAATAACTCTCCGACCCCCACATAATTAAACCCGCACCCTGCTTTACGTAAATGCTTGTCTCTCCTTCCCCTCTGCTCACCTGGGCCCGAGTGCGTGAAGCCCCGGCTCCACTTCATTCTCCCGAAGTGCTACTGAGCATCTTTGCCCCTGAGGAGGGAATGGGCACTGTGCATGCTCAACTCCAAATTCAAACCACTGTTTCCAGAGGCTAAGGGGGAAAAGAGTAATTTTTAAAGATTAATATATGCCTGTATATTTCTGATAAATAACTGTGGTAAGAATCTATGAATATGCAGTAATCTTAATAGTGCCAGGCATGGGAAATAGTTGCATTAGCTAACCTTGTCTCAAAGACAAATCCTTGTCCTAAGGCAAGAAACTAGATATAACATTTATTGAAAATGAGCACACTTTCTATGTGATTTTCTTTAAAAAAAAAAAATCCAGATGGATTTGAAATTGGAATTACATATAATGCCACATAAGCGTTCCTAATGTCATGAGCTCCACTGGGATGAAGTGTCTCACTCCAACCCCTCCTCAGATGGTCAATGATGACTTAAATCCTCTTGAAAGCTCCCTTAAGACTCTATCGTTAGTGAATGTCAATTGTTCAATTACAAATCAGGTTTCAAATGTCTCCAAATTCTGCATATTGAAGAAGTAAGTGGGAAAATATTTGAGGTGGGGAAGGACCAGATCAATTTGGACTTTCATTAAACTACACATAATTAACACAGAACAGATGCTCCCCAATTTACTGTGCTGGCTTCAGACCCAGAAAAATTCTCTTGGATAGAACTTAGCAAGGATATAAAACTAGTAAAACCAATATATATTCTATAATAATTTATAAAAATATTACCATTATCTTAAAATATGTATATGCCTCTGTGCATGTCATAGAAATAATGCTACATAAAGTTATTTAAACATAAAATTATTTAAACACTGAAATCTCCATCTAGGTGTTGAAAATTTAAAACACACAATATTGATAAGGACATATGAAAAATGGGCAAGTACTAAGTTGGGTATAGAGCAAAATATATTTATTTCTAAAGAAATAACACAGCTTTATAAATTTTATATATGTATATATTCATACATATATGGAAAATATTGTAGGGCATTCACAAAATACTAGTACAAGAATATAACTTCAACACATAGAAAATATCACACACCCTAAAAAAGTACCATCTGCTAGAAAAAGAGACCAAGGCTTTGTCTAAATAACAATTCCAAAGAGAACAAAGCTTTTTAAAGAGCAATACAATTATGAGTATGTAGTCATTACCTTGCCAAATATATTAATTCTAGTTTTAAAAAGTTAAAAAGATTCATCTTTTCCATTCTTTTGAAACTATGATTTTTGCATATCTGTATTTATAGATGCTTAAAATGATATTAATTACTTTTATAATAAGGATATAAACATATTTGGTTTTTAAAAACAATAAAAATAGTTTAATTTCCTGGGTTAAAGTGTGGTCATTGGAAATGATGCAAATATTTTCCATATAAAGGAAGCAGAAAAGTGGTAAGAATGGAAATTTAATTGGAAAGGGAAATTAAAAAATGTATAATCTATCCATCTACAAGCACACACACACACACACACACACACACACTCACCTAATTTATGGAAAAATATTCTAGTAGGTACATCAAGACGGTAAAAATCCAAGCTTATTTTGATTATCTGTGTTTTTAAAACTCTCTACAATTCACCTCTGGCATATCACTTAAGATCTACAAAGTTAGGTTCTCTGATTCAGTTTCCAGTTGTACCATTCACTAGGTGCCTGACATTGTCTAAGTTACATAAACTAGCTAAACCTCAGTGTAGCTATTTACAAAATAAGGATAGTGGCCCCTCCAGCATAGTACTGCTGCAGGGATTCAATCCTAAGATAAAAACCTAAAAAACATACTTACCAGACTGCTTAGCATTTGACACAAAATATTTTAGTTGTGGCAATGACGATCATGATCATGTAGATTATGGTGAAGACATAATTAACTATGTAAGGATAATAGTTGTGTTATAAGGAGGATTTGGCTATTTTAAGGACCAACAAAACTGATTTAAAAAAACTAGAATTAGATTACTTCTGCTTGATCAAATAGTCTATTAGACATATTTAGTAACCAATTCATGTTTGTCAAATAATCATTCAGTTCTGTAAATAATGACTAACAGGGTGCCACTAAAAGACCTTTAACAAAATGTCAACGTAAGACTTGCACCTGTAAAGTGGCAGTTTATAAAGATCTTGATTCTTGATATACTGATAAGTTTTAAGAGCTCCAAGCATACTTTTTTGGACTCTTCAACTTCCTTAGCACTTATCAAAGCTGAAACATGGGCTTATTTACATTAAAGTATATAGAAATGTTTAACCGCAAATATACCTTTTTCTTCCTAGAAATTTTACACTGAAGTTGAAGATGAAATATTTTATTTTGCCAATCCTGTGTATCATTAAGGTAGGATAATGGGAGGTAGCATTTATTAACTATTTATTCAATAATCACTTGTTAAGCATTGACTGTGAACCAGGTATGCTAGGCAGAGTAGAGAAGGCAGACATAGACTCTGTTCTCACAGGTGTCAGATTTTAGTATGGGACACAGGCAGAAAATAGAACATTACAGCCCAGGGTGATAAATAGTATGAAAGGGGAGGTGCAGGCTGCCCAGAGAGAGAAAAAGACATAGACAGCTTTTCGGAAGGAACCGATGTGTAAGTTGAGACCCAAAGACTTACCTGAAATTAACTAAGTGAAGAAAGAGAGGTAAAGACAGAGAAAGTGGTATGTGCATATGCCTGGAGTAAAGACAGAATATCATGTTTTCTGGAAATCGAAATATAGTATAACTAAAGGAGAAGAACATGGGGGGGAAATCAGCTGAGGAAGTCAGCAGGGGGTGGTTACAGCAGCCAAGCTCCACTGCAAAGGGAGCTGCATATTCTAGTACATGTGAGATGCCTTCTGAAAATATTCACTAAACATGAGTTCAGAATCAAAAATCGTAAATCATGAAAAGAGTGCAGTGTAGAAAGTTGTAGAAACAATGACGCTTATTGCTGCTCATTGCATATATCTATGTCAGTCAGGGTTCTAGCGGCAAACAGAATTCACTCCAGATGCCACAAGTGAATATGCTTAAATAGAACCTACTTACAGATGTATGTCAGGGTTACGTGAACAAACGAGTTATGGAAAAGCACCCAACTGACTACCAGTAAGATGGCATTGTAACCCCAAAGCTGAGAAGAGACCAAGGGAGGCAATAGATTATCAGTGATGGTGAGAATTGTAACTCTGGAGAAGAGGCCATGTGGAAGATGCTGTTGTAATGGGCTGGACAGATAAAGTCATCTGGAGACACATCAAAAACAGGGAGAGGGTGGGGAGGAAATACACTGACCTCTGTCTTTCTCCACCTCTTTGATCTCTTGCTGGGATGTCCCATTACCTGAACCCAAGAAGCCAGCTAGTAAGCTAGCGTCTGCGATGCAGCGTCTAGAGGACAGCATCCTGGAGCACAGGAGAGGAATGGAGAGGCGTAGGCATGGGGTGGACGTGGGGGCAATGAGAGAATAACCAACACGCATGTGTAGAAAAGTACTTTTAAAATGTGAAGTTTGCAAGTTTGCAAACCAGCTTCCGAAATATGTTATCTTTAGAGAACTAGGGAAAAGACTGGCTTGTTGAGCAAGGAAAAGAGACCCAGCCCTGTGGACGGAACGGTCACATGGAGGGAGGAAAGAAGGAATACTTGTCTTTTTGCTCACTGAAATAAAATCAGATGAGAATGTCTGATGGTATAGTTTTCTATGGCTCAAGCTACCCTTAATATACACTTTCTTAAGAACACTTGGGGGAAAATATGGCAAAATGGCAACATTTGTTAAATCTGGGTGGTAAAAAGAATTCATACTTGTTTTTTGTACTTTTTGTACTTTCTTTTATGAATAAAGTAGCCTATGATTTCTTTTTAAAAGAAAACATTCTGCTAGTTTAGCATGCTTGAACTCTCTCTAGACTAGTGGGTTCCAAATTTTAATGGATCACAGATTCCTTTGAGAAACTGAAGAAAGGTACATTTTTTCCTTTGCAACACCTCGCCTCAGCCCAACAAAGAATCACACACACATTGAATACATAAATTCAAAAATGTTTATATAATTTCAGAGAGTTCATTGACCAGCCCATTTCTGAGCAACCTTTGGGTCTATAAGCCCCAGAAACAGTGGGTAAGCGCCCTGTAAACAACATATGTCTTTAAAGCAAGGCTAAATAAAGATCTTCAGTGTTATATAACGTTTGACAAGAGAATGGTTGCATGTTTATTGAATTGACTGAAATATTCAAACATACCCAGTAATATAAAAAGCAGGATTGTGCTCTGTCCATTTGTATGATAAATGGCAAAACTTTCTAAGATCTAATATAAGTAAAGAAATCTAAAAAGAAACTGTGTTTTCACCATTAAGTATGATGTTAGCTACATGTAAGATTGTAGATGCCGTTGTCAGGTTAAGAGAGTTCCCCTCTGTTCCTAGTTTGCTGAGAGTTTTCATTATGAATGGAGGTGGGATTCTGACAAATGTTTTCTTTTGCATCTATTTAGATGATCACATGGTTTTCTTTCTTTAGAGAGTTAATATGATGAATTACATTGATTTTTGAATGTTGAATCTCTCTTGAGTTCACGGAATGAGCTTCATTTGATCATGACATATTATTGTTTTATATATCCCTGAAAAAGACTTGATTATACTTTGTTAATAATGTGCCCATATTCACGAGAGAGATTAATTTATAATTTTCATGTAATGTCTTTTTCTGGTTTTGATACTAATTCAATACTAGTCTCAGAAATAAATTTGAAAGCACTCTCTTGTCTTCTGTTTTCTGGAGACTATGTAATATTAATTCTTCCTTAAATATTTGGCACATTTCACAAATAAAATCATCAAGGACAGAAGTTTTACCTTTTTTTTTTTTTTTTTTTTTTAATCCTCACCTGAGGATATACTTCCACTGGTTCCAGAGAAAGGGAGAAGGAGAGGGAGAGAGAGAGAGGAACATCGATTCGAGAGACAACGATCAGTTGCCTCCCGCATGCCCCCCAACTTAGGATCGAACCCACAACCTGGGTATGTGCCCTGACCAGGAATTGAACCTGTGACTCTTAAGGGTTCATGGGATGATACTCCAACCAATTGCGCCACACCAGCCAGGGCTAGAAGTTTTACTTTTTTTCTGAGGTTTTCAAATACACTCAAGGTTATATATTTTTTCTTGAGTGGGTTTTAAAAGTTTGTGTTTCAAGAAATCATTTTACTAAGTAAAGAAAAAGAGGTAAAGGTAGAGAAAATAGTATGTGCATATGCCCAAATTGTCAAATTTATGGGCATAGATTATTCATTGTATTTCTATCCTTTTAGTGTTGAAGTCTGTAGCGATATCGCCTCTTTCATCCCTGACATTGCTAATTTGTGTCTTCTCTGTTTTTGTTTTTATATTTTCTTCATGGTCAGTCACACTAAATTATCTAACGAGTTGTGGTTTTTTTGTTGTTGTTGTTTTGTTTTTAAATATACCTTTATTGATTTCAGACAGAGGAAAGGAGGGGGAGAGAGAGAGATGGAAACATCAATGATGAGAGAGTCATTGATCGGCTGTAGCCCGCAACCCGGGTGTGTGCCCTGACCTGGAATGGAACCCCGATCGCCTGGATCCTAGGTCGACGCTCAACCGCTGAGCCACGCCTGGTCGGGTGAGTTGTGTTTTTTTAAGAGTCAGCAGTTTCATGGATTTTCTCTATTGGTTTCCTGTTTTTAACTTCATTAAGTTTTACTTTTATCTTTTTTATTTCTCTCTTTTTCTTTGCTTATTATTTAGACTCCTCATTTTACCTAACTATTAAAGCCAAACTGATATAGTATGGTCCAAGTCCTCTTCAATCAATCACAATGTAAGCATAAAGTACCTGACATGGCCCAAGGCCACACAGAAGTAGACAAAGAAATGTACAAGGCAGGATAACCTAAGCGTTCAGAGATTATCTCCAAGGACCTGGTCAAGGGCCATTACTTTGAAATATCCAGAGTTTGAACAACCCAAACCTGCTGAGTTCATCCTTTATGTGCACTAACATTTCTTTTTTCTCTGAATGCCATCAAGATTTTCTCTCCTATATATTCATCAGTTTGTATAGAATATGCTTAGATCTTTGTTGTTGTCTTATTTTATGTATTTGTCTTATGTTGTGCTCCCTAAGGTTCTTGGATCTATGTTCTGTGGTTTGTCTTTTAATTTGGAAAATTCTTGGATATTATTTTTCAAATATTTCTCCTGCACTAAAAGCTTTTACAACTCTTCAGCTGCTTTGACTCTCATAGGACCCTTTAAAGCTTTTTTCATCTTTGCTACTATGTTTTTTATTTCTAGCATTTTATTTGATTCATATAATTTTCATCTTTTTACTGAAATTACCCATCAGACCTTGCATTTTATCTACCTTTTCTCTAAGAATTTTTAGCATATTAATCATGGTAATTTATGTTCCCTGTCCTAGAGTTTCAACATCTGTGCCATATCCAAGTCTGGTTCTGATAATTGCTTTGTCTAAGAGGATTTTTTTTTTTTTCTTGCCTATTTATATGCCTCATATATTTTTTGTTGTAAGTCAGACATCTCATGTAGGATAGTTGATCTGCTATAAATATATTTTATGCCTGAGCAAACCTTTCCTTCTGCTAAGTCTGTCATCAAGGAGATTGAATTAATCTAGTTAGGAACCAGGCTGGATCTGAGATGTAGCTATGGTTACTTCAGTACAACATAGGCTTCAAATTCCTGTAGAGATAACGTGTGTTTATAATAGTACAGTTAGTGTTTCATTATAGCTTGTAGGTGTTCTTTTCACACTCTGCCTCAGAGAAGGTCTCTGCACAGGCTGTTGATCTTCCCCTTGTCCACTTTGAGCAATACTCTGCCTTTACTTGTTATTCAAATGTGTTAGCTTGGTGATGGGTATTACAGGGGAGGAGTACAGTCTTTGTTGTTTTTAGTAAGTCTCAGTCTTAGGGTGTGGCCTTCTTGGTTCTCCTGCCTATCCCCTAACCTTTATTTATGGGATCTGCTCATAATCTTGCCCTTATTCCAAAAGCAGGGTTCTCTTCCTCTTTCCCAGCTCTAGTTTGACCAGTGTCCTAAGCGCACAAGTGTTTGTTGGCCTTCCACAACATATGCTGGCTTCTGTTCCATAGTGGAAATATGGAAAAAGGATCTGGTCAGAGCTTCTTCCCTTACTTCACAGCTATTGTTCCCTTCCCCTAGTCTGTGCACAGCAGATACTTCTCTGTCTCTTTTCAGTCATTACTGTGAGTGCTCAGTGGGTTTTGTGGAGGAAGAGCTTGCAAGAAGATGCAGACTCCCCCAGTATCTGTGGCCCCAGGAGTTTTACACTGCTGCATCAGCTTGAATTTCACTTTTATCAATTTTTCAACTATTATAGCTAAACCCACAGGAGTTTCTTGTTGTTTCTACCCCAGTTCAGTGTGTGTTTGCATCATTCTTCCTTACATTTCTTCTCAGGGTTGAGGTCAGTTAGTGATCACCTCTCCGATGAGTTAAAAGAAGGTCAGGATTTTGGAGTTAGTGTGACTGATTTTTATTGTAAGGATAAGGAAACTGTTCTTTCAGCTTTCTGCATCTTAGGTGGTAAGTCATAAACCTGGCAATGAAATATTAGCCAAAGTGAAATATTTGCAAGTGTTTAGTTGCTACTACTTACCCATCCGGCCTGCTCTGATTCTGCTGTGTGATCTCAGAAGCATGCATTTGTATAGAAGAACCATAATGTGAAAGAAGACAGCCTCCTTGGATAAGTTCCTATATTTGTAATAGACACTGTGAATGAGCAAACTTTGTCTTAACCCATCGAAATTGTGAAGTTGTTCATCATAGCAGCAGCACCTAGCATGTTCTGACTAATACAACACTTAATTAAACTAGAATGTCTTGGGTGATGGCAGAGGCAGCATTAGTAGAACAGAGGCAGAGATAAAGATGTGTTTGTAGAATATAGGAGGAAACAAGAACCACAGGACTAGGGAACTTTTTCTAAGGCCTCAAGAGTCTGGGGGCAAAAACAGAAACCCAATTATTAAAAACCAAAGCATAAGGCAAAGACTAATTAATAGAGTTAATGACATAATTATAGATTAGTTATAGTAAAACTACAGGCAAGGCCAAAATACATTGCCTTGAAAATGGAAACAAGGTAAAAACAAGTCACTCAGCAAAAGTGACTCACTGTGAGTAATGGGCTAGCCAGTTCTTTCTGATCCCCAGCATCTTAGACAGATCTCTTCCTAGAATGGTAATTGGCCTCAACACTGAAAATATACCTGCAAGGATATACCACAAAAAGCCAAAAAAAATTGTTATAACCCAAAGTATGACTAAGAGCCTTTGTTGGTGGAGAAATCCCTTAAATAACAGAATATATCATCTTAATCAAAATACCATTGTGAACTTCTCCTTCTGTGGCAAACAGCTTGAATGCTAAGACACTTCCACCCACGTCCATATGTCTCAGTGTTAAGCTCTGCCAGAGTGTCTGCTTGCCATTTGCTCTGTCTCTACAATGCCAAATACCCAGGTGAGAAGTGAAATATTCAGTCAGTGTTTCTAAACATCCAGATGTTGGTACCAAGTATGCAAAATATCTCGATGCATGACAGTTTTTTAACTTTTTCATCTGCCTTTTTTGGCATCACATAATATGAACGAACCATTGCATAGATGCTTAGGACTAAGAAAATATAGAACTTTGTCACAAATCAGCACATATATTTCTTTAAAGTATTAGACAACCTTAGCCTTGAAATCTTAGGCTTTAGAGGACATCTAATGAAACTTCTTTCATAATCTATTTGTGGTATCTCTGCAAGTAATCCAAGGGGACTCCAGAAAAACCTGTTTGATATCAGGAAAGATTAACCTCCGGTCTCTGGATTTAGGTTATACACATGCATATAGCTTCATTCAAAAAGCATTTGTTGGGTGATTCTTTTGATCCAGGGCCTATGAGTCAAAAAGACAAATAAGATATGGCCTTAAGGATCTTACCTCAGGTTAGTAGAGGAGAGCTGCAGAGGAAATGGAGAGAAAAGCCCTGCTTGGAGTGATATTTAAGACATTGAGTCAAGAAGATTTGGTGACGATAAAATATATCTATCACTCTTTGAGCATCTCTTAGTAGTAGGCATATAGTAGGTATGGCACCAGTTTTTCCCCATTTAATCTGGATAAAACCCTTAACACATAGCTATTCTTATTCCCATTTTATGGCCATTTAGAGGGATTAAGTGACATTTTCAAGGTGATAATACTTGAAAATTCAGAGAAGATGGTTTGCAAAACAGAATCTTCCCCCTCTGAACTTCTTTCACTGAATTGCTTTCCTCCCTTCACATATCTCTAACAAAGCTCAGGTCCTCAAAACCTTGATTTTGTCATTGCATGAATGACCAGACCCTGGAGAAAGTTTGGATCCCAAGATTCTTGGAGATTTCTACTGATGGGATATAAATTACCCAAGAAAGCCAAACCAGCCAAAATAAAGGAATAATACATAAAAGAATGATTGACACTAAAAGATAGAAGAGAACTCAGCCTCCTACATTGGAAAACCAGAGAAAATGAAACAGGCATAAATGTTAAGAGCAACTGACAGAGCTACTCAGGTAGAACTGGGTTGTTTCCTAAGTAAAAGAGCACATTTTCCATCTTTAAGGTGTCAGATAAAAGCAAATCTGGACTTAGATAAGGAGAGGTTTTAGTCAAAAAGACTATTGTAATAAGCAAAATATTCTAATCTTGGCATCTGCAAGTGTCTCAAAAATCAAACAGATGTTGATTGTGCCTCAATAAAGTGGTTTTAAAAAAAATCAAACAGGAGAAAAAAAGCTTTTCTTTTATAGGGAGGGGTAATTGGGCTAGCAGGGACTTTTAACGGAAAATTGAGCAAGTAAGGGAGTGAGCAGATAGCATGATAGAGGAAGTCTGATGGGAAATGTTTCCTGCTGTGGTCAGCTGAATCTCAGGATGAGCTGTTAAGGGGAGATGTTCTGCATTTTAGTGCTGGCTCATATTTGGGGCCCGTGGGGAGAAAAAAAAAATCTGACTACAGTTTGGTCAAGCCAAGGCAGAGGGTAAGAAATGGGCATCTGTAAACACTTGGTGAAGAGCCATCTGTGGTATTGACCTGTGAGAGAATCATCTATTTTACGTGCCAAGTTTTACTTTAGCTCTAGTGCCTTTCTCCCTACATTGCAGGCTCATTTTTGTCTCTTTTTAATGCTGCTATGATTATAAAACCCAGTTATAAATTGCAACACTTAGGATCCTCATTGCCCAACCTTGACTTCACCCTGCTGCTGAACCAGTTTTCCCTGGATAGAGGCATAATAAATCCACCCAACTCTGAACCCTTCTGCCCTGTTATAGGAAGTTGGCGCAGGCTGGCTGGTGGATTCTCAAGAAGTTTTGTGGGGGTTTTTTGTCATCGTTTTTTTTGTGTGTGACTAAGCCCTTGGCACAAGAAGCCCTGTTGGATTACATTTCCTGGATTTCAGCTTGAAACTGGAGCATTCCTCAGATTTACTCATTTTGGTCCTCATGGAGCAACTTGTTGAAGGGGATATTCTGAATCCTTACCACTGGTGCTATGAGACTCAATGACCCATTCTTAAATTCCTTGGGAAGCTTTATTTAGAATGTAAATGATTTCACAGCAGACAGTGGTTTACATGTTTCTGGTAAGAGATATGTGTCGAAAGAAATTTGACCACATGGAATCTTGCTTTAAGCACCTTTGGTTTGATGTAATCTATGATTTTTACAGCTGATAAAAAACAAAATCCCATCCCTACTAGTAACATTCAAAACCTATATTGTAGCCATTAAGTAAAAGTTCAATTATTTAGATGCATGTTTCATCCTGTGACATGAGTGAAATGTAAGATGCAACAAAGCTTGTAGATTTCCCTTATTTTGCTGTTTATTTTTTTGTTACTTTAGGGGAGTACAAAAAGACAATAAAGTGCTTGAAGAATAGTTTATGATTTCTTTAATTTAGCTTTTTCTTTCCCATAATGTGGCTATTTCTTTATACTTTCTCCTTATTTATAGCTTTACCATGGTACAGTAATTGTTCATTGTAATCCCAAACTTCTCTTATAGAGATTGAATTATATACTCAAAGAAGGCGAGATAGTCTGTAGGGAGTGCAACAGGCAAGTCATTTTGGATTAATGCTGGTCTTACAAGCACAATATGTAAGTTATAATGAAACACATGGGGGTCTGGATAATTTACTGCAGTGCACTAAAGACCACCATACATGTCCCAGAGGTGAAGGCTTGAAATATTTAAAGTTCAAGAAGGCAAACTGAAGAAATACTTTTTATATCTAAAATACTCTGATTACCATGTGCATCTGGATTACTGGCAACAATTTTAATTTCCTGGGTTTACAAAAAAGGAAAAGAAAAGAAAGTAACAAGAGAAATGAACACCATAATGTCAGAACGTGGTCATGGTTAAAGGTATTGGCGGTAATTCAGGCCTGATTAAAGTTAAAGAGAAAATAGCTTATATAAATGGTATATTGTTTTTCTTCTATAAATGAATGATTAGAAAACTATTGAAAAGTTCATTTCCTACAGCCCACCATATATTCTTCTTGAGAATGATTCCAAGACCATCTTATTTACTGTTCTGTTTCTTAAAACCCATCATTTTATAAAGGGCAACCACTTCTGAAGTTGATCAAGAGTGAACAGTCAATACCTAGGAAACAACTATAATTCCCACAACTATTGTGTACTTTATTTTAAATGGGTAATTGTATCCTTTCCAATTATTGGGTGAGATGGGAAAGTAGTAAACAATATTATAAATCTTTGGAATTCACTCTATGATAATGACATATTAAGTATCTGGGCAACTAGAATTCATATGGCCAAACAGAACTGAGAGGATGCAGTCCTCTGTAATTCTATAAGGATCATGAACACACAGGGGAAAGAAAGTGGCTACTCAGCACCAGTATTGCTCTGTGGCTTATCTAATTGTACACGGCCTAGGTTAACTGAATTAAGGACATCTCCTGCTGTGTCAAAAATAGATCACAGTGCCTAAAGTTGATAATAATTGACAAAGACAAAAAATTGTGCTGCAAATGACAAGATGCCTCAGAGGATTATCAAATTTATTATCTTGAAAGATTGGATTTTCAAACTATCAAATAGGAAGAGGGAAGTTAGGAAAGGAAAAAAAAAACTAAGACAGTTAATTGAATTTGCAAGGCATGAGTGTCAGCAAGGGGAAAATCAAGGGAATTACATAGGTAATTCAAGGAAAACTTGACACTCTTCCTTAAAGCTTCATATTTTCAGTTTATAGTTTTATGTAACTCTCTCTGTGTGTGTGTGTATGATTTTTGTGTTCCCTGATGATTAGTGATGTTGAACATCTTTTCATATATGTGTTGTCCATTTATGATTTCTTTGGAAAAATGTCTATTCAGTTCCTTTGCCCATTTTTTAAATCAGGTTATTTTTGGGGGGGGGGCTATTGAGTTATGTAAGTTCCTTATATATTTTGGATATTAACTCTTTATCAGATATATGGTAATATTTTCTCCCATTCCATAAATTAATTGCCTTTTTAATATATTGAATGTTTCCTTTGCTGTGAAGAAACATTTCAGTTTGATGTAGTCCCACTTGTTTATTTTTGCTTTTGGTGCCTGTGCTTCTGGTATCAAATCTAACAATTCACTGCCAAGAACAATATCAAAAAGTTTTCTGCTATATTTTCTTCTAGTAGTTTCACAATTTCAGGACTTTCATTTTGAGTTGATTTTTGTATATGGTATAAGATAAGGGTACAGTTTCATTCTTTTGCATGTGGATATCCAATTTTCTTAACACCATTTGTAATAGAGACTATCTTTTCCCCATTGTGTGTTTTCTTGTTGTCTTTACTGAAAATTAGTTGACCATATATACGCAGGTTTCTTTTTTGGCTCTTTATTCTATTCCATTGGTGTACGTGTCTGCTTTTATGCCAGTGCCATACTATTTTGATTATTATAGCTTTGTAATATAATTTGATATTATGAAATATGCTCTCATAATCCCACTTCTGGGTATATAACTAAAGCAAATCAAACCATTACCTTGAAGATATATTATATCATTCAAAATAAGCAAAATATGACAACCTATCTGTTGATAGACAAATTGATAAAGAAAATGTGATCTATCTATCATCATTCTATCATCTAGCTACAGAGTGAATTTAACCAAACTACTCCATAATATTGATGCCTCAGCATTCATTTTGTGTGACCAAGCAGATTGCAGGGGCCTCAGACTAACTCTAGCTCCTCCTATGAATTCAAGCCCTAGAAAATAGTCTGCAGAGTCACAAGTAAATGTAAGTTCCTGATATGACTCCCCCAATAATCCGTGTGATGAGCACTCTCCTCCACTTCTTGAGGCCTTCGTCTTGTAGGCCCCTTAGAGAAAACCACCAGCAGCCTTACCAAAACACCACTCTTTTAGGTTTGAATTGACCAATCTGGTCTTATCCTTGAAACCCCAAAGCACTCTCCTTGAAAACACTAATAATGGCATCTGCTCAAGTTTTGTTGCACTCTCTCTGCCTGCACCCTGCCTTGACCTCCCCTCGTGGCTCCTCAAAATGTGCCTTGTACCATTTCCAGGACTTGTAAGTGATACACTTCTCTATTTCACTTTTGTGTGCAGTCTTTTGTTGAATCATGGCTTATCATGGATACCCCAGAACTCTAGTTAACCAGTGTTAATTTAACACAATCACAATAATATACAAAAGAATATTATTTTGCTTTAAAAAAAAAGGCCATCCTGCTATTAGTGGCAACATGGTTTAACCTGAAGGACAATATGCTAAGTGTAATGATTGCACTTATATATAGAATCTAACAAAAGTTGAACTCATAGAAGGAGAGAATAGAATAGTGATTACCAGGGTCTGGGTGAATAGAAGAAATGTGGAGATGTTGGTATAAAGTTAGAATTATGTAGGATCAATAAGGCTAGAGATCTAATGTACGACATGATAACTATAGCTAATAATACTGTATTGAATACTGTAAATATGCAAATAGAGTAGATTCCAGGTGCTCTCCTCACATACATACACAAATGGTAACTATGAGAGGAGTTGATATATTAATTAGTTTGACTATACTAATCATTTCACTATATACATGTATATGAAGTCATCATGTTGTACACCTAATATATATAATTTTAAAAAAATAAATAGACAAAATGAAAAAAAAGCATGATAATTTTGGCAACAGTTGTCTATTGATGGTGTGATTGTAATTGTTATTATGCTAATGGAAATGAGAAAATAATCTACTTTTTTTCCTATAATATCAGAACAAGTTTATATTTTAAATAATATTTTTTGTGATAATTCTGGAAGTTACCTAGTGAGAATTTATCCTTCAAACTTAATATGACACGTCAAGAACTTTAGACTTAATTTTCTTGAGTTGTATATGATTCTAATAAAATAAAATAAACTCCAATATCTTGCATTTGCCTACTTTGTATTAAGCTGGTCCTCATAGGAAATGATCCTGAACCAGTTAATAATAAAAATCTTTTTCCCTAAAGAAATTAATACACCATTTTGGGTACAATTTATTATTACGTATTCATTTTAGACAGAACAGCAGGCATCTTCAAGTAGAGATACTGTAATAGTGTCCTCAAAGTCCCTGTCTGCTACTGCTGATCAGAAATCTACATACTTAATTGTTATTGCACATCAATTATCCACACATTTGGAAACAGCCACCTAATGCATCAGTTAATTTAATTTAATATCAAAATATAAATGGCTGAAAATTTCATTAACAATTTTATTTATAGATATTTTCTTTATCTGATGAATTGAATTACTATAGATAAAAATAAATTAGTATCATCATACAAATCTGCAATTCTTAATAGGTTCCACTAGTCATCAAAACTGAAATAACACTCATTTGTATATTTTACCTGGCTGAAAGGTCAATTTATCTCTACTTCTTCTAATTAAATAAGAATGCAGTGAGCTCCTAGTGAGAATTTTTAAAATCATAGTTGAAATTTGGTCTGGTTTTGAGCAAAGAGGGTATTGAGAGATACCATAACATTCAGCCGAGAAGCACCTCCATGACTGAGCAGGGCATTGAACCAGTGGTAAAGCAAAATCAGGCACTGACTAGATTCTTGAGACAATTCCAGCTGTGGGACCCAATGACTGTAACTCTGACAGTGGGTGAGACCACTAGAGTTTTCTCTGACATAGTCCTAAGGAAGGCTTCCTCAAGATCCAAGAGAAAAGTCACATAATAAATGAAAACTGACCGTGTCTCCCCATGTGGGAATCCAATAAGAATGCGGCAGCACCTGAGGTTGGGAGAAGAGCTAGACTGATATCAACAAAGGTAAGTGTTAGGTGCCAGATCCTCTCCTTTGAAGAGAATTTAAAGGTAAAATGCATCATATTCATGATCCAAACCTACCCTTCCACTTTGGATCATCCTTGATTATACAGGGTGAGGCGAAAGTAGGTTTATAGTTGTTCGTATGGAAAAGAATAGAATAATTAATAAATAATACAAGAATAAACTGTTTCACATACTCACAACTGTAAACCTACCTTTGCCCCTCACTATATTCCTCCTTCCAAGTCATAATGGGATCAGAAAGCACTGGGAACCCCCAGTCTTGATGCTAATGTGCAGATAAGTCATCTAAGCTCTAACTATCCACCTGAGACTTAAATACACAGGAAACAGAACCCATTCAGAGAATGCCATGTGGAGGATCAGTGAATTTTTGTGTGTTTTCAAGTTTAATGCATATTTCCTAAATCCCTGTCTGTAATTTGGCTGAACTTATATTCATAATGTGCCTTTAGTGTTGGAATTATATAATCATTGTGTACATAAATTTTATAGGAAATGAGAGTAATTTTTGAACCATGTAGGTTTATTGGACAGAGATTCCCAATGTAGGAACACATAGTTTCTGTAAAATTTCTCTGATCAATCAGTCTTTGTCAGATATCAAACTCATGTATAAAACACATTGTATAAGCATAATTTGTGGCATGTTCAAAGAAATAGCTTTTAAAATAATTTTCTGCATTTTTTTTTTTGTACTCTCCCTCCCTTTTTTTCAAATAAACTGGGAGCCCAATTTGTTTTCCATGAAATTACTCTCCAGACTCTGCGAATGGATTCCTCTCAGAGCTGTTCTCTTGGAACATTCATTTAGCTCTGAGAGCAGCATTTATCTGATTTGTCTCTGCAATCATTGTTTCAGATGAGCGTATTCCCAAGGACAAATTTAAAAGCACTAATGCAGCTTTATCTGTTTGAAGTGTCCTCTCTGTCACTGGCATTCACAGAGCTCTCCGGTCCGGCTCTAGTGTTCGCAGTAAGTGCCTCCAAGTTCTTTTCAGCTTTCACGAGAGCACTGCACTCTTTGCTCTTAGTCTGTTATGGAAGCGCTTCTTCTATAAGGAGGGAGGACAGGGGATCCCAGAAAGGAGGGAAATGGCTACAGCTGGAAAAGAGGAAAAAGCTTTTCCTGTTTTTTAGCCTAGGTGAAATCACTGTTTCATGGAAGTGTCTATGAATCTTGCTATTTACACGGTTGAAAACAAACTTTTAATCAGGGTTTTATGGAGTTAAATTGCTGTGGTCAATATATATTATGAGTGTGTAATGTGTGTGCATACGTGTGGCATGTAAGTGTAAACATGACTTTTATTTCAAAATCAAGCGATTCCTAGTTAAAAGTGATTCCATTGTGTAGTACAGTGCAACTTATCGGAAATAAGAATTGTTAAGTCAGCAGTCGCTAGGAAGTGCTTCTTACCAACTTTGAGAGACATCATCTTGACCATAATTTTCAGGCAGCCCCATCTTGTTCACATTGCCTTTCTTAATAGTACCTGAAAACTTTTTTTTCTACTCAAGATTTTATAACAACAAAAAAGATAAGCCAAGAATAATTGAGCCCACTCCATGGAATGAACTCTGGTGCTTACTCAATGTTTAACTTAATGTCAAACAGCAACCAGTATTTATACAGAGAAGATTTTATTGTGATTTCTAAAAAACAGGAGACACTCTTAAGTGCCTGAGGTTAAGGGATGCGTGTGTCTTTGATCCACAAAATTTCTCTTTTGGTTGTGTCCTTTATTGGAACTTTTTTCTATTTCCTGGGTCCCCTGATATAGATGCACAACTTAAAAAAAAAAGAACACAATGTTAAAAAGTGTGACACTTGCAGTCAATGACTTGCTCTATCCCTTACCACTTGTTAGAATTGGGCAAGCTTCTTTGGCTTATTCCTCTATAAAACAAGAATAGCAGCATGTCAGCTATTTTAAACTTACAACAATATTGTTAGGCCATCAGGATAGCAGATAGATAGTCTTACTAAACATAATGTCTCCAACACTATATAGGATGCTGCAGAGCTGGAACAGAAGATATTTACTCCCCTGTAGCACATGATTGCAAACTGTTCTGAACCGATGTAAAACAATTTGGTTCTGCACAACTTAGAGAGGTTCCTTTAAAAGAAAAAGCTGAAAATGGTGAGGTGAATGAGTGTTTGATGCTCCTTCGTAACTTTGTTATCAGTTGCAATAAAAATAAGTCTCAGATCAAATTCTATTTTCATACAGACATACATTAATTAAACATAAAAAATTAACATGATGAAACTGAAAGCTCACTTTTTTTTTAACACAAACAATACCTTACATGAACTGACATGGATGATTCCCTAGAAACAGACACAACAAGCTTTCAGAGGCATATTTTGTTACCTGAATAAATTAGCATCAAGCAATAAGAAATTCTGTCATCTAAAGACTGGATTCAAGTCCACTTAGGAATCTAGTCTTAGGTGCCATCCTCTTATGGGCTGAGTGTTGAGTCACAATTCCAAATGTGATGGTTTTTGGAGATGGAACCCTTGGGAGGTAATTGGACTTATTTTAGATTAGGTCATAAGGCTGAAACTCCCATTATAAGGTTAGTGCCTTATAAGAAGAGAAACACAGAGATATTTCTTTCCATGCGCAGCCACTGAGGAAGGACCATATGAGGACAGAGCAAGAAGGCAGCTGTCTACAAGCCAGGAAGAGAGCTCTCACCAAGAACCTAATAGGCCAGAACCTTGAAGTCAGACTTTCCAGCCTCCAGAACTGTGATAAATGTCTGTTATTCAAGCACTCAGTCTATGGCATTTTGTTATAGCAGGTAATGCTAAATAAGACACATCCCAAAGGGCACAAAAGGTGACATAGATTCTAATTCCCCATTTTATGCAAGTATTAAGTGTGTTTCCAAAATACTTCAACCAACACAGATCTTGAGTTCTACTAATTTCACAATTGAGAACCCATTTCTAATATCCATTTTGCTGATTAACAAGCCACTAAATTCACCAATGAAAATCCATTTCTGACATTAATTATGCTAATTAGCCACTCATCTGGTGTTTCATTAAATATAAAGATAGATGAAGCTCATGTTGTAGACCCTTCTGAAGTGTGGCTTTTCTGATATAACACTGCCTGACCCCATGGAGTGTGTTGATTTTATTTTACTTTATTTTACTTTATTTTATTTTATTTTATTTTATTATTTTATTTTATTTTATTATTTTATTTTATTTTATTTTATTATTTTATCAGAACCGATAACAGTTTGATAGTCCTAAAGTGAAGTAAAAACCACTAATGCGTACATATTTATCCTACTCTATGCTGAAGAATTTGATAAGTAATTTACTGACATCACGACACCAAGTATCTCCTATTTTCTCTGTCTCTTTCTGTGTCTGCCTCTCTAGGACTTACGCTTTCTGTCCTTCTTTACTACTGAAGGTAGTCTAGAGGATTCCAAGAAACATCACAGATTTTTTGCAGGGTGATTCATCCTTGAATCCAAATCAGCAACTTCTCTATCTCCCCACCCCCTTACAAACTTTGCAAAAGCTATGCTACTCTACTTCCTTTCACCAAGAATAGCCCTCTGCACTGAGACTCCCAAGGTTTTCTCAGTTTCAACAATTCCATGTGTGGCCTATAATAACCTTGTATTGGTTTACACTGCCTTAACTTTTAGGATAATAAAGGCAAATATATGGGAGAGTAGAATTGGAGCAAAACTTTCTAGGTCAAGGGATACAGCACAGTTTTCTACCACACAGAGGCTACACATGGGACACACATATGCCACATTATCATTCCATCAACTTCCTAATTCTTCTTTGCCTTTTTCCCCCTAAATATTGGATGCATACTCCTTTAGCCCATTGCAGAAACCCTAAACCCTGAAGCGGAACAACCAAAAAATCAACAAGTGATGGGGATTGTGCCTGTGGAGAGAGCTTAAATTTCAAAAAGCCAGGTGTAATATAATCTAAACACACATACTGTGCCTGTTCTGTAGTTTCACATGGAAATGTAAATTTGGAACAGTTAGCGATGTGTGCAAATGGATTAGATATCTTTGCTGCTGCCAACAAGAAATGCATAGGTCTTTTAATTTTTGTCTGTGAGTAAGGGTTTAAGGAAATAAGTATGAGTGATATATGCCTACTTCAGACTCCTTCACCCTCTACACTCTTGGCAACACTCATAGATCTTGGCTGGAGAATTAGTCCTTTCTTGGCTTTTATTTCTCTTTTCCTCACCTTACAATTTATGTAGAAACTGTTTCCTTTTGAATTTATTCTTACACCTTAATTCAGTGGCCCATTTTAGTTTATTTATTCCAGATGTCTGTTTTGCACAGCATCAAATACATAATGTATGACATACTTGTGGGTAGCCGTGCTCTTTCATTGGGACTTATATTAAGTTTATTGGCATCCTAAAATTTTTTAGGTGATAAAATTTCATGTAACACAATAACAGTGTTTCACATTATCTGGTATTATATGCATTTCAAAATCTTCAATTATTTTACAAATTATTTTGCAAATGAATGTATACTCATTAGTTTTGTGTGGCTAGAAAGGGTGAACTTTCAGATGTCTATTTTTTTGAAAAGAA
This sequence comes from Miniopterus schreibersii, assembly GCF_964146895.1. NCBI lineage: Eukaryota > Metazoa > Chordata > Mammalia > Chiroptera > Miniopteridae > Miniopterus > Miniopterus schreibersii. The sequence continues at coordinate 33,116,849 of NC_138111.1, forward strand.
TTTAAATTGATTTTTAGAGAGACAGAAAGGGAGAGGGAGAGAGAAAGATAGATGTGAGAGGAAAGATTGATTGGCTGCCTCCTGCACACTCCCCACTGGGAATCGAACCCAAAACCCAGGTATGTGCCCCAACTGGAACCCAAACCAGAAACCTTTCGGTGCCCAGGACGATGCCCAACTAACTGGGCCACACCGGCCAGGGTTGAAGTCATCATTCTTATCCTTACAATAAGAAAAAACTAAACAAGCTGAAAATTAATTACTTTTCTTAGATCGATCAGAGAACTAAGGTTACAAAACAAACCACCACTCTGAAATCTGGAGAGACTGATGAATGCAGAGGTTCGACTATGATTTGCTTATCTGCAGCAGAGGCCACGGGAACCATAACTAGTAGTAACACTTAAATAATAACCTTGATAAATGCTGGAGGCTAAGTGTGAAACAGTGTGAAGATGAAAAATCCCTGGTGGGTCCACTGTGAGTGGAGCCCCCACACTTTCATGAATGTTACCCGTGGAAACCTCGCCAGGTTTTCACAGTTAAGAACTCAGAAAGATCCCCTCATGCCTCTGGCAGGGGCTCAGTGAGACTGCTCAGTTTCCAAGATAAGGTCAATTCCAGCTTTTATTTTCATTATGCTGATTGCACTTCCTAAAATCTAACAAAGTTTTCTTTTAATTTGCTTAGCATACATGGAATAACCAAATGCTTTTGTTTTGAGATTGGCTATTTGGGATTCTATCACTACATTTGCCCTTGTCTGTATGACAGTAGACATGAGGCCCAATGCTGTGTTAGTGTTAGACCACCACACTGTGAAAGATAAATAAGTAAATATCAGATAATAACCATGCTTTCATTGTGATTTTCAGTGATTCTACACATCAAGAACAAATGTAAAATGAAATTAATTGTGCCAGATTTTCCCCAGAATAAAACTCTTTTTTGGAGAGTAAATTAAAGGCCTTAGAAACTGTGTTAACTCTTTGGATTGCTTGCCTGTTATTTAGTATTTCAGTAGCTTATTAAGCATTAGACAAATATAGCCCCTCTCCTTGTAATTTTTCTGATGCGATGATGAATCTTTTTGTTTCTAGTTTCTCTGGAAGTATGATGAGTTTCACTAAAATATTATTCATTTAGTAATTATTCATTTAATAATTTCAAGTCCTTTGTTGAATTTTATTAAAAACCAACATCCTCCCTAAAAGGGAAGCCAAATGCAAAGAGAAATGTTAAAGTGCAGTTGAGGGTAAAATAGAAAGATATTTTAGGACTTATGAGTGAATGATATATTAATTATTTTAAAAATTAGTACAATATATAAACCAGAAATATTCTTTGAAAGAGCTTCTTAAACACTTCCCCCCAAACAGCTGTGTGTGTACATGAATTTTATATTGTTCAGAGTAATAGATTAAAACAAGAAGAATATTTTCCTATCAGCTTTATAAAATAACCCAGAAGCTACCATGTGCTGAGTATCATTGTTTAGTATAATAAGGCAATGAATAAGGAAATGATATATTGAGCTAGATTCATCCTTACATCTGAACGTCTCTACCATTCTAACTTACTTGCTTAAGAATTAAATGTCCTTTCCTGTCTATAAAGATATTGATTACCTTCCCTATTATGTCTGATTTTGAGTAGTGATTCCAACAGTCATATGTGAGCACTCATATTTTCAATCCCATTGGGTTGCAGTGTTTCTGGCTCATGAAATATAGTGATACAGGCAGCAGGAAGAGGATGACTCATATCACACACACAAAAGTATTTATTACACTCCTGGATGATCAAGAGTTGATACTTGCCTTAGCCAAGTCACATAGGCTCTGTCATCTACCAAACGCAGATATCAACACTATATTTCAACAAATGCCCTTGAGAGGTTAAAAATCACATTCAGAAGTCATTTAAAACATTTGGGGAGGAAGGCTATGAATGTAGTATAATTTTTTCCAAAGCAAAGCTTATTTTTGGATAATAAATGTTTGGCCATGTTAGCAACACAAGCTGTTTCAGTGGGTTTGTATCTTTGATTCAAGAATCACTTGAAAGAAGTAAATGGTCTTGTTAAACACAGAGATCATACACCTAGACACATTCTTTTCTTTCTGTACTCTACTGTGAGTCAGTTTTCCTGGAAAGTTGAATTCTTTATCCTAAATAGTAATTATTTTGCAATTATTTTGTAATTATCCTATAAATTGGTTTTAGAAACCATATTTCTTTAAATTTTAACACTTTGTTCTTAGTTGACAGGAATATTTCACAAGTTGTTAGACCATGTTGTGGAGTTATTTAAATATGCAGGTAGCTCCCAATTCTTTAATAGTTTATAATTTAAACATTTATTGTAAGCTGCCTATAGAGCCCAGGATAAACTTACCATCAAAAGGTGTTCTGTATTAATACAGGAAAAAATAACACTCCCATACAAACAGAGAAATTCTGCATGAAATATTATATTAAAGAAACACGACAAAACATCAGAAATCTCAAAATTGACATCCACACATTCCAGAAAAGGAAGAGTGATGTCAAAGTTAGAGCAGTGAGGAAAAGCTGAAACAGGCCATTCCTGGGAAAACGGAACATATCTAGGCCTCAGAACGAGGGACTTGGAGGAGAAACAACCTCAGTCTGCGTGGGGTGGAAACCTAAGCAAGAGCCAAGGTTCAGACATGACCTAGGCAGTTATACAGAAGACCGCGTCTTTCTTTGATGGTTCAAGAGTGCAAAGTACTCTTCTTTTCTGAATATAAAGGAGAAACATGCAGCCCAAGACCCCCTGGCAGGCAGCATGAGATCACAGGAAGAGAAACTTGCCAAAAAAGGAACCAATACCGCAAAAGTCAGGTAAGAAATAAGGAATGTGCTCTACTCACATGTTTGAGCTACCAGATCAGTCCAGAGGATGCTGAATCCTTCTCTTCCTCTTCCTCCTAGCGATGCCAAGTTTAGAGGACTGAGTTAAGAATACTCCATAGTTAGGGAATATTATCTTCACCTGCCTATGAAGGAGCCCTTCATGGAATTTTTCCCTTCCATGGTGATTCCCAGTCGCTTTCCCCTCCCTTCTGTAAGCTAGCACTCTAAAAATAGTTTCTATATGTCTACTTATGAGTTCGTCCATCTAAATTATGTTTTATTTGTGTATGTATTATTAATTTACATTAATGCATTTTGCTATAAATTGTGTTCTATTCTTTTTCTTTATATTGAGTATAGTGCCCCCGGGGCCTATTTATGACACTGTCCATGCATCTAGTAGGTTCAAACTGCTGCAGAGATACGGGCATCCCTGCTTCCCCCAACATGCTGTGTTTGCAGAAGCAGTGAGTTGGAAGCAAAATACTATTGTTGCTGTAGTGAATAAACTTATACCTGACTTCTTTGGGAACTCTGTAAATATTTATCATGATATATATCGAAGAGTAGACTCTTTAGGTCAGAGAACTGTAAATAACTGCCAGCTTGCTTTTCTGAATGACTTAATCAATTTACACTTCCACCAGAAGTTAATAAACATTCTCCCCACATCTTGACCAACATTTTATATTACTTACCCTACAAATTGTTAGCATACTTAGGTGATTTATTATCACATTATTATTTTGGTTTGCATTTATCTAATGATTGGTTTCAACCACCTCTTCAGACACTTGCTAGATATTTTGGCTCCCTTTTCTTTGATTGGCTTATTCAAAATCTTTGAACATTTTTCTATTTGGTTTCCCAACTCTTTCTTGTATTATTTACAGGAGTTTTATATATATATATATATATATATATATATATATATATATATATATATATACCAGATGGTTTTTATTGGTTACTTATAGACATTACAAACATTTTCTCTTACTTCATTATATCTCTGTTAATTTTGTCCGTCTGCTTTTGAAGAATAAAAATTATTAATTTTGCCTAAATCAAATCTATCAATCCTTTGATTAATAATTACTAGTTTGTGGAGGTTTTTTATAAATATTATTTTATTGATTTCAAAGAGAGAAAGGGAGAGGGAGAGGGAATAAAAACATCAATAATGAGAGAAAATCATCAACTGCAACCTGGGCATGTGCTGTAACCAGGAATTGAACCATGCCCACCTGGTTCATGGGTCAACTCTTAACCACTGAGCCACATTGGCAGGGAAGTTTGTGGAGTCTTGTTTAAGAAATTTTCCCAATCCTAAATTTATAAAGCTATTTACCATTTACATATTAGCTTTCTGTTTGTTTTTCATAATATGTCATTGATTTCCCTTGAGTGTACCTTTGAATATAGTATAGATTAGGGACCCATTTTTATAATTACTCAACTGATCTGACACCATTACTAGACTCTCTTCCCCCATTGCATTCTGTTGCCTCCTTTATTGTATATCAAGTCCCTTTATACACATAGGTCTGTGGCTGAGTCAACTATTGTGATTCATTGGTCTACATGTTCTTGTGTCAGTCCCATGCTCTTGTTATTATATGTTCACTGTTTGCCTTAATATGATCCCTTTTAATTTTATTTGTCAACACAGATTTTGCTACTACAAACTACATTCTTTTATCTGAATCTTAGAATTTGTTTGTTGAATGCCCAAAATATCTTAACTGCAATTTGATCTGCGTAGCATTTAATCTATAGATTAATTTAGGAGATTTGTATCCTTGCAAGTTCAGTTTTTCCTTTTTTAAACATGCTATCTATATCTGCCCAGTTATTCAAATAGTATTTTATCTAGTATGCTAGAGATTAAATCTTGAATATTTTTGATTCTTCAATGTGATTCCTCAATACTTCACAAAGTCTTCCCATTTTGCTTGGCCCCATCCTTCTCTAGCCATCCCCATCCTCATCACTCTGTTGGTAGTTTTTCATAAATTTTGTGTCAATTCTTCAGATTCCTATACTTCCTATTTTATTCTACGGCATCTCTAGGTTTGGAATGCCAAGGGCAGGCAACCTGCAGCCTGTGCTGGTTTTCCCTCTGGGCCCTGTTGATTGTCTATGATGGTGTGAGCTGGACTTTTTATTACTTGCAAGTGAACCTCTTAATTGAAATGGCACATCAGAATGTGGCACACACACCATGTTGATAGGCGTAGGATTGTTGTTGGGCATCATTTTACATTTGTCATATTGTTTGTTTTCAATGATCTGATCTTAAACATTTAGAAAAAACCTTCTAATTGTTTATGCCAAGAGAATTTGCATTCTAACAGAGATAGTTTCAATCCAAATCAATTTATAATTGGTACCAAATTTCATAGTGTAACAAATAAAACAATTTAATAAGCACAGTGGAGAATATTTCTGGGTTATGTCATGAGGCTGTTCCATGGGTCGACCAATCTTCAAAGTATTTCCTCTCTCTAGCTTGTTCCCTTACCGTAATATTGAGTAAAATCTGAGCACATAGGATTTTTTAAATTCTGCATTATTTTTCTTTATTTTTTTCCCTATGCAATGTTGTGACATTGCACTGTGGGTCTGTCACACTCTGAGAGAGACAGAGGTTTACTCATCAAGCTGTTTAATTGGGGGTCAATCTCAAGGCTAAGCTACAAGGTATGTAAATTGTGAAACTTAGGCCTCCAAAGTCTAGACATTAACCCAGCAAACCTCCAAACTCTAATTAGCTTTTGCTTTAACCTCATTTTACTTTCTCTTTCCATTTTCATTGTGGGAAATTTCAAGCTGTTAATAGGATAAAATTGCTTCTACCTTTGTTTGTACGATATGTCATTTCAAAATTTAATATCTGAAAAATGTCCAAAGGGGAATTTCATCAGATACACTCCATTCATTAGTAGAAAGGTTATTGAGGTTCTCTATAGAGTTTATGTAGAATATAAGGGTCATTGTTTGTTTGTTTCTGTTTTTTTTTTTCCCTTTTCATTCTTGCTTCCTAACAGATCTATATTTATAAATGTATAATCAGGTGTATTTGATACATGCAGAAGTTCACCAACACAATGAGAAAATTGTGCACTTAAACACTTTGAAATTTAAGTTAGCCTCTGTTAAATTATACTTCTGTTCCTGTGTCATCTAGTATGATTTTAATGAGTCACAACAAAATCGATGGCTTTACTAATTAACTTTTCAGTAATTTTTAAATTTTCAGATTTATAAAACATAATTATTGTTGCAATTTATATCTCTAAAACATGCTATAATTATTTGTTTTATGATTATCGAGTATCAGATTGTGTTGGAAATATATTCATTAGTAAAAACATTACTTCAGATTTGGAGTATTTTTATTAGCTATACCTAGATAGTGTAAATGAAATTATTATTTATTAATCAATATTGATTATAAATAGTGATTATTACTGTTCTATTTACTTATAGCACTTAGTGATATACTTATTCTACTTTTGATATTATGAGCTCAAGGTAGTTGTTGAAAATGCTTTAGTAAGTATTATAGGCAGAGAAGAGACACTAGGATTTGGAAGGTGATTTTACAGTGTAAGAGAAAAAAAATAATCTGATTTTGTTGTTTTAACTTCTGTTTGCTTTTCTCAAAAGTCTCTTCTTAACTAGTGAGCCCAAAATGTCAAGTCTGTAATCCCAGAAAGAGCTTTACCAGGTGTGTGTACCGGCTGGATCACATAGTTCAATGAGCTGTATTATCTGCCTCAGCACAATCTCTTCTCAAGCCAGTTACTGTTGCTGTAATCATAACCCTTGAAATGTATGGGTAAATAAAGAGTTTCTTTATCAGAAATGTGTAACTTCTCACTCACTTTTCTCAAGAGCCTCTTAATGGTAAAACTACGATAAAATGAGCAATTTCTTTTCTCCCTGTATTTGAAAACAATAAACTGTAACCATGATTTCAAGATTTCATTCCAGTGCCTCATTAACTTGGCTCCCATGTTATGGAAAGCCCCTTGTGAAAGATATGTTTGCAAAGGAAACTTGTTTCATTAAATGCTCAGTCAAGTCCTCTTCTTGAGCTTTGTTATTTATTTCCTTTTGACCCAAGAAAGGCCACAGAGATGGCCCCTGAGATCTAATAAATGAGCATCTATTTCCCTCATATATAATAATTAATAACAATACATAACTAATCCAGTAATTTCCACTCTACTGAATGGTCTCCTGTGCAGATCCTACTTTGGTTGACATGTAGAATAGGTTAGATTTTATAATACTGAACCATTGTCACACAAAAAACTAAATTTTTGCCTAGTAAGAGTTTGTTTGTTTTTTTGCTCTGTTTTGTTTTCCAAAGACTGAGACACACTAGATAAAGCATTGTTCTTTCCCACCACAAACCATAAAACTTAAAGGAGATAATTGGGTTTTCCAGGGTTTACCAAGACTTGATTCAATATTCCTGGAATCAAATCACAGCTTCTTAGAACTCAGGTTGTTTAAAACCATTCTGTAAGTTTTCTCAGAGTTTTTCTTTAAAAATCCCTCTTCAAAATTCCACAAACCAGATTTTAAAATTCCCGCCATTTGGGTTTGGGCAATTCTGTGGGAGGAATAAAATATTTCCCCAAAATATATAAGGAACTCATACAACTCAACAAAAGGAAGACAATCCAATTTTTAAAATGTGCAGAGGACCAAAATAGACACTTCTCAAAAGAGGACATACAAATGGCCAAGAGACATATAAAAAGATGCTCAGTGTCACTAATCATCAGAGAGATGCAAATTAAAACTACAATGAGGTATCACTTCACACCTGTCAGAATGGCTCCATCAACAAGTCAACGAACTACAAGTGCTGGCGAGGGTGTGGAGAAAGGGTACCCTAGTACCCTGCTGGTTGGGATGCAGACTGGTACAGCCACTATGGAAAAATGTATGGAGTTTCCTCAAAAAGTTAAAAGTGGAACTGCCATTGACCCAGAGATCCCCATTCTGGTAATATACTCTAAGAATCCTGAAACACCAATCAGAAAAAATATATGTACCCCTATGTTCATAGCAGGTCAATTTACAGTAGCTAAGATTTGGAAACAGCCCAAGTGTCCATCAGTAGATGAGTGGATAAAACAATGTGGAACATTTACAGAATGGAATATTATGCAGCTGTAAAAAAAGAAGAATCTTTTACCCTGTGCAACAGCATGAATGGGCCTAGAGATTATTAAAGTGAAGTAAGCCAGTCAGAGACAAACAAATATCACATGATCTCACTTACATGTGGAATCTAATGAATACAATAAACTTACAAACAAAATAAGTCCAGAGGCATGGATGGATGCATGGAACAAATGGACAGATCTCAGATGAGAGGGGGATTGGGAAGAATAGGAAGAGATTAACCAAAAATGTATATGCAAATGTGCATAGTCCATGGATACAGACAATAGTGTGGTGAAGGCCTGGGGTGGTGTTATTTTGCACATTTCATATAAATAGAATTCGCCAATATGTGTACTTTTTGTTTCTGGCTTCTTTCACTTATAATATTTACAAAGTCCATCCATATAGAAAGTATCCCACTTCATTATCTTTTATGGCTGAATCATATTAATTGTATGGATATACCACAATAGTTTATCCATTCATAAATGGGGTTATCATTTTGGATTGTTTTCACTTTTTGGCCACTATGAGTAATGCTGCCATGTTTTGTTTGTTCTCATAGAAGTTCCACCACTAAGCCTTAACTACCATCTTTCTCCAAGCAGCAGTCTTCAGCATTTGTATCTGCTATTCTCAACCTCAAATGAATATTCTTGTCATACCACAAACTTTGTCCTACTTTATGTTTAGATGTAATAAAATACAGAATACATAATTCCACTTTAAGAGATGTGTTTTTATTGGTTTTTAGAGAGAGAGGAAGGGAGAGGGAGATATAGAAACACTGATGAGAAACATCAACATCGATCTGCTGTCTTCTGCATGCCCCCTGCTGGCGATCGAGCCTGCAACCCAGGCATGTGCCCTGACCTAAAACCGAACCAGAGATCTCCCCATGCCCAACCACTGAGCTACACCGGCTGGGCATAATTCCACGTTTATAAATGGATTTTAGGAGGCATCTCCACGTTGGCATTTAGTCCGTATGTAAATGTATTTAAAAAGATCCAGCCCTACCTAGCCTGTTTGACTCAGTTATTAGAGCATCAGCCCATGGATTGAAGTGTCCCGGGTTTGATTCCTGTCAATGGCACGACACCTACCTTGGTTGCAGGCTCAATCCCGGGACCCTGTTGGGGTGAGTGCAAGAGGCAACCGACCAATGTGTCTCTCTCACATTGATGCTTCTCTCTCTCTCTCTCTCTCTCCCTTATACTCTCTCTGAAAAGCAATGGGGAAAAAATATCCTCAGGTGGGGATTAAAAAAATATATCCATGCTTTTACCCATGATCTTTCAAAGACAAAATAAAAAAGGTAGATCATTTTAACTCCTACTAAAATAATGTGTCCCGGAATAGATTCCTTATTGGTCTCTAAGGAAATTTCAATACATTACCAACATTGCAATGCTTTTTTATCCTCCCTTAGAACAGCATGAAGACTTTTGGGCCCAAAATATAATTTTTAAAATCTCTGTTAAGCAAAACTACTTCTTAATGAATTCTGTTTATTCTTTATTAGATACATCTCTTCTTTCTGGTCCGAAGGGCATCTGATTGAGAGAGACTCTAAGTGAAGCTAGAGTACAATTAAATAGTGTAACTTAGCAGAGAGAAGCCTAGTAGAACTGAAAGACATGCCTCAGTTTCAATTGCAGTCTCATTTCTGTCCTGATTCAGAAACCTTCAAGCCTGCATTAGAGTATGTGGTCCCTTCTCCTCTTAACATCTGACATGCACAACCAAAGCACTCACAGCTGGTACTGATCAGACCAGGCCAACACACTCAAAAACTTACATCAGGGAAGCAAGGCCTGGGGTCAGACATCCTTGGCAAAACTTGCTAAACATTTTTGTAAAATTACTTGCAGACTCATCAAGTTACCAGTAATTTTTCTGCATGAATGGGATCCAAAATGCATTTGTGTGCCTGTGGATGTGCTTTTAAAACTCAAACAAAAAGTAAATAATTGCCCAATTTGCATTACTGAAAATATGAGACCTGAGGGGTGGGCGTGGAAGGGGCAAATTAAGGAGAAGGAAGAAAATGAGCATTCCCAGAGGGCAGCTGTTCTTGATGTTACCAGGACAACTCTGAAAAAGAAAATGACCTTCAGAGTTGGAATTCCATTTGGGGGGGGGAGGGGGAACAGTCAGGGCTATGATCCAGAATAAAAAGGAAATAGAAATGCTTTAATTTTACCCCTAAAGCAATGGAAATTTATTGTGTGTATTTGGATGAAGATTTTATATTTTTTTACTACCCTGGTGGGTATGCTGAAAAAATCCATTTCATCCATTTTATGAGATTACGGCCCTTTTGGATTGAGATTCAGGCCACTGGCAAGCAACATTAGTTTGGTTGGACAAAAGGTTAGTCCAAAGTTAAGGCATCATTCTCACTAAGCTGGCTTGCCAAAGGGACTCATCAACCACATGCACCTTCAAACAATGGGAAGGTGGCCATTGGTAGGAAATTTCGACTTGTGATAGCTATGTCAGGCGTGTTAGTATCACAGTAAATAAATCGTGTTTGCTTATCTATGGAATAAGCAAAAAGATATAGGGAATGCTTGAAAATTAACTCAGGCTACATTTTTGTTTGTATTGCTTCAGAGGGATAGTGAAAAGCAATAGGTTTCTTGCGTCTCCCCCGGGGATACATCGCTTTGCTTTTTTTTTCCTGTGAGTTGCTCCCCTTGAACCGATTGTTACTTACTTCACTCTGAAATTATTGTAATTGCTTACTACTTAAATCCATTTCTCATTGAAAGAAGGAATCATGTCTTCTTAACCTTGTATTCCCAGTGTATGGTACATAGTAGCTACTCAATAAGAACAATCTGATTAAGTCAAGATTATGAAAAGGGCATCCTTCAAAGTATATTAGTTGAGATTAAGGAAATTATTTCTTATTTAGAATCTTTCTTCTGAAACCATATAAATCCCTCATGTTTAAAAAGAAATTGTCTGGAAGAATTCAGTGGATTGGCTTTCCTTGAGAGATAGCCAACATTTTTTCTCTTGATCCATAATTGGAATAAAGTGAGGACAGCCATTTAGATGTCCTTTCAAGAGTTCCTAAATTAATCCAGAATCACAAAAGAAGTGGGAGGAAGAGACAGGGAGAGAAATGAAGGAGAAGTTAGAAGTAGAAAGAAAGGGAGGCAGAGAGGGAAAGGGAAAGATTGGCTAAGGAATTTTTTGCTGTATTTGTCTTGAGATATTAACACGTTTTATGTAACTGTAATTTTGGCTCCAAATTTTATTTTTACCACATATTCCTTGTTTTAAACTAACTCCCAGAACTGTGCCATGAAATACTCCTAGTTTAGCATCACACCTGGGTCAAGTTCAAGAACCTAACTACTTCTATTCCTCACACCAAAGCTTCACCCTCATATGCCAAGAAAAATAGTCTTCGCCATTTACCATCTGGATCCAATGTACTCTCTTTATTTATTTTTTATATTTTAAAATTATTTTACAAAAAAAATTCACAACAGTAAAAATAGTGGGATAGTGAAAATCATTTGAGAGTTTTAATATGAATTTGAACATAGTAAACTAAAATTTTTATTTTGTATTTTTCTAATTTTGATGTTACATGTACCCGCAAAGGCAACATGCTCTGAATGAAACTAATTGTTCATCAGTCAGGCAATTTCTGTATTTCAAATATATATCTAACAAGAGCTAGCTTATCGTTCTCATCATAAAATGCAGTATTTAAAAAATAATTTTTGAAACTTTTGGATGACATAACTTTGGTTGTATCTTCTTTGCTCTGTAATTACAACCCACTTTCAGTTTTACATTTATAAACACCATTTAAAATGCTCAATTAATTTTGTTTCTACTCATGACTTTTTTTTCAGTCACCTTTTTTTACACACACTTGTCTTCAACAGTTACCTGCTTACAAACTTTATCAAGTAAAGTGTGGTGTACAAACATTGTAATAGGTGGAAGCAAACTGTCATGCATCATTTTAACAAAACAGTATAGTCCAGTTTTCATTCCAAAGATTGCATGGTTATATGCTTTCTGTTGAATGACTAACTATATGAGAAAATTATTTCTTGTTCATCCTTAGAAATATATTCTTCACTTACTGATTGTTAAATCTGAGAAAATTCATCTAGGATATTGTCATCTGAATATTTATTGTCTTAAGTTTGCTTATGTGATAACTTTTATTATCAGTATTAAAATATAAAGTGCTTCTATCTGTGTTTGTACTTGATTTCTGAGTTATCTTGCAGTTGTAAAATACCCTCCTCTTTCAGTTTTTTTTCTGTTGGCCACTATGAGCAAAACATGAGAAATTCTGAATTCAAAATGGTGTAAACATGGACTACAAAGTAGTTTCTCTAGTCTCCTTTCACACCTTCTCAAAGATGATGCAATATTTTGAACTGCACAATAAGAGAACTGAAGGATAATACAATAGTAATTATTTATTTCAATATATTACTATGCTTCTGGGTAACTTAATTATTTCTCTGTTTTCTTATTATTTTTTAAGTATACCTGGGAATAACTGATAAGTAATGAGAAGATAATTCCTACAATGAATAAATAGCAAAATGTTTCAAGATATAGAAAAAAATAAAATCACTAAAAACTTGTAATGTACTTATAGATATAAAAGTTTTCGATGGATTCAAGTGATAATTACAAAACAGAGTGAATGTTATTCTAGTTTAATAAAAATACCTGAATCTTTCTCTTTATTATTTGGAATACCCCCAAGAAAGAATAAAAATCATGAAATATCAATACTTAGAAATATAACTATTCTAAAAAATAAATGCAGAAACTAAAACTGGGTTAGATGAATGCTGATGGTATATTGAGTTAATCAGATATATAACAAATACTTTTTAACAGCAAAAATCAGCATATGTTTGTTTGTTAAAACATACTATTCATTCTTCTATGTTCTGTACAATATTGGAACTAGTACTCTGGTGTTCCACTTTCATATTATTCATTGCATCTTTCCTTAAATTGAATTCAGCATCAGTTTTGCTCTGGATCAGCCCTGAGGACTATGATCTAGTTCACTGCCCCCATCGGTGGAAGAGTGAAAATCTTGATTCGGTAAACAACTTGAGCTTTTGATCTGAAAATAAATAGCTTCCAGGGAAATAGCCAAAATATATTTTATTTTCCTGGCACTGTCTGTCTCTTTTTCATTCAGAAACTCCAACTGCATACAAATCACCTCCCTCCATACTATACCTGGGAGCACATAATGGGTACCTCATATATGTTCAAGAAAATATTCATTCTCTTGCAGGCACAAGGCTTCTTGGTGTTCCTCTGTTAGGAATAGCAGTGGTCCTGCCAATGGTTGCTGGCCCAAGTGCGGAGTCTCTCTCATTGATAAACCAAACCTATTATTTCTTTATTGGTAGATTACATAAGTCTTCAGGGTGTCAAAGTTACTATAAAGAAGTGCCTAGTTTTTTTTCTTTTCATATAACAATCCACTGGAGAGATTCCAAAGAATATTGTTGGGGCCCAAATGTGTCATAGGGTTCAGGGAAGCAGCTTGTCCAGGTTTTACCTGCAATTCTCCTTTGCTGTCCTTTTTCCTTAGACATTGTTCCATAGCGTCGCACAGGGAAATCGCTGGGTCCAGGCCACCTGCAAACCCTATGTTTCTCTCAGGGTGACTACAGGTATCTAGCTCCCGCTTCTACCCTTAGTTTTGTTAGATCCCAGTAGGTTTTCTGCAGTCTCCTTGCAAATAAATTTAACTAGGTGACCAGATATGTCCACACAGATTTCATTACAACATGTTTACACCCTTGGAAAATTGAGATGAAGTACAAATCTAATTCATTTGGACCCATGCAAAAATTTGTCAAACATGCCCTAAGTTTCTTAAATGTAGTGGCACAAAGTAAAAGACAATTATCCTAAACTACAATCCCTCTGGAGTTAAATCTAAACAAAACTTATCGTTTACTTCTGTCAATAAATGTTACACATTCTTATGTCAGAATTTGGAAAACAACAAAACGTGGGAAGAAAATATGGACCGTATCATATTATGTTCATGGTTGTTAATCTGAACCTGAGTTAGACATAGAGAAGAGAAAGCACAGCATTTTATTCTGAAAGTTGAAATTCATTTGTCTTAACTTCCTATGCTTTGACAATATTTTGGTAGACTACTTAAATCATGTTGAATAAAATTAATTATGTGAAATGCTCAGTTTTACAAAATTGACATTACATTGTAAATTCAGTTTTATTTCCTCTTTTTTCACTTAAATTTATATTTGAGCATTTTCCATGTCATTAAACATTATTGAAAATACAGTTTTAATGGCTTCATAATAGACTATTGTTAGAAAATAGCATAATACATTGAACTAATCTCCTATTGTTAGACATTTAAATTGTATCCCATTTTTCACTGTTATAAAAAACACATTATAAACAGTCTTGTATGTAAGCTTTTAATTGCATATCACTGATAGTTATTTCTCTGGGATGGATTTCTTGGAATAGAATTACTACCCCAAAGCTTATGAATATTTCTAAGGCTTTTAAACATATTGCCAACTTGCCCTCCAATGTGGGTATATGCATTTATAATTTGTTAAGTGCTGTTCAAAGCATTGATTCTAAATCCAAAAAACTTTTGAAACTCTCTGTTCTCCTCTGCTCTAGCACTGAGATATTCAAGAGATTGCAAATCAGATAGTCCACTTATTTATTAACTGACTTGTCTTCTCAGGAGAAGCAAAATATGTTTGTGGCCAAGAAATTCTAGTCTTTTAGCATTTTCCCTGAATTATTAAAATAATTTGACCCAATCAAAAGATTATATTTAAAAGTGAGAGATTATGCTTTTCGCTCAGTGACTCCATTTATGTACATATACTCCCTTCCATTTTCAAACTTCTTGTTTTGAGCAAAGCAAAGCTACCTGTTATCCACACAACTGTGGAAGGGAAGGGTTGTTAATCCTGTTTGTACAAATGCTGAATGAAGGTCAGGCTCAGAGATCTTTGCACCATGTGACCCATGAAATATGTGTAGAGCCATGATTCAAACCCAAGTCTACCTGTTTACAGAGCTTCTGTGAGCTCCTGGGTACTATTCTTGATTTCTAATTAGTACATTTACAAATTTTTGTGATTTAAACAAACCTCCTGCTGTAGTTGAATCCTAAGCATTTGGCATTAAGCCCGATTGAAATGGAGAGATCCATTCCTCTCTCCATTCAGTCATTCATGTATTCAGCTCTGTGCATTCAGCATCATCTATGTGACAGATCTTATGCGAAACACTGCTCTTCAAGATACCTGGACTTGTAATTCAGGAAGCCCGAGTTTATAGTCAAGGAATATTAAATTCCCTACATCTACTATGTCAAAAAAGTGCAGCATACTGGCAAAGATGAGCAGGCCCAAATAAATTCCAGAACCTACTGATGTCAAATTTGACACCTGATACACTCCGAAGTCTCTAAATTAACATGGTGAATACTCTGAAGAGCCTTTGCTATTGTTACTTGTCAGGCCTCAGATTTTCCCCCATTTATTTTGCTCCCAAGATATTTTTGCCTACAACTATGTTGTTCAGTGTGGTTAGGAAAAGGAAATAGCAAAGTGATGTGGTGTATCAGAAAAATAACACTAAGAGCAAATGGAGAAAAATGGGGCCGAATCCATAAGGAAACCACACTTCAGGTGACATTGATTTGTATCCAGGAATGCCTAAAAGGCTCTCTAGTGAGTCTAAATACTTAAGAGCGTATTCATTTCCTTCTAGAAGAAACCAAAATTACCCAGTAATTTAATTCTTATTGAACAAGAGAGGCAGTCAGTTACACACACACATCCACGTAAACGTGCTGGTTTTGCTTTGCTTGTTTCCATGTGCTGGAGACCAAAGAACTAGAGATATGTTTACAAAACATGCAATGAGGAGGCAAACTTCAGCTGTTGTTAGCATGGCCTTGGGCTTGATCCATCAAGAAGTTACAGCCAAATTGCCTGTGACAGAATATTTTCTCGTAGAGAAGCAGACCAGTACCTATCACGCAAACTGGATGCTCTCAACTGTAGCAATAAAAGTGCTGGCAGTAGAAAGAGTTAAATAATAAAAAAGAGGGGGTCAGAAAACTTTGAAAACACAGTTGTGTTCCTTCCCCTCACTCTTCCTTTTACCTGTATTTAATCCTATTCCTGGCAAAGTTTATTATCTCCTGAATTGTTTTAGGTTTTTGTTTTTTTAAAATTACTACTTATATCCTTGTTTTACCTAGAAGGATAATTTACGACTGATTACGGTCAGATCTGTTTTCGTGGGAGATTGCCACGTGAAAAAGTTTATGGTAGGGTGTGTACATGCTGTTTTTGAAGAGCCAACGCTTTTTCCACGTGAAAAGAAGATAGCAACAGAGTACACCTATTGAAATAAGAGCCACCTTTGCTGGAAAATAATCTTCATTTTTCACTCACAATGCACAGCTTTGCAGCAAGAGAGAGGCCTTACGGTTGCCACTAAAACTTCTGATATGTAGAAGATTTTTATCCCAGGTTATATGCAGAAAACAACCTACCTGGTTTGTACAAAAGAACACTGCTCTCTAGTGGAATAAGACGAAAGAAACCCATTACCTCATTCATTGGCTTTGCCTGCCTTCTGGGCTGCCGCCTGTGGAAGGCGGCTGAGCTTTGTCCCGGGCTTAGGACATGTTATGATATATGGCTACAATTATTGTGATATTATACTGTGAAGTGGTTTTGCTCTTGTAATCAAGCAAAAATCTTTTCCCCCCCAAACCTCCTTTTGTAAATTGAAACCAGTAGGTCTCCCCATCCCATCCTTCTCAGCTGCTGCTTGTACCAAAAAAGAAAGAAAGAAAAAAAAAAAGCCTGCAACTAATAATGATTTAATTTATACAGGAACTTGCAATAATTTAACTCACATCAGGTTAATTTGAAAGTGATTAATGGCAGCATTTATGGGGCTGGAAATTTTTAATAATGCTTTAGCTGTGAATTTATGGCATTTGTGTCTCAGACAGTGGGCTGCCTTTTTGGGGTCACTGTCTGTCTCTTCCATCCCTACGCATGATGTCCAGCTCTCCCTTTTCTCCCTTCCTGTGTGGCACAGGTTGAGGAAAAAGTAATAGATTTTCGATGCTCCGTTTCTTATCTCAGAGGGAAGAGCTACAAAATTAGTACAAATTTGCTCAGATGACGGGTTCTTTGCCCTAGAACTGTAGCTGCCTTAGTCATGATTTTCTTTTTCTTCTTCTGGTAAGTTTAGGAACTGCCACAAAACTCACTTACTGTTATATACGGGGTGGGGCAAACGTAGGTTTACAGTTGTTCATATAGAAAATAATACAATAATTAATAAGTAATAATACAAGAATAAACTGTTTCATGCCCTTATAACTGTAAACCTACGTTTGCCCCACCCTGTGTTTTATTGCTTTCCTACACAATCTGAAATAACTATTGGGTATTCCAAATAGTTTTATTTCTTTCAGATTATTTTTTTTATTAAGAAAAATATTGTATTTCATTTTTATTGAACTTATGGGGGTTACATTGCTTAATAAAATTATATAGGTATCGAGTGTACAATTTTAACAATACTTGCAGGGACCGTTGGCTCCTTGGATACCTTTGATCACCATGCTAATGCATTCTGAGCTAGTTGGTCAACATGAATGTTCTTGGGTGCAACAATGCTGTCCAAAGAGATTCTGAGGGATTAAACCTGCAGTCGATAGCCTTCTGAAGATTTATCATCAACATGCCTCATTCCCAAGGCCTGAAAAGTAACTTGAAGTTGGTTCTTCTCTTCAACCTCCCCAACCTTGAGGGTAGGGAGAACCCTGCTTTGCTCAGAATCTTCATAGGCAAATGCACACACATGGGAAGATGCATAATTGCCCCTTACCACCACCACCACCACCACCACCACCACCACCACCACCACCACCACTACCACCACCACCACTTTCAAATTCTATCCTTTTGCTGACCAGCACTGCAAATAATTTCAGTATAAAACTGTAAGTAATAATTTGAGAAAGCAAATTTTTGTTTCAGAGATGGTTGGGGACAAAGGTGAGCTAGAGACCCCCACACCCTTATATTCTAGTCACGCATATCCACTGAGCTTATCCCGAAGCCTGCTCAGGTTCTGTGGACCATTTATACAGTTGTGAGAAGCAGAAGTCAATAGCAAAAAGGAAAAAGAAAGCATTTTATGAGAATGAAAAGCATACTTCTTTTTATTCATGTTTGATATTTACTTTATCTTCACCTCTCACATCTGGGCAAAGTTAATAATCTCTAATTAAAAACTCCCTCCAAAATGCATTAGATAAATTGCGTTTCATCTGTTATAGAGAAAGTGTAAAATGATGCTTCTTGGAAAAGTTTCCTCCTCCAAACCAGAGAAGCAAAGCTCAGTTTCAAAATTCTGGTCAATGGAATTTGTTGGTTGCCATTTTCTCATGTGTATGAACAATGGGACACCATTGTTCAGGTGGTAGAAACTGCTAATTGAAAGTAGGCTGCCCGACCTGCATGGCTCAGTGTTTGACCATCGACCTAGGATCAAGGAGATCGAGGTTCGATTCCTGGTCAGGGCACATGCTTGGGTTGTGGGCTTGATCCCCAGTAGGGAGAGTGCAGAAGGCAGCCAATCAATGACTCTCTCATCATTGATATTTCTATCGCTCTCTCCCCCTCTCCCATCCTCTCTCTGAAATTAATAAAGATATATTTAAAAAAAAAAAAGTAGGCCTTGTTGAAGGGGTGGAAAGAGCCCTGAAATAGGAGACGCATTCAAGCTCCAGCTTTTCCACCAATACATTTTGAGCCTTGAGTCAAGTCACTTCTATGGCAACTTGGCTTTTCATCTCTAAGAATTACCTACATTAAGGATTTTTATGGGGATCAAATAATGCAATACATGAGAAAGATTTCTGAAAAGACGTAATGTACCACACTTATTGAGGAGTTTGAATACTATCTTGGTTATATGCCAAGTAGGCAAGATAAACTCTATTTCACAATATATGAAATGTTTGGTTTGTTAATCTCTCCAATCCTCAGTTTCTACTTCAGGAACATAGGAATAATAACTACTCCACTCAGAGGGTTGGTGTGAAGCCTAGAAATATTATGTACCAACCACCTGGCTTAGTACTTGGCACAAAATAGGGGCTCAATAAATGATAAATGGGACAAAAATGTGCTTGATAATGAAGGTTAGAGATAATTCATGGAAGTACCTCATCCAGTTCCAGTCATACAGTAGGTGCACAATAAATTCTAAGTGGGATGATAATGATAATGATGATAATCATAATATTGTTGCTATTGATAATGATTATGATGATGACAAAGATGATGATGATAATAGAGAATAAATCCTGCATGATGGCTGGAAATTTTTAGCTGGAAGCAGCATGGTATGATAGAAAGAATACAATGTATTTGAGTTTGAAAACTGATTCACGTCTTAGTCATAACCTTGAGAAAATTATTAACTTCTCTGAGCCTAGATTTTCTCATCTGTATAAATTTTGGCGCTGCTTAAAGGACTGTCACTAAAGCATGTGATCCAACTACTGACATCTGCTTTATTCTAGATATAGAACCCCTTTCCTTCCTTCTGCCATCAGCGTATATATACAGAACAGCTTGTTTTGTCTCCTTTTCTTTTAAGTTTTGGGGTGCTCACATTCTACTTTTTGGAGAGGAAATTACTTTGCTTTATATAAATATACTCACAGTCTGTTGGTCAGAGCTAGTCATGTGAGACTAGTTATAAGCAAAGGGGGTAGTGAGAGCAAAAATCTTCTCTGAGAAGTCACTTTGGAACAACAACAACAGAAAGCTCTATAGAAGAAGAGCTAGTCATGGCTACTACAGTCAGCTTCTCTGGCCTTCAATTATTCATGCTCTTACACCAAACACAGTGCACATTCCCCATTTCCCCAAGGGAGGAAACCCAACAGCCACTCCAGTCCCTCCATCCAATTCAAAGTCCAGGATCTCCAGGAATTGCACCATTATGTCTAGGTCTATCTTCTCAAGGTCTAGAAACAGCTATCTGCAGTTTTCCATGGATTTACCATTAAAAGAGAATGGAACATATGCAAGATATCACAATGAAACTTTTTTTTTTTAAGGGAAGCTTTTGGCCATAGCAACTGTGAAGGTCCCCCTACACTGAGGATGAGAAAGTTCCTTTAAATAGCCCAAGATTCTTGGATACACCCCTTCTTCATTTTTCTCGCCATGACCTCAGGCTCAGAACTACCTGAGGTTTTCCCTCATCTATTATCCTCCATGGACATATTTGAAATGGAAATTGGGACAAATGCACAACTTGGAGACCATACAACTTCTGCAGGCTGTTTCTTACTCATGCAAATGTGGGATATAAAGAGTAGCTTTAAAGCTTGATGAGTCAAAGGGGATTTTTAAAAGATTGGACTCATTGTCTCTTTGGCAACACATTTTCTTTCACAATTTCGTAGAACTCTGATCCATTTCCTTGCAAAGAATTCATTCCATAATCCAATACCATGACAATGTTGAACTTTACCTGAGACCTGGGTTCCCAAAAGACAGTGATGGTTAAAAAAATCCACTTTTGTGTTCTGGGAAACAACCTACGGTGAAGAACCATTCTTCCCCATATGACTTGGAAAAGACTCACAGATGCCCCCTTGTTTATTTATGACAAGGCTTGATACAGATCTTTCAAATTCCCTTCTCATCTCTTAATGATTAGCTGAACTCTTTGTCCACTGAACAAAGTGCCCATTGACTTGACCAAACTTTACCACCTTTAAAAAAAAAAAATCATTGATTTTGGAGAGAGGAAAAGAGAGATATAGAGATAGAAACAGATAGAGATAGAGAGAGAGAGAAACATCTATTTGTTGTTCCACTTATTTTTGCATTCATTGGTTGTTTCTTATACGTGCCCTGAGTGGGGACACACCTGGCCAGGGCTTATTGATTCGACCAAACTTTAGTCAGACTTCTTTTCTTCTTCCAGGTCCCTAAACTTTGTCTCATCTCTAAGTTTAAGGAAACACTGAAATGGGGAACAACTTTTCTGAACAGTCCCCTCTGAGAACAAATAGGCTGACTACAGAGAAAAACTTTTTGCTCAACTTTGGAGCATACCACTTCCTCATTCTACACCCATGTCTTACTAGCCTTGTTTAGTCCTGTTTGTAAAAGGGAAGCTTCATGAACTTGGATCTCTATATCTCTCCCAAGATTTATGAAGTTTCGGCCATTATTTCTTTAAATAATTTTTCTTCGTTTTTCTCCCTCTCTTCTCTTTCTGGATATACCCTAATGTGTAAATTCTTTCACTTGATAATATGCCAGAAATTACATAGCCTTTCTTCGCTTTTTTAAAATTTCTTTCCTCTGTTCCTTTGACTGGATAATTTAAAATGGCTTGTCTTTGAGTTTATAGATGCTTTCTGCTGCTTATTTAAGTCTGTTCTTGATGCTTTCTATTGCACTTTTTAAAAAATTTTTTCACTATATTCTTCAGCTCCAGACTTTTTTTGATTTATTTTTTATTATTTCGACCTCTGTTAAACTTCTCATTTTGTTCTTGTATTTTTTTTCACTAATTTTGTTGCATTACCTTTTTGTGTTTTCTTGTAGCTCACCAAGCTTCCTTAAAACAACTATTTTGAATTTCATGTTTGACATAGTATAGCTCTCCATTTCTTTGGAGTCAGTTACTGAAAAGTTATTGTGTTCCTTTGGTGGGTCATGTTTCCTACATTTTTTTCCTGTTCCTTGAATTCTTACATTGCTGTCTTCACATTTAAAGAAGCAGTCACCTCCTTCGGTCTTCTTTACTGATGGACTTTGAGAGAGAAATATCCTCACTTGTCATATCCGCTGGAGATTCTGAGGATCTCTGAGACCTTTTTCAGATACTCCTCCTCCACATTCCTTGTACCCTCTTGGGTGGGGGAAGGGATGTTCATAAGATTGTATTTCCTCGATCCTACAAAGCCAGGGTGATTACTGACAGTCTCCCTTTTGCTTTCTGTAGGGTGGAGCTGAATGCTCATGCTTGTATGCTTTCTCCCAATCCCAAAGTGTTGGACCAGCTTTCTGTGCATGCTCACTAGCCGTCTGTGAAGGCTCACATTCATTGCCCTCCAGGGCATGCACAAGGAGCCAGCTGTGGGGTATGTGTGTGAGGATGGGGGTGAGGCATGCAGAACATTGGGAGTGCCCGTGAGCCAATTGACAGGGTTCACAGACGAGGCATCCCCAGTGGCTCATGGGCTGACTTCCTGATGGCATCCATGAAGTGATTCATAGCATCTGCTTATCTCTGATGAGCTCTGGGCCCTGGCTGCTGTGCTCCTAGCCTTTCCTTGTCTCTCAGTCATGCAGATCACCTCAGTACTCTGAATGAGGTGAGAAATAATTGGATCTCTTTGGCAGCATCCCACACAGCTGGGAAAGCCAGGTGCTCACTTATACACTATCACTTTCTCTTGTGGGAGAAATCATGAGCCAAGGCATCTCTCTTGGCACTGAGCTGTGCTGCCTTGGAGGAGGGGTGAAGTGAGTAAGGTGAAACTGTTCCACTTACCCTCTTTAATGTATCCAGTCTCAGATTTTTTTCTCCAATATTGTGCTAAAACTTCTCTGCTGGACACTTAGGCTCCCACCCAGGTACTCTTGTGTGGGAATGATTGTCCAAATCAGTGGAAGAGGGTAGAAAACTCCTATTTCACTATCTTGCTTACATCACTCTTCAGAAGGCTACTTTCTTAATCTGATCTTGGCCATGAGTCATTTTATCCATCTAAGAAGTATAATAGGACCTTGGTAATTCCAGAGCAAATGGAAAAGCTCATATATGTTAATGCCAAGTTCTTTTATGAATGTGAGATTGAACCATCCACCATGTGTCACATTAAGCTCCTAAATACTTCCCACAAACTGTCCCTAAATTGAAATGGCAGAAGAGGATTCACAGTAATGCTGTAGCATGAATGGCTTTGTGATCTATATTAGAGAGAATTGATAAAAAGTTCTTCAAATATATATACACACATATACACATATATACACATATATGCTTATACATGAATATATGTGTGTGTATGTATATATATGTATGTATATGCATATATGCATAAAAACAAGGAGAAAATATTAATAATACATTTACTGCAAGAAAAGGATTGAGGTGCTTAAAATAAAAAGTAAACTAATTTAAGTGAGAATAAAATCTTAGGAATCTTATAATAAAGCAGGAGATGGTAAAAATACAAAATCTAAAATCATGGATTAAGAAAATGAAATTAGCTCTGAGCTCTCTGAAAAGCATAAACAAAAGGGGAATAGTTTAAGTTGATAACAAGAGTAAGAATTATATGTAACAGGAAGAAAAAAGAAATTAGGATCTATAACTATAATTCCTTATGAAAAAAATGAAACTCTGATAATGAAAGGCCTTTTGTTCTGTAGAGCATGTTGATGGGTTGGGACATTCATGTTAGGGAATATGAGATGTGGAAAGCTATGTTTCTGCCCATAACAGAGAATGTGGAGCTTATGAGGCAACCTGGGTGGATAGGTGAGATAATAAATCTACAACAAAAGACTTGGTCAATATGATTAGCACCATCTCTATGACCTCCAAAATTTTGAGTAAAAGTTAATAAACTTAGGAAAAAGTTTTGTTTTTTGAAGGAACCAGTGAAAGTGTTGTGCTGTTGTTTGTGATTATGCAGAGTACAAGAAAGATCATATTAAGAGTGTAAGAATTGTATGTAGGAACACAACAAAACATATACTACTACAAATATTCAAAATCATGGAGAGGACTTTTAAATTTTCTATGACTTGGAATATTATGATTAAAGAATTATATATCTATATCATAGGGAAAATGATAATCTGGTAGTAATAAAAAATTAATATAATGTATTTTAGGGTAAAAAAGCAAAAATCTAAAGTCTATAGGGAGATGAAGAATGGCTCTGTAAACAGTGATTGTAACCATAAACTGAAGATAGAGGTTTGCATGCAAACCATCCTGAAACTCATCAGTCATCACCATTGTTATATCTCATGAGGAACTGCCTCAGAAATGCAATAGCGCATCTATTTGAAACACAGAAATTTAATATTATGAGGACCATGGTTTCTGCAGTTCCATGTTAGTATTATTATTCTGTTTTTAATATTCACATTTTTAATAAATTTTGCATTTTCTTCAATTTTTGGGGGGCAGATATTTCAATTCCATATAACTTAATAGGAAAATTGTGTTGGGATAATAGAGGAATAAGATGTGTCCTTTCATTTTCTTTTTTTCTTTCCCTAAGGGAAAAACAAAGTATAAAAAATAGTAAAATAAAACTTCACTAAAAAATAAAATGCAATGTTTTTATATTGCTATTATTGGGGGACAGGTTCCAAATCCACCATAAAGAATTCTATCACTTGAAAGTGCTGAGACTTCAGGATGCATGCTAGTAAGGTTCCTTAATTCTCCTAGGATATTTTAGTTGCCAGATTTTTAAGGTAGCTCAAGGATGGGCAGACAGATTTGCTTCAAGTATGGACACTCTATATATTTCAGACTTTCTGATTTCTTCTCATCTAAAACACTCTTGTAAGTTGTTCCACAGACAGAACGTTCTAAACATCCCCACATTTCATGCTTCTAAACCACATCACACAGAGTTCTAGACTGTCTTTTAACCCTGAATTTGATACAAACATACCTGAACACGTCGTCACCTGACCCTGCTATGTATTTCTGAAAATGTGGTCATTATATGGCCAGTATATGGAGCCTATAAAATGTTGTGCCTCTGCTCACCCTCATTATAATTCTTAAATGAAGAAATCAGCATGCTCTTTGGGCACTGGAATAGCAAAATAAACACAGATCAGATCAGACCCCATCAAAGACTCACAGCCGCCTTTATGCAACAGCTCAGCTGAGCTGGGCGAGTACAAGCAGCATGTCCCAGGCAGTTTGGTGTGCGGTCAGGCCCCACCCCTTCTGGTGTGTGCACTTGGGCAACTTACTGTACTTGTGGCTGTTTCTTAACCTCTAAAATGGAGATGAAAATAATAGTGCCTATATCATGTGGTTGTTTTGAGGTTACATTAGTTAATATATGCAAAGTGCTTTCAGGAGTGCCAGGCACAAAATAAGTGCTAAAACATCTTTTCTCCTCATGTATTGTCTTCGTTATCACCGCCACCACCACCACCATCATCATCATCATCATTCCTGGCCAAGGAGACCAGCTTATAACCAGAGTGGATGTAGCAATACATATAAAGAAATGATGTATATGGGTTTGGGGGATGAAAGTGGTTGGTTAAGATAAGTAGGACCCCAGGAGAAGGATCTGTTCTAGGATTTGGAACAAATCTAGGAAATCTATAAAGAAGGCCAGACTATGACAAATTTACTGACCTATTGCCATCACATAAGGTATTTCAGAGAAGAACTTGTAGACAGTCCCCTGTGGCCCCATCCCCACAAAACTCCATTGGGTGTCCTTTTATACCTAGGGACATCTTTCTGCGTAGGCAACGGAGAGAAACAGGTTACCCCACTGATTATTATTCTTAGTTTGCTTTTTATAAATGAAAACCAATTTACTTTTAGACAATAAAAAATATATGAATTTCTTTTTCATATAGTGAAACAGTGTAGTGTGCAATGGTTTTCAAAAACAAAAATTCTTACAGTTGCACTTTTTAGTGCTGCCCTTTTACAAACTAATTTACCTTTCTCCCATTTACCAGTGGTACCAGGCCTTTGTTATTAGTTTTAGTAATGCTAGTCTCCTTAGGTTTATTAGCTTTTAGATCTGAGATGCTAAATACCTTCTTATTATTGTATTGAAAAAACTTAGCATAGTAGGTGAATGGAGATGTCAGACAGATCTTAATGGAAATCTACTCTTGTTTCTATTTGATAGGCTTTGAAGTGATTTAACCCCTTTGATTCTCAGTTTTCTCCTTTGTAAAACAGGTTATATAATTTACAAAATCAAAAGAGAATGAATAAAATACTATAAGTTAAGTTATTGACGCATTGCCAGTTCTAAATAAATATGAGCTCCATTTTGCCTCCCTTTCTGAAAACCAATATATTCATAAATTGTTCTAGTAATACCAGGTTAATTACATTTCTCTCCATTCACCTGGTTCTGTCTTTTCAGCTTTTACTTTTTAATTATGAAATGATCCTAAAACAAAAAAAGTAATGCCAATTAAGGAAACCAAACCAATATTTATGGAAGACTTACCTCATTTACAGTATGGTATTTATAATCAAAAACCTGTCTTTTGAGACTGGCATCATTATCCCATGGGATGGAAGATAAGATCAAGGCTTAAAGTAACTCACCTGACATATTTAAAAAGCGATGGAGCAGGGTTTTAAACTTCTGTTTTACCTGACCCCCCCCCAAGTTCATGAGTTTGGTAAGCTTCCTCCATTGACTCCCGCCCCCCCAAGTTCATGAGTTTGGTAGGCTTCCTCCATGAGTTTCGAACTGTCTTTTGAAAGTAATGGCATTTTCTCTCTCTCTCTATTTAACTTTTATCAAGTGAAACAGTGTTTGCAATGAGCTTCATGTTGCTCTAACTTTCCTTGATATAACAATGAACCAAAGGGACAGAGGCCTTGCTGAAATGAAGCTTGCAAGTGTTAGGGGAAGAAGGAGATCAGACAATAATAAAATAAATTTATGACATTTCTATGGGTATTAAGTGTTATATAAAAAAGTAAAGCACAGTAAAGATTAAAGATTGATGGTAGAAGGAGTGCTCTATCATATAGCTTGGCCAGGAAAAGCATCTTTAATAAGGTGTCTTTTTAGCAGATATGAGAAGAAAATAAGGGAGCAGCCATGACAATATCCAGCAAAGTCTTCCATGCAGAGGATGTGCAAAGGCCCTGCAGCAGAAGTTTGGCTATGATGTTTGAGAAACTGAAATGAGGCCATGTAGTATAAGTAGATTGCCAAAAGGGGAGAGTGGTAAGTGATGAGGTCCGAATAGCATCATCTGAGATCTTTTAGACTGTTGATCATGTTAAGGACTTTGGATTTTTCTTCAAGTCATGGAATAATTTGATGAGAGGAGTTATATGATCTAGTTTGAGTTTTAATTGTTTTACTTTGGCTGATGAGAAAAGAATAGATTATGAGGGGGACAAGAACAAAAGCATAAAAATTAGTAAATTATCTCAATTTTTGTAGGTGAGGTTATTTTCTTCAATTCATCTCCAGATCATTATTCTCTCTTCTTTGATTCCTTAATTTAACCACACTTTACACTTCTTGTCATTTCCTCTGATACCTCCAGCCTCTAAACACTGGTGTGCCTTATAAATATCAAGACTTTAAGTATAAAGTCTGGAAATTAATAGAGTCTAGCATCGATGTAAAGTTTTACATCTGAGCCAATGCAATGTCAATTGCTCCATACACATTGGTCTCTCCTTGCTGATTCAGAGGCAGAGCCACACATACCCCAAAATAATGTATAACTGAAAAGCATCCCAAATTAGCAGAAAGAGGACTGACACTTCATAAATAATTCCAGGATAATTGCTTATATGCATGAAGGGGGAAAAAAGTGATCCCTACCTCACATCATTCACAAAAATAAATGCCAAGTAATATAAAGAATATAGACAGCAATATGCAACAATATTGAAAAATTCTTAGAAAATGGTAGAAGAATATGTTTAAGACTGCAGGTTAGAAAAATCTGCGTAAATAAGATGCCAAAAGTTATAAACCATAAAGGAAAAAATAATAATCCATTTTTGCTCCTCCGCCTATCAGACTTCATTCTTTCAAACCTTATCTCCCAGGTGAGCAAAGAGGGGTACTTGTCCTCAAGCTGGAACTTGGCAGATTTATCCGCTGCACAGCAAAATTATAACAATGAAATATCTAGTGATGGGGCTTTTTACTCATTGTCAGTATATACAATAATTCAGACTGCCTTGTATTAAGGAAAAGGGTGTTTTTCCTAGTGGTCTGGCAATCAGAAATACAGATCTATACCTAATATTTAACATAAAATTAAACACTTCAACTTTATACATCAAATGTGGGTGATAATATATTTTATACCTACTTTATAAAAATTAGAATCAAATAAGATTATGTAAATTTAAATACTTTCGGGTCTTTCAAGCATAATAAAAGATCAACTATTCACACTAAATCAGATATAGATTAGTAAGTAGATAAGAATGCATTAAAAACTGCAATTTTTAAAACTCACTTCTATGTAGTTTTTCTGGTTAGTTTTGACAAAAATGAGCAGTCTTGATTTATCCAACAAGTAGTTTTTTTTCTGCATTTTATTCTACAAAAGTAGACTTGGGCAGTTAGTATCTTGCCAGATAGGTAATCTCTCTGGATAAAATGTAACCACTGTGATTATTAACATTAAGCCTTAGATTCTGCAGATAAAAAATGAAAAACATAAGAGAGGTTTCTAAAACCTTAGACTCATGGGAGCCACAATTTTTCTTTATAGCATCTTCTTTTTTTCTAAAGTATTCAAACTGCTTTCGAGGGGATATTGTTCTGTGCAGCTGAGGAAGATAAAGCGCACGTGTGAGCAGTGGCTCCCAGAATGCAGTTAGATGAACAACCAGAAAGCATCGGGAAAGAAACAATATCTCTATGTGCTGGCTAGGTCTGAACAAACAACCAACACTATGAAGTACTGAGGCATTTAGTACGAAGGTGAGTAAAGCACGTTCCACTTTTGTTATCGCTGATATAATTTAGATAGAATTGTTATAATGATAATATAGAGGTGATGAGACGGTCAGAAAAGAAAGAAAACAAGGTTAGGGAGAGAGGAACTATTGAACTAAGTGTGGGTAAAAATAAACCTAGTTTATAATATATCGAAGGCATATCAAACTCGGGTTTCTTACATGCTTACATTGTCGTCTAGGTGGGTCTATTCTCATGAAATGGCACCGTCAACAGGAATATAGTGTCACTGATGGTGCCCAGAATTCTGTGTCCTGTGACCCCCGAGTCGTCACCGATACACATTAATCTCAATAACAAGATGTATCAAGGATAATAATTTGTGATTCCAAGAAGAAGAGTTTGGTGTGGTTGGCACCAGAACTGCTTTATTCCCTTTATCTTTATACGTAGGATCCCAGTT
Source organism: Miniopterus schreibersii (assembly GCF_964146895.1). Taxonomy (NCBI): domain Eukaryota; kingdom Metazoa; phylum Chordata; class Mammalia; order Chiroptera; family Miniopteridae; genus Miniopterus; species Miniopterus schreibersii. Next base: position 33,146,176 of record NC_138111.1, read on the forward strand.
TTGTTCAGAGAGCAGATGCCCAGGGGAAATGTTCAGCTGCCGTTGTAGTGAAGAGCAACCCCATGAGGTGGAGATGGAGGTCTACCTGAGGAATAAACGATACCTTTTATTTCACACTGAAAAGGAAGACTTGGCTCACTGCCCTTTGCCTTTCGCCTCTTGCTTGCCTTCCCTGGGGAGGATGGGTGCAATGCTAAGGGTGGTAGAGCAGAGGCTGGAAGGAAGCCGGGCCACTGATGACCTTCTCAGGCACTTGCCCCATCCTTTTACTCTCCACCTTCAGACTTTGATTAATGTGAGAACAAATTAAAACCACTATTTGATTAGGCCACTAGACTTGGATTTTTGTTACATGCAACCGAACAAAATCCTATGTGACACAGCAGCCCACAGGTCATTATCAGTGTTTTTCATGAGCTTATATGCAGTATGGTACTCTTAGCAATGGAGATAATTTGGGGTGACATTAAATTACATGTTCAGAAAAGTATTTTCCAGTTATCATTCAACCTTGATGACTTCAAGGAGGAAAGTCTCAGTTTAGGGCTAGTTTGTCTTAAACAGCTCTCTAAAATTTATCACCCTTGTACGAATCTAAGATTCACGTTAATCTAAGGGCTTTCATTAAGCATAATTATATAGCTAAAACTTAATAACATTGTTTTGTTTCCAGTAAGTTTAGCTTATAGTCACATTCTCATCATGGTGCAGAGTTACTGGTTTTCCATTCATGGAAATGACATAAAGTTTCCTTATAAAATAAATTTAAATAAAAAATGTAAATTGATTTAAAGAAAAATGTTAACTAAGTACAAATAAGTGTTACAGGGAGGAAAATTTTTTGAAAGGACAATAGCATGTAAATGAGTAATGTTTGATAAATTAAGAGCTAGGTGCATTCAATTCTGCCCTAGGCCTGTAAGAATAATTTCATACTAACACTTTTGAGCCATACTCTATTGGTCAGTTTGAGACAGCTTTGACAGAATTTAGCCTGTTAGTCAAATATTCTCAGTACTGAGAGTTGACCAAGTTTAGGAACAAGTATATGCAAAATTTCTTTACCTCCTACTTCACTGTGACTGTAAGTAGAATGTTTAAGGCTTGTTATATTATCATGTAGACTCAGTTACCAAAATCTCAGTCCAAATGTCATCCTTCGTAGTCCTAAAAAATACTCTAGCATATTGTCTATACAGATGATACATCAATATTTGTCAAATTTCAGTGACTGCTGAGAAGGATAGCTACAGAAACATTCTGTTGAGCTAGAATTACAGCTTCATCACCTAGGATTATTTAGACAATAACTTGAAAGTTATTAAAACTTGGCCCGGCCGGGCTTGGCTCAGAGGTTGAGTGTCGACCTAGGATCCAGGCGATCGGGGTTCGATTCCCGGTCAGAGCACATGCCCGGATTTCGGGCTAGCCAATCAGTGACTCTCATCATTGATGTTCCTGTCTCTGTCTCTCCCTCTCCTTTCCTCTCTCTGAAATCAATAAAGATATATTTAAAAAAAAAAAAAAAGTTATTAAAACTTGATAGTGAATGCTGAATTTCAACTCATTTGATGTTTCTTTGTACATGGTTTTCAGTAGAAGTTTGGTTGCTCAGATAAATATTGCTTGCTGTTGCAAGTTCCCCTTGTTTGAGAAATTTGAGGTTTCAGTTATTGGGCATAATATTATAGGGGGAAAATGGAGCAAAGTTCAAATTGGGTAGGAAAATTTGAAACCAAAGCTCTGCTATTGTGGAAAAGGAAAGCTTAAAGTTATAAATTACAGATTCTCTGATTTTAAAGTTTTACCAAATCTCCTCTGTATTCATTGGAATACTTGCATAATTATCATAGTAAATTTTATATTAGGGGCCTTGAAAATCTGAAAAATTGTTCAGAAATTATATGCACTTTGGATAATTTTATTATAAAAGTATTTTCTTCTTATATAAGCTATGTGCTTCTTCCTCTTGATAATTCTAGAGCAATTATAGATATATGTATGCATTAGAGTTACAGGCATGGAGTGATAATGGGTTACTGTATAAGGAAAAATTATACAAAATAACTCAAAAGATAAGGGAACAACATTGGAAATGTGGCTTGGGCCTGAGGCATGCCGGTCTCCCACAAGATGGGGACAGGACCGAGGGTAGCTGGTGAACCCAATGAGGTTATGCAGGAGCAGAGGACACCAGCAGAGCTTGGGAACATTTTCATGGCTTCAGAGCCTGATGCATAAAGCCACAGTGAAAGAGTAGATATATTTTCCATGGGAGTTGGCTCCCAGATTACATTAATTCTAAAATATTGGCCTTGAAATATCCAGTCAGGAGGTGACTGTGCAATAAGCCAGGGAATATGGGTTGAGTGGAGAGTCAGAGGTATTGTGACTTGTGCCCGATGCCCACTGTGGTATATAAGTGCTAGCACTCAAAACCATTGGTGGCAAAGAGCTCATGGGCTCCACACTGAGTGCCACCATTTACGACTAGGCTAACATATTCTAGGCTAGAGAGTATTCTTGGGCTATTCTGAGTCAGTCCCACAAGCTGAAGCACAATCCCATAAGCTTTAGTTAAGTCAAGTAGCAGGATCTATAAGAAGTGGGAATTTGAACACATGTACCTGAGAGGTGGGTAGCTGGTATAATGGGAAATAGTAAACACTGTCCTGGGGAAACACGTGGCTCAGGGCAAAGCCTCACTAGAAACCAAAGAGGAAGTGACGTAATTTGGGTGAGCACATGCAAAGTGGAAATCATAAATAGCAACAATAATGCTGAGAGAGATTTTTCTCTTAGAGGCAGCTTATCATGTTTCAGCCAGGCTTGGAGTAGCTCCTAGGCTACGGTGTCTTAAAAACATGATACAGGTTTTAGCACTGCTTCTTCTGTACATAATACTTACTATCTATTCAGAGATAATATTGCCCTGCTACCTCTGAAACTGTTATAAAGTAACCATATAATTCAGACTTAGTTGGGTGTGCGTTTGTGAGCATGCATGTGAGTTTTAAAAGAGACACAATACAAATGAATAGATGAGAACAGCAGGTTTTTTTAAAACCTTCATAGTACATAAAAGAGTCATTTCTAAGTAAATGTGCTACTGCCAACTATTGGGATACAGAACCACTTTTGAATATTGAAGCAATAATTGACACTGTCTTTGAGGCAATGAATGGCTCCCATGTTGAGACCACATATGCTGTGTTTACTTAGAGTTTGAGTTGATGATAGACTTTATATTACATTCAGGAACAAAATGAGAGTATCTGAAAGATGTTTCATACCAATGTTATTGTCAACATTGAAAGAGACACTGGTTTCTAACGTGAACTTGGCAGGTTTTGATTTTTTGTGAGGAGATAGCATTGTAAGTTTTAATGGAATAGTCAATTAACATTAATCAAATATATTTGAGAACTGATTCAAAATATAGAAATTTGTTCAGATAAATGTTATAGTTAAGGAGAAGGTGAAAAAACAATTTCTTATATTAGAAAGAGAATCTCCCGACATTCAGATAGGCTCTCTTCTTCCCTTTGAACTATAACTTACAATTTTTAAAAATCAATAAAATAATCAGATTTTTCTGTTACCTAAGTGTTTTACTTTGGTTGGGAATCTTGGTCCAAGAAATCAGGTAAACATGGCTGTACAGAGAGATCTGGGGAACTTTTCAGGGAGTGAAGTAGGTAAGGTTCTACATTTTAAGAGAAAAGACTGGGCATTCCCATTTATCTGTTGGACAGCTTTCAAACTGCCATTCAGCCTATTCACTTTATTTTGGTTTTATATCCATCTCTGTAGCAGACTGAGTGCTTGTACATACCAAATTCTTAAATTCAAGAACATTAGAATCAAGGTTTTGGACAATCTAGGATGATCTCCTCAAATGCATAGTAACCAATCAGTAAGTGAAAATTAACAATAAAAATTGAATATGTTACAGTAAGTCAGAAGAAAAGAGTGATCCAGAGACACTCCAAGGTAAAAAGGTATCCTTGGAGGTTGACTGCTTTCTACATTTCATAGGTGTGAATTACCAAATTACCAAGCAGAGCCTAAGTTTCAGCTTTAAATGCATCTATGGTGAGAATATGAGTATGAAAATCTGTGCTTGGAATATTCTTAGAGAGCTCATTGACCCTTGCCCTTCTCCTGAAGATGTAATTTATTGGATGTTATGAATTTAATCCATCTAAAGCTCCCAAGTATCTCACCTATCTTTCTGTAACTCAATTTGGCCAGCTCATCTCTGTGCTGAGACCATGAAGAGCCTTTTAAGCCTCTGGCATTCTCAGATCATAAAGGTATTTCATATCTTCCTTAAAACGGCCATATCTATTTGAGGAGCAGCTGTCTTGATACATAGAGCTTCTTGTTGGCAAACAGACGGTAAATGGGATTCTTTGGAAAGGATTCATTTTTTTTAAAAAAGTTTTTATATCCATGACATTAACATGAAAATATAGTTTCTATCTAAAATATCCTACTACTCATTCTCAGATAGGATGAGAGAACACAGTTTTACCTTTATTCCAAGGCAGCCAAATATCAAGCTGGTTGAATAAATGGTCTAATAAAGCTCACATTGTTACAGGTATAAGCTTGTTTTGCCATCTTTACAGGGTGTGCACGTCTTCCTAGGACTGCCTTCCACTTACCATCCAGTAGGCACAGACGCCCCTCGCAGGGATTACCGCATGCACACAAGGAGTCCTCTCACAAGGTTCTAGATTTGAGAAAACTGAATAATTTCCAGTCGAATTTTCTCCTCTGGCTCCAAGGATTCAACACTTGTGAATCACTTCTTTCAAACCTCAAGTTTTCAAATGACTGCTATTCTCTCATTTATTTAATTATTGCCCGTAAGAATTGCGATGGAGAGGGATCTCCGGCTTTATTGGCTTCCAAAAGGAAATAAAAGGAAAAACAATTTGCCAATTGTAGGGAGTCAAACAACCCCAAATCAGTGATTCTCAAATGAAAAACTCACTTCACGATCCCTTTGCCAGTGTGCATATCCTAGCGCCCTGAACTGTGGTGTCAATAACGCATTTCTGCTGCAGGGCAGCCTTCCCCAGTCCCTGCCTGGGGCCTGAGCTGGCAGGATGCTCCCTAGCACCCTACCGTCTGCTGGCATGCTGGTTAGTGAAATCTCTGGGTATATGTAAAAGCATTTATTATCATTAATGTTTTTCCAAAGATTCTAATGTTTGAAATATCATCTTTTTAGGAAAAAAAGAAACATTTCCTCTTTTTTTTCCATGGAGTTAGTAAGATATTGGGAATTTATACAATAAGTTCTGGGGTGTTTTTTTGTTTTGTTTGTTTTTTACATACTGTAAAGTTAAGAAACAGGGCCTGGAGGATAATTACTGACACTGACAAAAACACTTAAAATTCAGGAAGTCCATGAGTTCTGAATACAGATGCTGATAAAAGGTAAGAAGTAATAACTCAGGTAAAAACCTGAGTTTTTCTCTGGCCTTGAAGTTGATCTATTACAATGAGAATTTGATGTGCACTCTAATTTAAAGTTTAAAGGAGGCAATAGTTTTACAGATGGACATTTATCCTCTGAACTTATAAACATTTAAACAATATATGCCTCACAATGATAGGAAACAGGTGCGCTGGAACAAAAATGCGCTGTAATGTAGCCTAATGTCAAGTATTAAATTCATTTTCAGACCCTTGAAATTTTTTTCAGTGTAAGTTATGTAAACATTAAAGTTATAAAATAACCATCATTTGTCAAAGGAAGAAATGTAAATTATCCTGGGTGATTTTATTTTTAAGGATCCACATCAGCACCACTATCTGAAAACTAGGATGTTTATGTTTAAATTGGATATTTGTTCCATTCCTCAGAGACATTATTGGCTGGGAGCCTCTGCATGGGATAAATGGGTTTTAGCTCGCTCCACTCTGGTGGTTAGATCTGAAACCTAGGCCAGATATTTATACCAATGTCCTTAATTATGTGGTTTTAAAAATTCTTTTTATGCCCTCAGAGGAATTAATATAATTATCATTTAAAGTTGGTTTCTACCCTTTTTTCTGTTCTTGCTAGGGTCACGTAAATCTATACAGAAAGAACTTCCCTAGTGCTTTATTTGGCTCTTGTTTAAATATATCCTTGGACCTTTTTGTTACCAGATAGAGTTTGATAGCAGCCATTGGGGTTGGCAGAAGATCCAGCCTTGGGTAAGAGAGTCAGGCAGTTTGAGAGTTCTTCCACCTACAGGCTGAGAGACTGGGAACAAAAAACTGGGCCTATGTGCTCAGTTTCCTCATTTGTTAACTGGACATAATAATACCTTTCTGACAGGGCTGAGATAAAGTTTAAATTATTTGTATGTGACTGTTCCTCTTTCATAGGAAATAGTTCATGGATTTAGTGTTCTTTATATGTTGGAGGAAAGGGGCAGGGGCATAAGGCATTATTTTGCATTTCATTTTCTATTGTATGTCTGTGAATATGTATTTGTATGCCCACCTCATAATTATTGTTCAGCACTATAAAGGAGGTTAGTACATTATTTATTTCTTGCACAAACAGACCACAAGCTATGAACTGTTTTATGAATATTTTTTTACATCTGACCCCCTCCGGGAGCTGTGATATAGCTATTTTGCAACTGCTAGGAGGGGGGAGCCCTTTTTCTCACTGCGACCATCATAGGAGATGTTTTTCTGCTTTTGTCAGTTCTGAACTGGAATATTAAAAAGCCAGCCTTTCGTGAACTGGCCGCACAATTAAGTCCCATTTGTAATATTACTTCATTGAAAAACTGTGTTCTAAGTTTCCATTTACTGACAGAGGACGAACTTTGGTACAAAGCCATGATACTTAAAGCGCTTAATTTTCATTATGAGTACATACATTTTGTCAAACTTAATGTATATCCAGCAGTGGATTAATGTTATTTTAAAAAATTATAGGTAAAGCCTGGGAATTACGAAAGAGAAATTAAAGCTATATACTTAACAAGATATAACGCTTTTCCTCAGAAAAAAAATGTAAATTTTCTTTTTGTAGAAAATGCTATGCTTTCTTTTTTTTGTTTTCTTAAATACATGTCATATTTTATAGTTAAATGTTGCTGTGTATTAGAAGTCTTTTGTCATTGAAATAAAACATGGACCCTTGCTCTTAACATTATAGAAATTCTCTATGGTGGTATGTTTACAAAGACAGATGGTTTTTAAATCACTCTTTTAAATTTCTTCTTTGTTTCTCAGATGTATTTAATCTCCAACACTTGACTCGAGTTAACTCGAAGTCTCTATAAAAGTTGAAGTGCTGCCTGAAAGCCTCTTTACTGCTGGTTAATTAAATACAGTAATGAGCTTGAGTGGCAAAGGGAGAGAATGGAGAAATTGTGTTACTTCACAGAGTTATACTTGAAAAATGTAATGTTAAAAATCAGGCAAGAAGCATGATACAGTGGGAAACAACCTGGGCTGGAGGCCGGGGCACCGGCCTGGCAAGCTCAGCCTGCGGCCTGCGAGTCGCCGCATCTCTGCAGCCCTTCTCGGGTCCCCACCTGTGTTTAGGGAGGTGAATTAGGCCACCCTGACTCTTCTGTCTCTACAAACTATATGAGCAGGCGCCCCTATATAACAATATGCTCTTGAGATCACTGGTGTCTCTTCAGCCATCTTAGGATGAGTTGCTGGCACCATGTGATAATAGAGACATGTCACAATGAACTATTCCGCACATGGTATCATTTGTGATTATTTAGACACGGTATTACTTTTGAACTCAAGCCCTTGGGAAACAAAGTGGTTTTAACTGCTTGTATTCTAGGCACAGAGGATAAGAGAAAAGTGAGTGAAGGGGTTGAGTCTCTTTACTAAAATAGATTAGGCTTAGATTTAAGAATAAAAAGCTCTCTCCATTTTTAGGTATATATTTTGCAACAAGATACTCAGATGACTTCACATTTAAGAAGTTTAAAGTGAAAAAGGCAACCTTAGTGAATTGCATCATTAGCTGATTAAAGAAAATGTTAACTAAAACATCACCATCAACCATATGGACTGATCTAATTAGTTGATTACTAATTCAGATTTAGTGCTGAGTACCTTTATTTGAACATCAATTTTAGCTTAATAAGAAGTTCTTTGCTTCTCTGTCATCATAGAAAACAAGGCTTGGCAATTGAGTGATTAAAGAAATGAATGAGTAATTATTAGATCAAGGCCTTTCCTGAGATCCATTTCTAAGGGCCAAAAATGTTCTCCACAGCATATTTGTTACAGAGTAAGAAGCCATTCTCCTTCCCAAACAAAATGGTACCTTTCAACCATATCAAAATCTCTCTCCATCCAAATCTATATTGTCTTTTTTATTTTTATTTTTTTGAGTACTAGTACATGCCTGACCCTATGGTGTATTCTGTGGGTCTAGGGACAAATACAATACAGTGTATATCCTTAAGTAGCACAGTGAACTGGACAAGAGAGTCATGTTAACAATCTCCTGTGATCAGCAATGGAAGGTGAACGCGGGTATTGGTGATTGCCATGGGCGACCAGGGGAAAACATGTAACGTGGTTTGAATGGGTGGCACAGAATGAGTGAAGGTAGGTCTGTACTAGAACAAGGGGAAACAGAAGAACTTCCCATGCCTTTCTCACTTACTTCCTTTGCCCAGTTTTTAAAAGGCTGATGTCATTACCTGACTCCTTTTCCAGGCTCTCTCCCATTTTATCAAAGTTTCCTTCTCTCCCCCCTAAACACTCCCATCCCTTTTCCTCTAGAGACCAATAATCTTATCCTTTTAGTGACAATGGCCTGGAGGTCTACTGACTAATAATCTCATTAATTCTCATGATATCTTTTCAGAAAAAATAATATATAAATGGCAATTATTACTTCAATTTTGCACATGTAAAGCTTGAACCACAAAGAATGAGACAGATTTGCCCAAGGTTACATAGAAAATAGAGGAGCCAAGATGGAAATGAATGAAACCCCAGGATTGCATGCATACACAGTCACCTTGGGCTTCATTAATAAGCTTATTATTGAAATAGAAAATGTCAGGTTTCATCTAGAAATATTATAACTGTATACATGTTTCAGAATAATGCAGTGTAAATGTAAAAATCAGCATTCTAAAAATCTGAATATATAAAATTTTATGTATTTATTTTTTGTTATATATCCATTATCATCCAGTAAAGTTGTAATATTGTGAAATAAAAATACAATTCTTGGGTTTAGCCTGTGAGTTAACTGTGTGTGTGTGTATGTGTGTGTGTGTGTGTGTGTGTGTGTGTGTGTGATGTTTAGTCTGATTATAATGGCAGTTTGAATGCTTGACTAGTCTACAGAGATTGGTAGTAATTAGCATGACAGACAAAAGAAGCAAATGCAGTCCGTTTATGCCTCAGGCTGAACTAATTTTAGTGTTAAGCATGAATCTAATATCCATAAATAGGGAATAGTTATTAGCAAATATTGAAGTCAGAATCGTATTTGTAGTTTTGCAGCAAAGGTAAGAATTGCCTAGCTTCAGTAAGACCATGGGTTTTGTTGTTAATGAGAATGTTATGAAAATATTGACTGGATAAAACTCTGCTTAGAAAGTTAGTGTCCAACAATTTATAGACATGAAGTTGAGCTTATCTTTTTTGATAAATGTTAATCATTTTTAGTGCATGTATTCAATCAAGAAATGATATGTTTTACAGAACAGTTGCAATGGGATCTTGATGCAATACGCATCTATGTTTATAAACTGTAGCTCTTTCTTTCTAAGCATTATATCAATTTGTTTCTGGCTCTAAATAAAACAGATAGTACCTTAGTCCAAAGAATGTTGAACTGATTCAAGTTTTGAGAGTACCAGGTGAGTTGGTAATTTGGGAATTTAATCTCAGTGCCCTTTTATACTCTCTCTGTCTTTTCCATGGCATTAATGACATTGTCAATTCACTTTTGGATTAGCAGAGAAATGTAGAAACAGCAGCAAAATTAACTCTACTATAACATATCCCAGTTCTATGCCTTTTTTACAACTTTACTGTAGGGGCCTAACACATGGAGAGATCATGGAAAGGACATGTAATTAACTGAAAGAGAGCCACACCTACATGGCCATCTTGGCTCGACCACTTATTGCACGTGAGAACTTAGGTAAATAATTTAACTTCTCAGAATTTAGTCATTACAGTTGTAGAGATAATATAGCCCTAATCATGTCATGAGATTATTTTAGTATGTTGTTTGTTGATAACTATTAAAACAGTTCAGTAATACTCTGCACCACAATACAGTATTACATATATTATTAATAATGAACACATTCTAGTAAATCTATTTATAGCTAATACACAGTTTTAGCAATGTTGCAGGGTACAAGATCACATACAGAATCACTTGTATCGCTATGCACTTGCAACGAACAATGCAAAAGTGAAATTAAGAAAACAAGTCCATTTATAATAGTGTCAAAAGGAATAAACTATTTAAGAATAAATTTACCAAAAAAGTGCAAGATTTGTACACTGAAAACTATAAAACATTACTAAAAGAAATAAAAAAAGACCTACATAGATAAAAAAAATCTTATTTTCAAAGACTGGAAGGCTTAATGCTGTTAAGATGGCAATACTCCCCCAGTTGATCTACAAATGCAACATAATCTACATCAAAATCCAAGCTGGATGTTTTTAGTTGACAAACTGATTCTAAAATTTATATAAAAATTCAAAGAATTCAAAATAAACAAAATAATTCAAAAGACTATTTTTAAATAGTCTTTAAAAAGGAAAATTAATTTGAGGGACTCACACTTACCAATAACAACACTTACTACAAAGCTACAGTAATCACAGCAACGTGGTACTGGCATAAGGATAGACATACAGATTAATTAAACAGAATTGAGAACTAAGAATAAACCCTTACATTTATGGTTAATTAATTTTTGACAAGAGTGCCAAGGTGATTTAATGGAGAAAGCAAAGTCTTTTCCATAATTGGTGCTGGGACAAGTTGATATCCACACATAATAAAATTGAACCTCTACCTCAACCTATATACAAAAATTAAGTCAAAATGAATTAAAGACCTAAATGTAAGAGCCAACATTATAAAAATATTAATAGAAAACATGCATAAATCTTATTAATTTGATTAGGTAATTGTTGCTTAGATACCAAAAGCACAAGCAGAAAGACAAAACAAAAGATAAAATTAATTGGACTTCATCAAAATTAAAAACTTTGTGCTTCAAAGGTTACCATGAAGACAGTGAAAAGACAACCCTCAAAATGGGAGACATATTTGCAAAAGATATATTTAATAGAATCTAGTAACCAGAATACATAAAGAACTACTATAACTTAAAAAATACAACCCAATTAAAAATGGTCATAGGGGTTAAATAGATGTTTCTACAAAGAACATATACAAATGGTCGCTAAGCACACTAGAGATGCTCAACATCACTTGGATAATGCAAATCAAAACCTTAATGAGATACCACTTTGCACCCACTATTGCAGCTAAAATTTAAAAAATAAAAAGGACATTAAGAGGTATTGTTGAAGATAGGGATCTATTGGAACCATCATAATCTTTACAAACAATTGAGCAGTTCCTAAAAGTTAAAAAAAGAGTTACTATATTACCCAGCAGTTTCACTCCTAAGTCTATATCCCTCAAAACTGAAAACTATGTTCACAAAATTATTGTACATGAATGTCCTTTTCGGCATTATCCATTATAGCTAAAGATGGAAACAACCCAAATGATGAGCCCAACTGCTGAATGAAAAAACAAATGTAATAAAGCTGTACAATGGAATATTATTCAATCATAAAAAAGAATGCAGTACAAATACATGCTACAGCATGGATAAATCTTGGAAACGTTAAGCTTGCTAAGGGAAAGAAGCCAGAAACAAAAGGTCACACAGTGCATGATTCTATTTACATAAAATGTCCAGAATTGGTAAATTCAATGAGGTAGAAAGTAGATTAGTAGTTGTCAGGGAATGAGGGAGGGGAGGTTATGGAGAAAATGCTAATGGGTTAGAGTTCCCTTTTAGGGTGATAAAATTGTTCCAGCGCTAGATAGTGGTGATGCTCTTAAACCTTTGCAAATAAACTAAAAGCCACTGAATTTTACACTTTAAAAATATGCATTTGTGAAATGTTAATTAGATATCAACAAGCAACAATAATAAATAGGTACCCCAGTAATGCATTCAAGGCAAGAAAGAACTTAATGGTTTGCTACAACACCTGTAATTCTCACTATTAATTGGAGTTGAAGACAAATGTTAACATTTAAACATCTGGGTAGTAAATCTTTCTTTAAATTAAATTATCAGGTTTCTGAGACAGATAAACATTTGTGGGATTGGGAAGGATTAAAGATCCAGAGCCTGAGGCAATGTCCATTGCGGTGTGGGACAGGAGTGAACACCTCTGGGTCATCTATGGGCAGCCTGAAAAATGTATCATCTTTTGGCAGAGGTGGAGAAAATAATTAAAGAAAATAAGAGGATTCATAAAAAGGATTTTAAAAATGATATAGCATACATTAGAAAATAAAATTTACCTTCATCAAAATTTTCCCCAGACTTACCACTACTCAGAAATATAATTCTCACAAACCCATTCCATTGTTTTAAGAAGCGATGATTTTAAAAAATATATATTATATTGTCCTTTGCATATTGAAAACATCATATGGCACATTTAGTTGCACCTTTTGTAAGTTCATGTCCTCTAACCTTGTCTCAAGTTCTGCAAACAGATCCTTAACCTCAGGCATATTAAAATTGTGGAATAATTGCACATGTATAAAAGCTAAGGTAAAGGAAATTCATCATAATGTCTGTTCATGAAAAATTGTTTGCTCTACACCTCTGAGGCTCAGGCTATGCTTATCAGAGAAAGCTGGAAGTGCAAATTTCCCTGGGCTGTGAATTCATCATGAATTACACAAAATCATATCATATTCCTGAGCCCAATATGAAATAGTAAAGTTATTTTTAAGTTATACTCTTACAGAGACGTATCCACTTAGAGAAATGAACTTTCATGTCCTGCCTATATGACCATAAGGGGTGTGACAATTTTTATTGTATCCATCGGCTGTCTTAATTAACATTCTGCAAGTGGTAGTAATACCAGGTCCCTGCCCTAGGCAGTCATAAAGGTACAACCCAGCAAGGAGAACTAACGCTTTTTGTTTTGTTTTGTTTTTTTTCTTTCCCCCCCAATAATAGTATGCTCTGTTTACCTAGTCATGGCCTGATAGACCAATTCAGTGGAACAATTAGTTAAGTTATCCCAAAGGAAGCTGCTGAATATTAGAAGAGGGAGTATTTTACTTGGATTCAAACAAGCTTAGTCCCAGTGTTTGTCGTTAAAATTTAATGTTACTCTAAGTGAGAAAGGCCTGAGGCATAGAACATTCTTCTCCCTCCCCCTCCTCCTCCTTTCCTCCCTCCTTCCCTTTCTCCCTCTCTCCCTCTGTCTTTTTCTGTTCAATTTACTCTCTAAACTACCCTCTTCATAGTACTGTTTAGAACACTTTGTTGGCAGTGTCGCCACTATCCTACTGTCTACTATGGTCGGCATGGTCTACAGTAAGAAAAAAATTGAGTAATTCTTCAGAGCGCAATTTTGAGAGCTATCTAATAGATCTTTCTGCAATGATAGAAATGTTTTAAATATGCACTGTCTGTGAGCTGCCACTACTGAGCATCTGACTCGAGACCCGCACAGGTCAGGGCTTGAATTTTTAATTTAATAGAAATATTTATATATGGTTAGTGGCCACCAGATTGGACAGTGCCACCTGGGAATTTCCCTTTATGTGCTGCAGGTAGTCTTTATATTCTTGACCTGTTGAAGCTGAATGTTAAGCGAAGTTGTGGGGATAACCTTGGGAAGTTTGAATAATACTTGACAGGTTCCATGTAGAACTAATTCCAACTTCAGAAGGACCCACCAGGGCCAGCCCTGGTCTGGGCAGGGTTTCTCACCTCAGTCTGGCCAAACCTAAATCTTTTGGAGCTTATCTTTGAACTAAAATGCTTAGAATAACTCTAGAAACTTTGCAGATACAAATATTGAGAAAGTATAAGTTTAATGAACAGAGATCTTACCGTCTTCTAGTTATTTGGAAGTGTACTCTTTCTCTCTTTCTTTCTCTTTCTTTCTTTCTCTTCTTCCTTCCTTCCTTCCTTCCTTCCTTCCTTCCTTCCTTCCTTCCTTCCTTCCTTCCTTCCTTCCTTCCTTCCTTCCTTCCTTCCTTTCTTTCTTTTTTTCTTTCTTTCTTTCTTTCTTTCTTTCTTTCTTTCTTTCTTTCTTTCTTTCTTTCTTCTTTCTTTCTTTCTTCTTTCTTCTTTCAATGTATGCTGCAAAATAAAGGTTAAAAAAAGTGAGAGACATTCTCTAGAAAAGATGAAAACCAGCAGGTGAGTATCTAATCTCCAAGGTAGGCTAAAAACTTAATTATAAACTCCCCAAATCCTTATATGAGACTACATCTATTAGGGATTTGGGTAGATTTCAGCCCAGCTCTGTCCTTCCCTCACTTTTTGCTTTTCTTTAACCAAACTATTGTGTTTCAAAATAGAACACATTATTATTTTATTCATGACTGTTTTCTATTGTTTTATAATATTCCTCCAAAATTTTTTAGTTACATTGAGAAAATTTTCTCTCAAACTTGCAATTAATATGAACATTTTTTTAAATCTTTTTCCACATAGTAATCCAAATAAGAATTATTAATAAATAGAATTTGGCACCCAAGAGCAATATGAAGACATAACCAATCAATCTCACCCAAAAGAATTATTTAGCTATATTTAGAAAAAAATAAGAAAATATTAAAAAATAAAGAAGTAGACATTTTCTGACAACCTTCTTTGTGTCATGTCAAAAGCTTTAAATATGTTACATGGTTAATTCTCTGAAAGCACTGTTAGGTTGATATTATTAACCCAAATGAAAAGAAAAAGTCTCAAAGTAGTTAAGAAATGTGCTCTAAATCAAGCAGCCAGTTAGAGCTAGAGTTAGAATAAGAACACAGGTTTAGATCTAGGAGTTAATAGTAAGTTTCAACCCAAAGAGAATGAATTTGTCTATAGCCAAGAATTTCCAAACTGCTCGACTGGGCTCTTTCCAGTTGCTCTGATTTCTCTTGTCACAGTCCCATAGTGGGCTCTAGGTCATTTCTCTGAACCCCAGGTGAACAATACTATCAATCATTGTTTCACTGATATATTAAATAACACTAACATCTAGCTGGGACATCATTTGCTATAATCACAAAGAAGAAAATTCTTTCTAAAAAAATCGTTAATTGAATATAGTAAAATTTAAAGTTTCAACAACTGGAAACAAAATGATTGCTACTTTTATCGGTACATTTTTTTATTAGTATTTACTTAATTTTCTAAAAATGAATTCAGAAAAGGATCACATGAAAAAATAAAGAAAAATTAATTTCAAGATCTAAACTGCCATTCCTATTTTTTAAAGTCTATTTTTTCCTTTTTAAAATAACCAGGTGTGATCTTTAACATCTTTTGTTTGGTTGGTACAAGCTGAAATAGAATTGTCTTACATCTATATCTAGTGTCAAGTATTAGAAGATAAGCCTCCAGGAGGCAAGGGTTATATAATATATATGCTGTATACCTCAAATTAATTAGATATGTACTTGTATATTATAGAAATTTAATAATGTAATTGATTAAAGTTTCTACTTCTTTATTTAAATAAGTATTTTTTGTGTCAAATAATTGTTTAGGACTATGATAAGTGACGAGTTGATTTATAGTGAACTGTCTATATATTTATTGAGCTGGGGGAAAATATTTGTGAAATACTGTCAAAACTAACCATGAGTTTTAGAAAATAGATGCAATCACTTTGGACCCTCCACTATTATGATCTCTTGATCTGCAGTCAAAATTTCAGAGAGATAAAGCATAGAAGGAGAATATAAAATATTTTTATTAACGGGGAGGCGTGTAGAAGGAGACTATATGTATTTATTTTGAAAGAGAGAGAGGGAGAATCTAATATGAGTTGATCAGGTGGTTCCACTCTCAAAGTGAACTGATCTCTGTTTCCCCTTAGGAGGAAACTGGGGCTTAGGAAGATTGCATAACTTGGCAAATCTCACAGCTAATTGGTAGAGACTAAACTCAAAACTAGAGAAGCTTTGAATTCCAGTACCACCCCATAAGTAGTAGGCATAATGTGGGGTTATTATACACATTTTTAAGGCATAGGATCCTAGAATTGATAGGCATTAATAGGACAAGTATGCTGAGACAAGAATCAAGACCTCCTGGTTTCTCACTCCTTTTTAATCTCATCATACATGTATCTTTGGTATGGGAAATGCCTATTTCTTAATCATACAGGTACATGAAATCCTTTAATATAACTGTAGAAGGATCATATATTTATGAATTAATCAGAGTATCCCCCCCCCCTTAATTTCTACTACATTTTTTTAAAGTTGGGAGATATTTCATTGTTTCAGAAGAGATTTATTTATAAGAGAATCAGAAAATAAGTCAGATTCTTGACAGTTGTTTTCAAAAGCAATAGTCCAGTTATAAAATAATAATAATGAAAAAAATTGAAATTGCTGATCAAAAAGGGTTAGTTTTCTTTGTGCCTTGGAAACTAGATAAATGTGTCAGGGCCTGGGGAATATTGAAGGAGGAAAATAATGAAGAGGAAGGAGCATGACCAGGAACCAGGGGATCCCACATGGGTGGACCAAGTGCACAGGAACAAAACCTGCTCACGGAATCACCTAGCTCTTCATAAAAGGCTCTGTCAGAGCGAACTGATGGTTGCCAGAGGGGAAGAGTGCTGGGGGAATGGGTAAAAGAGGTAAAGGGATTAAGAAATACGAATTGGTAGTTACAAAATAGTCATGGGGAAGTACTAAAGCATAGGGAATATAGTGAATAATAATGTGATAATTATGTATGGTGCCAGTTGGGGTACTGGAAATATTGGGGGAACACTATGTAAAGTACATGATTGTCTAACCACTAAGCTGTATACCCGAAGCCAATGCAAAATAAAAAGAAAAAAACCCAAAGTTTTAAAAAAACAAAAATAAAAACACTGTCAATACCACCAGGGAGCCAGACCAACACTTTGAGGTCCAACCTCAACGTAAGCAGGTAAGAGGGCCCAGTAGGTCAACAATGCCAACAAGTTTTAATAGTTGTCTTTCCCACTGTGGTCCAGAGGAAACATGCCCTTGAGAACAGCCAGTACACCTCTTTCTGATCAACAGGAGTGATGCTTAAGTCATGGGACTCTGCCCAGACCCCATTTAATTACCCCTCAGCCCCAACCCCACTTTAAGTGGGTTAGGATGCCAAATGCCCTTTCCCCAACACAAATCCTCACCCAAGGCAGGGAATATGCAGGGGACCCCTAGAGAGGGGTGGCCATGTGGACCAGACACCCAGTTCCACTACCAACCACCCCCACTCCCACACACACTAACACACTAGCCTGAGTGAGACTGGAATCCATCTAAGCTTTTTTGTCAAAGTCCACCAGTAGTGAAACAAAAATACACTAACTTAGCTTGTTTCTCTGAAATGTTTTATGTGCACTCCTCCTTGTTAGACGATTACATCCTTGAATAAGAACCATAGTCTTTTTTTTTTTCATTTCTCCAATTATTTGTTATATGAGCTCAGAGGCAATTAGGAACCACTGAGTGTTTGGCAGCTTGATTGGAGGACCCCAGGGCCTGAACAATGTGAAGACTGTAAAGCAGATCTCCCCGCTCTCTCTCTGTGACCAAAACACTAAAGGAAATGCGAAGTCTATGACGCTGTAACAGAAATCCCTAAAAAGGGCACTTTGGCTGAATTGCTACTACTTAAGAGCGAGGATTACCCTCTGGGCCCCTAACTCCCAAAGTACCAGGCACTATAACCAGAGGAAAATATCAGTCAACTCCACCAGGTAGTGTTTGCCAAGCACCTGTCTTCAGCAGATTATGAGTATCTCTGTTGCCTGTTTCTCCTTCGCTCTTAATCTTATTTCCAGTTTTTGTTAGTTCACCAATTAAGGGCATTTTTTTAATAAAAAAGGAAAGATACTTTGAAAATTATTGCTCTCAGGTTTTTATCTCAGGGTGTTTGCTTTGCTTTAGAATCTTGTTATTTAGCTTTTATAAAGCAATTGGAATTGCATTTTGTAACAAGATTTGTCGAGAATAACAGTCGTCTAACTTTAACTGCAGGAAGCTGGAGGATGTCACTGGACCTGCAAGAGGCAGCAGACATTTAATGTAAACGGTCACGCCAGCTAATTTTGTGCAGTTTATAAATCCCAGTTTTATTCACTTTCTAAACACCCTTCCCACTAAATTCCCAGCCAGGCTCCCTTCTTTGTCAGCTCTGGCTCCAAAGTGTTCTGTTAATTTCCAGATCTGAAGAGAAAGCGATCACAGAGCTTCATGCTCTTGGAAGGCTGCTCTCACAAAACATATCTAATTCTTGAATTTTTAGAGACCTGTTGAAACTTTTAAAATGGATTAAGGAATTGGTTAATCCTTAAAGTAGAAGTTAAAATTCTTAGGTGGGATGAGAATAGCCTAGAGCCGTTTTACTAGCTTTGTCATCCAGCTGTTTTTCAGCTCTTGTACGAAAGGGAGTTAAAAGTGTCTTTGAAATCTCTGATAACATTTCCTTCCATGAATGTGTCAATGCTTCTGCTGTAAGAAATTTGATTTAAAGGTTCTGGGCCAATTCAATACTTCTGACAAATCGGTTTGAAGGACTGTGTGTTCATCCTGCTTCTTATAGGCCTATATATTTGGAAAAATAATAATGAATATTGCAATTATTAAAATACTGGCTGAAGTAGTTGCAAAAGTAAATTCACTTTTGCTTCCCAAATTAACTTAGAGTAAAATATCTAACACAGAGCTTCTGAAAAAGTTGACGTTTGCATGACAATATCTAAGTTAGCTGCCAAAAAGTCCAAAGTTTCTTTTTATGTTTAAATTTGAGGGCAAAGACTATTGACGCAAAGAGATATAGTAAAGGTTCATAGAAAACCATAGAAGAAGGAATTCTAGATAGAAACAGACTGGCTATTGTTTTAGATCTTGTATCTCAAATTACCTTTCTGAGTAGTTGCAAGATTCTGTCAGCTATTTTTCATTCTTCAGATTTGAAGGGTTCCCTTGTCGTTGTCATTTTCCTGATAGCTTGGTTCAGCACCAGACATCTTTCATACTCTGCTTGGAGGGTGCTCTGGAGAGCTCTGGAGCCAATTACATCATTGTGCTCCCAACAGTGTTTCAAAGTAGACTCCAATTTATAAATGAGGCCACAGAGTCACCAAGATGTCAAGTGACATTCACTTTCATGGAGTGTCTCAGACAAGTTTAACATTTACCCTAGAAGCCCATACTATCCTATGTGAGAACTTTACTGATGCCCAGACTCTAAAACTAAACAAAAATTATCCATAGCTTACAAAAGGTTCCATGGAATTCACTAGTATTATTACTGAAAAACTGGCAAAGACTTCAGAAATTTGTTTTGCTAAGCAAATACAAGTTTATATGGATGGGGGAAGTTTATTAGCATATTAATTTTTCATCATTAGCCCAGGATGAGCTGTTATACAAAGGTGACTTTTAAGCTCTAATATTTTGTTTTTATCTTAATTTTCTGATAACTTTTTCTATCTAATGAAAATTTTTACCTACTTGAACAGATGCTGTTAACATAATTCAATTTCATCTTAATGACTTAAGGTCATTGTTATGAGAATGTTTGGTGATTCTTTAAGGGAAAAGAAATGTGGGCTGAATTTTTTAGTTAAGATTAGTCCATGTATATTGTGAAATTATTTCAGTTAATATTTAGAAGAAATGTGGACTTCAGTATGTTACTGAAAAGTTAACAATAGCTACCAGAAGAACTCACAATAAGATATGTCTTCTAAATAACTAGGGGAAAACTTTATATAGAATTAAAGTAAAGGAAAAGAAATCCAAGAAAGCATAAATATTCAATTTATAAATAGTTTTTATTGTTTAATAAAACAAATGCAAATGTTTTTTTCTCTCTGTACATATACTTTATAAAATAAATAAAAATGGTTAAATTACTGTATTAATTCAAAGACCATGGGATTAGATAAAAAGCAAAATACAAATATATGCTGATGCCTCCTAAAACAGAAGAAATGTTCTGATTTAAATGTCCAGGAAATACTAAAAGAAATTTAAGTAATTTAGTAGGCTATGACAAAATTCCATGTTATTTTATTTTTTCCCACATTTCACTCACCCCACCCCCCACACCCCACCCCATCCCTGCCTCTGGCAACCACCAATCTGTTCTCTGTACCTATGAGCTTAGTTTTGTTTAGTTTTGTTTGTTTGTTTTAGATTCCACACTATAAGTGAGATCATCCGGTATATGCCTTTCTCTATCTGATTTATTTCACTTAACATCATACCCTGAAGATCCATCCATGGTGTCACAAATGGCAAGAATAAATATAACTTCTTAAATTTAGAACAATCACAAAATACCACACATAACCAATATAATGCTAGCATCAATACATAAATATCTCCCATAAAGGAAAACTCTAATTTGGTTTAAATACTAAGAAGAGACATTGAAAAGTTCCATTTTTAAAACTGTACTTTTACCTTTCTGTTTGTCTCTATCTTATAAAAATGCTCTTTTTAAATTGATCAGGTCTCTTCTTTATTTCATTGAATAAGCCTGTCTTTTAACCATTCACCTTTATCACATAATGCAAATGAAAGTTATGTGCTTCTCTGAACAAAATAATTATCTAATTAAAAACCAAAATGTAAGAACTAAAAACTACATCATATATTCTGGGGAGCCAAGATCACCTACAATAATTATTGCGAATGGACACTGTGCCAGTCTTACTCTCTTCCAATCACTTAAGTTTAAATGAAAAATATGAACTCCACCTGGAATATCCATGTAGAAGTAGTTTTGAATATTTTCCATTGGCATCTCATCCTAGTAGCATTTTTTAATTCTATACTATTTTCCTGCAGGTATGTTGTAAAAGACTGATGAGATCAAACTTCTTAAATTGTACCTCTATGTTGTTACTTGGGCAAGTAAATTACCAAAATTCGCTTGCTTTTGTAAAAAAGAAAAAAGTGATCTTCAAGCATAGGTTTTCATTAAAGCTTCACTGGTTGAAGACAGAAGACCTTTTTATATATAATTATATGATCTCTGTACAGGAAAGACATCACGGTCCAATGCTTGCTGAATTTTTGAGTCACCTTTTCCTTCGCCAAAACTCATGAACAGTTTTAGGTCGAGTAGGAAAGTGATAATTAAACATAAAGCATCATTACCCAAGCATGTGGAAATTTTCTAGGTTCAGTGAGTGGAAGAATACCTTTTATTGGTTCAAAAGCACCAAGCTAGATATAATTACATATTTTGAATATTTTCCAGTGGATAATTTTTGGGTGCTAGAAGGAATAATTACTGAGCCAAGTAAAGAGTTGCCCACTTATTTCAGTAGGGGAAGCTAAAAAATTTTTGACTCACCAATAAAACTTTATTAAAGACATTAAAATTGTTTAATTATCAAGATTATTTTCAAATTTTATATTTAGTCATCAACAAACTTTTATCTAAACATGATTTTCTTTATGCCCAGGAAATATGTCCCCCCCCCCAAAAAAAAGAATCCCTAGAGAAGAAGCCCTGAAAACTTGGCCATAAGCTACATTTTCTACCCCAAATGCCAAATTCCTGCAAAGCATCCTAAGAAAAGAGGGGCAAAAACAAGGATAGTGTACAATTGAACCTTTCTAAATTACTGGCCCGTTGGCAGGGAAAGGTCAAAAGGTGTTTTGACACAATTTTCTTTTATGTCTATGAGTGCTTGCATTAGAATGAATAAAAAAGTATTTCTTATCAAATGTATTTAACCAGACAATGTAAAAGTATCAAGAAACATTTGAAAAGACTTACTTGGAATGGAATCGTAAGGAAAATCTTTACACGAGCATATAAGGGCCAACAGATCGAACTTCAATTTTAGACACAACTGGGACGAGCATTTTAATATGCAGAGGAAGAGAGGGGTGGGGAAAGGAAGGGAGTCAACTATGAGAGGACCCTCTTCAAGATGTTTCAATTGGCTTCTTATCTCTTATCCTTAATAAAGACAAAATCATATCTTAAGAACAGAGAGCCTCTTAGAAATTACAGTCCTGTTGCAATCTGGGCTGCCTCAGGAGGGCATGCTGGGTTCCGAGAAGGCCTGCTGGTCATATGGAGGCACCAGAACCCACTTCCGACGCGTCTCTCTGCGAAATAAAAGATGGGGCCTCGGTCAAAGTGATTTTACAGCACGCAGGGCTCTCAGAGGAGCTCATATTGTGAAAGACAATACTGAGGATTGCACATAAGCAAGGACTATTAGACAAAATCTCTAAGACTTGAAAATAAAGTATTTGGTCCTGTACCCTTCTTTCCCCCCTCCCTCCCTTCCTTCATTCCTTCCTTTGGATATATATTAATATAAATATAATATTATATACCTTGAATATAAAGTATTAAGAAATATATATTTTTAAAAATAACTAGTGCTTCTTTTTTTGATGAAATGAATACTCTCCATGACTTGAAAGCTACAAATGAATTTAGGCCATTCTTAAAAATAAAACTTTCTTTGACGATTGTGTGGGAAAAGATTCTTTATGAAGATTTGATTTGAATGAGTACTGACTAATGTGAAGCAGCAACCTCCAAATTACTTGGCCAAACTAGCGTAACTAAAATTATTCCGCTGCCTACCTCTTAGAGGAATATAATAACGAAGTTCAGTAATCTTTACACTGTCTGATATTGAGGACTCTGGAGTTTCCACACAAATGTTTCTGGGCAAAGAAATGAAGGAGCTCCAACTTTCCCAAGTGACATCAAGAAAACTGCTGAATTTTGTTTCTTACATATATTAGGCTTCCACAGAATATTTTATATGAAAGTATGATTATCTAAAAGCATTTGGAAGAACACTAAATAAACCTGCTATTTTAGAAAAGAAAATAAGAAAATTCAAAGAAATCATTTTCCCGAGAACTTGGGGCTTGTTTCTAGTTGTAGAAAAATGTAGATAGTTTTAGAAGTGTGCAGATTTTTAAGACAGGTCTCATTCTTTTCTTAATGAATTCAGTGCACACATTTTCCCTCACCTCTTGGACCATTTTAGCCACGACGTGAAGAAACCACAGGTATTCTCACCTCTATCAACCATTTTCTGATCATTTATAAATGATTGTCATGTGAAGATAAACCATTATATGAAAATGCCTTAAGAAGGCCAAACATTGCTGTAGTAAAAATGAACTCATTCAGTATTCATATAACTATTTTTTCTCCTCTAATATCTAAGGGGTAGACTGGGATTAAGGAATAGACAGATCTTTGAGAAAAGGAGTGGATTCTTTGGGTTTTGTTTTTAATTTTCAACAGATACACTTGTACATTGAAAATGAACAACAAAGATGGTGATCATGCAAGCACTAAAAATGATTCTAGGCCATTATGCTAGTACTTTAAGCAAATAACTTACTAACTGAATTACTTGGATATTACAAATATCTTTATTTAAAATTTGAAATGGCTGTATTATTCCTTTTATTTTTCATTCTGGGCAAAAATGCAGAAACGAATCCCCTTTAGGTAACTCCTAACCTATTGGAGTTCTTTAGTGGTTCCCAACCATTTGCAAAAATTCTCCCAGCATCAAAGGCCTTTGTATGTTCATACTTAGTGCAGGATTTTGCACCTCAGGCAGCCTTCTTTAGTTTGAAACCCAAAATGCTGATTTCTCTGAAATGGGCCATTTGTTAACAAGTCCTGAGGGTGCTGTTGATTGTCTCAAGCTTTTGTCTGACAAAGTTGTTTTTGATGTTCTTCAGAGAGACCCAAAGCCCAGATGGGAAGGCATAATTCAGAACTACAGTTTTTTTAAAGATCTTTTCCTTTACCCATGGAGATAAAACAACACAAATGTGTGTGCAGAAATATTTTCTCCAAGGTATTTTTTTCTTTTTTTCTCTGAGTGTCTGAAAGTTTGGCTCTTTTGTGCACGTGAGAGCACACACACAGTAGTTCTGTTATTTCAGAAACTGCTTTTTCATAAGAAGCTGTTGCTGGTACTGGGGTTTGTCCTATCTTCTATATCTGTACTTTTACTCTTTATTTTTTAGATTATCTGTAATATATATATATATATATGTATTGGCACATCATGATTTACTTTACAGCCTTAACTTATAGAAGCAATATGACAAAATTAAAGAAAATTTTGCAAAGAGGAGAAATATATTTCCTCTGACCTCATTACAATAACACAACCATCTTCATTTTTTTCTATACTTTTTTCATTTGCACACTTGATATTTATATTGTTACAGTCAGAGCAGGAATGCAACATTATACCAGGCCTTTTGTTTTTTATCATGTGATTACTTGCATTTCCCATGTCTCCTCTAATTATTGCCTTAGTTTCTACATAATACTTTTTGAGAATGTTTTTATGAATGGATGTACTATAACTTCCTTAACCATTTCCTTACTATCAGACATTTAGAGAGATGGGGAGAAAGAGTCTCTTCATTTGAATTTTAAATTACTATAAATTCTTAAATGTAAAATTTCCTGAACCAAATGATACAGCATTTTTTAATTCTTGATAAATATTGTCAAATTGAAATGTAAAATAATTGCACTAAATTCAACTAAAATCAACAACTTAAGAGTGGTGTTACCATACTTTTTCCATAACGGTTATATTAATTTACATATCCACCAATGCATAAGGGTTCCCTTTTCTCCACTCATTGCCTGCACTTATCTTTTGTCTTTTTGATTAAAGCCATTCTAACAGGTGTGAGGTAATACTTCACTGTGGTTTTGATTTTGATTTTCCTGATGATCAGTGCTGTTGAACATTTTGCCTATACCTGTTGGTGATTTGTATTTCTTCTTTGGAAAAATGTCTATTCGGGTCCTTTGTCCATTTTTTCATTGGATTATTTGTCTTCTTGCTATGGAGTTGGGTTTCTTATATATTTTGGATATTAACCCCTTATTAGATATATGATTTTCAATATGATTTTCAAATATTTTCTCTGATTCATTAGGTCGTTACTTCACTCTGTTGATTGTTTTCTTTGCTGCACAGAAGACAGGAAACTAACAGCTTCGAGGAATACTGATCACCTCCCTCAATTATTTTTTTCTTTCTGGTGTTTTTCTTATGATTATAATAGGGTTAGGGTTTTTGGAAGAAACACTGCAGAAGTGCCATTTTTAGCACATCTTACAAAAGACACATACTATCAACATGACTTGTTAATGCTGATGTTAACCTTGACCAACAGGCTGGGGTTGTATTTGTCAGGTTTCACCACAATCACTCCTGTTTCACCTTTTACTCTTTGGAAGAAAGTCACTATGCACTGCTCGCATTTAAGGGGTGGAGAGTTTTGCTCCACTTTCTGAGAGGGAAGTATCTACAGAAACTATTTGAAATACCTCTGCATGAGAGATTAGTCTATTCTTCTCTTAACATTTTTTTTTTTAATTATCTTTATTGATTTCAGAGAGAGGAAGGGAGAGGGAGAGAGAGAGATAGAAACATCAATGATGAGTCATTGATCTGCTGCAGCCCGAAACCCAGGCATGTGCCCTGGCCCGGAATCAAACCCCGATCTCCTGGATCCTAGGCCGATGCTCAACCGTGGAGCCACGTCTGGCTGGGCTTAACATTTATTTTTAATCCTCAAAGCAATTCTATCTCATAAAAAAGAATAAAATACACAGGAATAAACTTACCCAAGGATGCAAAAAATTTGCGCACTTAAAACCACATAGTATTTCTGAAGGAAATTAAAGAAGACATCAATAAATGGGAAGATATCCTATGTTCATGAATTGAAAGCATAATATTGTTAAGATGTTAATACCACCTGAAGCAATCTACAGATTCAAGGGAATCCCTATCAAAATCCCAACAACATTTTTTGAAAAATAGAAAAATCTGTCCTAAAATTTATATGGAATCTCAGGCTATCTTGGAAAAAAAAACAACAAAAAACCTGAGAAAGAAGAACAAGGTGAGAGGTCTCACATTTCCTGATTTCAGAGCTACAGTAATCAAAGCAGTGTGGTGCAAGCATAAGGACAGACACATAAAACAATGGAATAGATGGAGAGCCTAGACTAAACCCTCATATACACGATTATATGCTTTTGACAAGGATGACAAGGCCATACAATGGGAATAGAACAATCTTTTCAATAAATGGTATCAGAAAAACTGGATATCCACATGCAAAGAATAAAGTCGAAGCCTTACCTTATACTATGCAGAAAAATTAACTCAAAATTCATCAAAGACCCAAACATAAGAGTTAAAACTGAAAACTATTAAAAGAAAACACAGGACAAAAGATTTATGACATTGAATTTGGCAATAATTTCTTGGATATGACACCAAAAGCACAAGCAACAAATGTAAAAATAGATATATTGGACTATATCAAAATTAAAAACTTTTGTACATCAAAGGATACTATTAACAGAGTTAGAAGACAGCCCAAGGAATGGGAGAAAATATTTGCAAATAGTATCTCAAGAGGTTAAATATCCAGAGTATATGATCAACTCTTATAACTAAACAATATCCAAAACAACAAGCAACCCAATTAAAAATTGGACAATGAACTTGAATAAACATTTCTTCAAAGAAGGACATACAAGTAGCCAATAAGCACATGAAAATGTGCTCAGCATCACTAATCATTAGGGAAATTCAAATCAAAACCACAATGAGATACCACTTTACATCCATTAGGTTAACTATTATCAGAAAGGAAACACAGAAAACAAGTGTGTATAAGGATGTAGAGAAATTGGAATCCCATTCCCTGTTGGTAGGAATATAAAATAGTATAGCTGCTATGAAAAAATGTATGGTAGTTCTCAAAAAAAGCTGAAAGTAGATTTAAGATATAATCAAGCAATTCTGCTTTGGGGTATATACTCAAAAGAATTGAAAGCACAAACAGATATTTGTACACCCCTGTGCATAGCAGCATTATTTACAGCCGTCAAAGGGTGAAAGCAACTTAACAGATTAATGGTACCTTAGTGGGTTTGGACTGCTATAACAAAAATATCCTGGACTTTGTGGCTTATAAACAACAGAAATTTATTTCCCACAGCTCTGAAGACTGGGAAGTCTAAGATCAAGGCACTAGCATATTCGATGTCTGGTGAGACTCTGCTTCCTGGTCCACAGGTGACATTTTTTTCACGGTGTCCTCACATGGTAGAAGAGGGCAAGGAGGCTCTCTGTGCCCTCTTTTCAAAGGGCACTTATCCTATTTGTGAAGTTTCCACCCTCATGACCTAGTCACTTCCCAAAGGCCCTACCCCCCAGTACTGTTACCTTGGGGATTAGGTATCAACATATAAATTTGAGGAGATGGGGGACACAAAAATTAAGTCTATCACAAATGAATAAACCAAATATGGCATATCTGTAAAATAAAATATTATTCAGCCTTAAATGAAGGAAATTTTGACACATTCTGTAATATGGATGAAATTAGAAGACATTATGATAAATAAAATAAGCCAATCAGAAAAGGAAAAACTAGTATATGATTCCACATAGATGAAGTACCTAGAGTGGTCAAATTAATAGAGGAAGAAAGTAGGAGGGGCTGGGTGAGGAAGGTCGCAGGAAATTGTTGTTTAATAGGGACAGTTTTAGTTTTGGAGATAAAAATTTTTGGAAATGAATAGAGGTGAGCACTGCTGTGCACACCAATGTAAACATACTTAATGCCATTTAACTGTACACTGAAAAATGGTGGAATGTTAAATTGACTACATATTTTTAATTTTAAAAAATAAAGCTGAAAAAATCATGATAATTCCTAAATTTTATATTAATTTTTAAAAATTGGTGTCAGAAATGGCAAGTACAAGGCTCCTCAGCTAACACTAGACTAAGCAGGTATTATCTAATTCCAAGGTCATATGTTTTTAACCAAAGATTAAATGGATAGATGGATAGATAGATGACAGATCTTGCTAATTCATATGATAAAAATTGTTTTCTCATTTTTTTCTGCATATCACTAAAAATAATATAATTCTTAGTTCTAAAAGTTTTATAAGTTATTGTAATTTTATGTATAAATCACCCTCTATGCAGGTGCTTAAAACGGAATTCTGGGAGCTATTCTTAATTTCTTGCCTATTTTTAACCACACACGTAAACTATTAGCAAATAAATTCAGCTGTAGCTCCTTAACATCTCGCACATCTTTTCATCTCTCTCACTTCCATTATTTCTAGTCTAAAACACAGTCCTATTTCACCAAAGCTATAGCAATAGCCTCCTTACTTCTCTTTATATTTCTTTATAGTCTTTCTTCACAGACTGTGTGATCTAAAATGTACAAAAGATCACTCCTAAGTTCAAGAGTGGGTAAATTTTTATGTAAAGGGTCAGATAGTAAGTACTTTATACTGTGTGGACCATATAGTCTTTGTCACAAATAACTTATTCTGCCTGTGTAGCATGAAAACAGCCGCAGACAATATACAAATGTAAATAAATGGGTGTGGCCTCATTGCAATAAAACTTTACTTGCAAAGGCAGGTTACTATCTAATTTGGCCCACTTTCACCCTGACTTAAGGCTTACCAAATGTTTCCCATTGCCATTAGGATAAAACACAAGTTTTTTAACCTGAACCTCAAGATTTTCCATGATCTGGCCAACGTCTGTCTCCCCAAACCCTTGTGTCACCTTGTCCCATCCCATATTCTAGGCACGTATTTCTCCTTTCCCTTACAATTGTTTGAATATGAAGGTTTATTGTCAACATAAACCCTACACATCAACTCTTTACTCTGCTTAGGATGTTCTTCTCCCAGATTTTTGCACAGTTGGCAACTTCTTATAATTCAAAACAGCACTACCATTTACGGAAAAGCCTTCCCAAACCTCCCAACCCAAGGTCCTTCAGCTCTACACTATCTATCTAAATTTGCCTGCTTTTAAAAAAAAATAACATATGCAAGCATCTGAACCAATTCTGCTTTTTTATTGTCCAAAGTGTATATTCACCTCTACCGCACCTCACAGCAATAAGTTGTAAGCCACATAACAAATACTCAGTAAATTGTTGATAACAGAAAAAATAAAAGATGTACTTATGAGAAATATTCATGTATTTTTACTGTATCGTCAGTTGAATATAGACTAACCCATTAACAGCCTAATTTAATATACCCTACAGCTAAATTCCCAAAGACCATCTCTACTGAAAACTTAATAATCACAACAAGCAAATATTATAGTTGTATTTAATTATAAATACAAAACTAGTTTGTTTCATACATCAAAAATGATGATATAAATATAAAATTGAAGTTTAGTTTTGTCATCACTCATCTCATAACATTTTTCAATGTTTCCTAAATATTTTAGCTTAAAAATATTGTGCTTTTATGATGTTATAAATAAGCAAACCATGAAAAATGTCATAAAGGATACAAAAACACTATAACCACTAATCCTATTTTATTTTTTAAAGGTCAGTGGATATGTTATTAACTTTCATTTTTTACAGTTGAATGTATCCTTTTACATGTCACATAGTCATCCTTTCTTTATATCTACGTTTATGTTCATTTTATTTATTAAATTTATATTTTATTGAATTTATTGGTGTGACATTGGTTAATAAAAGAAAACTTTCCACTGAAAAGCCACTTGTGTAATATAAACATGATTTCCATCCACAGATTTTAATTTATAATTATTTAAAATAACCACTAAATATTATCTTTTTGCTCATAAATTCTGACTTCAGAATAAAGAAATGATCTTCAATCCCTTTTAGTTCTCTGCTTTTACCAATAGGTGGCAATAATCATTCCTCCCTACATTTGCTTTATCGTAATTGGAAGCCAATATAAGCAGTGTGTCCTAACAGTGGAAGATTTTACTAAAGATTAGTTATAGGAGAGGAATATAATCTTAAAGGCAACCCATTTTTATTGTCTGACACTCCAGTTGTTTAAACTTTGCTTTGTATGTTAAGCTAAAATTCTAAAATGGTATTCTATAGTAAGCCCAGGTCTATTTTGTGAGGCCATGCAAAAGAATTCTCTAACTATTTTACACGGCAGTATAAAGATACTGGAGAAGTTTTATCTTTCCACGTGTAGCATCACAAATTTTATCAGCCATTTCTCATGAAACATGGCTTCAGATACTCTACACTGTTAACCTTCTTTGACATATTCCAATTGGTTTGTGGCCCAGTTAAAAATATAGCATCCAGACTTAATCACAGTGTATAATGCAGGCAATGAAACATTCAGTAAGACTATTATTCATCTAATTTATGGATACTATATTCCTATTAATCTACCTCAGAACTTTATTGTTTTCTTTTGGCAGATTAGTCACAATGTGGCTTTTTCTAGACTCACATATTTTTAAAAGATCCTCAGATCTTATTCACATGTGTTTTGAAACCAAGTCCAAGTTCATTCATTATCTCCAATTATATTTTATCATTGGTATCTTCATGTTTAACTCAGCCTGTTGATATCACTTTGAATATTGATTCAGTCTTCTCTTGTATTTGATCATCTGTCCCAGATTTATAATCCACAATAAGATAAAGTTCTGTTTTCTTTCTATCCGAGTAATTGAAAATTTTCAAAAGTTCTTAACTGAATTAAACTTTTCTGTATTTCCAAAGCCTCCACAAGGCATTTGATTCCTTGATGCTTTTACAACTAGAAGTTGTGGTCTACAACAGAAGACACCCATATGTGAGGAACTATGTGAATGATATAAGTTAGAATTTTGGTAACCAGAGATCTCAGTTCTCACTGAGGCATCTCTGAAATAGAGTGCACCTGAGTTGCATTTTAGACTTTCATTGCAGACCTGATGTGTCACATATAATTTTCACAATATTTCACAAATATCATCAAAAACTACTTTGCCATCGGCATAAGCCTTAGATCATGATTTTGACCAGTCTCCCCAGTCATACTCATTAGTATCTGCAGCAGCTTTATTGCTAAAAATCACGGAACCGACTAAAATTTTGTGAAAACTCTTTTAAATAGCCCTTGTTTAACCATCACTTCAATGGCCCATGAAGAGCCAATATTTGTCAATTTTGTTTTATTTATTTGTTTGCTTGTTTATTTATAGCTATAGCCCTATTATAGTTCTTTTTATTTACAGCTTAAATCATGAAGAAGATACCTCAGAGCAAAATAAACTCCCATCAGTTCTCCTGCCTCATGTTTACAAAGGCATCATTGCCTAATTACAGCTGTTACTGGTCCACAAGCCACAGCTCAGAATTATTCAGTATGAGGCAGTAACCGAGGCTTTGATGTAGAGCCCTTAACGCAAGACAATGCAAATGACATTTACTAGCAATTTTTTCCCCCATTAATGAACAGTACTTCAGGGAGTGTAAAGGCAAGAGGCATATAATTTCTGAACTATTTAAATTGCTAATTAGATCTGTACAGGAGGTGTATTCCTAATGCAGACAATTACAACGGCTCCTAAGTGTTTGCCTTACAGTTGCTAATTACTGCAGAAGCCAATTAATTGCTGTTGACTTTTTGTATTCTTTTGCATATCGTCAGTTAATATTTACATTTATAATGAAGACAAAATTGGCAAACACTGTGTCATTTTGTAATGAACAATTCCAGTGTCTAAACAATGAACGCATTATCCTCATTTGTGCCTGAAGAGTGCAGCTGATTAGCATATGTTCTGTGCATGCTAGAACATTGCTCTTTCTCCTCAAGAGGAAAAACGTCACTTAGGTGCAGGACATACAGGTGCAGTGTCTCCAGGGCTCTTGGAATTGGTTCCCACCATATGCCATATAGCAGAGAACAAAACTGCAAGGCCCTATAGGGCCAAGCTACAAGATTGCAATGACTGAGATTTTCTACAGAAGATAAGTGTTAGGAGGATACTGTGGACAATTGTCATTCATTGGGCTACTCAGTATCTCTACTGCCTATTATGAGATCTCCCACTATAGATGCTAAAAAGGCCGGTTACCATGATTCTAGCCTCCTTCACAACCATGATTGGGCATTCCTTAGGCTCCATCAGTTAACGCACTATGCCACATCTGCTATCAGGATCTAGCAGGGAAAGGAACAAGGAACACAGTGTATTTTTCTATTAGAAGGGCGGCAGCACTGCTCACCATAGAATGCAGTGTTCAGTGCTCATGGTGTCAACAAAAACAGCAACAGCAAATAGCACCTGGTTGTGCAAATAAAGTGTTTGCTGTTACTTTTCTTTCCCTTGGCTTTGCAGCCCTATGGCCAGTTCTCCAACCCTCTTCGGGATTCTGTGAGCAACTCACGTATTTTAAAAATATTTCCTGCCTAAATCGGCCAGTATTTTTGTTGTTGTTGTTGGCTACTAAGTACAATAGCAGGTATTTTGCAAGTTTGACTAGGGGTAAGGGATGCTCCCATGGCCCAGAGTGCCATGTTTCACGTATTCTTTGACTTTTATAAAATCATTTATTCAGATACCTTATATTAAGGACTGAAGAAAATAGAGATGAATATTTTCCTAGCTTTGCCTTACCACCAAAAATAAATGAGTAAAACACAAATACACAACCACATGTGCACACACATGCCAGCTTTTGCCTTCGTGTTCACCTGCCAAAGGGAGTAAGTTGGAAATAATTCTTTTCCTAACCAGCCTATTTGTCAGAGTGTGTATTGTAAACAGCGGGGGCCTGAAGTGATTTTGTCAACCAGTTTTCCAACAGTGAAAACATAACTTTCATTCGCAACAACCTCTGGGCACTGCAAACAGAAGAGAGGTGGAAAATGATTTCTTGAACAAGCAAAACTTCTTGCTCCCTCTTCCAGGGTAGATACGCTACCCTGTTATCCTCACACTTTATTGTTTCCCCTGTGATACCACAGTCAGGTACTGGAGACAGAGAGTTGGAACACAAGAATAAATAGCATATAAAGTGAATAATTTAGTTCCCACAAATTAAAAACCCAAAATAGACAGATATTGAAAAGATGAGGGGCTCTATGCACTATTAAGGACTCTCAAAGAAATGATGTGATAAATGTTTAATAACAACTCAATCTCCAAAAATAAAATAATAAATAAAATGCTCTGACTTGTACCATTGCCATCTCCTGGCTGTGAATGCCATCATGGCCAATTTCAACCTACAAATGGGATTTCAGTGAATACAAAGTTGGGAAGGGATGTTCAGTAGCACAAATACAGCATTTTCATCATGCAGATACATACACAGATATAAATAACCCCAAGAGCATAGAAATAGTAAAAAGTAGTGAATTAATTAGTAGTGATATGTCTTGAGTACTTGTTTTAATATAAATTATTTAATGATAGGTTTAAATGATTTCAGTTTTGATAATCAGCTCTCAACATTCTTGAAAATGTTAATAATTGTCTTTTCAAGAATGTTGGAGCTAGCCCCAGCACACAACTGTAATAAGTCACATATAATTAACTGATGCCAGAGATTTATGCCTTGTTCATTAAAATTGAGTTTTCTCCACTTATAGCAAAAGTTTCAAAATTTACTTTGCTGGGTAATCATTAAATCAAATTAACTTGAATGGATTATGGTCAACTTGATAGTTCTCTGGTTTTTGAAAAGTGTTTATAGGAATAATTGCAACACGACTACTACTACTAATAAATTGTAAGTATCCCCAATCATTATTACTTACCTTATATGTGGCTATAGAATCAACCAAAATAAAGTCATCAAAGGTGGATATTATATTATTTCCCAAGGTGTTTCATTGTACTGGGGGGGAGGGGGATATGAAAGAGGTATCCATTAGTTTATAGTCTCATTTTCATTGAAATTTTTCAAAAATCAGTCAATATGCATTCAGTATCATTACATTCTTTTTTTTTTTTTTTTTTTAAATATATCTTTATTGATTTCAGAGAGAGGAAGGAAGAGAGAGAGATAGAAACATCAATGATGAGAGAGATGTCATTGATCAGCTGCCTCCTGCATGCCCCCAACTGGGGACAGAGCCCGCAACCTAGCATGTGCCCTGACAGGGAATCTAACTGCAATCTCCTGAATCCTAGGTTGATGCACAACCGCTGAGCCACACCTGGTTGGGCAAGATCATATATTTGTTATAGCATTGTCTACACTAACATGTTTATTCCCTGATAAGTATTTCAATTTCTTAACGTGAGCAATGATTAAAAACAATGAAGTCCAGGCATTAATATCTTGTAGAGGCCAAGAAACTCATGAAATATTTTAGGAATCTTCATCTGTGGTACACAGAGTGAACATATGCCATAGAGGAAAGCCTCATGTGAATTAATGGAATGAACATGAGAATGTTTGGCTTCTTAGTCAAGGAAAACCAGCCTTGGGAACATTTAGATAGTATTTCGGTTCTTGAAGTTGCCAGAGCATTGCTTATTGTACTTGAATTTCTTCCTTCCTCCACTTCTCTACATGCTTAATTTCATGCATTAATTGCATTGAAAGTTCTCAGAAGTAATAACATTGGCCTCATGTTTTTCTTGTCGCTTCCAGATTGGAAAGCCAGAGCTTCCTAGAAACAATTCCTCCTCTGATGGGGCCACACATGTGTCTTGCCCCTGATGTTTCACTGATGCAAGGACAGTGCGATAAATCAACTTCCCATGTAATTACAGGACCTAGATGTATAACATCCATCAAACAACTCTTTCCGTTTTCTCCCTGTATGCTCTTTGTGGCCCCTCCCTCTCAGGAATTAGAACATGCAGGCTGGATTTATAGTCTTCATTGTGCCTCCGGTATTTCTTTAGGTCCTCAGCTTCATTCCACACCTGCTCTGGGTTTTCCCCTGTGTCTCTGTCTTGCCTCCATTGGTTTTACCCTTCCAACTGTATTTGACAAGGCACTCCAGGCCTTAGAGGGAAAAGTTCTATTGTAATCAAACCCTCCTTTGATTGTGTCATTAAAATAAAATCTAAAGAAAATACAAGAAAAGGCTATATTGAAAAAAAGGGAAAAAAAAGGAATCTTTAAAAAGAAGTAAATTACAAACTCAAATGAACTCACTACCTTATGCAAACAGGGCAAGCTCCCTGCCACTCTGCAAGTCTTTCCCTGTGGACTCCTCCTTGTCCCTCTGCTCTGCACAAAGAGGATGACAAAATTTAGGTTGAACTAAAGGTCACTTGGAAGGCCTCCAGCTGTCCAGTTAACTAAACTACAAGAATAAAGGATTTGGGGCTCCCGCTTAAATTTCACTTTCTGCATTGTCACTAGCTTGTAGTTGTGGATGTGTGAATTTCTTGATGAGTTTCTTTGGCTTCATCCCCAGTATAGTGAACCCCCAGACAGCTCATCTGTGCTTTGTTCTCACCCAGCATGCTCTTTGTTTGGAGTTGGTGGTGATGGATGCATGTGGCATATAAAAAACCTACGAAATCACTCAAACAGAAGGAACAGGAGAGGATTAGAGGAAACCAGCTGGCTAGAATGAAATTGGCAGGGTTCATCCAATGAAAGTCAACTTGCCAAGATTTAGTCTTCTGTTAGGTCATCTGTTTCCTCCTAACTAAACAACTCTTGGATATTTATAGACATAAATGAATTTTTATTCTCTGCAATAGCCAATAACTTGTCATTTCTGGTATTTGAATGTCAGTCATGGGGAAAAACAAGGACTTGTATATAGAACACTCAAGCATAGTCGTCTTCAAGCGGAAAACAAGGAACAGATATATTATTTTACTACATTGAATGCCAAACCAAAACAGAATTTGTGGAGATTTTATACAGTTGGCAAACATTATACATATTGCTGGACAGCTGTACATTATTTATAAGACTTTCCAAAGTTTAAGTATTTTTTAATATGTACATTTCCAGCCCTCTAACTTCATGCTTCCAAAAACCTGAGTCGTCTATAATCACTTTCGGGGACAAGGTGTTTTCTCACCTAATTTCAACCCACGTCTGAATCTCAGGAAGAACAACAAAAATAAACTTATTGTTCAAAGTTCGATTCATGCTTCACTTGCTGAACCAGTTAGCTTGTCTTGTATTTATTGGCTTATGTTTCATACAGTACACCTCAAACTAATTTTTGCATGAGTTTTATAGCAAGTTGCCATGTGATTGTATTATTTCTTTTTTTTTTTTAATTGAAAAAAATCAAGATGACTTAGAGCTTACTGTCACCTAGAACTAATTTTTGTTTTGCATGGGGAGGCTGAGAAAACAGTGTGGGAAATTTGTGTGTGTGGATTGTTTATGTATATCAAGATATATATAAAAGTGCATGTGAGTTTACAGAAAACTTTTGACTTTTGTAAATTTAACTGCCATATTTCTGTCTACTTTTCAGTGACTCAAAAGGTCCATGATCTATAGTAATTGGTATTTTGCTGGACCATGAGTTTAAGTCACATGGGTTATAAGTGTGATGAGTAAGAGTAACCAGATCAGTGGTTGCACTTAACTGCTCAAGCCCGTGTATCAGTGGAATCTTTACGTTTTCTCCATGGCATGTTAAAAAATTGCTTTTAATTTTCCTTAAAGTATAGTTATTATGTGAAAAATAAAGAAGTCCGTGGAAGCTGAAAACGTTGTTAACTTGTGGTGTGAAAATATGCGTAGGAAATAATGTGATTATGAGGGGGAAAGAAATGCTTCAGACATTGCTAATAGCTCATAAAACATTTCCTGACAAGCTCTTTAGGACATTGGAGCTAAATAAAAGTCTTTCTTATATCCCTTTTCAAGTTCTAGAGCAGGGGTTACAAACTCTAACATCTCTAGGGCCCAGGAAGGTAATATCAGTGAACAAAGGGAACTAGATTTAAGAAACATTCTAAGAGGTGAGAAGTTTTAGAAAGCTTGTGAGCACTTTTAAACTTGCCATGTTTAAAAAGGCAAGAAGTATTTAGATGCAGTCAACTTATTATAGAGAATAGAGGATAGTGCTGGGTGATCTTCAGTTTTTTAGAAAAAGCCAGAAATACAGATTTATATGTGAAATTTTCTTATTTGGTACCATGTGGGCCAAAACAAACAATCAAAAACATAAACAAAAAACACAGTAGTTAGCTATGTTACAACTTCTGGTCTAGGGTCTGCACAAACACGTATGTATGCCAAAAACAAAAATAATGAGGGTGTTTACAAATCTCTCAATCATGAATGGATGAGCCATTAACAGAAGTCTGCCTCTGTCAGACTCCCTGCTGTCAGATCAACATCACCACCATCATCTCAGAAGGTTTCTTCTGGAATTCCCAGAAAGAGTTTGCCAATGAGAGTCACTTGTACAAAGACTTAGAAGACAGAAAGTAAAGAGGCCATTCTTCTCTGGAAACAGTTCTATCCAGATGTGTGGGAAAATGTGATTCACAGGGGCTTCTTGGTAAGCTCTTGACAACCACCCTTTTGTTACCTCAGGCTGAAATAGTTGGTAGGAATTTCCCAGAAATTCTTGAGAAATGTGTCAGCTCCCTGGGGCGCCCTTGAGAACCACATGTCTAGTGCTTCAGGCTCAGGGAAGATGACATCTCAGAGGGAGCAGAACCCAAGATCCTACGGGCTGTAGCCAAGACATTAGATTTTGTTCTAGGAGAGGGAGAGTTGTGAAACAGGTCTGTGTAGAGGAATGATGTGATCTAATTTTCAGGTTTCACACGATCACTATGAGAATTACTGTGGAGGTTTGAGTAGGTCAAGAGTAGAAATTTATGAATTTAAACTAAAATGTTCTGCTTTCCTTGTGTCAAGGTACAAATGGTCTTGGTCTCTCTATTTTATATATAAAACAAGAGGATTACTAATACTTATCTTAAAAGTGTGCTGAGAGAAGCAGTGTGTTAACATATGCAGAGAACTTAGAGCCTGGCCTGGTATGTGTTAGCTACGGGGGGTAGTTACAAGAGCAGTACCAATAGCTGTAGCAGCAGGAGGGCCACCCAACCCCTTGTCAGGTAGCAAGCCCCATGAACAACCCAGTCTGTATCTTTCATATATGCATTCTTTTGCTCATTTGTTATTTTTTCAGAAATAAAATTGCACACACTTCTTTTTCTCTGAATCTTTTTCTTGTTTACCCAATAATATTCACTTCCTGTACCTCTTTTAGTGTTTTTCTGTCTGTTTTTCCTTGTCATGACATATACCACTGTGATCACTGTGTGTCATCATGCATCATTTGTGCATGCGTTACTGTGGAATAGATGCATAATGGGTGGGGCTGATGGCTCAATGATAATGTTCATTTTAAATTTGTATTTACAAAATTTAAAAAGGTAGTTTTGATTTACAATCCTACCAATGGTGTGTCCCAGAACGTTTTTTTGCACAACCATAAATTTTTTTTAATTTTTCATAGTCTAAGGTCCAGAAATTATATCTCATGTTTTAATTTGCATAACTCTAAATAATAGAAATATTTGGCATATTTTCTTACTTTTGTTGGTTCCTTTTTTTTCCTTTTGACTAGATTAATTATGACTTTTATGCATTTTTTTCTATTTGTGTTTTCCCCTTACTGCTTTGTAAGAGATCTTTTCATGTGAGTAATATTAAATTTTGTTTGTTTTTTATATTGCCCATATTTTCTCTCTTGTGTGATTTGTTTTTAATCTTAATTGTGGAGACTTTACTAAATAGCTTTCTAAAATTTTTGTGTAGTCAAATCTACCAACATTTTCTCTTTTAATTTGCTATTTTATGTTGCCTCAACAAACCTTCCTTATGACAAGTTTAAGCAATATTCTTCTAATATTCTATAATTAAGTTTCTCTTTTCTTCTAACATTTTATTTATTTATTTATTTATTTATTTATTTATTTATTTATTTATTTAAAAAATGTATCTTTATTGATTTCAGAGAGAGGAAAGGAGAGGGAGAGAGAGAGACAGAAACATCAATGATAAGAGAGTCATTGATCAAGCCCACAACCTGGGCATGTGCCCTGATCGGGAATCGAACCCCGATCGCCTGGATCCTAGGTCAACGCTCAACCGCTGAGCCACGCCCGGCCAGGCTCGTCTAACATTTTATAATTCTTAAGTTTTATAATTCTTAAGTATGAGTCACTAATGAATGTGGAACTTATTTTAGCTTTGATGGGACAAAGAAAGAATTATTTCAAAGGAAAAATACTCAAATATTTAAAAAATATTTTTAAAGTAGAAATGTGCTCTATTTCCAGATCTGGCCATAAAACCCATAGAGGAATTTTCATACTCTCTCTCCTCCTCTGTGCCTATTTTAAAAGCCATGTGTTTTATATGTCAATGTAAAGATGGAAGAATCCTGGATCCCAGAGCCACTGCTAGAAAGGAAGCCACTAAAAAGAGCTTCAGATTCACCCTGGGCTCAGTGAGCAAGAAATAAGCCTTCTTTAATCAATCCTTGTGATATATGGGGCTTATTTGTTAGTGCAGCATGAACAAGCCTATTCTGACTAATTCTGGCATCAAATGAAAGTGTACTCAGACCTCCATATCCATAAGTTTTGGCATTATGGATTCAACCAACCAGAGATTAAAAATTACTTGGAAAAAAGTGCCAGCAAGTTCCAAAATGCAAAACTTAAATTTGCCACATGCCCAGCACTA
This sequence comes from Miniopterus schreibersii, assembly GCF_964146895.1. Lineage (NCBI taxonomy): Eukaryota > Metazoa > Chordata > Mammalia > Chiroptera > Miniopteridae > Miniopterus > Miniopterus schreibersii. Next base: position 33,185,993 of record NC_138111.1, read on the forward strand.
CACTGAATTCATAAAAATAAAATGATGTGTAGGCATACTCTGCTGTAGCCTATATGTAAAAGTAGGCTATATGCAAATACTATGCCATTTTATATAAGGAACTTGAACATCCACAGATTTAAGTATCTGAGAGGTGTCCTGGAACCAATCCCTGATGACTCAAATCACACTCTGGTACTCTTAAACAGGCTATAGGATTTCTGAGTAATAGAATACCATTGGCAATAATAGTGAAAAGTAATTATTTCATGTAAGTGTTTAGAGGTTTAAAAGGTAGAGGAATAGAAGGGCATGTAAAATTGTGGGCCCCACGTGAGAGTAACAAATATAAAGTAAGAAAATAACAAGGAGCATATTAGGCAAGTAGGAGGAAGTAAGAAGGCTAGATAATAACTATAGATCCAAACTATTAAGCAATGAAAAGCTATGTTAAAATAGAGACTGCTAAATCAAGCAAGCTGTTCCATAAGGCGTAGTCTGGAAGGTACTTCTTTTCCTGTCTTGAGGATGCTTCCCCTTTTCTTGATGATTTATTCTGGCCATTGTATCTGTGCACAATTCTTGGGTTTCAACTGAGAGAGTAGTGGCCTAGGCTGACCCTCTATTGATTGCTGTCCTCCTGGCCTCAGGGGAACCACTTGTCACCTCCTAGTGACTTTGATGTCGACAACTGCAGAGTAGAAAAAATTCTTAGCTATTGCAAAACATTTTCTAGTGATTTAAGGATCTAGCAATCCACCAACTCACTGCTATAATGAGCTGTGGGGCTTTTCCCTTGGATTTTGCAGGACGTGCCCTTGAATTATTTATAACAGAGCAGCCACCTGCTTGCAACAATTTTCCATTTTGCCTTGTGCTTAACTGGCCTTGTCAACTGGCGTTGCAGGTACAGTGGTGCTCCCCACTCTCCGCTTCAACCCTCGATTAGAGCACGCTGACCGTGAGCTGCCACACGCCTTCCAAGTTCTTTTCCGCTCAAGTCATGCCTTTTTTCTAAATAGAGAGCCTTATAACTTTATTATGAAGAGCTATGTCAGTTCAATTGTTCAGCCGGGGGCTGTCAACTTATTTTTTTTTCCTGAAAGATAGAAATTGATGAATATATATGCTTGTGTTGACAAAAAGCAATTTGGGTGGTGGGAAGGGAAAACCCACCCACCTGCATTCAGAAGTACAGCTCTGTGCTAGCAAACAAGCAATGCCTCCCCTTTTTTCTTTCTCCACTTTAACAAAAAGAAACATTACATGTTTGAGTAGACAACAAGAGGTACATTAGAATTCAGAAAATTGAAAACCTAGACTGCAATAAAAAAAAAAAAGGCAGTCACAGGGGAATCCGTAATGGCTTCCCCACGTTTTAGTGGAATACTTCCGTTTTTTATTCACCTCGCAAACAGTGTTCACAAACAAGAGCAAAGAACAAAAGCTGTGATTTATATTTATGGACAGGGATACACGCACCCCTGACCTCCTGCTGCCTCCCTCGCCCTCCGGACCAGAAGCAATTGATGGGGGTTGGTCTAAATAAACGTTAAGGAGGCCAGGCCACAAACTAACAGCCAGGAAAATCAATGGTCTCCAGAAACCAGCAAGTAGGATCAATAAAAGAGATTAGGCATCCCAAGCTAGTGTGAGGCAGTGACAGGTAAATGTGGCTGGCTCTTCCTCTGACAGGGTTCTCAGCAACAGGATAAAAACTCATATAAACAGAAGCATGCGGGGAGTAGCCAATGGAGCCCCCTCCTGTGTTGCAGAGACTGACAGATGACCCCAGAATGAAAGGGATTTATACAGAGGCCATTGGGAATTTCCAATTGTTTTTCCAGCATCATCTCACACACCTGGGCAGCTGTCCACAGGAAGTAGTGCAGATGTATGTTTTGAAAATCTTTTTGCTTTTGTTTCTCATTAGTTAGCTTTCTCTGGATTTATTTATTACTCCTCCCTGGACACAGACTAGTACATCCTTGCCTTCCCTGTCCCCCTACAAACACACCACACACACACACACACACACACAACGCCCGTTTTCAACATTGCTTTATTAACATTTATACTCAAATGCACAGTGAGTAAGTACAGAGACTACTATGATGCAAACCTAACTGTAAAGAAAAATTATCCACTCAGAACTTAAAACATTGGGATGTTAATTTGCAAAATTGAATTGACAAAAGAAGAATAAAGGGTAATTACAATCTGGAGTTTGCATGTTAATGTCCAAAGCTTATCGACAAAAAATGAAAGATAATTATGTTCTTGAAAAGCAGAGCCACTGAAAAAGGAAAGACCTAAGCAAAATAGTCTTTGCCTGTTTATACAACCGGTTGGCTAGAACTTGAAAATTCAAATCTTAGCTTTGTAGGAATGGTTCCTTTAAAAAAAAAATAGTGCTTTACTTTTCTTCAAAAATCCCATTTTAAAAGTGGGGATAGGCTTCTGTCTGACACGCATACAATGGAAAAATAGGTGAGGATGGGGGTATGAAGAGGAATTCAATGTTCTTGAACACTAAGACATTTGGAATTTTAATTGAATTTTAACCTAGGGACAGGACAGATATGAGGCTAACTCTCCTGGGGCAAATACTGCACCATTCTGAAGGACCTCCCACCATCTCCTGTGTCTGGATTGACCTGGTGACTTGTTTGGACAAATACGAGGTGATGGGAGTTGTCACTGTGAATTTAGAGGCTAGGTTTTTTGTTTTCTTTTTAAATATATCTTTATTGATTTCAGAGAGAGGAAAGGAGGGGGAGAGAGAGAGATAGAAACATCAATGGTGAGAGAGTCATTGATCGAGCCCGCAACCCGGGCATGTGCCCTGACCGGGAAACAAACCCCGGTCGCCTGGATCCTAGGTTGACGCTCAACCGCTGAGCCACGCCCGACCGGGTGAGACTAGGTTTTAAGAAACCTTACACCTTACTCTCTAGATGTTCCTAATGACCTGATCTGAGCAAACTCAGGCTCGTCTGCTGAATGTTCAGAGCTATGAGGCTCAGTCGCCCCTATCGCCCTGGCCAGTGACCATCATCTTGTATGAGTGAGACAAGCCTAGGTCGTCCAGCTACCCACTGACCCACCAGCTGACCACATGCAGGAGTGAGCCCGGCCATGACCAGGCCAGCCTGCACATGCCCGGGTTGCAGGCTCGATCAATGACTCTCTCATCATTGATTTTCTATCTCTCTCTCTCTCTCCCCGTCCTTTCCTCTCTCTGAAATCAATAAAGATCTATTTAAAAAGAAAAGGAAGAGCTGCTCAGTCAGCCCATAGAATCGTTACTAACCTGACTGCTGCTGTCTTAAGTCATTGTGTGTCAGGATAGTTTCTTACGAATCCAAAGCCAACTGATTCATCAGTGAAGTGGATGATGATGGTGCCGCAGTCCTGAGGATGGTGGAGGGAGTGGTCCTAATTGCGCTGGCGTTTTCTAGGTGGCCAGAAGTTGCAATGGAATGTTTTCGAGGTCTCTTTTTTTTTTACCCCTGTTCTTCTCATTTAAGTAGGGCAGGGTAGAAATAAAAACCTTGGATCCGCTTTCTTCCTGCCCTCTTGCCAGTGTTTCCCATTGGCCAAACACAACAGGAAGGCAGACTAAACAAAGAACCTTGTGATATATCTTTGAGAGGTCAGGTTTCAGGTACAGGGCAGAACAGAGAAGCATGAGAAAGGATTCTGGGGTGGTAGTCAGGGCAGTGCAGGCGCATGGAGAATGGTCAATACACTTGATAGAGGAGGACTTTACTCTCTGGTCCCAAACTCTTTCTAGGTGATGCTCCTTCCTTCCTTTTATGAAGTGCCTTCAGTTTTCCTTCCTAAAATACCTAAGAAGCTCATCTATGTCCATGCTGTTCTCAGTGCCTGAAAGGCTTTTCTCTAATCTTCACAGTACCCTTTTATTAATTTGTCAAGGCCAAGTTAATTGCAGTGAATTCTTTCTCGTTGCTCTTAGCAAAATAAATGACTTAACCTTTCTTTCTCTTCCATGACATTGTTACTTCCAATTTGCAATGTAGCTTCTTATAATTAATAAATTAGTTTTCTTCCCATTCTACACAAAGTAGGAACCATGTTCTGTTTCTCCATGTGTACCTTTTGTTTAGCACCTAGTAAGTGCTCCATAAATATCTAATAAATGATTATGATATAGTTTGAAGGTCTGATGGCAATGATATTGCTTCTGTTTGTGAATAAAATTCTGTTGAGAGAGAGACAAAAAAAGAGAGGGGGAATGAGGAATACTCTTTTTCTTTTGAGGCTATGGTAGATTTTATTTTTGTTTTCAACGATCCACACTCTCAGCCTGTAAGAGGGTTTTATGCTCTGCTTGTTGCCATCTGATTTACAGAGCCTCTCGGTGAGAGTATTCTTCTCACCTCACTGACATTGCCCTGGAGGCCCATGTGACTGGCTCTGGCCACTGAAATCTGAATAGAAGTTCAATTGGCCAGTGGAGAGAAGCTCTGGGGACTCAAGTGATTCTGCCAGAGTTTTTCCTCTTTTCCCTCTGCCCTGAAAATAGTACGATCAGGTAGAGGTTGATCTTTCAGCTTGGATCCAAAAATAAAGAAAACACACCTTGAAGAACCACAGTTGACCCATGAAGTACATGTATTGTGAATGAGGGATAAGCCTTTGTTGTTATAAGCCGCTAGGGTTTAGGGGTTGGTTGTTACCACTGCTTACCTAGTAAAATCTGGCTAATACACAGACACATTTTCCCCATTTGAATGGGGCTATGAAGACAAAATATTAATAACTGTAAAGGAAGTTACAGTGTACTTTGTAAAGTCCCTCCTTTCTAAATAGTGTCTCCTTCTCACATTATGGCCTGTAGTGGACAGTTTAAAAAAACAATCACAGCCTGGATGGGAGTGGCTCAGTGGTTGAGCATTGACCTAGGATCCAGGAGATTGCGGTTCAATTCCCAGTCAGAGCACATGCCTGGGTTGCGGGCTCGGTCCCCCATCAGGGGCGTGCAGGAGGCAGCCGATCAATGACTCTCATCATTGATGTTTCTCTCTCTCTCTCTCCCTCTCCCTTCCTCTCTCTGAAGTCAATAAAGATATATTTTAAAAACAAACAAACAAAAACAATGATCACAGATCTGTAGGCTGTCTTTTGATAACCTAAAAAAAACAACTTGGAGGGTGCTCCTAAAAATTCCCCGAGTTGCGAAGAGGTATTAACAACCCCCTGTGAACACTAGGGAGCCTAAAGCCACCCTAAATTCTCATTGGCAGCATTTCAGAAATGTTGCCATTTCACAATGAACAATAAAAAGGTGAAGATTTCAGGTTTCCCTGAAAGTGAGAAGCATTTTTACTTGATAAAAGTTTTAAATTTTAGTGATAAATGAATGTAAGCTAAGTGGTGATAAGAGAAAATCATTAAGTGACTATGCAGAGACAAGCCACAGAGCTTTATAGGAGGAGAGGAGGGGTTCCAATCAGCTCGGAGTGCCTATCGGTTCCTGTACCCAACAATTTCAATGTTGGTGGGAGGGTTACCCACACAAGCAAGCAATGTTCCAGACACCAGCTGGGTGTCACAGTGCCACTCAATTCTGACACTACTTATGTCAGATTCCCCAGATTAAAGGTTTAGTTCTATAAGACCTCTTCGCCCCCTCCTTCAGATGCCAATCACAAGCCCATGTTGTCATTTGTACTTCTGGCTATAGCTGGCTATAGATTGAAGGTTCCAATGACCTCCCTCTTTAAGTACAATTAATTTCTACAGTAACTCACAGAATTCAAAGAAACATTTTATTTACTAGATCCCTGGTTTATTATAAAAGTATGTAACCCAGCTGGGTGTGGCTCAGTAGTTGGCAATCAACCTAAGATCCAGGAGATCGCAGTTCAGTGCCCCCTCAGGGCACATGCCTGGGTTGTGCGCTTGATCCCCAGTCAGAGGTGTTTAGGAGGCAGCCGATCAATGATGACATTCTCATCATTGATGTTTCTATGTCTTTCTCTCCTTTTCCGTTCCTCTCTCTGAAATCAATAAAAGACATATATGTGTGTGTGTGTGTATGTGTGTGTATATATATATGTGTGTGTATATATATATATATATATATAAAAGTATGTACTAAAGGGACTGACAGACAGATGGGGGAGATGCACAGGGCAAAGTATGAGGAAAGGACTTGGAGCTTCCATGCTTCCTCCCAGTGCACCACTCCACCCAAATCTCCAGCTGTTCAACAACCCAGAAGCTTTCTGAACCCACTCCTTTTCTGTTTTTATGAGGGCTCCATTACATAGGAATTACTGATTAAATCATTGGCCATTGGTGACTGAACTCAGTTTTTAGCCTTTCTCCCATCCCTGGAGGTGAGGAGTGGGGTGGGACTAGACTTTCTAACCCTCCAATCACCTGGTTGGCCCTCCTGGCAACCAGTCCCCATCCTTAGGTATTTCCAAAAGTCACCTGGCAACCACAGAATTAGTTCAAACCAGTCCTATCCTGTTTATAACAACATACTGACTTAATTTTCAGAGACAGCAGGCCAAAACCACAAGCTATGCATCCTAAGCATGCACAAGGAGAGAATTCTGACCTCCAGTTACATCCAGAACCAAAGTCTTGCCCCTTCCCACCACAGAACCAAAAGATCAGGACATGACCAGAACTTGAACACTAGACCCTCTCTGAAAGGAAAGGTCCATTACCCAGGAAGACCAGGTGCGGAAGCCCTTTACCATACCTTACCATACATGTCCAGATTCCAAAGCTCTCCAATCAAAACCTTCCCTGGCTGGGCGGCTCAGTTGGTTGGAGCCAAATCTGGTACACCAAAAGGTTGTGGGTTTGAATCCCTGTCAGGGCACATACCTATGTTGCAGGTTTGATCTGGGTCGGGGCACATGCAGGAGGCAACCAATGGATGTTTCTCTCTCACATCAATAGACTTGAGCCTTGCCTCCTGTCTTCTTGCCCAAGGACTTCACAATAAAGCCCGTTTTCCCCCGCAAAGTATTGACTTCTACATGGGTCAGGCAGTGAACCCTTGCTGGGTAACAACCTTGTTAACATAAGGCCAGTTCTAGTGGAAAGGAACTGACGAGAAACCAAATATTATGACAAAAGATTATCCTAGTGCTTTTATCATTCAGGAAACTCCAAGGGTTTAGGGAATCTTAAGTCAGGAACTATGGACAAAGACCAAATATATATTTTATATAAATCACAATATCCCAGTGCCCTATTCTAATTTACACAAATCCACAAAATGTCTAAACTTCAAACACAGAAGTGAAAAAGGAACTGGAGTGGCTTAAATTTTTCCACCTGTATCAGCAGCCACACCCTCTAGTTAACATTGGGGCACCACTTCCAGAAAAAACAGTATTTTGTTCAAATGGAGGGAGGCTGTGAAAGGGGGAGGTTACCATTAAAACCAGATACTGGTCTCTATCTACTTCTTCAATATGCCTGATATTTGCAAAGAAGTGGAAATGCCTTTCCATTGTTAAAAAGAGTAACCTGACAACATGCCTGCATGTCTCATAGAAACTTGTCAAAAATATAAGATCATGGGACACTGGGTGCATCCAATCTGTCATATTAATGAAAATTCCCCAAAGTCTGAACATTCACTTTTTCTCTGTGCTTCCAACAAGAAAATCATTTGAAAGAGAAGAGATGGGAACACATATGCCCTCAAAGATGTCCCACCATTCATTAGAATGGTTCATGCTAATTTCCTCTCAAACCTTTCTCATAAAGGAAAAAAGGTATTTTTTCCTATTAGATCTCTCAACCCTCTATTGTCTTTGCTGTCATTCCACTGCCATTATCTACGGCCCTGACAGGATTTACCTTACTGTGACTGCAGCAGTGGCTCTTTGTCTACCTTTTATCTTATCATTTGTATTCTGTAAAATAAGAACCCATGGGTTCTTTGTGCCTTCTTTCCTGTTATATTACCAAGAATAAGTTGACAACAAGCAACTCTTTATTTTGGGTGCAAGCTTTAGTGGAGTCCTTGCAAGGAGAGGGTTAGGGACTCTTTGGAATAGTTGAACTATCCCCCCCGCCCCAATCCTCTCTCAGTACCCAAAACGAAACGAGTACCACGCCAGAACATGGAGATACCTGGAACACCCTGTTATGAAAAGATTCAGGTTACTTGCCCCTCTGTACTTAGGGCACTTGGCGAGGGCACGTGAGGGTTTCGCAGAACCCTTTTCAGCTTACGCTCTCTCAGGCCGAATCTTTTCCCATCACACAGAACCAAAATCTTACCTACGGCCCTGACAGGATTTACCTCTGGTCTACCCTAAACTCGGATTTTTAATTTTCTTTATGAGATATGTATATGTAGCCTGGACAAAGGTGAACATCATCATATAGACGTGTTTTTGGAGCTTAAAGGAATTTGTGCTGACTCTGAAGGAGATCAGTCATCAGTCTAGAAGGCATTGTCTTGCTATTTGGCATTGGTTTTCATGGCAAGCCATTTTTGATGGAAGATCACAGCCCCTTTTGGCTGAAGATAAAATCATTATTGAGGAAATCATTAAGTGTATCTTTCTGAAACTATCCTGGCTATTATTTTTGTTCCAACTGCCCCCTTATTCACAGATTTAATTGGAATTAAATAGAGGTATAATTGGCAGAAAAGTGATTGTGTTCTTAATACAACAAGGAAAGCACACTATAGCCAGTCAGAAAATCATTTCTAACATCTGCCATTTACTTGGTTATATGAACTTAGATAAGTCACTTAACTTCTCAACCTCTTTCTTTGGATTATGAAGATGTTAATATCTGTCTTACTTGCTTCATAAAATAGCTGTGAATCTCAAAATAAAGAGAGAGCACAATAGATACTTTACATCAAATGTAAATGATTATATTGTATAAAATACAAGTAATGCAATATTTATTAATCTAGCTCATTTAACAAACAGCAGATGATTACCATACCAGAAACAAAGATAACTAGAATAGGGTTCTTATAAATGTGGGCTCATATTCTAATGTAAGAAACAAATAAGTAAGCAAAAAACTATTTGGGAAAAATAGAGGAGATGGACGTTTCATAGGTGAGTTTATTTGCAAACATTTCAGATTCCTGTACATCATCCAGTTGATAAATTAAAACAGGCCATTTAGAAACAGGCCTGGAACACCAATTTGAGGTGCAGATTTGAATGCCATCAGTGGTTATCAAAACTTTGGGGATTTGTCTCCACAGGAGAGTTTGAGCAGAAAGGAAGACAAATAAAGACAATCATGTCTGGGATGTTCATTCTCCCAAGAGGAACCAGCTTCCAAGAATCTAATTTCCTGGGCTTGTTAGGAGTCAGGGTTGAGTTTCTGCCTTAGAAAGGGCCACAAGTTAGAGAAAAGTCCCCATATATTTTCTTTTTAAGTTCTTACAATCAGCTCATCCCTAGAAGAGGAAGCAGAAACTACACTGCAAATCGTCAGCTACCCGGAAGCAGAGAATCCCAGCACATCATGACATCTGAGCACTCATTTGTGACTAAGGATGGATTTTAATGAGTAATAAGAGGTTTTATTTTGGAGAAATTATATATTTTATATTGCCTTCATTTTCTTTTACATTTTTATCTTTAATAATTTTGTCTTTTTATATGTTACAGGAATTATGTATTCCACATTGCTATTTTACTTAAAAAGAAACTCTTTTTACGGTGATAGTAATATTTTTGAAAAATGTATCTTTACTATTGAAAGCATTACAGATGTGTAGTAATTTTAGTCCTTGTATGTAAGACTCCAATCCTGATACCTGTGGACCTAGCAAAACCTGTATGCTGGTGTGCAAGTAATGCAAGTACCCAGCAGGGTGCCCAAGTTCAACTTTCCAAGCAGGATAACTTTGCAACTTCACTTTTTAAGGGTGGCGGAAGCTACTATTAAAACAACAGGTGGAACAATAGAAGGTTGGTGCACGTATCTAGCAACAGAAGTGGTTGAAGAGAGTAGGATCAGCAAAGCACAATCGCAACTAGCCAGGAAAAGAATTCAAACTAGGTCATGAGTTTTTAAGAAGTGTTTACGAATCTGAGTTAACCAGCTAGGATATTTACTCACAATAGTCAAATAAATGTCTACATCTCCCGAAGAGAAAGAAATCAGTATTACTCAGAAATTCTAATAACTGAAATAGTGTTCTTTTAAAAGTTACCTTTAGGTCTTGTTGGTAGTTAGCTGTCATGCATTGTAGGCCTCATTATTACCTGTTTAATGGATCAGATACTATTCATCACATTGATCATGTAGTCCTTTGAAAATCATCGAATCATCTTAAAACAGAAATGTGATCTTTTTACCTCTTCAGTTTATTTATTTTTTATATTTACATATCAGAAAATGAAATGAGATGTTATTATATAATTTCAATCTATTAAGATTATCCATCCAAACTATTCTGGATCAAAAGTGGGTTTTCCATTGAAAACAAAACAGATTCACTTGTTCAGGAATAGGCACTAACTACATAAATGGGTGACATCGAGTCCTGTTCTTAATTGTAAATACACTGTGTTTGAGATTTGTACATTTATTTGATTCATTAAGAAATGGTTATTACTGGACAAAAAATAATTCATTCATAAATAATCACTTGCAAGAATAGTTAAAATCTTAAAATTTCCATAAGGCATAGATTAGCCATTTGCCACTTCTTCTTTTTTTTTTTTTTTTAGCATTTAGCATAGAAAATGGTGAAACAAAATGACAGTTTTCCATCTGTGATATTTGAGGTGTGAAGGAAATGTGTTGTCCTTTTTTCTAACTTATGTAAAAGTGATTTTAGGTTGGTTTCCAAATGAAGAAAATATTTTTACATAGCTGCAATACAAGGATATTTCTAGAATGGATGGAGAAATGGTCTTCATTTTTAAAGGGCTTGAAATTTGGAGTATATTATCCCCACAATATGCATTTGTAGAACAATTCACAATTTTTCCAAGGTACTTTTACATTCATTATCTCAATTGAGCTTCACTAAACTTGAAGAGAAAAGCAACATCTCCATCTGTAAAAATTATTTTAGTTTTTTAAATAAAATTAGCTTTATATTTTGCTTATTGTGGGGAATTTCTGAACATTTAAAAAAGTCATTTAAAGAAAGTAAAAAATTCCTGAAAACATAATCAAAATTATTTCACTGTATAGATTACCAATGTAAATATGTCCGTGCATAAACTAAATAATTTTTCTATTAATATTCAAACACATGGATTATACTACTTATGATGATTTGTAATATGATTTTAAATATACCTTTAGCATATTTTTGTAAATTAGATGTCTACATCCTAATTTTTAAATGAATGTTCATTTGGTCCTAAAATAAAATCGGTGTTTAAATATATTGTTTAATTTTTAACTTTTAAATATACTATTTTAGAAGGCTGAACTTTCTAGTCAACCAACCACAGTGAGGAGAGATGAGTACTCCTTTATCATTACTATTTAAAACAGTTGATATGTGTTAAATATTTAAAAAAATATTACCAGGTATATAAGATTGAATTCAGTATAAATTCAAAAGCAGTTCTTCACAACAAAACAATAAATTGGAGGCTAAAAAATTACTGGCTGAATCTTTGAATATAGATACCTTTGCACCAAAAGTGAACTGAAGGATAACATTTGACTGGGAAATAAAGTGCATGCTAGCCATTTTTGCTTAACACAATTTTTCACATTTTCTCGTTATAAACAAGGATTAGTTTGATTTGCCAGAATCAACCTTTTAATTGGCAAAGGTAATTGGATTATTTTGAAATCGGCTGCAATTCAGCTTGATTACTTTGTTATCTTTGGATTTCTGAGGGATAAGTCAGCCTGAGGCAGACTACCTTCAAAAAAGTCCATATTGGGAGCCTAATCCTGATTTAAAATATCTTAAAATATATTTTTACATATCTTTCTGATTTTGCCTAACGACTTCAAAATGCTCTGTAAATACTATCTCATTAACTCTTAGAGGATCCCTGGACAGCAACTGTAGTAGAGGTTTTCCTATAACTATCACCCTTCCCATGAAATGGAGGCCCTAAGAGGTCCGGTGAGTCGTCCAAGGTTGTAGGCTGACGCTAAGCCCAGAATCCAGGTCCCCAGGCTCCCTTTCCACATGGCACTTCCTCCCCGCAATAAATAACAGCGCTGTGCTGAAAGCTGACTCCTCCGTCATGTTTCATGCAGCAGAATTCAAATTAGTATGAGCTGCTCGATGTTCTAGTTTAGACGGAGGCGCTATACATTTATGAAACGCATGAAATGCTGCACTCTCAGTCATTTGTTTTGCCTCTTACTGATCTTTGGGGATTGCGCTGTGATTGCTATGACTATGGAAATTGGTATTTATCATTAAGGAGACTGAAATGGCAAATCAGCTCACTCACAATTCCATCATCCACTGCATAGAGACATTAGATGAGTTGAATAAAAGTCCCTCAAAGTTTGACAAACTTAGTAATTCATCAGAAAATCATAGATTAAATGGTGTAGGTTCTTCTAAATCAGGTAAAGACACTTTTTCAAACACAGTGCAGTTGGAGAAACAAAGGAGGGTTTTCTTCCTTGGGTTTAGTTCTCTCCCATTTATTTTAAAATCAGTTAGAAAGTTAACTTTTTATTTTAATAGTGGGTTTCCCACCGCTTCTTCCCAGCATGAAGTCATAATCCTCTGTTTGTGGCATCATAATCATTTCCATAGCAACGAATGGTGTGATATCACAGCTCAAGACTGAAGCTTCAAGAGAGAAAGAAACTATAGGGAAAGAAACTATAATCTCTTAAAAATAGAGATTATGTTTTCAAGCAGGTGTTCCTAAAAGAAAAGAAATGAATGGAAAGATTGCCCACATTAAGGGAAAATCATAATTAGAACGTAGATGATTATTAAGTAATCATTCAGCTAATGATCTCTTTTCTAAAATAAAGAGTAAAAACTGAAAAGGGGGCAACAATGAGGGAAATATATCAATGAGAGGATCTTTTATGAACTAATCTATTATTTTAAATACATATTTCCTAACTATGGTTAAGAATGCTCAGTGTTTCATTCACACTGCAGAGAAAGTTGTCAGGCATTGTTGAATTCACTGGGAAATTTGGATTGTGCCCTTTCTCTGAGGTACTCTGAAGAAGGTATCAATCGCATAAGCCATACTCATGTATTAGTGACACGAGCAGTTTAACAACAATGATCAGAGTAGAGATTAAATCGCCTGTGTTTATCACGAGCTCATACCCTTGCCAAGCAAAACATGACTTATGTGCTTCAGATTTGCTTGATCTCTTCTTAATGTCAGTGGACATATATACCTACTACAGCACCAGGAAATGTTCTATGGAAACTAAAAATGCATTTTCTCATTAATTGCTGTAGTGGTAAAAGACAGGACAGAACAGGATGGGTGGTAGGCAGCTTCTAAGTTGGTTGTCAATGAGCCCAGCTTTCCAGTATTCACAGTCTTACATAATCTCCCTTTAGGTGTTGGCTGAACTTATTAACATACTTCTAATAAAACAGGGCAGGAGTGACGGGATATCAATTCTGGAGTAAGTTATAAAAGCACTATGGCTTCCAACTTGGACACTTGCTCTCCTGTTGCTCAATTTGGGGAAAGTTAGCTGCCATGTCTTGCCAGGACAACTGTCAAAGATTTCCTGGAACTTTTCTGCTTTTAGCACTTAAATTCCTTTATAATGAACAGCTGGTCAACTTAGGAAGAGGCTTATGGGAATAAACCTAGAATCCCTTGTAATCTTCCAACAGCTATGGGAATAAACTTTGAAGAGAAAGGAGGAGCTGGCAACCTTTTGCTATAAAGGCCCAGGTGGTAAGTATTTGGGGCTTTTCAGACTATATGGTCTCTGTCACAGTGTTTTAACACAGGATTCATTTTAACTAGGTATGATAAGAGTCACAGACATGAAAATGATTGTCATGAAGAAAAGAGTTTTTATTATATTCACTATCCCCTAGAAATAGAAGGCACGGCATGTCACACAGGGCTACATGGGGAAATACATATGAACAACCCAGCTGTCAGAGAGAGAGAGAGCTGCAGGTGAGAGAGCTTTTACTGTGGTTTCCTGGGAGGAAGTGGGCAAGGCAAGGTAAACCAGCTAATCAGATTTAGGATTGGACAGTTTGAATAATTTTTGTGGGCTTTGAGCTATCACTAGTTCTCTGATCATGGCCCTGCAGTGATTGGGGCAGGGAACAGTATCCCAAAGTTGGTATAGGAGATAGTTGGGGGTATGAGCTCTGGATGGGTTGGTTTGCATATTAAAGATGATCTCTCCAAGGCAAATTATTTACTTTCTAGGAATGAGCTAATCTTTGGAAGGGCTGTCCCTCTCAAGTCAGCAAGTCCCCAGATGTCAGGGCATCAAGAATAGAGAAAACAAGAAAACATAGTTAATACACTCAAGTACTCAATCAGCCATTATAGAGCATAAACAGTCACAGACAATAAATATGCAAACTAATGAGTATGGCTGCTTTCCAGTAAAACAGTTTGCTAACTCCTGTTTAGGGCCTGCCAACAGCCACTTGACTTGAGTAAGTTTGGAACCAGGTACTTCCCCCAACTGAACCATTAGAAAACACTGCAGTTCAGGCCACAGCTTGGCTGCATCTTCATACAGGACCTTGAGCCAGAAGCACCCAGCTAAGCTACACTCAGATTCTTGATCCACAGAAACTATATTTGTTGTCTTATGACACTGTATGTTAGGACATTTATGCAACAATAGATAACTAATATAGATTTGCTGAATGGAAATATCACAGCATCTTGAAGGGATTTTCAGTCTTTAATCACTTTTTAAAATATGTTTTTATTATTATTTTAGAGAAAGAGGAAGGGATATGGAGAGAAAGAAACATCGATTGGCTACCTCTGCATGCCCTCCAACTGGGGATCAAGCCTACAACCCCGGCATGTGACCTGACCAGGAATCGAACTGGCGACCTCTTGCTGTATAGGACGACACTCAACCAACTGAGCCCCACAGGCCAGGGCTTTAATCACTTTTTTTTTCAACTTTATGCTCCATACTGGAACCTCTTTATTGAATCATATTATTTAGACTGCTTCAACAGTTCCACTGGAAATTCCTTAGCTCTCAGGAAGTCCATTTCATTTTTGGATCATTCTAATCATTAATAAAAACAAAAAGCACTTCTTGAGATTGTAGTAGGGGGGGGCAAAGCTCTTCCTTCTTAAAATCATGTAAATGTCCCACCTCTGCTGCTGTGGCTGGACCCTCTCATATTTGACATCTGGAGGAAACTGTTTAAACCACCCCTTCCTCTAAACAATAAAATTATTTTCAATAATAATAATGTGATCATCAGTAATCATTATTTTTTAATTGTTCTTTGTTTTTTAAATGATTTTAAAAGAGAGAATAAATTTTAATTTTAGAGATATTGTTCAAATTCCATAAAGCATTGTATGAAATAAAATATGCACTCACCAAACAAAAATAATACACTTCTGCTGTGGTGTGAATATTTGTGTTCGCCTAAAATTCATCAGTTGAAATCCTAACCCCCAAATGTAATGATATGTGGAGAGGAGGCCTTTTGGAGATGCTCAGTTATGAAGGTGAAGCCCTCATGATTGGGATTAGTACCTCATAAAAGAGGCCCCAGAGAGCTCCGTCACCTCTTCCACAAAGTGAAGACTTGGCAGGAAGGCGCTGGCTGCGAACCAGAAAACCCTTACTAACACTGAATCTGCCAGTGCCCCACGCCATGATCCTCACTTTCAACCTCCAGGATTGTGAAAAATAAATGTTGGTCTCTTTATTAGCAACCCAGTTTAGGGTATTTTGTTACAGGAGCCTGAATGAACTAAAGCAACCTCACAACTGGCAATCTGTCTCCCAATTTTATACATACTTTAAACACAAATCTCCCAGTGGAAACAGAATGGCAGAACTGCTATGTCTCAAGGTCCATTTCTTCATCTTCATCACTCTCCCAACATTGTTTCTTTCAAACCTAGTGTTGAATCTCAGGAATATGGGATTCCACAGTGACTGAAGGCAGGGACTGTGACTAAAAGAAGCTTGAACAGTTCAGAACCATTAGGAATTTACTCTAGAAACCAATTCCTGTGTCTGAGGCTGTGGGTATTAGAGGCTGGAAGTTTTCCAAATTAGTTTCCATGCAGAAGACAATGTATTCTAAATACAAGTAATAAAAATGTGCCAATCTGAAGCTGACATGGCTGTTATTACAAAAGAGTAATTGCAACAATTCTTTTGAACTCAGACCAACAAAAGCTTTTTGGTAGTGGAGAACTTTTTTCACTGACGTTCAGAATTGCTGGCACATGGTGATAATAAAAAACAGACCAACTTTTACTTGGTTTTATTATTATTTCTGAGTCACCCTATTGCCTGCAACCAAAGCAGTCTTCCCTTGCTGCCTATCTTTCGAATACCCCTGAAGCTGTGAAAATCCACTTTATAAACCAGGGAGAGCAGAGCTTCCCTGGCTAAAACCTGGGCAGAGGGCTCTCCAGCAGCTGATCAGTGCACAGTGGGCAAGGGGAAGGTCAGGATCCACCTGAGACATTTCCACAGAAGCACCAGAACTCCATGCAGGAAACCTACAAATCAAAGCCAAACCTCCCTAGGAGCTCCTCATTTGCACCAGAAGTATATCATTATCACAGTAATTAGTTTATTAATATTAATAACTGGAAGAAAGCAAAGGGGAGACCAGGCATTATAGGCATCGTCATCTCTGCAGCTTCACTAGGAAGCTACAGCCGCATTCTCCCCAGGGAGCCACCAGCCCATCCCCTGCAGATCACTGGGAGAAGGGATCCGACAAAGGGAGAGATGGGTGCATGTGCAGTGAAGTCAGGGTGACCTAGGGGAGGAGCTTGCCTTTCAGTCTAGCCTGGAGAACAGTCAATTGGGTACGGGGTAGACCCCATCAGAAGCACAGGAAATCTTGAAAAGTTAATTGGTTGGTTTGAAGAAGCTCCTGGTTAAAATCACCAAAGAGTTCCTTCTCTCTTGCTCTGTGACCCGCACTTATCTGTGTGTTTGTACATTTTCTCTCCATATCCATTTGGCCTTAGAAGTCACACACAAGATGGTGCACTAAACCGGACTTTAATATGGAACAGAAACTATGGGCAGTGGCCTTTATTCTGGCCCTACTGGAGACACAATTGGAGTTTTTCCATGGCAGGGTGGAGGGAAATGGGATATTGGAAACTCAGGGGTTTATTTCCTCCTGCATAAATATCACCCATCCTCCTGTGAGAGTCTCAAGAAATTCTTTTCCTCACAACATCACAAGAACTCCACTTCTACCAATAACAATATGCTAATGGTGAGAGAAAAATGTTTGAAATGTACATCACCAAAAATTGCCTTGTGGAAAACTTCATAAATTAACAATAATGAAAACACCTGTCCACTTTGCAAGGAGGAAGATCGAAGCATCTTTTTACTGGGGATTGAGCCCTTAACCTGGGCATGTGCCCTAACTGGGAATCGAACTGATGGTGCTCAAGCAACCGAGCCACACCATCCAAGGCTTTGCTTTGCTTTTGTTAAACTTTCTCAGAGAGGCTTTTTTTTTATCTTCAGACTTTAATCCAATGTCAGTAATATAATAGGGGCTCATACTTTCCTCCGAAATAAATGGTTTCTTACTTTTTTTTTTTTTAGTTGTTTCTCATATAATTTGTCTTCCAGATCTGTAATGTGTAAACTGCCCCATCTTCTATTTTCATTTGTGTCTTGCAATTGGACTTTGTTTTGGCCATTCAGCAATCTCACAGGGTTTGCCTGTGCGTGACATAGAGAAATCAGGCATAGGAATTGTCTATAGCACCATGCAAGAGGCAAAACAATTTTCCTTCTACCCTTCCAAGTTCTCCTGGCAGGTTTAACGAACAAATCGACACGAGAAAGATGGACAGGAGAAAATGACCAAATGTCATGTATGTACATGTGGGGGCTCCCTAAGAATGTAGGACCCCAGGACAGGTGGGTAGTTAAGGCTTATATTCCATCTTGACCTAAGGAGCAGGTCCTCTATCTAAATTCCTTTTCAGCAGTTAGGGGGGGAAAGTCAAAGGTTTTTCCTGAGTCTTTTGTTTCTTAAAAATAATCAGCTCAAAATGATCAATATCCCCAAAAGGCATATATTTTGGGGTTGGTAAACTTTGTTCCCCCTCAGCACAAATACAGTAAATGAGGCTTGGAGTGGGGAAAGGGGTTGGGGAACTACAAATATGTACTGACATTTCTAAGCTCTTGAATTTCCCATTAGAAAGCACTTATAGGGCCCATCTAGAAATCCTTTAGGTGTCAGTTATGGGTCTTCCCTTCACAATGTTGAGGATCCAAAGGTGGACATCAGCATTACTGGGGTAAGCAAAGATTGCCTATGAGACCTTGCCAACCCTTCTCCGAAAGATAACATGCCTCTGACTATTGGCCTGGGCTTCTGTTCTTTTCATCTGGTTTTCTGGAAAACTTCTTTCCCCACACAACCTCTCATTTCCCCAGTCTCTTGGTAGGTTTTATGTTCCCACCTCTTTTCCAAGACCCACCACCCACCAAGTAATTGATCTCCCACATCTGTTCAATTCATCTGTGTCTACCTGCCATAAAGATGTAATGCTGATGAGATTAGGGAAATGAACCTATTCCAAATCTTTGGATAGTTTTACTGAAGCAAGAAATGGCATTTCCCAGTGGGAATGTACATGAGAGTAGGAAATTTCTAACTTTTCTTTTTAACCTAGACCCACTGTCATACCTCAGTTTTGCATTGTGAGACATCCTTCTATCTATATAAATAAAACAAAAACAGAATTCAGAAATATTGTAGAAGGCATACTATAATGTTTCCTATTATACTTTTTTTCTCAATGCTGGTCAATTCCCACTAATTTGACCGTATTACCCAGTAGAGGGTCACATCCATTGGTTGTAAAACACTGCCGTGCAGGAAATATCTGCAATACCATCTGATCTGAGCCACAGCAGTGAATTCACCCTATCAGGAGTCATGCTGTAGCTGCCTCTGGAACATAACACAGGAGATTTGAGGGTTCGAGGGAACATGAGGCACATGTCTCTCACCTCACTAAAACAGTCTGCTCTTGCTCGGTTTTCCCCCAGTGTTCTCAGTAACAATGCGGTCATACTATATCTATTTCCTACTTCTCTGGCCTGCTTTCTCAAATATGCAAAACAAGAAAAATGAATAGAACTAATGTCATTTTGTTAAATATGTTTATTATGGAGATGTTATGGTTCAGTGCTAATGGAGTTTTTGGTCCTTTTGAGGTCCTGATATTGCATGCTACAGTGATTTATGGAAGGCCAGAGTGTTTTGCTACAACAAAGGTCTGTCATGTTAAACACCCACCAGCTCTCTGCGTATTTTGTACCACAACCCATATTAATTTTTCTGTGACTCCACTCCTACATTCAATCCATCATTAGTCTTATTGACTTACCATACACACACACACACACACACATGCGGCACTATCTACACAGCCACTACCCTATTTCAGGCCACCACCATCTCTTCCCTAGGATATTAATTGGTTTCCCTGCTCCCACTCTTGCCCTTTCATAATCCATTGTTCATCCAGAATCGGGTTGTTAATTTCAAATGTAATTTAGGCATGGTCATGGCCCTACTTTGACGAAATATAAGGGGATGTGGCATATATGTGTCTGTGTTTGTGTGCATGTGTGTATGTGAAAACGTTTCTCCCTATCTCAAGGAGCACATTTTCTTTAAGACAGGAGCTCCAACTAAAATGTGTAGCTTTCTGCAGCTGCTAAGATCTTCAATTGTGTGTAGTTCTGTGTGGATGTGGAAATAAGGGAGGTTTAAAAAATAAAAATACATAATTTGGTTGTCCAACTGAATCAATCTCTCTCTCTCTTTCTCTCTCTCTCTCTTACACACACACACACACACACACACACACACACACAATCAGTGGCTTCTAAATCCTACCCTTGCCATGACTTCCAGTGCCTACCTGATCTGGCCCTGCCTGTTTCTAACCTCCGTGGCTCAGGTGCTCTCTGTTGCTTCACTGTGCTCCAGTCATGCTCAGCACCTTTTCAGTCTCCAAACACTTTGAGCTTCTTCAGCTCATAGTTTCCTTGCATGATCATCACTTTTCTATTCTTCATGTCTCAGCTCAAATGGCACCTTAAAGACACCTTCCCTCAAGCACCACTTCCATGCCCTCTGGACATTTTCTTTATCATGTTCATTACAATCTGGGCCAACCTCCTGTAGTTCTTCATTCCTTTATTTGCTTACTGTTTCGCTCCCCTTTTTAGCATATAAAATCTTACAAGGCATATTCTCCATTGAATTCCAGTACTTAGAACAGTCTTTTATACAGTAGGCCCTCAATAAATACATGAAAATTAAGACTTGCTTTAATAAGATATATTGAAATGAAGGAGAATAGCATTTAAGCATTTTTTTTTCCTATATTAATAAGATAACAAAAGCCCACTGTGCTCTGTACTTTTCACAACTAAAGTTGTTTTCAGAACATAAGAAAATTCAACTAATATGATGATTATTTACAAATATAAATTCCTCAGATTATTGTGCAAATTGCCATGAATTGGAGAAATTGTGCATTACACTGTCCCTGTCTGGTAAAAATTAATGCTTATTTAAGATTCCCAGTCTGCCCACACAGATGTTCATAGAAAATTACTTTTCCAGGGCAGATAGTAACAGGAAAGAGTACTCTATATGACCTGTCAATATTCTTTATAGCTTTTTTTTAACAACCAATATCCAATACAAAAGATTGTCAGCTAAGAGTCCCGCTGCATCTTTGTCTCTTTTTTTGAGACAGGGATATTTGCAGAGGACTTTTCAAGGATTACTTGATAGCAGTACCAGGTTACCAGACACCAGACACAGCCAGGATCCAAAATTCCTATGCTCATTTCAGAACCGTGGAACCCCTGAAAACTCTGTACATATTCAAGTAAAACTAGCATGCTACCTGGGTATTTCTAACTGTTCAAAAGCATTCTTTTCACCTCCAGGTAGCTTGCCACCAGAAGCCGGTCCTCACCTCGTTAGTTAGGAATGGAAGTGTAACACACACCTCCATGTAACTTATGTTGAAGGCTCAATCAACTCATTTCTCTTCTTTATCAGGTTCATTATTTCCTTATAGGTACATTCCTGAATAGGTTGAAATACTTGACCTATTCCAGTCAATTAGGCAAAACATTGTGTTTCCTGGCAAATGCATCCAGTTATACTTTCTTAACACCATCATTCCTAATCAGGACAGAAGAGCTTTTGCCGGGTTTTAGAATGCCTTTGCTCCCCAGCATCAACACCAGCAGCCGCCGACTCCCAATGAGTACTTAGGAAGTGCTAGTCACCCCACTCATTGAAATCTTTATTTACTATTTATTGAATTCTCCCTCAAAACTTTTGAATTGCTGTCCCCATGTTGCTGATGAGGCCTGGAGAAGTGATAGGTTTCCCAGGGTCATGGGCCTGAGATTGTGGCCCAGCAGGGATGCTCTTACTCACTGTGAACTACAGAGAGACGGACACATTCGTTTCTTCATTGTCTGCCCTGCACACTTTCTCCCAGCTTCCCCACCCGCAGAAAAGGCGGGAAACAGCTGCTCTGACACGCTGGGCCTCTCTCCTTCCTTTCCTCCTGTTTCTCAGGAAGCAGGGGAAGGCAGAAACGGCAACCCCTTTCATAAACCCTGAGAAAGAAAAGCCACTAGGGTAGTAAAAAAAAACCCACTCTGCCACTTACACCACTTTCTTTCCATCACTCTTACAAGACGGTGTTGTCTCCCAGGAAGTAGAATTATGTTTAAATGAAAAGCCCTCACACCTTTTTTCAATCTCACAGCTCAAGACAACTCCAAGGTCAATTTTCTTTCTGGCTTAACTTAATAACTGCTTGGAACAAGGTGAGGAGAGAGGAGCAATCTATTTTCTTCCACACAGATAAGCAAGGAGGTTCATGACTGAGGCAACACTTTGCATTCGGGTGCTGCTCTCAGCATAAAGGTGACAGGAACGACTACACATTCCTGTGAGGACATAAAGAGAGATGGCATTTTAAGGTGCGACGAGCGGAAAACCTTCAGCTTTTGACTAACGTCATTTTTAAATAAAATATTGACTAATAATTCTTTACTAAAATAAGTAAAGATGCACTTTAAAAGACAAGAAACCAAGCTTTGCGCGGCTGAAGCCATCTGGTCCGCAAGTGTCTTCCTCCCGCAGAGGAGTGTCTATCCCCGGCTTGCACACGGCTTGGAAACATATTAAGAATTCCGTTTGTTTTTTCCTATTTTAGTTTTATACTATTTTTTACATGATTTTTTTTTGGCATAAACTTTTAAAGCCTGTAATTTGTGAATTGTTTCTCACAAGTACAAAGCCATTTCCACATGAACTTAGTTTGTCATAGTTTCAAAGTCTTCAGCCAATAGAAAAGCAAATCAGTAGCACAAATGAAGTGAAAGCACTGTAGGGGATATTGCCTCACCAATCAAGTGGTTCAGGTGAAGCACGGTACTGTGAATTTGGGCAGCCAGCCTTTTATTATACACACATATGCAAACACACACATGTGTGTCTGAATTATATATATATATATTTTTCATATATATATATATTTCTTAATGTCATATTATCTGCTTCACTTTGTGATAGATGGCAATAAATTCAAGTTGGATTAAGAACTTTTCCATATCAACCCCTGAGGACAGCTGATTATAGGTCTGACCTTTTGAGATTCTGTGTATTTCCCACCTAATCAGTGCTGGAATGAGCTTCTGCTAAGTGGGATCTATAGGATTCCTATGGGAAAAGTGAAGCCATTTAAAAAATAATGAGTCTTCCTTCTACCCCTCTCCCTTTCCTTTTTGAGCTCTATTAGGCCATAACAATCTCCATCTAGGCTACACAAAAGCATAGCATAAGCATGTATTATTTGTACTCTGCAAGGAAAGAGTGGGTTAACAAATGTTTTGGGGAGCTCAGAATGTAAATGACACTTTACAATGGGATAAAAAAATAATGCTTCACTTGCCCTTTCACTGATGGCCAAAAAAAAAAAAGGGTTTGGTTGCAAAAAAAATGTCCTGTGGGGCTTTTAAGATCCAGTATCTCAGGTTTTGACAGTGTAATTGGTTCCCTGTTGCCTGGGCAATCAAACAGAATTGGAATCATCTCCATTTTGTCTTGTTACAGTAACGCACTTGACAGTTTAAATATAATCTCACAAATACTCTAGTTTGGTCACCAGTTCATTTCTCAAAATTCACTACAAGAGTGTGTGTGTGTGTTTGTGTGTGTGTGTTACATGTCTTTAATTCCATCCCCAAATACCCCTAATTTCCTTCCTGAACCTTCTGTGAAAGTGAAGAGTATAATAGATGTAATTAGACCTTCAGTAATAAGACCGAATGGAGCAAGCGATGAGACTCCTTCTAGGGAAGCAATCAGTGCATTAGGTCCCCAGGACTGAAACCATTTTTAACAAGGTTTGGGGCTTAGGGAATGTCAGTCTAGGCTTCTATTGCTTCCCCAAGAGGAAGCTCTACCTCGAATGCAAATCTTCATTTACCATTTCTACAAAAGGGAGGAAAGGAACATTAGCTACTTTATTGCACACATAATGAAGCAAACTGGAGCTGTTAATATTTTTTTATTGGCAGTAAATCAACTGTTCACAAGTGCTCTGAAGTATAAATGTGTATTTCATCAGTATTTTAAAAACCATTTCCTATGTCCTCATCACGAACTACTCGGAGAGGATAATACCAAATTGCAGATCGAACATAACCTATTTGGTATCATTAGCCTAGTCCATGGTGCACTGAAGCAAACTCCTGTGGAGAAAAATGTGCCTCCTATTTATAGCAGCACATAATATACTTTTGCTAAGCCTCAAAGGACAGACTAGACTAAAGAATAAAGCTCTTCATAATTAGGGATAAACCTTGAACTTTCTCATATAAAATATATTTGGTAAAATGTACATTGACCAATACAATTCATATCAATCATTATATTTAAAATTGTTTCGACTAATAGGTTAGGTTAGATTTGGATATATTTTGGCTAACTCTGTTGTTGAAAACTTCTAAGATATATAGCTAAAACTATCAAAAGTTAGTTGAAAACATGGATTACCATTGCAAACATTACCAAGGACCATATGCTTGTAGTTACATGAAATGTCTATAGAGACAGAAGGTCGGCTAATGGTTGCCTAAGGTATGGGGCATGAGAGCATTAAGGGGCGATGGCTAAATGTGCAGGGTATTTGTGTGTGTGCTAGTGAACATGTTATACGATTGACTGCAATGATGGTTGCAGAACTCTTTATATACTAAAAATCATTATATACAAAAACCACTCAATTGTATAATTTAAATGAGTGAATTGTATGGTATATGAATTGTATCTCAATAAAATGATTACCAAAAAAGTTACGAGGGTCCTTGAAAATCAGAAGAAGTTACTGTTATTACCCTTGATTCATTTAAGTCCATATTTCTTTTCTTCCATTAGACCCATCCAATAAGAAGAAATATGTGAGGCTGTCTTTTCATTACTGACATGGTTTTAACTGTGAGACATTATTAGGGCTGAGCTGAGCATTTATTTTTTTGACAAATATGTAATGGAGAGTTGTTACACTACAGATTTTGGCAAGACCTCAATGCAAATTATAGACATGATTCTGTCTTCTTGGAAGTAATGATCAAATGAATATATTTAGAAGAAAACAAGAAGTTTATATATCATGGTAAATTAAAAACATTAAGAGGGGTATTTATCTCAGTTTGTGGGGAATAGAAAGATTCCTGGATGGTATAATAACTAAGCTTAATTCCAAAGGGATTTGAAAGTAATTTGGGGCATTGAGTCTTTGGACTGATTGAATGGAGAGTAGTTATAAAGAAAGAGGAAGGTATTAAAGACAAAGCCCACATTTCTGGCTTATGCCCTCACATTTTATTCATTAATAAAATTAGTTAATTAAGAGCAGTGTTAGCCCTGCTGGCATAGTTCAGTGGTTGAGCATCTACCTGTGACCCAGGAGATTGTGGTTCGATTCCCTGTCAGGGCACTTGCCTGGGTTGTGGGCTTGATCCCCAGTCAGGGGTGTGCAGGAGGCAGCCGATCAATGACTCTCTCATCATTGATGTTTCTATCTCTCTCTCTCTCTCCATTCCTCTCTCTCTGAAATCAATAAAAATATATTTTTAAAAAAAAGTGAGGTGCCAGAACCAGATAAAGTCATTAAAAGAAAGGAAAACTATAGACTAATAGCTCTCATTAATATAAATTCAAAAAATATATATCAATAAAAGATTAACAATGTAAATCCAGAAATGTATTTAAAAATTAGAGTTGATACGTGAACAATGAGGGGGTTACGAGTGTTGACTCCTGTGTAGTTGAAAATCCCCGTATTACTTTTGACTCCTCAAAACTTAGTTGTCCTCAATATCCACTAAGGATTGGTTCCAGAACACTCAGAGGATAACAAAATCCATGGGTCCTCAAGTCCGCTACATAAAATGGTGTATATCAACGTATACAGTTGCCTTTCCAAATTCATGGACTCCCAACTGCAGATCAAAAACAGCACAGGTATTTATTGAAAAAATCCTTAAAAAAGTGGACCCATGCAGTTCAAGCTCATGTTGTTCAAGAGTGAACTAAATATGTAATGACCAAGTGGAATTATTTCATGTATGTAAGGTTGGCTCAATATTTGAAAATCAAGTAATTTAACTTACTACATCAACAATTCAAAGAAGAAACATTATCCTATCAATAGATGCAGAAAAAGCATTTGACAAAATTCATAATCTATTCAAGATAAAAAGTCCCAACAAACGTGGCATAGAGGGGAGCCTCCTCAACTTTATAAACAAAACCAACAAAAAAAAAACACTACATCTAACAAGATACTTACTGATGAAAACCAGGCTCTTTCCCCCAAAGATCTGAAATGATGCAAGGAAGTACCCTTTTAATACTTCTGCTAACAACCTATTAGAAATTCTAACTAATGCAATTAGAAAAAATATATAAAGATATACAGATTAAGAAGGAACAAATAAAATCAGTTTTTGCAAATGATGTGATTGTCTATAAAAATTCCAAAAAATCAACAAAAAACTCCCAGAACTACTAAACATTATAGCAAGTTTGAAGGACACAAGGTTAGTATGGAAAAGCCAATTGCTTATATCAGCAATGAACAATTAGAATTTGAAATTTAAAAATACTACTTCATTTACATTAGCACCAAGTATAATGATATAAGTATGAAGCTAACAAAATATTCGTATGTCCTCTACAAAGAAAACTGCAAAACTCTGATGGAAAAAAATCAAAGAAAATCTAAATAAATGGAGAGAGATATTCTATGTTTATGAATAAAAATACTCAGCATTGTTAAAATGTCATTTCTTCCTAACTTGACCAACCAGGGCATGTGCCCTGACGGGGAATCAAACCTCGATCTCCTGGATCATAGGTCAATGTTCAACCGCTGAGCCATACTAGCTGGGCTGGCATCTCACTTTTTAAGGTAAAAATATACATAGAATACAGCATGAAATATATGGAGAAAATAAGGTGTATGTGTATGTTTACATATGACTTCACTGATTTCATGTGACTTCAATGAATTCACTGATTTTCTCAATTCTGTTCCCTTGAAGTATAAATTGAATGCAACTGGATTTTCTTTCTTAATTTTCCAGCCTCATTTTCTGAAGTTAGAAAGATAGATCTGCTAAGAGTTTATTTAGACTCACAAATCCTGACACTCCACATAGAGAAGGGCTTCTGGAGGATTCCCTTTTCCTGAAATAGATCTGAGCAAGTAGTGATATCTCTCCTATTCTAACCTTTCCATGGACTTTCATTATCATGCACACATGCTTCACACTAACACATGTATGGCTATCTCCCTAACAGAACTGTTTCTGCTCACATGCAAATTTCCTTGAGATTTTGAATAATTTACCAAGAAGACTTGATACTGCATATTTCATAAATTCCCCTTTACATGTGAGTGACTCCATTATTTCTGGCTAGAAGGATAACTACAAGTGTTAAAGGTTTAAAAAGATGACATTGAATCATTAAAGACAAATAATGTGTATTGGCTGCAACGCTGTCTTTTATCTCTTTACCTTATCCCTACACACACAATTTCAGAAACCTGGAGTAATTTTGTGCTTAAATTGCCTCAAATCAGTCATCTCAGAAGACTTTTGATGCTGAAGAATAGAAACTGAAAAACATGAGGTATGCAATACAGAGTGAGAATCGTTCTGCCTCTAAGAATGAAACATGGTAGCCCCAAATTACAGGTGATAGCAGAACATAAGTGAATACCATTAGACTTCCCTTTGGTCAAGGTCATTAATGATTGGTGAAGGAGTTGACAATGCAGAGCACAAATTTCATATCCCGAACCTCATTTTTTAATCAGGTTTTTAAAAACTATAAAGTGAGACAGAAATAAATCAAATTCAACACGCAGGAATAAATCACAACTCATACAACATGCACAGTAATAATAATAATTAAAAAAAAACACATTCACTGGGGGGAAAGAAAATGCAAACAAAAAAAGATCCAAACAAACTTTATAAAAGCAGATGATTAGCATTAACATCTCAATCCAAATCACATAAAGATTTAACAGTAAAATTCTTTTATTCCCATTATGTATATTGTCATTGTATTTGGTGATTGTTCATGTAGCCTGGAAAGATTTCAATCACAGTCAATTGTTAGAGTCTCTAAAATGTGAAGAGGTGAATGGAGTAAGAAAAGACTAAAATAATCTCAGTGTTTTTCCCAAAGAGCTTTGAGAGTAGAAGTGCCCTTCAAGAGGTTTAGGAAGCCTAGACAAACAGGAATGGGACAATGATAGTCCTGTGTATTATCTATTACATTTTCTCTTAAAGGATTCCCCCCCTTTCTACTTTTCTTTCTCTCATTTTTAATAACCTCTTAGGATTTTGTCAGTTAAAATTTATTTCTTTTTCTTTTTATCACATTGGCTCATAGTTTATTGTTGCAGCATTGATTTATAACCTTAGACTGCTATGACCAAGGACATTAACACTTAGAGTAAAACACACTTTCTTGTTTTTAAAAGTATCTAAAAGTTTCCTTTGAAGTGAACTCAAACAAAACAACGGTGTGTGTTAATTCACCATCCTGACTATTTTTTTCTAAGGAACGTAGTACATGTGCTCTCAGATTCAGAGAGACATATCCACTGAGAAGAATCCCAGCATTTCAATTCAAAATTTCAGAGACAGATAACGATTGGTTCAGTTGTGACAGTTGATAGTTTTAGCTTGGACTAAACAAGTGATTGTGTCCAGGATGTGCATGAGTTTGAGGGCCCTCTATTGTGTGTCATGTGAGTTTGATATGGACAAGGTTGACATGGAGAGAAATGTTCTGCTTCTCAAAGAAGTTGCTACAGGCTGAGGATATCCCAAAGTGTATCTACTCTAATGTGAAAATACCAGCTTTCTCATTAAAGTCCATCTTACCAAAGAATTTAGATGATAGAATGAATCCTTTGATAAACCACTTATTCTGCTTTGGTTTTATCTATAAAGATAGGGAAATAAATACTACATTTCTATATTGAGTCTCTATTATGCTTAGAAAATGAATATTAACTCCTTTCCAGAACTCCCAACCAGCACAGAGCCACTCACATAATACAATCGCACGATTTGTTCAGTTGAATGAAATTCTGGGAGGTCTTCTCTCAGGGTGGTACCAAAGAAAGGCGGAAAAGAGAGTCATTAAGAAAACTTTCTCATAGAGTGAAGTGGTACCTAAAGACATGATATAAATTCCAGATTCAGGGCATATTATTTAAAGTGTCTTCATATTATTCTGATTGTATGTCAAAGATATTTAGAAAACATATTCCATTTTTAAAAACGTATTTGACTTCTGACTTCCTCTTAAAATGACATAAGAAAATCATTCCCATCCTTAAAACAAAAAAGTGTTTAATAGTCTAAAAAATTATGACTCCTACTGAAATCATTAGAAAGCTGGAATTATAAAGCAAACAATTAACTTAAAATCTAAGGGATGCTAGGAGTCTGTAGGGAAAGATGGGAAGTGAGCACTTGTTTGGCTGGGGTAGATGTGAGATACTGGGCACCATGGAAGCTACTACTGCAAGAGTGTCCAGAGCAGGGAGAGAAGCCCTCTCTGAGAGACAGGCACAAAGGGAATACCTAGAGTTGACGGGGAAACGCTGAAAACAAAACCTCGAGCAAACCCACCCACAACTTACACACAAGGTTATATGAGAGGAATGTAAAACTGGGTGCACTAGGGTAACTACAGCAACAACCAAACCCAAACCTAGCTTAACTCCTGACTAGATTAAATAACTGCTTATAATCAAGAAAAAAACCCAAAGTAAAAAAAACAACAAAAAAAATTTTGTTATTTCAGTTTCTATTGCCTTGCAACAAATGTTCAACTTTCCAACAAATATTACATGTCATACAAAGAATCAAGAAAAAACAACACAATGTTAAAACAACGCAAAGCAATGAACACAACCAGACTCAGATATGATCCTAATGTTTGAACTATCAGTCAAGGAATTTAAAATCTCTATGATTAAGCTGTTCAAGAAGCTAGCTGAAAAGGGGACAACATGCACAAAACGGTGGGGACTTTGAAACAGAGAGATGAAACTATAATATAGAGTGAAATAGAAATAACTGAAATGAATCACATAGTAAGAGATGAAGAATGCCATCAAAAGACTTGTCAGCCAAGGAAATAATCAGTGAATTCAAAGACATGTCAATAGGAGTTCTCCACACCAAAACACAAAGAATAAAGTAAGTGTTAAAAAAAATGGGATGGAGCAGTTAAGAGCTGAGGGACAATATAAAATGTTCTGATACACTTGTTACTAGAATTGTGAAAGAGAGATAGAATAGGGTAGAAGAAACATTTGGAGAAATAAGGGTTGGGAATTTTCCAAACTCAGTTAAAATACTAATAATAGTTTCCAAACTTCAGAAAATAACAAGCAAAACAATCACCAAAACATACACTCAAACACATATATGCAAACATGCATAAATGTATCAGACAAATAACACTTAAAAACAAGTAAAAATACTATTGATAAAGAAGAATATTACATAATGACAAAAGGTTAAACTCACTGAGAAGGCATGCAGTTCTGAATATGTACACACCTAACACCAGAACTTTAAAATAAGTAAAGCCAAACTTTCTAGAACCGGAAGAAGGAAAGAAAAAAAGGCACAATTTTTGTTGAAGACTTTAACACTCCTCTCAGTAATCAATAAAACAAATACACAGAAAATCAGTAAGGATATAGAAGACCTGATCAACAAATTTAGCTTGATAATTGCATTGATGCAAAACTTCATCCAACAACAGAATACACATTCTTTTCAAGTGAACATTCACCAAGAGACTCTATTATCCTAGGCCATAAAACAAACCTTAGCAAACTTAAAATAACTGAAATCATACGAAGTTTAAGTTATGATCCGCTCACTACCGAATGTCTCCTTGGCTACCTGCTAGAATTCTCTGGGTACCCTAATGATGAAATTTGCCAAAGTTATCAGCTTCATCAAAATTGTCAGGCTATAAACAATATTTAATTAATAATGCCAATCATGATCTTAATCTGGAAGTACAGATAACAGTTTAAGGACCCACACCTAGTACCATTTGGATTGCTGAATGAGGCAAATATAAATTAAAATTGGTCTCTGCTGAAAGTATTTTCTGTTAAGAGATGCAGGCTTCCCCTCCACATCTGGATCCAGAATGGGAACATCAACTGTTCCGCATTATACCTGCTCTTGTCAGCAGCCCTTTTAGTTATATAGTTCCTTTTAGTCCTTATAGTTCCTTAAACTGTAGCACCCACATGGCACAAATGATTGGCCATATGGCTTTTCATAGCCTGGTTGGCATATTTTAAGTGATAGCGTGGGCCTGGGATACCACAGTCCATTTTGCCGACCCCACCGGTCAATGGGAGGTCTGCTGGGGTGTACTTTGACCATATTGCTACCCACTTATTCAGGCTTTTCAACACTATAGCCTCGTCCAGTCTAGCTGGCACAATAATTCCATTTCCACCTTGATGACGAACGTGCTTACAATGTCTGAAGCAACTCCTCCTGGCGATTCTGAATTCACAGGGGAGTCACACAGTATGGAAGGTAGCATGCATGCCGGCTGCAAACCCTACTGAAAGGCCACTGAAGTAATGTCCTAATGTTCAGATTTTGTCTCTTAAAGTACATGTCACTCTATTATAGAAGACGTGACTCGGAGCCTTGCGTGCGGTGGGGTAAATGCATCAGGATCCTTTGGGCTTGTTATTTTCTCAATATGAAGCCAAGAGAGCTGCCTCTTCTTTATTCATTGTTCCTCTCACTATCCAACAACATTCACGCATTTCTACGACTTTCTGACCAACAAGCTTTTCTGCCTTAGGGAGGTCCACAACAGCACTGTCAGCCACCTCTATGGCAGCCTAGCGGACCATCAGGTGACCTCGACCCACTGGACAAACGTGTCCGTGGAGGAGGGCGGCCTCCGTGCCCCTGACCAACACAACCTGGTGATCACTTCAGCCCCACTGCCGACCTGCAGGTTACTGCTGGAGACCAGCGATGCTCCTCTTTTGCTATTGCTTTGCTTTGGGTTCTGCTGACCTCACTCTTCCGTTGTACCGCACCTCCTACGATCTACTCTCCCACCTCCCCAGGCTGTGGTGCTCAGGCGGAATCGAAGTTTGTCTTGGATTTGTTCCTGAAGTCACCAGAGGAGAGAGTGTCACTCTCACATTAGTCATCTGTCTAAAGCATCCCCACCCAGCCCTAATGTGTACGTTTCTGCTGTGCTATATTCACTATATCGCTCAATATTGCTACAAAAGATTGTCAGGGCTGACATTATGTTATTTACGCTATGCATAGCACCAAGGTCAAACTCATAGTGATTTATTACTTAGCTGCATGTTTTAAGGAGCTGCTGATAGAATATCTGAAGCTCTGTTTGGGGCTAGAAATACCCTCTGTCTGCTCTGCTCTACTGGCCTAGGTTACAGCCTGACATATTTAACTTTTGCAACCATTCTTAATTCTCTCTCCAGATTTTACCACCTATCACCCAGACTTCATTATTGTCCTACCTGGCCACCACCACCCCACCACGCCAACAATTCCATACTTCCCTTGCCAGGGCCCACACGGCCACTCCCTCCATGTGCATTATTCATCCTTTCCTTAGCTCCATTCCCCTAATTGATGCCACTCAGTTTAAGTACAGTTTTACCCCTCCCCCAAGGCCCACTTCATCTCATCATAGTAATAAGCATCCCTCAGTCTTGAAGAAACTCTCCCATAATATATATTTACCATTCATCAAGCATATGGTCCAGGCCCTTTATCGCACTAATTGCTGAGCTTGACACCAGTCCCTAGATGGGTGACGAGGTCTCATTACCCATTCCCAGCTGACCTCATGGAAGGATTTACTCTTGGCCAGCCTTTCCCTTCCTATGTACCAATCCATAAAAATAATCATATCCTAAAATATTTACTTAAATTGCTCACCTAGTTGCTCCTTCGGATTTGCTTTACAGTTTCTAAGAAACTTTCCTACTTTGCTCATAGCAATGAGCCTATTGGCACCTCATTAGCAGGGGTTTCACACTACCATATGCCTTAGCCAAGATTTGCAATTCCGCAGGGGCTCTTATTTTACTTTAATAACACTTGCCTATTTCTCCAATCTTGCATATCTCCACCAAGCCTTACCTCTAATAGCATATATACTGTAGGCACACCTGGGGTGGGGGGTGGGAGGTGGGGGGAGATCAACAATTCCTTCTGAGGTCCCTGCTCTGTGTTCTTTTCCAATATATCAGGTACAAAAGAACTATTACCCTGCACATTATGCTTGCCCTGCTGACAGTCTTAGAGGTCACTAGAATGGCTTGAAGTACCCATGATCCAGTTAGAAAACACATATCATTAATACTAACCAGAAATATCCCAAATCCTCTCTAAACATATGCAATAAGCTGCCAAAGGTTGGATGCCTTCAGTGAGGGCAATGCTTCCTGATGACCCGGTTGCTGATAATTGCTTAGCTTTAGCCTATTACCTGGCCAGCCAGAGAGGTGTTTGGTTCCTAAAGGAACCTCCTCTACATGTGGATACTCACCATGGGAAAAGTTGTTTGAATAAGCCAACTAATGAGACAACAAAGTAAGTTTGTTAATAATACCACTCAGTATTTGAAGCAAACACTCCAGACACATGCTGACAATTTTCCTGGGTCTCAGAAATTGCCTCAGGCGATTGGATAGACATATGTATCCAAGGCCTCCTCACTTTCACTGCAGTTTGTACATAGGCATATGGCCCTGGAAAGTATACCTAAAGGAATTCAAATTCAATTGAATGAGACATGGCACATTTCCACCAATCAAACATTGGGGTGAATTGTAATAAGAGGTTTGACTCCATTTTTTATTTTTGACTAACAGCTTTCCAAGCCCCATACCTCCCCTTTCCCCTTTTTGCCCCATGCCTCCCCTTTTCCTTTTTTGCCCCATACCTCCCCTTTCCCCTTTTTGCCCCATGCCTTCACTTTTCTCTTTTTGCCCCATGCCTCCCCTTTTCCCTTTTTGCCCCATATATGGGCAAACTAACAGAAGAAACCATCACCCCAGACCTACCTCTTAACAAGAGACAAATCAAGCCAGCCATTCACCACTCCCCTTAAGCTCCTGCCCTTATAGACCAGATTGCCCCTGTCCAGCTCTTCCAAGAATTCCTTTTGCGAGTGATAAATTTTCTTCCAAATTCTTTTGGTGGGTGTAGCAGCACCAGCTGTAATATCCAGCCCATTAATTGGGAAGTATCTATATTGTCTCCGTGGGATAACTATAACGAAATTAAACTAGAAATAAATTACAGAAAGATATCTGAAAAAGTGTCTAAATATTTGGAAGATAAAAACCATATTTCTCAATAATCAATATGGTAAGAGTCACAAGGGAAGTCAGAAAATATTTTGAATTAAATAAAAATTAAAAGACAATGTATCAAAATTTTGAGAGAATAGCTAAAGTGGTTATTAGAGGGAAATTTATAGTGTGTAATGCTTATAACAACAGAGAACAGATCTCAAACAATCTAAGCTTCCTTCTAAAGAAACTAAAAATAGAAGGACAAATTAAATCAAAAGGAAACAGAAGATAATAAGAGTAGAAAACAAAGAAATTAAGAACAGGAAAAAAAAATCGATTAAACCAAAGGTTGGCTTTTTGAAAAGTTCAGTAAAGTGGATACATTTGTAACTAGACTGATCAAGAAAAAGAAAAAAATTAAAAATATCAGGAATTAATGAAAAGACATTACTACAGACCCTAGAAATATTTCAAAGACAAAGAAATGCTATGAGCAATTTAGAATAATAAATTCAACAACCTATATGAAATGCAAATTTTTTAAACAACAAAACTACTAAATCTCACTCAAGGAGAAATTCATATGATACAAAACAATCTACACTATTACTATGGAGAAGACTGCAGTAAAGAGAGTGCTCAATAACACAAGAGAGAAAGATCTCTAATTCACAGAATATTTAACTTTTTTGTCATTATTTAAGAC
Organism: Miniopterus schreibersii; assembly: GCF_964146895.1. Taxonomy (NCBI): domain Eukaryota; kingdom Metazoa; phylum Chordata; class Mammalia; order Chiroptera; family Miniopteridae; genus Miniopterus; species Miniopterus schreibersii. The sequence continues at coordinate 33,220,817 of NC_138111.1, forward strand.
TAGGTCATTTTTCTTCTAAATATGACTATTAAGTTAGAATGGTAACATTAAGAAGCTCACGTTGTCTTCTATTCAATAAAACTTTTTAACCCTTTTTTAAAGCCCTTTTTCTATATCTAGTTAAGGTAAGAAAGTTTTGGATCTAATTATTATAACCTACACATAATTTTTCCCCTTGAACATTCTGTTTTAATTTTGTTTCCAAATCTGATTTTTAAAAAGTAATTTAATATATTTTAAAAACTAGAAGTCCATTGAATATTTTTATTGTCTTAGAAGTTTGAAAAATTCCACCCATATACATCTAGTTATGGGTTTACTTAGCATTTTGTTAGCCTAAAAAAATGAAAACATTTCCTAATGTTCTCAGTGAAGTCTTTCATTAGATAAGAAAATTTTTATTTTATAATTTTAATATGGCTGAAGCTTCAATTGTGCAGGCTTATTTTTATCTATGAAAATTGTCATTAGTCATTGGATGGTGTTCTGCCTGGACTTGCAGGATAATATTCATCTTTTTTATCTCCAGCCAAAAATGACTGAGTAAGGAAAATTTTCTGCAGCCCATATTCTGCTATTCACTGATCCCATTGAATTTTAAAATCCCATGTTTTACATCTTCAGTACTTTGTAAACACTTCTTACTAAGGAGTCTTTCTTTAATGGAAACAATTTGAAATCTTAGAAACACAGTGTGAGTAAAATATTTGTGTAATAAGCTCACAACTGGATCAAGGGAAATATCGCCATGGCTGACCTTGGCCAGATCTTCTTTTGCCTGTCCACTTTTTGATTTTTGTTTTTAAATCCAGAAAATTCCTTCAGGGGCTGTTAAAATCATTTACTATTTAAATAAAAAGCTATTAGATAGTTATCATAAATTAATTCTGGGTTTTGATATTTTGCACTGAATGTAATCTTGATATTATGACCTAAGACATATTCCAAACAGGTCATGATGTCTAATTAACCTTTTATCACATTCAACTACTTTAAGTTACATGAACTTGACTCTGTCCTCTAAATATAACAATACAATTTTGGCATCTCATTAATAAACATGACAGCATTTATTAACACTGCCATGTAGCTCAAGTAAAACTTCATCAATTCAAATCTCAAGGAACCAGAAGTAATCAAGCTAGAACTAAACAGGAACAAATTATCTGACATCATATTTTAGTGGCAGGAGAGCTGGGAAGCTAAATAACTTGCTGTTTCTGTCAAACAATCTTGATTACTTGTCAGTGTGGAAGGAGTCAGTAGAGTACAGAATGAAAGGTTAATTTACTTGTACTCACAGAAGCTCTCCCTCTTTTCTTATTGACAAATAGCCAAGGTCATTAATTGACATTTGCAAATCAGTTTCTATGAATTCATGGCTCATAGAATCATATATGTTAAATTACAAATATAATAGTATTTAAGGTTATCTATGCCAAAAAATTTTATACTAGATTACTTATTATTTTTATCTGGCAACACTTTCATTAAATATTTATGGACAAAAATGTATACATTATTGTTAGTCTTTCATCAAAATTCTGTTTTGAAATTCTAAGTGAAATTCTAAATTTCATCAAGTGTTTAGTCATTTTCTCTTCATTTTTTTCATTCATAAAATTTTCTTCCTTTCTTATTTGCCCCTTCCCTTCCCTTCCCTTCCCTTCCCTTCCCTTCCCTTCCCTTCCCTTCCCTTCCCTTCCCTTCCCTTCCCTTCCCTTCCCTTCCCTTCCCTTCCCTTCCCTTCCCTTCCCTTCCCTTCCCTTCCCTTCCTCCCCTCCCCCTCCCCCTCCCCTCCCCCTCCCCTCCACTCCCCCTCCCCTCCACTCCCCTCCCCTGCACTCTCCTTCCCTCCTTCCTTCTTTCTTTTTCTATATTAACCATGTCTTTTATGTTCTGTTTTCTAATGCTTAGACATCTGGGACCTTGCTGATTCTGGAGGGAGTCAACTGATCCCAGGGTTAAGCAATCTCTAGAGACAGTAAACAACTCATCTTTGAACATGCCTTTCAAATGCAAACCAACCAATCCAGAGCCTATACCCCCAACAAATGTCCTCCATCACACTCTCAAGTCCTCAGGCCATTATCCACTTTTCCTTACCACCCCAGGTCAACCCTAGTTACGAACAGAGGTAAATGGAAGATTGACTTTTTTTTCATCAGCAGAAACATTCACAGAAATACAGATGGTTGGTTTTTTAGGTAGAAGGTATTGTCAATCTAGAAACAAAGAAAGCAAGACACTGTAGGCAGGGACTGACTGGTAGAAATTATTCTTGCTTAATTTTCCTCTTCCTTACTTGACCATGAGATAATAATTTCTCTTTTTAAACATATCTTTATTGATTTCAGAGAGGAAAGGAGTGGGAGAGAGAGAAATAGAAACATCAATGATGAGAGAGTCATTGATCGGGTGCAGCCCGCAACCCAGGCATGTGCCCTGACGGGGAATTGAACCCCAATCGCCTGGATCCTAGGTCGATGCTCAACCACTGAGCCACATCCAGCTGGGCGAGATAATAATTTCTTATCTGGTTCACAAAGGAGGTAAAGAAACACAAAGCCATCCAGAATTAGCTGAAAACAAGGTTAACTGCAGAAGAATAGGGAAAACTAGCTGGGATGAAAAAATATAACAAAGAGCAGGCTATTAGTGCCCTGATACCTTCTCAAACTCCAGTCTTTAAACTCTGTCTCTTGGAGGAAAATATATCTGGGTTAGTCATAGTATGGGAATGGTGAGTAAAAGAAACAGGATAAAGCAAGCAGTCAAGATTATAATATCATATACTGCATTCTCTGAAATGTACCCCAAATTTGCCCCCTAAACTTGCCTGCAAGAAATGTGAGTATCCTGAGCTTTTGCCTGGCTCAAATACATAACATCAGTCAAGGTAGTCATAACTGATAATAACTTATAATGACTAAAAATTAGAATAGTTATGACTGATAAAATGAAAAATCCCAGGTTATTTGGGAATCTGTGTAAATATATTGTGTATATGTAGAATATATTTATATAATAAAACATCAGTGAAATCCAAGCACTATAAAAGAGAAATAAGGAACTGAATAATTTACACTAAAGAAAACAGAGTTAATGGGCCAGACAATAAAGATGTAACTTAGGCATACTAATTGCCTTTACAGAGATTTAAGGAAGTATTGGAAATATGAAACAAAACAAAACACAGCTGTAATTTAAAAAATAAGTAGAACTACTAGATGTGAAAACTATTATATAACATTGTTGAAATAAAGAACTCAGTGTAGGTATTAAATAGAAGGATGTTTCCAGCTAGGGGATGCACTATTGACTGATAGATCATTTCAAATAATTCTTCCAAACACATCTAAGATAAAGAGATGGAAATAATGAGTGAAAAAGGAAAAGATAGATAGAAATGAAGTACTTGTTTTTATACCCATTCATAAGACCTGCTGGAATGAGTGAAAGAAGGGAATAAAATTTACAAAAGCAAAAATATTTTGAAAATAATGTGAGATAAATTTTCAGAATTAAAGAAAGTCATAAGACATCCAGGTGAAACAATTTATAAAGTGTCAAACAGGATAGGTTAAAAGGCACGCGTGCATGAGCACACACACACACACAGATAAACATAGCGTAGTAAAATTTGAAAATGTCAAATACAGGTAGAAAACTTTGAATGTATCCAGGGAACAAAAATATTTTACATAATACAAAAAGAACACAGTAAATGGTAAAAGTGTGGAATAATGTTTGCAAACTACTGACAATAAATAATAAAAACTTTTATACCTACAATTTCATACCCAGTTGCACTATCATTTAAAAGAAATGTGAAATAAGCATATCATCAAGTATATAAGTATAAATAACAAATTTATTTTAAAAAGAACAATTCTCCATTTTTGTAAATATTGAACCCCAAATTTGACATGAATCTTGGGGAGTACTAACTTATAGACTTGGTTGAGGAAATACATTAGTAAATGTATGATTCTATAAATCAGCAATAACAAAAAATAAGATAAAATAGTATATCCACAAAATTTCGGAACTGAAACTCCAAATGAGAGAAAAAGACTAGAGGGAGATGAAAGCAGATCAAGGCATCCTTGATTTGAAAGAAAGGCATGCATTTTAATGACTTTGAGAGTCTGAGAGGAAAAAGTAAACCTAACATAATCCTCATTATGAGAGGACTAACTACTAGTAGAATAGAAATGGAACATAGTTGTCAGATCAGCAGAAAATATTCAGTGCAAGCAAATAGAAAATTAGAAAGCATAAATAAAAATTACATTAAATAGAATGTATGACATAACAGAAATAAGTTTTAATATAAAAAAATAATAAATCTATATTAATTTAAACCCATCAAGGAAAGAAGGATCTTATATTAGATAAAAGCCAAAACTCAGGAATAACCTGCCTATAAGAGAGAAATTTAAATCAAAGAGATATAAAAAGATTTAAAAGAAAGGACGGAAAAAGATGATGGAAAAAGATGTACTGGGCATAATGAACTAAAAAAAAAAAAAAAAGTAGAATTTTACATTATCAGGATGGACATGAAAGAAAAAATAACAAAACTTTATAAGGAATCAATAGAAGTCTTATAATAATATTTTATATATAGTTAGCACATACACAATCTCAAAGAAAGAGAGAAGAAAGCATGACCTTACACTTCAGAGGAAAATACACATTATTTTCTAGCACACATGATGCGTTCACAAAATTAGTTAATAAAAGAATTCTCAGAGAAAGTATCAAAATGAATTCCAAAGATTCAACACCTTACAATTATGTTCTCTTTCTGTTACTATGATAATCAGCTAATGTAACGGCAACGACTACACCAAGTGTAGGGGTGACAACTAGGGCCGGGGAGGTTCACTCTAGATCCTGGGACAGTCCAAGGAAAGCCCTAGAGCCGAAGGAGAATGAGACGTTTCCTCTGTTCAGCTGACAGCAAGGCTGGCTTACAGAGAGACAAACAGCCTTGCCAGTGGCGGCCAGCCGGGCATACAGTGGGGACACATCCACTCCAGGGGACCAATCCGCGGGGGGAACAAACCACAGAACTGCGCCTCTGAAAGTCTGGGGCCAGTCTTATAGGGCCCAAGACAAAAGCGGCTCTCAGCCAACGGGGGGTCAGACGTTAGTCAGCTAACACGGCATCTGTTAGGCCTGTGCTGTATCAAGTTCACATAACTGGGGCTTTGGTCAGGAGGAGGTGGTGAGAAAGCCTAAGCATTGCCACTGCCCCTATGCTAGTTATTAATATTAATAATAGGAAAGGACCAAAGAGAAGGGCAAACATAGGCATGGGCATCTGGGCAGCTTCGCCAGGAAGCTGCCACTTTACACGCCCCAGGGAACTACCAGCCCACTTCCTGCTGGGAAACACAAGTTTTGTCTAGTAAATCTACTTTTAAAACAACCTTTTCAGTAAGCTTTTTGTTTAGCTCTTAATAAGAACCGAAAAGAAAAAGTATATGTTTCTATTCTGTTATATTTTTAAAAACTTCTTGGGGACATATTTTGGGGGTACTTCATGAGGTGAAAGTAGTTACTTAAGGAAGATTATTAATGTATAAAGATATTTTAAAAAATCATACATAGATTTCACTGAGTACAAGAACAAAGAACAATGAGGGTTTATACTAAGTACAAGAATGAGACATTGCCCTAGCCAGTGTGCTCAGTGGTTAGAGCGTCGGTCTGTGGACTGAAGGGTCTCAGATTCAATTCTGGTCAAGGGCACGTGCCTCAGTTGCAGGCTCGATCCCCGGCCCCAGTCGGGGCAAGTGCGGGAGGCAACCAATCGATGTGTCTCTCTCACATGGATGTTTCTCTCCCTCTCTCTCTCTCTCTGTCCCTTCCACTCTCTCTGCAAAATCAATGGAAAAAATATCCTTGAGTGAGGATTCAAAAAAAAGAATGAGGCATTATTAGTATTATGCAATATTAAAACTTGGCATTAAGATTAAAGTGATTAAAAACTTTTAAAGCTGAAATTTATCTTAGGACCATGGTTCCAAAACCAAACTTTATATATTATTATGCAATCAGTCCACATATATGTGGAACTTTTTCAGTAACTTTACAGTTGGCCCTCCACATCCCCAGGTGTTATATCCTTGGATTCAACTGACTGCAAATTTTTAAAAAATGTATTTTCAACCCAGGTGTGAATTCAGGAATGTGGAGGGCTAACTGTACGCCTTGTTCTATGCCATTTTATATAATAGGCTTGAACATCTGTGGATTTTGGTATCCACAAAGGTCCTGGAACCAATCTCCTGCAGATACCAATGGACAACTATAGTTAAGTTCTTAGGGAGTCAAAAGTTATACATATATTTTCAATTTGGGACATTGGTCCCCCCAACCCTTGTGTTGCTCAGGGATCAACTGTACAATGCAATGTGCAAATCTTAGAGGTACCACTCAATGAGTTTTGACAAAGGCAATCTTACGTACTGTCATAATGCCAGAGGTATAGGTAGTTTGTAACTCAATTTTCTGTTGAAATTGTCTGTCATACAGATTCATTTCCAGCACAGAAATAAATTACTCATAGTTTAATAAATGGTATAAAATGACTCTTCCAAAATGTATGTTTACTACCACATAGAAATGACTATTGAAATTCAGTTTTTTAAGGAATGTCACAAATGTACCTTCAGACTGTCCCAAATTTCCCCATTGGAAACTTTCCATTTTTTGCAATTGCAAATAGACCTATGAAGAGATTATCCCATAGATACACAGAGGCCTTATGTCATTCATTGAATTGTCTTGCTCTACAATCTAATTTGAATTTTTGGTTACTTGATCCATTACTCCCCGAGTTCAGGGAGATTATGACACAAAGCACAGTACATTGTCTCTACTGGGCCCTTAATACATGAGGGTTGAGTTGTTTGAAAGTTTAGAATGGGGACTAATTCAATAGTTCAGAAGGTTTTGAAATGTGCTTAGTAGATATTTGATTCTCCTAGATATTATTGTGCTTGCCTCGTAATTTAATTAGAATGCTTTGTTTATAGTAAATAAGATGCTTCTTTTTATTCAAACATTATAAAACATATGGCAATTGCATTCAGAGGAGGGGTTAATTCTGAATTTTAGTAGTTTTTCAAAAACACCTTTACTCTCCAGTGTCCTACCCTTTGCTCCTGAACTGGGGAGCTAATAGAGTGACTACTGTGTGCAATATTGTAAGGAGTTCATTTTCTCTTTACAGTTATGTAATCTCCAGTGGCTATAATTGGATGTGCCCACATTACACGTGTGGAGAAGCAAACATACGTCCCTGAGTATAGAAATTTGGTAGTATGTGTTGCTGTAGACATAGCTCACCTGTAGACAAATGGAGCCTTTCATTCAATAAAGCTATCAATCTGGCAGCTTTCAAAAACACTATATTTATGTTAAGAAGAAAAATGCCCTAAAAGGAATTTGAGTAAAATATATTTGTTAAAATTTAAGAGTAGATAAATAGGCTTGACTATAATCGATTGTGAATTATTCGGGGATCTCTTCATATGACGTATGGTAAAAAATAAATTGCATTATGTTGCAAATAAACAATAAACAATAAAACAAAAGTATGTACTGTATTTGTTAAAACTATGTAGATGAGAAACCTATATATCTGTTATATTTCATTTTTGAATTTGGCTCAATGTTCCCATCAAATTACATAACATTTCATAGTCTGACTTTTTAAATATTCATTTCTGGCAAAGAAAAAGAGGAGAGCTTGGTAAACATTTCTTTTTAGAAGGTTGCACTGAGCAAAATGTTCCAAAATAAGCTATAAATGAATTAGCTCAAGGGTGGAAATTTCAATTTAAATAATAAATTAGGAACATATCAGAAATTAGATTCTTATGTTTTAGGGTAGCTTTTAAAACTTATTTCTGTCCAAGCCTGTTAATGCTGGCAATGTTGTCATTCAATCATATTTAAGTTAAATTGCAAATTACTTACTGAGTATATATTTGATTTACACGCATTCCATATTTGTCAATCCTCTGGTAAAATTAATAGCTAAAATGTTTTATTGATAACCATGCTATAGATGAATCAATCTAAGCACTTTAATAGCTTAACCTCTGATTAAAACTACTATAATCAATCCTTGACATAGAAATATTTCTTGATTAAGTATTTCAAATAATAAGATGATAGGACCAGGTAATTGATAAAGCTTTAGCTACATGGTATGGTAAATTTTGCAACATAATAAAAGCTTACAGGAGTAGATTTAAATAAGCTATGGAGATAGCTCGTGCTCTCTGTGTTTTAATAACATTCTTTAAAATGTTTTGAAGAATGTCTATAATGTAAAGCTGACTATATGGTAGTAACTATAATTTCTCTCTTAAAAGTGGGGGGATCTGAATGTCAAAATTGTAATGCCTGTGCTGCCTACTAGCTGCAGGCGAGCAGTCCAAACCATCTGAAAGCTGGCTGTTTTATACTATGTGTGCTCTCAAAAGCAGACCACCCCTTGGTATTTTAGCACAAGTTTCCCTCAAAGGGATTGAAGCCTTATTTACTGAACTTCTGCCTTAGTGGCTTTATAAGGATGTTTTCAGGGTTTCCTACCCTGCTTCTTTTTGAGAGAGAGAGAGAGAGAGAATGCACGAAATAAAGCTTTAGCAGAAAAATGACTCTCCATTTCTGAAAATGTATCCAATCAGATATATTTAAGGTGATGACTACTAGGCAATTTATAAGAGAAAGATAATTCTTTTATTGTTTAACTTTATCATCAAAGAAAAAGTCATCTTGTTGGTTAGCACATACTATCCTTTGTGGCAAACTGAGCACAGGCAGGCAATTAGACACTTAATAGAGTCTAAATTGTGAACATAAAATCTAAGAGGTCAAAAAAAATTGTGGAAAATACAAAGAAGTAAAGAGACATAACTACATTTGCATACTAGACAATCCCAATACAGCACCGCTCTAAAAGTACTAGAGAGGAGTTTAAGATGGTCCTTTCTGTATAAGAAGATAAAGGAAAGCCTAACGGAAACACTATTTCAGAGGTGGACTCTGACTGCGTACACGCCGGCACTCTATTAAGGTCCATGTGGGTTGTTAGTAAAGCTTTTAGTTTCTAAGTGCATGGCCACAAAGAGAAAAGGTCAGGTGACCTTGCTGAGCTGGGCTCTGCGGTGAAGGGAAGGGCAGAAGCAGGGGCTATGTACCCAGCACACACTATATGCAAATAGACCATAACAACTGCAAAGTAATTGTCTTTATCAATCCTTGGTGTTTTAATGAGTCATTAAAAGGGATAAGCCTTTATTCCACCCCTCAAAATAATTTTTTTGAGAGAAACAACGTGATTTGTGTGATTCACACATTTGTGTTTTACATATCATCGTCACTCAGCTTTCTAGAACTTTTGAAATATGTTTTATGTTTTTGAGTGATATCTCTTGAAAGTCACTTTGCCAACCAGGATTTTGACTACAGCGCTTGAAGTTCAAACTCAAAAAATTCTGGCTTGTCAGATGTATTTATAATCCAGGGCTACCAAATGTATGCCTTAATGTCACTTACATATTTCTGAATTTGAACCAAATACATTCCGTGACCTATACTGGATACATTTTCATTTTTGCTCTGAGTTTCACATCTGCTATAGTTTGGGGAGATGTGTGTTGACGTTATCTGCATGCTTCAGAAAAGCCAAGAATCTTCTGCCTTAAGTTGAAATTCTTTGAGACTGCTTGTGAGTCACTACATACGTTTGTGGGCAGCTGTTTTTTGGGGCCATATTTTAAGAATTCATTTCAAGCTGGTGTATTCTACCATATGGAGAAATAGTTTCCTGCCAAAACATTTAATTAGCAGTGAATCGAGATGACCCTGTTTTCGATTTGCCACATGTAAGTGCTGAACACAGTGATAAAGCGAAGACAAGTGTAGTTGCCTACTGGACCAGGTCCCTGCCCCTTCCCATCTGGTCACGAAAACGCCCAACCTTTTTTTACCATCCTCTCTCGTTCCATGTTATTGCACTCCATATGGAGATAGGCAATAGAGATGGAAAAATATATGCATCTGGGAGCAAATAACACAATTTGGTTGGCAACATTTGTGTCTTATAGGACTAACCTTAGGCAACTCACAAGAAAGCAGGAAACAGGGAAATATGAAAACTATGAACTTGCTGTCTTAAGTGCAGATGTTTCGTGGCTATTTTTATTAATGCTTTTTTAAAGGTTGACTCCATTAGCACTGAAAATGCCATTGAGTTATAAAGTAATATAACAGGAATAGAAGGGGGAATACATCCCAAATCTGCAATACAATTGCCCATTTCCTGACACTGTTCTAGTCAAAAACATGATCAATTAAAAGATGCAGAGGTTATAGAGCACCAAACAGAACAAAACATCCTTTATGATAAGAACATCATGTCAGAGAAGAAATCCCTCATTTTCAGGAAAGAAAATATCACCGCAAGCTACATTTAATAATATCTTTACAAAAAAGAAGAGATAAACCATAACACCTAATACCAAATGTAGAACACGCCTCAGTAATGAATCCCACGATATTTCCATGAACAAAAAGAACCTGAAAGAACAAGTGTTGTCAATGCTAATAAAGAAGAAAGAATAGTCCAAAGGAGAAATGTCTCCTTAAATTGAGTGTCACCTCCTTTACAACACAGTGTTAACCAAATTACCAACCATAGCCACCTTGTCTGAGATACTTCATATATTGTTAACTGATTTCTTTCCTTAGGCCAAGTTTTGAACTAGAATAATTCTGAGTATTATGGTCAAAGAGAATTTACTGGACCTTAAACACTCTTCCATTCTTCATCTCTGATTGTCAAAGCTCCCTGTATTTTTCATGATCCAGGAGGCAGCATGTGCAGTCTTTGAAACAAAGCATCAGAAGTTCTTACACCCATTTCATCTGTTTAATATTTTATTTTTATTTGTTTATTTATTTTTAATGTTTCTTTATCTTCATTGTTGAGACCATTACAGATGTCCCCCTTTTAACCCACTGATCCCCTCCACCCCACATCCATCCCACCCCCAGGCCCTCCCCACACCAATGTCTGCATCCATGGGCCATGCCCATAAACATACAAGTTCCCTGGTTAATCTCTCCTCACACCCTCCCCGCCTTCCCTCTGAGATCCCTCAGTTTGTTCCAAGCTTCTATGTCTCTGGATCCACTTTGTTCATCACTTATATGTGGAATATAATAAATTTGGTACTTGTCTTTCTCTGACTTATTTCACTTAACATAACACTTTCTAGTTCCCTCCATGCTGTGACAAAGGCTAAAAGGTCCTTCCTCTTCATAGCTGCATAGTACTCCATGGTATAAATGTGCCACAGGTTTTTTATCCACTTATCTACTCATGGGCACTTGGGCTGTTTCCAAATCTTAGCTATTGTGAATTGTGCTGCTATGAACATAGGGGTGCATAAGTTCTCTGTGATTGGTGTTTCAGGTTTCTTAGGATATATTCCTAAAAGTGGGATCACTGGGTCAAATGGCAGGTCAATTTTTAATCTTTTGAGGAACCTCCGTACTGCTTTCCATAGTGGCTGCCCCAGTCTGCATTCCCACCAGCAGTGTACTGGGTGCCCTTTCTCCACACCCTCGCCAGCACTTGTAGTTCCTTGACTTGTTGATGGAGCCTTTCTGACAGGTGTGAAGTGATACCTCATTGTGGTTTTAATTTACATCTCTCTGATTATTAGTGACGTAGAGAATTTTTTTAATATTTTAAAAACAAAACAGTAGAAACATGATTTCCTGGATGCCATCACAACCCAAAAGGTATTTAAAACAGTCGATTGTTTTTGAATTATAGAATGCCCAATGATGTTTGCCTGTCTTGCTTTTCTCTTTTCACTAAAATGAGCTGAGCATTAATGTTGCAGTGTCTCAGGCAAAGATACTATGACAAGATGATGACAGTTTTTTTTTCTTTCTGTTTTTTGGGGGCGCACTTGCAAGCAAACAATCTTTGAAGATGGGTTTCATTAAAAAATCATTGTGGTTAAACAAATATTAATTACATAAAGGTACACTCTTGGATTCTGTGAAAGGCACATTTAAAAAGTAGAGATCAGAACTGTCTGTTTGCTTCAATCACCCCATTCAGTGAGTAAGGACTGGTGTTCCTCTCAGTGGGAGCTGCCATCATAATGACACTTCACAGTAGCAGCCCTGTTTGATGATGCAAACTAGGATAGAAAAGAATGTCTTTATGTTCAGAAAGCATCCCAAGTCAGGAAGATTCCAAGCTACAGTGAGGGAGTCCCATGATTTATCTTCAGAGGCAAGCACTCTGTTAACTGAACAAGTTATAACCAGGTGTTAATTGAGCATAAAATTACAAAACTTGGCTAGCGCCATGGCAGACTGTAAATCCGCTGGGTAGAAGCTAGGTTGACCTCTGTGTCCTACATTGCACCCAGCATAATTTGAAAGGTCTATAAATACTAAATAAATGCAACTGGGAAATACTTGCAGTTCAAAAGTACTCTTAAAAAGAAAATTCCATGTCTAGCTTTGTTTTCTCACTAGTGTTTTATTAGCAGTAATTGTTACTGTATTCTGCCATTTACAAAATACCTGTAAGATGCATTAATACATCTAACCCTTGTTCCAGCACTACAAGTTGGGTACTGTTTTTCTGTTTTATAGATAAAGAACCCAAGACTCAGCAAACACATTTTTGCCCCAAAACGTGTCCTATGAAGTAATAGAGTTATATGAAACATTAGCTTTGCTCAGAAATCTCTCTGAGGAAAATTTCTCTGAGGTTGTCCCAATACCCTTTAACCTAATTTGATCAATAAATTCACATAGGCTTAATTATAATTGGGCCAATATTAATGTCAATTAACCCACCTACTATATTTATTTGATCCCTGAAACAGTACTAGATGCTTTTAAAAAGTATAGGTCTAGATCATTATCATAGTTAAATGTAATTATGGGTCCAGGACAGTGACAAAGACTCTTCTAATATCTTTCTAGAACCCTGTCCATTCTGTTTGCTTCTTACTTCTTATTATACATATTGAGAGAGTACTAAATACCCTCTGTCTTCAATTTATCATCATCTCCTTTCTTCCAACCACCTCCCTACTCTGTACGTTCAACCACCATCATTTTACTAAAATGTCTTCCTCAAGAATCATTAGTTACCTTCGAATCAACAAAGTCAAACATCCTGCCTTGGTCTTCATCTCTCTTGGCCTTCTACATATCTTTTAGCATTATTGTTGATTCCTTCTCATTAATATTTTGTTTGCTTGGTCCTCTGTACAATGTCTTTATTCCTCATGACCTTGGTCTCTACCTCATATTCTTGCATCTTTGCAAACAATGACACGATCTCTCTACTGATGGTGATGGAATGTTAGTTCTGAGTCAGATAACTGGCCTCAAATTCAATAAACTAGAACCAAACTTACTCCATACACTGAAGATTTCTTTCCCTTCTGACGTGCCTAATCTGAAAATGGGTTTATCATCATCCCAAACGTCTGTAATTGAAGACTTTGTCTCTTTTTTTGTTCTGGTTGCCAAGACCCGCCAGTTCTTTCTTACAAGGGCATATTCATTGCCCTTTCTTACAACATAGATTGGGCGCTTATCTTTCAGGTTACTATGACAAAAGCACAGCTAGTGGTATACTCTTACTCAAAAGCATTCACTGTACTCCTCTCCCCATCTCAGTCTTGTTACCTACTATGTGGAATATGGTCTGCTGACTTCTTCAGCCAAATTCCTCATTATTCCCCTTCATTTAAGACAGTATGATATAAAGAAGAAACTTACATATTTTAAATAGCGTATCCTTTGCATTTAGGGCTGATTTTACAGCTTCATCAACCTCAAATGCTTCAATCCCTCATAGACTGTATTAAATCATCCTGAAAGAACCAGAACAAGTGCTAATTTTTTCATGTGGTCTTCCCTGATTTTCCAAGTCAGAAATACATCTCTTCCCAATAAAGTTTTTTAACACTTGGTTGATGCCATTAACATATCATGAATTGTCTTCCTTTTTGAATTGTGAGTCTATATGACTATGTATCTGTCTACCTGTCTATTGGGTTCTTTGTATAGGTCTATCTTTGCATCTCTCTTTCTCTCAATCTATCTTCCCATTATTCTACTTATATCTATCTTTCTTTTATTAAAATATTGATTCAAAAATATTTTACACACCTTAAAATGATGAGGGATTTTCATTTGTCACTATTTTTACACACTCAGAAGCACCTTGAATATAATAAACTCCTAATTGAATGCATAAGTAATTAAAGAAAATATGACCAAGTGCCAGTATCAGGAGAAAAAAATATATAAAGAGATAGAATTTAAAGGAGATAGAAACACAAAAGGTTCATCAAGTAAACCTGTATGTTGAAGTAAGAAAACTCAGAATAATTTATCTCTAAAAGACAAGAATCGCCTGGCCAGGCATGGCTCAGTGGTTGAGCATCGATCTAGGGTTCAGGAGATTGTGATTTGATTCCTGGGGCTGTGGGCTCAATCCCCAGTCGGGGGTGTGCAGGAGGCAGCCAATCAATGATGACTCTTTTATCATTGATGTTTCTCTTTCTCTCTCCCTCTTCCTTCCTCTCTCTGAAATCAATAAAAATATATTAAAAAAGAAAAAGAAAAAAGGACCCAACAATCAAATAAGAAGCAGGGACAGGGGCAGGAACAGGTCCAAGAGCTATAAATGAAGAAGCAAGATTTCAAAGTCAGCCAAGGGAGCCAGTTCTCTGGATCACAACTGTCTAGATCCAAACTTTTCCTGTGTGACTATTTCCTCCTGTCTTGTACTCTTATATCCTGATAATGTCACAAGGCAGGTAGTTTCAAAAACAAAGGTTTCTTCTTGGCACCTGTCTTCTGTTAGCAGGAACTGAACCAATGACAAATGTATGTAGAGTTTGGCTACAATGCTAATTCATAAAGTGGTAGCTGCATGTAAGGCATTGAGGACATGAATATAGTTTAAAGCTGAGTGCAACAGGACTCAAAAAACACAAGTTATATGAAAGTTTTAATGAATTTAGCCACTGATTTATTTTTATTAAATGGTTGAGCATATACCAGACACTGAACTGGATTCTCTATTTAGTCCAAAACAATATAAGCTTGGACCCTACTTTCAGGAAGCATGCAGTATATTATCGGAGACTGACAATAAGCAGGTACACACAAAAATGTATAACTAAATGCTGATAAGTACAATGGAAAAAGCAAAAGAGGGTGCTGAAATATCAGAGAATTGGGCAGGGTATGCAATTTCTTGATTAGAGAAGCCTCTTTGAGAGGTGATATTTGAACTGAGATAAAATATGAAAAGCTAACTATTTATAAAGGGAAACATATTCTAGTTAGAGAAAACATATGAGCAAAAGTGGGAAAACTGGTTTATTCAAGAAATCTATACAGAGCAACTCATCTGCAGGATGGTGAGACAGAGAGGGTGGCTGGAGAGATAAGATTAGAAAGATAGACAACATCCAGATATCTGTAGCAATGAAATTGACAATCACAGAAGGAATTAAAGTGAGCAATAAAGTCAAAATATAATTTACAATTATATACGAAAATGATGTGAAGCTGACCTTTAGGGAAATTAACTGGAATTGTAGGAATTCAGAAGTCTTTAATTGAATCCATTACATGACCTATAAACAATGACTGTATATTTTATCTGACCATATTATATATACTCTGACTGTATATTACCACTCTTAGTGAATAGAAATAGTTTATTTTGGGTTTGGGTAATGGCTTACACTCTAAAATAGAACTTACACTCTTCTGATCTACCTCCAAAGCTCTCAGATTGTTCTAACTCAGAAATCCTCTTCGGTCACTTTTTTACACAAATTCTGGGAATGACATTTAGTTAGCATCTTTGCTTCTGGAACACATTTCAAATTCAGGGTTACAGAGATGTCATTTTAAGCAACATACTCTTCCTCAGATGGAAATTCTGAGTATCTGTTGGGTTAATTACTTCCCAAAGAGACAGACAAATGAGATATTCCAATAATATTGAGTGACTCTATATTTTCTTTTTCTTTGCGGGGGGGGGGGAGGGAGAGTATGTTCGGCTTCTCTTTCTGAGGTCACTATTCTCAAAGAATAATAATTCATTCCTTCTTTGATACCACAGGAATGCCAGTGAGACACAGAAACCAAATGCACAGACTGAAACCCCACTGATCGGCAAACTCTCAGTCCTCTGCTCCTAGGGCCATCATGCTAATGATTAACACAATGTCTTCTTTTTCCCTTTTGTGCTCCTGAAATCTGCCTGGTAGGAAGTCTTGAACAGTCCAGGTCTTAGATACACTTTGATAGCTTGCAAAGCAACTGGCAAGATGGGTCTTCTGGACAGACAACAGCTCTCTTTTTCTGAGAGATTGTTGTTTACCCTGAATTGAGAGCTAGAATCAAACACCAAAACTGTTCAGGAAAAATTACAATAAAAATTTCAGGAAACTATTCATGCTGAATCCTTCAGAAAGAGCAGAAATTCAAAAATTTCACTGGAGATCATAAATTAAATGAGGGCTTTAAATCAAACAATTATGAAGCAGCCAACAACCAAGGTTCTTTTTTTTAATGTTTTTATTGATTTTA
The DNA here is from genome assembly GCF_964146895.1 of Miniopterus schreibersii. Classification (NCBI taxonomy): domain Eukaryota; kingdom Metazoa; phylum Chordata; class Mammalia; order Chiroptera; family Miniopteridae; genus Miniopterus; species Miniopterus schreibersii. The sequence continues at coordinate 33,237,509 of NC_138111.1, forward strand.
GAGAGAGGAAGGGAGAGGGAGAGAGAGAGAGAGATAGAAACATCAATGATGAGAGAGGGTCATTGATCCATTGATGGGCTACCTCTTGCACACCCCCTGCTTGGGATCCAGTCTGCAACCCGGGCATGTGCCCTGACTGGGAATCAAAACTAGATCATAGGTTGATGCTCAACCACTGAGCCATGCCAACTGGGCAGAATTAGTCATTTATTTTCAAGAAATCAACTAGGTCCTTTTCTCTCTGGAAAATTACTAAAATAAAACATACAAAAATTATATTTCCTCACTTTTTCAACAAATGCATAAAGGCTTATTTCTAATAATCATTTTGATAATAACATTTACATAGTAATTATGTAGCAAATTATATACATGAAATATTTTTTATTCAAATATTTTTGTTTAAATATATATGAACTCTGATGCATGGTGACACTTAGAAATGAGAAATTTTTTCATATATATGGCATACGAAGTCTATAACTTTAATTATATTACTTGTGCTTCAACACTATGGTTACAAACACACACATACTTAATGCTAATATAAATGTGCACACATATATAATTTGGCACATATTTATTTCCATCTCATTGAACAAAAACTAAGGCCTTACACAACTTTGATACCTATCTCCATTGGCATCAGAACTCCAAAATTTGCTACCAAGTTTTTCTTCTTTGTTACTTTTCCTCCTTGCATCTTCTTCTCCCTGCCCCTCCTTGTTCAAGGTCCTCTTACCCCCCTCCTCAAAATCCCAGCTCTGCAGAAAAACATGGAAGACTCTGTGTGCTTGAAAAACTTCTGTTATAAAAAATTTAAAGATGTAAACAGTCTTGTAGATGTATCTGAAATTTAACATTTCTCCTTGCTTGGTGTACCTTTAGCAGGTGCCTACTGTTATGTAGAGTGAATAAAATAAAATAAAAATCTAGTTCCAGCTGCTCCTGATGGCTGGTTTGTGTACCACTGGGTCAAAGGTATACAGGTGAACAAACAAAGAAATGTATAATTCTGTTTTATCATGAGAAGCCCAGATCACAAAAATAACCCATACCTTCAATTTAGAAAATCATGAGAGCGTTAGGACCTGCAGACCTTATAACCTCTATCGCCATCAGTTCTGTTTTGTTAGCCATGCACTATCTTCCAAAGAGAGTCATATTTCCTCTGAGTTAGAAAGATCATTTCATTGTCATGCTTGTTCAGTCCTCCCTGGAGCAGGAAGTGGTATAATATGTGTGCCCAACTTTAATATACTATTTTCTTTTTTGTTCTTTTATGATTTCAACCTTGACCTCTGACTTGATTGTCCATTCTTTTAACCATTAGTGTTTCTCTACATCTTAAAGCAAAAGCTATACATCTAACACACAAAATGACCTTGGTAAAATACATATGCTGCCATATTACAAAGTATTTTTGTTTAACATGATATAACCCAAAATAGCATCAAACCAGAAGCCATAAACCAATAAATTGTTTTGCTACTTGGCTGTTAGCAGAATGCTAGGAATGCTAAGGCACATCTCTAGCAAAACCAACTGACGCTGAAGTTGCATTTAAAATAAGTTCTCTCAGTGAGGGAAAAAAATAAAAAGGACACCAGATATATTAATGCCCTTCTTGGAAAATGAGTTCATCCTATCTAATATGCATTAGAAATAATCTACTCATTTGATGAAAGGTTTGCGAGGCATGAATAAAGGGCCAGGCTGCTTGTCTACAGCAGCAATTAACAGAATCACACAAAGCCTATTTTAGTGGCCTATTTTCTCAGGCCAGCCATCAGTGTAATTATCCACATTAGAGGAATTTTCTGAGCTCGAGGAGAGTTCACAAGTCAAAGGGAGCTGAAGTTCACTCTGGGGAATTTAACTAACTGTTTGGTTTTAATAATTCCTCATCAAATAATCTCTAAGGTATCAAAAGGCATCATTCCCTCTGGTCTCTATAAAGAATCATCATTTTTTCTGCTGTGCTGACATCAACTAAGGTGATATCATGAAGTCACTTCTGCATTTTTGAGGCAGCCTCTCTGAGGGGAGTATGCAAATCACATTCTTGACAAAGAAGACAAAATTTTGTTCAGGTTATGAGCACGGGCATGTGCCAAGAGGCGAAGCTCTTTGCATACATTTTCATAAAGAAAATATATACAAAAAGGGTATATTACAAACATGCTGATTCACAGGCTTGCAAATCCAATGCTACAAGAACACCTCTCTCTCTCTCAACCTTATGGCCATTTCTCTCATGTTGAAACTCATTGGTGCTTAAATATATTATAGCTAAGGTTGGGAAAATCATTGTTTCATTCACAAAAATAAGAAATTAATAATGAATACACACACACACACTATGCATATACACACATATCACTGACCCATGGTATTTGTATGAAGATAAGCCAGCCATGATATATATTTATATCTATTTACCCGATATCACTGGGGAGTCCTTTAAAAATATGGGGAATGTCAGAAGATAGTAGCTGAGATTTATATACATTTATATATGTGTGTGTGCAAGTGTATGTATATGTGCAATTTTCCTGTTGATATCACATCCCTCCTTTAACATCATTATAGTGGCTCAGCATCAGTGAACACCGAAAATGCCCTTATTAAACTAGTAAAAGAGACCAATCTTCTCTGAGATTAGATGGTTAGATTTAGATAGGCTTTTCCCAGGTATTTTTGATCAGCAATAGAAAAGCCTAGGAAGGAGAAAGATTTTTTATTGTTTCTATTATATGTATAATGGAATGAAATATACTCGTGGCCAATTTCAACAAAGCTCAATTGATATTTATGGAGTATACACTGGCATGAAACTTGTCCCCTAACAATGCACTAAGTAAGGTCCCAGCCCACCAGTTTGAAGTCCTTGAAGTCCTTAAAAATCTGATTCCCAGAGTAACTAAACTTGTATTTATTATGAAGGAAACCCCCACTCTTCACCACACCCCACTCCAGCAGTATTTCATGCATCAATGAGTTTCACAGTGTGAAAATTAACCAAAAGACTGAGAAAGAGCTGCTCATATCTTTCTTTTTCTTCTGCCCATTAGTCCAAAGGTGCCCTTTTTAGGTGAAGTGAAGGACTGAAGGACAGGACGAATAACTGGTGGATAGGGAAGGGAAGACAATCACGGATATACACATATTGCAGAAATTACTCTGGTTAACGCATCTATGAGACATGGAGCATAATAAAACCCCAGTACACAGTGAGTGGTTTATTTTGAGATGCAAATTGATCTCTTTGATTACCAAAGGTAATTTATGATGAAAGATAAAATTCAGCCATAGACAAGTGTATAGCAATTATGTAGTTCTAGAGAGATGATTGTTTTTCAAAATGCCATTCCTAACACTGTTGTGTGCATTCAACAACAAATAAACACCACTGCATTGTTTACAAAGAAAAGAATTCATGGAGAAACATGAGACTCACTTCTACATGCCAGGTGAATGAACAGACCTGAGACTGGCAGATAGGTGTATTCGTGACTTCTAACTGAACCCTAAAAATGTTCTGATTTTACCATTCCCACATTTAGATTTACCTGATGTTACATAAAACAACGTAATCTCTCTTTTTTTTTTTTCTTTCATCAACATTCTCTACTTAGCTGGCCATTAACCTCTCTCTAATACACACTTGAGCATCCATGGATTTTGCTATCTACCAGGAGTCCTGAAACCAATCTCCTGATGATACTGAGGGCAAAGTAATATTTTAAGGAGTCAAAATTATACCTGGATTTTTTACTGCACCAGGGGTCGGTGGCCCTAACCCCTGCATTGTTCAAGGGTCAACTATACTAGCATATTTAAAAAAATAAACCACAAAGAGTAGCAAAGACCCAAAAAGCTTCCATATCTCATCACATTTAGTTATCTTCATTTAGAAACGTGACAGTGAAAGGTGGTGCGTCAATCTTTACTAGAGACATTAAAATGAAAGAATGATCCTTACATTTAAACTTTATTTTCACAACCAATAATTTTCTTAACTAACGTATAGCTTTGATCACACGCTCTAAGTGATCATTTATAAAATAATACTTAGTATTCACCACTGTTCACAGATCTTAGTGTTCGTCAGTAAGTATGTTGGAACAAACCTTATATTCTTACCAGGAAATTATCACTTTCATGTGCTGCCACCTTCGTTCAAAGACTAAGATGTTTTTAATTGGACACAGAAACTTGAATAAAACATTTGCTAATTGTTCCTTCATTATATATCTATAAACTGTTTTATTTGTCTGATAAAAGGGGGTAATTAAAATCATATCATTGATTTTTAAACAAAATAATTATTCATGTCTTAGAGAATTTGTAATTTAACACAACACATTTATAGATGCTAATCAACTTTCCAAGAAAATTAGTAAGTATATTCTTATCTAAGTAATTTTATGACATTAGAAATACTAAATGTGACTGAATTCATCCCCAACAATCTCTGAGACTCCAATGAATATATAAAAGAGGAAAAACAAAGATCATCCACCTCAAAGGTCTCAAACAAAGAATGGCAAATCCTGGCACTTGCACATAGATTCTTATCTCTCTTGCCCCTGGGAGACACTTCCCAAAGAGCCTCAGGATCCCCATAAACACAGCTCTGTAGGCATCATTAGAAATTATTAGTAGTTTTTGTTAGACAAGAAAAAGATTTTTGATATCTGATTTAAATCTATTCACAGGGAAGACCGGATTAAAATACTAACTTCTAAATATGCTGTCTTGAAAACCAGAGTTGGAACATTCCACAGAGTGTCCTGCAAGGGTTACCGCGAATCTGTGAGGTTCCTGCCTACGTAAATTGTTATTTAGACATTGCTTGCTTGTTTTAGATGTTCAGAGACTTGTGAGAAGAGCGGCAATGACTATCACGTGTGGATTACCTGCTGGGATGGCTGTTTGCTTTCCTAACACTTCACAGTTTGTTTTATTGCGTAAAACAATCCTACTAATATCTTTGAAAAACTGAATCAGTAAATTCCTACAAACTCTCTGGAAAACAAGTCGATCACATATATCATGAACCCTAACACATTCATGTTCTCTGATTTAGTCGTTGCACTTTTAGAATCTTTACATCTACGCACTCTGCAAGTCTCATGCATCAGCCGTGTTCTGGGCGCTGTGCTAGTAGCTGGGTTTAACAAAATGAAGGAAGCAGGTAAGATTTCTGTCCGTGTGCAGTGTGTTCTGAGGCAGCAACAAGCAATCCAATAAGTATGATCATTACAGCTACGCTAAGTCTCATGAAGAAGACATACAGCTGCTACGAGAAAATAAAATGGGAATTTGGCTCAGTTCAAGATGCCTAAAGAAGTGGCACCTGAACCACTGTCTGAAGGACAGTTAGTCAAACTAGATGCAAAGTTGGGTCAAAGACCCAGCGAGTGGGAGGGGAGTAGAATCAAGGACGCATATGTCTCAAAAATAAAATTGGCATCTCAGTCTAAAAGCCAAATAAAGAATTCTAGTCTCATTTGAGCTTAGATAAATATAAAATTTTAAAAAGGAAATTAGAAGTTGAAAGGGGATCAGAAAATGTAAGTAATTTTCCCCCCAAAGAAATTGTTGTCCAGTTCAACCTTAATGTTCTTTCCAGCTCGGATTCCCTCATCCCTGGCATGGTTCGGGGGCAGCTGTCGCTAAATGCAAATTATTGCGTGCTTACAGTTTAAAAGACCATTTCAGATTTCATTTCTACATTCCTGTGGTAGGACAACTTCCTGATCTGGTGCAAATTATTCCTTTGGGCAAACAAGATCCTGCCCACTGTCTTGGTTGTCTTTATTGGGCTTACAGGAATCAAACTCTCCAACACATCATATTATAAAATCATTTTGTTTGAAAATGTAAGTATTTATATATATTTTTATTTATGCTAGCTTTCTGAGTGCCAGTATATATGTTCAGCTCAAGCTCCGAGCTTCTTTAGTGTTCTGCATTTTATGCCCGTTTACCTTTTCTGAGAAGAGTAAAGGGTTCAGAGAGCAAGAGTTATTGTAGGGGAAAAAAAGAGGAGAGGGAGAATTATTAATGATACAAGAAATCCTAGATAAAATTAATGACAAGCAGCTTGTGGTTTTCTCAGCAGCTAACTGCATTTCATTGTCTAATTAAGGCATCATCTGGGTAAGAGAATATCAGCAATACACTGTTTTACTATTAATTATTAAATTTACATTAATACAAACATTACAATAAGAATATGGAGAAAAATAACATAGTTTAAAAGAAAACTTTTAAAGCTGGGATACATAAATTCTAAATTCAACAGTTTCTCAATATGCAAATAACTAACAATATGTCATTAGGCACTTAGAATGTAGACAACCCTTTTATATTCTACCTAAAATAGAAACAATAATCCTTATTTTATTTTGCATTGCATCCTATTACTATTGTGAATCTAAACGAGCACATGTGAAAATATATGAGAGAGGAGGAATTATTGAAAAAACGCACTGTATATACTCTGGGGCACACACGCGCGCACATAGAGACACACACAATCACAGTCGCGATATTTCCAATGAATTGTAGCATTTCAATACAAACTCACTGTGTATGTTTTTATAGTTTTTATTAACTAATTTTTCTACATCAGAGTTTCTTAAACTGTTCCATATGTCCTGCAAGATATTCTATGACAAAGAAAAGGGCTCTTGTCTGAAAGTTCATGAAATAGTGTAGCCCCCCATTCCTCTCTTAGAGCTTTATAAAGCACACTAACATATTCAAGACAGTGAGAAGTCTTTGAGTAGGAAAAAATGGTTTAATTTTTATTATCCCAGAGTTTCCAAATTTCTTTCTCTTTGCAACATATATATTTTTAATATGGTACCTGGTAACATCTCATAAGACATCCAATTATTAAGTCCATAGAACAGCTTAGGAAATACTTTCTACATTATTTCTATCACGCTTATTTATTACCCCCTCCCTCTTTGTATGAATGTGTGTGTATGATATAAACATATTTATATGATTTATATACATACAAATATTTTATTTTTCCTGTAGAACTACAGTGTCCAATTCAGCAGCCAACAGTCCCTGGAAATGTGGCAGTTCCGAATTGAGATGTGCTTTAATGTAAAATACATACCAGGTTTTGAACACTTACTAGAAAAATAATTTAAAATATCTCAACAATTGTCTAGATTACTTGTTGAAATGATAATATTTGGGATTTACTAAGTTACATAAGTTATTAAAATTAATTTATTTGACCCATGTTTGCAGCTCATTATATTTTTATTTCTATTGGACATCACTGGCTATAAAATATCAACAAAATATAAAGAAGAAAATGTCATAATCCCATCACTTAAAGACACTGTCTTTGAACCTTCCAATGCATTTTATCGTGATTTTTTTTCTATGCATACCTTACCGGAATTAGGATCATAATAAATACAGATGATAGATAGATAGATAGATAGATAGATAGATAGATAGATAGATAGATAGATAGATAGATAGATGACAGATAGATGATAGATAGATAGATAGATAGATAGATGATAGATAGATGATAGATAGATAGATGATAGATATAGATAGATAGATAGATAGATAGATAGATAGATAGATAGATAGATAGATGATAGATAGATGATAGATAGATAGATGATAGATAGATAGATAGATAGATAGATAGATAGATAGATAGATGATAGATAGATAGATGATAGATAGATAGATAGATAGATAGATAGATAGATAGATAGATAGATAGATAGATAGATAGATGATAGATGATAGATAAATTTATGGAAGGATGAATGGATAGATGAAGGAAGGGAGGGAGGGAGGGAGGGAGGGAGGGAGGGAGGGAGGGAGGGAGGGAGGGAGGGAGGGAGGAAAACTCTTTATTCTGAGGGCTGTCCATGGTGTTCAGCTCTACCTTTTGACTTCTTCCCTCTTCTTCCTGGTGAGCATAAAGCTTTGAATAAAATTAAGTGACTTCAGGGCCCCAGATCACCGAGAAAATGTGCACTGTGAAATAAGCATCAAGTCCAAGGATTTCACCAGGATGTGTCTGAAGTGAGCCTGGTTTCAGAGCTTTGTGTGACCTTCAGAGACAGGCGGAGAGAAGGCAAGCTCGGCTTGAACATAAACAGGCCCACCTGGGAAGAATTCTTCGTGAGATTTGCCTTTAGCCTAAAAAGGAAACCGCATATAAACCAACCCCCAGCTTGCCACTGCCACTTATTTAACGAAGTTTCAGAAAAGCAGAAACTTCACTAGTCAGTGATTTATTGCCCAGGGGAGTTCAAGGAAACTCCCTCATGTGAGCTGTTCATTTTCTTGTCCTGAACATCCCCCATCATCTCAGCAGGAGGAGACGCGTGTCCCTGACCTTGGCTGCTTTCTCCGGTTTGTGTTTTCATTTGCTAAATAGGTCACAGCGCATTGTTTACCCTGGCCCACAGCTCCAGCGACGCTGTGGGGTCCCCTTTCCTCAGCACTGCCCCCCGCTTCTCTCTTCCTTCAGCCCCCAGCCTCTGGGACTTGCTTAAGCTCTCAAGGAACTTAAATCGTGCTCGTGCCCCGGGAACCACCAGCTCAGCTGTTTCAGGCAGTGAGACCGGCGACGATTCTGTTCAGGCCGCCAGGCGGGCGAATGAATGGGAAAGTCACGTTTGAAGTTGGTCATTGCAAAGCTTAAACAACCAGCTTGACCGAGTAGATTTCCACTTTCTGACTGTACATGCATTTTAAGTGGACCTAGCTTTTGTTTTCTCTAGCACTAGAGTGTTAAAGCTTCTGCCGTCTTTTTTCCAACTCTTTCAATGTTTCTGCCTCTGTTGCACATCCCTGAGGCACCCCTGGATCCCCCCAGACAGTAATGGTATCAAAATAATGCTACTTTGTTTTCATAAGATTTTTGATTTTAAAAATTACAAATTATTTTGCGAATGATTGAGTCTTACACCCCATCCTTTGAGGCAAGGGAAGAATAAAAAAGGGATGTGTCATATAGCCTGAATGAATCTCAAAAAAATATTTTAAAAATACATTCTTTTAACTCTAACTCTATATCTTATTCAACTTGTTTTTGTTCTTATTAAAGCAATTTCATTTTTCCAATCTCTTTTGCACAATTAAATTTTCCTCTTTTATTTCTGCCTTTTCTCAGCATTTAAAAAATAATTCAATTTTATCTCATCTCTTAGTGTATCAATTTTACTTCTTTAAAAAAAATTTTAGTAGTTATCCTAAAGTTTAAAATACACATTTTTAACTAACTTAAACTGACCTTCAAATAACATTAAAATGCTTCAAGTGCAGGGCATGTGGGTGCTTTATAACAAAGCGTCCCTAATTATTTTTATTACCTAATATTTGTTGCTATTACTTCGAACATTATTATTTTTTAACTCAATTAAAAATAAGAAAAATATTTTATTTTATCTTCATTGATTTCTTCTCCAAGACTCTTCTTTTTTCATGTAGATCTGAGTTTCTGATCTATATAATTTTCCTTCTCTCTGAAGAACTTCTTTTAACATTTCTTGCAGGATAAATCTGCTGGTGATAGAATCCCTCAAGATTTTTGTTTGAGAATGTCCTTATTTCTTTTATTTTTGAAGAAAAATTACTCTGGATACAGAATTCAAGGGTGGTAGGGTTTATTTTTTTCAGTACTTTAATATTTCACTTCATTCTTGTTCTTGCTTCTGACAAAAAGTCCCCAGTATATATTTTTCCCCTTTGGCTTGTGAAGGGTAGCTGAAATGCCACCCCAAAATATGCCACTTTGTCATAACCATTATTGAGCAGAAGGTAATTGAGAAGAAACAGATATAAGAAAAGCTATCTTCTCTCCCCCTATTTGCCTAAAAGTAGGAAAGATAGAAGTGAATCTTCTAGAGTTGGCTCTATAATGGTTATGACTAGTCGGAGAAAGACAAGTACTACATGACCTCACTCGTATGTGGAATGTAATAAACAAAATAAACTGATGAACAAAATAGATCCAGAGACATAGAAGCATGGAACAGACGGAGGGATCTCGGAGGGAAGGCGGGGGTGGGGAGTGGGTGAGGAGTGGGTGGGGAGAGATCAATCAAAGAACTTCTATGTGTATATGCATAACCCACGCACACGGACATTGGTATGGGGAGGGCCTGGGGGTGGTGGATGTGGGGTGGGGGGTATCAACGGGGGAATAAAGGGGACATCTATAATACTTTCAACAATAAAGATAAATTAAAAAAAAGAAAAAGAAAAAAGAAAGAAAACTTTACTAACCCTTATCTGTCATTAGTTTTCCTATAGATTTCCTTCCCAGGACATGCTGCTCCAGAAGGTCAAAGTCCTGTACTTTGGTCTTGTCACATTTCTAAAAATGTGTTGTTGTTTTGTTAAGGTGCTGTAGGAGCCCAAGTTCTTACCACAGCTTTGTGCTACTAATCATTGAGTACTCCCACGTATCTGTGTGATGTACATGTTAATAAACTTGTTTTTCTCCTGTTAGTCTTTTGTCAGTTTTGTTCATAGGGCTCCAACGAACCTAAGATGGGCAGAGAAAACAGTTTTTCCTCCCCCGCACTATATAGATAGAGTGGGGTATTTTCCCTTTGTCTTCTTTCCAGAGTGTTTGCCTATCATTTCAGCAGATTGAATATATGACCAGGTTTGTAAGAGGTTTTCCTTTTTGTATTTATCCTGCTTGGTGATGTATGAAATTCCTGAATCTTTCATTAATTTTGGAAAATTTTCAGCCATTATTACTTCAATTATTTCTTCTGCTCCTTTCGTCTGGTATTCTAATTACAGCAGGTCCTCATATGACATCATTTTGTTCAATGTCATTTCGTTATAATGTTGATGAGGTTCCATAGGAACTTAACTCTAGTTTATATCAGTTAGCCTATCATAAAACAGTGCTTGGCTCTGTCTACTAAGGTCAATTTCCACATTTACAAAAATGAGCATTTCTCCTTCAGATGCAAATAAAAGAAAACCCCTTTGTCCAGGATGCAATAATCTGGCACAAGAAAGAACAAGAGAAATTAAAGTATTCCCTCTTTACACTTGAACAATGAATTCATCCAGATATCAAATAAAATATTTGTTGTGATACTGCTGTGACCTGATGCTTTATTGTTTAAAGATCAAGTCACTGTTCAGTGTGAGTAAAGAAAATACAGACGTTTTAGGACTGTGTACAGTAGCTTTATTTATATATTATATGTATTACAGATAATTACATATAATGTATAAATATTCAACAAAAATTTGCTAAGCAATCCATGAAATAGAGATTTTGAAGACCCTAATTTTCATTATTTCTTACAAATGATAAACTACATTTATTCTTTGGAAAAGGATTATAGGGAAGTAAAGTCTCCATTTACTTTTTCTGTAAGACCATGGAAACCCAATGCTCAACTAGGGAAGCAAACTTAGGTTTTGCTATGAAGGTTTATGCTTGCTTGACCTTAGGTTGGCAGGCCAGGAAATCAAGGTGGAGATTTTCTTCCTCCAAGCTACCGTCATTGAGGCCACTCTGAGAAAATTTGGAGGGAATATTTTTTGAATTAGTTTTATCTGAGTCACTGAAAAAAATGCTTTAGGGTATGGGAAACACAACTGTCAAATGTTCAAGCAACCAGCGCTTGTTGATTTAAGTGTAATTGACCAGGAGCAATATAAGAAAGAGCTTGGTACGAAAGACAAATAAAAGGCCTGAGGCTATTTCATGTATTGTTTGTGGCTTATTGCACAAAGCAGAGAAAGTCTCATATATTCACCAAGCCACAGCCTCCCCCCCCCCCCCCCCCCCGCACTGTTATCTCCTTTTAGTATAAATAAAAGACAGCTAGTTTCTTGAAAGAAACATTCAATTCATAAGTGGGTACACACTGATATTCCAATGGTCTCTGGAGTAGAGGAGATTTCTGTGGCAAATTAGACTTCCAATCACCAGGTTCTATGTAATTTAAAATGTCTTCCGTGGCTCAGGACTCTAACAATAATTGTTCAATTTATATTTAGCATTTCAAAACTGAAAGGATTTCAGGAACAGCAAAACGGTAAGTGATTTCATGAAGTGTTTCAGTATGGATAGATTAATAAACTATAAAAATACATATCGCTAGCAAAGTCTTTTCTTTCTGGAGAATTGTATTTGAAAATTCATGTAAGCATGTACAGTGAACATGTGTGTTTATAGGCCCGTCACCGTGTGTTTGTACATATTCTTCCGCTAAAGGAGACATGCAAAATACTATTAGGTTTGCTACAATATGAAGTGCTGGTTTCTTCCAAGAATTGTGTGCTCGCGGGGTTAATTCAGGAAGGTTATTGCCCAACAACCACATAGCAGCCATATCTCATCACCGTTAGCAGGAATAATTTATAGTTTAATCTTACAGGCAGGCATGTTAAACTAGTATTACTCATCAGAACCCGTTTATTAATAAAACAAGCCGAATTAGCCACTGGAGAATCATATTTGGAAATTCAATGACAATTTTACATTTTTAATAAAGGCTCAGAAATATTATTGCAGAGCAGGTGGAACAGAGAACTGTGGTCAAATTTGACATTCATTAATAATTGAAGTGTGGAACGTGACAGAGGTGAAAATTGATATTGATTTCTTTTCTCTAATATTTAGAGGAGTTCTAAAAGGTAAATAAAATAAGATAACAAGACATATCAGGTCTCAGAGATTTCTTTGGTCACCCCCTCCCCACATGAGAACACATATCATTCCTTCGCCTACCATGTTTTGAATAATTCAATGCCCATACTCTTTCCAGTTCAATGCATTATAAAACACACTCAAGCTGAGTTTCAATCATATTAGACTGAAAGCTGAATTTTTTATGAAGGATTATTTAAAACAAAATGCGTCTTGAGCCCAACAGCCTTTGAAACCAAACAATCCTGGGAGTTCAGTAAGGAAATGTCAACACTGTGGAGAATTTTTTGATTCAGAAAATTAAAGGAATCCTGTTTGATGTGTATTAACCATATCAATATTAACAACCTTCTGCCGGATTTCAGCACTGATTTGGGAGCTGCGGTACTATTGGTCTTGTATTTTAACTAGTTGTGAAAGCACTGAGAGAGCTGTTCTTGGGTTGAACTTGACCTGCCTTTGGGAATTCTTTCTGTTCCATCCACTTTGAAAAGACTTATTTGAGTGGATTTTTCTGCCTTACTTCTTATCACTTGCACCCCTTGGGAAAATCAAAGATGCTCAAATATAGATGTGAACCCTTCAGATACTTTGTTTGGCAATAGTGCCTTTCAGCTTCTCTTCTTTAAAAAAATGTATTTCTGACCACCCATGTGACTTAAAAACAGCTCCTAAAGACACCTGGGTTGGGATGCCAGAAGAAACAAGTCATCTCAAACTTTCTTTTTAATTTGAAGTCATAGCTTTATGTTGCAATTCTACATGTTCAGAAGAGATCACGGAGGTTCCTTGCTATGACATTCAAATAATTAATCAGAAAGGTCTACAATGGGCTATAGAAGTAGCAAGCAGAGTGTTAGTTATTATTAGTCTCCCTGAGTCATGTAGTATCTTGGAATTTCAAGTAAGAGAAACTCAAATGAAAAGTGTTATAATAGCCAAGCATTATTATTTTCCCATTCATTAAATTTTCTCTGCCAAGTCACCTTGACCCTTAGACTACTGAGAATGTATTTTTAATTAATTTTAAGGTTCTTCTCTTTTGCATTAAAAATGGTCACAATTTTACAAGTAAAATTAAAGAAAGAATATGAAAATAGGAGGTCATCCAAGGTATTTCTATGAGGCATTAAAAGATATATATAGAGAGATAGATGCTCTGGGATAAATCTCCATCTTTTATTTTAATTGAATATAGTTCCATTTTCTTAGGAACAAAAATACTCATTTCACAATGTGAGAAGATTGACTGCTGGGCCATCCTTCTTGAACACAATTCCAAGTAGCCTCTTTCTAAGTTTGTCTAGATGTTGGTCCCTCCCAGCAATCTACTACCCAACACTGTGTAGTCAAGCAAATTGGGGTCTCTCTGAGGCCATGCTAGAAACACAAAGCGAGGCGAAGAACTGAGTGACAAAAAAAGTAGGAGGAGCAAAACACTTTCCCAAATTTCATTTTTCCCAAACTCTCTGTACTTTACAAGGGAAAGATATTTGGATTTAATTATTTTTATTCTTAGCTATTGATGGTTGAGGGTCTGAGGAAAAAAAAAAACAAAAAATAAAAATGGAGTCCATGCAGCACCCCTTCCAAAATAAAGGGGTAACCTTTTAAAAATATAGCCCTAAATCCTCTCAGTCTAAACAAATGAACACCAAAACTATCTTTTAGAAATCCAGCAAACACAGTAACCATAGTGAAACCAAAGAAGGCTTATTCCCAACCAAATGAGAGTGGCTGTCCAGAAAAGAGAGAAAGAGAATACTCTGAAATTCTCTCTGACTTGGCAGAGCTCAGCACAGCTCCTATTCTGCCCTCCTGAATGCAAAACATAAAGAATTTGAATAAAACTCCCTGAAATGTCAGCCCCTACCACCAAAAGCAGACAGAGGTAGTGTTGATAAGCTAGAACAAAGAAAAAAGGCTTAAAGTGAGATGTCCCCTTTCATATCAGTAGACCACCAAGGATTATTTGAGTAATAAAAGATTGATGGGCCATTTTAGTCAGCTTCTTTTTGTATTTGTCTTTTTAAATTTTAGTCCAAATTTTAAAAACATCCAATCAAAACAATGGGTATTTCCATATGTATCAGTTTTTAATCCTCACAAAAGCCATGTTAATAGTGATTTTCACCCTTTTATAAATGTAGAAACTTGGGCTCGGTATAGCAAAGGATTTTCCTAAATTATCAAAGCTGCAAATTTGGAATTTGAAATGAAATCTAAGTCTAAATCAGTTGTTCTCATTACGACTTCTTGAAATTCTGTTTAGGAAGAAAGGATAGCATAAAGTTTTAAGCATAGATATGATCTAGAAATCAATTAAAGATATAGGGGCTATATCTTTATGCATTTGTAGTGGATTTGACTTTCATTCTTGTGTTGAATTTTCTTTCGGTACAACTGTCAAAGAAGATGAAAGAAATCAGGTAATATTTGCATATGCAACTAATCAAAGCAGAATTGCTTTTGACTTCAACAAAAAGATTCTTTTGTGATCACAGATTAACATCTTTATTCCTAAATGGAGCATAAATGACATTTATTGGGTAAGATTATTTGCAATAGACATATCTGTTTCCTGTTTACCACCTAGAAGATGACTGTTTGTAAGTCTCACTGAGTATGCTAACAGAGAAAAAGAGCTGATGTTGAGTTCTCATTTTACAAGAGTGAATTTAAATTAACTTTGGTAGCTAGATTTAATGAAACTGGGTAAATGATGCAAAAGTATTCCACAGGGTATTTTGTTTTAATTAGAGATAGAAAATATGAGTTATTAGAGGTTTTAAAAAAATGTTTCATTCTATTACTCTTCCACATTTTAAATCTAGGAATATAAATGAAAATGAAAATATGTTAGCCATTTTAGTTCATTTTTAATACATATCAGCTCTGAATTTATATTGAGTGAACAGTAAAGAATCTGAATAAAGAATATAATTTGAAAGCATTCAGGTACAAGTAATAAATCTTATTAGAATGTGAGTATCTGTATACTCCTAGGCAGCTATATAATTTACTGTAAAACTACCACAATTCAAACATATGACATTGCTACATGAATGACATATATGTCAATTCAACAGAAAAGAATATCCACAAATACAGTAGTTCTAAGCATGCCTAGGAAATTTGAACATGATTAAGTGAAATTATAAAGATTTAACATAATCTTTAAAATAGATGCTGAGAAACTGTATACCCATTTAAAAGAAAATAAAGTTAGGCCTATACCTCATACTACCTACGAAAATGAATTTCACCAGTTCCACATGGAAGGAGCTTGAAAGCTGCCGCTCTATCCTAACAACAAGATGTTTCTTTTGCAAATATTTTTATTCATTCTGGGGCTTGTCTTTTCATTCTCTTGACATGATTTTCACAGAGCAGAATTTTTCAGTTTTAATGAAGTCTAGCTTATCAATTCTTTCTTTCATGAATTGTGCCTTTGGTATTGTATCTTCTAGAAGTTTTATAGTTTTGCATTTTATACTTATGTCTGTAATCCATTTTCAGTTAATTTTTATTAAGGGTATAAGGTCTGTGTCTAGATTTTCTTTTACATGTATATGTCCAGTTGTTCCAGCACCATTTGTTGAAAAAATTATATTGACTCCATTGTATTGCCTTTGTTTTTGTCAAATATCAGTGAACTGTGTAATCATGGGGGTCCGTTTCTGGTCTCTCTGTTCTGTTCCACTGATTTTTCTGTCTGTTCTTTGACCAACACCACACTGTCTTGATTACTGAACTTTATATTAAGTCTTGAAATCAAATAAAGTCTGTCCTCTGACATTGTCTTCTTTAATATGATGTTGTTTATTCTAGGTCTATTGCTTCTCTATATAAACTTTAGAATAGGTTTGTTGATATCTATAAAATAACTTGCTGGAATTCTAACTGGGATTGCACTGAATCTATGGATCAAGTTGGGGAAAAGTGACATCATGACAATATTGAATGTCCTTATCTACTAAGGTGACCTATCTTTCCACTTATTTAGTTCTTCTTTGTGGCCAGTATTTTTAATTATATACATTCTGATAAGTGTGTAGTGGTATCTCATAAAAACAGCGTTTATAGTCTTCATGAATTTGACCATTTCTCCTTGTAATTCATCAGTGTTTGCCTCCTGTATTTTGAAACTCTGATATTAGGTGCATAGACATTTAAAACTGTTTCGTTCTCTTGATGAATTGCCCCTTTTATCTTTATGAAGTGATCCTGTAATGTTTTTTGTGCTGAAATTTATTTTAATATTAATATAGCCACGATAGCTTCCTTCTGATTAATATTAGCAAGGTATAATATTGTCCCTCATTCTTTACTTTTAAACTATTTGTGTCTTATATTTAAAGTGGTTTATTTTATTATTATATATAACTGGTCCTTTCTTTTATATCCCATATAAAAATCTATGCCTTTTAATTGGAATTTTAAAACATGAGTTTTTTTCACTCTGATTGGTGGATGTTGTTCCTTCTAATTATTTCAGGTTGTTTCCCTGCCCTTGGTGGTTTCCTCACAGGCATGTGCTTATCAGTACTCAGCTGAGAATTCAAAGGGGACCCTCTGCAGATCTCTAGAGGTCTTTCTCTCTGGGTAACTCTCCCTTTCTACTATTGCACCCTGTGACCTCTAGGTGTCTATATTTCATATTATATATTACATACTTTATGTTATATATACATATGTTAATATATATTATGTAAGTACATAAAGTTATTTTGTTTTTACATTCAAGTTATAATTTTGCTTCATATATTTTATATCCAAAATGATTTCTCATCAAAATTAGGTAGCATTGTTTCATTTTCTTATAGTATCTGATCCTACTGAGAAATTCAATTTTAATGATTTTGTTGCTTTGTAGGTAATCTCTTTTTTTCCATCTACAAAGTTGTGTTTTTCTATTTTTCTTTGATCTTCACCATGTCCAGCAGGAAGGAGACTTGATGAGCAATTTTCACCATTTAAACCTTCTCTACACTTAACACAACTTTGTAAACTAATGAACTATATTTACTTCTGGCTCTGAATGATTTTTTAAAATCTTTATTTGATTACTTCTGTTATAGGTAGGCTGACTCATAGCCCTCTTCCCTCTCCAAGTTGCTCACAGTCTAATCCCTCGAACCTGTGAGTATTTCAGGTTCCACGGCAAAGGAAATCAAAGTTCTAGATGAAATTCAGGCTGCTAATCAGCTGACCTAAAAATAAGATTTTCTTGGATCGCAGTGGTGGATCCAGTGTAATTATCAGGGTCCTTAAAACCTGAGATAAAAGAATTAGAGAATGTGTAAGAATGGAAGCAAGGTCAGAGTGAGGCAATGAGGAAAAGACTCCACTTGGCTTTGCTGGATTTGAAGATGAAGAGGGGACCATGGGCAGAGAAATGAGGGCAGCCTCTGGAGGCTGGGAAGGCAGAGGAAAGGGTTTTCCCCAGCCTCCTAAGGGGAACACAGCCCTGCCGACGCTTTGACTTTGGCCCAGTGAGGCACGTGTTCGGCTGATTTCTAATGTACAGAATTGTAAGATAATCAATTTGTGTTGTTTTAAGTCATTAAGTTTGAGGTAACATTAATGCGGCAACAGTAAATTCATATAACACTCTCTCATTAATGTTTCTTTGTTCTTAGAATGTTTATCATGACAATATTTCCTGCATTATCTATCCTTTGAATATTTTAGTAGGTGTACATAAATGTATACTGCATGGAATATATAGCATAAATATACATAAATTATGTATTATATAGTATGTATTATATATTATATACTAAAATATATATTTATATAAGTATACATGTACATATTATATATATATATATATATATATATTTCTGTTTTTGAGTTGACATTTCTGCTTACTCAATAAGATTTATCCCTATCAGATCCTGATAATTCTAGTTAAAAACTTTGCTTTATGTATTTTTTTTACTTAATTACTCTTGGTTCTCTGTATTATTTCTGTTTCCTCTGGGGTCTATTTTTCTGTCTGTACACTTAGTTGGTCTCATACAATGCTCCTGGGTTTTCTTGATCTTTTTTCTTCTCATTTTTCTTCTTTCTTTCCTTCCCTCCTCCCTTCCTTCCCTACTTATTTACTTATTTGTTGAAATAAAGAACTAGATTTCATGGAATTGGTGGCTGTTACAGGTTTTCTCTGCCCTTGTGAGGGTGTTTCCCCCCCTCAATAGGCCTCTCATGAGTGACAGCTCTGTTTACCTGTTTGGAAAAGTAGATTCAGGGTAGTCTCAATTCTCTTCCCAAATTTCTGTGTGTATGTGAGTGTGTATATTTGTGCATGATTTCAGACTCTTGATTACCCTTTTCAAGGTCCATATAAAATATTTCCATTTCTTGGCCATATATGATTCTCAGGATAATGAAACTTTTACAGACACATTTTTCATATTTTTTTTACTAGAAAAAATAATCTCTTTTAACAAATGCTATTATTTGTTTTTGTGTGTGTTGCTTTCTGCAATAAGTATTACAAATAACTTGATTTTAAAGAGAAAGGAAAATTACTGTATTACAAAAACAACTGAAGTTTATGTTTTTAAGCTATGCCTTGAAACTTCAGTCCAGAGATACTTGCAGAAATATTTTCACTAATTAGCAGACATGCCTTCTGTCCTGCAGAACAGAGAATAAAAATAGATGATTTGGGGCAACTCAAGTCCTAAATGAAAGGAAAATATGAATGCTCTTTCCAGGGTTCAAGAACTCTGCAGCTTTGTATTCCTGTATCCATTATCTGATATAGTAAACAAGGAATAAGAATGTCACAGACTTAATTTATTTTTTTAACCACTAATTTGCTCATTGCCCGAGAACTCCTTTGCGCATTCAGTAACTCCTTATCAGAGCTATCCTTTTGTTATTTTGTTAGTAACCAGGCTTCTTTGGTGGACCCAGCTCACAAAGGGTATCTATGAACCTACTTAATTTGCTCAATATGAAGACCCATCAGAGGGAAGAGGGAAGAGGGGTGGAGAGTGGGAAGAGATTAACCACAGAAGTTATATGCATATATGTATCACCCAGGGACACAGACAATAATGGGGTGAAGGCCTGAGGAGGGGGTGGGAGCAAGGTGGAGGGGGTCAATGGGGGAAAAATGGGTCACCTGTAATACTGTCAACAATAAAGATAAAATTTTTTTAAAAAGTACTTTGGGCATTAGTGTGAAGAGGGCTTCCCTTTGTCTGTGCTTTGTGCACGTTTGTGTTTATCTGTTTTGATGCTGTGGCTTTACTATAGTAGCACTACTCGAGCAACCTTTCTTGTTTCTTACCAAGAAGCATCTTTACTGGGTTGGTGCCAAATACACATTTGCTTCATCCTTCATACCTCTACTATGTAACAATTTCTCCAGTCTGCATGGCCAGACACTTGGTAAATACCTGTTAATTTCACCATTCAATTTGTATTCAAATGTATAAATGGAGGCAGCTCCCACCACACTGATGGTAGACTTCATCTGAACATACTCGAAAGAGAACAGGGGGTTGTCCACGGGGAGGGTGTTCTCAGAGGCTGAGTGACAGTATCAATGCTGTAGATCGACATAACGGCAAATACATATGGTTCTTATTTATGCCTTCCTGCTCCTGATAATAGGCAGTGACAGGCTCTGGATCACAACGCTTGAACCTAGCAGGGATACTTTTCCACTACATGTGGCATGACCATATCTAGGTGCATATATCTTATCTAGCATTTATCTTCTTTTTTATGCCACACAAATATAATGCTGTCACTTTCTGGGACAATGAACTGTCTCTGGCTATGAAAGAGTCAAAACAAACACCTGTAGCTAGAAACATTACTGAATTTTGTGACCTGGGTAGCTTGACCAGGTCAAAACAACTGTGTTTCTTCTTTGTTTAATGTTTAAACAAGATGACTTAGTCTAACCTATCCAACCAAAGAATAGAACTACTAAAATAACAGGCCCTTATCATTATTATTTTGAGTCAATCTAATAAATAACAGAGGCATGTTGTTTAATAATTACCAGCATTAAAAAATAAGCCAAATGTTGCTTTAAGCCTTTAAAAATTTTATAAACTCAGGCATTTCCTGTAAAATAACCCTGTAAAATTGATACCATTATTTATTACCATTGACGAAGGAACTCAGTTTCAGGTGAAGAAACTGAGGCACAGAGAGGTTAAGTAACCTGCTCATGATTGCCGTAGATGCTTTCCTAGATGTCTGCTTCATCAGCCACTATCACATTTATTAAATGAACTTTAAATTCAGATGAACAATTTTTTCTTTGTAGCAAGGAAATCATTTCATAAACCTAGATTATAATGTTTGGGACGCAAGTCTGAGTCCAAATCTGAGAACCTTAAACCATGTGACCACCAAAAACATTAGGTATTTATTCTGAGGTTTGTAATATGAGTTTGCATTTAAAAAAACAGATCTTATGAATAAGTGTAAGAATGGCATCCTAAGAGGGAATATATCGAACAAGTGTTAAAATACCTTTAGTGGAAATAAAAAAGTGAGAAAGTATTTCCTTCAACACTAAATGAATTGATTTACTTTTGGATAAATACTGAACTTTGTTTGCCAAACTTAATCTGAAAGTACTTTGTAAATATGCTGTTATTACTCTACTCGAAGTCAGGGTTATCTCCTTTAACAAGCAAGAATGTTAAGATGCAGTTTCAATGAGTATAGTATGCATAAGGAAAACATTGGCAGTTTGGGGTAAGCCTGTACCTTAATGAGTGTCTTTCATTTGGGGGAGACATGAATTCACAATTTCCATTATCTGTGCATAATATTAACGCATAAACTAATGCCAGGACAACAGAGCTCTTTTGAAAACTAAGAGTAGTAACTGCACCCATCTGATAGGGCTGTGGTATGGAAAGAATTAATATATGTAGAGTGTTTAGAACTATGTGCCATTCTAAGCCTTTTAAAATTAATTTTATTATTGTTGTTGCTATTATTATCATTCCCTTGGCTGTCCTTGAAAAGGTTTCCCAGGAGCACAGACTTACTTTTCTTTCTGTTGTACTTTCTCTACTATATCCCACCTAAGATTCCTACCAAACTCTGTGAAGCTGTTTTCAGATATTTTACATCTCTGTGTCTGTTTGTCACAAGTGAAAGGATTCTTAGCTTACCTTGATCTACTGACCAGGGCTTTCATCTTCTCCCACTCACACTATTGGCAAACAGGTGAGTGACAACGAATCCATGGGGTTTTCAGTGGGCCCTAGCATTTATCTAAGCTCCGTGTAACTCTACAATATCATGCACAGGGGTTCGTTCTTTAGGACCCAAAAGAATATAAACTAAGCTATCATTATCTTAGGAATATGAAGTATGCTTTTTGTTCACTGGTACCATAACTTTGTGAGAAATACTCAGAGCTCTAAGGTGTGGTTGACACTTTCCCCATCAGGCAACTTTTGGAGTTACCATATTTTTACCATAAATCCATTTCTAAGCAATGGCAATAATGCTGTGACAACACTGCTCAAATCCCCATTCATCAGCTTTGAATCCATTAGAGAGGGCAAGTTAAAATCTCTGTCTGATTGCGTTTGGCATAACCCTAAGTCTCTTTTATTTTTATATTTCCTCAAGTATCGTGTGGAACATTAAGACAAATTATTTCTAAATAGTAACAGAAAATGTAGTAATAAATGGCAGATAATCAAGGTGTATTTTACGGTAGCATTGTGCTAATTTTGTTACAAGTGGGCATGCAAACCCAAAGGATGTAATTCAGAGGAAACTCTATCCTGTCTATTTTTTAGGAACTTGAACAAGAAACAAAAAATGAGAGGACTGAGGGAAGTTCTGGATAAATCAGACTTCTCTCCTAATTGCAGCTGTTTGACAGGGATTAAGCTCCCATGGAAGGTGTGACCTGTGTGAACCCAGCTAGGAGAGCGACATGGTTATGCAGTTATTCAAGCTCAGACTAGTTAGTCATCTGTCAGCGATACTACAGAGAAGAAAGTCTTGCCCTTACTATGAGAGTGAACCAGACCACTTCCAGCTCCAAAACCTACAATTTTAATTTAATTACTAACTCCAGCCATCTTTTATTTTTAAAATGTTTTGTTAAAACCTCACCCTAGGATATTTTTCCATTGACTTTTAGAGAGTGTGGAAGGGAAGGGGGGAAGATGAAAGAGGTGGGGGGGAGAGAGAGATCTATATGAGAGAGACACATCAATTGGTCACCTCCCACATGCACCAGGATTAGGGCTGGGGATCGAACCTGCAACCCAGGTACATACCCCTGACTGGAAATTGAACCTGAGACCCTTTGGTACATGGGGCTGACATTCTAACCAGCGAGCCACACCGGCCAGGGCACTGACTCCAGCCATCTTTAAAAGTGACTTGGAATAATTCCGAATCTACTCATCTATTCTTTACACACTCCATCAACAGAGCTCGAGTGACCATTGCATGCCGACACTGTGCCACGGCTGGAACAGAACAGGAAATGAGAACCGGAGCACAATCTCTGCCACCCTGGAGCTTGCATTCTCTGGAAAGAAGTTCACTTACATACAAATAGACACAAGAGGTAATTGTTACTTTTATTGTTATTCTGCTACTGGTCTTGAAAAATTGGAAAGTACTGTGAAGAAAATAAGATAATGTGATAAACTGTCATTAAGTTAGGACAGTAAATCAAGAAAAAAATATATATAAGAGGTGTCAAAGAAGAGAAAGGAGTCACTTATGAAAAAATTTTCTGGAAATAATATTCCAGAAAAAATGGGAACAACAAATGCAAAGGCCTGAAGGCAAGATTACCCTTAATTACAACCAAGGAATACAAATAAGCTAAAAGGTGAGGTCAGGAGATAACCATACAAATTTACACCAGCTGGTCCCTAACGTCAGCTATACATGGATCTTTTCTTGCAGTGAGTTAGACATGCATGTCATCCAAAAACTACAGTTGATTTGAAATTATGTTGGAAATTCTGACTGAGACGCCTGACAAAGCCACAACCCTATTAGAGATCTCAGCCAACATTTTCAAAAGCTTCACTCTGGCAATCATTTGCAGACATTTAACAGGGGTGTTTAATATCCTCCCTAAAATATTGGGCAGGGAAGAGAACATTCTAGCATGTCTGCAATGTGAACCTAGTGTCTCACAATTGAAAATTGGCTGGAGCTTACCCCGCTGAAGGCTTTGCCAGCAGTCCAGCATTTAAAGCCTTGGATTTCTGTCCATTCATCTGTAGTTGTGTTTATGTCTCTCACTTAAGCAGTTTTCAACACACTTCTGTGGTTCTTTTGATATAGTGAACGTGCAGGTGTATGTCTGACTCTGCCAGGGACTGTGTCCAGATCTGGTCTTTATTGCTAAAACAGACATCTTCGAGTATTTGAATCACTGTATATGCCATATTTACTCTTGTGTAGGTAGGCCAATTTTCCTCCAGCTAAAGATATAATTTAAAATTATTTCTCCAGCGTACTCCTCTACTTTTCTCCATTGCTTATGCTAAATAATTCAGCTCACTGCTCCAAAAGTGAATGTGAGTCACCCAACCCATCTCTATTCTTTCAAAGGTCAGAACATGCAGGAAAAAAAGTCTATACCCAGCAGACCCAGAGAAAGACTCTGGCCACATCTATCACAACATATCAAAATAATTACTCCAACTAGACTAAGATTTTATTTTTATTTTGATCTAACTTCCTGAAAAAGAGACACACTATGGCAAGACTAGTTAAGCAAGGGAGTAAAAAATTCATTGCAGCTAGCCTGTTTCTAATGTCTCCTCTGCAGCCTGAGTTTTGAAACTTTGGCAATTATGAATAGGAAATGCATGTGTTACATAATGTATCTCTGGAAAAATGCCCAAGTGCTCTAAGGAGGTCTAATACTAACATTCATCTAATGAATGATATATTAGAAAAATGATTTGTGTACATCGTAATGGAAAGCATATTTTCTGAGCAAAGCTTGTGAATTGAAATGCAAAATATAACTCCATCCCCTAACCGCAGCTTCCAGCTACCACATCAACCAAGAAGATAAGTTGGTGCACCTTCACTGAATGCTGAGTGAGTGCTCTGTGTTGTGTTGCCCAGGGGAGAGCATTTTCCAAATCTCGTGCAGGTGTCTAAGAAGACTACCTAAAAGGAAAGAAACTGAATTCTTTTTTGAGCCCCTGGATGACTCTTTTCATATATAAGCTTATTTTTTAAATATTAGTTTATTTTTCAAACGCAACAAAAATCAAGCCCCCTGTTTACTCCAGGGGCTTAATTTGGTTAAACATGATATATCACATTGTGACTGGCTTCATATTTTACTCCAAAAGCCATATCATCTTTTATCTTTTATTTATAATAACCTTCATATTCATTTCTCAACTGAGGCAGGTACTTCAGGGAGGGCTGGCATTGATCTCTAATCTTTTCTCTTTTTTTGTACTGCATACTTGTTGACCCTTAAGAGATAGCACTGATGGGAGTTTTTTAAAAAAAAAAGCAAAAATCTGATATATATTTTTTTCTTTTTCTTTTTAACATGCTAAAGAGAGAATCACCTTTTGTAACCCAGTAGGTGACTTGGATTTAAATAAAATCAGCATTCCACTATTTTTTTTAAAGTGCATTTGTCTTCAGAAGAGATGGAGACTGAATTGAATATTTCATGTAGCTGACTTCTGATTATTAACAGGTGAGAGTGAGGAGAGGCTCTAAGAGAGGCTTACATGACTTAGGAGATGAGAAATTAAATGCTCTTTGCCAAGTACAAATGAATTCGTGGGTAGAACCTAGAGTCAAGGCCAAGAGATTCATAATTGCATTTTAAGGAATCTAAATCCCATTTAGCTGTCCTGAGAAGCAGCCAAAAGGAATTGCAAATCAAGGTGTACACAGAACTCAGCTGTCTGGCAAACACAGCAGCCCCGTTTCTCATGTCAGGGGCTACCCATAGGAACAGTGGAACTTGAAACTGGGAATCCCAGGGAGTCACAGCCACTTTGGGGCTGAGCCATTCAGATTAACACACACCCAAAACGCACTACAGCAAGCAGCTGAATTTACACTTTTAGATTCAAACAAAATTAACTCATGGCTCTTCACCTTCAGCTCCCATTTCGAGGTCAAGTTGCTCTCCTTAAAGCCTATTTTCTCTACAAATAGTACTCTCCTAAACAACCAGCATTCTTTCTTTTCTTTTCCAAACTCCTTGGGCTCCGCATATTTTTTGAGTCCAATCATCTGCTCCATTTCCTCATGCCCAGGAGAACATGGCTAATGTTCCCCGTGAGGCCTCAGAATCAAAGGTGCTCCATAAATGGTATCTATCCAGTGTTATTACCAGGCTGCACATAGATCTTTGGTCTTGAGTGCATATTAAGAAATACCATCATCTTTTACTGCTCCGGCATGATTATAAATTAGCACTCTTCTAAGGAAAGCCCCAGAGAGCACAAAAATGAGAGTTTTATTAAAAGTCTTTGTGATGGGAGGTAGCTAGATAATAAAGGATTGAGCATTGGATGTGGGGTCCATTAGCAGCTCTGTCGCCAGCGAGCTGCAAATATTTGAGCAAACCACTTAGTTCTCTGATCCTCAGTTTCCTCGTGTAAAATTAAGTGTCATGGGTCAACAATACCTGCAATCTTATCTATTCCTAAAACTCTTTTGCACTATTTTGTTAATGGTCCTGACTCCCTTTGTCTAGTAAGAGAGCCCTATCAGCCCAGCCGGGCATGGCTCAGTGGTTGAGCATTGACCTAGGATCCAGGCGATCAGGGTTCGATTCCCGGTCAGGGCACATGCCCGGGTTGTGGGCTGCAACCAATCAATGACTCTCTCATCATTGATGTTTCTATCTCTCTCTCTCTCCCTCTCCCTTCCTCTCTCTAAAATCAATAAAGATATATTTAAAAAAAAAAAAAGAAAAAAAGAGAGCCCTATCACATTACAGCACCATCTCCCTCTCAGACTGGATTTCCAGAACGGTGGTGGAAGGCCCTTACGGGGTTAATTTGCTTAGCTTTTGGTTTAGATTCCTCAGGCACATTGTGTCCAGCCTTAATATTTTACACTGTAAGCCATATCATCTTTTATCTTTTATTTATAGTGATCCTCATATTAATTTCTCAATAGCAGCTGGTGCAGCAGGAGGGACAAGTCATTGATCTTCCAATTTATCCGCTACTCTTACATATCCTGAGGTCGAGGCAGCCTGGAGAGATTGATGGAGCACTGGCACCCGCCCAGCAGCTGTGTGTTCCTCATGCATGAAAATCAACCACAGGAAACCGAAATTCGACAATTGGCAGCAATATCAACCACCTCGGTAATAAATATAACAGGGCGTTCTTTAATAATTGAATGGGTGTCTGGGACTCCGTAATGAAAAAGCTCCTATGTGAGAGGTACCAGTGGAGCTTTGGGCTGATGGGGAGCTGGTTCATTTTGGGAAGCTGTTTGCAGATGTCAGCCTCAGACATTCTTATTTCTTGATTCTCGAGCAAGTCATAATACAGAGTAAAAAAAACTCCCTTCATTTTCTGTAAAACCAAATAACTTTTATGAAAAACTTCTTAATTCTGCAAGAAAAACAACAGATCCTCAGATCATGTGATTGCCCAACAATGTAAAAGGAAATGGTCCTTGAGCCACATACACTGCATTAGTCACAGGTACCAGGTAAGGACAAACCACTAATTAAAGGTCTTCACTCCTTGTCATGGCTGAGCAATGGCTTCCAACAGGCCGAGGTGTAGTCTCAGTTGACTTGAGCCCCCCTGACCCTAGTTTAACCCTGAGCTAGTTACCTTCCCCCTGCTGCCAGCTCCTCTGCTAACCTTTCCTGCTTAAGCTCAGGTGTTGCAGACTGATTTGATTGTAAGCTTTGTGTCTCTCTGGATTAAAACCCACCAGCTGAGGCTTAGCTCTCTCTTTTATCGTCTGGGGCTGAGAAAACAAATGCTAAATGTGGAAGCAGAATTTCCTGTTAGGCCACACATATGACGCTGTGGTGGCAGGAGAGCAAAAGAGCCCACAGGTGCCCCCGATGTGGAACTGCACCGAAGCAAAGCCTCCCCATCACCAGCCTGTTAAAAATATTTTGTCCCCTTGGTTATTACTCAGCATGCAGACTGTACAGACACACTTATTATCTCTGCATTTTTTTTTATAAAAGAGTGACTAATAACGCCCTCCAGGGATAAACTGGGGTGTCAAGCTGCTCAGAAATTTCAGGCACAGAATTGCCAGGAAACTATTTACTTCTAACAAAACAAGCTACGGAGATTTGGAGTGTACATGGGGTTTGAGCGATGTTATGATTTTCACAGATAGAGCTCACAAAGGGCTCTGCCCAGTGCGCACTTTATCTTTCTCTGATGAGCACAGGCTGAGTCAATCCTTTCGAGCGTTGAAATCACCATAAATATATCAAATGACTTAATCTCATACAGGACCACTGTCTAATATAAATACACAGACAATAAAAATGTTTAATTTCCCCAAAAGGATTTCACAATCCATACGTGTTTTTTTACCTTGTTTCTCTCTGTTCCTTCCATTTAAATCCTATTTTCTCCTTTTGTTCTCTAATCAGGCTTTATTGCAGAGTTATTTATAGGTATTAAAAAAGAAAAATTCAAGTGGAAATGCTCCTAGATGAAAAGAAAGACAAATAAAATGTAATATCTTGTGCTAAACAGATCAGACTCACTGAAAATGATGAGCATATTTTCTGGATGGCACTTCACTCAATGTGATAGAAATAAGAGTAAGAGTAACAGCAACAAATTACTGGTAATTATACTGTGTGTTTACAGAACACATAGCCATTTCACAATATTTATAAGTGCACTTTTTCACTTGACCTTCAAAATAATCTATACGGTAGGCAGGGTGCTGTTCTCATTCCCATTTTATAGGTGAGCAAACTAAATTTCAGAGATATTAAGCGATTCACCCAGCTAAGAAGCCTGAAAATTAGTCCAGCTTCTTCCGTATGACTTGATGAAGCATATTATAAAGTAACAATAGTGACAATCAAGAAAGAAATCAAGAACAACATGTTCCCAGAAATCTCCTGGTAAGAGGAATTTGGAAGTAGCTATTGTTGCATGAAGGTTATTAGAGACCAAACTAGAATTTGGGGCTCAGTAAAATGTGTCAATCTGGGCGGGAGAGGGGTAAATGTAGGTCATTTCAAAACTGGAATCTGTAAGATATAATACAATTTGACATTTGCCTGAAAATAATTCAGATTTAGGGAAGTAAAGGGCTGATATGTCTTGCAACTCTTTAAAAACATATATTCCCTAGAGAAGTATCCTGCAGTTCCCTAACTATATGTCATAGGCTTAGCTGAAGAGTTTATGCGAACTATCTCTTTGGCTGCTCTCAGCTAAAATATTACTTCCTATGAGACAAGAATGTTGCAACATAGGACTATTTTAAGGACACAGAGTTCTGGAGAATTTGGGGCCCAGCCACAGGCAAATCACTTAACAATAAGCACATGAGGAGCGACACTGCAGTAAGGAGGGTCAGGATAATTGATGTCTGTTACTGCATATGAAGGCAGCTTTATCCAGGAAATGGGTGCTTTCCAGCTGTAACTCTCCCTGTCTCCTGATCACTCTGGCTGGGAATCTGTGTGACTCTCCAAGCGCCTACTCAACGCTGGCTGCGCGGTAGAACTCGGAGGCCCTCACAGGCTCCGAGGCCCTCGAGAGGGCAACTTGGTACAAGACTTGTACAAACCTTCTCTCTGCCTTAAGAATCAGGATTATCAGATGAGTGATTTAGGCAGCCAGAGGATCCTGCTCAGTAAAAGTTCAATCATGTCAGCCCATCTTTGAAGAGTCACCAGCAAAAATATATAAAATGGTCGGATGCAAGTGTGTAAGCAGCCTGAGCCACTGCACACAATAATCTTTAGTTGAATTGCAGGCCCTCCCGTAAGATGCTACCAAATGAACACAGCTTAAATATGCCAAAGTGCATCAAGCGGCATAGAGGAGTCAAAAGGAGAAAGTCATCATCCAAATTGGAATGATTAAAAACAAACTTCACGTGTTTTTAAAATAGCCAAGTAGTCCTTGAAGAAGAAAAAAAAAAGAATGACAAGGCAGAACAGCAAGAAAGAGCATCTACCAGTGCTAAGAATATGAATAGGAACCTGCATCACTGGTTATTTAAGCATTCAGGAAATTTTCTTTGCTTTATCTGCACAAAAAGCTACCTGACATAAATCCCAGAACTGCTGAGAAACATGCTTGTCAAACCTCCGCAATAGCTTGGGACGTCGTTATATAAACTTTGGGAGACTATTAAACTTGAAGTAGAAAGCCCTTTGAAAGTAGATGTTCTTATCGGTCTTGGCGTATTCATCCCCTGTAGGAGACTTGTGATTCAAAGAACATTAATAATATTTTTTTAAGCAGTTGAGAAAACATAGCACTTCAAAAAGCTTAAATCTGGAAGCATTTCAAATACGAGGTTTGGGATTACTGGTATGGCTTCCTAATCTCCCAATTATTTGAGAATGAGGGCACTTTTATGCATCTCGCTTTTTGGAATCACTGGAAATATCAATTAAACATAACAAATTAAGAGAATCTCCCTTGAGATGTGAGAGCATATTATACATGGTGGCCTTCTGTTAGTGGTTAACAATTTGTCTCTAATCAAATCCAGAGAAGCTTCCTAAATCCAAGTAATGTGATGGCAAAAATTTAGGATTCATTTAAGCATTTGCATCCTACAATCATTAGAACTGCACATATCTTTTGAGCAATGATGATTTCTGTGTGTGAGTTATATTTACCAAAATGATATCAACAAAAATCTCTGAACTTCCATATGGATCTTCCAAATTTCTTCCACTCCTACTCCTGCTATGGTTGCACAGTTTCCGACACTTGGTGTGGTCAGGCTTTATCATTTTAGATATTCCATAGGTGTATAGTGGCATCTCCTGTGGTCTTAATTTTCATATAGCTAATAGCTGATTAAGTTGAGCAACTTCATGTGCTTATTTGTCATCCCTATGTCTCCTTGGTGAAATCTCTGTTAAAATATCCTGCCTGTTTTTAATTTTAAAAACATTTTCTAGTCATAAAGTGTTGAGATTTCTTTGTGTTACAGACACAAATCTTTTTGGATATATGATTTGCAAATATTTTCTTCCAATCTGTAGCTTTCCTTTCATTATCTTCATAATGTCTTTTAAAGAGAAGTTTTAGATTTTGATGAAACCAATCTAGTTTATCATTTTTCTTTTATGACTCTTGTTTATGATGTCATCTCTAGGAAATGTTTGCCTAATCCAAGATCACAAAGATGTTTTCTTTTTTTAAATTATTAAATGTATTGGAGTAACATTCATTAAAAACATTATATAATTGTCCCATGTTTCCATAAAGAAGTTTTATAGATTTATGACCTATTTTGAGTTAATTTTTTATACGACACAAAGATTAAAGTTCATCCTTTTACATATGGCTACCAATGAACAATACCCACACACTATGAGCTTCTAGCACAATTTGTCAAAAATAAAACTATCCTTTCTCCACTGAAATGGCTTTGTACCTTTACTGAAAATCAATTGTCTCTGTATGTGTAGATCTAATTCTGGGATCTACCTTCTGTTCAACTGACCTATTGTATCTGACTCTTGGTTATGTTTTTTCCCTGATTTCTTTTCAGTGGTTCATGTAAATAGATCCCCAGTAATATAGCTTCACTGTTTTACTGTACATACCTAAGTATATCTAAAATGTATTTTATAAATCAATGGAACTTGGACTCAAACTAAGGTTACTTCCAAAAGGTACATTTAAAATGTTGAGATATAAAAACTATGTGTTCCACAGCTTTCTAAACTCAATCAAATTCATGTTAATCTGGCCCAAAAGGCTGTTTTGCATATGCATGGACTGTAGTGTATGGGAAGTATGTAAGGGATGTGTGTGGTCTTTCCTAAAGGATTATTATAGGAGACAAAGGAAAAACGAAAAAAACATACCCACAAATACTTAAATACCAAATGTTAAAATAAAAAAACATATTTCTACAAGTGTTTTTAAATTTTTTACATTGACATAAATACGCAAATTATTATCAAACAAAAATTTAGACAATATTTCAAAATGCTTTTATTTGCCAAATGTACTGAATAATGTAGGAATAGTATAGAAGAGTTTTCTGGAGCCAGCTTGTCTTTTCTTTCTTATCTCCACTGGGTGACTGGTTGTATTTTGTTCAGTGTATTGTACACGTGGGTGTGAATAAGATGGAACTTGTCTCAGAAAGAGAAATGAGCAAAAAGTATATGTTGTCAACTTGTCTAAAACATTTTTCATGTTCTGACTCATTTTTCTTTATATTGGCATTTAAGAAACTTTGTTTTTTTTAATTTGACTATTATAAAACCCTTGATAATTTCACTAAAATCCCATGAAAATACTATAAACAACTGTAATGGAAAGTGAAAAGATGATGATAGAAATCAGCACTATGAGAGTTCTTGTCAGTGTTCTTTGTGACTTGTAATAGTCAAAAATGCCATATTAACTTGACTTTTTGACCTTTAGTCTTTACTTTGGTGGAAGAAGTTCTTTTGAGAAGCAATTTCTTTCTCTTTATTTCTTTGCACTTAAAAATAATTAATGGCCATACTTCAATAGGCTCACCTTAGAATGGTGCAGAAGAAAGACAGTCATGCAAACTATTCATAAATCTATGGGCTCACAAAAATGTAAAGGCTCAATCTTTGCATATTGTGGAATGTAGCTTCAATTCCTAGAGATAAATGGAAACGTACGTGAACTGATGTTGTATTCTAGACATGGTTAGATTGGGGTGGGGTGGACAAGGGCTATAAAACATAGTTCTTGTATATCAGAGGTGTACAATTTAGTTGGGGAGAGGGCACTTTCAGTGACTCAGTGAGGATGAGTCTGATGCAGGTGGGCCAACTGTCACACTTTGATAAAATTTGCTCTAAGACATCCTACTCTTCTTCTACTAAAATCTTTAATTAAGTGTCGAATAAATTCAAATATCAGGTTCAAAGTCTACTTTAGCAATTTTCCCAGGAGTGCTAATAACTGACACTTTAGTATGATTCCTACGCAGTAAACCAGAGTTCTTGAGTTTGACAAGCATATTGACCTCCTATAAAAGCTCACCAATTAAACCTTGCATGCTAAGTTTCAAAAGATTGAGGTAAGTAATAAGTCGCATTCAATTTCAGATGTGGGGAAAAAAAGAGGTTCAGCTTAAGTAGAAGATTTTGTTGAATTCTCCAAAGGGTAAACAGTAAAAACCACACTACCCTACTCAGACTCTAAATAGTTGAGAATTAAGATGAAAGCCTAAAGATGAAGGTCAAAATGTCACCTAGATTTAAAGACACTTATAGGCTGAAGGTGAAATGACTGGAAAAGATATTCCAAAGAAAGAATAAGCGGGGGGGTGGGGTGGGGGGGGTGGCGGCATACTTACACCACACAACATAGATTTGAGTCAAAAATTGTGACAAAGAATATAATGGTAAAAGGGCCAATCCACCAAGAAGATCTAGCAATTATAAATATACACGCACTCAACACCAGAACACCCAAATGAGGCATGTATTGACAAAATCGAGGGAGAAATAGCAACAAAATAATAGTAGGAGATTTCAATACCCCACTTTCAATAATATATCAGACAAACAGAAGATCAATAAGGAAACAGACCACTTAAACACCACTGTAGACTAAAAAGAGACCTAAAAGAACATTCTACCCAAGAGCAGCAGAACACACATTCTTCTCAAGTACACATGGGGCACATTCTTCAGAACAGATCACATGTTAGCTCACAAAACAAGTTCTAACCAATTTAAGAAGATTGAAAGAAGATACCAAGTGGAATGAAACTAGAAGTTTCTGACCACAGTGGAATGAAACTAGAAGTCAGTAGCAGAAGGAAAACTGGAAAAACCATAGTGTGTGAAAATTAAAACACTCTTGAACAGCCAACAGGTCAAAAGTTGTACCTGAGAAGCAAGCTAAGGTAGGCGGCTGCCTGAGACTATTCTGCCCTACTCTTCCTGCATACTCTAAACTCAAGTGCCAGGTAAAGATCTCTGTATACTAAAGATCCTTCTGGTGCCTTCTTCATTCTGCTCCAGTCATTTGCCCAGGCACCTGCAACTCTCTGAGGTCCCCTTTCTTTTAAGCCAGACCTTAAGTGGATCTACAGGAACAGCTACTCTCCTATAATCAGCAATTATCAGCCAAACACAAAGTATCTTATGGTTCGTGTAGTGGGTTGAATGGTGTCCACAAAAGGATATGTCCAGGAAACTGTAAAAAAAAAAAACCCAACAAACTACACATTTACAATGTAAAACAAATCAGAAACGACTTTAACACTGATTTACTCTTAGTGCTAATAGCTAATCAGGAACCTTGTGCAAAAACATCTTGATTAGCTGCTAATAAAACTCTGGAAGCAGTTCCCTCCACTTGCTTTAAAGAGAGGATACAGGTCTGCATGCTTCAGGATGTTCTCACCAAAAACACACACAATTTCTTTACTATTCCACCCAAGTATGGCCTGTGGTCTAGCTCTACCCTCATACCTGCTTTTCTTAGGAATATGTACATAGCTATTTTAAATTTATTCAAATTTCAGTGGCATAGCTAACCACTGCACATCAAGTAAAATGCTAAGGAAACATCAATAGATGAAAAAAGGCAGTCCCAGGCCTCAAGGGATATTGCATAGGAGGAAACAGACATATGTAAAAAATATATAATAACTATAAAGTGTGACAAGTACAACAATCAAGCAATGTAAAAATACAAAGTACAGGTAAATGTAAAATTACTTATTTGATATTAAAAACCTGAGATAACTAGTTTTCAATTTTGAGGAAATTTGTTTCACAATGATTATATTTCATCTGCAGCTCAATACCCCCATCCTGACTCACTGAGTTTCTTTCTTATGTGAGAATATAAAAGCCTGAACGTGCTCTCTAGGAAAAGGCTTATCTGGCATAAATTTCAGATAGCAAGGAGAAAAGCTCGAGAGGTTCAGAACTTTAGTTCAGAGAAGCATCCAGAAGTTCAGATGATTATCTGGCATTAATACAACTTGCTTGACATGAAAATAGAGCTGTAAATCTCAAAGATTAGATGATCTTTTAAGAATTTCAAAACCTCCTGCTATTAATTGGAAATCTTATGAGACTAACTCTCTTTAAAACACTGATAATATGCTTTAAAGCTTAATGTTCAGCAGCCTATGTTTTGGCTAAGTGAAGCTCAGAAGGAAAGGAAACATATCTTAGTTCCATCTACTTTGGAGCCTCTGGTGGAATCATCTACTTCTGCTGTGCTCTGTCATCTTATCATCTGGAAAAACATCTTATCATCTCAAAACATAGTTACAGAGATGTTTCACAGCTTCATGTGTCATTGTTTTCATTTGTTTAAGAATACTTATAACATCTCAACTATTACTGCATTAACTCTGTGTGAATTACAATGGATTGTTGGTAAGCAAGACAACATTAGTGAGTGTTCAACCACCAGTTGTTTATTGTCACTACTAGAAATTCCATACAATGCCATACAAATTGATACGACTGGAGATTGGAGCTTTACAAATTTTTTAATTTGAAGTAATCATATCTGGCAACTACAAACTGCTATTATTATTAAAATATTTTTATTAACTGTAATCTAATTATTTAAAAAATACTTTGCCTTGACAAATTGTCTCAACATGCTTGCTTCTGCTGAGCCAAATTATCTCAGAGTAACCTAATGCTATTTTGCCTTATAAGGAGAAGATAATATTCTATGTCTCAAAAAAACATATTGTTCATCTATTTCCACTTGACAGGAAAAATCAGGAGGTGGATTTCCATGGGATAGCCCTGTATATGTTCCCTTTATTGTCCTGAAGCCCTAAGATGAATCATATGTTTAATGAAATATTTTCTCTTTGGGGGAAAAAGATGGGAATATATGACTATAATTTATTGTTTTCAAATAAGTCTGACATTTGATCATGTTTTTCAGAGTTCCTATAAAAAATCTTTGTTCCAAATTTGTATCAGCTTGCTATTTTTGTTCAAACAAAGAAAACCAAGAGATTGTTCCTTACTGAACTCTCCTCTAATGACATCAAAGAATTATGGTTAAATGTCATAACTGTAAATCATTTCTGCTCTGGAGAGGTTAGAAAGGGCTTATAATATTTCTTCTTTTTTCAAACAGAATTTGGATTTCAGCAAAACCTTTTGTGTCCTCTCAACCTCAAAGTTTCTGGGGGATGAAAGTCCAAATTTGCTCTGATATACTATCAAAAGAATCTCATGGACAGAGGGCTAAAACTAATTTTGTAATAGATGAATTACGTCCAGTTCTATTTTAAATAGATTTTTTAACCAAAAATATATATTCAAATATTTTTACTGATCTATATGATTCTTGGTTCTGAAACTCTTGCATGTCAAATGTATGACACACAATAGCAGTCCCATAAAAGAGAAAACACTGCAATAAAGTGAGAAAAAACAAGATTCAAACTAGAGAAAGCCATCTGCAGGTTAACGTTTTTCATATCTTTCTTGTCATGTTGAAGCTTCTAGCTCCTGGACAATAATATATGTTTCTCTTGTCCTGGATACCCAAGGGTATGTCTCCTCTCTTAGACATGTGATATCTAGAGTTACATTTAGGTGCCAATAACGTGTGCTGAGGAGTGGATCCAGTTGGCATGCTCACAATGATCAAATTGTGTTGATCTTACTTTAATCCAGAACATTGCTCCATTATTAACTTGCAATAAATGAAGCATTTGCTTTCTAGACATGAATGAGATTCCTTACTAGACATATTCAAGGAAAGTTAGATAAACTGGCTTCTAATCCATATGGAATAACCCACTGTGAATTTCTTTCAGGAAAATCACAAATCAAAATATATCCACCCAGTTGGCACCCAAACCATCCCTCAGCCCACCATAGGGAACCCTGATGGTCAGCAGAAGAGAACCTCTCTCCCAGTGCTCCTGTTCACACAGTAGTACCCCTTATGGGCTCTACAGTCACCTCTGCTCCAGTAGACAGCACCACTACAAACTTCAACCCTGCCATTGATACTGAGGCTATGGACACCACTCCTCCTTCCCAGGCTGTCACTTTCCACTCTCCCCCTGTCTCCAGGGAGAATCACTCTCCATTGTCCATGGCACTTCCTAATTCTGAGAACACACCACCCAGTGCCAGCATTCCCTTGGTGGAAGAATCCACTCACTTACCTAAAAAATTAGTCAGCAGAGGGACCCAAGTTTCCACCCCTCCCTTGGACACAGAAATCACCTCTCAGCCAACTTCTGGGGCCAATGATAAGGCAGTAGCCTAAAAACTCTTTAGTTTTGGGAAAGCATGAACTATAGGCCTAACTTCTCCTGCAGTCCAGCCAACCAAAGGCAGCATAATGCACTCAGGTAGTGCAGGTTTGTAATTGCCAGATTCTACATTTGACACCACTGTCAACCCCCAGCTGGCCTTTGGTGACAATCCAGGTATTCTTCCCATTGACATATCCACTATTGCTGGTGTTGGAATTGCCACCAGGATGCCTAACTCTGGGGACAGTAGCTCATGGTTTGTCAGTATATCTCTAGGCTCCCAGGGATGGTGAAAGCTATGGGGCGGGATGTCCACCCCAGGCCCCACTCATTCAGTCAGCCAGCGTGAACACTAACCCCTCCAATCATAGGAATGGTGTTATCCCCTCCCATCACCACACCAGCTGAGTTACGGACAGGTGGGCTCCAGGTGATTGGAATTAAGGTGGTGTATCCAAGCAGTGTATCTAAGCCTGTGTTGACTCCTGAAATCTTGTTTCAAGTATAAGGGATGATAATTCAGGAGAAAGTAAGGTCCAGAGGAGGGGAAAAAAGGGGTGGCTCACTCTTGCCTCCATGCCTCTTTCTTCCCTCCTACTACTCTGACCCCAGTGGGGGTTAGGTAATCTCTGATGTGTCATAGGAAACCACACTTAGTTTAGTTTTTGAATATTTTTTAAATTTTTGTGTGTGTGTCTTTTTATTTAATTTAGACTTAGGCCAGTTATTCTCACACACTTCACCCAGAAAGGATGAACTTGGCACCTAAGTTCTTGAGTTTGAATGAACAAAGTAAGAAAGAGCTCATGCCTGCTCTGTCATTATTGAAAATTTAAGTTTACTTAGAATTTACTATGCTGCTTTAATATATCAGAAAAGGTTCTCTTTAATAACTGGCCTGGCTCTTATCTAAACCACTAACATTAATTCATACAAGTTAAAATTCCACCGAGTTCTGGCTGACCCTAGAGTATACGGAGGTTTGAGATTGTGGGAAGAGTGAAGCTGGGTTTTCAGGTTAAACAGGATAAGCTTCACTGGGAAGGTGGGATCTGAATAGTCTAGAGAGAGGCAACTGAGTCAGATATCTTAGGAAAAATCATTCCAGATAATGGGAATAATCACTGCAAAGGCTCAGAAAAGAATACCTGGTGTGTCCTCGGGAGCAGTTAGGAAACAAATGTAGCTGGAGTAGAGTCAAGTAGGAGGGAAGAGAGGGCAGAGAAAAATGTGAGTTGGATTCTCTGCACCGCCATTTATTGGCTGCATAATCACATATGACTCACCTTCCAAGTATCTTAGCAAACTCTGTGCTTTTTCTGTGACCTGTTTACGTGGCAAGGTTTTTGAAAGGTTAAAATAAAATGAGGTAAGTAGGTATGTAGGTAGGTATATAGGTATGTAGGGGGGTAGACAGAATTCAGATGCTGAAGCCCTAACCCCCCAACATGGTGGTATTTGGAGATGGGCCCTTTGGGAGGTAATTATGTTGAGAAGAGATCATGAGGGTGGAGTTGCCATGATGGAGTTAGTGCTGTTAAAAAAGAGGAAGAGACACAAGAACGTTCTCCCTCTGCCATGTGAGGTTATAACAAGAAGGTGGCTATGCACAAGCCAAAACAAGGAACCTCACTAGGAAAGGAATCTGCCTTAATCTTGGACTTTGCAGCCTCCAGAGCTGTGAGAAATAAATGTCTGTTGTTTAAGCCACCCAGGCTATGATCTTTTTTATAGAAGCCTGAACAGACTAAAACAGGTAGATAGATAGGTAATAGATAGATTAGATAGATAGGTAGATGATAGATGATAGATAGATGATGATGATAGATAGATAGATGATAGATAGATAGATAGATGATAGATAGATGATAGATAGATAGATGATAGATAGATAGATAGATAGATAGATAGATAGATAGATAGATAGATAGATAGATAGACAGATGATAGATAGACAGAGAGTTAGAGAGAGATGATAGATTAGATTAGATAGATAGATAGATAGATAGATAGATGATAGATAGATAGATAGATAGATAGATAGATAGATAGATAGATAGATAGATAGATAGAGATAGATGATAGATAGATAGGTAGATAGATGATAGATAGATAGATAGATAGATAGATAGATAGATAGATAGATAGATAGATAGATAGATGATAGATAGATGATGATAGATAGATAGATAGATGATAGATGATAGATAGATAGATAGATAGATAGATAGATAGATAGATAGATGATAGATAGATAGATAGATAGATAGATAGATAGATAGATAGATAGATAGATGATGATAGATAGATGATGATAGATAGAGATAGATGATGATAGATAGATATAGATAGATGATAGAGATAGATTAGATAGATAGATAGATAGATGATAGATGATAGATAGATAGATAGATAGATAGATGATAGATAGATGATAGATAGATGATAGATAGATGATAGAGATAGATGATAGCTAGATAGATAGATAGATAGATGATAGATAGATGATAGATTAGATAGATAGATAGATAGATAGATAGATAGATAGATAGATAGATAGATAGATGATAGATGATAGATAGATAGATGATAGATAGATAGATGATAGATAGATAGATGATAGATAGATAGATAGATAGATAGATAGATAGATAGATAGATAGATAGATAGATGATAGATAGACAGATGATAGATAGACAGAAAGCTAGATGGATGAATAGATGATAAGAACATTGATATATCAATGGTGGATGGAGGTAGAACATATACATATATGGGTGATTAATGAGTTCCTTACACACAGTGCTTTGATTACTTTCACTAGGCAATTCAAATAGGTGATCCCCATTTTAATGGAAGCAAAAAAGTCTTTGCCTTTCTAAAGTAAACACATGGAAAACTATGATAACTGAGCCTAAAAATGCACAGCACTGAGTCTAGTGCAACATTGATGAGATTAGCCCTGTAAAAATAAAGAACACCATCACACAGAGCTGTGGCTGCTCCAGACACCCTGCTGGTGACTCATTTGCTCTAAGTTGTTTATTACAGTTCCAGAGGATCAAAGCTCCTGCTCCCTGGTTTCGGAGAATTGAGAATTGCCTGCCCTTTGTAGTCAGGACTGCTTCACAGAAGCAGGTTTCAAATCTGGTTTGCTCCTAATAGTAGTTTTGTATCTTTGCTTTGCATGCCTGGCAATGTTGCCAGGGACACATTCTATTTTTTTTTTTTTTTTTTAGTATAGCAAGGCAATTTATTAAGGAAGCAAAGCAAGCAAATTTATTAAGAAAGTACGGCAAGCAAATTTAAAAAAAAAAAAAATACACATCGGGCAACTCAGATGGTTTGAGTGTGCCATCTACAATTCAAGGGGTTTTATACTCTTCTGTCAGGGACATATCCTTAAAATTCATAATTGACTTTTTTTTTAAAGGCCTTCAAGCTAAAATAATGATCCTGATAAAGCAAATATTTAACAAACATGTCAGAGATGTAAAGATGATTTTTTATTTCATGTTTTGATGCATTTACCCACTTGAAGTTATTTATAAATGAACAGAAATATTATTTCATATTTTATGAAAATACTACATGAACATGATAGCAACCCAAATAATACTGAAATTCAACACTTCTCACCCCAATCCCTCTCTCCAGAGAAAGTTTTTACTACCTCTGTTGACCTCCATAAGCATAAACATTATGCTTCTCCTGCTGTATTAACACATATCCGCTTCAGACAACATTTGTACCACACTGACCGGGGGAGGAAGGGAAACTCTCACTCCTGCTTTTCCTCCCTCTTCCTTTCCTATATGTCATATTCACTTTATTACTTTTGCTGCTCCTCCTAGGTAACTTCGTATCATTTTGCTGCGTTTATTGATAAGGGAAGTGGTAGCATAGCGACTAACAGCGCTGAGCCTGGGCCTGGAGACAAAGCACCTGGGCTGGATCCTGTTCTTTAGTTCAGGAGCTCCATAACCTTCCTGAGCATCTGTTTCCTCATCTGTAAACCAGGCAAATGAAATGCCTGCCTTAAAGGGTTGCTCGTGATAATGCAAATAATAATGCATTTGCAGCTGTTGGTGGCTAACACACAGGAGCTTTCAGGAAGTATTAGCTGTTATTATTTATTTCTGGTTTTATCAAGTTGTACCTCAGTCTCATGAATCTCTCTGTGCAGGAGACTGTGCCTCACAGTTCCTCTGCCTTCCCTTTCCCCTTGTACAACTCAACTTCTGTCAATAACATGCTTGCTTTTGTTTGTGCTGTTAACATTTACATTTTGTCGTGCCATTACAGCAAAGTTCCTTTGTTTTAAATCCATAGTAAGTTTGACATCAAAACATCTCGTGTTTTATCCACAGGTTGGTGCTAAGGGTTGAAAACCAGTAAATTGCATTGACGCATTCAGTATTGCTCAGCCCAGGGGATAAGACTGTATTTCCTGCTTTGTAGGTAGAGTGACTTACTTCTGTCTTTCACATGATTTGTTAGAATCATGCTATATTTAACTTACTTTCTACTTCAACTATTATTTTATCATATAGATTTCATTGCTTTTCC
This sequence comes from Miniopterus schreibersii, assembly GCF_964146895.1. NCBI lineage: Eukaryota > Metazoa > Chordata > Mammalia > Chiroptera > Miniopteridae > Miniopterus > Miniopterus schreibersii. The sequence continues at coordinate 33,279,211 of NC_138111.1, forward strand.
TTAATTACGATGCAGATAGTCCACATTCCCTATTGTGCCAAGTCCTGGTCTAGACCTTAAGGGAGAGCGCACCAAAGGCCCCATATACCTCATAAGATTAAAAATCCTGTATTGCTGTATTGGGCCAAAAACTCTGATTAGAAATAAGGAAGGGATTTTCCCCACATATAGTTCTCTGAATTAGAAGGTGGCTTGTGGAAAATTTGAGAATTTCATACTCATGGGTGCATTTATTTCTTGCCCTAAGTATTTTCATTTTAAAGATCTGCAAACTGCCCCCGACTCCAATGAGCCTGCCGCTCCCTGACCCAGTCACTGCTGTGATCCCGGGGTGATGTGATGTAATCAGGCCACCTAAGTGGCAGCTCAGCCTTTACCTGAGGCAGGGCTGGGAACGGTCCTCTCAAGTGGTCCCAGGACAGGAACGCTGCCTTCAGATGACCCTTCCAGATAGGAAAACTGAAGTCTGTGGAATCAAACAAATGCCGAGAACCATAACATGGATCTCAGATTTGTCCAAGGCTGGGGTCGGGGGAAGGGAAGAAAAACAAAAAGAAAATCACACCTGGAAAATTGTCTCTCTGAGGTAAATAGTACCTTTGTTTTAAGTCCATGCAAAGTCTGATATCACAGGCTTTCTTAGAAGTTGGTTTTGATACGATGGAGGAGAAATGAAAGTTGGTTAGCAAAGAGATGGGGGGTGATGGGAGAGGGTTGAAAGACAAGCTGGGTCAACTTCTAATTTGTCGGTGGACTAACCCAGGGTGTTGTATAGAAATTTAAAAACACTGATGTGGTAAAACGCCTAAGTTAGCCACATAGACAATCGCTCAAATATATCTTCTGTTCACAAATAGAGTTTTGTTTCCTTTGACACAGAAGTTTACTGATTTCACCAAATACATACCTCAAAATTATGACAGAAAGGTAAGTTATATGCTGGAAATTTGTATTTATTATTAACAAATACATTTGTAGTGCTTACACTATGACAAGTATTATTCTAAGTGCTTAGCAAATATTAGCTCACTTAATCCTCATAATAACAGCCATATAGTTAGCCACTGTTATATCCACTTTTTTGGAAACTGAGGCACAAAGAGGTTAAATAGCTTGACCAATGTTACAAAGTAGGTGGCAAAAAGCTGGGATTTAGAACCAGACCCTCTAGACTTTTATCTCATTGCTGTGTCACCTTATAATAAGCTGTGCTTAGGGAAAGAATTGACAGGAATCTGAACTAAAGGCAGAAAGGAGAAAGGAGAAAATGACTGACCCCGGAAACTGGGGAGAATTTAATTTCAGAAATTTCTGGTGATGAGACTTAGAAGTAATAACAAGAACCTGGTTGAAATAGAGGGTGGGTAAAAAGTAGGTTTACAGTTGTGAGTACGTGAAACACAGAGCTTATTCTTATTTTTATTTACTAAGTACTATATTATTTTCCATAGGAACAACTGTGAACCTACTTTTGCTCCACACTGTATTAACTTGGGGTAGCACCTAAACCCATTAAGAAATGACTTTGTTTTCTTTAAAATTCATAAAGACCAGTTAGATGAAAAAAAAGTGATAAAAAAACAAACAAACAAGCAACAACAAAAAGAAGCTATCAACACAAAGGTGGCAGAGGCCTTTCTGAAGCCATCCCAGAGGGCAGAGAAAGAGCTGGGGGCAGATGCCAGATACTCTGGCCTGAATGCATCCTGTCCGGTCCTGATTAAACACCTATTCAGAGGGATTGTGACTCATTGCCCAGCACCTGAGACCTTACACCCCAGCTTCAAGATGAAAATTAACTGAAGGATCACAGATACTTGAACTCATCACTAATCCATAAGTGGCTCTCCCCACCGGTTGGAGGAGAGAACTTGGCACTTCTACAATCTTTTCTGCTAGAGAAAGAGCAGGGCAGCCTCTGCCCCTCTGGCTGTGACCTACTGTGCTTTGCAAAGGTGATTTGGCAAGTGCAGCTGCAAACCCATCTCCAATATCACACGTCGATGGAAAATTCCAGTCAGGTTTCAGACCCAGTCACAGTAAATTTTCCTGAGGATCAGTAATGATTTGCTGAGGACCAGCGATGCTCTCCGTATGCTGGCTGACAAGGGCATGATCTCTGTACTTACTATACTCCATTTGTCAGCATCTTTCTGAAACAGTTGTCCCCAGGATTCCTAAGGAATACATGAGGTATTTTGGTGCAATTTCAGGAGCTGTTCCTACCTGTACCCTCTCATTTCCTAATCAACATTTCCCAGTGGAGACTCTACGTAATGCAGCTGCGTGGGTTATCAGAGGCACTCTTTCCCACTCTGCTTCACTTGAATCTCTTACTCCTTTAAGGTTCACATACGTGGCATCTGATATTTCCCACCATGGCAATTTTCAGGAGTTGGGGCTACAAACGTAATTGGCAAGTTCATTACCCTTTCCATTTCTTTCCCTCTGGGTTGTTTAAGAGTGATTTGCTAGAGACTGTGTGTTTCAAAGTTTCGCAAAGCTCAATGGTGCAGAGACAATATTGGAATTCTGCCCCGGAGTAACAGACATCCTGTTAATTGTCCTCCTCTTAGAGAGCAGAAGACATCCATCTTTCACACCGTTCCTAAAGGTTGCTCTAAGTGCATGGCAAAGGATCTGGGTGAGAGCAGTAATCCTCCACCTTTTCTGTTGGAAGGTGCTTTGCATTCCATAAAATGAAGTCCGCACTATATCAGAAATTTAGTTTAACCTCTCATCTTTTGATTCATGAGGTTTGACTCACTATTTCCCTTCCGCATACTATTGTGGGGAGAGGGAATTGTTGGCCAAATCCTTGGTCAGATGTTTTTACTGTATTTCCTAGTTTGTCATTTATCTTTTAATTCTGTTTAGATTTCCTTTTGCTGTGTAAGGCATGGCAAAGGACACGTCAAATCCACTGTCTTTCTCTGTATGATACCTGTTTCATATTCTGCTTAGGGAAAGACTTCCTCATAACAAGAATATAATTTCTCATCCCACTTACAGGCTTCTAGGTACTTTTTTCTTACAATGGAGTATTACCAAATGTATGCTATACAAGGAATCCCTGCTCTGTACAGGTCACCTGTGCATGAATTTCAGTTTCCACACTTTAGCAAATAATCCCACTCCTCGAACAACACAAGTCAAACCTCAGTTACCATCATATATTAACTGTGAGAAAGTGCACAAAGCACAAACTTCACAGCTAGTTCAGTCTACAAATTACCACACAAATAACAGGTGTACATCATCGATGAGCAATCAGGTCACTTTCAAAGTCTGTCGGTTCTTGGTCACCGTGCATGTTACTCAGTTCACACACAGACAATAAAATGCGTCATTGTCCACCTCCTTGTCGCCTAGTGGCCTAGTGACTATATTAGTGTAGGTAGCTAGTTAGGTATTAGCAAAAGAGAAGGGAGCTAAACTAGCTAAGCCTGATTAAGTCTGGAAGCTACAGCTTCATGGACACCCCAGGAAACAGCTGCATCTTCTGCCAAAAGGAATGTTAGCCTTGGAGCAAGCAGGAAAGACCAGCTTTCCAATCTCCCTAGGGAACAACTGGCCCATTCATCTGGATTACCAGAGGGAGGGGTAAATAGTGAGAAGAAAATTTCTTTGCTGGGTGCATGCACAGTAGAAGCCAAGATGGTGCAGGGGGAGGTCCTTCTAACCACATGTTCAGTAGAAGCCAGATGATGAAGCAGAACTTCGGGGTATGCGCAGTAGAAGCCAAAATGGTGACCATAAGGGGGAAGAGTCTAGCCTGGGGAAATGCGGAAAAAGGGCTGGATAGGATAAGGGCACAAAAACCCAAAAGATCCAGGAAAGAGATTAGATAGGGGGAGGGTGCAGCACAGCCCTAGAAAGAATGTGGAAAGAGGTCGGGTACTTTGAAAGACAGCCTATGTGTTCCTGAAAATATATGGAGTATAAGCAAGGACCTAGAGGCACCTGCTACTGGAGGCCACACCCTCTACATCCCTGAGAGTGTATTATTCCTTTTCACCCCGATAAATCTTGCCATTACACTTAAGCTTCTCCCACATGTGTATCCCTGAAATTCTTATCTTGCGACTTCACAAGGACCTATTTCCTCTGGCAACAAATATTCACATGATGTGTCACAAAACTGGGTCATTGAAAGAGGGAAAGAGAGGCAACAAAGATGAAAGTGCAGCAAAGAGAAAAGTGATTGGGCTGGAAGTGAAACTCTAATAGAATGTACATGAAGTTGTAGAAAAAATACCTGACATCATAGGCTAAGTGCTGAATTTGCAGACATCAGGGACTAAATATGCAGCCAAAGGAACTTAGTAGAGGCAAAATCAACATAACTGAGGAAAGTAATTGAAACAAAAAGGATACTCTGTTCCAAAGTAAGTGACATCAACAAAAAACTTCCCATTAAAGAAACTCTCAGATATATTTTACAACATTAAAAGCGCACAGGTATATTAAAAAAATAAATAAATAAAAAATTAAAAAATGAAAGCACACAGGATAAAATGTTGAATGTTGATACAAACTTAGTACGGAGTATGAGATTTTGCTGAAAGAGATTAACTAAAGAATTTATAAACATATATGTGTAACCCATGGACACAGACAATGGTGTGGTGAAGGCCTGGGGCAGGGAGTGGGTGCAGGGTGGAAAGGGTCAATGGGGAAAAAAGGGGACATCTGTAAAACTTTCAACAATAAAGATAAATTTTAAAAATATAAAAATAAAATGAGACAAAATAGGGCCTCCAGTTAATGCTAGCTGGAAACAATATACCAACATCACAAGTAGATAAGAGTTGTAGGACTTTTAATCCACATTCTCTGGGATACACAACAAATTTGATCAAATGTGAACAGGTTCTGAGGGACAGTTTTCTTGTGGCTTATTGCTGCTTTTTTCTGAATCTACTTCCTCTTATTTTGTAACAGCACAGAAACTTCATTGCTTTAACATAACCTCTTCTCCTTTATTTTTTTATCCAAGCTGGCCTCATCCAGTACCCTGACTCACCTGCCTTCTCCTCTCTTGCGCATCCACTCTCTTAATCATTAAGCCCACAGGACAATGATGTTCTAATCAGCATCAAATAACCTTAGGAACAAAGCCTTGAGTCTATTGACCACAAAGACAGAGCTTCAATCAAACATCTAGGCTTTAGTTGTGTTTCAGCCCAAGAATGACCCCACTGACAGACTGCATCCTTGCGAAAGCAGACAAAGTGACACCATGTCTGATGTCTGGACCAGATGCACTGATCAACTACCCCTTACCCAAGTGTCGACTAATCAGTAGAGACCATGACCCTGACAATGACCCTAACTCCCTTAGTCACCAGGATTAATGATTTTCTCCCTATATAAGCCATCCCCTGGAAGCTATCAGAGAGTCAGGTCTTTGATCATTAACTCACCTGTGACTCCAGGAGTGAGCCACTTTTCTAAAAATAAACCCTTACTTTCTTTGCTGCAAACTCCAGTTTGTCTTACAGAGCTTTGATGTATGCAAATAGATCCCTTTAGTCTGATAACAATTTCAAAGCAAAATTGGAGGGAATAAAAGTTGACCAGTTGAGAATTGATTCTTTGCTATCTGTGGACCTCACCGTACCCAACAGGTGTCAGTTAGATCGACTACATACTTACGAAGATCAAGTTGTTGTTTCTGTTTTTAAATGCTCACCACAGTCACTGCATACACACCTACCCTAATTCTTATAATACTATATGTGTCAGTGCTAAATTCCTGACTTTACATGTAAGGAAGCTAAATTTAGAGAAATTTCACAACTTGCTCACTTCACACAGCTGATAAGAGATAGCATAGCTCTACATACCCAGACCCCCATAGCATTCAGTTAGTTGCTCAATACTTTGGAGTTTCTAGGGCCTGAAAGTCCAGAAAGATAATATGTGAGTCAAGTTTTCAGAGAGCTTCAATTCAAAGTTTAAATTACAATTATTCTGAGATGTCCCAAGTAAGAAAGGTTGGTAGGGTCAAGGAGTTTTGGAATAAATTGAAATAATTGGAAATGTTTTGTAGGAGTTAGATCTTGACCTCTGTTTAGACGAAAGACCAGCAAATGCTTTGCCAAGTGAAGTAAGATGCTATCTCAGGCAACTGTCAGAAAAACCATAAATCATTGAAGAGTCATCCTTACTACTCAAAAACAAAAGGTCTTCTCGGGCCACCCATCTGTCCAAGTTTCCAAGGTCCCTTTCAAAAGCATGTACCTATAATTCTGAAATTCAAGTCCCAAATCATGGCTGACAACTGTGTGACCATTGCCCTTCACCACCAAAAAGTTGCAGAAGAAATGAATTGTTTTTATTGTTTACCGTCTGGATTCTTAGACCCTGAGTTTCAGAGATTTCATGTTTTTCCTAAATAGAACATCAGATGGAATGACAAAAATAAGAATAATTTGATTCTTCCAATGACACTGAACCACAAAAACTGGGGTTATTTCTATCGAAACTCGATGGACATCGTAATGTTCTTATCATTCAAACTTTCCCTAGATAATTACAAATGGATATTTCAAAACTAAAATATTGTCTTATAGGTTTTTAGATTTGTAGAGCAGTATGGATAGTTAATAAAAACCATTAGGTTCAATATTTTATTTTAGAAATTTTTTAAAAAGTTAATATGAAGTTGGTAGTGGTAGTAAGTTGTCCAGTTCTCTAGAATTTTGGATCTTTTTCACTTATATGTCAGGAAATGTATATTACTGCTCAATCAAGGAACTTTCTGTAGGATACTAATTTTGGTCTGTGAAGGAAAAATGGTACAGTATATAGTGGTGACAAGGAGATATCTCCCAAGGACTTGAAATGGAGAGATAATTAAGAAAAACTTGTGAAATCAACACTTAAAAAAAAACAAAACTAAGTAGAGAAAAAAAAAGTCACTGCTTAGTACTATATATTTTGACTGTAATATGATTTATCAATGAAGTTATTTTATTACTATATATCAAGAAAGAAGACATCACTCAAAAGTAGGGAGTTAGTCACCTATAAAAATGAAGACAAGGTAGAGAACCAGAGGCGAAAGTTGGCAGTGCACCTCTAAGCACTAGCCAGGAAGGGTTACATTATCCAGTGGATTCCAATTTTCTCCTTTCTTTGGTCACACCATTTTCGCTATCATGGCATAAAGGTGAGTATTGACAATCCTGAAAAATAAAGACTTTAAGAACTGCATTAAAAGTATAAGATTATTCTGTGATTACTGAGTTTAATAACACTGTTGAACTAGTACACATCTCTGTGGAATGGATGTTTCTACTATTAATCATCCTCACAAGAGGTTAATATTAGAATATATAACTAAGACTTGGGGAGATTAGACCTTAGAGTAGCACTGGGGACACCATTTGCATCTGGAGCTAGGAGGAAATTTGGCTTGAAGTCCAAGACTGAATGTTCTACAACAGATCTGGTATTGAGGGTTAAACTGTCAGTCCCCAGACAAACAGTGATAAGCTGGGAACCAAGCCCAGTAATTGCCTAGTGAGAGGTCCTAGGGTGATCTGAGGGTATGTCATTGTTTGAAATCTTTTCCATTATCCCCAAGCTTCAGAAAGCCTCATTCAAATTTACTGATCTCAGCTGCACTGAGAGGAACTATTAAGCCTATATCCACATGTGGAACCGAGCAGGGCAGAAAAGAACATCCCCTCGCTGTGGCCAGGATCTGAGGTGGCTAAGGCCATCACCGGCAAGAGATAGGTGACTCTGGTGGAATGATTTCACAAGCCTTTCTAGAACCTGTGGCTATGGTGTGGTCCAGTGCCTCGTGGCCAGGTGAAAGGAAGTCAGCAGAATTTTTCTGGGCACAATAAGGAGGTCCCTTGAGACTGCCTTGGAAATAAATGGGGACCTTTGAAACAGGTTCATTTCTATGACTGGGGACAAACGGGAGAGGGTCATAGATTTATAAAAAGGAAGTGAAATTTACTTTGAATCACAATCCACTCTCCTGATCACAATACATACTCCAGTGACATAGAATTTCTTCAGGTCTATTTCCCTGGCATAGCCCCTTCACATGACGCCTGCCTTGCATCTTTTTTACCTCAGCTGGGTATGATATTCTTATTGAAAATTTCCTTAAACTCATAAGCAGGTACCCAAATCTAGATGATTTTCCATCTTATCCAGCTTGCTTTACCTTAATACTTTGAAAATACATACTTTTGTGGTCAATTTTGCTTTTATTTTGTTATTTTGAAACATATTTGTTTCTGTCACTATAGTTTACTCCAGAGACTAGTATATAGCCTGGAACCTAGTGTCCACACACAAGAAAATATTTGTTGAAACAATAAATGAGTAAGTTACAGTTTAAATTAGCCAGCTCTCATTAGACATCAGATTTCTTCTTTTCTGATTTTATGCTCATCTTCTCACTTTGTTTTGGGAAATTTAATTGAGGTATAATATGTATGCATAAAAATCACAAACCCTGATTACTTCCGACATCCAGTTTGGCCCAGCCTAAAGTGTGAAAAAGTGCAGTTTAAACAGATATGGAGTATTGTGATTTCTTTATCTTTTATTTATCATCACACACATAATGTAATGATATTCTAAATTTCTGTTTTTATACATTATTTGTGTTTGCTGACTTAATTGGGTCTTCTGAGAAAAGAAATTGTTTTCAGCATCCTTAAAATGTCATGTTTCCAAGTCCCAAAATGAGGAAACAACCTGGGCTTTGGTAAATCCAGGTGACAGATATCAGCCTCTGAAAATAGGCCATAAGCTTCCTTTGTCCACATACCCTTATACAACTCATTTTGCATTGATTTCTTATTTTGAACTTCTACAGAGAAGATCAAGTATTAATCACAATTAACATAGGACAACTCTGTAATAAATATATGTATTTCATGCCTATTAAACATATTACATATATTACTAATAGAAAAGTATAATCAATAGGGCTGCAATCTCCTATCTGAAAACTATCTTTGAAAAAAGTGTGAGGATATAAATGAGATATCACCATTTAATATGAAAAACTTTATAGGCATAGTTGATGAAAAAGTACTTTCATATCTCTATTACCTTCTTTTAGCCTCTTGTTATTAAAATAATTATTTTTTAAAATAATTATTGATAATAATTTTGATAGCTTTAACCAAAGAGAAGCTACCTTTATTATGAAAACTATATAAGCCCCCTGTTTTTCAGATTTATAGTTATTTTTATCCTCATGCCATTATCCATAGAAATTAGATTTCATGCATTAGTAGTAATCAACTACATAGAAAAGAAATAGAACCTAAAAGCTGAGAAAATACAGCAGTTTCTCACATAATGAGAGTCAGTATTTCAGAACCTTAAGCTGTTGTACATCATAAGAGACACCTAAAGTCAGTTGAAGTCAAACCACAGTCTTTCATCCATAGATAATTAAAATGACCCTATGTTTCAAGACATAAGTCAAGGATTTTCAGGAGTGCAGGAATCTTTAATGGCTAACCAAGAAATTTTCTTTGCAACCTGGGAAAGGTACTGAAAAGAAGCTTATGGACCAAGGAGAGAATTTAATGGGCTCTTAACCCCTTTCAATGGAGGTACAAGATGTGGGATTAGGAAATGGAGCAACTATTTAAGTCTCTTCATTCTATTTTTCACTGGGCTCAGAAAGAGTCCGGCTAGCAAAGCACAGTGCTCGAAATTGTACGTGCATCTTCATTCCTCTGAGTGCTGAACTTTCACATTTACGAGAGTCTTATATAGATATCTCTAGGAACTAAAATCTCCATTTCCTACCTGTAAATTAGTGCATTATAGTGATATCAAAAGGGTGATTTTTAATGTTATAACAGTATCAGAATATTACACTGAAATGAATGAACACTTCCGCTGGGCTGAGAGTACTATAAAATTAAAATGCCCACTTTAAATTGTAAAAGGGTTAATTTCCCGACCTTGACTATGTTTAATTGTTACTAATGTGTGTTATACTAATTAAACATGCCTCCTCAATAATTATATGAAGAAGCCGCAAAGCTTTTAAGACTCCTGCTAATCCAGCACCCTCTGGTTGCTTGTTTGTAATTTGCTCATTTTAATGTACCAATTATACGATTTAGAGCAAATAAACATGTGAAAAACTTCTCTTCTGAGACCCTGACCTCCAAATGTTTTGAATCAGATGAAACAATTTCTGGTCTAGCTCAATTACTCAGTTTTTAGAGTAGATTAAAGGATGCAAAAGGCTGATTTATTTAATTGCAAATAAGCAGATATATCTCGAGTTTTCATAATTTTCATTGTGAATTCTCAAGCACTAAGTACTGTCATCCTGATCAAATCCAAAGAGGATTAAAGTCAGGTAAATGCATAATGAATTACTATTCCAATTTTTCATGAAAGCTCAATAAAGAATCATATGTTAACCCTAGAAGAAACAGAGTAAGACCCTTTTGCATGTATTCTTTGTTTAGGGGAAGCATTGAAGACCCCATAATTATAGTACATGTGAAAGAAATATATTTTACTATATCTTTTTACAGTAACAAACTTTTAACACATAGTCCTTTTTCTGTTGTTGTTTGTTTACCTATGTTGCATATTTCTCTCTGTTTAGACCTAACCTTTCTTTCAAGGCCGTATTTCCCACTGATGACATGAGGATGAATTTGTTTGCAAGCTTGCATGGTAGAACGTACCCAGAGTTGCTGGATTTCCAGCCTTTGCAGGTCACTTAGTAGGCTATGATCATTTTCTCCACTTAGTGAATTTAATAGTGCACCCTCTTGCCCAGTTTCCATCAACAAAAGCCTGGCATAATCTTTTCACCTGTGGAGTAAATTACTCTCTGGGAAAATTAAAGCTTCCCAGAGATAAAACTTTCTTTTGCCCAATGACTAAATCAGTATTATGGGAAGCTTATTTAACAATTTTTTCCCTTCTAAAAACATAGCATGTCCAATGGAAAATTTGGAAACTCCAAAAACTAATAGTTACTCAACTCCACCACCCAAAGGATCCACTATACATATTTTAATATCATCTCTACTCCCTCTAGCTTCTTTTTATTTTTAAATATAGTTAAGATCATAATGTATGCAATTTGGTACCTAATTAATTTTCTTCCTTTAATATTATAATGTGCATTTTCTAATATAACAAATAACTATCAATTACATAACAGCATTTATGATATTAGGGCTCCACAACAGTCTACTGTATATGATGATGTATAAATTTTGGTTAATTCCTCTAATGTTGTGCAGTGAGATTCTTTCCAGTTTTCTGTGGTTGTATATATCATTCCTCTGGGTACTACTATATATAAATCTTTGTCAGAAAGCAATGTATTCTGATATTTTTGAATAGGGAATGTCTTTATATATGCACTGCAGATACTGGCCATATGGTAAGTTTTCAGTAGCTGTCCCAAGGATCATTTTCCTGGAAGCAGATATACATTACTGAATATAAAATATCATCACGCATTTAGTAGGTATCAATGCAGTAAGCCTCAATGTCTAAGTGAGATGCTAGCCCCGATCCCCATCATTTTCCTTGTTGGAGGTAGCTCTTATATCAGAGGCTACTGGTAAAAATTCCTAAATCTCTCCCCTTAATCATGAATTCCTATTATTCTTGTTTTTGTAGATCCCCATACTGAACTCCAAAATATATGCTGCCCTCCTCAGAATATATTTTCCCCCTCTTCTCACTTGTATCTTCTACTAATATGTAGTATTTTCCATAATCTTTTAAGAAAATAAAATCCTTCTCAAGGATTGCCATAGTGAAGTTATCTAGACAATAACAAATAATAATACCAAGTACTGTTGACATGTGCTCAGTAGTGGCCCCCAAACATATTCACACCCTGTCTTAATCCCAGGAACCTGGGAATGCTACTTCACCTGACAAAAGGGACTTGGCAGATGGGAATGAGCTAAAGGCCTTGAGGTAGAAAGTGTACCATGGGCCGGATAATCCAGGTCAATGTAATTACAACAGTCCTGTACAAGGCTTGCAGGAGGGTCAGGGTCAGAGAAGTAGGCGATAGATGATCGAAGGGGAGACTGAGTAACGAATGCTCTTCAAAAATAGAGGTGGACACTAGAAGTTAGACATGTCAAGAAAACAAATTTTCCCTCAAAACCTCCAAAAGGAGCCAGTCTTGAGGGTGACATTTTGGTTTTAGCCGATGAAACTGATTCTGAACTTTTGACCTCCAGAATTATAAAAGAATAAATTCGTGTTATTTGAAGTCACAAAGTTTGTGGTAATTTGTTACAACAGCAATAGAAACTAACTAACACAAAACTAATTTATGTTCATGATAGAAAATGAAATAAAGATTAAAAAAGAAAATAAACCAGAAGCAAATCACTGTTAACATGTTGGTGTCCTTTCTCCTATATATATCAATACCAACATGTAGATTCATCTGCACATAAACACAAAATGTACACATACACATAGATGCACACTATCACACTTTATTATCTTGTACTGTGCTCTCTTCATGTAATAAAATAATTTTATGATTTCTAAAAATTATTAATTTTACTACAGATATTCCACCTATTTGTATAGGATAATTCATTTAACCAATGCCTTATTGTAGCTCTGGATGTTTGTTGTTGTCTTTTAATTTTCTATATTAAATGCAGGGTGGGGCAAACATAGGTTTATAGTTGTGAGTACATGAAACACAGTTAATTCTTGTATTATTACTTATTAATTATTGTATTATTTTCCATATAAACAACTGTAAACCTACTTGTGCCTCACCCTGCAAATATATATGTGTTTATATATCATGTCATATATTATTTTTATCCCTATATTAAATAACATTGAAATAAATACCATTATAAATCTTTGTCCACATCTGATTATTTGCTAAAATTAATTCCTAGCAGTAGAGTTACTTGTTTAAAGATTATGTATATTTTTAATGTAATTGATACAAATTTTCCTTCAAAAATGTTTTCCAATTTACATGCTGTCAAGCAGTGCATTAGACTATCCTTATTTGCCAGCTATTCTAATTGATTCTCATTTCAATATGTCATTTTGAAGAGAAAAGGGATTAACAATTACTGTTATTTTTTAAATTTTATTGCTAGAAAGGTCCAACATTTCTTTAATTGTTATTGGTAGTTTGTACTTTTTAATGTGTGTGAAATTCTATTCATAACCTATTCCTGTTTTTGTATTTTTTTATTGATTTGTAAGGGTGCTTCATGTAATTATAATAATGACAATTTTATGCAACATTGTTGGAACATATTATCCACAATACAATCTTTTGATTTTTACTTGTCATAATTTTGAATGTATACTCTCTGGTTTTATACTTTTAATATCCTAAGGTAAAGGAAATGTTCACTTTTCTATATATTATAACATCTTTCACATTAAATTCTTAAAATCATTGAAATGGTTTTTTGTGTTCCATTTTCATTCATTTGACTCATTTCTCAAGAAATATGGTGTCAGCCCTGCACTGTGGCTGAACTGATTGACTGTCATCCCTTGCACCAAGGGGTTCCCAGTTCAATTCCCAGTTAGGGCACATGCCTGGGTTGCAGATTCGATCCCTGGTCAAGGTGCATATGGGAGGTAACTGATCAATATTTCACTCTCACATTGATATTTCTCTCTCTCTCTCTCTCTCTCTCTCTCTCTCTCTCTCTCTCAAATCTCCCATCTCTCTGAAATCAATGAAAACATATTTTTTAAAAAGAAATATGGTATTATTTTCCTCTTCATCTTTCCTTTCCGAACAATTTAGGTTTAAAGACATTGATAGGATTGAGAAAAGTAGGCATCTGCTGTAGATTGAGGGTTTGGGGTGGAAGTCCCAGTGGCCTAAGCAGGGTACCTGAGCCCAAGAAGAATGAAAAGGGTGAACGGGCTTCTGCGAGCCGAGTGGCAGAACCTCAGCAAGGTAAGGAGGCTACTTCTGTCCCAGGGCAGAGTTCCAGCAAGGTGAGGAGACTGACTGTGCAGGTGAGCTGCCCACTATGGAGTGCTGGGACCCAGGCTAGGTAAAGAAGGCTTTTGCATGTTGGGATATCCCTGTGTGGGGTGTCAGACAAGGTGAGGAGACTAGCAGCCAGGTACAGAGTGTCAGAACCCTAGTGGGGTGGAGAGGGGTCTGCAGAGGAGGGGATGGCAACAACAATGGGAGATTTTTTTACATATAAGGAAATTAATCACATCAGTAAATTAAGGAAAGGGGGGTCAGTTATCTCATTATTAGAAAAGGGAGCTACAAACATAGAAAGAGAAAAATTAGGTGAATTCTACAGTGATGGATTGACTTGGAGGTGTCAGGATGTGCTCATGGTTTTCAGATACAGATACACAAATAAATAGATGTAGATGATGTGTGTGAATATGCATATAAAGATTTGTGCAGTTCCTTCCACTGAGAGAAAGGGACTGGGAGTAGCAATAACCTAACAATAATGAGGACACCTAAAAGTCTGATTCCATAGCTAAGGCAGAGAAAATACAAGATGAGCTCAGAATATATCATTGGGTCAGAAAGTCATGTTCAAACAATGATAGGAACACATCAAAGGGACACAGAAGCCCTTTGAAAAGGGCTCCCACTGGCCAATCTGGGACAATTTGAGCATTAAATCAAATATTAAAAATTATACCATTGAATAAAATAGAGAATCATGAGTCCATACTAATATGAGTACATAGAAAGTTTAATGGACAGGGTATTTTTCTAGTTCCAAAGTACTTTCCCATTTAATGCTTATCAATTACAAAGGGAAAAGTAATAACTTTAGAATGGAATGGGCTGGCCACCACTTTAATCAACCGATCAAAGGTAAATACTACTAGTAATAGAACAAAGGAAAAATATATGCCACTGATAGGATGTGGGTGTAATGAGAATAAAACAATTATGAATGAACTATCCCTAAAATGTATAACTTGAACCTAATATGAGGAAATGTAAGACACACCCAAATTAATAAATATTCTACAAAACAATTGATATGCAATTTTAAAATATATATATATCTTTATAGATTTCAGAGAGAGGAAAGGAGAGGAAGAGAGAGCGATAGAAACATCAGTGATGAGAGAGTCATTGATCAGCTGCCTCCTGCATGCCCCTGACTGGGGATCGAGCCCGCAACCCAGGCATGTGCCCTGACCGGGAATCGAACCTTGATCGCCTGGATCCTAGGTCGATGTTCAACCACTGATGCACGCCCGGTCAGGCGATATGCAATTTTTTAAAGTCTCAAGATTTGAAATACAAGGAAAAAGTGAGAAACTGCTCCAGAGTGAAGGAAAATAAAGAAACATGATAAATATATGCAACATGTAAAATGACTGAGAGCCCTTTGCCAACTGAAGAAACTTGACTGGAGTCCAAAGATCAAATCATAGTTAATCTCCTGATTTTTTTTTTTCATAGAATACAATGATATAACCTGAAAGTAATAATTTTTTATTTTTTTCTTTTTAAATTTTTCATGTCTTATACTACTAGTTAGAACGTTTAGAAGATTTTTCCTCCTTAAATATGCATGAAAATAGAAGACATTCTTGTATTATTTAACTTGGTGACATTACCTCTGATGTTTACAGCTGTGAGAAAAACACTGGAATAGAAATGTACCTTCTTATTTCTCTATGAATATATTTCCATTATAAAAAAGAGCAGCTGTTTTCCTGCTCTTTTTATTGAGATTAATATATGGTTTTTCTGCTTTGACCTATTTGATGTGATTAGGTACATTAGCATATTTACTTATAGTAAATAATGTATACACCCCTAGAATAAATCTTAATTTGGCTGCAAGTAATTAACAGTTAAATATTCAGCTGAATTAGATTTACTAATATTTACTTACAGTTTTCCACCTGTAGTGCGAGATATTTATGTTTTTTTTATTATGCTGTTTACTCATTGTTTTATAGTATGAGACAATGCTAACAAAATAAGGTTTAGAATATTGTACAGTTTTTTATGTGCTAAAACAATTATTATATTTCTCAATCATATTCTTTTTGGTTTTTTAAAGTAGTTCACAGTTTCAGTTTTATTCTTTTCTGGGCATTCTTTAGATCAAGGGTCAGTAATCTTTTTTTTCTGTACAGGGCCATACAGTAAGGGGCTATCTGGCTTTGTAGGCCAAATCGTCTCTGTCACAACTACTCAAATCTGTCCTTGTAGCACAAAAGCAGCCATAAACATTTCACAAAGGAATGAGCATGCTATGTTCCAATAAAACCTTCATTATCAATACAGATGGTGTGTTGAAATTAGCCCCTGGACTATAGTTTGCCAACCCTTGCTTTATTTCAGATATTCTTTTTGTAACTGTTTACATAAACTTAAAATTTTTGCTCTTTTTTCTTTAATCTTTAAAACACATGGAGGCATTTATTTTCATCTGAGTCAACGTTGGAAACCTCTCATAAATTTTGACATACAATGTTCTTACCGCTGATATTTTTCTACATATTACATAATTTAATTTATTTCCTCTTGCTCGAAGCATTATTTAGAAAAGTTGTCAGTTTAATTTTTAAATGTGAGAAAATAAAAAACAACAACAACGCTTTGAAATAGGGGTATGGGTAAAAAAAAAGTAAGAAAATACAATTAAGTGACATTTTAGTACTAGCAACGGCACATGCCATTCAATGCAAGTGTGACAAGCTCAAGAATTTAACGCATTGTCTTGCGCCGCCTGAACTAGAACTATTTGAATACATAGTGGCCAGAGAGAATCACAGCATAGAGGTTATTAACCACATAGAAAAGTACTGAATGATGTCAGTGGCACGGCCACAGAGAACAGCTTTAGATTAAGAAATTCTCTGAAATAATATGAAAGAAAATACTTTTAAAGAAATAAAAAGGAGAGTTATAACACAATCCTGCAAAACTCAGGGGAGAGTCAAGTTATTGAGTATTGTTCACTTAACCTGTTATTATTTTCTCCTTGTATTGTATTATGGTCAGAGAACATATCCTCTACAATGGTTGTATTTTGCAAGGTTTTGGAGCTTCCAGGGTAGCTCAGTATATAACCAACTTTTTGACAAGTGTTTTTTTTATGAGTGTTGAGAAAAATTGTTAAATCTCTGTAGGATTATTAATTAATTTATTTGTGTGTTCTTGATATCACCAGGACTATAAAAAAATATATTCATCTTTCATTAGTACTGTATTTTTTTCAACTTCTCTTGGATTTCTATCAATTGCATATTTTCATGTTGGTTATTCTTATGCAAGGGTTACAGGATTTTATATTTTCTTTGAATATTGCACCCTTCATCAGTAATACAGTATAAAATTTTTGTCTGAGATGAAGAGAGATAGCCACCGGCACTCATGTAACCATGTTACCTTAATTGATAACCCATTTTCCTGCCATAAACTTGTGGAGGTTTTATGGACTTAATCTTTTTTTTAATTTCTGAGTGAAATTTCCCAAACAAAAATGTCATCACTGATTTTTGATGATTCATTCCCAGCAAGATTTACAGATGAAAGCCTAATATCTAGTTGCCAATGAGTCAGGGTTGTCTTTTGTCTTATTGTTAGCATCGTCCTTGCTAGATTATCAATAAATAGGGATGGGGTGGAAATAAGAGCACTGGATATGAATTGGCCCAAGGGCTTGAAAATGCTGGCCCCCTATAGACTCCATCAATTTACTTATGTTCCTACTACCAAGACCGTGCAATGGGACAAGAGAGCAAATCAGATGTTTAAAGAAAAGCAAGCGATTTTCTTGATGACATACTCTAAAAACAAAAATTATCAAGACCCCAGGAGATAGTAGGATAAAAGCAAGAAAAAAAATCCAATTTTTTTCCTCATTCAAATCAAACTAAAAAGAAATTGTTGGCATTTCCCTCTCCCTAGTATGTATTTTCACTTACTCAATTACATTCTGCAACAATGATTCAGACCCAGTCAGCCTCTGGGGACTGTCCTTCTGATTGGAATTCACAAAGCAGTCCCCCAAAAGGCCAGCAGTTATAAGCTTTATGGATGAGAACTGAGATGGTCTCTGGTTGTAAACTCTATAGCCACATCATCGATTTAGTGGCTCTGTTCTCAAATTCTGTGCTTGCTGAATTATGGGCACTGAAACTGTTCTGCCTCTGCCAGGCCATATTCCTCTAACCTTTCTGAACATGAAGATGTCTAGCTTCCAGATTACAATCTCAAGAGACTGTGTTTTTTCCTAAGTGTGTACCTAATTCTTATAAGAGCTCAAAAGATACACACAAGAAAATGTGAACAGAAATAGAGCAATTCATAGCTATAGCCACAATTCAAAATAGAGAGAATTTGAAGGTTGTAGATTTACTATATTCTTTTCTTTTATCACTTTCTGCTATCAGGCTATTTCCATCATAAAAAAAGCTCCCAGATGCCTAAACTGAAGGCCACTAAGGCATACTATCTCAAGGTACTATAGCACTGAGGAGCTATGGAATTCCTAAAGAGAGAGACATTCAACAAAAGAATTGCACTGGGGGAGGCAATAAGTTATAACCCCCTGTTTTCCATTTTGGGAAGGTCATTACAGTGAATGCTTCCTCATTTATGACAGAAAGAGGCAATCATCAAGAAGACTCCCAGACACTGACATTACAGTCCTATTGCCATCATTAGCCTCCCCAGTCAGTCTGGAGGTCTAGGGGGTTGATGATCCACAAGTCCAACATGTGTTGTACATAAACAGTAACGCAATAGCATTATCAAATTTTTTTGTCAGGCAATTAAACTTTATGCCAAGCTAATTCAATTTTGCTGGTGTTTTATTAAGTCCTATGGAAGGAAAAAAAGAAAAAAAAGAAATCTGTTCTCTTTGGTAAATCACAAGTTTCACAGCGCATTTCTTAATACAAGCTCCTTGTTCTGCTATTTTGATATATTAAATATCCAGCAATGAGTTTCTGGGGTCATAAATCTACAGTGATAAAATTAATCCTATTGCTGAAGACAAATAAATATTTTATTGCAGTTTTATGAGCTTTTGTTCCCTCTTCACTTGCAAGTAGATGTTGTTTAGTAGTATGAAGACATTGTGCTTCTGCAAAATGCATTAGAAACAATATAGCAGTAATAGAATTCATATCTACACCCTTAAGACTGAAAATTCAAGCATATCTCTCCCCCCCCCCCAAAATATATAAAGAGTAATTTTTCAACAGAAAATATCCAGTCATTATATTCAACTCTATTTATATCCTCAAATCTCTTGCATATCAATTGTGGGTACTAACTCTATTATGTGACACTTTTTTTTTTTGGTATTAGCAAAATCTTTGAGTTGAAGAGGGAAGAAAATACAACACACCAAGTACTAACCAAAATGTAATTCTTTTAATTCTCTACAGTGCACAAACCCTGGAAGTTATTATGGAAGTTTTATATGGAAAATCATTTGAAGCAGGAATTGCAAGGATTGGGAGAGGGGAAAGATCAAGTAAAAAGTGGCTCTCTTATGTCAGTAGATACTTAATTCGATTTGCCTAAACTAGGAAATCTCTCACTAAAACACAGAAATTTAGCGTGGAAAAATCATGTAGCTTATTCCCTCCTTTATATAAGAAAAGGAAACTGAAATTTAGAGATAGAAGATTAACTACCTTGAAAATATTTTATGCCAGAAAATGGAGCTATTCAAAACTAAGACTAGATTGAATTATGTGACCTTTAGTCCCTTAAATGTAGTACCTTTTCTATCATGATGCATTAATTGCTAAACATTACACAAAAATTTTGGTAATTTGGACCAGGCAAAAGTCCATAGAAGTGTTATCCAGTGAGTACTCCAATCTAATCTGCTATCGGGCACCTGGGCCCTTAGGCATTTTTGCAATATAGTCTTGCTCAAAACATTGCTTAGTGCTTTCCTGGGCCCCCACTTTCACTCCAGACACACTGTCTTCTTAAATTAATCCCTGTCTTCCCCAGGCTCAAATTCTGTGGGCGGGAAGGCATAATTAGAGATGGGACTATTAAAAGCACTTTTATCTCTGGCAGGAAATAATTTGTATATGCCAACTTCATTTATACCCTGGTTAATTGCAAAGAATACCAAAATACTTTGAAAATTACCCAGCAAGTAGATGAGAGATATGAATATAATGTTGAATAAGGGAAAAAGTGAACAGCTTATGGAACATCCACTCCCAGCCAAGACAAAATAACAGGGACCTGATGAACCCTTCCTACCCGGAACACACACACACACACACACACACACACACACAGGATAAATATATGAAACAGAAGTTTTTGACACTGGATTATCAGGCAATGAAGGAAAACAGTCCTTCAAAATGGGAAACCTTCAAGGTGAGCTCTACAATTGCCCCAGCTTCCTAACTTGAGAAAAAGTCTAAGTTGTAATACCGGGAGGGAGGGGGACCCAGGCAGAACCCAGGATAGTCCTTGAGTTGAGAAGATGATGTTGAGAGTCTGGGTAGAAGAGGGCTAGAGTCCCCAGACATGAGCATTGGAGAGAGGAGAGTCCCACAGAAAGAGAACTCCTCCATATGAACCCTTAATAAGAACCCTGATTTTTAATGACCATACACATTGTCACCCAGCTAAAAACTGTTTCCTCACCTCTGTCTCAGCTAAGTATGGCTACATTGGCTGTTTTGGCCAATGAGATATAAGAAAATGTCATATGAGGAACTTAACAGAAAAGGTAAACTTTTTTCCTACTGGCTAGAAATTGAATGTGATAAATCAAGTTTGAGCTGTCCTAATGGATCATGAAGCAAATGTGCAAAGTCACAGGCATCTGAACTTTTGTGTCTATTGCCCACACTAATGGTCAGCAGAGATATCCATAGTCCTGTTTGGGTCTCAGTCATTGGATCATATGATTATATGATCACACATTACCAGGATCATACAACATAATCTCACATATATGGTCCATTCATGCCTGGCAGCTCTCTTCCTTTCTACACACCCTTGGTTCCCACCCCTGAGCACATGGAGATTATTCTGTTGCTCCTGTAACATAGTATTAGGGTATAGGAAATTCAATGAAGAGGTAGAAGTCACAGACAAACCAAAACACTTTTATTCTTGGAACCCATTATCTCTGTAGAATCCACCTGGACATCCTATTTGGGGATTATCTGCCTCTCCGTCCCACCTCTCCAGTAATCAACCTTTGAACATGGCACAGGGATCTGCTCTATGGGGCCCAATAATGTAGAATTACTCTCTTTCTCTTCTTTTTCTTAGAGTGGGAAGCAAAAAAGTTTTGTTCCTAATAAACTCTGCTCCAAAACATTTTATCTATGCCTTGAGCCTTCCTATTTTATTAAGGATCCAGGTTTTTGAAAATCAGAAGTTGGAAGGAGACAACCCCTCAACTCCAGTTTCTATTGTTAAACCCCTTCCTTGATTCACTGACCAAAGAAAGGGCTGGATGACCAAGTTAAAAAAAATAAAATTGGAAATTTCAGGAGGAACTAATCAGTAAAGACATAAAAATACTACCCTACCACACCAGATTTAATAATCCTCAAGTTTTGCTCCTGGTTTTTGAGCTGCTGGATGTTCTAATCTTGAGGAGAGATAATAAATACTTTTGGTAGTTTTCTCATCTTATTTTATTTTTTATTTTAAAAAACATTTGTTTCCTAACAAAAAGAAATAATTTAAAATTAATTCATAGCTCCTTTTACAGTGGAAATTGCCTTTTTGCCACAGTGGCACTAACTTTCAGACATGCTGAAAAATGTGGCATGAAGCAATCAAGCAGAGGTTGCATGGAAAAGCAGAGAATGACAATGCTCAGCTGAAGCCCATGCAAACAGGGTAAAACCACAATGTTCTATGAACGCACGAAAGATGGACATAGCATGTCAGAGACATTTAGGGAGCTTTAGCTTCATACAGGAGTGGAAACTCTGAAAAGAGCTAAGGAAAAGCGGGCTTTACAAATCACTACTGTAAGAGAAAACACATGTAAGTAAAGTAACAAATTCTTTTATTCTTCTTTCTCTCCTAAATTATATTCTGTTTTTATAGGAAAAAGGAACCAACTGAGATTTTACTAGCAGCCACTCTCTCTTCACTCTATCATTCCATAGTCCCCTTCCCCCAAATAAAAAGATCACATGATTTGCTGGATAATTCTAAAGTACCAGCAGGAGAATATTTTGAAATGTTAATTGACATTTCTTTGTCCAATTTTCCTGTGGCCCATTGCCTTCCCTACTCCAATGGCTGGGCAGAAGTGATAATTTTCCATATGCCTTCCCCTTAAGGGGAGGCAGGCATAAACAGCCACATTGTTATGTTTCCATTATTGAAAACTTGCTGAAAAGACAATTTATTGAAAGTATAAATACTTGTGATTTGTAACAGTTGTGATTTTTTAGAGAAAGGCACTGTGGGTTTAGGATCTAGAGCTTGTGGACTAAACACATAGTTTTTATTTAAAAATGGAACAAAACAAAATAAAAACATAGTTATGGAGGATGCAGGTTGATGACATGGGAGTTGTTTTCCCACCATCATGTCACAAGAGACACAGAAACACTTCTTGGATGGTAGCAATGAGCTTGAAGAAAATTGAAAATAGGGCTAGAAATGAAAAGCCTGCTTTGGGTCTCTAGTCTCTGTCTAAGCCCACATTTCCTACTTGCCAACACTGTGGTGGAAACCTCAATTAAGGATGGAAATAAGAAAGCAAAAAAGGCTTATGTCTCAATTCCCAACTGGCACTCTTGGAAGAGATGGCCTCCCAATATGAGTGATTACAAATTATGACATATGCTTTGTGATAATAAAAACAAAAACTTTTTGTAAAGTAATCACAAATGAAAAGTACTTAAATATAAGGATGCCATAAATAGTGATACAGCTATACAAAATAATACTAGGTCAAAAGAATTTTAGATTAGAAATATGAGGAACTTTCTGGATCCTCTCCCCAGTAAATAATAATTGATGAGAAATATAAAAATAAAAAAAAATTTAAATCTCTAGAAGTTGTCCTGAAGTCATACGCAAAGGGAGAAACACAAGAAAACCTATTAAAGAAAACCCACCAAAGTTTTATTCAAGAAAACCTACTAGGCCTTGGTGAGAACAGTCTATAATATTTGAGCCATACCTTGCTCCCCCCCCTTCCCAGGTCAAAGTGATGGAAGCTCTAGTATAGCCATGCTGGGCTGAGAAGATGAAGTTCTCTTACACCATAGCTCCAAGTCCAGGGTTTTGGAATCACCCCAGGAGGGACAGGCCACCAGTATTTACCATCCCTGCCTCCCCTCGCTCCATGTGACAGAAGCTCTATTCTATTCAAAAACAGCAGAGAAGTTAAGGAGTCTCTTTTGCCACCCACCAACCTTGTCATAGGAAAGAAGCTCTATACCAGGCATGTTAGGCTAAAAATGCTGGGCTCTAATCCTTCTTGTCCAAGTTCATGTGTATAGCAAAGATTCCATGACAGGGACAGAGAGCTGAAAGGACCAGACACTGCCTTTGTCTAGAGCTCCGCTCGTAGAACACGGGTGTCTCTGTAAGAGAAAGAGCTCTGTCCTTACAGCCAGCGCTAGGATAGTAACATTGTGTTCTGCCCAAGGGCAGAGGAAGGCTATGAGAACAAAAGCCCACAGTCTCCCTAAGAGGATTTTTATACGGAACAGTGTAGAGAAGCTTAGCCTAAGGGCACTGTAGAACACAAAGAAGATTTTTGGTGGGGAGCAATTAGGAGGGAGCTTGTAGCTCTATAATAGCAATAAGAGAGAAGGCAAATCATCTTGAAGTTAACAGAAATAACGGAGGAAGGAAGCAGCTACAAGGAACCTTCTTAGAGTCAGAGGAAGCCTTGAGATTTGGCCTCAAATACTACTCCTGCAAACAGGAGTCAGAATATTTCTGTTCAGATAGCATTAGGTCAGACTTCAGACTAATTTATTTATAAGGGTATTGTCAAAAACAATTGAGCAAAGAGCTAGAAATTAGCAGAAGCTAACTTGTGGGTCTGATTCCAATATGGGTGGGTCAAACCAATAGCTTGACAGGGGGTTTATGAAAAGAGACAATGAAGATCACCTGGGTACTGACCCAGTGGGGTGGGGCAAGTTGGGATAACTGTGTACATCACCAAGAGAAGAGAAGGTTGAACATTCTGGGGAAAATAGTCTGCATTGAACTAGTTCAGCCAAATAACTAAAAGAAATTAAAAAGTAGACTAGCCAACAATGACAGACCCTGCAGGTGGGTGATAGTATCAGAGTTGCTATAATACATTATCAAAATACCCAGTTTTAAATAAAAAGATTACAAATTATGAGACAAGCAAATAAACAAGATACCACCCATAGCCAAGATTTTTTTTTTTAAGCAGGCAAAAAAAGGCGCCTTTAAGAGAGTAAAAATGTTGCATTTAGCAGACAATGTGGCTATTATAAATATGTTCAAATAGCTACAGGGAGTAATGCTTAAAGCACTAGAGGAAGGTATGGTGATAATGTCTCATCTATTAGAGAACATCAATAACAAACAGAAATTAAAAAAACGAACCAAAAGAAAGTTCTGGAGTTCAAAAGTCCAATAACCAAATAAAAGAATTTGCTAGAGGGACTCACCAATAGATAGGAATTGGGAGAATAACAAATCATTAAACAAGACAGACTGACAGAACTCACATAATCTGAGAGCAAAAGGAAACGAGTGAGGAAATATTTTCACCAGCTTCACAGTCACTGGCCCAGTTCTCTTCTGAATGCACTGATTACCTGGAACCATACTCCTAAGAGTCTTGACCTTGATTGCTGCCTGGAATTCCCGCCCAATTTACTTGATGAGATTCCCTTATACGTAAACACTTGCCCGAATGAAGTTGAATTGATCACGACCTTTTTACAATGAGCAGTAGCAGTTGGTTACCGCTTCTTGGTAGCCAGATTTATAACCCTCCCTCCAACTGCTTCCTTTGCCCCGTGCAATTGCTTTTGGGAGGTCATAGCAAACTCTCCAATGTAGCTTGCCAATATACGATACCTAAAAGAATTAATTATATTGCAGCCCTTCCTTCACAGCACCAAACCACCTAAGTAAAGGAAAGGGATATTTCTGAAATATTTTCTATAAGCTAAGCCCTCTGCTAGCAACTTCTATATATTTTGTCTGATTCTAGCTTCAATGCAGACTTGTAGTGTAGATGTTATTATCTTCTTTTTCTAGAGAAAGTACCTTTCTTAAGGTCATGCGTTTAACACTGAGCTGCGATCACAGCCAGCTCTCTTGACTTTCCTTCCAGTGCCATTTTTAATTAAACATCATGGCCTCTAAACCACCTCTCTTTTAATCAGAAAAAGATATTCAATCAAGCCTATTTCCATTTCAGCAGCTTCAGTGAACATAAAAGAATTAATGTTTTTTCCATGACAATTCTGTGACTCCTCAGATACTATGAAAATTCACTGTCAAATGGCTTTTAACATCTTTTCAATATTCCTTTCTATTTGGCTACATTGGCCCTTTTTGTTTGCTTGTTTTTGTTTTTTACCATATCAAGTCTAGATCAAAGTTATAAAGATGACTTTCCTCATGTATGAAACATCTTAGATTATTCTTTTTTGTATATTAGTTATATACTATGTTTTTTCTAGGTCTGAAACACAGCCAGTCTCTGCATTTTGGCAGCCAGGTGACTTATGAAACCCTACAAATGGAACTTGCCATCTGTTTGATAGCTAAAGGATTTCAAACTTTGTTTGTCAAAATAGATATTTAATCCGGATTGATAATTTAGATTTATGTGATTGATTTTCACTTTCATGAGTTTAGAAGATATCTCTAACAGGCCTTTGCTCTAATCTTGGTCTTTTGAATTTATATTTTTTCCTGGCTTTAACCACAATTCAACTGGTGTGGTGTATTCCACCTCGTATACTATGTACCTGCTTTGAGGTGTTTTGATTTGATGTGCCCCATTTCCACTTTAAATTTTTCCATTACTGTAAAAGTTACTTTTCAAATCTTCAGAAGGATTTATAGAATTTCTTTCTTTGTCTATCCTGCATCTTTCATTCAATAGAAATGCACTAACACCTACACGTGACAGACTGTTGCAGTCACCTGGCTTACACTGTGGAACAAAAGAGGCACAGTCCCTGCCATCATGGGCTTATGTTCTAGTGGAAGAAAAGCAGGCTAGAAGAAGATTCGAGAACATGGAAGAAATTAAGCAATAGCCCTGAGTTAGAAAAAAAAAAAAATGGATGTTTTTAATGAACTAAATGATCAATAATGCAACAGGGCTGTAGTAAAATTAGGCAAATTGTACAGGGTGAGTCTGCTTAGTGACCTTATAGACTTTCGTAGGAAATTTTGATTTTACACCAACAGTGGTGTGTGTGTCAGACTGATTAATTTTCTAAGAAATAATTTTCTCATTACTAAAAGGAGAATAGTTTGAGAGTTGCAGGGTGGATAAGAAGAGACTTAGGAGATTAGCAGAGAGTCAGGCAAACAATAATCATGCCCTGGTCCAAGTAGAGGACAGATTAAAGATGTAACTTGAAAATAAGATTAGCATAATTTGAGGAAGATTTGAACATGGAGATGAGAAGAGGGGAGACTTAAGGACGGTCTGATGGAATGTCCAGGGCAGCATCAGACAAGATAAAGCCAGGTGAGGCTGCATTAACAAGTGACCGCTGAAACCACATGTTTTATAACAAATAAAAAACAATATTTCCTGCTTATGTTACATGTCTGTTTATGGGTGGGCAGGGGCATTCTGCTCACCAGAGTCACTCAGAGATGGGGATGATGAAACAGCCATCCTCCCGAACTTTGGAGGTCACAGCGCTAGAAGAAAAGGGGCTCTTCAGTGTCTCACTCACATCAGCTACTAGTAAGATCCTGTTTTTATTTTTGAGAAAAACTTGGGAAATTTGCTGAAGACTGTGACTACACTGCTCAGATGGCATGAGTACCTTGAATATTGAATTCCTGCACTGCAAATAATTTTATGTCCAGAAGGCCCACTTCTTAGGGCAGCTAAGGTATGTCTCCAAGGTATCCTGGAGACCTACTTTAGATACCACTTACATTCAGATTATCACCTGTGCTGTTATCTATCTGTGTTATCATAGGTACAGTGAAGAATACGGCTAGGTCTTGGCATTTTGGGGAAACAACCCTTTCTAAAAGAAATATAAAAGTTGTCTTTTCCCGTTTACTTACATTTATGAGAGTCAATTTGCATCTCAATTCAAATCCTTTGATGAGCATCCTTAATACATTACAGATTCAAAGGTATATTCTCTATAGCATATTAGATTATAACTTTCTCAAGGCAATTTGTTCATGATTTCATTCCGTTCCTCATAGAGCAGTGCTTGGCACAAAGTATATTGTTGAATGACTGTTAATAAGCATTTTAATATATTTTATACATAATATATTCACATGCAGAAAATGATATTAAAATTCCATATTGATATATTTATAATGTTTTATGTAAAATACAATGATATAAAAATTGAGTACTTACTATATGCCAGCTACAGTGTTAGGTGATTTAGCTTTATCTCTTTTACTTCTCATAATCAAATCAGAATTTGATTCCAATGTTGTATTTTCCCTATTGGATATACTGTGACGTAACGTGCTATCAGAAGCCAGAGGATAAATGCCACAAAATTACCTGGATCATCAATTTTATTTTAAGTACATTTTATGAAAAAATATATTATAGTGTAACTATAAAATTATTGAATTTTTCAAAAAAAATAAGCAACTTTGAAGAAATTTAAAGTTTACAGTTTATTTATCTCAATTGCTCAGCTTTTTGCTATAGAGGTGTGTATCAGGTAAAAATTTAATCTCGCTGCATTAAAGGAAAACTGAAATATTAACGGTTTATAGAGGTAGGTGTTCTATTTATCAGGTAGTGGGAAGTCCTGAGTGAGTTAGCTAGTCCAATGCTATCATGATTATCATTAGGAATTTGACTCCTATCACTGTGTTCAGCCATCCTTCCTGCTTTTGTAAACTCACGGTAGGTCACAAGATGGAACCTACTCTGCTTCATCAATTGAATCTATTTTCCAGAAATAAAGAAGACTGGAAAAGACAAAAGGCTTAGAGAAAGCCATCCAAGTTTGTCCCATTTTAAGTGATTTCTTGAAAGCACCAACCAAAAGCTGCCTTTCAAATCCATTAGTTGGAATTTTTTTCAAATGGAAAAAACTTTAGTTGCTCGGAAAGGTAGAAAAAGTAGTTTCTAAGCGGGGCAATTGCCACACCCAATAAAACTGGGATTGTATTAGTAAGAAGGTGAGAAATAGAGATTGTGTGGATAATAGTTATCCACCCAAATAATAATCTGAGTACAAGTGATGTCTAGAGTTGGCTGCATCATGCCTTGGAGACATGTCCATTGGTCATCACAGAATGGCTACCCTAAGAATTGGGCCTCTCAGAAGTGAAATGAGTTTTAGTGTAGAAGTTTAGAAAGGATTGCTTTAACTCTGAATAATATGTGTCATCAGGATGGTACATCCCCCTGCAGAATCAAACAGACCATTGATTTAGCCCTCCTTAACTTGAGCCAAGGCTATGTATATCTGAAATCACTACAGATTTTCAAGCTAAGAATTTGCATTTGGAGCATTTGCAGTGAAACTTGTCTTCTTAATTTCTTAGAATTTGGACAAAAGAATTCAACTGTTGAGTGGCTTTACCTGGACCATAAAAATATCAAATGCAATTTAGTTAAGAGAACTCTACTGGACAAATGTCATCAGAAGAAACCCAGAATGACTCGGTTATGGTGTTTTGATGTATAAGCAGCAATGCCTTGGGCACAACTATTTTTTCCCCTCAGAAAATTAAAATCTCTGAACCAAGACTGATGGGACTGTTCTGTCCCCAGGTGCTTTTTAATATTCTTATTATTTAATCATATTGTGGTCATGGGTGAACCAGGCCCTGCCGATGACAGGGAGGTTTGCACCTTGTTTTCAGAACTCTATCATGTTTACTTCAACATAGAAGGACTGCCTCTCTGTATACAAATCCCAAGATTCGGACGCTCAACACCAAACTCTGTGGTGTGCTCAGGGCTGGCTATTTTAGGGGAAAATAAATCTCACTTTCCATAGTGGAGATGGGATTTGGTTATTCCCCAAATTAAACCCCCATTATAATCCAGTGTTTTCAATTTACCCGAATCCCACCAGAAAATAGAATTTGAAGGGCACAGGAAATATGCAAAGTCAAAAGTAGTTAGATAAAAACCATTATGAAGCTGAAAACTCCGTAATTAACAATGGAATGTTTCATCTCTCACAGAAACACAGATAATAAAACGGACCAACCAACAACACAAAGATGGCCTTGCACTGCCCCCTAGCAAGCATCACAAATTCCTCTCTATAACATGACTTCTTTGTTATCATAAATCTGGTTCAAACTACTTTGAAGCCATAGTCCAGACATTTCTTGTTCCTAATCACTATTGAAACAATTTGACAAGTTATTGAAAAATATGCTGTTGTCCATTTAAAATTACAGCACCAAGCCAGAATATTATTTAATTGTAATCTGCAACCATAAACTCATATGTATTTTTTTCTTATTTCCATCTCTCCTTTCCTTTTTTCCTTCTTTTCTTTATTAAAAAAAAAATTACTTACCCTATAATCTTGAACCTAAAGTACAATAAAAGTAAAACCAAAGCTAATATGATTTCAAAGCTGTTTTTCTCTCTTCTGGAAATTCGAATGTGTTAACTGAGCTCATCATTCAATTCTGCTAAGCAGACTATTTTTATATAGGACTAGCTGAATTTTACAGTCTATTTATCTTACACCTTTTAATTAAATGGCCTCTACCTGGCGCCTGGTGCCTATTCCACTGTCTTACATAATGTATCTGTTCGCATTTTCCTTCTGATTAAGAAAAGAAACGGTTACAGGGAGTGAAGTGGAAATATGTGAAAATCACAGTGAGGCACAGCAATTTCATATTTCAACCTAGATATGTGCTGAGCTTTTCATTCAGGTCAGCTGAGCTTCCAAATACTGTGAGTGATTACTAATTCCACTCAGTTTTCCCAATGAAGCTGAAGGTGTGGAGGGAGGGCGAGATTTTATGACAACCAAAAGATGGATAGAAGCATAGAACAATAGTGTTCAATTTCAAGAAAGTCAACAGAAATGTCAAAAAATTAGCCCACTCTTTCCACTCTTTTGGGTGTTAAGGAAAATTGTAGAGTGGAAATAATAGGTAGATGACACTTGATTAAATATTTAATTAAGCTAAACACACACAAGCCTCTTAATTTTGAATGTTCTGCAGAAAGGTATTCCACCAAAGTGAAGTAGAGAAAACATTTTTAAACAACTCTTTCTTCTGATTACATTTAATTGCTGCCTCGATCAGGCCAAGCATGTCACTCAGCATCACTCTCCAACTAAGTCACATTTCATATTGCTACTTCACTTATTAGACTCAGTTTTACAGACAGGATAATGCTCAGGATACAGGTTTCCCCGTGCTTCTTCTCAATATTGACTTATTAACATTTTGCCTTCTCGATTAATTTAATTGGCTTTAGAGAGGTTTAACCTCTGGCACTCAGGGACCAATATAACTGCATTGTAGGCAAGAGTAGCTGATGTTCAAGAAGAAAATACAAAAGTGATGATTCTTTTCTGGAAAACGATGACTCCAGAAGAAGAGGGAACATCCCTAATTAGAAATTGAAGCTCAATGTACTGTGGTTATAGGAACCTCCTGAGTGGAGACTTAGTACCTCGTCCCATTAGGAGATTCATGAGTAGAAAGAACATCTTAAAAGGTCTCAAAATAAGAACTTTAAACTTTTGTGTATACATTTGCAAGTACATAAACTTCAGGTATAGAAAGTTGCCCTGGGTGGTCATAGTGTTTCCTTTCCTACATCCGTCATAACCTGTTATGCTTAACTAATCATATATTTATTCCTTCTACTAGACTATGAATCCTCCAGGACAGAACCTGAGTTATAGTCAAGTTGTACTGCAAGTGGTGTACTTGGCACAATGTAATTGGTACAAGATTATTTATTGAATTGGATTGAATTTAATTAAGTTAATACTAGTAAATGTCACTACCCAATCGGTCAGCAAGGACTGGGGGCTTGTACTGGGTAAAATAAACACACTGGCTGGCCCTTTTACCTGCTATTCTATGAAAAGAAGTCGGTTCTGTGGTCTTGATTAAAGTTGCTATTGGATTTTTCTAAGCATGGTAATGAATAGTTAACTGATTCCATATTTCCCCTCAACCCCAAAGGGAACTGGGTACCTATTATGCAGTCATCTTCAACATTCCAGTACCCTCCCTTTCCCATAGCATGAAATAAGCTATTTCTACAGAGATCATTTATGTACTTTGTTTTAAAAGCACATTTACCTTGCAAATCAATGTTACAGGTGCTGCATTTCAGAGAGCCACTGACCTCTAAATATTTCCAGAGCTCTTAACACTCAGCACCCCTTTTCTTAGTGCCATAGCATGTGGTACACTAAAAAAAAATCATAATTGCAAGGTTAAAGCATAATCAAACAAACAAGAATGCTAAGGCAATCAAAATAACTAAATAAAGGCACTTAACAAAAGAATTAAGAAGAAATCTTGTGAGGCTGATGAAGTGGTCTGTGTTGTGATTAAGAGGTAGGCTCAAAGCTGGACCCTATATCAGGAGAGAGGATTTAAATTAGGCCCTTTGTCTACTGATGTGGGGGGTCTCACCCCTGTGGCTGTTGCTCTGAGCAATATGCCAGAAGTAAGCTGGAGGGACCCCGAGCAAATCCTGTGCCGCTTAGAGTGAGAACAAAGAAAGAAACTAGAAATGCTGCAGGAATGCTCTCAGTGTACCTGGTAAAACCTCAAAAGACAGGAGCCACTGGGCTGGTTTAATGACACAAAGAGAGAGTTTCCTCTGATAGCCATTGCCCAAAAGTAAACAATGCTATGGAGTGGAACATAATTCATCCGTAAGCCCCAAGGATCAGAAGCATCAATAGTAATCCTTGGAGTATAAGAAAGTTGTGTGATTCTTGTCAATCTGCCTCCTCCTCGGTCTTCACTACATACAATACACACACACACTCACATACACACAGAGTTTCACTCAGGAACACTTTGATATTATGAATTGAAATACATCAATGTTTGGATTTTAGTCACCTTCGTTAATATTATTCACCCAATTGAATCTTCAGCAAATTCCCTAAAATCTGAACAATATGCAACCCTCAGGGCAGATACCATACATTCAAATCCTACAAATTCTTCACCCAATTTCTTGTGATAGAACAAAATCCTTCCTTTTTTAAAATGTAATTTACATGAAACAAAGATATGAAACAGGATCATTATCTTAGGCACATGCAGCATATTTTGTCTCAAAATCATTAATATTGATAGCATAAAAATGATCTACATTTATAGCAGTAGTTTTCAAAAACATTACTCCTGGGAATAGGTTGAATTTATTTGTTTATTTTGAAAGAGAGGAAGGGAGAGAGAGAGAGAGAGAAAGATTTGTTGTTCCCCTTATTTGTGCATTCATTGGTTGCTTCTTGTATGTGCCCTGACCAGGATCAAACCTACTGCCTTGGTGTATTGGGACAATGCTCTAACCCACAGAGCTACCTGGCCGTAATAATTAATTAATAAATTATAATTTATTTCTTTTTAAAATTATGTTTTCTTTTATGTTAAAGTAATGAATGCACATGATTTTAAGTCACATTTTTTCTAAAAGTTGTAACAAAAATAATAGCCCCTCTACTTTTTGTATAAACCTAACTCCTCCCCAAATGATTTCAATTCTTTTTGCAGCTGCTTATATTTATGTAAATATTTAAAATAACAGCCTTGCATGATTATTTCTTCAATCATCAATTTCAGATATTATCAGTTTATTTTTATAATGGCAATTAAACGTATCCTACCACTAGTCAAACAGACACATGCACAGGCAGGCACACGCACACACACACACACACACTCACACTCACACACACTCACACACACTTTCCTTCTCCTCATTCTCCCAATGTAATTATAACATTTTTTAAATGGAAAGTCAGGGTTTACATTACTTAATATGACTTTGCAGTATATACCATGGTTGCATTTCTTTTCTTTTACATTTTGCCCATGGAATTAATAATTGCCTCTTTCCCCTACTTTCTCAGTATCATTTGGAGTCAATACTACATTTTGCAAAGATCCAACAGCGAATTTCCCCCTAGACCCCCACATATCAAGTGAAAATCATCACAACCTGCTTTTAGAACCTCAGGTCAAGCAAATATAATCACCTGAAGTTGTCCTAAGGCTCAACAGATTCATAAATGTAAAAAGTATACCAAACTCAGTGCTTGGTACAAGAGTCAGGGTTTTTGATTTTTAACTTCCAAAGCACTTTCACATTCCCCATCCTGCTTGAATTTCCCTAAGAGCATTTTGTAGTGGCAATGTAAGGGAAGGGGCATTATGAGCATCCTATATTATGTAAGAATATACATATATATGAATATACTTAAACCCTAAAAGCCTAAGTCTAAGGGCAAAGGAATCTTCTTTGGGGATTATTAGCATATCATATTGGTGTCTTTTCAAAGAGGTGAGTAATGCCTTATTTTTTTTACTGCCTGATTATTTTATTTTTAAATACCTTTCTTGTGTGCTCATGCTTAAGGTCAGTAAATAAAGCGCTATGTTCTACAAAGAAATGCTCATTAAGACAAAAATTACTTGTCAATTTGTTTTCTGTCATTGCTATCTACTGCCATGCATTATGTCAATGATTTATTGACACACAATGTGTCAATGGTTGACGTTGGTGATTTGATGTCTTTTCAAAACTGCAGTCTTACAGTCTCACACACCCACATAAGTAGACATTATATGCACACAAGTAGAATCTGTTTAACTGCTTCCAAATTTGAAATAATAGCACTTATAATAATGATAAAACTATAACTTAATTAATTATACTGCAATTTATTTAAAACATTTTTTGGAAAGCCCACATTTTGAAATGTTAGTCTAAGAATGAAATCTCTTAGGGACTCTTCTCATGTGAAATTTTAGCCTACAGTTTTTAATAATTCTTTCAGGAAATATGATAAAAGGAAGAAGTCATAACCACATTTCATAGAAATCCTTGTATATGTGGCATTATAGCATATCAAATAAAAAACTATTCTGTAGTAATCAGCAATGGTTTTATGACTCAAGAAATGCTGATTGGTCATTTCTGATCAACCACGTAATATTTAGTATTTTGATTACATGCACGTCATAGGACCATTGCTGTCTCTCTGACAATGGGAAGTAAAACAAGTTACTATACATGCCTCCTCCCTGTTCCTGTATAACGTATCCTTCGCATGTATTGTGGAGCAAAAACCTGACATGAAAGTTTATGACAGAGTGAGAGTGTAAAAATGTATTTTTTATTTGAGACAATTTTGCTATAAAAGCATATTTCAGTCCTTTAAAATAACAGTCGACAAGATTTACTGTATCAAATGTAAGTTTCACACCTCAGTCAGTGGCAGATTTCAAACAAACCCCAGCAGCTGAGCTGAAATTGCCTTTTAAAATCTTTAAGTTAGTTCGTTCCCAGATGAACATCACTTTTTTTTTTTTTTTAACTTGAAAAATCACACTTATCATGCAGCCCACAGATTCTTTGGTTTGCATTTATCCACTTTATTACCCTTTTCTTATTGACAGAGACAGGAGCCAAGTCAGTGCCACATTAATCCAAAAACTAAAAATAAGTAGGCAATATTGTGAATATTAATGCAAAATGGCAGCTCTCGTTTTTTGAACCAATTTGTACCAAATGTATTTAAAAATCAGAAACTTAAAGGCAACCAATTTTCAACTCATTGACCTATAAATTTGCCTTTGATTGCAGCGCACTTCTGCTGGAGCAGGGAGAGTAGGAGTGGGTGCTTGACATTGCAGATTCCTCAGGGAGGGTGTAATCACAGGCTGAAAATGCACCCTGGCATTTTAATGTCCAGGCTGGAAACTGGAGGACATCTAGCCATTTATGAGTCCCGAGAGAGGGGAGAAATGGATGTTGATAGCCATAACACCTCACTCTGCGGGGAGCCTGTCTAGTTCTTGGCAAGGATTTCAAGCTTAATGTTTCCTGGAGCGCTTTCTCTTCTCTGTGTCTCTTTCACTCTCTTGTCTAAGTAAATAAACACAGACATAAAAGGCGAGAGAGGGAGGGAGGGAGAGAGGGAGAAGGGGAGGGAGAGAGGGAGAGAGGGAAGGAGGAAAATTAAATGATAAAAAATTTGACAGATTTAACCTTAGGCTTGTTTTGGCTTTCATGAATATTTGGCCTTAATATTCACTTACGTTGCAAGTTTATTCCCTAATAATGACCAATATTTGTGTAATGCTTTTAGGATTCCCAAGGGCTTTCATGTATATAATATTTGCATGCTAAAACATTTTTGAGGCAGCATATCATTTCCATCATACAGATTGCAAAGCTGAGCCTTGAAGAAATTATCTAAACAAAATCCCTGTGGTAGGAATTAAAATCCACATTTCTAGAATTCGAAGTCCAACGATCTTTTGTCTATACTATGAAATTGATATTTACATCTTTGACATGTAAAGAAATTTAAAACAAGGCTTCCTGTTTTAGTATATTGAAAAGATAGACCTATATAAAGTATCTAAGTAATAAAGATACTAGAGTAGATCCCTCTATATGTAAAAGCAGA
The DNA here is from genome assembly GCF_964146895.1 of Miniopterus schreibersii. Lineage (NCBI taxonomy): Eukaryota > Metazoa > Chordata > Mammalia > Chiroptera > Miniopteridae > Miniopterus > Miniopterus schreibersii. The sequence continues at coordinate 33,315,037 of NC_138111.1, forward strand.
CAGAATGTTGATGCCAAATGCCTTGCAACAGCCTCTTTTCCTGTAAGAATAGGTCTACAGAAATGTGAAGAATTGGAATATAGATGAAGATGGCAAGAATGCGACATTTCCTCTTAGGCCTTATTTCTGTGCCCTTTGGTTTTGTCATTTGTGTGCTCTTTTGGCAAAATGTGGGACTCAAACTTGCTGCTGACTATTCCTAATAGATCCAGAGTGAAAAATACCCAAATGCCTATGAGCAGTAGAATGGATTAATATCTTGTGATTTATACAAACAAGAAGATAATATATACAATGAAAAAGAACAACCTTCAACTACACAACAATATGAATATCTTCAAGACATAATATACATACTTCTTATTAAATGCATATATTATACAGTGCAGTTAAACCAGTCTATAGATTAAAAGAGGCTGGAAGTGGTCATTCTGGAGTCAAATTAGTAACTGGGAATTTGGGGGAGAATGTCTTTGTCTGGCCGCTGGTTACAAATTTGTGTACATACAATATTCTTAAATAAAACCTTTAAAGGAAAAATGGAGCTGGACCTTAAGATTGCATTTGTAGCCATCATGGATACATCGGAGCTACTAACTGTAGGCTTTATCACACAGAAAAGCACTGGAAAAGCGTGGGCATTATATTCAGATGCCTGAATCGGAAGTCTTCACTCCACTGTGATGCTTATTATCAGTGTGTGCTAAGGGATGTTTCCTAAGCCTCAGTTTCTCTATGAAATTCTTATGGATTTTTCCCCCTCAACTACCTCATAGGCCTTTGTACAGCACAAATGCAAACACTGGAAATTGGGAGACCACAAACAAATTTACAGCATTACTCTTTAGCAGCCCTTAAATCTCTCGAGCTAGTGCTATATCAACAAAAAAGTCAAATTCTGTATTAGGAAGGTTAAGTAACATTTCAACATAGTGGCTTCACACAATAGGTATTATTTCCGACTCATGTAAAGTCCAGTTGGTATTCCCTGGTTTAAGGCCTTCAAGGATGCTGTCTTGTCTAGGTCGTTGGGGTCCTTACCATTTATTCTGTATTTGGAGGGGAATAAACCATAGAAAGACTGTATCTATTTCCTAACTGCGTTGTTTCTGAAGAGGTATGCATCATTCCCACATGGCCCCATCTACTTGCAAACAACCTAAGGAAAGTAGAAATCTTTATTGGTCCATTAGCTGTGTCTACCACATTGCCCTTTATTTCTCCACCACAAACCACAAATCAATTTTTGAGGCTCTGTCACTTGTGCATTTCACACCAAAATTCATAGAAACACAGAGATCATTTGATCTACAGACACATGTAACCCTCTGGAACATATCTTTCAAGCAGTTGACTTTAAACTCAACCTGAATACCAGGGATTTGCTTACCACTTCTGTGAGATAGCTTACATTCATGAACAAACATTAGCTATGCCTACATCTCAATACCTAGGTGTCAGCTCATGTCATCTGCATTGAACACACTCTACTTTTTTGATCTTCAAGGTAAGAGACATCTTTGTACAGAAGAAATCACCCAGTACTAATAACTGGGGTCATGATCTACTTCTAAACATATAATCAAATGTAAATACTTTAGACTAGAGAAAATTCTTAGGTAGGACTTTTTAACCTTCATAAATTTAATTTACCAAAATCCATTGTTGAATCTGTTTCAAATAACTTTGGAAATTAAAGCTTTACTTTTATAATAGAAGGTTTATATCAGATATGTAACCTATCTCAAATCACAAAATTAGAACCAAACTTTTGGGGTTCAAAATTATCATTCTGCTACATACTTCCCATTAAAGTAGGGGGAAATGTCATAAAATAGAACTATAATAATGTTTGTGTGTAGGGTACCCTAATGATCAAGTTTAAGATTTAATAGATCTGGTGAACTATTTTACTGGTTAAATTGATTACTCTGCTCCCTGTTAGTTGATCTAACTTGTAGCAGGAACTATAATTATATCAATAATCAATAATTATTGTATTTATTCCTCATTTTTCAATTTTTTTGTACTTGCAGACTGAAGATTGCAGAACATTAGCAAAAGTTATCACTTTGGAGAATTTTCATTATAAAACCTTTTTGGAAGTCAGTATTTCATATATATATATATATATACACATATATATATATATACATGCACACACATATATATACATATAAATATATCATACCTGAAATGCATTTTTGAGGCTCAATGTCTTTATGCTAAGCATTCAGCACTCCAAAAACTACTGCTTCTGAAAGTGTGTATAGGCCAGGAATGAAGTGTTCTATTTTTACAGTGAGATGTAGATTTCCTATTAAAAAGTAAAGCTTTCATTTCCACTGTTGTAAAGTAAGTATTTCAGTTTGGGTGAAATAATTTAGGAAGCTAAAGAAGCTCCATATAAGAATTTTCTCTAGTCTATGTATTTACATTTGATTATAAATTTGAACATTATTATTAAGATCCAATACTCGACTCTGGGCATTTGGATCAAATAAATATTGGTAGCTGATAATTTAATGATTGATTTTTTATACTATTTTCAATTAAATTTGGTATCAGAGCTATTTGTACAATTTCAGGTATTGGTTATTAAAGTGTATTAATATTATTTTTTTCACTTTTCTGTGTCTCAGTGAAACTTTTTTTTTTAAATCTCCTTTCTTTCTTAAAGTAAAAAGCAGGGTAGACACATAAAAATAAGAGGGGATGTTTTAGGGAAGAAGTAAGATGAGAATTGTTTCTATCTTTCATCCAGCTTTACACAGTGTTTCTAAGTCGACTCATCAAGTGAGAATAGATTACTATCATGCAATGTAGGGCCTGGAGTCTGAAAAGTCTGTAGACTTCATGGTCACAATTAAGTACAAAGCTCATGCATCATCTTCATTAACCACTACACACTTATCAACTGGTACTATGCCTGGAACATAATAGGTGATTAAAAATTAATGAAGTATAGGTGATAGCAACTCCTCTACTTCTTGGCCAGTCCTGACCAGTAACATTGAAGACCCTCTCTCAGTATTATAGTTAAACCAAGTAGGCAATCACCCCGAAAGTTCTTTAAATGGCTAAGAAAACTATTAATGCCCCAAACTATACTTTTTCATCTGAAATTCCACTTTTAAGTTTCATTTATTTAGCTAAAAATGTCATTCTTTTTTTAAATGCAAAACAAATATAAACCCAGAGAGTCAGTAACATTTAAAACCACTTTAACTTATTTACACTGATGACAAATGAGTATCAGATTTTTTTTACCCCCCTAGTGGAACTGGTTGGGAGGAGGGAGTCATTATGAGATTTCTGGACGTCTGAAGGAAGTTGAGAAAAACACAGCTCAATAAGCTGAGTTTACATGAATGAGAAACACCAAGAAAACCTCTGGTTATCTCACACTGTAGTGAGATAGTATTACGGGAGACATAATACTAAAAGCATAGAGATGACCTGGTTATCGCCAGCACTTGTATGTAAGAAAATGGAATCCACAGATGTGAACTAGTTAAACAGCTAATCATTGGTAGAGCCAAGATTAGTTTTGGGGAGACTTTTGATTTGGTGTCTTTCCCTTCAGAACTTTGGTTTTTTATTGAAAAAGGCTAATTCTACTTCAAAGTAACTAAATCTTATTATATGTTTTGAAAATGCTAAAGTATCTTTAAAAAGAAGTAGCTCAACAAATTTCCTGTCTCTAATTTTATATAGCATATATAAACAACTACTTAGGCTCCCCAGAGTAATTTAATTTGTCAAACATGTAAACTATGATTGATTCAATGTGAAGGTTAATGATTATACAGTTAGGAGCTGGTTTAAAATAATCTCCATCACTTCCAGGATATAGTATTTTACTAAATCAGCTCAATCAAATAATCATTGGGATCTACAGCTATGGTGAAAAATGTGTATTGCTGTAAATATAAAGAAAATAAGCTTCCTCTATTTCAGAGATTTACTCAATAAAGAAATTAGGCTTATATAAAAAACTATTTATATCATGTGCCGTAGTGGGGAGCTAAGGTTGGTAGAGCTGAGATTAAGTGAATAAGGCAGTGTATTAGAGAAATAGAACCAATAAGATGTATATGTGTATATACAGTTTATCATATATATAAATATGTATACATGCACACATATATATGATATATATATATACAAATCATTCATACATATATTGAGAGAGAGAGATTATCAGGAATTGGCTCACACAGCTATAGAGGTGGGCAAGTCCAAAGATCTGCAGGGCGAGTCAATAAGCTGGAGACCAAGGAGAGCTAATAGTTTAGTTCAAGTCTGATTCCAAAGGCCTGAGGACCAGGAGAGCCAGTGATGTGCCAGTCTAAAGGTCAGCAGGCTTGAGATGCAGAAAAAGTGAATGTTTCAGTTCAAGTTCAAAGGCAAGAAAAAAGTCAAGGTCCCAGTTTGAAGGCCATCAGGCAGGAGAATTCACTTTTACTCAGATTGTCTATTCTAGTCAGGTCTTCAGCTGATTAGATGGGCCTATCCACAGTATGGAGGGCAATCTAATTTACTCAGTCTACAGATTTAAATTTTAAGCCACTATGGAAAACGATATGAAAGTTTTCAAAAAATTAAGAATGGAGCTATCATATGACTCAGTAATTCTTTTGAGTATTGACCCAAAAATTTGAAAAAAAATTATTCATAAACATATATGGACCCTTATTTTCACTGCATTATTCACAATGGCCAAGACATGGAAACAACTTAAGTGTCCTTTGATAAATAATTATAAAAAGAAGATGGGATACATATATACAATGGAATATTACTCAGCCATGTAAAACAGAAGAAGTATTGCCATTTGCAACAACATACAGTAGATGGATCTTGAGAGTATCAGGCTAAGGGAAATAAGTCAGATGGAAAAGAACATGAAACATATGATTTCACTCACATATGGGATATAAAACAAAATACAACAAATGAGCACACAAAACAAACAAACATGCAAACTCATAAATACAGACACAGAATTGTGGTTGCTGAAAGGAAAGGGAGGGTAAGATAATGAAGATAAAGGGGGTCAAATTACATGGTGTTGGAAGGAGACTAGACTTCAGGTGGTGAACAATAAAATCTATATTATTGGAGAGAAATGTTTTGTCAGACACAAAGCTTAAGACCATATTACAAAATGACTTTGACCCAGCCATCCTAGCATCTAGTACATTCCATAGGATAGAAGGACTATAAGTAAAACCGAAGCAATTGTTCCATTAAATCTGTGCTATTCCAGAGCTAAGCAACTTGGCTCAAAGACATCTTTGACAGAGCACAATAGAGAGAAAGAACTAACTTTGAAGATGTTTCCCAAGCCCCATAAAATTGAGAAAGCATTGGACAGCCAGCAGAATTGGAGGGTACTAGAAGATGGTGGGAACCAAGATTCTGTGTATTGGAAAGAATTTAAAAGCAGCTAGGTCAGTGGGAGCTGCCATTCACATTAACTAGGGAGGACAATTAGTGAGCCCCTTGGGACATCCTGAAACAGCTGGAAGGAGTGGGAGCATTTCTTCATGGTATGATGATTTAGTGGATACTTTTATGTAGCAAAATGGTATATTAATAGATTAATTTTCATTTTGTGTTTTACTGCTCTAGACACGTAAAAAACATATAAAACATGCCTCCCTACAATGTTCCATTCCCAACTCCCTTCTATACAGGGGTACAGTTAGACTCTTTTCTCCCCTAGTTTATAGCTCTCCATTTAACACTGAACTTGATGTTTACACACTTCTAATTCTTGATACTGTTGTTATTTAACTTCCTAAATGAGAGCAAGATTGCCCAAATATTGAGAGCCTATGACTGATCCAAGAGTCTTTTTATTTTCCGTTATTCCAAAGCTATCTATACTCATAGTGTGAGAGGTACTACACAATGGGAAGTTGGATTGATTTGACAGTTAACCCACCCTTTTCACCTTGCCATCATTCATGCTGCAAAAACATGAAATGGCAAAAAAAGCAAGGAGAAGGAAGCGGAAGACAATACTCCACAACCTGATTGAACTGTGCTGAATGATTGAGAGCTGGCTCGCTCTGTAAAGTGCATTTATTGTCCCACATGTTATCCTTGTGTCCCACAAAATAACTTGTAACGTGTCAATGTTATTATTACTGCTTCTCTGCCATATCCTCTTTCTACCACCACAAAAATCAGAACTTATCAGAAAATATATATTAGCCAAGACTTGATTTTATCCATCCTAAAGTTTCTTCTGTTTTATGCAAATCTTCTTCATAAAGCTATTCTTGGAGTCCTCTTTGGCATCAGAAACTTAAACTAAGGAAATCACCCTTCTTTCCTTCCTGACACATCATTTCATGAGGAGTGTGTCCTGCTGCTCACATAGACAGAGTTCCTTCATCGCAGAAATGCCATCTATTTTGTTCGCTTTCCCTGTGCTATCTATACACTACGCTTAATCGCTTCAAGCATACAAATGTGCTCTAGAAAATTGGTAACTCAAAAATACCAACAAGCCTTATAGTATCAGGTAACCCTTAAGCTAACTTCAAAAACAATCTTGTTTTAAATGTTAAAGTATTAAAAAATCAAAAGAATTGGGCAAACTCCCCCAACAGATTCTCCAACGTTTAGCAGAACAGAATTCACACTAAATTCTGGTTTACAAGTAACAGACAAGTTAAGGTGAAAGTCAACAGCTAAAGACAATGTTTCTTCTCAGGGTGCCTGCTTTGGAGGCATATATCTGCTGACCACTGAAAATTTTCCTCTTGAGTATTTTATGATATATTAGAGCCAAAAATAAGGGATTTTAGTGCTAGAAGGGACTGCCAGCAGTCTGTGGTTCGATTCACATATTCTTTCTGCACCAAACTCTCTAAGTACATCATTGAGTTAGTCTAAGGATTTTGAAGCTGTAGAATTCAGGGCAGTACATTACAAAATACCAATATTACTGTTCTCCTGCTCTGACATTCTCCGTTGATTGACAGATGAAGGAGAAGGAAAGGCAGTCACCATTAACTGAGAGTAAATGAAACTGGAATATTAAAATTCAGGATTATTTGAATGACTGAATTGGCTGGCAGAATGTTCTCCAGTTAAGAGTGGGGAAAGATTAATTCTACACATGACACCACTACTGTATTTATACAAGTCTACTGGGACAATTGTTTACCTTGAATTGCTTTCTTCATTCATTTTAGGCAGATAGTATGTTGCCTGATTTTTCTTTTTGATGTATAGAACGACTCACTGAATTTACCATTTAATTTCCGCTAATGCACTGTAAAAACAATACATTAGTCAAATTAGATTGGCAGGTATGAAGAATTTTACCCTAGAACTAGAGAGAAATTTAATATTGCCTTCTATAGATATAAGTTATACACCCTGGGTTTTAAGGGTTTGCTCCAGTTTTATGCCACATGCTTTGGTTTTAGTTGAAAAAATGTAGGGTCACTGATCCCATAGAAAAAATAAGATATGTGAAGTCCAAATAAAAGTAATTTTTTTGCGAATCTGAGAATCATAGAACAATCAGAAAAAATATTATGAGATAAACTTTACTGAGTTTCTTACTTATCAGGAGTTGCTGCTATGTTAAACTTTTGAGTATTATTCTAGAATTTATTGAGGGACACATATTTCACATATATTCACAGAAAACTCCCTTTATTTACAATTTCTTTCTTCCGATATTTATGGTTACTATGACAGGTCATTTCTCCATGCCCCTCCCATGACTCTGTTCTTATTGAACATTTGGGAATTGGTGACATAAGTAGGACAGGCAACTTCTGAGGACTTGATTGGTATCCAATTGATTGTTACTATGTAACACGTGAATACTATTATTGTTAATATTCTGCCCTATCCTCTTTCTACCACCACAAAAATAAGAGCCTATTGAGAGAGATATAATATTAGCCAAGAAAATAACAAATATAAAGCAGAACTTAATGAACAGAGGATAAACATAATGGAGAATGCAAAAAAGCTAATGATTTTTTAAAGATAAATAGACTTGTTAAATCTCGAATAAGATAAATTTTTAAAAATTGGGACATTATTATAGTTTCTATACAAATTAAAAATACCAAAACATTACACCAAATTTTAAATTAATAAATTTAGTAATTAAATTGTCAAATCACTTGAATAAAACAATATACATGAAAGACATAAAGTATATAAAAAATAATTTTAAGTTTATTAATGACTTTGAATCTGTAATTAAAAACTTCTTTAAATAATAACCTTTCTAGAACCAAATGGATTTACAAATAAATTCTTCTAAATATTTAAATAAATACCAATCTTAGAAGAATTCCTCCAGAGGAAAGAAAGAGGAAACATTTTTTTCAAGTTAATCTAGCATAAACTTGAATCAAAATATTGACAATAAAATTAAATTTAAAAAAGAATACAGACCACTCTTATATGTATATAGACAAAATTCCTATGTAGAACATACAAAATCCAGCAACACATAAAATAATAAAATATCTAGGCAAAAGAAGGTTTATTTCTGAAATGCAAGAGTAGTTTAACATTCAAAATTCTATCAATAAAATTAATCACATTAACAAATAAATAAAATAAAATTATCTCCATGGATGTAGAAAATGTATTTGATAAAATTCAACATTAAAGTATTGTTTAAAAATCTCAGAGAAAACTAGTAAAATAAGATAACTTTCTTAACCTAATAAGTGTCTACATATAAACCTTACAGAAAAATTTCATGGTTAAAATAATAAAAGCTTTGCTCCAAGATAGGAAACAATAAAATGATAATAACTATCATACTTTCTAATATGTTGTAGGACTAGGTGGGGACAATAAGGAAAAGAAAGGGAATTAAAAGTCTTAATGATCAGGAAAAAATATTTGGTGTTATTCACCAGTGACAAAATTTGTACATAGAAAATTCCCCCAAAATTTACAGGTAAACTAATAAAATTTTAAAGACAATTTTGCAAGTGTACGGGATAAAAGACCAACAGAAAATTAATTGTAGAACTATATACCAGAAGCAATTAGAGAATAAAATGTTTAAAGGCAGCAGGTCTAATAGAATCCAAAATTAACTAATGCCTACAATAAATACATAAAAATCATGGACAATACTCAACGTGCAGAAGTAAAAATTATTTATAAGGCCAATTAAAGAAAATCTAGATAATTGGAAGTATACATCTTGTTTATGTACTGAAATGCTAAATATTTTGAAGACGTAAATCCACTACAAATTGTTCATAGAGTCAGTACAATCCAAATCAGAATTCTAATCAGACTTTATTGTTGGTATTGGTAGCTGATTGCTGGTGACAGAAATCCAAAATGTGTCTGGAAATGTAGAGGGCCACAAATAGACAAGGCAATCTTGAAGATTTAAAAAGTTATAGGGCTTGCATTACTAGGTAACAAAACTTACTATGAAGCTACTGTATTTAAGACAGTGAAGTTTGGGTTCAATAATAGAAAGATCAGTAGAACAAAACAGAGTGTTTAGTAACACACTAAATGCTTGTTATTTGATTTATGACAGGTGGCATTCAGTGCAATGAGGAAAAGGTCATGTTTGCTATGAAGGGTGCTGGGATAATTGTAGGTCCACGTGGAAAAACAATGAATCTGGACCCTCTACTTCAATACATAAAAATCAGTCTAGATAAATTATAGATCTAAATGTAAAAGGTAAAGTAATAAAGCTTCTAGAAGATGACCTAAGACCTGGAGGTAGGTAACTCCTTACTGTACTGTACCTAGTGGTGGAGATAAGGTAGACTGAGGAAGCGCAGGAGACCAGCAGCAAGCAAGGACAGAAGAGTAGCTTCCAAATGAGGCCAGCTGAGAGCACAGTGAATATCAAGGTCAGGAGCAGCCTCCAAGGAAAAGCTCATAATGTATAAAGGAATTAAGAAACCAAAACATATTTAAAGCTGCCACCATCACTCCTCTTCGGGATGACTTACATTGCTGGGGAAAAATAAGAAGTGCTAATAATAGAAGGTGAACCTCTTCATAGTTCCCAGGAAGGTCTTAGTACCAGGACCATGTAATAAAGAAGAACCAGAAGTCCTGTGGGTAATCCAGCAAAGATAGGATAAGAGACAGAAATGGGAGGGCAAGGAGAAATGGGAGGGAAGATAAAGGGAACTGTTTCTGCAGGTTGGTGTTTCTACAGACCAAAGTCCAGGTCTGCCCCCACCCCTAAATTTTAAATAAAAGCCACCGTGCTCCTAAGGCTTTTCAGCACTTGGAATTTCTCTTTAGAACCTGAAAATGGGGTCAAGTTTCCTGCCTGGGTTATTACAGTGCAGAATAGAGGGAGTGTTTACAAACAGCTCCCCATCTGGCAGAGGCGGCCTTGAAGCTGTGAGCCACCCACTGGGAACCAGCAGGACAGGGATTCTCCAGCAGATTGAAGCTACTGGGTGGCCTTTCAGGAGTTAAATCCCATCTTGAATATTTAACCTTCAGTAAACCCATTTCTCTCTCTGCCCAGCCTTTGCCCACTCCCACTGGGACCTGAAGGGGGTGAATGAGCCCTCTTTGTCTCGTAGGTGGGATTCCCAGAAACTTGATTTATACTTGGGGACTTGAGTGAAAAGTCTGCCTTCCATCCACTGACTTTGGTTTCTTGGTGTCTCTGCTCCAGGCTAGTCATCTCAAACTGCATTTTCCATTTCTACCAATAATCCCTGCCCCACCCTGACCCCCTGCCTAATCATTCCCTGGGGCAGCAGGAGGAGAAAGAGAATTAATAAGGTGATTTTTATTTCTAGAAGGAAAGTTGATTGCATGATTTCCGGTATTCATCTCTTTGACTGTTCAATATTTTCCCTGGCTTAATCATGATATTTGTGCACCCCCACCCCCAACTCAAGGAAGATTTAGAACACTGTCCCTACCTCAGCACTAAGTCCCTCCAAGCTCCTTCACTCTTTCTCCTATCAGTCTTTATCCACGACTCACAGGCTTTCTGGACCTATGAGGAAGTTAAACCCGCCACAGAACCTCTGCTACAGGACCAAACATATTGAAATGACTTTTTATAAAGATATTGAAACAACAGAAAAAGAATACATGTGAATTGTTTCTCCTGAGGGTTCAATTATTTAGAGGGCCTATAGCAAACTTTGATTGATAAATCTAACCTTTTCTTCCTTGGCCATAGTGGAGCACACTGTGATGAAAACAAGTTAGAGAATGGAAAAATAATATTTGGATTTCAACGAAAAAATGAAAATGCAGAGACTGTCTTTGACTTTTGCAAGGTGAGAAAAGATTTCACATTTTGATTGCATAATGGCAGGAATCTCTCTTAAAACTGGACCAGTCTGCATGATGCATTTAAAAATCAACCTTTTCAAATATAGCCATCGCCCCCACAAGATTTCTTGATTTCTCTGGGGTCAGATAAACCATCACTTTTCAGAGTTGTGCCCTATATACAAAAGTGATAAACGTAATTGGAAGCACAGCAGTGGCTAAAAATATGGAGCTGGAAGCCGTTTGTTGAAATGTTTTCAGCTATTAAATTCATTGTGTAAAAATTTAAATGTCTGAATTCAGGCAGGTAGGTATTGCCAATCATCAGGAGTTTCAACCTTGTTAATAGGCTAAGTGTGTATTATTAAATCCTACTTAGGCATTCCAGAAGCTACTGGGTTTCTTTAATGTTTCTGTTATTTCTTTTGTGTCTTTCTGTATTTCTTTAAAAACAGAGTTGTGTGACCCTGGGGAAGTTACAGTATGTCCTTGGACCTCGGTTGCCTTTTCTTCTACTATCTGGTGATATCTTTAGTACTATCCAATATAATTTTCTGTGATAATGGGTATGTTCTATATCTGTTCAATGCAGTATCCATTACCCACATGCAGCTAATAAACACTTTTGAAATATGGCTAGTAAAAATAAGAAACTGAATTTTTAAATTTTTAAATTTCTTTTCATATAAATAGCCCCACGTGGCTAGTGTCATCTGACAGTACAGATCTGGTGAATTTTAAGGATGCCCTCCACCCTAAAACTCTACAATTCATTCACTCAACCTAAATATTTTTGCCCTTTGGCAAGCAGAAAATAACGTATGCTTTGCTTGAAATTATTTCTCAAGAACTTTATGAGTTTGGGAACATTATATTCTTAAAATTTTCTTTGCTTTATGAAACTTTAATAATATTGGAGTTTCCTGCCCATAGCACCACCTTTGTGATTATGGGAAATACTGTGGATAAACAGGATCATTTCAAGAGAGCATGAAGAAAAACCTCCTTCTGGATTTAATTTCCTTATGAGAAGGCTCAGAATGTCAGAATGCTAAACTGCCTTAAGTAAAACCCATACCTCTGTTACATTATGTTATTTTCTGCATGGAGGTAGAAAAATGTTGGTAGTTACCTCATAAAAGATAATCTTTAAAAACTGCACATCTAGTTGTGAAGCTGTTTAGCCATTCAAGGCTTGCACTGCACTTTACCCATATCACTCATATTTCACTTAGTAAGCAAATGCCATTACCATGATCGCTACATATGTGTCTGTGTTCTCCTGTAAGTCACATGTTCTTTGAAGTTCAGAACTATTTTATATCATAGTCTCTATGCAGAGCGCAAGATCCAGTGCTATTCAGATCATATTTTAAGATATAAGACAAATGTTAACATTTATTATTATGGTCATATACTTCTAGTAAATGAATTAGACTACAAAAGCCAACAAAAGCAAATCTTTTTTTTGTTTTTTGTTTTTGTTTTGGAGGCCAAGAACAAAAAAGAGAGAAGTACCTAGAGCAATGAAAAACTGTATCTATAACAATTACTGTTGTATTTAGAATACACATATGTTAAACTTATTTTAAAATAACTTATCAAAGACTTTCAGGTTGTACCTGAAGAATTACATCTGAAGTGAAAATAATCATGCCATCTGACCCACCTGGATCATGCATTTAAAGTAATTGCAAAGGAAGTAGATTTTAGAAATTCACCTTTGCTATCATCCAGTGGACCAACTGAAACACAATAGAAACTACAGCTTTATTGGAGACAGGACATGGTAAGGAGACTGGACCTTTATCCTCAGTATAATCAGATCTGCCAGAAAAATACACAGACTAGCATGTATTCAGCAACACATAGGAATTCTTTATTTATCTGGCATTATTAGACAATGAGGTATTTTAGATTAGGGGAATTATTTTTATTTACAAATTTTAAAAGGTATATTTTAACCATCACTTTTAGTAATTTTTTTCTAAAATTAAGAAATGTAACCATTAGTATACTTAATGTTTCCTTGATAACTCTGGGCCATCACCCAATCAACATTTGTATGAATAATGCAGATGGAAACAACAATGCAGGCCTGCTTATTAAAACTGAGATGATACACTACTGACAGGGTAACTGATGGAAGAGCAAAGAAAACAACCGAAACCAAAACCAAACCATGATCAGAAACCATCCATGAATGGAAAGGACTGAATTTTTGTATTTAATTTTAAAAAGAGACTCCACAAATACAAGTGAGAGAGTCCAGAATCTGTGGCTGTCTTTCTCCCTTGTTTCCTTCTTTCCTTCCCTTTTCTTCTGCCCCAGATTGTTTCTGAAAAAGTTGATGGCTTGCTTGCAAGACAAACTTTACTACTTGCTTACGCTCACACAAACTTCACAGCATGTCCATGAGATAAATAGTGTTGAGGTAAAATATAATTCATCACTCTAAGATCTGTTGTTAAAATAATATTAGAAACCAACTTCTAAACCTACAGAAAGTAGAGCATGGTGTTGGACACTAATTTCCTACTGAGCTTCTCTCCATTTCTGATAGGTATTCTTATTTCCTCTATTCTAGACGGGTTGACTCCTGCCATCTTCATCCTCTGACATACATTCATACTCTTTGTGATTTTAGTTATTTATTTAGTAAATAATCAACCATAAGACTTGAAATTATAGAGTAAATGAAAATATTGGAATCCTTTGTAGGGTCTACTCAGCACTGCCATTAAATGCAGAGTACGGATTTAAAGAATCTGCTCTGGACACACCCTTGTCCAAACTCTTCCTCAAGAATTATCATGAGATAAAGCTATATTCAGAATTAGTCAGATTGGCCCATACTCTCAGGCTGACTGGCATTTATTGCTCATGCCCCTGAGGTCGTTGGCACTTTCTGAAAACAGGGTGGCCTTTGCTGCTCACTGCGGAAGCTCGTAGTCCCACTGGGCCCACTGTCTGTCTGAATCCCACATTGGAGGCCAGATGCCAGCCTTCCCAGCCTGTGTTTCAGTGTCTGAATTGCTCAGATTGAGTCCCCACAGACTCCCTCTGAGCTTGAAACTTTGTCTTCAACCCCTTTTCCTGACCTGGATGGCCACCTTCCTACTTTAGGCCTCAGCTGCTTTAGCTATAAAATATATATTCTAAAGTATTTCTTTCTAAAATTCTGAAATGCAGTGGCTCCCTAAAAGTATTGCTTTTTGCTTGTTTTAATTTTGGAGAAATTTAAGGTACAGTTACTCTAAAAGATAATAAGTTCTATTAGGTAAGTAAAGTCTGTTTTTATAGTTAGATTTACAGAGATGAAAGATGACTTATTATGTTTCAGGATACTAAAAATCCATCCTCATGAGAGTAGTGAGAGGAAGGGGAAGAGAGTTAAAAAAATACTGAATGATTCTGAAAAATTATATTAGTCAAGGTGTAACTGATTAGTTAATATTTGAATAAGCCTCACATATCCATTCCAACTTTTCCTTTATTTTTCTAAGAAGTGATCCCAGTGAACTGAACCCCCTGCTCAGTAACAACACATTCAATGGTTAGGTCTTTAAAAACCGTTACTGTTGCTGGAAGAATAAATATTTCCTGTCAGTCCTAATTGATGTTTAGCTATCAAGTGCATTTGAAATAAATTTATTACTCTGCCTGATCTCAGTTTCTTATATTCTAAAGGAGGAAAAACTGCACAAGAATTTATAGAGTCTCAGTACTCCACACTAAAGTGTGCGATAAATTATAATATTATTTGGCCATGAAATTAACAAGCCATGGAAACCACACCATTAGCAAGGTATACAGTGGTAAACAGCAGGTGATGATCATGACATAAAACAAAATAGACTCTGTATATTGGTGTAGCTGCCAATATAGGAACAATTAAATCCATTCATATGGATCTTTGGCAGGTAAGTTCTTTGAGGGCAATTGCTATGAATTCTACATGCCTGTCAAGATATTACGGACCAGTTTCTGTGGCCTTTATTCAAGGACTCTGAGAAAAAGTTACTGTGGGTAAATTCGGACCTTTCCTCCACATAGTTTGTCAACAAGCATTCTGGATAGTAAAATTTCATAGACCTTTTCACACTCATTTCAATCTTCCTACAACCAATTGGCACCTCAACAAATGTAGAGTGAAGTATGGGCATTAAAAGAAGTCAGGAAAGAAGGAAGGGAGGGGAGGGAAGAAGGAAGGAAAAGAGGGAGGAAACAGGTATTATATGGAATACTTCAACACTTATATAAAGAGTAGACCCCAAACTAACCAGAGGTTACCCTAAACTATTAGCATATGCCACAGGAACATAAATGAAAACAGTAAGCTGAGCTCAAAAGGATTCTTTGTTTCTTAACTTTACTGCATATATGCATTCACCTTAAATAATCTATATATTTTATCCAATAAGGGAGCATTGTTTTGCAAGTCTCTGAGTTCTATCTGAGGGCATGTAAAGGTTGGATGACTCAACTTTAGGAGAAGAATTAGCCCTCAGGTGAATAGCTGTTTCTTACAGGTTGTGACCCTTTGAATTTTCCAGAAATGTTTCCAAAAAATGAAAACTAGAAGAGTACTAGGACAGCTGCCTTTAGAAGTTTAATATTATCAAGGTGGTTGTTTTTTTAAAATATATCTTTAATGATTTCAGAGACAGGAAGGGAGAGGGAGAGAGAGAGATAGAAACATTAATAACAAGAGAGTCATTGATCGGATGCCTCCTGCACGCCTCCTACTGGGGATTGAGACCACAACTGAGGCATGTGCCCTGATCTCCTGGATCATACGTCGATGCTCAATCACTGAGCCACACCAGCCCGGCTTATCAAGGTTTTTGTGGGAAGACTATCCTCCTGGATTATCAACACAGTAACAAGCAGGTCAGTTTATGCTGAGAAAATTATACAACAAAACCCACTTTATCACCAATAATTATACTGACAACAGTTTTTCTTGCTTCAGTCTTGTACTTCTCAGAAAATTTTACAATACTTAGCCAATGGCAGACACTGGTGATGCCAAAGGCTCAGATGTACCTTTAGAAGCTTTCAGACAAAGTCAGCCCTCCAGGCTGAAGTCCTGGTTAAAAAAATCCCTATGTAAATGAATCTTAAAAACCATATACTGAGCAAATGAAGCCAGATACAAAAGGGCATCTCTTGTATTCAATTTACATAAAATTCTAGAATATGCAAAAATTAATCTATAATTATAGAAAACAGATCAGTGGTTCCCTGGGATGGGAGATGGGGTGAGTTTTGCAAAAGGCTAGGGGAGTACTTTCTAGGACTTTAGAATTATTCTCTATTTTTATGGGGGTAGTGGCTCTACAAATGTATATATTGGTTAAAACTCACTGACTGTTCACTAAAAATATATGTGTTTTATTAGATGTAAATGATACTGCAATGCAGCTGATTAAAAACAGCAACCACCACAAAAGCAAAACAAAACCTCTCAAGACCTCAGAGAAAATGTGCCATTGCTTCCCATGTTACCCGATGGGAAATGAGGCATTGGTCCTTTCCATCTCAGATATCCCCAGGATTCTCTAGACTATTTTAAAGTGCTAGAGCTTCCTATCAGAAAATCTCACCCACGTTTCATTACCTTGAATTCTCCTATGTCTCTTCTTTTAACACAGTGAAGTTAAATTTAAGGAAGGAAAACCAGCTCTTCCATTATCATATATTCTTAACAAAGCTATTGTTTATGAAATAAATTTTGGTTAGTTTTCAAAAATATAGTTATTTGAGGCTCAAAAATATTAACAGTAAAACCACTGTCTCCATTGGAATTTGGAAAAGAAATATTTAGAAAATGAATAGCTGAGATTTGACATTTTTGTTTTCTGCAGTTCTCTCCTCCCTAAGGGAGAAATGACAGGTGTGACAGTGAATAGGAGTGAGAAACATACATAAAGTAAAAACACTATCTTTCTGCACTGGCATGCAGATAACTTATACGAGGCTCCGTTCGACAATCATCTACTATCAGAATCAATAGAATATACTCTCTATGAAGGCCAGGATATTTATTTCTTTTTGCTTTGTTAATTTTATTTTTCACTGATGAATCTCCAGTGCAAAAACAGTACCTGGCAAGAGAAAGTGATCAATGAATGTTTGTTGAATAACTAAATTAATAATAAGTCTTGGTGGTCAGTATGCATGTCAAATTGTCATTGAGCTGTGCTTTCTACAACAGAGCTTGAAAGGGGATTTTCTAGGTATTTGTAGTCAAGGATTATCATAATCAGTGGATCTTTTCCCTGAAATGGTCCTACAACTCCAAATGGATTGTTTTCTCTATAGCGTCGGGGTTTTTTCCAATAGGAAAGTCATTCCTTTCATCAGATTGCAGAACAAACCACATCATGAAGATGCTTCTTAAAGGTCCTTTTAATATTATAACAGTTGATCATTTCCTCATTCCTCTTCACCTTAACTTAAACCTTGTTTTTCACTAATGACCTCAGATTCCCTGCTACTCGCTCTGCTGGTGGCCTCTCCTCCAGCTTCCATTTCACTCTGGAACCAAAGGAAGAATCAATACCTTCCTGCCCTTTAATGATACCTCTGGGTCATTATCATATTGTCATAGTCCTGAAGAAGAGCCAAACAATTGTTATTCAGAAACATCTGAGAGTTTACAACTCTAAAAATTAACTAAGGTACAGCACCTGTTAAAATATACTGGTTTAAGATGATGATAATACAGCAGCAGAAATTGTAAAGTCATGTATGACAATCAGTGTGGGAAGCACCCTCCTTCTGGCTGATCCAATGCTATACAATATTGTTTCCCTATCAATTAATAAGGAAGCATGGTAATGGACAGTTGCCTTTTGTGGAAAGAAATACTTGGCTTCAAGAAGGCTTGAAGTTCATGCATTTTTCTTGAATTAGATTCCCCATTAATTACTTTATCCACAAAGAGGCAATTATCATCAGGACTGATGTAAACAATTACTAACATGCTACTCAATGTTCTTTCTGCTTGTTGACTTTTCCTTCTTTCTTTCTTTCCATTTGGCTATCTGAAACATCAAAAATATGCATGTCTTTCTTTTTTTTACAGAATTGTATACATGTTTCCACATGATGAAAACATCATTGAGATAAAATATCATAAGTAGACTTTTAGGAAGCAGAATCTATTTGAAGTCCTAGAAAATGTGAAAGCATTAATATTCATTGACAACTTCACATTCTGACATTTGCCCCAAATTTAGTTGATCTCTATTTTATCTAGGAATTTTTCAAATTTTCTACAATGATCATTTGTTAGTTTTGTAATTATGTAATAAATATGTTAAGAGTAAACCATACAATCTTCTATTACCCATAGCAGTTTTTAAACTAACCCTCGCTTTGCCTTGGGCAGATGTTGCATCATATGTTAGTACACAAGCAAAGACTTTCAACATAACAGTACCTTTAGTGACAAGAACTATGCAGGGCTACTTCTATCCTAAGACAATGGACTGTAAAACCGCAGTATATAACTCTTAAGTAATCTAAAGTTACTGGTGGCCCCAATGATGTCCTCATGATCATCCAGATATAATCAGAATGGCTTAGGATCTTGGAAGCAAAATACACACAACACAACTCAAAAAAAGCATACCCACATAAAATAAACCTATAAAAGCTAATAAATAAGCTACAACATAACCTGCTACACATAATCACATAATGTACTGATTAAAATGTCTTGAGCCTCTCCCATCCTTAAGGTAGCCGGAAATTATAACAAAATAATACTTTTCACCTTTGCGAGCCAAGCCATCTCTCATACCAATCGCCCCATTGCTTCTTTAGACGGAACAGGAAATTAACCTGAATATCATGCAAAAAATAGTATTACTGATGTAGAATCTCTGTGTAAAGATAATAGCAGAGGGAACTTTACCATTGCAGGCTTCAGATAACCTCTATATTTCTCAGATTTTATGCTAAATCATGAACTGTCATGTTGTATCTGAAGCTATTTTTTAATAATTCGTTTTAAATCAAAGCAATAAATACTGAAGAATATTTTGGTTCCAAGATCGTAAGCCATTCTGATTATGTCTGGATGATCATGAGGACATCGTTGGGGCCACCAGAAGATGGGCCAAATTACCAGTGTACTGGCCATCTCATAAATTATAAATTATACAGAACCTAATTTTATATTTTTGCTAAGTAATGCCTGTGAGGCCTTTGGGATGTCACTATAAAGTCCTATGGTTAGAATCTTCATCTATAAGATGAAGATCAGTGTAAACCCACTTCATAAATACTTTCTCAACTTGGTGCTAAAAATCCACTGTAGGGTACAGACCAGCAGATAGGATATGAATCATACATCCACTCACTTGGACAATCAACGAATATTTATCTTAAGTCTACTCTATGCCAACAATGTGCTGAGCTCTAAGAGTACACCACTGAAACAGACATACTCAGCTCTGGCCCTCTTGGAATTTACCACCCAGGAAAACACCTTCATTCTAAATAATCAAGACTCATCAATGCCAGGCAATGCTATTAGCGTCAGCAAGTGACCGATATGATGCAGGCTGCTTTCTAAACCGGCCTCGAATGATGTGTCACTTTGCTTTCATTATTTTTGCTTTCCTTCAAGCAATCCAATGGTCAATTTCTCTCAATGAGTGGGGATTGAGGAAAATTTACCTAGTGAATATTTCTTGTGCCCTCACTCTTGTGCCATGTTCTCCTCCATGCACTCACACTAAGGAGACCTTGATACAAGTCACTTGCTCTAATCCTATGATTTTAAAATACAGCTGCTCCCACTTTGAAGGTTTCTACTGGACCATATGGTGGCAAAGGAGCACTGAAGCAGAAGCAGGTCAATTTCAAAACGACAGCTCTAAAAATATCCGCTCTCCTTTTGTTCGCCTTCCTCCCCTTGGCTCAGGACACCTCTGCCTGACTCATTGCCTTTCCCCTTTTATGATTACTGCTCCAGAAGGTTTTCCAAGAGCAGGGAGTATGTATGGTTTCATTTGCTCCTGAGTTCTTGGTGGAAAAGGATTGTTCCAGGTTCTTACTAATTCCACGCTCACGTCGTTAACACAAACATCATATTATTTCTTTTATATTTTCCTCAGCTTTGTATTTATTCTGTTTCTTTTTTCTGGGCCAACACTGAAAGGATATTTTTAAAGAAATAATGTTCTTTCCCCATTGCCCTTCTGAGTTTCATGTTCATATCTCTTATCTCATTTCTAATCCCTATTAAAGGATGGATCGCAAAAATATAAGAAAGTTCTTTGTGCTTTTACTGTACTGGCCAATTATTCTAATTTGTTATGTCTCTAAAGAACAAATCAAGAAATCAACAGAAAGATGATTACTTGACCTGTTCCAAGGAAAGATCTGAGAGGCATGCATTACTAATGAAGCTCAGTGTGTATTAAGGGTTGACAGAAGCCGTCATCAGGAATTTTCATCCCTTAAATTAATGTTTGCCACCAGGTGCACATCTTTCATTTTTGGATAATATATTTTTTAAGTTCAGGCTACAGCTATACAAAAAGAAAAGATAAAGAAAAGTAACCAACACAACATTTTTAGGTAATAACACAGTAATAGAGCTATCACCCTTCTCTGAGGAATTCAGCCTACTTTATGGACACAATTTAGTACAAACTCATAAGAAAGCTAACAAAGCCCGAAACCACTTCACAAAAGCCCAGAGAGGTAAAGGTCAAAAGTGATTATCACCAGGCCCAGGAGAGAGCGGCACCTACAGGAAAGAGCACAAGGCAGGGGGATCTGGAGGCCGTGTTCTGATTTCAGTTATTCCTGGAAGCACTGGTGTATCCCAGTGAACTCAGCCTACCTGCCTTTTTCCAGTTATAAAAACCTACATCACTCTCTCAGCAAAATGAAATGCCAGATCCAAAAAGTTGTAGATCTCATTAGGAAAGAAACAAAACATAATCATGACCACTAATCAAAACTGAGTAATTCAAACAGCCAATGCGGACTTAATAAAAAGATGCCACGTACAAATTACATAAAGCAATTATTGTTTTCGTTAATCTATCTTTGTGGTATATTTATTGGGATGAAGAATTTTGTTTTATTATTTATTTATTTATTTATTTATTTATTTATTTTATTTTATTTTTTTTTAAATTCTCACCCAAGGATATTTTTTTCTATTGCTCTTTAGAGAGCAGGAAAGAAAGGGGAGGAGGGAGGGAGAGAGAGAGAGAAACATCAATGTGAGAGAGACACATCGATTATTTGCCTCCCGCATGTGCCATATGAATTGCTCCTACTTCATGTGTGTAAAATAAATTTTTTCCCTATTGGGCTGATTCTCAAAATTTGCAGCTAATTTGAATTGCCTAAAGAGCTTTAAAAAAACACTGGTGTGTAGGCCCCAACTCAGAGATTTTGATTTAATAGGTCTAGGGACGAGCCTAGGCATGGGGATTTTTTATGGGATTTTTTCAGAATTCTCCAGGTAATTCTATGTGCAGGAAATTTGTGAACTACCTCTTGGCTTCAATCCAGTTAGTGATCAGAGATCGGATATAAATGTAAGAAACATGGGCTATTGTTTGAACTCTGTTGCTAAGTATAGTCCATTTTCTTCCTCCTGGCAGATTTGTACTATGGAAAATGACTGACAGTTGTGTTAATTCTCTGAAATGGATTGAAATCTCCAATTAGCTTGAACAAGAGGAGGGAGAAGGGGTGAATGCAATAATGTGTATCATTTACTTATTGCCCCATGCATTTAGCTAGAAGCTTTTGCAATTGAGGTCTGCTCTCCTCTTCACCCTAATGGTAATGCTTATCCTAATGCAGCTCTAAACTTTATAAGCCCATAAGCAGACAACATCACAAAGTATTTACCCCCTCCTCGCCTGGCCCACTCTCAAGCCCCACTCCCCTTCCCCAACACTCACATGTACATCAATGCACTTGAGAGCAAAATAAACATATTGACCTTCAACTTTCCCCCTTTTCAGCTTCCCTCTTATCAGAAGAGGTCAGCATTCAGTGCAAGGACAGATGCTTGCCTTGATGAGTAATGTAGACAATGTCTTCAAGAGACAGCCCTTGAGGAGGGGGAAGAAAGTCTTTCAAAAGGTAGATACTCAAAGGAGGCTTTTTCAGTCATCTCAGCTTAGAGGTCAAATATCCAAGATGGAAAAAAAGGAAGGAAGGAAGGAAGGAAGGAAGGAAGGAAGGAAGGAAGGAAGGAAGGAGGGAGGGAGGGAGGGAGGGAGGGAGGGAGGGAGGGAGGGAGGGAGATATCCTATCTCATTGAAATAAGGCAATTTTCTTAAAAAAAAAAAGAAAAGAAAAAACTTTAAACCTTAAATTATTTTCCCCTCTTTAAACTATTCCTCTTATTTCCTATATTATACATGATGTTTAATTCTTGAAATAGCACATGGCTGAAAACAGAAGCTAACCTGTGCCCAGTGGAATCAAATCTTTTTGTTGAAGACCCTCCTTCAATGTATAATGTTGGGTTTGCCAACGTCATTATTTTCTCTGTTTGAAATAAGTTGCAGTGTTTTGCCTTTTTGTATGGCTAATGCGACTATAACAAACATGTTATGAAGCCACTTTGGTGATTTTCCTTACCCATGTAATTTTGAAATTTGACAGTATATATATATATATTTTAAATTCAAATGGGCTGAATAATACTTTTGCAAGGATAGAAAAAAATACATCCATAACAGTCATGTGTGGCTTGCCCCTCGGATGGATTGCCATAAAGGGGTGAATATTTGAGCTTTCCCCCAAGTCATTAAAAAAGCCTCCAGCAAGCAGCTCCTGGTCCTCTTCAGGGGGCAGGGGAAAGGATCTTTAATCATAATAATCGTGGGGAGAAAAAAAATCTCGGAAGTAAGACATCTGCTCCTGTGCCTTGCTGTTTTGCAGGATAGTGATTGCTTTAGCAGCTTCTTTTGCCATATGTGTACAATAAGTAAATGAACATAAAATTGAATGAACACATAAAAGAAAGATAAACCCACCCAGCTTAACAAATCCACTCTCACACATGCTGTGCCCTGAAACATGAAAAAAAAAGAAATCATTGGATCATGAGGATTAGTAAAATAACAGTCCCTGTTAACAACATTGGCAGGAAGGGTAGCAATCATTTGTCTGATATGGGGACTAACTGTCTGCTTAATTCTTACTACTGCCCTCTTTCACCACTTTTCCTAAGATAGTTAAATAGATAATGAATATATGAATATATTTTTGACAGGAGAAAAATGCCTGTTTTGACTGAGCATTGATAAGAACTGAAACTTTTACTTATATTTTACATGTCTGAGGATTAAAATAATTTTACACAGAACATCTTCTGGCTTCATACTCTTCAACTTACTTTTCCTTCTCCAAACTAATATGCTTTCGGAGCTGTGAACTGTAGACCATCGCTAGGTTGTAAAACTGTGTTTGTCCTTGTGCTCTGTGTCCCCTGCTAGCTAAGTTAGTGGAGTAGTCAGTAGGAGGATTTCTGGAAGTCAGTCCCATAATGGGACAGGATATGGTCAGTTATACATGGTAGTGTCTGAAAATCACGTAGCAGGCTCAACGCAAATTTCCCCTTAGCCAGATCCCCCAAATCCTGTGGCCATTCTAATATAATATAATAGAATGGGAACAAACACAAAGGGAATGCAATGGAGGAAAAACTGGAAGAGAAACTGATTGTAGTTACACACGATCTCACTTTTGAACATTTTGCAACAATATATGATTATATGAACTAATTTCTAAGGCTCCTCCTAGGACCTAAAAAAGATATCTATAGAGGTGCAGAGTCCTGAAACTTAAGCTTCATTGGCTTCTAAGTAAATCTGCCTCTATCTTGTATGTACGATAGTTGAGAGGAGGTAAGGGAGTAAGGTTATCAACAACATATATAAAGCAAACATTTACAAAACTAAAACAAGAAATAGGTATATCCATAACCTTAATAGAATTTAATGCACTTCTTTCAATAGCTGATAAAATAAACAGGCAAAATAGCAGTTTGTATTTGAAAGACCTGAATAAAAATCTTTAGAAAAATTGGCCTAATTACATTAATGTAAAACAGTGTACACAACCTCTATAGAATACACATTCTTTGCAAGTGCACATAGACAGTCAATAAATATTAAATGGTTGAAATGAATCAGAGTTTAAACTTAAGATAGAAATCATTAACCCAAATACAGCTGGGAAACCCTCAAATTCTTGAAGATTAGTGATAAACTTCTAAAAAACAACAACTCCTAAGTCAAAGGAAAGATAAAAAAAATAACAGGAAGATTATGAATCAAATGATAAAGATAGAACTTAACAAAATTTATATATTTCAGTTTGAGCTTAGAGGCAAATGCACATAGGAAAACATGATGAACTAAAACTCAGTGATCTAAATTCTCTAGCTAAAGAAGCTAGGGAAAGAACTGCAACTCAAACCCAAAGAAAGCAGAAGGAAGAACAATTAGAGAACCTATCTGATTTTAAATCTATGAAAATCTATGAAATAACAGTCCTCAGACACTGAAACAATACACAGCATAAAACTGTCATCTCAGAGACAAGGGAAACAAACCAAAAAAGAATCCTTTGATTGCACACCTTACTGCCTGAGGTTAGTTTCCAGATTGTTGTGCCCAGAGGGGAAGTCTAAACAAATGCTGAAGGAATTCCTGAATCGATAGAGATCTTATCTCAGGGAAGCCAGAGCAGATAGAAATTGTGGGGTTGGCTGTAGGAAAAGAGGGAGCTGTAGTAACAATGAGTTCTGAAGATGTATAGTAAGGGTCTCTTAAGTATTTGGCTGAATATTTATCTGCATGTGCATAAGAGGAAACTACTACTGACATTTAGGGAAAAAACCATTAGTAAAAAATAAGCAGAATAATTCCCAAATATCCCATAGGGGTAGGAATAGTATACATATATCCCAGCCAGAGTGAAAAACCTTGTAATATAATGGGCATCAACAAAATAGCATCGGAAATAATTTAGTCATTTGCTAAAGGGTCCTCTGTGATCCACTCTAAAAAGTTTAAAAGTGTGCCTTGGGAAAATTAAACTATTTCCAAGTACCTCAGCTTCATGTCAATGTGATATCTAGCATCTTCTGAAGAAATACAATAAAAGCCAACAACACAAATTTCACATTCACCAACCTGCCATAAAAAGTTTCCTGGTTTGCAAAAGAACAAACAGGAAAAAAATAACTGAGAGAAGAATCAGTCAATAGAAATAAATCCAGAAATAAAACAGATAATAGAAGTAGCTATTATAAATATGCTCCAGCTACTCCAGAAGGCAGAAAAAAGTGAGCATGATGAAGAGAGAAATGGAAAATATAAAGAACATTCAAATGAACTTTCAGTTTAAACTTATAACACCAGGAATGAAAAACAAACATTGGAAGGAATGATCAACAGATTATGACACAGGAATAAAGGTCACTGAAATTGAATATATAGCAATAGAAATTATCCATAATAAAGCACACAGAAAAAAAGACTAACTTAGATGATGGGAATGTTTTATATTATTGTAAGAGACAGGATTAGAATGTCAAGGAAAAATAAATATGAAATACTTAAAATATTCGATTAACAAAGAAGTCAGGAATGGAGGCACAGAATAACAAAAACAAATAAGGCAAATTAAACAAATAGAAAAAGGACTGACCTAAACACAACTGTATCAAGAATTACATTAGGAGAGGAAACTAGATGGCGGCATAGGTAACTCTGTACCCGCCGCCTCCCGCAACCACATAAAAATTACAACTAAAACACAGAACCACCTTCACTCAGAACTGAAGCAGCACCGAGACCGGGAGGAGGGGCGGAGACGCGGGCGGATCGGGGCTGACTCACAGAGACGCGGCCGCGGGCCCACACCCGGTGCCGCGGGGTAAACCCGGGAGGGAATCTCTGCGGCGGAGGTTTCCCAGAGGAGGGAGGGGTCCCAGCCCCACAGCAGGCCCCCAGCCCAGGGCTCCAGGGCCGGGAAGAGACGTCCCCACAACTTCGAGATGTGAAACCAGCGGGGACTGTCCCTGAGGGTCGCGGAGGCTGCGGGAGCCCCGGCAGCTCCTCTAAAGGGCCCGCGCACGGACTCACTCGGACGCTCCCTCTGAGCCCAGCGCCGGGCAGCAGCCTGAAGGGACCCGGGACACTCGGGGAGGAACTAACCTGCCTGAAGTCGGGGCGAGAGCTGGAGGGGCGGCTTCCTCCCAGGCAGAAGGGCTGGCGGAGGCCATGGCTCCTTTGGCGAGTCGTCCCCGCACACGGCCGGCAGGCAGGCGCCATATTTGAATCGCCAGCACCTGACTCCCACCTTTGGCCCCGCCCCGGGATTCCCAGAGGCCCCGCCCCTCCCCACCTGCAGCTCATCCAGGCCATTTCCAGGGGCTTTTCTAGGCAAGTGGCCTCTTCAGCCTCATGCTGAGGACTTTCCTTAAATTCCTCAAACAAGCAGCAGAGGACCCCATACAGCTTGATAAGTGGCCCCAGGCCTGGCACTAGCGGCAGCTGCACTGGCTCATAGCTTGGCCTCTCTTGGGCACCTCCAAGCCCAGCACAAGTAGCAGCCAACTACGGTTTGCTGTGTAGCTCATGCTGGGTGGCCCTGGGCAAGGCACTGGCAGAGGCTCACTTTGCACCTCCCGGGAGGCCCCAGAGACAGTGCACCTGGTGGTCAGACTCGACCACACTGGATTACAACCCTACCACACCCACGAGTGACACACTCAAGGGTGCACTTGGTGAACACCAAAGCTCCACTGAAGTAAATCCTGCTCCATAGGGGTGTCTCCAGCATAGCAGATCTTTGACTATAGTTGCAGCTGGTCCTCAGAGCTGATTGGCCTGGGGGTCAATTCCTCCTAGTGACGCCAACAGCACCCAAGGCTCAACTACAACAGGACAGTGCACACAGTCCACACAGGGGAGCACCTAGAGGGCCCATCTCAGGTGACTGGGGAGGCTGAGCCACTGGACCCTACAGGACACCTACTACACAAAGCCACTCTACAAGTTCCAGGAGACATAGCAGCTCTACCTAATACATGGAAACAAACATCTGGAAGCAGCCAAAATGTGAAGGCAAAGAAACATGCCACAAAAGAAAGAACAGAAGAAATCTCTAGAAGAGGAACTAAATGAAGTAGATCCAAGCAAGCTAACAGATACAGAGTTCAGAATTTTGTTTATAAGGATGCTCAAGCTTATTAGTAAGAGTATTATGAAAACAACTGAGAAAATCGATGACATAATAAAATACCAATTTGAAATGAAGGCTACACAAACTGAAATGAAGAATAATTTACAGGGCCTGGCCAGGCGTGGCTCAGTGGTTGAGCGTCGATCTAGGATCCAGGCCATCAGGGTTTGATTCCCGGTCAGGGCACATGCCTGGGTTGTGGGCTTGATCAATGACTCATCATTGATGTTTCTATCTCTCTCTCTCCCTCTCCCTTCCTCTCTCTGAAATCAATAAAGATATTTTTTTTTAAAAAAAAAAAAAAAAAGAATAATTTACAGGGAATCAACAGTAGAGTAGAGGACAATGAGAATCAAATCAGCAATTTGGAACATGAGGAAACAAAAAACACCCAACCAGAAGAGAAAAAAGAAAAAAGAATCCAAAATATGAAGATAGTATAAGGAGCTTCTGGGACAACTTCAAACATCCCAACAATTGTATTATGGGGTGCCAGAAGGGGAAGAAAGAAACCAAGAAATTGAAAACCTATTTGAAAAAATAATGACAGGAAACTTCCCCTACCTGGGGAAAGAAATAGACTTACAAGTCCAGGAAGCACAGAGGGTCCCGAACAAGAGGAACCCAAAGAGGCCCACAGCAAGACATATCATAATTAAAATGCCAAAGCTTAAAGACAAAGAGAGAATCTTAAAAACAGCAGAAGAAAAGTAGTTAGTTATCTACAAGGGACCACCCATACGACTGTCACCTGATTTCTCAACAGAAACTTTGCAGGCCATAAGGGAGTTGCAAAAAATATTCAAAGTGATGAAAAACATGGAACTACAACCAAGATTGCTCTACCTAGAAAAGCTATCATTTAGAATTGAAGGTCAGATAAAGAGCTTCTCAGACAAGGAAAAGCTAAAGGAGTTCATCACCACCAAACCAGCACTACAGGAAATGTTGAAGGGTCTTCTTTATGAAGAAGCTAATGAACAAAAGAATATGATGAACTAAATAGATCCAGAGACACTGATGCATGCAACAGACAATCATATTTCAGTGGAAAGAGGGAAGAGGGGTGGAGGGTGGGAAAAGATTAACCAAAGAAGTTATATGCATATATGCATAACCCATGGACACAGTCAATAATGGGGTGAAAGAGAGGTGGAGGGGGTCATTTGGGGGGGAAAATGGGACACCTGTAATACTTTCAACAATAAAGATAAATTTACCAAAAAAAAGAAAACAGTTCTGGAAAAAATAATAGTCTGGTGACAAGGAAGTAAATAAAGAGAGTCATTTAAAAAAAAATTATATTAAATGTAAATGTACTAAACACTCAAATTAAAAGGCAAAGATTGTCAGACTTGATACAAAAAAGTTAGAACCAACTACAATGTCAATATTAATCTCACTTTCAATATAACGACATAAATAGTTTGAATGTAAAATAATGGAAAGATATGACTCGCAAATGTGAACATAATTAACCTGAAGTGTCTGTATTAATATTGAACAAAATAGATTTCAGGACAAAAAGTATTACTAGAGGCAGAGAGTATCACTTCATAATGATTTAAAGGTCAATGAATCAAAAAGATATAAAAATGTGTTTAATAATGGAACTTCAAACTATATGAGAAAATCACAGAATCAATAAGAACTAGGTATATACATAATCAGTTTTAGACTTTAATACATTCTCAGCAATTTCACAAACAACTAAAAAAAATCAGTTAGTAAACAACAGCACTGAATGTTACTATTAACCAAGTAACTTATTTGACATTTATAGACTACTACATCCAATGACTGAAAAGTATACATTCTTTTCAAATATTAATGACTAGTGGCCAACATAAGTCTTATGCTGACCAGTAAGAGATAGGAAGCAGAAACACTCCTACCGATGAACTCATGGGCCTTCCTTCTCCCCAGTGTTCTGTTCTGACATGTTTTGGTTCCATATAGTCCTCCCTTAGAGATATCCCTTGTGACAGAGCAACTGGTTGTGTTTCCTTATGAAACTTGCAATGTATCAACTTTTGTTGCCTTCCCTTCATTCCTGGATCACATCACTTTCTTGTTGCCCTGGGTTTGTACCTTCCATATAAACTTGGCCTGGGGCTGGGAGAACTGGAACAAAGTTAGTAACAGCAGCTGCCATTACTAAGTATCTATTGGGTGCCAGACATTGGTTAGTCTGAGGGGTACAGGATGAAAAAGACATGGTTACTCACTTTGAGAATTCATAATCTAATGAGACACACATAGATATAAAACAGTCACAAAACTGCCTAACTACTGAATGTGACTACAACCTGCAAATCCATCAGGGCCGATTTACAAAGATCAATATTTTCACTGATTGTGATATTTTAAGCGCACCAGTAATTTTTATTTCATACTTCTTACTGAGATTTCTATTATTTTTCCATATCCAGCTTGGATAGTCAAAAATATATTACTGATAATTAGTATTGGAAAGGCTTCCCAGTTGGGAAGCTATTATCTCATCAATATCCTAAGCCAAGACACTGGTCAGGGATTGGTAAACATTGGATTTTGTGGCATTTGAATAGGGGAGCAGGGAGACCTCACGGCCCTGTATAGAATTTCCCTTCTTTATAAAACCTTCTCATTGCGTTGAGTGAGTCAAAGCAGATCAGACAGTAGCTTTGCTCTCTGCCAGTGTGGTCACTGACCAACAGTATTTAAGTCATTAATCTGTAAAAGGCTTTGGAATACATGGAACACAGAAGTATTTGATTTTACATACGGCCTCTTATATCCTGGGTTTTCCCAAACACTTTGCAGAGTAATTAATTTAATTACTGGGCACACAGTGACTTTGCAAGCAAATGGACAGTAGCATGCACTTAGTAGTTTACATAAAGGTTTATTTCTGGGAACACTATCAGATTAGTGTATTTGATAAATATTTGTTGAAATCACACCATGTTCAGGCATTATTTTAGGCACTAGAATCTTATGAATGGTGGTGATGAGAAAGACAATTAAAAAATAAATGACTAAAAAACCAAGTTGGGTAAGTCAGAAAATAGTTTGTAGGGCAATCAAGAAAGGGCTCCATGTGAATATGCATTTAAGCTGAGACATAAAAGGAGCAAGAGGCTGCCCATAAATACCTTGGGGAAGTATTTTAGGCAGAAGGAACTACTGTGGTATTTCTGAAACCAACTTCGTTTGTTGTAACATGGACACCTCCCAAGTCTAAAAAGGGAGCAGTTTCTCTTTACATCAAGTGCACCTGAGAGGCAAAAAGAACCATGCACATCTATGATTATCAGGCATCCTGAGTCCTACCTTTGTGCAAGCAAGTGACTCCATATTTCTCCATTATGGAAATAGAGGGAAGACATCAACTTCCTTTTCCCTTTTCTGTGTAATCAATAAAAGATAGGTTGGAAATTGGCTTGACACATAAGAGGAAAGTTGCCATCTTAGCATGCTAGTCAAATAAAATATACCATGTATAAGTGGACTTGACCCTAAGCGAAAGAGCTAATTATAAACTATTGACTTCAGTTTTAGTTGGGGGAAATCATAATCTCAAAATACTTTAAAATATTTAGCATATGTTCATTTCTAGACAACATACTGGTTGCTGGATCGAGTATCAAGGTAAATCATACCAGCTCCCTGCTCTTAAAATTGCTCCAAGTCTAATGGAGGAGGCAGGCACAAAAAATAAATGATTATAGTGTAATGTTGCTAGAATGTGCAATGAGAGCACAGGAGGAAAACATACAAATGCACCCAGCAGGAGAAAGAAAGGCAACATATAAATACGATTTGATGTGCATCAAAGGATACGAAAATGTTAATTGGTTGGAGAGAAAAAAGATTTATGTGGTTTGTTAATGAGTTTGGATTTATTTTTTTTGGTGGGGAGCTATCATATATAATATAGTGTATTCACACACACATTTATAATCTTATATATACACACACACACATTATAAGACTATTCTGGTGGCAGCCTTGGGTATTATATGGAATAAAAGAAAGGACTGAAGACAACAAGTTCAATAAGACAGACCAGGCAGGATACTTAAGGATAAAGCCCTAGTTAAGGCAGTGACAGTAACAGTAGCAGTGAGAGTGAAGAGAAATAGTCATAATATTTAAGCCATCTTTTGTCAGTGCAAGCCTAAGATCCAATTAACGTCCTGTTGCATATGAGATGGATAAAAAGAGAGGGAGAAGTCAAAGTTAACTTGGAGGTTCTAGTGGAGGTGGGTTTGCCATCACCCAAAGTAGGGGACTCAAAGAAAAGGTCATAGTCAAAGGAAATGATAATTGGTGAGAAAATATCAAACTTTCAGTCTCTTCATCTCCTTATGCCAGCTTCGTTTTTCTTTTTAAAAAATATATCTTTATTGACTTCAGGGAAAGGAAAGGAGAGGAAGAGAGAGAGAAACATCAATGATGAGAGAGTCATTGATTGGCTGCAGCCCACAACCCCGGCATGTGCCCTGACCAGGAATCGAACCCTGATCACCTGGATCCTAGGTCTACGCTCAACCCCTGAGCCACACCTGGCTGGGTGCCAGCTTCATTTTTCTAATCATCTACTTAGCAATATCTTTCAAGGAAAGAGTCAATAACTTGGTTAGTCAAATTAAATAACATAGTGCAAGCCACATTTACAGAGGGTAGTTCCTCCACAATGAAAAAGATGATGCTCACAATCTCCCTCCTCATACAGCCCTGAAAGCATTGGTCATTCCTCCTAAGTTTCCATCCCATACAGTGGACCAGAGATGATGTTGGCCCAGAATTGAGAAATTGGCCTGGGATAATGTCAGCCCAGCTTAAAATTCTGGCATAAGTTACACCCCAACCCAGCTTTATAGAGAGCTCTGCATAGAATCCTGGGAGTCAACTCAACCATATTAATTCAGTTCTGTTTTTCTTTTTTTTTTCCTTCCTTGCTTAAATCTTCCCTGGCCACTCTGGCAAACAAGCTTTCAGGCATTCCTGGGGCTACTCACTAACTCTAATGTTATTTCATGTCATCAATATTCCCCAAAAATTACTACAAGGGAAATTGGGAACATGGTGAGTTTCAGGTGCCTGAAATATAAAGGTAATGAAATCCAGTAAACAGCTAGTAATTTGGATCTCAAATATGATAGTAGATCAGGGTAAGCTCAATTAATGTAATTCTCCTAATAGAAACACATGCAAATTCTAGGTGTATTTTGAGAAATGACTTAGGTGTGGCATGTCCCCTTTCTCAGGGATAGGATGGGAAATGACAGGGCCAGTTAACTCATGAGCATCATTTATTCATTAAGGTGTTTCTTAGTCAACCATTGGGCAGCCTGTGATTCTGCCTGATGGGAAGATTTCCTTTACCAAGCGTCGTGTGGAGCCAACCTTAAAAAAAACATGTGAAAGGATTACACTGTGATGGGCTTGGCAGTACCCTTCCTCTTGCGCCAGCATTTCGGCCTTGGTATTGCTATAGGGTGTGTGCAATCACAGGCCCCATGTCTCCAAAATTTAGTTTTGTTTGTTTTGTTCATACATTTCCTCAGCATTTAATTTGGCTGGTGTATCCTTCTGAATTTCCTTCATTCTTCATTTTCACTATGAAACAACTTTGTTTTCCCGTTCAGATGTTGAAAAGTAGATACCAATACATCCCGAGTCTTACACATCACAGATGAGTTTTAGATGCCAGGGTGAGAGCCACTGAACTCTTTCCAAGGACTCTGAGACATCATCTGAATATACGATTAACAATATGTCCAGTGTTAAAGTGTGTCTCAGGATCATTATACCTGCTCTGAAAGGTTTCAAACTGCAAAGATTTAGAAGTCCTGATCTTTGAGTCCGTTTGCTGTGCTGTTCCTTGGTGTTAAACTGTGAATGTGCAGCAATATGACACCTGCAAATAATGTGGCTTTGTAACCAATTATGTTCACCATGTTGTTTTACCAACGGGAGAATCTTACAGGCGAAACAGTAGTACAGCTTCAGTAACCACAGTTCCTTTTGTTCACATTTCCCTAGACTTTTATTCATACTCTATCTTTTCCCAGGCTCTGCTTATATTAAATATTTTTGCAGTGATATTGGATTGTGTGTGTTCTAGTAAGTTACCACAATGCTTTATGAAACATAGTAGGATATAAATGCATATAATAAAAATATGTGTAGTTTTCTAAAGTGCAGTGTTTCATGTTTTCTGTCCTGAATTCATTGCTCCTTTTGCCTATGAGGACTTGAACAAAAATATCAAAAGGCAAAACCCCCCCAATTCTAAAAATTTAATATGGGTCAGTCAAATAATCTGTAAACTAATACTATAAAGT
The DNA here is from genome assembly GCF_964146895.1 of Miniopterus schreibersii. Lineage (NCBI taxonomy): Eukaryota > Metazoa > Chordata > Mammalia > Chiroptera > Miniopteridae > Miniopterus > Miniopterus schreibersii. The sequence goes on from NC_138111.1 coordinate 33,348,918, forward strand.
CTTACAATGAGTAACTAGGTCTTTAAATTTTAATTTTTTATTATCAACATAAAAACAGGTACCTAATGGAAATTTGTATTCTAATTTGAAATTCTCATGAATACCTGTTTTTTCCCTTCTAATCTTATGATAATAGGGCCATTTGATTACCTTCTATTTAATACTTCAACTTCAGACAATAAAATATTTGTTGTGAAGAAAATGAAGAAAAATTATTTTTCCTTCTTTGATGGGATTTGGGGGTAGTAGAGAAAATGGAAGTTCAAACACCTATTGAGGAACCCCTAATTTCCTATATGTTATGTACTTTTATTTTAATAACTGACTTAAATTCCTATAAGAATGCTGTGATATGTTACTGTGCCCATTTGACATACTGAAATAAGTGAATTTTAGGGAAGTATGAAACTTGCCCAAGGTTATCAAGCTAATAAGTGTTAGAGGTGAGAATTAAACCCAGAGAAATCTATTTCCAAAGCTTTTCTTCCTCTCCACCCATCATTCACTTTTAATAGCTGAAGCTTTCCTGCTTATGAATATGGCTGAGATTTCCAAAGAGCCAGTCAATGTTGCTTTCTAATCAGAGAGAAACATTGTTTAACCTCAAAACATATATTCCTTTTCTATTCAGTGACTATAGTTGTTCAAATAATATTTCCAAACGCTGGTAATCACATGGATGGAGACCAAGAGCAGAACTCAGGGATGCCTCTAACAGTCAGTAAAGACCAGTTGGGCTCATTGATAATATTTACTGCCATTCCCTCTAGACTCTATTAATCTTATTAATAAGGTCCTAATACTTTACAGTATAACCCTGCTTTGATTGTTTCTTTTTCCCTCTGTATCACTCTCTCTTGTGTTTTCCCATATTATTATTTTTAACAATTTTTGATGAATTAAACTCAGTGATTAGTATACAACTTTGTAGTCACAAAAGCAGAGATTCCAAAACCACAGCAAAGGAAGAAAATATAGAGAGGGTATAAATTATAAGTATATGAACACACATACATATATACGTACTATTGTAGCATTTACCCAAAATCTATTTAATGTTTATACATTTACTGTTCATTGTAAGTAAGGCTGGAAATAAGCATAACATTGTTTACAGGATACAGAAAGTAGACTCAAATACAGAAATCTCTAGCAACAAGAATGGGGGGGGGGAAATGGCTGTAACAAGGAATTTAGATGTTTGTTTTGTATTCTAGCTATGATGCTAGTATTGAATTTTCAACTTAAGACAAGAAGGTCATAAAAATATGCATTATTTTTTTAGAGCTTCCATGACAAAGTTCCACAGACTGAGTGTATTAAACAATAGAAATGTATTTACTCACAGTTCTAGAGGCTAGAAGTCTGAGATAAGGTGTCAGCGGTATGGATTTCTTCTGAGGTTTCTCTCTTTGGCTTGCAGATAGCTATCCGCTCCTTGTGTCTTCCCTTGGTCTTCTCTCTGCACCCACCTGTTTCCTAAAAGTCTCTTTTTATAAGGATACCAGTCATATTAGATTAGAACCCACCCATATGACCTCATTTTACCTTAGTTACCTATCTAAAAATAGCCATATTATGAGGTACTGGGGGTTAGGATTTCCACATATAAATTATTTGGGAGGGGGGAAGACACACAATTTAGCCAATAACAGAAAATAGGAATAAGTTAAACAAATAAGTAGCTATTTTTCCAGTGAGTTGCTTAAGGGTATGAGTTTATTCAAGAGCAACAATAGCAAGGATTTACATAACACTGTACATTAAATGTAGGATTTTAAATTAATCTTCGTAGTATGCTGAGAAGTGGGTGTTAAATGAGATTGGGCAAGATTAAGCAACTTCCCCAGAATCATATAGTGAATTATTTCCAAATTCAGAATTCAACAGGTAGTTTTTCAGTTCCAAACTCATTCTATATCTTACCACAGGACACAATACCCACTTTCCAAGGGATCTACTCAACTACTCGGTACTATATATTCATTTCATTTTTAAAAAATATGCCTTTATTGATTTCAGAGAGAGGCAGGGAGTGGGAGAGAGAGCAATAGAAACATCAATGATGAGAGTCATTGATCGGCTGCCTCCTGCACGCCCCCTATTGGGGGTCGAGCCCACAACCAGGGCATGTGCACTGACCAGGAATCCAACTGGATCCTAGGTCCATGCTCAACCACTGAGCCATGCCAACTGCGCTCATTTCATTTTTTGAAATGAACTGTGATGCTTCATTTTGTTTATTTTCTGAAATCATATAGGAATAGAATGGAGCTGGATATTGTTAGTGAAATTCAAACATAGGGAAGAAAATTGAGTCCAGAAACTTCAGCAATGTTTCTATATAGAAGGCAAATAACAGCAAAAAATATTGTCATCCCTTTGGCTAAATGGTCTTCCCAAAACACTACAAGAATCAATTGTAAGAAGACCAGCGTTTTCCAGACTTTTACCAATGGGTTCTGCAGAGTCGTCTACTGATATCTAAGAGACTTCTTAGGTTCACATTCTAATCCATTTAAGACCGGAAATTCTAATTGTTCTTTGTGAGAAAATCAAGTGAAAATCATAGCTGATAATTTGGAGCATTATTTCAAGGCCAGGCAAAACCCAACATACAATAATGATCATTTTTAATTGCATCTTTGAAAATGATTAATCAGGTATCAAAGAGGTATATAAATTGGGAGAAATTATGATCAGAGAGAAACATAGAGCAGAAATATTTAATTAATGCTCAACTATATATGAGTTAACTTTGGTTAAGTTAATTTCCCTTCTCCTAGAAAATTTCCAATTTATCTCCACAGAGAGACCAAAAAAATAATCTTCCAACACAAGATTTATTCTTTTTTTTTAATTAATTTTATTTTATTAGGGGGTAGGGAAATTAATTAAGTTTATAGGTTAACATACATGAGGACAATTATATTTTATTTTGAACTAACAGAATGAAACTTTTTAGTTGTAAAGCTGAATGGAAGAGTTTCAAGCATCAGTCATCATGTGTTGGTTTGGAATTAGATAAAGAGAACTGTTAAAAAGACTAGGAAGCACTTTTAAAGCATGCCAAAATCATTTCACGCATAACTCTTCTTTCTGCAGAGTCACAAGATTAATAGAACTTGTCTTTTGCTCTTTTTTAAAAAAATTTTTGTTCAAAATATTACAGATGTCCCTTTTTCTCCCCAATGACCCATTCCACCCCATCACACCCCTCTCCCCAGTCCCTCTCCACACCATTGTCCATGTCATTGGGTTGAGCATATATGCATGTAAATTCTTTGGTTAATCTCTCCCCCTCTACCCGCTTGCCCTCCTCCATCCCTCTGACATTCCTCAGTCTGATCCATGCTTCCATGTCATTGAATCATTTCTGTTCGTTAGTTTATTAAGTTCTTTAGATTCTACACATAAGTGAGATCATGTGATGTTTGTCTTTCTCTGCCTGGCTTATTTCACTTAACATAATATTCTCCAGGTCCTTCCCTACTGTCCCAAATGGTACGAGATCTTTCTTCTTTACAGCTGCGTAGTACTCCATGGTGTAAATGTCCCACAGCTTTTTTATCCACTCATCTACTGATGGGCACTTGGGCTGTTTCCAGATCTTAGCTATTGTAAACTGTGCTGCTATGAACATAGGGGTACATATATTCTTTCTGATTAGTGTTTCAGGATTCTCACGACTTATTGTTTCTTAATTAAAAATCTATAGTGACTTCTACATTTACTCCACCCAATTTTGCTATGAGAGAAAAGTAGTATTGTGTTCTGTCTTGCATTAGATACCCAACCATACTTGACTTAGCTCATCTTGTTGGAAACACTTTGAAAACAGATCCTATGGAGTTTTGCCTTGTATCCTACAGAATCAAACCCAGGGACTCATACACAGAGCAGGAATAATATTTGTTCTAAGTTGATATTTTTTCCTTTTACCAAATCTTTGTCACTAAGGCTTATCTCTACAATCTCCAAGCAGAAGACTTACTTGGCTTTCATTTTCATACTTTAATCTGGACTAAGTATAGAAAGGAAAGGATTCAGAAGTAGCCATAATCTGCTAGTGGTTGATGCACAAAGCACAGATAACTCATCTGTGGAGATCTTGTTTCTTTCAAATGATATGAACATGAAAGAAAGTCTAGAATTTGAAATAGTTTTACAAAATAAAATTCCATAAAAACCTAGAAGCTGAAGTGCATATCAGTAATGGATTGGTTAAATAAATGGTTTTGTTCATGCAATGGAAACCTGTAAAGATGTTAAGAAGAATGAAACACTCTTCTAATCAAACTCATTAGTGCTTCAAAAACAATGTTAAATACGAGTTTTTATTTAACATTGTCAAGCACCTTCATTTTGTCTTGCATTTATTGCTAGTGTTGCTAAACCTTTACCATTTACACTTCTCTTTTAGATATACAATTTATTCATGTTACAAAAGCATTTTTCTATTATTTTACTATATTTTAAAGTTAGACATGAAGAGTGAATTTAAAAATATATATCTTTTGAGGGCTTTTCAAATGATTGTATAGCTTTGTTCTCTTTTGACCTTGTTATATGGTAAATTATATTTTGTGACATTACATTGTTATTTTTTATATATTACACTATGTTAACTATATTATCCTTATAATTAGAGTGGCATTTTGTTCAGAAGTAGACAAACCAATCAGTGAAACAGGAAGCATCTTAAATTAAAATTAGACTCAAGAGCATATGGAGTTGAGATTATAATAAAATTGACATTTTGGATCAGTAGCAAAAATTAGTGTACAAAAGTGGGAATATATGGCTAATTATTAATAAATTCTAGATATGTAAACTATTTGGAAGTAAAAAAAATTAAACTATAAAAGTATTAGTGGAGACCTGAGAGACTTGAAAAATAATTATTCATGAGACATACCTAAGTTCCAAATAAAAAATGATACATTTAATTATATAAGAATTAAATTTTTCTCCATGGCAAAACATACTGAAAAGGTCATAAAAAAGGCAAAAGATGTTGGGAAATACATTTAGAAATCTGTGTGCTTTCTTTCTCTACACCTTTTGAGAGAAGCACATGGATCTTTTCCTTTAACCTACAATATGAGTGTTCATCTATATTGTAAGTGCATGTTCCTTTTCTTTCATCTAGAATGTTGAGTGTCAATATGAGGCACTGGTCTAGAGGACAGACTCTGGAGCTCTCGTCCTGATCCCCCCACCAACCATACATACAACCTTGTGAATGTCACCTCACCATTCTAAGTGTTAGAGTCTTCACCTGAAAAATTGAAGCAAAATAGGACTCTCTCCCATGAACAGTAAGAGGTTTAAAGGAGTAGATATGGAAACCACTTAGGATAGTGCCTAGTACAAGAGGGCTCAATAGAGTGTTTATTAAATTAAAAAAACAAACTAATGGAAGAAATAAAATGTGGTGAATTAAATCTATATATTCATGACTTTAAATAACCTTTATATTTACTGGATGACCCAACTTGGTCATGCTTTTGCTCCTTCTGATGAACTCAGATAGCTATATAGTAGTTTAAAATTTTTAGTTTTATGTTCACAAGTAAATTTGACCTGTAAATATATTTTTCTTCCAGTCCTTATCTATTCTCAGTATCAAGATTACATAGACTTCACAAGATGAATGAAAGAGCATTTTTTCTTACACTCTCTAGAATATTTCTTTATTAAGATTGGCATTTTCTATTTATGAAAGTTGGGTAGAATTGACCTACCAAATAATGTCAGCCTATTATTTTCTTGGTGGAAGATTGTAAACTATTGATTTAATTGTTTTACTGGTTAAAAAACTCTTCCACCTATATATGTTCTTTAGTATGAGTTTTGGTACACTTTAATTGCTAGGAAATTGTCTATTTTACATGAATGTTCAGATTTACTGGCACTTCAAATGTTTGTAGTCTCTGCTATCACATCAGTCCTATTCTTTCAGTGTATTATTTATTTATATCTTCATTTTTCTTAATCAAAGTGCTTATCTGTTTTTAAATCAAAGAATCAAAAAATACCATTTTGACCTACTAGATGACCTCAATTTTATATTTTCTTCTTTTTTATTAAGTTCTGCTTGTATTTTTATTATCTCTTTCCTTCTATGCTCTCTGGGTTTATTGCTTTGCTTTTCTGATGTCAGTTCAAACACCTGGTCATTAATTTTAATAAATCTTTTTAGTTATAAATGTTTAAATCCTTTTGAAGATTTTGGGTTAATGTAAGCATGTAAAGGTCAGCTCTTCCGCCCTGTTGTTGGCCCAAGGCATAATTCACCCCATAGCAATAAATATGTTGACAGTTTTCCCCCCTAGCCTACCCTGTCTTTCTACCTCTCACTTATCTTTGGAGAGACACTCTTTTAAATATCCTCCACTTGCCATAGGGCCAATAAGTCAATAAAAATGTGTAATTTTTTTTCATAATCGATCTACTTATATAATTAGGCAGGAAATCTGATCTGCCATATTGCTAACAGCAGCATTATTTCACTCTTCTCTTCCGTGTTTAATCTGCTGTTTTACACAACCATCAAATGTTCAGCTTTATCAGTGAAATGTATTTTTTACATTTTAAAAAAGATTCTGCCCAGCCTTTTAAAATGTTCTGATTCCTTGCTCAAGTTCTAATTATATACATTTACGTTCTGTCTTGCACCTGATATTTTCAAGGTCTGATGGCCTTGGGAATCTAATTATGATAATAATGATTGTTTCTGCTGATTTGCTCACTTTGGAGCTGGTATCCTCATTACTGTGTAAATTTAGATCATGAGCTCATGTTTAGCTAAACTTTATCTGTGGGAATCCTACAGGCCAAAGTTACAAACATTTATTTAATTTACTTTAAAATCTTTTAAACCAAAATTCAGATTTTTTTTTGTAACATAAATGAGTCAGAAGAAAATAACTGTCCTTTAAAACAAATTTGAAAGGATTACAAATATTCTTGATAGGAGAATGAGAGTATAGGCTACTCATCTCCAATGTGGACTCCCTCTCCAAATACCATTTATGATTCTGGGCACCACTATCGAATTATATTGCTCGGGAGTCAGACAGCTTAATTCCTGCATATGCCTTTTTAAAAGTCTTCTATTAAACCCATTGATACAATCTAAGCAAAAGATGTTGATGTTTAAGTGCAGTTCAAATATCAGATCTAAGGAATCCCAGTAAGGAAAAAAAGTCCCATACCTCTTGTCAAAACATTGTCAGTCCTGGGGTGGTTTATGAACTGAAAGGAATTTTTATTAAGTGGATGAAAGTTGCTTGAGAAAAATAAGTGCCAACATTTTTTTTATTATTTGTATGTGTTAAGAACAGCGCTAGGTTCTCTCATACTCTATATTAGTCAAGTCTCACCATTTTACATATGTGAACAGCAAAGTTCGAAATGTTTTTAGTAATTTACCAACTAGTAAATTTGAGCAAAAATTCAGTGTCAAATCTGTCACACTGAAGTTTGAGCCAATATTGGAGATTAATAGAACTAGCACTAAATGAAAAGTTTAGGAAGGTTTTTTATTTCATATGCTTTCACTAACTTTTTTTGACTAGAGATAAATCATTTATATGGGCCTAATTTTCAAAACTGTAAAAGTTGGAAACTTGACTAGATGATCTCTATATGGTTGGTCTTCTAATTCTAAAATGTTCTCAAATTGGACTCCTACAATAATTGTCCTTGCAATATATGTATACTGCCATCAAGCGGCAGTAGGGAGTACTAGTGCCTTTTTTTTCTTTTTTCTTTTTCTTTTCTTTTTTTTTTTTTTTTTTTGAGTGGGGAGTATGTGTGCCATCAGACTTATCCATCAAAAGTGCAACTGCACTTTTACAGTGTAACTGTCAAATGAGAATATAATCAATTATTATAAACTTTTTTTTAATCCTCACGTGAGGATATTTTTTCCATTGTTTTTCAGAGAGAGTAGAAGAGAGTGAGAGAGAAACTTTGATGTGTGAGAGACATATTGATTGGTACATTCCCTTGACTGGAACTGAACCTGAAACCCTTCAGTCCAAAGGCTGACTCTCTAACCACTGAGCCAAACCAGCCAGACCTATGATACACTTTAAAACAGTCTTTGCATTGTGGTTGTGTACCACATTAGAAGCACCTGTGGAGATTTTTAAAAAGAGAGGAAAGCCAGAGTCCATTGAGAATCTTCAGAGATGGAACTTGGGCATCTGGATTTTATGGTTTTGCTTCCACAGGTGATTCTGATATGCAGTCAGTTTTAGGATAAATGGAAAGAAAGCATAATAGCTCCTTAGACTAACTGTTGACATTTTATACCTACTCTTTAGTCTATTACATGTACATATACTTATACATATGCGTGGATATAGTATATGGCTTTGTAAATATTGGTCTTACTTAAGCTCATCAAATATAACTCATTCTAAACAATTTTAAACTATTACTTACCTCCAACTCACCCTCTGAGTACCCAAAGGGGCAGATACGTCCATAAAATATGTGTCTAATTTGCTACCATTGAAACCAACTTTATTTTTCCTTGATGGAGAAGTGAAAATTTTCACATACCCACACATACACCTTGAATTTTCCACACAATAGCTTTTTGGTTTAATAACTTGCTAAAGAGAGAACTGCAAAATCGCCTACTCTAAATTAAAGCAATAGTATAAAGTGAGTACTGAAACAAAATTAAGGAACTAATATAACTTTTGTTTATTGTCAGCTCAGGTATGTGCAAGGTATATATCCACCAGAAAATTGTGAGGATCTACACCAACCCTGGTCTCACATATTAAGGGAACACAGAAAGCTAGTTTCCTAAAATGGTTTAATATTACCATTGGAAGATGCTTAATAAGTATATATTAAGTGAATATTGTTTCAATTGCTACATAATCAAGAGAACTTCCAGACTATAACTTCTGAGACTATAATATTTCTGCATAAAATAGATTTTCCTGTTTTAGTACAATTACTCTTTTGCTTTCCCAATTTTTCTATTCTGAGAGTTCATTACAAAGTCAATTATTTAAAGAGGTGAATTTGAAAGGATCAGACAGTTTAGGAAAGCACACTGACCACAGCCAATGAGAAAAGAAAATAATCTCAGTTTGTGTTGATGAACACCCTACATTACAGGAGAAAAACCAGCTGTCACATGCTGCAGAAGCAGCCAACTAGACAAAGAAGCATAACCGCATGGCACCTCCTGACACCTCCACCTCATTGCCTTCAGGGCATGTTTAATACTATAGCTGTGTACAGAGCTATTGGAAAGGAAAGTATAAAGTCAAATGAAAATTTGGTCTTAAAAGTCCAGAAAGGATATATGAAGTAGAATCAGTGTTATTCTGACTTTTTCCTTTCCAATTGCCTATTCATAACCTTTTTCCTTTGGGCTTTCCTGTGGTTTTTTTTTTCTTTTAGATTTGCTGGAATTTTGGTCTGTTTTTAAACATTACACATTTCTCCTCTCAGCTAGTTTATCAACTGCCTATTGATTTTAATTATGAAATTCTTTGTTGAGTAGAAAACTCTTGGTTTTTATATAATGAAATTAGAGTTATTTCATAATTTATTTTTATTTATTTATTTTTGAGGAGTTCTATTGCAGGAACCTTCCTCCAGTCATAGAGCACAAAAACCCTTCTATATTTTCCGATTTTAGCTTTATGTTTTTCCCTTTTACGTCGAAGTCTCTATTCCATGTGAGTTTACTTTTGTATGTAATGTGAGGTAATCAGGTATCATCCAGGTTTATTCTTCTCCCTAAAATGCATTGTTTTCCCCAACATCATCTACTAAACAATTCTTTCTTTTTTAAAATAATATATATTTATTGATTTCAGAGAGAGGGAGAGAGAAACATCAATGATGAGAGAGCCATTGATTGGCTGTCTCCTGCATACCCCCTAATGAGGATTGAGCCCTCAACCTGGGCATGTGCCCTGACTGGAAATCAAACCGAAATCTCCTGGATCATAGGTTGATGCTCAACCACTGAGCCACGACTGGCTGGGCAACAATTCATATTTTTTTCCATTTTTTTTTGTAGTGTTCATAAATATGTGGGTCAATTTTCAGGTTATATTGTCAAATATCTTGTTAGCCACTAGACTTTCATGGTTTTTAAGCACTTGAGATGTGCTATAAGTGCAAAATGAATACTAATTTCAAAGACTTAGTTGAGAAAATTATAAAATATCTCAGAAAATGTTTTATATGGATCCCATGTTGAAATGATAACATTTGATTACATTGGGTTAAATTAAATATGTTATTAAAATTTATGCCATGTTTCATTTTTTGAAAAGTATCCAAAAAATTAAAACCACATATGTGTAGTGTACTATATTTCTCTGAACTGCTATATGCTATTTTGGAGTATTAGTTCCTATACCAGTGTGCCATACTGGTTTTATTACTAAAATATTGTCTTATTGTCATGTTGGGTAATTTCACCCACTTTAAATTTTTTAAAGCTACTCGTAAACCTCCTTTTTGAAAGCTACTTATGAGTTCTAATTTCTCAAATTCCTCAAAATATGCGCTGACACTATCATTGTGTGTGGACTGAATTTACAGGATAGTTGGGTATAAATGATAGCATTAGTTCAGAGGTTATGCTGTCAGTGAACAAGATCTATATGTCTTTTAATCCAGGCTTCCCATAATTGAAATGAATTATTTGTATTTATTGTAATTAATATTAGGTTAAGATTTATTTCAGTCATTTAATTTTATATTTTCTACTTCTCACACTTCCATTTCATTCTGTTTTTCTCCTCCCTCCTATATTGTCTTCCACTGGATTTTTTTTTTTTTTGAAAGTAATACAGTCTGTTTTAATTTTCTTCTGATAAAGACCTGTACTTACATTCATTCTTTCTTGTGAATACTTCAAATACCCATCTATAATGATCTTCAAACAAGAATAGTAACCTAACATGATTTCCTTCCACAGGGCTCCTCTTACCTACTCTCACACCCACCCTCCTCATCAAGAATTTTAGTTCTGAATTAGTATGAATATGCCCATTGCCCACTGATCTAGTCTTTGGGTTTTTTAAGAAAATAAATTATAATTACCATGCATCCTATATAGTTCATAGCATATTACTGAATGTATTTAGTTAGCTAGTTAGTAGTTAGTTATGAATGACCTACTTTATAACAAGTGTTTTCAAAGAAGGTTTTTATATGGTAATCCATCTGATGCTTTGCATGCTTGAGACTATATTGTAATTTCATGATTAAATGATAATTTAGCAGGGTATAAAATCTTAAGTTCACACTTATTTTTCTTCAAAAAAATGAAATTATTACTCTATTATTATCTGGCTTGCATTTGTGATAGAAAAACAAACAAACAAACAAAAACTGGTATCCATATGACACCTATTGATTTACAGTTAATTTATTCATTCTTTTTTTCTGGGACAAAAATTTTCTTTTTGTCATGCTCTTAATTTTCCTTATAAAATTTCTAAATGTGGGTGTTTTTTTTTTTTTCCTGTCCTGTTTGGTACACTTTATGGTTTTAATCCAGAAGCTTTTCATGGTATTCACAAATGTTTTTCCTTTAAAAATGTTTGTTCCTGCTTCAGATTATGAATATTCTCCTGTAGTTTTATGTAAGTATTTAGTATGTTAATTTTAAAATCTGGCAGTTTATTTTTAATTAAATCTGAATATATTACTTCAGTACACTGTCTTTTTTTATAGTATATGTGCTTCTCAAATGTTTTGATATATTTCCTGGAGCTCATATTCTCTTGTTGTTATAAGCAGAACCTCCATGTATAACAATGCCAACTGAACATTGCATAAACAGGCCTGGTTGAGGGGACCAGGGAATTTAACATGCACCTGTGCTCCATCACCAAGTTGATGCCCTGGTACAGGACTACATCTTGCCAGAAATCAAAGTAAACTTTTCTTCACCCAAAGGTGCCATCCACTTTTCAAGCCAGAACATTTGTTGTTATTTTTTGCAAATTCTTGGGTTCAGAATGAGTCCTATTTCTAATTTTCTGCACAAATGTTGTCTTTTACTTGTTTTTTTTTTTTTTTTTAATTCATTCACCTTGTGGGGAGTACTTTTATTTCTAGTTAACATATATCCTAGTTGCTCTGTGATATTCCCAGTTATGCAAGGCCCCTATGAATAAAGTAGGGAAAAGCGTATCATTACAGATATTAAAATATGAAATTGTTCCCTTTCTTCTACAGTCTCATTCTCTCTCTTAGCTTGTCACAGGTGTTTTGTAATTACTATTTTAGTAAAGAAAAATTAAAATGTTATATTATTGGCCTGAATTTTATATCCTTTTTATGCAATGACAAGCTTAAATGCAAATATCTTTATATTGTAAAATCTTTATACTGCACGTTTTTGTATTGTGCAATGCCAGTTTTAAATGCAAATATAAAAGCATTTAACTTGTTTGCAGAATCAGCCACATAAATTATGATTCGTATATTGTAGTTCATCATGCATATATATTCTGTTGTTACCACAACGTTGCACAAAATTAATTCAACTTTTTTTTAGTTTAGTTTTTCATATATGCACATCTACCAAAAATTTCTACCTTCAGCTTACTGATGAGTAAGAAAGAACTAAAAGAGAAAGGAACTATTTCTTGATTCCCCTACCTTTCTCTTTCCTTCCGTGTTATCACTTTCAGTCTCAGTTGTTGGCTAATAAAGAGGAGTAACATGAATGAGGAAGAATATGATAGTGTTCCTCAGTCAATCATGCTTCTTAGAACACTGGTGCTTTCTGTGTTTAAAGCAAGTTCTGGTTCAAATGGAAAGCAAGGCCCCTCTGGGCTGTCAGTGCTCCCACTTAGTCACAGATCTACCGTGCGTAACTGTATTTGCTTTGAGTCTCACTGAATTTCCATTCATTATGGATACAGTGAACTCTGGGCTCATGGGGCACTATGAATGCTGCTATGCAAATAGGGCGGCAAGGGACAGTGATGAGCCTGCACATTGCACATATGTCCTTCGCTTACATGCATGCTCCATTGTCCTATCGAACTTCACTTTTGAAACACAAATTTAAAGATGTGATTATTAAGACTATTAACATATCAATAGCAGAACATTCAACTAATTGCAGAGTCTTTTCTGTGCAGGTCCTTGTGACTGCACAATTACATGCCCAGGAACCCTGCCCTCGGCCCACCTCACTTCTCTCCCCAGCCCTGGCTCTATCCTGTATTCCTTCATGCAAACTTCAGCCCAAACATGCAAACTACACGCATCCCCTGCAAATGGTTATGTGATGGCCATCTACCCTTCTGAGTAAAGATCCAGGGAAGAGGCTTATGCAGGCACTGAAAGCAGGCTTCAGGCTTCAGAGTGCCAAACTACCAGCATCAAGTGGTCTAGGCCATATGGGCATATACACTAAATCCCATAATCTGTTCACTCTAAGAGGCAGATCAGAGTGGGACCCTCCAAAAGGACAAGGTCCACAGCAGGGACTACACTTGTGGGGGTCTTAGGTACTCCAGTCAATCAGCCAATACCATCTTTATTTTTTTCATTCTCATTATAACTCATCTTATTGTAAAGTTACTATTTCTAATAAGTTTCATCTGATTCTGAGTTTTAGCTTTATTAGTATCATTTCCCTGTTGTCACATGGCTCTCTTTTCATCTTTCATAGATGTCCTTTCTTAAGTCAATCTTATTGGAAAGACACTTGAGCAGCTGCAAAAGTCTCTGTAGACAACTCATCAGTTTCTCCCACACTTACAGTATTAATGACAGTATTGTCAGAATTTTATTTTCTGACGTTACTGTGCATTGACATAGCTAAGTGAAAAATCTATAATAGGAAAATTGTAGAAATTTATATTCTTATGGGATCTGTGGCTGAAGTAGTTATTAAGAGGGTTTTTTTTCCTAAGTAGAAAAGATAATTTGAGGCATAACGAATGGCAAGTCCCAGACTTACCCACTGTCAGTAAAATGCTCTATCTGATATTGTTTCAAAAGAGAATTAGCCTGTAATGTCTCAATATTTTGACCTGTGAGTAATGCCAAGAAACAAACAACAAAAAATAGTATGCCCTTAAAAATTGCTGAATAAAACCAAATGTTACAGTTTCTTGCTTTATCATGAATATTGGCACTGTTTATTCCATATTTATATGTCAGTTTCTGTGCATAAAAATCCCAATAAAATTTAATAGTTTGGGTCAGTCCATTCTTCTTTAACTAAAGAACTCCTAACTTTTAGATTTTAAACCACTGACGAAATGAAGCTCTGGATTTGAGGATCTAAAAGAAAAATCAGAACCAGTATTAGTACTCAGAGAGGTAAATGAAAATATGGACTATGTATGCCTGTGGCAGCCATTGTTAATCAAAGTCCTCTTGGAGCTTCATTATTTTATCCTATTTGGAAACATTAATTACTAAAATAGGGTTATCTACTTTCTGTTTATTATAGAGAAACTGAAGATATTGGGTCCATTAGTAAACAAGTCTTACGTGACATTTAAAAAAATGTACAATGAGGAATTATATTTTTAAAAGTTATTAAATGTGTTTATAAATGTATCAATTCAAAGAATACTAATTGCTTACTTTTAGTTGTTATTAGAAATTGAGGTACCTAAGAGTTAAGATTTCTAATTAAGATAGAAAGAAACTCTATGTTTTTAGTAATAGAAGGCATAAAGTATGGAAATACATTTTTGAAGGTATTAAAAGAACAAGGTTTATCCTAAAATTAAGTTGGTTATTTCTGAATAAGAGGAGACTAACTAAGAGGGACTAAGAAAGCTGTGGAAGGTCTATGAAGAAAAATCTTGAGAAAATTGTGTATACAGTTAAGCTAAGACTGAAATTTGATTAAGTAAATGAATTTAAATATCAAAAGTAAACTAATGCAGAATAAGAGTTTGATTTTTTTTTTGTTATGTTAAAAGACAAATTATTTTCTGTATCTATTGTTTGACTCCAGATAAGATTATAATTTTTTTTTTCTGCCTGGAAAGCATAGATTCTATGTTTTATTAAAATAGTTCTGTGTCATATTGTTTTAATCAGGGCCTTGATTACTTAAGAAAACAATTTTCTGAATCCTAAAAACTGAAGTTTCA
Organism: Miniopterus schreibersii; assembly: GCF_964146895.1. NCBI lineage: Eukaryota > Metazoa > Chordata > Mammalia > Chiroptera > Miniopteridae > Miniopterus > Miniopterus schreibersii. The sequence goes on from NC_138111.1 coordinate 33,364,055, forward strand.
CTAACCTATGTTTTTACTTGATACCTTTTTATTGTCACTTTGGGTAAATAAATAATTTAATATTGTTTCATAATGATATATAATCTTTTTGGTCAAGTGTGTTTGACAGACTTCTCAGGGTTTAACTGTTTTAAAGGAGATCTTTTCTCAACCTAGAAATGTCTTTGGGTTGTTCCAATGGGCCCAGGGAACACCTCAAAGAACTTGTCTTCTCTCCTTACAGGAGAAATATTTTAAACTAATTAGGCTTATCTGATATACTTAAATTACACAGGAAGCTTTGTCAACTAAGGAAATAATTATATTATGTGTGTATACATGTATTTTTATTACTAAAATAAATATTCAAGGGATTTTATAAAAACCTCCAGAAGTCTACAGAGTTCTGATATAATTTTATTTGTAATTCTAATTGTTATCTTGAAATGTTATATTACTCTGAGGTTTTTGCAAATGTTTCATCTTTTAAAAAGGGAACATCTGCAATACTTTCAACAATAAAGATAAATTTTTAAAAATGTCTCATCTTTAGAAAGATCCATAGAAAGAACTCTGACTTGTCCTAAGCAGTTTTCTGAGAATAAACCTTCAGATTCATACCTTTAAACTAGATAAAGATTTGTAAAGCTCTCAGGAACAACTAGGTTCATAAAATGCTGGTATGATCAAGATAAATAAGAATTGATTATATGGGACTGGGTGAACTGAGAATAATAATTATTTTCATAACTTTTAGTTGGAAATATTGCTGATTTTTAAAAATCTTTGTTTTTCAGATATAAGAAAACTTGTTTTCTCTTAAACTACTTCTGACTTAGAGCACTTTGGTAAATTATACCTTTGTAAGCTATATTGAGATATTTATATTTTTCTCCCTACCTGACTGATCTCTCCAGAAATTTAGAGACTCTGAATGAGCATTATTATTTTCACAGTAATATGGTTGTTTGTGTGAACTCAATAAGAATCTGTTCTTTTTTAACAGGACACAATTGGTGATTGGTTTCATTAACCAAGATTTTGACTAGAATGTCATGTTTGAATGAGACATGCACAGACTCTGGATGTTACCAGAAAGCTCTAAAGAATTAAGATTGACTATAGAGGCTCAGAAAAACCTCCTGGAGCTCTGCCCTAGTCAAGTAGATCAATTGATTGGAATATCATTTCAATGCACCAAGGTTTTGGTTGATCCCAGTCAGGGCACATGCGGGAGTCAACTAATGAATGCATGGGTGGGTGGAGCAGCAAATCTCTCTCTGATATAACATTCAGAAATTCTCTCTCTCTCTCTCCCTCTCTTGCTTGCTAAAATCTTTTTTTCTTTTTTTTTTTTTTTTTTAAGGCCCTTGGAAAAACAGCCCGGTACCTTGCTTACATGGTTCACAGCGGTCTTTCCAGGTAAGAAATAAAGGTTGCTTTCCTGGGAGATGGTAAAAGAAGAACCTCAAGACATTTTGGAGGACCTCAGGAACCTGAGGAATTCACCCAAATTGTTAGGTAATGTAGGTAAATGATGATGGCACCTATAAGGTTTCGTTTCTTAGCTTTAAGAGGCTAAGTTTAATCTGGAGATTCCAGCAAAGCAGATTTAAAAAGATCCTATATGATCAATTGCTATTTTTGTTTACCTATGCAAATAACAGGCCAAATTTATTGAAACTAGCCTTATACAATAAATTAGTCTTAACTTGGCTATTTTTGATAAAATGAGGGTAATTTTAAAGACAAAAATTATGTTTTAATAGAAACTATAATATACCTTTGTGGATACTAGATTCTAGTGCTGTTCATTGTCTTTTGTGTTTTGTTTTCTACTTGTAAAATGAACTAGATCCTGAATTCTTCTAGTTTCCTCCAATATCTACCTATGCCTCCAGTTTTTTCCCATCCTTTGACTAGAAATCATTGAGCACTAAAACTGCCTTTTTCCAAAGCTATGTGAGCTAAAGATGAACAACTTGATATAAAATTCAGAAGATGACCACAACAGCTCCTACTTAAACATTCTCAGTAACTGATGCTGTGTAAGCCACACAAAACCTTTGCCAGAGCATCTGATGACATCATCAGAGACCTTTCAAATTACCAATGCATCAGCCTTACCTCTAGAAATCTCAACTGACTGCCTGACAAAATCAGAAGCTAGTTTATACTTTGCTCTGATCATTAACTTTGTTTTTATTTTGTTTTCATAAACACATCTCTCATTAAATACCTGATATTATGGGATTTATTGTCAGCCATTTGGCTGGTTTTACTGCTCAAGCTCTAAGACTCGAATAGACACCTAGAATCCTCTGTACATAAGTCCTTCGATAATAGAATTGCTTTAGAATACTAGCTGGCAAAACAAGGAGGAGTCTATGCCATGGCTAATACAACATACTATAGTGCCAATAACCAAATGGTGGACCACAGTTGACAAGCCCTGAATTACCTCTTAGCTAAACAAGGTGGGGCATGTGTAATTGTCAACTCCTCATGGTGTACATGAATAAACAATACTCAACAGGTAGAAGTCAATATCTGTGAGATATACAATCAAGCCAAATGGTTACTCTTGTTTGGGGAAGCCCACTCCAACTCCCAGGATATCTGGAATATAATAAAAGGTTTTACTCCTCTAACAGGGCCCCTGACAACAACTGCTCTCAGCTTAAAGAAGTTACAGAAGACAGACTCAGCACCCTTCAAGAATGAGAAACAAAAACAGAAAAGGGGAGATTTGTTCCCCCAAAATAGGCCTATGTGACCTGGCTGAAATCCTTATCCTGCCTTAACTCTTGATCTCTGAGAAACAGGATGGCCTATGATTAGTAAATCCTTCCCAAGAAGAAACAAATTAAAATCAGCTAAGACCAAGATGACCACCAAATTGAACCCCAGAGGACCTCAAATCTCATTATAATCTCATCCCCATGCTATATGATACACACACTAGTGCCATGACAGTTGATGATCACCAGCCTGATTCTGGGGAAAACTACCACCCATTTCCAAGAAAAATCATGAATATTCTTCCCCCCTACTTCCTTAGACCACCCCTTCATTCCTACCATCTCACACGCACAACTTCTGGGCTGAGCCAAATGAGAGTGATTTGAGAGTTTATCTTCCCATTTCTCCTTTTTGTGGCCATGAATAAACTGCACTGCTTTTACTAAAAACAAACAAACAAAAAACACTACCAGCATTACAAAATGGAGGTGAGGACAAGAGATGAGTTTGATCCCAAGGAAGTAATAATTATACTAATATCTATCATCTTTGTAAAAGGCCATTTCTTCTCTTTTTAATCATTCTTTAAATACACTAATATACATTATGTAGCCCTTCCCTAAGTCAATTTTTGAAAGTATGCTACAATAGAAAAGTCTAGAGTATGCTTTTGAGGAAGGATATTTGGGGGTCAAGGTGTTGGAGGAAAGGGAAGCAGCTACTTGTATTGCTTCATATTTTTATTCGTACATTTAAAATAACATGTATATGGACATTTTAACAACATTAAGTCTTCTAGTCTGTGAACATGGGACTATACTACCCAAAGTGATCTGTGGATTCAATGCTATCCCCATCAAAATCCCACTGACAGTCTTTTTTCTTTTTTCTTTTTTTAATATATCTTTATTGATTTCAGAGAGAGGAAAGGAGAGGGAGAAAGATAAAAACATCAATGATGACCGAGTCATTGATTGGCTGCCTCCTGCACGCCCCTGACTGGGGATCGAGCCCACAACCTGAGCATGTGCCCTGACTCGGAATCAAACCCCGATTGCCTGGATCCTAGGTCGATGCTCAACCACTGAGCCAGGCCCAATGACATTCTTTACAGAAATATTTTAAAAATCCTAAAATTCAAAAGATCCTGAATAGTCAAAGTAAACTTGATAAAGAAGAACAAAGCTGGAAGTATCACATTTGCTGATCTTAAATTTATTACAAAGCAAAAGTAATTAAAACAATATGGTACTAGCATAAAGACAGACACAGAAAGCAATGGAATAGAATAGAGAGCCCAGAAATAAACTTTTGCATGTGTAGTCAACTGAACTTTGACAGGGTGCCACAAATACACAATGAAGAAAGGACAGTCTCTTCAACAAATGATGTTGAAAACATCCACATGCAAAAGAAGGAAATTGGACTCTTATGTTACACCATACACAAAAATAAACACAAAAATAATGGAAGACTTAAATGTGAAATCTGAAACTGTAAAACTCCTAGAAAAAAACATGGGGGCAAATCTTCTTGACATCTGTCTTGATAATGATTTCTTGCATATGACACCAAAAGCACAGGTAACAAAAGCATAAATAGACAAGTGGGACTACATCAAACTAAAAAGCTTCAGCACAGCATAGGAAACAATAAACAGAAGTAAAAGGCAAGCCATGGAAAGGGAGAAGATATTTGCAAACCATGTATCTGATAAGGAATGAATACCCAAAATATATAATGAATTAAAAGATCAATAGCAAAAAAACAAATGACTTAACTACAAAGTGGGCAAAGGACTTGAAAAGACATTTTTTCAAAGAAGAGGTATAAATGGCCAACAAATATATGAAAAGGTATGCAATATCACTAATTGTCATGGAAATGAAAACAAAACCACATTGAGATATCACCTCACAGCTTTTAGGATGGCTATTATAGAAAAACCTAAATATAACAAGTGTTGGTGAGAATGTGGGAAAATTAGAGCCCTTGTACACTGTTGGTGGGAATGTAAACTGGCACTGAATCTATGGAAAACAGTATGGAGGTTTGCCAGAGCCCGCCGGCAGAGTCCAACGGTCCTGAGGAAGGGGTGAGGATGGAGAAAAGACAGACACAAAAAAGATGGGATCGGGAGGACTGCAGCTCGTGACTGCCGCAGCCCCGAGTTTATTTTCCCAGCTCAATTTATACCGGCGCTGTTGTTTTTGCTGAATAGCGCCCCGCCCCGCATTCCTTCCCCTTGCCCCATACAGAGTAGTTCCTTCAAGGCGTATGTATGCTCTTTCAGAGTAAACACCCTGCCTCCTGCAGGAGCTCAGACCTTGGTAACTATCTTTGTCTCAGCTTCTAATGGGAACTTTTTGGGAAGGATTGAGTCCTTGGCTTGGTATGTGGCTTGACTGTCCCTTAACCCTTCAGGCAGGGCCAGCTTCCTAATAAGCTTTTCTAGAATTTAAGGCCACAAGCTAAATTAGTACTGCCTTGGTGCCTCAAGGTCTGGGTCAGGGAACGGGAGAGCACTTCTGCAGCTCACCCAGGCAGCTCCTCCATGCCTGGGGCCACAATGGCTCCCCACAGAGGTTCCTAAAAAGGTTAAAAATAGAACTACTGTATGATCCAATAATCTCACTCTGGGCATATATCCAAAAGAAATGAAATCAGGATCTGGAAGAGATACCTACATTTCCACGTTTATCTCAGCATTATTCACAATTGTCAAGATATGGAAACAACTTAAATGTCCATTTACAGGTAAATGGATAAAGAAAATGTGGTGTATACATAACATGGACTATTACTCAGCCTTAAAAAAGAAAATCCTGCTATAGGCAACATGAATGTACCTGGAGAACATTGTGCTAAGTGATATAAGCCAGTCACAGAAGGTGAATACTGCATGATTCCACTTATATGGGGTATCTAAAATGGTGAAACTCTTAGAAACAAAGAGTGGAATGGTGGTCACCAGGCGATGAGGGAGGAGGAAATGGGGAGATGTTATTTAACAGGAACAAAGTTTCAGTTGTGCAAAATAAATAAATTCTAGAAATCTGCTCTGCAAAACAGTGCCTATAGTTCAGTATTACACACTTAAAATTGTTGAGGATAGATCTCAACTGTAGTGTTCTTGTTACAAAAACAAATAAACAAACAAAGGGGCAGGAGGAAACTTTATCTGGGTAAAGGATACATTTATTACCTTGATGTTGGTGATGGCTTCATGGGTATATGCATATCTCCAACTTACCAAGTTTTATTCAATACATATGTCCAGTTTTTGTGTATCAGTTATACCTCAATAAAACTGTCTAAAAATATTATGTGTATTGTTTTAAGTAGACAGATGTAAGATGTTGATAAATTTGAAGTTTGGTTATCATACATATTTTGGTACCTACTTTAAAATATTGCTCATATTAAATTGAATGAAATCAATAAAAGGAAAAGAGTTCCAAGCCTTTTATGTAATAGGGTTTCCAGTTCAGGCCCAGGCCAATTATCCCTCTGACACCTGCAACGGGCATTTTAAATGATCAGAAAAAATAGCTGTGAGTGATGGTCTTCCAAAGCCAGCGTGGCTGCACACCATGTCATAATCTCTCAAGAAAAGCATATCAGGGAGAATTAGATTAATTTTTAAAGGCTTTTTACCCTTGGGTTTACTGTAAGAATTCATCACCTTAACGCCTCATGTTTATTAGATAACTCCATGTTTTATATATGATGTTTATAAAATTTGGTTGTGTGCGGGGTTTCTCTTTGACTCGCTGAATGGTTACATGAGATAATCAGGGAAAGATGTTAACAAGCTAATAAATAGAGCCCTGATCTTAATGGTAAGAGAGATTTAGTTCTATGTGATATATATTATTTTGTCCAAATATTAAAAAAAAAAAAAAATGAAAGCAAAGCACTTAGTTTTAGAATCTGTAATCACAGAGAATTTTTACATAAACATGAGATACATCTCCAGAGAGTGGACATTACAGCTTAATATCTCATCTTACCAAAAAAAATGTCTTTCTTGATTTTTGAAGTTTAATTTAACAGTCCTACTCTTCGTGAAACCATGACTATTAATATTTCTATTAGTGCTGTTCTTGGTGTCTATCTTATATCTGAATAATAAGGTACATTTCTGTCCCACATAACTTTCCAGCAACCCTATAAGGGTGATAAAGCAATTGTTACTGTACTCCTTTTATGGAAAAGGAAATTGAGGCTCAGAACACAACACTTTGCCGAGGAACATACGGAGAGAACAGAAGAGGTGGGATTTGAGCTGGAGGCGTGTGACTGAGTCCAGGGCTGTTTCAGCCACATCGCTGGCCGTGTTCCCACAGACCGTGCCATGGAGCACAGCTCCACGGGCAGCCGCTGTCCCCAAGCAGGTGCCAGAAGACGTTGCTGAACTGACCAGGAGCATGGATGGCTGGAGCAACAGAATTGGGGCCTCACTTCTCAGTGTTACAGGTATAACCATGGGCAACGCAAGAACAACCCAGCAAGACATGCAAGTAAGTGTATCCTCGGAAATAAGCAATAGTCTCATTGTTTTTCACGTTCTCCTTCCCAATGGCTCAGGCTCTAAGGCTTCAGCAAAGAGCTGCTTTCCCTGTCACTGAGCAAAGGGCCAGAGACAAGGCAGGGGGGGACCTCTTTCCTCTTTCCCTGCTCCACAGAGCTCTTTGCTTGAAGGTGAACAATAGTGCAGCCTGGGGAGGTGACACCAGAGAGACTTGTGGAAACAAAGGTATTTTCTGGCCTGAAACTGGCATTTAGGGGACAATTGACTTTAAAAGTCCCAGAAAATAAAAGCAGTTACAAATTGACAGTAACGATTAGGCATCAAAATTGTTTCTCATTTTAGTCTCAATTAAAAAGACTAAGAGCCATATTATCCCTGATAACTTACCTATAACCTCCCATTAATTCAGCAGATGGCACGCTCTATCACAACTTCCAATTTTTTCCATGATTAATATCTAATGGGCATATTCCCTATCCATTAGGATGTTTCTCGTTGTTACATAAAGTTAATTAATTATCTGTTCCTTACAATTAAAATTTTAATGCTTAGTTATTTGACACACCAGTGATGAGATTAAAAACTTAAGAAGAATGAAAACTTCCTATGAGTTGCATATAGAGAGCAAGCCTTGCATCGGCCGGTGTTTTTGATCAGTAAAGCTTTCCGTTTCATTCATGGGAAGTAGAGGACACCTCGGCAGCCTCCAGACTGGAAACACTCTGCGGTGCATAAGACAACATAAATCGCCTCCTTTGCTGCTGCCTAATTTCAGTTTGCCAAATGATATGTCATTTGTTACTTTTCAAGAAATTAGCCCTGCCCGGGGTGGCTCAGCGGTTGAGCGTCGACTTAGGATCCAGGCGATCGGGGTTCGATTCCCAGTCAGGGCACATGCCCGGTTGCGGGCTTGATCAATGACTCTCTCATCATTGATGTTTCTATCTCTCTCTCCCTCTCCTTTCCTCTCTCTGAAATCAATAAAGATATATTAAAAAAAAAAAAGAAATTATCTTCCAAGACAAAGATGGTCTTATTTATGTTGTTTTACATAATATAAAAAAAAGAAAGAAAACTCATGACCTACAGGAGAGTGAAATGCAATTAGTAAAAACAATACAAAGTTGGAGCTGGAGCATCTTCTTGCAGAAGACATAAAGAGAAATGCACATACATTCTACATATGCTGATACAGAGTGTGGGTATATAACTCGTGTTGTTTGTTAAACGTGTTTATATATGTAGTGGGAAATGTCATGATTCTTTGTTACTCAGGGACAGAGATCAAAAGAGGGCAATCGTCCATTCATTCTTTCCTTCAGTAATATTTGAGTGAGCACGTACTATATGCTGAGTGAGCACTGGCATATGGCATGGAGAAGCTACGACCTCAATAACATTAACAAACCCATTTCTTCTTTCAACAGGTAAAATGTAAACAATGCAAGGTAATTTTAAACAATGCAAACAGCTGATAGGTTGAAGAGTTATGTTGTTTATTTTCTTAAAAGAAACAAGTGTGAGATCCTGACTTCCCCCAAGGTTCAGGAATTGAAATTTGTTGTTTACGGTGTAAAACAAAAACAACAGTATTTGCATCCTGTTACCACTGGGGGACTAAAGCACAGTGGCCTTTAGCTATGGCTCGGGCAACAATCTTGCTTTGCCTCTCACCCATTTCTAATACTGAGCACTAGGGCTTTGGACTCAGGAGCTGTAAGAGCAGGAAGACAGCGTTAGAGTTAGTACATTAAAGCAAACTAATCCTGCATAACTAGTGTGCATTTCCTTCCTTAACTAGCAGTTACACTCCCCACGTCTTCAATTAACACTGGTTTCGTTTTAAATGCTATCAGTTAAGACAAGATGCGATAAGAAAACATCATTGCCAAGCAAGCGTTCCTCAAACACAGCTGATTTATCTCTTTGGCAATTCATTAAAATGCAAAATATATTGAAATTGATTTTCAGCACTTTCAGGCAGGAATGTTTCTAATAATGTCAATTTGCAAATTTCCCCCTCTTCTTCTTTTTTTAATTCTCTGGGCTGCCGTCGCCATGTTCAGCCCGAGGCTATTTGTATTGTGCAGACAGAAAATGAACAGTGAACATTTATTTCTCATATCTTTCTGAGAAACCTGAGGCGCATGAAGATATTTGCGCTGTAACAGGCATAGTCAATCCCCTTCACTCCCTTTAGTCGCTATATATCACCAGCAAACTCCCAGCTAGTCCTGCTGTAGCAATTAACCTGCCAGAGCTCTCTCCTGTCAGGCTGAGTAATAATAACCCCCCCTCCCGAGAGAGACAGAGCTATAGATTCTGGCTCTGCAACTTCCATAGAGGCTGAATTATTCAGAATCAGCATGATTAAGAAGATGACATGGTATTAGTTAAAAAGACATACGCACCTCTTTTTTTTTTTTTTTTTTTCTCCCTGACTGAGGCTTAAACCTATTAAGGTGGAGGCAACTAATCTTTCCCTCTTTGGCGCACAGTTCCTAAAACAGGGCTTCCTGAAAGACTATTTACAATACCTTGTCAATTTCCAAGTTTATGAATAAAAGTATAAATACCAGGAGGGACGTGTCAGAGTCAAAATGTACGGCTCACGGAAACCTAGGAACTGGCTAAAAATAGTTTTACCCCAAAGAGACAAAGGGAGCCGGTTCGTTTTGAGTAATTGGTCATGTTTCAATTGTTATTCTTAAAAGCACAGAAAAAAATCCCCACGTCTGCGGGTTTTTTTGGGTCAGTTTCAAGTGGACCAAATTGGGATGAATTATAAATTAAAAATCCGGATATACAATCTGTCAGATAACAAGTTGTTAGACTCTGGAAATAGCATATCCCGAACAATAAACCTTGACTTTATGGGGATGGCAGTATTATAAATGTCATAATGGATTGCAAATGAACCAGCTGTTTATATTCTACTCTAGTACATGAATGAAAGAAAAGCAAGCCAGAAAATAAAAGGAGATTGAGGGAAATTTACTAGTCCCAAGTCACGGGGGAAAAAAGCCCAAGGAACTCAATTTTTACGCACCCCCATCCAATTTACCCTTGCGGGTGACTTTTGGGGGAAGTGTAGCTTTTGAAACCAATTGTATTATTCCACTTTAAGATGCCTTCTAGTATATTCAATAGACCCATCACAGTTCTGTGTTCTTTTTTCGGTCTCAAGCTGCCCTCACCGTATGAGATTGGTTACTGTCAGAAGACTTTCCGAGAAGGATTTGAATGCAATTTCAAAGGCCAGACAGAGCAGCTTTCAAAACACTGCCAGCTTAGGAAAGCAGGGTGAGGAGCCCAAGAGGGGTGAGAGTCTGGCTTTCTGTTTCTCATTTCATTCATTTCACTTCAAGCTAAGCACCTTTTGATCCCAGCCCGGTGACAGCGAGGCAGCATGGCAATACTAAGTGAATGACCCCACCCACCCAAAGCTCTGCAAAATGGCAATTATCAGTAACTGCGTTATTGCCAGCATCATCCACAGTAGCCCATGGAGACAGGAGAGTCCCTCTGAGAACAGAAACACTTTGCTCTTCTGTATGATTAGATCTAGGTCCACCCATGAGATTTCAACAAATGGCCGGGCCACTCACGGGTGCTTCTTAGCAGATTGCCATTTTCTGCACATCAGGTATGAATCACATGTGTTTGTTATGCAAAGATCTTATTTCAAGTTTCATGTCTGCTTTTTTTCTCAGCCAGACCTAAAATTCAGCCAAAGGATGCAGAGGAGGGGCACAACCCGACTTTACATATTGAGTGTTGCTTTATGGGGCATTACAGCTACTCTATTTAAAAATCCAATCCAGAAGATAACCTTACCACTTGTTATGTTTGCATTTTCCCATAAGGCACCTCACCCTTGGCTGCAGGTCTCTTATCTCTATAATATTCATGGAGAGCTAGCTTTTAATTAAACTATCCACAACTCTATGCAACTCAAAGTATATATTTTACTGCTGCAGGAACCAGTAGTCAAGAAAAATTCTATATTTTAAATTTAGTTTTAAAGCCCGAATAGTTTTATTGCCAGTGATGTCATGGACAGTGCTGCCCTACAAAGATGATTCAGTTTTGTGTTTCAAGGGACATGCTGATCCTATCAGGGGTCCCAAAGGTTCATGAGACTCTTGACTTCTGCAGATACAATATTCAAGGATTTGACAAACCCTTGGAGGTCTGTGATATGGAATCAGCTGACATTTTCCTAAAGCACAATTTCATGCACATGCATGGTGGATCTGGAATGCAGAGGCGTCACGACCATCCATCTTCTTCAAATATAATACACCATAACTTCCCTGACATTTTCCCAGTCCCTTTTCTGGTTTTCTTTCTGTTCCCATCCTTTAAATGTTGAGGTCCAAGGCTACTAACTAATTCTTCACACTCCTCCTAGGTCATCTCATTCCATCCCAGAACCTCAAGTTCTATGTGTCTGTTGAGGACTCCCAAATCAAAACTGTTCACCCAGAACTCACTCCTGAAATTCAGAAGCATATCAGTAACTGCTTTCTAGCACACTGGGTAGCTCACTGGCACTTTAATTCAACATATCCAAAAAGAAATCTATAATGATGCATTATTTAACGTGGACTTAAAGTTTACACTCATAATCTTTACAAAAAACCTGTCAGGTAGGAGGCTATCATAGTCCCAATTTTACAGGTGAGGAAAGTGGGGTTTGAAGAGGCTAATTGTCAAGGTCATATAGTTATAAACATCTATGATTTACCCTTATGTCTACCTGACCAGAGTCTGTGTTTTTAATCCTTACCCCATGGTCCACAGCCTGAGTTTCCTCTTTCATTTACATATTTCACCCTACTGGCCCTTTCCTGTTCCAGCTGTACAATTACTTCTTCAAAGTTGCCTTCTCTGATCCTACCAAGTAACTTCGGTTCCAGAACTTGAGTTCTATAACTATAAAATGCCTTTTAAAAAATAAACCCTGCAATTATTTATTTGATTTTTAATCTTTTCAATAGCCTGGGAAATACATAGGGCAGTTACAGTTGAGAAAACAAAGAGAGATACATGGGTGAGAGAGAGAATAGTCTAGAAGAGAGAACAGCAAGTGATAAAGCCCTGATGGTAAAAGCAATGAAATAAAAGTGGCATTCTCAAGTAGCAGAGTGATTTCCTTTATGGTGAGAGCACAAAGAATGACAGTAAGGAGGGGCAAGAGGGGACACTTGAAAGGTAGACAGGTGCTAGATTATCGTGGGTTTTACATGTTCTATTAAAGGTTTAGAAATAAATTATACAGACAAAGCAAAAATGATTTAAACAATGGAATATGAAAATCCAAAGCTCATTTACCTAGTTAATTCTCAGTCACTGATGGGAAAAGTCAAACCTTGGAGATTGTAGGTCCAAAACTTTCTTCCAACACATGGGGGATACCAATAAGGAAAGGCAGAAGAAAAAAGAAAAGTTGTGATCTTTTTTACTTATGCATTAAAAGGCCAACTACCTCAGGGCATCCCCATAAATAAGACATTTAGAGACTAGGACTTGATATGTATATGTGATACACACATACACACACACACACACATATATATCTTGTTAAATATATAGCCATATATATGTGTGTGTGTATCCAATATGATATACACTCATAACATATGTAAACATATTTAATAGATTTATTTTAGAACAGTTTCAGTTCACACCAAAATTGTGCAGAAAGTATAGAGAGTTCCTTTATACTCACTGTTCTTACCAACACACAGCTTTCCCTACCATCAACATTATCATTTTCACCCAAAAATCCACAGTTTATAGTATCACACAGAGTAGTTTCACTGCCCTAAAAAATCTTCTTTGTTTCACCTATTCATCTCTCCCTCCCCTTTCTATGCTTGGCAACCACTGGTATTGTTACTGTCGCCATAGTTTTGCCTTTTCCAGAATGTCATATAGTAAGACTCATACGGTAGGTAGCTTTTTAAGATTGGCTTATTTCACTTACAGATATGCATTTAATATTCTTTCATGTCTTCTCATGGCTGTATAGCTCATTTCTTTTAGTGCTAATACTCCCACCGTTTATGTATCTACTCACCTACTTAAGGACATCTTGGTGGCTTCCAAGTTCTGACAATTCTGAGTAAAGCTACAATAAACATGCATGGGCAGATTTTGTGTGGACATAATTTACAACTCATTTGGGTAAATATCAAGAAGCATAATTACAGGATCATATGGTAAGAGTATGTTTAGTTTGGTAAGAAACTGCCAAACGATCTTCCAAAAATGGCTGTGCCATTTTGCATGCACACGGGCAAGGAACAAGTATTCATGTTGCTCCACATTCTCACCAGCATTTGATGTCAGTGTCCTGGGTTTTGGCCATTCTAATAGGCATCAAGTAGTATCTCATTGTTTTAATTAAAAAGTCCTTAATAATCTATACCCTCACCTCCATAGTATGAATTCAGTAGAGAATATCTAAAATGTTTACAAACCAAGAAATAACTGTCAAGCCATTGGTGTCCGTGAACATATGAAAGGAAATGCCAGAAAAAAACCCAAACTAAAACAGTTGAGAGTAGCTGCCTCTGGGGAGTAGGACTCAGGGCTTGGGGAGACGTGGGGCGGGAAACTGCTATTTTTCACTGGCAATCTTATGGAACCATTTGGGCTTTTAAATTATATGTAAATATTGCTTTGATAAAAATTAGATTTAAAATTTTTTTAATTCCCTAATGATTAAGGTATGGAGCATCTTTTCATCTGATTATTGGCTATCTGTACATCTTCTTTGCTGAGGCATCTGAGTCGTTACCTCAATTTTTAATAGGGCTATTCATCTTCTTATGGTTGAGTTTTGAGTTCTTTGTCTACTTTCTATAATAGTCTTTTATCAGATATGTCGTTTGCAAATATTTTTTCCCAGTCTGATGCTTGTCTCCTTACTCTCTTTATGTCATATTTTTGTAGCTTTTAAAGTAAGTTCCTGGATCCCCACTGTGTACTTAGCCCCCATGAACCATACAAATGTGTAGAGCATTCAAATTCCATGAATAACAATTGAAATAGTGTCCTTTGAGAGCTGACTGTGTGCAAGGCACCATCTTGTGGCAGATGTTGCAGGAATGCATGTCTACTCTTTTCATTTCTGTCCTCAAGAAATTTGTAATTACAAAGGTGGGGAAGAAAGGCCCATGAACCCTATTCCAGGCTTTTTATTAACACAGAACAACAATTTTTAAAAGACATCCTCATTGTCTTTGTTTTGTCTCTGTGTGCCCAAAGTTAATGCTCATTACTCTTCCCTGAAAGATTCCATCACCTAAAGATGCCCTTCCCAATCTCAGGGACCTCAGCATTTCTGTGGAGTTTTCAGCTAAGTAGTCTTCTATCTTTCTGGGACGTCATTCCTTCTCCCCTGAGTTCACCCTTTTATTTATTCAGAAAGATCTTTGAACACAGTCTTTGGAAATATGAACTCTAGTCCCATAACCATGCATTCCCAGTTCCAGAACAGTTACAGGAGAAATTACTACTACAGGCTGCCATTACCTGAGAAAATTTCATAGAAAATAAATTCAAACTCAACCTTACAAGATTAATGACTAGGCAAGAAGTGGGGGGAAAAAAGTGTCAGAGAAATAAAAAAAAAAATGACCAGGAAGAACAAAAAGACTTAGGGACAGTCTGTATATGCAAACCTACCAAGCTGGACCAACTGGCTCATGCAAATAGGGGAATGGCGTGGACAGATCTGCAAAGATAACATAGATGTCTATAGTAACACTTTTCCTTTATGTTCTAGAGTGCCTTGCTCTTCTGATGTACTGTCATGTCATGATAAATTGTTCCCATTGACTGAGTACTTACTAGGTACCCCAGGCACATTCCTAAGTGTTTTAATGTACTGCTCTGCAAACCCTGGTCTTTGGGGGAGAGCCTGATTCTAGATCCCTACCCCACAACCACCTTGCTCTGCATCAATTCCCTTAACAGAGCCGCATAACCACCCATTCGCTTTTTAAAGCAGTAACAGAAACTATTATGGGTACGCTGAATTCCACTCCTTTTCCCTCTTCTGACATCTTATTACAAAGTGAATTATTGAAAGAGGCCAATTTGAAAAAGTCATACAATTTAAAAAGTACATTTAGAACAATATACTGTCACTTGTGTCGCAGACCACCACAACTTGGCGCAGAAAACAACTCAGATTCATTACCTTGCTCTACTGTAGGCCTGAAGTCAAATAGCAGCCTCTCTGGGCTAACACGGAGGTGTCAGCAGGGCTGCGTTCCTTTCTGGAGGCTCCAAGGGAGAACTCATTTTCTTGCCTTTTTCCATCTGGGGGTTGTCCTCACTCCTTGTTCCGTGACCTTTTTCTCCACTTTTACAGGCAGCAGTGGCAGGCTGAGTCCCTCTCATACGGCGTCAGGCTGAACTTGCCCCCTCATTTCACCTTTCTTTTACTCTCTTCCACTCTTAAGGATCCTTCTGGTTACGCTGGACCTACCCAGGTAATCCAGGATAATATTTCTCTATTTTAAGGTGAACTATTAGCAACCTTAATTCCTCTTTGTCATGTTACCTGACATATCCCCAGGTCCTGAGGATTGGGATATGCTCATGTTTGGGGGCATTATTCTGCCTGCCAGTGTGCTCCTCAAATGTTAGTTATTAATATTTTAAGTGGAATAAGAACTTCAAGAAACATAAAGCCACTAGTTATGAAATGATTAATATTGAGTTTATAAAATCTTCCCGATATTTTACAACGATTTTGCTCCAGCAATGTAATGCCACAGCAACAAGTTTTTTCGGTTTGGTTTGGTTTTAGCAGCTCAAATGTATGAAGTCTGTCCTGAGTATTTAACTTAGTTTTCATAGAAACAAAAACTCCTGTCTCTTCACGCTCAGATGGGGCCTGGAATTTTACAATATTTAATTAAATTCCATGACAGGGATAATTATATTTGGGATAAATGCATGGGGAGAAACGCAACTGATGTTGGAAAACATAACTCAGTTGGAGAAGCAGAAGTGATTGCACTCAGCAGAGGGACACCTACTGGTGACAGGCACACAGCATGCAGTGAACATCCATCCCTGTGGTTTGCAGAGGGGATGGAGATTGTCCATTAATCTGAGAAACCGGTCGAGTGGAAATTTTTAAAGAAAGTCTTTCTTCTCCTACAAACAATAGCGCGCAGGCTATGCGGGCAGGCTTGAGTTCTCACACCTTCGCGCTCCTGCCTTACAAGTTGGGTGACCTTGAGTGAATGAATTAACGTCTAAGAAGTTAGTTGTGTTGCCTCTGCTGTCAAATGAGGATTAAGATACTACCTACTTCAGTGGGTAGTGGTAAGTACTAAAGTAGGCTTGCAGGTTAAGGCCTTCACTGGGAACTATTCTGCCAACCACAAATATTTGCATACTACTATTTGCATACTCTTTCCCTTACTTCTTTAAATAAATTCCTAGACATGAATTGTTGAATTGTCTATAAATTTTTCATTTTTTATGTATAACTATACCAAAATATCCTCCTGAAATATATATACCAATTTCACTCTTAACTGCAATGTACCATGATACCCATGTCCTTAACAGACTTGCCAAGGCTCCTTATCATTTTAATACTGCCACTTAAGTTACCTACATAAATGAAAAAGAATATCTGAGCCTTGGTCTGGCAGCTCAGTTGGTTAGAGTGTCATCTAGATATGCCAAGGTTGCGGATTCAATCTACCATCAGGGCACATACAAGAAGCAACCAATGAATGCATAAATAAGTGAAACAACAAATTGATGTTTCTCTCTCTTTCTTTCTCTCCCTCTCTCCTCTTTCCCCTCTGTCTCTAAGATCAATAAAAAAAAAAAAATTAAAATAAATTAAAAAGATCATCTGAACTTATTCTTTGCGTTTAGAATTTTTGTGATTATTTCCAGAATGTTTACATGTGAAATTATATTACCCATTTGATTTCCTTCTTATGAGAATTGCTTATTAATATTCTTGCCCAATTTTCATTGAGTTGTTTATAGTTTTCTCTTTGATTTGTAATAATTAGAAATATTAAGACCTTTGTCTTTTATGTCCTTAATTTTTGTGGTTCAACTTTTTCTATTTTACATATGTGTCCTAAAGATACCCTTGAAAGCCAATTCCCAAATTTCCTGTGGGTAGTAAATGTCCTAATAATATTAGCATGTACATTTCAGCGTTCATCAGAGTTCACTTGAATCCCTAATCATTACTTGATCTTTTTAGGAACCACGACTATTTTCGGAAAACATGTTCCTTCTTTACAGTCTTCTCACACCTTAGCTACCCAGCCAACTTGCATTCGCCCTCTCTGACTTGTTCTCACCCATCAATTCCTATTCTTTTTTTAATTGCCTATTTCACCAGGCTGCCTTTATTTCGCCACTGTTACCTTAAAGCTTATTATTACAGCACCTCAGCCTGTTCAACAGCGTCAACATCCTTCCCGGCACCTCGGCACTTGGAACCCCCTCCTCACAGCCCCCTGGCTGAGTGAAAGCGACGCGTTTCCGTGGAAGCTGGGAATGAATAATTCATGTGGAAAAGCTGGGGGTGGTGCGTGTTCAGGAGACAGGGCACCGCTGTCAGTCACAGCGCCCGTGGCACTAAGTGCCTCTCAGGGTGGCTGGGGCGCAGAGAGGCCGCAGGCTCTGAGGTGGCCCACGGTGCTGATCCCCGCGCTCCCTCCCTGTCGGGGGACAGGAAGATTAAGATGCGGGGCCTCCTGGGGCGTTGCAGTTAGACTGTCTCCCTCGGTTGTGTCAAGCCTCCTTTAAGTCACCCACACGCTCTCCTCATCACTCCCTCAAGCCCTGTGAAATCAGCACCTAACGTCCCGCAGACACAGGGGTCCAGGGGAGAGAGGGGGGCCTTTCACCCCACACCATGGGCTTGAGCTGCCCACCGGGCATCTAGGAGCCTGGTGGTTTATTAATATCCTTGCCCAATTTTCACCAAGTCGTTTATAGTTTTCTCTTTGATTTGTAAGAATTAGAAATATTAAGACCTTTGTCTTTTATGCCCTTAATTTTTGCCTCCATCCCCTTGATGAAGCAGAACCCGCTTACTTGGAATCTGGCAGTGGGCACCGCTGCAGCACAGGCTAGGGGCGCAGGTGTGTGGGTTCCGTAAGGAACCGCTTTGTGGAAGCCCCCGCCCTATGCCTGGGGGATGGCGGGCTTCTAGTTAATGTCCATGTCCTTTTCATTAATTCTTCTTAACCACTGCCTCCGTCATCTCCTTTCCTCTCTCCACTCCATTAAACACATACAAAACCCTGAATGGGTTCAGCGTGGTTCTGCCTAACAACATTCAATTCTTCCCTGTTTTCACTTGTAAAGTCCACTCTCCCCGGCACGATCCCCGTGGCTGCTCCCTCCCCGCCCACCTGATGTGAGCCCAGTGGACTATCTGCATGGAAATAGTCTTCACTTTCCCCAAATAATTTCATGTTACTTCAGTTTCTGGGCTCATGGGCTCCTGCTCCCTGCCTGGGTTGTCCTGCAGAAGCAAAAACCACAGTCCTCCTTTCAGGTGCAGTGACGTATAATGCGTGGCGTCTGAATTCTTCCCAGGCTTCCATTAGAGTCGGGCCCCACGTCCATGCTCCCGACCACCATGCACACACATTCGCTCTTCTACTTAGCTGATCAGAGGATAATTATGTGGCCACGTCTCACCTCCCAGTTAGACCGTAAGCTGTAAGGGGCATCAATGTGCCTAAATGTCTCTTTGTTTGGTTTATAGAAGATGCCTCAGGGAATTTTTGGTAAACAAAGGAATGAATGCTTAAATAACTGAATGAATGAAAGTATTGACTATTTGGGGCACAATACGGGAGACATTAGAAAATACTAAAATCATTATATCTCAGTGACATGGTAATGGGAACCCAGCAAATACCTGTTGCATACCTTTAATCAAACATCTGTAGAGCCAGTTTTTAAAACATGTTGATAAATGAAAAATGCACTGTTCTTACTGTTTACATGCACATCTTCCCTCCCACCCCGCCTCCCTAATTGCTTACTCTAACTCTTTCTGTCTTCCTTCAGACTTTTGAAGAGAGCAGAATTAAGAGGGATTACTTGGCAATCCCTCCAGAGGCTGGTAACCTCAGCTGTGACATCTGGAATCGGGCCTGTTTTACCTGCTGGGTCTATAAAACATCCTCACAAATGTTACCTGGTAACTAATCTTGGCTCTGTTAACCCTCTCCTTCCTGGCTTCATGGTGGCAGCTGTGTTCTGCATCTTGTGTTGGAACTTACATTCCTTTTCTTTTCTAAGGGGCATGTCTTGTCTTAATTGGTGCTGACTAAACTGCTAGGCAGCAAGCCACATATCATAAATGCCTTAAGGGATTTTTCCCCTGCATCTTCTACATGATGCCCACTGATTTTTCAGGAAGTGCCCCAGCACTTTTTCTCTCTTGGGAGAAAATCCAGAGTCTGAGCACAAAATATATGGCCCAATCACCCCTTCCATGCCAACATTGAATATATTGATGGATAGAGTTTGACACAAGAGAGCCTATGGCTTCTTCAGAAGAACTAAAAACAAATGATGCCAACATTTGCTGAGAAGAAAACAACCTAGGAACCCACTTGAGAACTTAATTGTTTTATTTTAACTTATTCTTTCAAAGAAAAAAAATTAGGTTAAGACTAAAGGGAAATGCTGGCACTGGCCAGGTAGCTCAGTTAGTTAGAGCATCATCCTGATATGCCAAGGTTGCAGGTTCGATCCCCGGGGGGGACATGCAAGAATCAACCAATGTATGCATAAATAAGTGGAGCAACAAATCGATGTTTCTCTCTCTCTCTCTCAAATCAATTTATAAAAAGACTAAAGGAAAATGCTATTTGAAATGAACTATTGGTCACACCTTTCACTTATGATCACTATGCATACAACTATGTGTTTCAATGTGTGTGTGTGTTTGATATCTATCACTACAAAATTGATGACACAGAGGCTCAGTATTCTAATGAAGGAGGTGAATATGGATTGTTTGACTTTATTTTTATTTTTACCAATGATGATAGCAACAGTGATAACTACCACTATATATTGTGTCACACTTTGCATGCAATATCTTTTTTAAAAAAAATGCAATATCTTATTTAATCAGCAAAACAACCTGTAAAATAGGAATTATTATCTTGATTTGACAGAAGAGAACTATATGCCAAAGCTGAATGCTAAGCTCTTGAGAAGCTTGATGTCACACAGTGAGAGGAAGAGGAGAGATTCACACAATCTGATTCCAAGATCCAACTTTGACAGCTGCACAATACTGCCTCCCACCAGTTCCACAATATTCTACTTCAACAGCTTACTTTTCCCAGATTATTTAAAATATAATGCTATTATAGTGTAACTAATCAATGAGAATAATGACTCATGGATTTGCTGGCTGAGGAAAATCACTTTTTTTTTTTTTTTTGGTCAAAATAGATTTTTTTGAAAGAGCAGAGACCCACCGGAGACCTACTGGGTCAGGCTGCCTGAAGGCAGGTCTCTGTAATCTCTGTTACAACACCTCTCAGTCGATTCTCATGCAACCTGCCTGGCACTGCTTTGCTGGCAGGTGGCTGTGAACTGTGTCATAGGCAGACTCTAAACATCTGGCCAGGGACCATGCCTGTCACAAAAGGCCTGGCACATAGTAACCACTCAACAAATTGTTGTACAACTGAATTGTTGAACATCAATCTCTATAGTGATATTTCCCCACATTGGAATAATGGCAAGCACAATTTCCCCTCTATGTTTTGGAAGGGGAAATCCATTCAGCCCCACAATACAGCTCAGCCTTTAAGGGCTGGTGGGGGCAGTCAGGCAGCAGCAGCTGAGTCTCTCTCAGCAGAGCTCTGCATTAAGCAGGAAGGCGACGCTCAAGGAAGACATTTCCTTCCTAGGACAATATGGGCATCTGTCATTAAGGTTTATAGAATTTGTATGTGTCATTACTATTACTGGTTTTCTCCTGGGTCCTGGAGAGAATCAAGCTGAATGCCTGTAAAATACATTTAGCTCTTAAGTGAAAGATATTCCCTAAAGATATAGTATTACTATAAATTTCAACCACTTCCCCCAGCCTGAAAAGACTATCCTGGTGAGAATGACCACTTAGCAGTCATTGGTTCATTTCCTAAGCTAGTCAGAAACCTTACTCCCAGGCATAGTGAAAGTGGAAGAACGGGGTTTCTGAGGCAAAGGGCAGGGAAGATAGTTAACAAAAGTAACAATCATCTATTTTCCAAATCAACCGTTTGGAAACGGCACAATCTGATCAAAAGACTTGGCAATATTAATAACATATATTTCATGAATTTACATTATATTTATATAAATATAAGTAATATAAAAATGTTTAAAATGCACAAATATGCCTGATGCATTTATATTATTCTACTGATGACCTTGTCCTATTCCATAAATTCTGTGCTGACAGCTTCCAGACCTCTCTCCTATCTCCCCATTCCAATAAAGACCTTCCTTCTCAACATCTCTCGCATGACTAATGGACATCTGAAAACTGAATTCTTGATGCTCCTTGCCAAACCTGCCCTTCCCACGATCTTTCCCATCTCAAATGAGAACCCCGTTCAACCACTTGCTCAAGCCCAAAATCTTAGAACATGGTTGACTCTTGTCTTCTTCTCACAGCAGCAAAGACATTCCATTATGTGTACCTTCGACCCAGAATGAGAATCCAGACACACCTGGTCACTTGCATGAGCCCGCTCCTCAAAGCCAGCATCGCCTCGGGCATCAGAAGAAAGGGCTGACTGGAGCTGCATGTTAGGTATCCGCCAGCAGATTCCTGCACCTGAGGCCTCGAGATGGATGGGGTCACCTCCAGAGGGAGGGAGGGGAAAGAAGAGAGAAAGACGAGAAAAAGTGGGGGGAACTTTAGCATTTAGAGCTCAGACACCGAGGGACAGGGGCAAGGAAGAGAAGGCAGAGGCCAAGAAGAGTTGGAAGGACTTCCCAGGCCCAGGATGTTTTGTTAGAGGTGAGCCCGTTTCAGATTACTATGGGAGGCGAAGCTGGGTGTGTTGGGGGGGGGGGGGCGGCTGCATAACCCTCCTATAGGCTGTTCAAATGTTTCCTAACTGTCATAGCCATGGTTGAGCCTTGGGTCACTGTGAGAGAAGACTTGAGCTTCCTCCACAGAAAGCCATTCAGGCCTATTATTACCCCAGATTCAGCAGAGCCAGGCCACGGTTTTGTTGTTGTTGCTGTTTTTTGTCTTTGGGGTGTGTGTGTGTGTGTGTGTGTGCGTGTGTGTGTGTGTGTGTGTGTAACAAAAGGAAAAGAAAGAGGCCCTCGCCAGGCTGGCTCATCTCAGAAGGCCGTAGGGAAACCCCAAACCATGGGCTGCACAGCCTTTTCGGTCCTATTGCAGGGAGCAGCCCCCCGGGCCATCACAGGACCAGGTTCCTGTTGAATGGGCCCAACTGCCACCCAAGAGGCTGCGCTGGAAAGAAAGATGATGGAGATCCTGAGGGAAAATCACTGCGAGTGATGTCACAGGATGAGGCTGGGCTAGACTTGGAGCTACCATCCCCCAAGCCTCAGTCCTCTAACACCTGGAAGCTCTAGGTCCTAGGACGTGCTCCAGAAAGGAAAATCTGCGATGTTAACTTAACAACTCCAGAGGCAACCCCTCCTGAAGACACTGATGGGCGAAGGGAGGCAGAGGAGCACAGGGGGACACAAGGAGCTGTAAGCAGCGGCCTAGGTACACAAAGAGCAGCCCCCAGGGCAGAGGGACTGGGAGCTGTAGAATAAAACTCTCTTTCTAACCCTCTGTCCACATCAGAGATTCCTAGAGGGAATAATTTTAAAAAAGAGTCCTAAAAAAATCTTGGATTTCCTCGCATGAAAAGGGTAAAAGACTCTGAGGTCCATTTAGACTTAAAATATTTTTATAAGTCGGGCTCTGTCTATCACATTTATTTTCTACATTGTCTTAAATAAGCATGAGCCACTTTTATTATTTTTTAAAATCAACAAAAAAGTTAAAAAGAAATGACCATGGTTTTTGCAATTATGTTTTTTTTTCCTTCTATATTTCTGCAAGATTTACTTACTTTCCTATTACCAATCTCATGTAAGGTAGTTGTCAAATACCCCATTTCGTTGACTGAAAAATGGAGTACTGGAGAGATGAATGAACTTTCTAAAGGTTAAAATTCTGAACGCTAAATCCTGTGTGTGATTTTCCCCCAAGCACAAATTCTCTATCTCAACATGCTCAAGCAATGCCAAATTATAATTTTTGCTTTTGTTCTGGATTCTAAATTGGCAAGGACTGTGTCAGCTGATTTCAGACTAATTATTCAGATATTGAAAATGACATCTGGCGTTCTTTCTGTTAAAATGTAGTTGACTGTGATTATTTTTCTTTCTTTTGCCTAAAGTCTTCTCTCTACCTCAATGTTCAGTTAGCTCTTTCTTGATGACAGAGAGAACTTGGAATCTCTATTTTCCTAAATTCTTTGAGTGGAAACATTCTTGTTTGTCAACAAATATTTTACAGGGAGAAAAGAAAATACTTTAAATATATATGTGGAAGATTACCAATATATTATTAAATGCCTCTATCAAGAGTAAAGATTATAGTGCTCTGTACAGTAAATTTGTAAATTTCTACACACTGTGCTGTGAAAAAGCCAATGATGACTTCAGTTTTTAAATCTAGAAAATTTTACTTATTTAAAATTTATTTACCTTATCTTTAGTTGAATGTTTTCTTTTGGAGAGATTATATATTTTAAAATAGTGTTAGAGTCAATGACCATATATAATATTTCTTTTAAAAAGATATAGATTCTAAAATACCACAGCAATTGCTTCCCTTCTTAAACAGAATAATAAATGCTTAGATGCGATACTTTAAAAAAACATTTAATAACATGGATGACACATTTTATAACAAAATCACAGATGCTAGTGCCATTGGGGGCTCATTTACATAAATAACATCTCTCCATTTTGCTTAAATTTTATGTTTGACATGAAATTCATATTAGTAAATATTGCTAAAATACCAATGTTTTTGTTTTTAATTGACTTATCTATTTTCCTTCCAAGCCCAGTGTAGGAGGTAGGGTCAGGCAGGGAGAGAAAAAAATAAAGAAAAAGAAATCACAAATATCAAATATTAAGCTGTCAGTTGCTGCAGAGCTTTATAATAATAAGACCAGAGAACAAAATATAATTTTACAATTTTTTTTCTCTCTTTTCCTTTTTTTTTTTTTAAGGTAAACCTACCATGTGCCAGTAATTTCACTTGTAGGATGAATCCAAGAAATAACATTGTGCTACTAAGAGCCAAGAAGCAAGAAATGTTTTTTAGAAAACATTTAAATGAATACTGTTTCCTATTGAGTTATGGTTTTGCCAGGTAAATGACTCTTTTGACCAATCCTCATGTGTAAGCCTGAAACTAGCAAACATTATTACTAAGGCTTCTGGCTTAGAAAAAACACACATACAATCTCATGTCTACTATGATTCCATGTTGAGTACAGGTACAGATGGTCTTTGCTTAATTAGTCTGGGGGAGAGGCCAGGGAAGGAAGGGCCAATCGCTAGTATGGAAGAGCAAAAAGATAGTAACTTGATAGGAGAGGAAAGGAATCGATTCAGGATGGTCTGCTTTATTGTTTCATAGTGAGAGAGGTCAGTGGGGCGAGGATGGCAGGTCTGCCAAAAACAGAAGAATCAAAGTCTAATAAGCTTTTTAAATGGAAGGAAGAGTTGGCCGTTGTTTAACCCATTTCAGCAGAGAGGAATTTCTTGTCTGGAAAAGTAATGTGGCTTGCCGAAGATTAGACCAACTGGTAAGTGGGAAAGCCTGGCTTTCTACCAAGAGATGCTCCTCTCCATTTAAGACTTCTTTCTTCCATTCACCCAACCGCCTCTTTTCAAGGTGAAACCAGGTGGCAATGAAATCTACCTGGGGTCTAGTTTATTTTGCTTTAATATGGGAATTAATAAAAATATTTCGGAAGGATGGTGGGACGTTGACGACAAAAGGGAATAAAACTTTGGCTTAAGCCGAAATCGGTTTGAAGCTATTAAATGCCCTATTACCAGATCGAACTGATGTGGGTGGGGAGGGTGGGAAGGACAGGAGTTGGACACTCAAACAGAAACAAAGCAAAGGCTTGACTATCAGGAAGTGGTGGCTATTTGTGAACAAAGTCTAAAAGAAGGTCTAGAAACAATAGCTTTGCATGTCAGGTGGATCTGTGTAAGGTCTGTAAGTTGTAGGGGAGAGGGTGGGTTCCTTAACAAGCTTCACTGCTCTCTGTCATGTGAGTGTGTGGGGACTTCCCAAGCACATTTACCTGGGAAGTTTCCCACTTCTGCTGGGTCTTAAAAGTACCCTGTGTTCTGAAGAGAGCTTTCCACTTGGGTCCAACATTTTTGCTTCATTATCAGAAGGCAACAATCAACTCATTCAAATCATCCAAGAGGAAAGCAGGTTTAATTTATAACTGTCTGGACATGTGAGGTCTTCTCCTTTGTCCTATCCTCAAGCAATGCGTTTCTACATATAACTTTTATTACGTTCTAAGTTTCTTCAGGCAGTGCCTCTTTTTACAATTTTTGGCCAATTAATAATGAGTTTCTGTCATATGGCTAATTCGATTTAATCAATGAGGCCACCAGAAACAACGAATCGAATACTGTTCATTAAAATTGTCACCATTCTAAACCTCTGATAGTTTCTAAAAATGTCAGATGGGAGCAACTAAAATAACAATCACTACTGGCAACATAACCCCGTGTCTTGGCCACACTAACCTTCAAGGTTGAAGGCCAATTACATCAGTTAAAGCTCACAAATTCAATGAGAAGCATGGACTTAACATTTTCACCGAAACAGTACCCACTTCAATTCAGTCAGTGTGGCTTTCCAGCCCCATGTATTTTCCCAGCTTCTAGACAAGAGAATCCTGCTTGAATTGTGTGCTTAAATTTTTGGTGCCAATGCCTCTGATTCATTGGGTTCTTTTTAAACTGCAATTCATTACAATTGTGTTTTTCCAAGTTACAGGAAAAGAAGACTATGTCATTAATTTTGTTAGTGAATTGAAAAAGGCTTTTACATAAACTTGCATGCTGTGTAGTGTCAGTTTAATACAATTCTGTTACCTTTTATCCACCATTATTAAATACAGAAATTCCAAATATCAAAATTTTTTAAAATTAGCAGCATATTTCTTGAATGGCAAACCGAACCTGAACTGACATGACCCTACTTGGAATCGATTTATCTCACTTAATGTGAATATATATGCTTTTTATTGTAAAAATCTTAATGTGTTTGATTAGAGATTGCTGCTGTAGACCTCACCAAGGGTCGTCATATAATATATTTGTGTATGCACTGTATTACCTTTATAAAATCTGAAAACAAAATCTGAATTCCAGAATTCTTTTTTTTTTTTTTCATCTGCTACTTTTTCTTTAAACCTCACCCAAAGATATGTGTTTTATAATTGATTTTTTTTTTTGAGGGGGGGGAGAGAAAAACAACACATCAATGTGAGAGAGAAACATTGATCATTTGCCTCTCATACTTGCCCTGACCAGGGATCAAACCCAAAACCTGCGTATGTGTCCTGACCTGGAATTGAACTGGCCATTTTTTGGTACATGGGATGCTATTCCAACCAACTGAGCCAACCGGCAAGGTCCACATGTTGCTGTTGTTTTTAATTTTACTTTTCAATTAGTTTGCATTCAAAATTATTTTATATTAGCAGTTAGACAATCATATACTTTACAAAATGTTCCCCCCAATATTTGAAATACTCACCTGGGTTCAAGTAACCAAATTAGTTTTAGATAAGGGAATATGGAGGTGTATATGCAAAATCTGGGCATTTTCTATGCCTCTAAAAAGTGACTTTGAAAATTGTTTCTGTTTAAATAAGCATACCTTATAATGTGGCCCATATAGTAATTTTTCCCCAGCAGACTTTGTTTTGATTTGTATTTCATGTTACTTTTATTATTGTATTTTACTTCTTATTTTATTTTGCTTTTCAATTTGTATACTCATGTATAACCAGCAGACTGAGAACCCTAGAGACATTCACACAACAAATCCACAGTGAACATTGACCACGCAGCCTTTCTAATGCTGTTAGGAGAGTGCCTCATGGCTGTCTACCTGGCTACATCTTGTGATAAGAGATATTTATCCAAGGAACACTGAGCATTTGTCATCTTAGCTGAGATTGCCAGCAAAGCACCTAATTGTAAAAAGAAATGCTGTTGGCCCTGGCCAGGTAGCTCAGTTGGTTACAGCATTGTCCTGATATGCCAAAGTTTATGGTTCTATCCCTGGTTGGGGCACATAAAAGAATCAACCAATTAATGCATAAATAAGTGGAAGAATGGATTGATGTCTCTCTCCCTCCCTCTCTCTCTCTCTGTCAAATCAATCAATAAAAAAGAAATGCTATTCACTTGACCCATGCTCATTGCACATCCCACTTTTTTCCTCATTCACTCCCACTGCAATCACAAAACTATGCACAAATCTTACCCACTCTTAAAAATAACCACTTAAAGAAAAAGAAGGGGGAAAGTCGTCTTATATCTCCCAAGGTGTGTTCTAACAATTCAGCCATTTTTGCTTTCAATGTATTGCTTTACTTTTCACAGTTTGTGTTTAAACCAGAACTCTATTTAAAATCTACACATTAGTTTTTAGTTGTCTTTCACAGGGACAATGGTTTTATTTTTGTGGAAATTGGTATCAAATTTTATATGTTAGGTTCCTGGACAAATAATGTTAAGTAAATATGATCTGTTATTGATTCTCATATTGAATTCCAAAAGGGAGAGAGGATATGAACACAACTCTAATGTCAAAAGGCCCTGTTTTGGCAAGAAAAAGTTTTTAAAATATTTATTATGCACATGATTTCCTGTCCATGGAGCTCATTCTTGGCATATAACTTCCAGTTAGAATGAGGAAGAGAGTGAGAGGGAGGGAGCTTTGTGGCCTGAGAATATTCAACTCAACTTTTATTTGACAGGACTAAAGGGCCTTAGAGTATAAAATCTGAATGCATTGGCTTTCATTGTCTGCACTAAAAACAGAAAAGAAAGCAGAATTTGGACTCCATATAATTTTAGGTTATAGACTGAAAACCCACTGAAGTTAATTTATAAGTTGACATTGAAAAGAAAACAAATAGGAGGAACACAACCCACATATATTCATCTAGGTGCATTTAAAGAGCATCTCATTTAAAAGGGAACTCTTTAGAAGTCCACTAGCATGAATATTTCATGCATATAGTCATGAGCTTGCAATAAACTGCTGGTTCTTATGAACTCAATGGAAACCTCAGTGGGGAGGAAAGCAGAAACCATGAAGCCACACGGATGTTACAACTCCCACGAATTAGTGCTACTTCAGAAAAACAACCACCGACCTTTAAACAGCTTAAACAAAATGTCAAGTAAATCAAGGACCTACCATATGCTAAGCCTGAGTTATGAAAATGTTAACAAATAGCTATGTATTATTACAGCGAAGAAAAGGAAACACATTGTAATTGATGGCAGCTGGGCAAATTATTAAACACCTATATAAACCAGACCTAAAAAAGCAATTTGGCAATATGGGAGAGAATTTCATACATCTTCATTTTATAGTCCTCCAAGTTTTAGGAGCATTTCTATCAGTCCTTTAGTGATAATTGTGTTCTTTTAACCCAATGTATAGAGTTGGCATGAATCACAAGAGAAGCTAGCTAGGAAGATATTAAACATATTGACCTCCTGAAGATATTTGTGAAACATTCTGTCTAAATTTGAAAATGATGTGCATCCTGGAAGCTTGTCCATCTATTTATTTTTTGTGTAATTTTCT
The DNA here is from genome assembly GCF_964146895.1 of Miniopterus schreibersii. Lineage (NCBI taxonomy): Eukaryota > Metazoa > Chordata > Mammalia > Chiroptera > Miniopteridae > Miniopterus > Miniopterus schreibersii. Next base: position 33,393,268 of record NC_138111.1, read on the forward strand.
TTTCACATATTTAAGCTAAGTGGGGTTTTTTCCTACTTGTCTTAGAGGTATATTAACTTAAAAGACTTATAGAACTCAGATTATCCATACTGGCATGGTAGACTTTACCTATACTTAAATAGATTTTAGTATGATAATTAAAGTAGGAAATGTACATGCAAAATAGCAGAACAGGTAAATAGTAAAAATAATTCTCTCTCTCATCCCACCTTGTCTAACAGGGAACTACTGTTTAAAGGCTCTTATGTATAGCCCTGGCCAGTTGGCTGGAGCATCGTTCCAATATGCCAAGGTCGCAGGTTTGATCCCTGGTCAGGGCACATACAAGATCAACCAACCATGGATGGATGGAACAACAAATCAGTGTCTCTCTCTCTCAAATCAATTTAAAACTTTTTAAAGATTCTTATGTATATTTTCTGGAATTTTTCTATGCAGATTACTGTGCATTGTGTTACACTCTTCTACAGTTTTCTTTTTTTCCTCCTAATATATTTTAGAAAGAGTTCTATATCAGTATATTAGTATATAGGGAGGTGCCTCGTTTTAAAAACAGCTGCAAGGTAATCCACTATATGAATATACCATAATTTATTCAATCTGCTTCCAATAATAAGCATTTTAGAATATTTTTAGACTCTTATTATTGATAATAATGAACACATATCTTTCATACAAGTATTGGGCATATCCATAGGACAGATCCCTAGAAATGGAATTGCCAGGTCAAATAGTGTCTGAATTAAAAATTTTGAAAAGTATTTTTAAGTTTTGCTTCCAAGAGATTGTAATAATATATATTCTTATTAACATTGTTTGAGATTGTTCATTTCCCCACATTTTCACCAATGATAAATATCTTTTTTTTTTCCAATACAAAAGTAAAGGAGACATTTGTTTTAAATTTTAATATTAAATTATGCATGAAATACGTTCCTATGTTATTTGCCTTTTATTTATTATTTTTCCTCACCAGGGGATATGCTTTTTACTGATTTTTAGAGAGAGGGAAGGAGAGCAAGAGACCGAGAGAGAAACATGGATCGGTTGCCTCCCTATGCACCCCGACCAGGGATAAACCCACAATCCGGGCATGTGCTCTGACCGGGAATCGACCCCAGGACCTTGTGGTGCACAGGAAGATGCCCAACCAACTGAGCCCCACAGTCCAGGGCTGTATTTTCTTTTTTTAATCACATTATTTATTCATGTCCTTTCCTTTTTTCCTATGGCTATATTTTTTCTTTCCTTGATTTAAATTATACAGATATTACACCTAAACACAATCATATGTGTTCCAATTATTTTTTCTTTTTTTCTGAGCTGAGTTTTTTCACCCTAAGAAATGTTTAGGTAGTGAGGTTTATAACATTTCCTCCTACATCAATGTTTAATTGCTTTTTATCGAAAGATTCATTTTCACAGAGAAACAAATGATTTTGTTATTTTAAGTAATTACAAAATTAGAACAAAGTTTTAGTTGTCTTTCTTTTAATAATAAATACATTTTAGAGGGTTTTTCATTTTAAAATATTGGATCATAATTATTTCCATTTATAATATGTAAGTAAACCTTAGTTCTTATTTGAGAGGATTAATATAAGACTTTGCAATGAGAAATTTGTTTCTACTGGTTTCCTTCTCGACTGAAAAGTAACAGTCACCTCAAGAATCTTTGGGGTCCCTGGTATGTGGGGAAGTTTAGGTAACAGACAGTCCTTTATCTAAGAGCCCCGTGGATTCCAGTTTGCCCAGCTATGGGGATCTAGTAGAATCAATAAAGCCAATATACTAAGTCATGAGGCAGCCTCGCTCATAGCTCATTTTAAGGCTGAACTTGCCCTCTGCATCTTAACAAGTTGTCTTACAGCTTCCAGCTCCCCTCTGACAACTTGATTGCTTGGGACACCCTGGGAGGTTCCTGGCTTAGCTCAGAGATGGACTGCTTAGGCAAAACCCTAGCCGGTGCTAGAATTTAACTTCTTAAACGTGTCTAAATAGAAAACACAAAATTGTAAAATAATAATATGAGGATATTCCAACAATAAACGAAAACATTGCTTAAGCCAATGAAATGCTAAGGTCACTTGTAGCTGACAAAATCAGCAGTGGAAGACATAAAAACCTTTCATTGTCATTTGAGGAAAATGTATATGGATTCATGACTATAATAACAGACATCCCACCTCCACTTAGCAAATTTGATGCAGATTCCTGCTCCGAGTTGCCTTTTATCCATAAATGTTAGCTGTTTAAAATTAAAACCTCTGCAAATATTAGAAAGTAAATTTCTACTGCCTAATTTCTTTCTCTAAACTCATCCTGCCCTTTATATTCAGTATCATTCTGATTCGCACCTGACAGTTCTCTGCTCGTATTATAGGTGCTACTTTATCGCCAATAATGTGAGATCCTTAAAGGAGGACCACGACATGTACTTTATCTTCCCATCGTGCCTCACGAGATGCTGGATAAACAGATCTCAGCATCATTGATTAGTGTGCACTTGAACTAAACACAGGTTCACATGACTGGGATCTAGAAAGCCATCATCTCAACAAAAGCTTCTAAAGGTTTATCAGAGTGACAGGGCAAAAATATGGCATAAGTTCAGAAAATTAATCACCTTCATCTTCAGGTACAAAGAAATCTGTTACCAGGGCTTCCCGGTCCTGGAAAGGTAAACTGCAAGCAAGTGCTAGTGGCATTTCTAAGCAGTGTGTGGGACAGGCCTCTGTACAAATTACCATCAATAGTCACAACAGGGAAGCAGAAGCAGGAAGATTCATTTTCCTCTATTTGACTAGTTCAGATGAGTTGCTCTGCACAGAGCAATATATGCGGTTCTCAAGCAAAAATGAAAAAGTGTGAATGCCACCATCTCCATCACAGTTCAGGGAGCTATTAGACCCTGTACTGCTTTCTGTGTGTGTGTATGCTTATATGTATGCACATGCACATGCATGTACATGTGTGTACCTCAATCCACAAGCATAACTCTATTTATATTCTTTGAGCTCTGGGCTACAAGCTAGTTATTCTTGGAGATTTTTCCTGAAAGCATATAAAAATAATCCCTGGCTGAGGCTAAATTTTGCCTCCTTTTTGGAGGGCCTTGGTGTTGCTGCCTTAATCTGCAATCTGGGTGGATTTTCTGGGTACCTAGAGTTCTGTGTGCATAAGGATTTAACCCTCTAGGGACCAGACTCCTTGTCTGTATTACTGAGCTCTTCTTACTCTTCCTGTTCCATTCTGGTCCTGAGACCATGTGGAGATCCTGCGTCCAGAATGTGGCCATTAGCTCTCAGGGTGAGGTAATTAAGAGCAAGGGCCGCATAATCACCGGTTGGGCTCAGGTTTCTAATCAGCAGGCAGCCCCTGGACAAAGTTCTCTATCTCTGAGCCTTAGATTCCTAATCTGAAAAATGGGGGCAATACGAGTGAGGATTAAATGAGATAAACCATTTACTGTGTTTAGAATAATGCCTGGCACATAGTAAATCCCCATAACTGCAGATAGCATACTCTATTTCCCTCCTTCAGGGTGAAGATTCCCATCAGGACAAAAGTGATCTGGCATGGCTCTGGTGATTCCCTTCAGGGAACTGGTCTGTCAACTAGGTGGGGGCTGGGTGGCACCTGGGACCAATCTCTAGTTGACAAAGCCTAAAATTGCAGCACCACAGTTATAAATAACTGCAGTGAAGTCAAAGTGAGTCTTTTATTTAAACCAAGAATTGGAGTTGTTAGTACGGTAAGAGGCTTCCGTAAGAAATTCCCAGGAAGGTAGACTAGAAAATAGAAGAGAAATGCTGGCAGCTAGTTGGAAATACAGGGTAAATTTATTTTTAGAAAGTGGAATAAGAACTGAGAATATCTAAAGAGAGCTGCTACGATGTCATCAGGAAACTATTGAAGGAACCCATGATGGAAAAGTCCATGGGGCAGGTAGTGCTAAGCCATCTAAAAGAGGGGTTTGCAAACTTATTCTGAAACAGCCAGATAGAAAATATTTTCAGTTTTGTGGGCCCCGTAGTCTATATTTCAACTATTTAACCGCCATCGTGATGTGAAATCATCCATAGATGATATGCAAGCAGATGGCCATGGCTATGTTCCAATAGAAATTTATTTACGAAACCAGGCAGCCACCAAATTTGACTGGCGATGATCTGCTGACTTTTCCTCTAGAACAATAACAGCAGCAGTAATCATAATAGTGATGATTATTATTAATAATTAAACCTTTACTCTGTGCCAAGCACTGTGCTAACCTCTTCCTATGTTTAACTTATTTAGCCGCTGTATGTGTGCTCAAAGACACAACTCCTTAAATGGTCCTTAATCCCCCACTGCATCTGGCCCTGGCCTACCAAGTGGGTTTTGTACCACACCCTCCCTTCACTCTGCAGTCCAGCTCACCCGTCTTCCTTTACATGGGAGATTCCATTCTGCTTATTGCCTTAGGCATTAGCATGTGACGTTTCTTCTGCCCAGATTATTCTTTCTCTCCTGTTCCTTGGTTGATTGATCTCTGATCAAGTCTAAGTTTAGTCACCTTATCTTCACAGAAACCTTCTCTGACCCTGTGTTCTTATAGCAATGTGTGACTTTCTTTTATAGGACACTGCATAGTTTATAATTTTATATTCACTTATGTGATCATTTGACAATTATTTTTTTCCCTACATTAAAACAGTTTCTCAACCTCAGCACTTTGGGCACTTCAGGCTGGATAATTCTGTGTGTGTGTGTGTATGTGTGTGCGTGTGTGTACGCACATGCGCACAGGAGCACGCAGTCCTACCAGCATTCCTGGCCTCTACTCTCAAGAGAACAGTAAAACCCATCCCCTCAGTCATGATAATTTAAAAAAATGTCACCAATATTGCTAAATCTCTTTCAAGGGGACAAAATCTCCCCCATTGAAAGTCACTGCCCTAAAACGAATGCCCAATGAGGAGAGGAACTCTGGTGGTTACTTTCCTCTTGCCATCCACCCATAACCCCCATCCGACCTTCTGCATTCTTCCCTCTGCCCTAAAGACTGACCCACGCGAACTGTATCAGCAGGCGCCTCTGTCTTCTCACTTCCAGTTGGGGATGGCCAATGAACGGCATTCTCAGGGGACTGAGGGACAGGAAGGGAGTGAGGTGGAGATTTTTTTCCTCTTGATACCAGGTCACCATGGTCTGACTACACACTCACTCATACCATTGATCAAATAGCCCTTGAGGTGCTAATGGTTTCCCACTGTTACCAGCCTTGAAGTGCAGCACTGTCCCTTGTTGGTTTTCTTAAACACTGCCCAAATTCTGTAAATAATTCATTCAGTAAGTTCCCCTCAAATTCTGCTGAGACTTTGACTGCTACAAAGGCTATGCATATATTTCTCACCATTGAACATGCAGTGCCAATTGTAACAAGCTCCCAGTAAAAATGTGTCATATGAGCAAATTAAGTGGCTTCTGTTTTTCCTCCTTTCTTTGATCTTCTGCCTTTATGAGTCTCAATAGTCACTGTACCCAAACTCAAGAGTCCTCACCTGGTTTAATACATGGGTTCCAAATCAGCAGAGGGCTTCGAGGACATGCTCAGGAATCCTACTCCTAACCTCATCTCTATTTCTAATTCCTGCTGTGCCTATTTCTAGAACACATTACGTGGACTCTTTTTTTTGTTTGGAATCTTTCCTTCTTGTACACAAAAGCCTTTGTTGAGTTATGCTACTCATCTAGCCTAATACCATGTTAAAATGCCTTGAGAATAAGTTTTGTCTTGAACTAAAAATATCTAATTACTGTATCTACAAATTAATAATAAAAACCTGCTTTCACATATGACTATTTCCTCCCAGAAATTATGAAGACAAAGCCATTCATAACTCTTGCTCCTTTTTGGAGTACAACTGGTTCAACAGATATTGTGACAATATTATTTGATCTGAAATATTTCCAACCCAAGCAACACTTCACACATATTCCACAAACCCAGCTGTCCATCTCTGGAATAAATAACATTTGTTTTTGAGAAAAAGCAAATACAGACAAGAAGCTAAGTAATTAAGAATTTATTATAAGGGTTTAGATCTCTCCAAGATCAACTCTGAATTCCCAAGCCTTTTTTTTTTTTTTGTACCGTCTTGATTCAAATATTCTGATCAGCACCTTCAACTCTCCTTTTCTTAGAAAATCAACAAGACAAGTCATAACATTTTATTAAAGAAGATATACAATTTTTCTATGTTAAAATGGGAGGTATTTTATTAATTTTCTTTAGTTCTAATAGCTGAAAAATAACTGTTAAGAATATACTACATTTTTTAAAAAGCTTTACAGTTGCTACATAGTCACAGGCTTCCAATTACAAACTCTTTTATTTCTGTAGCCTTTTTAGAACTGTAAAAAAATGAGAGTAAGAAAGACAAGTACTCCTAGGCCTCCCACAGGGAAGGAGAAAGAAGCTGCCAATTCCTGGAAAGTGAAGTCTACACAACTACATTACTTGATTTTTCTTGGAAAGAAACTTGCTTTATTTCCGTTTCTTATTCTCTCTGACACAATAAAACCTGAGGACCTTCCAGAGTAATATATATAAGTAAATGTTATTGATACAAAGTCAAGTGTCTAACTCAGAAATTATGTAAAAAAATTTAATACAAATCATGAAATAAATTTTAATATGAAAATAATTGTAACCTTAGCATGGAAGATATGTGGAGAATATCTTTCATTTAAAGATTTAATATTTTAGCAATAAGTTAAAGGGAAAAGTATAAGAAATCTTCTCTTTTGTAGATTTTAAATTCATCATGGACATGATCAATGGATTCTGTAGCCCTTGAAACTGGCTTATGTCAGGCTATCAAAAGCCACTTTTTGAAGGAAGAAATGGAGAGTAGAATCATTTGAACCATCAGAAACAAAGTCAACAAAGACAGTAAGTCCAACGTCTTTGGTTTATGGGATATTTTGTGTGTTTCACACAGTAAATCAATAATTAACCAAGAATTTTGAAATAAAAACATTAAGTTCCTTAAATATGTTTTTTAATAAATTAACTGAGATGTTCTTTGAAACTTTCTGGGTATTGTGACTAAACAAAGGAGCTGCCTTAAAGAGATAAATTAATTTAGATAAAATGTGGACTAAAGGTTCATACCCTCTCATGCAATCATGCAATATTGATAAATGTCTGAGGAAGAGGAAGGAAGGGCCCTCTCTAGGACATGTCTTAAAGTAAACCTAAGATCTCTCCCTTTGTTTTGTGGCAATGAAAAAAAAGTTCAAAGTTTGAGGAAACAACGGAATGCAAGACTTTATTTCCTAATATATTATTATATAAATCTTCAAATGTACAACAAAGTTAAAAATGTTATAGCGACCATATACCTTCCACCTAGATTCTATCATTAACTTTTTACTATACTTACTTCACTAAGTATTTATCTATCCAACAGTGCCTCTACCACTCCATCAATCCAACTTATAGCTTAATGCAAGTCAAAGTCCAGCATGCATATCTTCAACAAGAGTTTAATCTTTCAACAGTATTCTCTTTTTTAAGGTAAAATTTACACACAGTATAATGCAAAGATCTTAAGTGAATATCCACCGAGTTTTGACAAATGCATGTATATTTGACAAATGCATATATAAAATGAACAAGGTACTATAAATCCCATCAAGATATAAAATATGATAGCACTCCAGAAGCTCACCCTTTTTCTAAATAAATATTCACCCCATTCTACACCCAAGACAAACACTGTTCTCTCATAATAAATTTGCACTTTTTCTACAAATTCGTACTGTTTTGCCTTTTCTAAATATTTATATTAATGAAATCATAAAATAGGTACTCTGCTCTGTATGATCTCCCACATTCACTGTAGTTTTTGAAATTCGCCATGTAGTTGCATGTAACAATATTTTTCCCTTTTTATTTTTGAGTACTATATTCCATAACATGAATACACACAGTTTATTTATCCATTCTTCTATTGACAAATATCTCAGCCATTCCCAGTTTGGGGCTATTATGAATAATATCACTTGTATCCAGAAAATATAACGAAAGCTGACAACTCAATAATAAGAAGACAAGTGGCTGAATTTAAAAATGAACAATGCGCTTGAATAGATATTGCTCCAAAGAAGATATACAAATGGCAAACAAGCACATGAAAAGGTCCTCAATGCCATGAGTCAGGAGGTAAATACAATTCAAAAGAGCCAGGTATCACTTCATACCCACTACATGGCAATAGTCAAAAGGACAGATAATAATTATTATTGAAGATGTGGAGAAACTAGAATATTTCTTATAGGAACATCAAATGGCCCAACCACTTTGGAAAACAATTTGGTGGTTTCTTAAAATATATTAAACATAATTATACCATACAAACAGTAAATTCAACTTCTAGAAATGGAAACATGTGCGTACATAGACTTGCATGTAAGTGTTTATAACTGCATTATTAGAAATAGCCGAAGTGTGGAAATACCCAATGTTCATCAACTGGTGAATAGGTAAGCAATATAAGGTATATCCATATTAAGGAATACTACTCAGAAAATTACCAATCACATAGCAACAGCATAGATGAACCTCAAAAAATATTATGTCAAGTAAAAGAAAAAAGCTAGGGACAAAAGGCCATATATTGTATGATTCTGTTTACAACAAATGGCCAGAAAAGGCAAATCCATAGAGACAAAGTAGGTTACTGGTTGCCTGAAACTAAAGGGTGAGAATAAAAATGACTACAAATTGGCATGAAGAATATTTTTGAAGTGATTAAAATCTTCTAAAATTGGATTTTCATGATGGCTGTAAAACTCTTTAAATTTACTGAAGTTTACACTTAAAATGAGTGAATGTTATGGTATGTAAATTATACTTCAATAAAGCTGTTTTAAAAATGTTTCTACAAAGAAAACTGCAGGCCCAGATGGCTTCCCTGCGAATTCTACCAAAATTTTGAGAGGGGGAAAAAAAAAATCACCAATATTACAAAAACTTTTACAAAGAATAGAATCATAGGAAATACTTCTCAAATAATTTTTTTTGTAAACCTGAAAATGGTTTGGTATAAAATCAAGAAAGAAAAATTGCAGGCCAGTTTTTTTCATAAACATGGATACAAAATCCCTAAACCAAGTATCAGCAAACTGACTCCAAGATTATATAAAAATTATAATATATCACAATCTAAATGGATTTAGGTAGGGTGATAACTGAAAATCATTTTATATTTCTAAGAATGCAAAAAATAATAATAAAATTCAACCTTTTTTTTCATGTTAAGGAAGAAGGATATCTTAGAAAACTAGTAATAAAAGAAAGTCTTCTTAATCCATTAAAGGGTATCTATAAATACCTTATAGCAAACATGGTACTTACTATTGAAATATTGAAAGCTAAGCACCTGAGATAAGGAATGAAATGAGGATGACTGGTATAACAATTTCTATTAATATTGCTCTAGAGATTGTAGCTGATGATATTAAGCAAGAAAAGAAATAAAAGATATAACTAAAGGTATAAATGAAGAAAAATTAGAAAGCTGTCATTATTTACAAATGATCATATATGTAGAAAACGCAAGAATGTATAATTAAAGAATTGGAATCAACTCATGAATTTAGGAAGAAGACTGAATAAAAAATCAGTTTTATAAAAAGCATCAGTTATATTTCTATACATTAATAACTAACATTAGAAAAAGAATTGTATAAAGGATACCATTTATAACAGCAAGCATTCAAGTCACCATGTGTGACAATGAGACTAAACAACTGTGAGCAGGATCAGAGTGAGTAGAATTTCAGATATCAGAATTATCAAGTAAGATAATTCTATTAATTCTATTAAATAATTGTATTTCTATTTAAAAATAAAAAGGACAAAATATAAGCAATGAAAAGAACTGCAAAAAAAAAAAAAAAAAGAGAGAGAGAGAGAGACTAAGAACATATGAAAAAGAAACAAATATGGCAGTCACCTCTTAACCACAATTTTCATTTTCAGTTACCTGCCATCAACCACAGTCCGAAAATATTAAATGGAAATTTCCAGAAGTAAATTATTCATAAGTTTTAAACTACATGCTATTCTGAGTAGAGTGATGAAATCTTGTGCTATCTGTCTCTGTCCCATTTGGGACATGAAGCATCCCTTTGTCTAGTTTATCTGTGCTGTATGTAAAATAAAATAAGGCATTTGAGAGAGAGAGAACAAAATCACATAACTTTTAATACAGTATAGTGCTATAATTGTTCTATTTTTTTTATTAGTTATTGTTGGCAATCTCTTATGTGCCTAATTTAAAAATTAAACTTTATCATAGTTTAATAGTTTTTTAGTAGTTTAATAGCTTTTCCCTGCTAATAGCTTTTATATGTATAGAAAAAAACATAGCACATATAGGGTTTGGTACTATCCACAGTTTCAGGTGTCCAATGGGGTCTTAGAATGTTTTCTCCGCAGATAAGGGACTACTGTATGTATTCTACAAATTTGAAAATGAATATAAAACTTTAAAAGGATAAATTAAAGAGAAGATTTAATACCTGAAGAGAGCCAGGCCTGGCGTGGCTCAGCGGTTGAGCATTGACCTGGGATCCAGGCGAACGGGGTTCGATTCCCGGTCAGGGCACATGTCTGGGTTGTGGGCTAAACAATCAATGACTCTCTCATCATTGATGTTTCTACTTCTCTTTCTCCCTTTCCTTTCCTCTCTCTGAGATCAATAAAGATATATTTAAAAAATAAATAAATAAATACCTGAAGAGAGATTTAGTGTATTAGAAAATAGGTATACTTTTTCTTGAAAATGTAACAAAGAAATAAAATCATAGAAAAGTATTGAAAAGACATGGATACAGGACAATGAAGAATTGTAAAATGGGGAATGTAACTTTTGAAGAGTTAATTCCTGAGGATTTTTTAGAACACTTAAAAGACACCAATTCTCAGGTATGAGCATGGATTAAATATAAAAATCTTTTTTTTAGTGCAAGAAAAAAAATCAAAGTCATAAACTTCAAAAGTATACAAAACTGAGTTTAGGGACTCAGTCAGAAATTCTAAAACTATTGAGAAAAACAAGAGAATAGTAGACTCCACTCAGGGTGGCCATTGCCTTTGAGTGATGAGAAGGAGATGCAACCCATCCACAAGGACTTTTTTAGGCATTAATAATGTTATTTATTTTTATTATTACTGTTATTATTGTGAAGCTAGGTTGCGTATACATGGGTATTTGCATTGTTATTTATTCTCATATTGTTCCCAAATATAAGAGCAGATTCAAGCAGTTCACAGTAGAAGAAATTGAAATTGCTCTTTAAATATGAATGCATAACCAATATTATTCAATATACAAAATATAAATTTAAAAAACGATCCAGGATTTTTTCACCTGTTGCATTTAGATAAAAAATTTAAGATGTGATCATATAGAGTTAAACAAAATTTAAGGGAGCAGACACATACATTGTTGTCCAAAGTGCAGGTTGGTTCAAGCACTTCATAAATCATGTGGTAGTACTGTTTATAACACCACAAAGCTTGCAACTCATACATGTCCATCAGTGGGTACTGATTAAGGTGCATCCGTGCAATCTAACACTATATAGTCACTACAAGTAATGAAGTAGGTCCGTATGTGCTGATAGAGTGGCCTCCAAGAAATACTATTCAATGACGACGACAAGATGCAGAACAGTATGAATTTTTAGAATGCTGCTATTCGTGTAAAGAGATAAATATATGTATTGTATATTTGGAGTGGCTTGAAGTATTGCTGGAAGGATAACTATACAAACAGAAGGGTAACCTGGTGAAAATGGTGAACTCTAGGGAGCAGTGAAACACAGTCCTAGGTTATCAGGTGTACATTCTTTTCACTATCATCCCTTGTTTTACCTTCTGTATTTTTATCATATGCAAAAATTACTTTTTAATGGAAAAAAAATCATTTGTAAGCAAAGATTCACACATGGGTGGGGTGTAACATGGCCATAATATGGGAAGCAGTTGTGTTTGTTGAAGTCACTATAATATTTGTAATTTATAACCAAAGCAATAATTCAAAATATCTCAACAAAAGTGAATTTTTGTTTTATTTTACACTACTTGAGTGTTATCATCAGGAAGAAAAACCTATTGCATGAAATTTCTAGTGCTGCCTGGGTTTATCTTGCTCAGAAATAATGAAAAAAAAAAGTGCTGTTTCAAACATTAAAAAAGAAAGGTTTGCTGAATCTCTCCTTTGAAATGTATAAATATAAAAGCAAACAATGGAAATAATTTTAAGATACCTATTTTGGGATCCCTTCTCCAAATTCAGGTAAGTTATTTAATTTCCCTTTCTATCAGTTGTTCATTTGGGGTCAAACTCTCTACGGTTCCATAATAGAACTTGCCACTCTATTTTCAGAGGCGCAGATGGTCGAAAAACGTTTCACGAGTAAACCATTTTACTTGAGTGGAACTAAATTAGCTTTCCCAACCCACAATTTCCAAATACGATGTCAGAAAAGAAATACACCCTTCTACATTCTAGTGGTGTGGCTCTGAGAAAATCACGGCATCTCTCAGACAGACAATCGCCTTCTCTGCAAAATGAGACTCCCCAAGGCCTTTGTTGTAGAGTCATGAGATTAAATCCCACCACACAGCCCTTTGAATGTACCTGTAGTCTGCCTGGCACACCTTTGGGCCCCCAGCCCTGGCTGCATTCAGCATCACTGGACAGCATTGGAAAATACTAATACTTGGTCCCCCGGAGGCTAATTAAACCAACGTCACTGGCTGCGGGCCCAAGCATCTGCATTTTTCAAAGCTCCCTGGATGCTTCTCCTACACAGTTAGAGTTGAGAACCCCAGACTAACTCTGGACCAATGCCTATCATATCTCCCAGCTGTTAAAAACACTGACGCTTTTATTGATAAAACACCGATGAAGCTGTGAAGATCCACAAGCAAACAAGCCGAGCAGTAATCAGTGTGCGGCGGCATATGTGTTCCTCATACATTTTGACTCAAGAAACAAGAGCTGCCTACGCTAACCTGCTCGGATGCCGCCAGCCACTTTATCAGCTTCTAGCTGTGTGTCAGGTAGAAGTGACATTTTAAGAGAAGAGTAGGAAGAGGAGTAGGAGGGAAGGAACTTGTATTTTAAAAGCAGAAAATCTGCTGTTGTTTTGAAATAGCAGAAAAGACGTGTAAGAAATGAGTGTGCCACAGGTATCTGCTGTTCCAGGGCAGAATCTGGCCTACCCTGGCATTGTTCTTCCCATGTCAATGATGGCTGCTTTTTAATCACTACCTGTCCTCTCTCCCAGCCTCACTTAGAGCTCTAAGCATACCCTTTTCTTGCTCTTTATTTTTTGCAATTGTCTTTATTTGACTGTATATTTGCATTAGAACCTGAGCTCTATGAGAGACATTTTAATGTCCCACTTAGTTCTTACACCATTGAATTTTCTTCCTGAATTTCTCCAAAACAAGAGACCCCTAAGGCAAGACTTTTTTTTCAATAAAAAGATATTATGTTATGTATCAAAGTACAGCACAATAGCAAAAACTAGAGGAAAGTGAAGTGTTTTGAATCAATAATTTAAAAAAGAAAAAAACAGTGCTTTCCTCAATATTAGCATTTTCCACGCATGAGGCACTCTTTCCCATATGTTGGCTAAGTTTGATTAAGATGCTTGTTTCCAATTCTGCTGGGTCTCCCAAAACATTTTCTCTGACCATTCCTTGGAGATCACTACTGCTCCAACTGGTCTCTAATTCTCTGGTACGGCTCCAGTGCCTTCCTTTAATAATTGGATTCTGCCGTCTGTTTGCTGGCCTTCGGCGCTTCCTCCAAAACTAAGTGAACTTGTAACAATATAAGATAAAGCTTTTCCTTCTTTTATCTTTAGTTTCTTTTGAGTCTTACCAAAAATCTTGTTTACTCCTGGGGGCTACAATAAATTGTTCTTTCCCCGTTGTTTACAGGAGAAATCACACATGTGTGTTGTGTAACTTTAAGCAGTTCAGCATGGCATTCGGTTAGTGAAGGGGGAGTCTGCCCTTGCTCCAAAAACCTTGTGTTCAGTGTTCTCATGCGTGTTTCACTGACTGAACTGTGTGGACAATTTTGGTCAAAAAACTTCACTTGTGTGGACCTCAGTTATAAATCTCATTATAAAATGTTAGCCAAAATCATGTCAGACTTTTTTGCTCTATAGTTCATGGTTGTTTCATAAAAATAAATTTTAAATGTAAATTATTTAGTAAGCTTCCTGAACTTGGTAGGGGACAATCAACAATAGCTTTAATTTTTTCCCCAACTGGTGCTATGAAACACTCTGCAGGAACTTGCCCTCCTCCAGACAACATCTCCAACAGGTCCAATAGGTTTGGAAAGGCTCAGTTTCTGTATCAAAAAGTCTACTTCAGTCTAAACCTAAACTTTAATATGTCCAATAGAGAGCTCCTTCCCTATTCCCAAGTTCAAGCCTGACCTGGGGTTTGAAGAATAGTAGTGAAAAAGGAGAAACAAAAACCTACTTTTTACTGGCTGGTACTCTGTCAGTGCCGGGGAGCACGGATGGGCATCCTTTTTGCTCGGTCAGCACGTGTGCCCCACCAATGGTGAAATATTTTGAATATCACCCCTGGCCTTTTCACTCTGCTCTGTCTCCCACCAACTCTGCTACTTCTGGCCAGAGTTCTCAGTACTTTCTTGAACAGCAAATGTCTTCCATCTCTCACAGTAAATATCCAAATGATGGCTCTGCTGTGTAGCACAGGTATTGGCTTTTGGAGATGACCATGCGCATACCCTTCTTAGTCAAGGTCCTATCAGGATGTCTCAATCCTGGCTGCCTCTCACCATGTCCTAAGGGAAAACATATATACTGGCTCTTCCAAATTGGGGAAGTACAGTTTCACCCACTACTGATCTGGCCTTTCCTTTTCTGCAGTCACCTCCTCCAGCTTGTGTCCTTCAGACTGTTACAAGTGAGAGGCAGACACCTGGCTCTATGCCTTTTCTCAGTCATCAGGGGACACATTTCAAATTCTCAAGAATTACTGTCTTCCACTCCAGAAGCAGCTCTGGGGGAGCCTAAGTGTCTCAGCACTCATTAAGCCAGTGAGACACCAATCTCCCTCTTGCTGACACCATCATATTTAGGGGTGGGGCCCCACTCACTTGGCAAAGAAGGGAGAAAACCCCCCCTCCTCTTCCTAAGGGAGAGAAGAAAGAGTTGTCAGTTTCCTTCACAGGAAATTTCCTTCACCAAATCTGCTTTTGAATGGGTGATCTTCTCTTACCAAGGTTGTTGGAGTGATGGTAGCTGAATGGGGTTTCCCCCACCAAAAATCCTGTGGGGTTATGTTTAGCCCTTTTTTTAGTATACTAGAAACTTTTCACCTTTTATATCCCTTCATAGCTTTAGAACTTTTGCTGAAATTCCAAGGTAACAGAAAAGTGTCATTCCCATTCTATTTTGTAATCTTTTCTCTTGCATGTAATTTTTTTTAAATCCTTAAAGGATACTTAGGACCTAAGAATTGCTAATTTTATCATTGAGCAAATTCAGGAAAATACTTATTCTAAGTCTCAGTATATTATATGCAAAATGAGCTAATAAGAAATTATCAGACACTATAATTATGAGATCAAATGAGATAATCTGTGGGAATTCTAGGTAAACTTTTTAGTGCTATCCAAAGATTAGTTAGCATGTTAAATATAACCAGAGTCAAGTAGAAATTAAAGGCAGTTATTAAAGTAGTTTGGGCTTACAAAATGTCTACCAGTAGGTAATGCGGCTAAAGATGCACACCTGAATACAGTGTGAGGCATAAAAATAGTACCATATACCTCAACCTTCATTCCAAACTCTCAGATGAATCCAAAAATATTTTAAAATTGCTACAGAGCATATTCTCAAGACTAAAAAGGGGGAGGAAGGGAGAAAGAGGAAGAAGGGAAGGAGAAAGAGAATTATTAAAGCAATGAGAAATAACACTATAAAAT
This sequence comes from Miniopterus schreibersii, assembly GCF_964146895.1. Classification (NCBI taxonomy): domain Eukaryota; kingdom Metazoa; phylum Chordata; class Mammalia; order Chiroptera; family Miniopteridae; genus Miniopterus; species Miniopterus schreibersii. The sequence goes on from NC_138111.1 coordinate 33,409,317, forward strand.
GCTCATGATAGCTACCAAAAAACCTTCTCTTGGTGTATGACATCAGCATCAGTCTTCATTTCTCAAACATCTTCTCAAACCTTGTCATCTAGCCTCCCTCCTACCCTAGCATATCTAAAATATTTCTTTCCAAAATGCTAAAACTGCCACACATGTAACTTACAGTTTTCCAGCTATTTCGTGCTTGTGTGTTTTTGTCTCTCCAATTACAATTAAAACTTTAAGATGAAGACTGGCCTTTATATTTCTTCTGTGGCCTTTGCATGATAGATGGTTAAGTCCACAGGTGGGGAGACATATATATTCATTTGCCTTCATTCAAATCAAAATGTGACACAGATTTGATGAATTCTACATGAGATGTTAAGACATTAAAAAAATAAAAAAACATACAGGTTGAATAGATATCTAATATAAATAAGCACAGCCAACTAAGTTGACTTGGGCACCTAGAAGATTCTTGGTGCTTCAGTAAGAATGAAAATACCATGTGATATTTTTGTACTTCTGTTTTTGTATCAGCACTTCTGAGGAAATAAAGTATATTATTTATACACAAGCACAAATCTCCACCAAATGCTGGTAGTTATGTTACTATTTATATTAAGAATTATTTTTTTAAACCAGAAATACTTACTTTAATCTTGATTTGCATCTATTACTTCATTCTTGCCTACTTTGAATCATAGATTATATTATTTTTGTTGGTAAAGTATGAATTCCTTAATGCACAGAATGATAAACCAGTAAAGAAAAAAAAAAGAAGTTAAACCACATAAGCACATAAGAAATAACTGCGAATCAAGCACTATGCTATCAGTTTAAAATCACAACAACCCTGCCAAATAGCCACAATAGATCTTGAGGAAATAGGTTCAGAAAAGGTAAAGAATTTGCTCTAGAAGGTAAATAATTTGCACAGATCTCTCTGATTGCTGAGTTTATTTTTTTAAATCACTATTCCATTTTGCATCCCTAAACTCACTTCACCAGGGCAGATGAGCGTTGGCCATTAATATTCTGCTTCTGACTGAGAGGAAAGACAAGAGTAGAACTGTGAACAAAGCTAGGAAATGATGAATTCCCAACCAGACAGAACCTACCGCTTCGTTTCACTTAATCTGCCCTCACACATACTGTTCAGGTTACTTGCTTTTATTTTTCCCTGACCGTGTGATTATTCCATCCCCAGAGCCTATCAAATCACCAGCTCAAAAACCTGGCCCCTGCCCCAGTAGAGAATCACACTGTGGAGAGTACAGGGCTTAGTGGGACAGGCGAGAAGGGTGACAACCCAGAGTTTTAAAGACTAAAGAGCTGGAAGGTGGCAAATCAACCAATTCACACTTCCTAGTCAGTGATGAGACTTAGATGCCCACAGACAACAAGATTTCCTCATTACCACCCCCATCAGGAAGATGCTCACTCACTGACCTGCTTCCCAGCTCTCCCACCGCCCTCATCTCTGTCCTCTCTGGAAATCCATGGGACTTCCCTCTCTCGTCTTCCCACTCAGCCCGTATGGCTGCCTTTTTCTTTGTCTCTCTATCTGTAATCTCCTCAAGCCTAACTTTCCTTCGCTTTCTGCTTTCTCTACACCTGGTCATCTTCTACTGGCCACAAAATGGAATTCAATATTAATTACAGCTGCTGCTCCTACCACCAACATTTACTAGGCACCTACCAAGCCCCAAACATGTTCCAAGCGTATCTTTAACTCCTACAACTCTGAATTAAGAGATATGACTATTCATATTTTGCAAATCAGGAGAACAGTATTCGGGAAGTGAAGTAACTCATCCCACCGAAGTCATTCAACTAAAATGTCCAGAGTCACAATGTGCACTAGTTTTGTTTTATTTTAAACAGTTTTTTTGAGATGTAATTAACACACCACACAATTCACTCATGTAAGCTGTACAATTCTGTGGCTTTTAAGGTATTCACAAAGTTATGCAGCCATCATCACAATCACTTTTAGAACATTTTCATCAGAACAAAAGAAACCCTACTCCCCTTGGTTTCTGCCTCCCAATTCCCCTATCCCTCCGGCTCTAGGCAATCATTACTCTGCTCTCTGTCTCCACAGATTTGCCTGTTCTGGACATTTCATAGGATGGAATCAGACAATATGTGGCCTTTGTGACTACTTCTTTCAATCAATCTAATGTTTTCAAGGTTCATCCAAGTTGTAGGCTGTATCAGCACCTCATTTCTTTTTATGGCACAGTTATATTTCATTGTGCAGATATGCTCCATTCTGTTCGTTCCTTTATCAGTTGATGGATATTTGGGTTGTTTTCACATTTGGGCTCCTATGAAGAATACTGCTGTGAATATTCAAATACAACTTTTTGTGTAGACATTTTTTTTCATTTCTCTTGGGTCTATAACCAGGAGTGAAATTTCTGGGTCATATGGTAACCCTATGTTGAACATTTTGAAAACTGCCGGACTGTTTTCCAAAGTGACTGTATCATTTTATATTCCCACTAGCAATTTGTAGGAGGGTTCCAATTCCCCACACCCTCACCTACACTTGTTATTATCTGACTTTTTCACTACAGCCATCCTAATAAAGTAAGCAGTAGTATCACATTTTGGTCTATACTCGCATTTCACTGATGGCTAATCCTAGGCTTTTCTTGAAGTGCATCTTATAAATATTTGCTACAATTATTCAATTCATTGTTAAAATCCTTGCTCTGAAAGCAGTTTAAAGTCAGTGAAAAAGAAGGATGGACATATCCACACTAAGCTGTTATGAATGTGTGTACATGCGTGAGGGTGCATGCATGTCTGCACACCTTGCATACACTTGTACATGTGCATGTAAATGTGGATGTCTCAGTACTGTTGCAAGCATGGGCTCTCAAGTTAAATCACCTGAGTCCATATCCAGGTACTGCCACATAATACCTGAGCAAGTCTATTAACTTCTCTAAGTTCATTTTCTCTCTCTGTAAGTAGAAAAAATAAAAATAGTATATATAACTTGTTTAGCATAGTGCTTTCTAGACAGTTTATTTATAAAGATTAGCTCAATATGCCTGTAATCATTGACTCTTACATTTAGGAGGTGTTTTGTGTACTGAACAATTAAAAACAATGAGTTGCACCTTTTGTGGTTTTTTAATATTTTTTAATTTTTAAATTTTATTTTTGTTTAAAATATTACAGATGTCCCTTTTTCTCCCCAGTGACCCATTCTACCCTGTCCAATCCCCCTCCCCAGTCCCTCTCCCCACCATTGTCCGTGTCCTTGGATTGTGCATCTATGCATATAAATTCTTTGGTTACTCTCTCCCCCTCCACCCACCCGCCCTCCTCCATCCCTCTGACATTCCTCAGTCTCATCTATGCTTCCATGTCATTGAATCTATTCTGTTCATCAGTTTATTAAGTTCTTTAGATTCCACGTATAAGCGAGATCATGTGATGTTTGTCTTTCTCTGCCTGGCTTATTTCACTTAGCATAATTTTCTCCAGGTCCATCTTTTGTATTTGCACACATTCGTTTCCAAACATTTCCAGCCAATATTCTAGTATAGCCTTTAATCGATCTCTTGTCTTGGATTAGTGTCCCTCCATACTTAATTTCTCCCCCAACCCTTCAGAATACAACTAAAAATTCTCTATACAAAATGAAAATAATAAGAAAGAGCTTTGTGTATTGCAAGACAGCATCATTAGATCCCATAGCAAAATGTATCCCATTTTGAAACAGCTCCAAAAGATGTCCCAATGCCACCAAAAGGAGAGGAAGCCACTCAAGGCCAGTGACAGCCTGTGCCCTTGAAGGGCAGTGAAACTCTCCTTCCAGAGCCATCTAATTTAGCCCTCACACTCCCCACTCGTCAAACCTGGGGAGCAGTAGAAATAAGCAGCACAAATTGGCAGATAATGCACCTTATTTCCATGTAGAAGCAGGTGCATTTTCCTCAGGATAAGTGGTGCTATGACACTGATCCGCTCTGACAGGCCAGCTGATCTAAAATTACTCAGCACACATCGCCACTGGCTGGGGAAGCTGCTCCCAAGAGCTTGTTCTGAAACTCTTCAATCCCCCGGGTGCTAATTAAAATTTACTGGATAATATTTGCAAAGCTCAATGGCCCTAGTTACAGCAATTACCAGTTACTAAATGTTAGTGCCGGAGATGTCACCTGATGATCGGCTTTTTTATTCAAGAGGATTGTCCCTCTTCCCCCTCCCCTCATTCTTTCCTTTCACTTTGTCAAGAAACCAAATGAGCTAAATGTCTCAATTGGCTTTAGAGAGGGAAACAAATCACCATCCTACACTTATGACCAGTCTTTTCTCATTGGACCACTAGTTACTGAGGGTTCTGGGTATTAAATACAAGCTCCTGATCCCACTGGTGAAGTGGGGGGCTAAACAGGAGACCCACCTCTGAGCCACCAGCAAGGGACAAGGGTACTCCTTGCTCACCCACTTGCCACAGTGGCTGCCTCAGCAAGTAGACAGAAGGCCCTGGCAAAGACATACTAATCTTATGCTATTGCATGTGTTTGCTCTTGAATTAGGAGGTGGTATTTCTAAACAAAAAAGATCCAACCAGTTTATGGAATTGGCCACCAAACAAGCCCTAGGCAAATGACTCACCTACCTGGTATCATCTTCTGATCCTGGTTTCCATAGACCACAGGAGGAGGCATTTATTGCATCTGTTGTGTTTGTGTTTGTAATGGACTTGATGGCCTTCTTTAAGCCAACAATCTGGCAAGAAATAAGATGTTCCAGATTCTCTTTAAAGAAATGACCTTAAAATTAATAGTCAAACTTTTTAGAGTTCTAATTCAGGAAAAACATCAGATCCAAGAGCCGTAAAACTAAACCCCATTATGTGGGTCAGCAGCAGCTTTTGCTCTTTGCTCATATACCAATGGCAAATTTTTAACAAGATGCAATCTTCTCAATTGTTTGTTTGGTTTGTTTTGAGAGAAGACTTTTTACAGAGTTTTCTTCCAAGAGAATTAATATTTATAGAATACTTACCATTTTAAGACATTAATGTTTGGCACTTTAAAGAAAGAGATATATCTTTCTTTGTTATGGCCCAATTTTAATGTCCACTCTTCCTTTTCTTTTTTTAAATAAATCTATTTGCAGAAGCAGAGGAAAAGATGACAGTCCAATTTTTGATAATCAAGGATATGTGCAGCAGCAACATAAAACATGGAAGAAAGGGCAAACTTCATGACAGAAAACCCAAGGTTATTTTAAAATTCTTCCCCTTGCAATCTCCGTGGCCTTCCCCAAGGCATTTAATATTCTGAGCCTCTATGTATATACCTCACAGGGTCAAGATTAAATAATGCTCGGAGAGAGGTGAGATGCTGTACAAGTAAAACGTAAAAGGACTTTTGCTCCAATCAGGAGGCCAGCAAAAGTAAAATATTAAAGATCCTCACAAACACAGGTAATGCTCATTGAGATCCAATTGAAAGATTATCGAGTAAACAAGGTAAGGGTGTATACATCCTGTGGCAAATAATGATCATCAACAGTTTAAATGTTTTCTGTTCCTGATTCTATAAAGTTTTCTTCAGAACCAGGCAAGTTAAAATCAACTTGCAGCAACAGTTAATACTTTATACCATTCCGTTTCTTTCATTTCTCACTTTGCTTGCATATATTTTACCATATCATATAGCAATAAACTCTCAATCCTTTCAAAATTTTGTAGGAAATATAAGGTGTCCCAAAAAATGTATACACCCACATTGAATAATTATAAAGGCCGTGTTTATTAAAATACACTTCATTTTCAAAATTTCATATTGGGAGCTTAAGAAGGAGTTTGTGAGTGTGTGCACAGTATATATAAGCAGTTTCCTCTGTAAGCCCCCAATATATCACCTACAGAATTTCAAAAGGATGCCATATAGCTAGTAAATGCTAATAAGGGCTTGGGATCAAACTGACTTGATATTCTACTAGGTTAAAATAACTTCTGTGAGTATGTCCAATCTACTAAACCAGATAATGGGGAAAAAATATATGTACAAGGCAGAAAATCATTTGTATTTTCAATAGCCCTTTTCTTGGGCTTAAACTTTTAAGGAAGCAGTTTGCATGGTGTTACTCTCCTCAACCACAAAACATTTATTTCATGTCAAATATGTGTTGGGAACTCCTTGGTACTGCTCCACAAATCACGTCAAATACATGGCAACTTGAAAGATGGGAAGCAGGGACTTAGCCGATGACAGGGTGAAGAAGGGCCCAGGCAAAGGAAGCAGGACAGGCCCAGGGGGAGAAATCCGGGCTGGAACACGAGGTGTGAGGTGGGCGAGGGAGGCAGAGGCCAGGCCCTGCAGGGCCTGATAAACTCTCCCTGTCCGTCAGGGTCCTAGCAGGAATCAAACTCTCTCAGATGGTTTAATAAGGAGATTTGAATAAAAGAGATATTTACAGATGTGTGGGCAGTCCTTAGGAAAAAACACTTGCGTATCCGCATCTGCAGATTCAACCAACCACGTAGAAAACAGTATATTCACTCGCGGCTGGGAATCTGCGGCTGGGAATGCAAAACTACTGACTCCATCGAGGTTGGTTGAACTCATGAAAGGGAAAGGCATGAACATGAAGGGAAAATGGCCGAAAATGGCCAGCGTATTGGATTTTTTTATTCCATCCAAAGGAAAACGAGAAGTCTTTGAAAGATTTTAATCTAGGGAGTAAAGTGGTGAAATTGGGCAGTTTAGGTCTTTTCTGTTACAGGTTTTGTGAAAATGACCACAGCGTTTAAATGCAAATTTTCTTTCCTACTGCTATTCCCTGGAGGGTGGAGGGGGCGGTGGAGAAAGAGAGAGAGGGAGAAAGAAAGAAGGAAAAGAAAAGAGTGTGAGATGTTTCATTTTTATTAACAATATCAAGACTACAGGCAAAGGGAAATTTGGATACTCCAATAATAACCACAGCAGCACTGTGAAAATCTGCGGGTGATTCCTAGGGCTTAAAGAATGACAGTGAACTCAGCCAATGATCATGTTGAAGATGAGAGATTTAGTTTATGTTCCCATTTTGAGGAGTTAGTTTTGCAAAGTTTCATCAAAGGATTTGCTAGAGCTCAGATGTTTCCTGTTTTTGTAAACTTGCAATGACAGTTTCAAGACTGGTCTTTTTTTGAGGGTTTTATTTTTCTTTGTTTGGTGGTGTTTCTAACATTTGTTGAAAGATTGAAAAAAAAAAAAAAAAGAAAGAGACGCTTAGGCCATTTAGGTTCCGTAGGTTTATTTCTGCTATAGTTAATTTTTGTGGTCTATTTTACTCTATTATTTATTTATATTGCCTTACCTCCCTTACTTTTAATCTCTAAATTCCCCCCAAAATAAACATGATTATCTTTATTTTGGATTGTCTTTTTTTTTTCTTTTCTTTTTTTGCTGTGGCTTTTTTTTTTTTTTAATTTATCTTTATTGTTGAAAGTATTACAGGTGTCCCATTTTTTCTCCCCAAGTGACCCCCTCCACCTTGCTCCCACCCCCTTCCCAGGCCTTCACCCCATTATTGATTGTGTCCATGGGTTATGCATATATGCATATAACTTCTTTGGTTAATCTTTTCCCACCCTCCATCCCCCTTCCCTCTTTCTACTGAAATATGATCGTCTGTTGCATGCATCAATGTCTCTGGATCTATATAGTTCGTCAGGTTATTTTGTTCATTAGCCTTTTCTTAAAGAAGACCCTTCAACATTTCTTGTAGTGCTGGTCTGGTGGTGATGAACTCCTTTAGCTTTTTCTTATCTGAGAAGCTCTTTATCTGACCTTCAATTCTAAATGATAGCTTTGCTGGGTAGAGCAATCTTGGTTGTAGTTCCATGTTTTTCATCACTTTGAACATTTCTTGCCACTCCCTTCTGGCCTGCAAAGTTTCTGTTGAGAAATCAGGTGACAGTCTTATGGGTGCTCCCTTGTAGATAACTAATTGCTTTTTTTTTTTTTTTTTTGCTGCTTTTAAGATTCTCTCTTTGTCTTTAAGCTTTGGCATTTTAATTATGATGTGTCTTGCTGTGGGCCACTTTAGGTTCCTCTTGTTTGGGACCCTCTGTGCTTCCTGGACTTGTAAGTCTATTTCTTTCCCCAGGTAGGGGAAGTTTCCTGTCATTATTTTTTCAAATAGGTTTTCAATTTCTTGGTTTCTTTCCTCTCCTTCTGGCACCCCATAATACAAATGTTGGGCCTCTTAAAGTTGTCCCAGAGGCTCCTTATACTATCTTCATGTTTCTGGATTCTTTTTTCTTTTTTCCTCTTCTGGTTGGGTGTTTTTTGTTTCCTCATGTTCCAAATTGCTGATTTGATTCTCAGCGTCCTCTACTCTACTGTTGATTCCCTGTAAATTATTCTTCATTTCAGTTCATGTAGCCTTCATTTCAAATTGGTATTTTATTATGTCATCAATTTTCTCAGTTATTTTCGTAATCTTACTAATATGCTTGAGCATTCTTATAAACAAAATTCTGAACTCTGTATCTGTTAGCTTGCTTGAATCTATTTCATTTAGTTCCTCTCCTAGAGATTTCTTCTGTTCTTTCCTTTGTGACATGTTTCTTTGCCTCCACATTTTGGCTGCTTCCAGATGTTTGTTTCTATGTATTAGGTAGAGCTGCTATGTCTCCTGGAACTTGTAGAGTGGCTTTGTGTAGTAGGTGTCCTGTAGGGTCCAGTGGCTCAATTTCCCCAGTCACCTGAGCTGGGCCTTCTAGGTGCTCCCCTGTGTGGGCTGCGTTCACTGTCCTGTTGTAGTTGAGCCTTGATTGCTCTTGGCATCACTGGGAGGAATTGACCCCCAGGCCAATCAGCTGTGAGGACCAGCTGCAACTACAGCCAAAGAGCTGCTGTGCTGGAGACACCCCTATGGAGCAGGATTTACTTCAGTGAAGCTTTGGTGTTCACCAAGTGTGCCCCTTGAGTGTCACTCGTGGATGTGGCAGGGTTGTTATCCAGCGTGGTCGACTCTCACCACCAGGTGCACTGTCTCTGGAGCCTCCAGGGAGGTGCAAAGTCATCCTCTGCCGGTGCCCTGTCCAGGGCCACCCAGCATGAGCTACACAGCAAACCATAGTTGGCTGCTGCTTGTGCTGGGCTTGGAGGTGTCCAGGAGAGGCCAAGCTATGAGCCAATGCAGCTGCCGCTAGTGCCAGGCCTGGGGCCGCTTATCAAGCTGTATGGGGCAGCTGCTGCTTGTTTGGGAGATTTTAGAAAAGTCCTAAGCATGAGGCTCTAGAGGCCACTTGCAGAGAAGAGCCCCTGGAGATGGCCTGGATGAGCTGCAAGTGGGGAGGGGCGGGGCCTCCGGGAATCACGGGGCGGGGCCAAAGGTGTGAGTCAGGTGCTGGCGATTCAAATATGGCGCCTGCCTGCTGGCTGTGTGCGGGGCGGACTCGCCAAAGGAGCCATGGCCTCTGCCAGCCCTTCTGTGTGGGAGGAAGCCGCCCCTCCACCTCTCGCCCGGATCTCAGGCAGGTTAGTTCCTCCCCGAGTGTCCCGGGTCCTTTCAGGCTGCTCCTGGCGCTGGGCTCAGAGGGAGCGTCCGGGTGAGTCCGTGCCGGGCCCTTTGAGAGGAGCTGCTGGGGCTCCTGCACCTTCTGGGACCCGCAGTGACAGTCCCCGCTGGTTTCACAGTCCGAAGTTGTGGGGTCGTCTCTTCCCAGTCCTGGACCCTGGGCTGGGGGCCTACTGTGGGGCTGGGACCCTGCCCTCCTCTGGGAAACCTCCCCCACCGAGATGTCCTCCCAGGTTTAACCCGCCGCACCGGGTGTGGGCCTGCAGCCCGTTTCCAATTCAGCCCTGACGCGCCTGCGTCTCCGCCCCTCCTCCCGGTCTCGGTGCTCCTTCAGCTCCCTGGTTGTGGGGCTTCTGTTCAGCCAGATCTCAGGAGGTTCTGAGTGATGGTGGTTCTTTGTTTTAGCTATAATTTTGATGTGGTTGCAAGAGGCGGCGGGTATGGCTGTTACCTACGCCTCCATCTAGTTTCCTCTCCTGCCTGTGGCCTATTTAAAAAAAAAAGATTATTGATTCATTTTTAGAGAGAGAAAGAAGAGAGAGAAACATTGATTTTGTTTTTCCACTTATTTATGCATTCATTGGTTGCTTCTTGTGTGCCCTGACCAGAGATGGAACCCACAACCTTGGTGTATTGGGACAACGCTCTAACCAACTGAGCTACTTGGCTAGGGCCTGTACCTCCTTTTCTTAAAATTAGGATCTGGAAGCATTTTGAGGGAAATTTTAGACCTTTTAATAATAGAAAGAATACATATGCTGTATATTCTTAAATGAAGGGACCACGAAGAAACCAGAAAGTTACCTAAATCTGTCAGGATTCTGATACATAGGAGATTTTTAACACCATATATTCCCAACTGAAACGGAATCTGTAAAATCCAGGATTTTGCATTATTTAAAATGTCCCCTGGCTGATCCTGATATGCAGCCATCTTTGACAATCACCATAGATGTAATTTAAGCCCCAAATCATGTTTATTTAAAAATTCCAAATAATTAAAATGCTGGCGATGTTAAGCTGATGAGTTTCCAGGTTCTTCCACTTACAACATTATGTCACCTTTAAAAAAAAAAATATGTCTTTATTGATTTCAGAGAGAGGAAGAAAGGGGGAGAGAGAGAGAGAGAAACATCAGTGATAAGAGAGTCGTTGATCAACTACGTCCTGCATGCCCCCAACTGGGGATCAAGCCCCCAACCAGGGCATGTGCCCTGACCAGGAATTAAACCTCAGACTCCTAGATCATAGGTCAGTGATCACTGAGCACGCTGAGCCAGGCAACTTTGTATCACTTTTCATATCAGTTTCAAATTTAAATGCATAAGGATGATTCAGACTTTTAAAATTCCTGAAATTGAATTGACCTCATTGAATTCCTTTCACACTGTACAATGCCAGTGTGCACTTTGGTAATGGACTTTTTAAAATGGCATTAATGTCTGATTTTACATGTGTTGAAATTTTGTGGATTTTTTTAAAGATGAATATATTTTAAATGGCTTCTGAAATTCTCTGAGTATCTAGGCTGGGGGGTCGATGCATTGAGGGAGTTCAAGAAACAAAATGATAACTATTTACATACAATATAAAAGTCTTGGCCTACCACTTTAGTTCTGTTGTAATTGCAATCTTTTCCCCATGAAGGCTGAAATGAAATGTTAATCATTTTCAATAAACAGTATCTTGAAATCAACTAAAATTCTGATTATCCAAGTGGTTACTGTTTTCAGATCTCTTCCCTAACATCAAATAGTCATCTGTGTCCTGTGCTTTTGGAAGAAGTTTTGTGTTAAGACTTCCTTGACTCATTCTGAAGCACTCCTCTGATTTGTATTCCAGCTCATTTTTTTTATACTGTTGGTTCTCTCCTTATTTGGCTAACCAAGGAATAAAGATTCAGTAGTCAACTTGGAATACAAATCAATTTCTGGAAATCTCCTGCTTACTTTCTTCCACCCATCCTCTCACTATAATAGCAACCCCAAAAATAGACATGAAGCATCCTCCTGTGTTTCTGTGTAACTTCTCCTGGGGTTTTTGTTCTACAGTTTACACCCCTGCAACATTATAATTTGCATTGCAAAGCTATTAAAGCAGAGTAGACTAAGCACAAGCAACCATTTTCATTTCAAAGCCCAAAACGCTTTTGAATGAAAAAAAACACACAACTATTTAAAATATTTTATAATATTATTAGGAGACAAAAATGATTACCTTAGGTGAACACAAACTTTTAATGAATTTTTGAAGAATAGAAAGCCAATAGGAATGAAAGAGGAACTGAAGAATACATGAAATTGTAATAAAATGCACAAATACCGAGTAAATAAATGATGTTGAGATCAATGTAGTTTTGAGCAATAATCAGGGTCGAAGGATTCAACTAATGATATTAAAACTTCAGGTAATTATCCATCACTGTGCAAATATCTTGAGAGGAGAAAGTAACTGAATTTTCTCCCAAAAAGCATCAGTGACTAGATCACTAAAGCCAGAAAACTGCAGATAACTGGAGGCACAGAGAAACATGGAGGGAGTGCTTTCAAAACGAAAACACAGGCTGCCAGCATATCGCGTTCTAAAGTATTTGTATCACTCCATAGACTAGCTTCTATAGTCAAAACATGGTTCTACAAACAGGCAAACAGGAAATGTTTCTGAAAAATACAAGCAGGTAAACTAAGAATCAGCAGGTATCTGAGGAAAACCAAAACTACAAAAGAAAGAGCCTCAATTCAATATGTAGAAAAGTAACATATGGCAAAATATTTAATGGAGGGCAAGCAGACTAAGTCTATAATGATATTATATGGATATGTTTATCATTTCTACAAAACTAGAAATGTATTTTATGAAAAATAATATGGAGAATATAAAAATAAAAATAAATTTAAAAGGTGAGATGAACAGCAAAATGAACTAGGCTGAAGCACAAATTAGTGAGCTAGGCCATCACACCAAAGGACTTCATAGAACCTGATGTGAAAGAAAAAAATGGAAGGTACAATGAAATTTAGAGGTGCAGAGAGAAGATCTATTAGACCCAAAATCTTTTTAATAGGAACATCAGGGGGAAAAAAACACAGCAATGATAGAGAAATATATATAATCAATGAAATAATAGAAAAATATTACAGAGCAGAGGACATAAAGGTGTCCACCTGGAGAGTGAGTACAAATCCATAGCTAAACATATTAAATTGTCATTCTATAAGCCAAGACTAAAAAATAGCACTTCTAAAATATTCCAAAGAGAAAAAACAGCTTCCCTACAAAGGAAAAAAGAGCCATATTAGCATCAGACTTCTCCTTAACAACAACACATACTGAAAGGTAATAAAACAAAATGACAAATTTCTAAGAAAAATATCTATCTTAAATGTGTTTGATTTTTACCTATTTTGAAAACTTATAAATAAAATAAAAATTACCTCAACCTCAATAAGTGGTAGTGAATCAATATTATGAAATAACACTTTATGACTTGATAAGGGGACAGCAATAGGCATTTGGGGTAGCCTGGAAATGAAGGGTTACCTATGTATATTAATTTGCCTTGCTTTTTTCCTTAACTAAAATGAAATCAGCTGATGTTGATATACTTTGTTAGTAGAAAATAGGTCTGGTGCCCTTTTCCCCTTTCTGTTGTAGAATACAAACTCAGAACAGAACAGTTCATTTATATCAGGAGAACCATCTTCAGATACATAAAATGAGTCCTTCCCACCCAGGAACTCACACCTTTTAAAATCTAGTGCCCAGCATGTGGTAGGAATAAAGTAGAAAAACACGCTTAGGTGAAACAGCCAGAAGCCCGAGTGGATGACAATTAGTATCAGGAAAAGAGAGAAGAGCACCGGTTGAGGCTCTCAGGAGCCACTCAGTACTGAGGAGATGCTCTCTGCGTGTGGCTTTATCATAAGAGGAAAAGCAGAGTACAGTGTGCTTTGCTGGCTCTTCACCTCTGAGTTCTTCAGTTGGAGAGTCACAGAGCTTAGTTCTTGGACCTCTTTATCTACACCCACTTCCTTGATCATCTCATCTAATCTCGTGACCTGAAAAGTCATGTCTGCACTGTTGTCTGCAAATTTAGAAACCCAACTAAGACCTTTCCAGTGAACTCAACACTGGCATGTCCAGCTCCTGATTCAACATCTCCCACTGGATGACCATTTGGCATCTCAAATTTACCCCGGCAAAATTAAACTCATGACTGTCACTCCCATTCCTGCTCCTGTGTTTCCCCCGCCATGTCACTTGATGTCACCTTCATCCTTCATTCCTCTCTTTCTCTTACACCTCACATCTGTCCACTAGGAACACATGTTTGCTTTGTCTTCAAAATATATCTCAAACCCAGTAACCTCTCACCACTTCTAGTGTGAGCCGCCATCGTGTCTCCCGTGAATTACTGCAATGGTTTGTCTCCCTGTTCCCTCTTTTGTCATCCTCCATCTGCTCTCTATTCTCAACACAGGACTCAGAGCGATCATGTTGCCATCTGCTCAAAACCCTTTAGTTTGCATAAAAGGCAAAATTTTACAACAGTCTATGAGGCCTTACACAATTGTGTCCTCTGCCCTCCTACCTGTCTCTGCCCTCAGAACCTTATTCTAACCTAACTCTCCCCGCTTTCACTCCACCCCAAGCCATGGGCTGCTTTATTGTTCCTTGAACATACTAATCATGATCCCAATACAGTGCCTTTGCACCCGCTGTTTCCTGTTTCTGGAAGTCTTTCCCTAGATATCTATATGCTGGCCCTTGTGACTCCTTCAAGTCATTGCTCAGATGTTGCCTTCTCACTGAGGCCTTCTTTGACAAATTTATATAAAATTATGTAATGCTCACCTCTCTATACTCTCTATCCTTGATCTACTTTTCTTCAAAACATATATTGATTTCTAATTTGCCATATAACTTATTTTAAAATTCTTTATTGTCTGTTTTCCTTCCAAAAAAAAAAAAAAGAATGCAGCTTCTATGAAGGCAGTTATTTTTTGCCTGACATATAGTAAATGCTCAATAAATATCTGTAGAATGAAAAAAGAATCAGAAGACTTCTAAACTCAGTTTGATGCAAAACTAGCTGTGTGACCCTAAACACATCATTTGATAACTCTGGGCCTCAGAATGTTCTCCTGTGAAAATGAGATTAGATTGGATGAGTATTACTCAAATTTCATTGTGAATATAAATCACCTGGGGATATTTTTGAAAAGTCTATTATATTCAGCTGGTCTGATATGCTGTCTGAGATTCCACATTTCTAATACTCTCCAGATGATGTCAATGCTGAGCACAAATGAACCACATTTTGAGTAACAAGGCCTGTTAATTAAGATTTCTTTCTTCTCTTTAACTCTACAGCAGGGGGTGGTAAACCACAGTTGGTCATCTGTTTTTGCAAACAAAGTTTTATTGGAACACAGTCATTCTCATTCATTTATGTATTGTCTATGACTGTTCATGCTGCAACAGCAGAGTAGAGGGGTTGTGACAGAGGCCATATGTGCCTATAAAATAAAAAATATTCTCTGTTTGCCCTTTTGTGGAAAAAATTCACTGACCCCTGTTCTGTATCAATGGAGTTGCTTCTGGCTATTATTTTGGAATTTGAGTTATTAATTGTGGTTTGTTATTCTACTTTTTCTTAGTTTTTTTCTTAATTGCTTTATTTTGCATCTTTAACAAAGTTTTAATGTCCTCTAAGACATAAATCATGCCATTTGCTTCTTTGATGTCCATGTGAGCATATTATTGGAAAAATTTTAAACTGTAAATGAACCTAGAGACCAGCTAGCCTAACTCCACACCACAGATGGGGCCTAGGGAGAGAAGTGATTTTGAATGTCACCTAAGAGTTGAAACAGTCAAAAGGGAACCCAGGTCTTCAGACTCAGGTCTCACATTCCTTGTGTCATACAGCTTCCTACCTTACTTTCCAGGACTTAAATGAAACATGTTCTCATTTTGCTTAGATCGGTGTTCCCAGGATGAGTATTAGCAAGCCTTGATCCAAGGGCTGACTCAAAGGGTTCTGAGGAGAAAGCTTGGCAGGAGTTTGAGGATCTTCTCAGTAAATAACAGCCTAAGGAAAGGTGTAGGGCCAAGGTCAATAAAGTCTACAGGGTAAGAGAGAGAGGCAGAGAGATTGAATGTGCACCAGCCAGGTCCTCCTTGAAGACCAAGGTGCTCATTTCCCCAGTGGCAGTGTTGGCTATAGACCACTCCCAGCTGAATCTTTCTTTGGCATATGCTCTGGGCTGAATAGGACCACCTTACTCTAGGTTACATTTCCTCTTTGGCATAACTCACATCCAATAACTGATATGGTGGTACAAATCCTGGACCCTTGCCTCAATTAGGAGCAACAGTAAAGGGCTGGTCCATCTCCAGATGTGTCCATGGAGGAGGCCTCTGCTGTATCTACAGGACAGCTTACTTTCTCCCTCTGTCCAACCCTGCTCCTTCACTCCCCCATGAGTGTTACTCCACTTCTCCCTCTATGGGTAGAAACCCAATCTAGCTTCCTTATCTGCCCTCCACAAGTGTTTTTCTTATGTGCTCTTCCCATACATAGCCTGCTTTCAAATCTTCTGAGTCAGTTTCTGGAGAACCTGAACCAGGGCAGTAAGAGTTACTCAGACTTTCCTCTGACTCAGTCACTGTGGATTCATGAGAACAGCTTGGAAGTGGGGAGTAGAAACCAAAAGATCAGTTCCATCAATGTCACTATGGCATTGAATTTGCTTTGAGTTTAAGAAGGAACCAACTGGATTAAGAGCATTGGTGCCAGGCACTTGAGCAATAACTAGAGACTCTCTGTGGCACGGTAGGCAACAGGGCCAATGCCTGCAGCAGCACAGTGGCAATGATGCTCTTAATATTTGACTTCAGGGACTGGCTCAGTAGCTGACAGCCTCTCCTGATAGACATCCCCACAGTGAGCAGACGGGGAGGAGGAGAACCCCAGATATGGTGGCCAAGAGGACGGTGCTCAAAACTGCAGGAAACATCCCCCAAGGTCTACCAGAAACAGTGGGTCAGGTGGGGAAGGAGAAAAAGAAGATACAGTTCCTGCAGTTTTAGATCAGGCTGAGCCAGAGAAATATGATTTGGGTAAGAGCATGATCTTATTTATACTCCTCGGATGGTGTGGCCTGGGGAGACATTGGCTAAGACTCATGGCTTCTTTCATTATACCCCATTGCTCTATTAAATTCTATTCCCTGCACCTTCAGAGCAAATAATTCCACATAAGACTGTCTGCTTACTTTGATCCATGTGACTGGAAGGATGAATGTCAGCTCCCCTCCCCCACCAACCCTGCCATAGCCCAAGGCACAATCAATTTCAATATGCAGGGGAAATAGACCACACAGGATCTATGGCCTCCCAACAGGGACCTGACATATTAACTGTTGTAATGCCTCTAATTCAGTCTATTTACTTTGGGATAGGCCTGTCTCTCCTGCTCATCATTTTAACCCATACAGCGGCGGTGTCACGACTATTTAGAGTGATGGGGGTGATCCTCAGGGCACAGTCATGAGAAGCTTGATGAGGGAGCAGCTACAGCGAGCCCATCTCCCTTCAGGGTAATGATGACTAATTCCATTCACAGCCCTCACCCCTGCCTGGAAATCTTCTCTTGCCTTTTAAATTGACGCCTGTCAGAGGGAATGAGACTCTGCCGATGTCACCGCTTGATGCATTGGCCCGGTGGAGGCACTCCTTCTTGTCAGGAAGGGAGACGAGTGAGAGAAGTGAAGAATAGCAGAGGAGGGGAGACTGGGTAGGAGGGGGGAGTGGTGCTCCGGGAAGATGAAAAATGAGCAGGGAGAGAATGGGAAACATCTCCAACCAAATGCCATTATTTTGATTTGAACACTTTTGCAGCTTATTTGACATAGAAGCAGACTATTGAGATGATCTCACTCCGTGTATGTCACAGCCCTAAATAGCTCAAGTTGGTGTATTTTTCAGAAAGTACCTCTATGAGAAGCAAGTCAACAGGGGCTACGTTGTGGCAGATGAGTCCATACAGGCAAACCTTTCTCTTTAAACTGCTTAGAACCTACAACAGGATTTTGACTCCTGATGCATTCTTAATTAGCTACAGTGGAAGACAATCCTTCAAATCAATGTATCTCTAGATCATCAATGTGGAGCTGATAGTGTTGTAGTTCATTGACTTTGGATAATAAATGAATTGGGGCAACTTGAGGTTAGGCTTGAAAACAGAAAAAAAAAATCATTAAAAAGCATCTTCCTTGCCCGGCCGGCATAGCTCAGTGGTTGAGCATTGACCTATGATCCAGGAGATATCAGTTTGATTCCAGTAGGGCCCATGGCCCGGTTGCAAGCTCAATCCCCGGTAAGGGGCGTGCAGGAGGCAGCCGATCAATGACTCTCTCATCACTGATGTTTCTATCTCTCTTTCCCTCTCCCTTCCTCTCTCTGAAATCAATAAAAACATTATTATTTTTTTTTAAAAAAAGCATCTTCCACTTTACATTGTGTCTCAATTCTTTTTTATTAGAGAGCATTTTTTCTCTTTTCCTTTTGTTTTTGTTTAAACTATGCATGCTTGTAGATTTTAGAAGATAAACAGATTCAAGCTCTAGCTTGGCAGAAACTTCTGTCCTCAGATAACATGGTAAGATGCCATTAATTAATTTCATTAATCTAGGAAAGTTTATGTCCTCCTTTAAAAATGAATGTTCAAACATTATAATTTTCTTATTACATGGACAAATCTCTATGACTTAAAAAAAAAAAAAAATTCTATTAATTTTGGTATAATGAGCCCACAAAAGAAAGCCATGGTTCAGACAGCCAGCTAATGTTTGGGTGATTCTCTATTCACCTCTCATCTTGGAACAGGTTCTGGCTCAAAACTGACTCCCCAGCAAGACAGAAAAGGCCTAAGGGAGCCTGGCCCAGCTCCCAGGCATTTTGGTTGGGCGATTCTCAAAAGGCCAGGGTGTTCCTGAGGATAACCCAGGCAGCTCACTGCTGGCCAGGATGAGTCCTGAAATCGTGCCCTATCTGTCTTGGAGAAAGCCCAAAGCCATAGATCTGCTTTAGAATGAGTCTGATCTCAGGCCAGCAGGGACAGCTGAGGTCAAGGGCAAGCTTTTCAAGGTCTTTTTGTACTCAGAGGAGCTCCCTGCTCTCCTTCATCCCAGGCAGAGCTCAGCCAGAGTCAGGAAGGAGTAGACAAGCAGCATTCCACCACTGCCGGACCTGCTTAGGTGGAGGGCTTGGGTTCATGCCCCTGGGCTTGTGCCTTTGGCACACCCAAGACTACAAATAATGATAGTATTTATTACCATTTACTGAACAGCCTCTCTGCCAGACACCGAGCTAGCTTAATTATAAAACAACTGAAGGTAAAAGTTATTGTACCTTTGCTTGTTGGGCTTTTCTGTCTGGACTATAAACTCTTTGAGGAGGGGGCATTTTCTTGATACTCTAATCAGACTGTCTGGGAGTAGCAGAAATTTACTAAAGATTTAATTAACTCAAGAGGGTCACATAAGATACCCAAATTCACACAACTAGGAAAGAGCAGGGTCAAACCCAGTGAGATGGAAAGCGGGACGTCGCCTGCCCAGCCCGTGTGGCTCAGCTGGCTGAGTGCTGTCCCACACACCAAGAGGTCACAGTTGGGTTCCGGTCAGGGCACATGCCAGGGCTGCTAGCTCAGCCCCAGTCGGGGGTGCACAGGAGGCAGCCCATCAACTGATCGATGTTCCTCTCTTTCCCTTTTCCTTCCTCTCTTTAAAAAAAAATTAATAAAAACATTTTTTTAAAAAGAAAGTGGGAAGTAGCCCTGTACTACACCCCTATCCTGCCTCTGCCCTCTGTGGGGCTGAGCAAAGCATTCTGATTTAGGTGCATTGTCCTCGAAGCAGTAAAGATCTCGCGAAGAGGGTTAGCTCACAATGGTAAGAGTTCTGATGTCATTAGTACTTCCACTTGCCCAGAAGGGAGCCACGGAATTGTAATTCACAAAATACTGTCACATTTCTTCGTTCTCAAATATAGGCATCGGAGTGGAAGGGGTAAGTTGTCTGCCAGCAAAGTCACTCCACTTGGATTTTTGGTTTCTCTTGAGCATAGTCAGGTGGATAATTTACTAACATGGTCACTTAATTAACTTATTTCTTGCTACTTCAATAAAATGATTACAAGTGAAACTGAGTCATTTCTATGAGTCTATAATAACAATAATGAAAATATTAAAGTTTTACTCTTTATAATTTACAAAATACTTCTACATGTATTTTCTTTTTTAGACTCAAAACTACACACAGATCTAGGCAGGAATAATAATAGTATTATTATTCCTATCATCTGAGTAAGAAAAACAAAATCCAGAAAGAGAGAGACTATATGAGTTGTTTAAAGTTGCATAGCTAATAAAAGATAGAGAATCGAAATTCAGATTCTGACCCTAATTTACTATTTTTGTTCACTTCACCAGTGGTTCCCAACCCTGGCTGAATATTAGAATGACTCAGAGATTCTTATTTAATTGGCCTGGGATCAGGCCCAGTCAATGATATTTTTAAAACAAACCCAGATATTTGTGTAGCCAGGACTGGGTAGAGACCATACTTCTCTCTGTTAATGATCAGCACACTTGGCCAGGTATAAACTGGTACCTACTATTTTGTCACATGAACAGAAGCAACTTGATTGTGACCTAATATTTGCAGAATTATAGGTACATCATACTAGTTTCACAAGGGCTATTGATTTTTATAAGACACCTTACAGGCAGTTTGCCATTCCTTAGCGTTCGTAAGGCTGAAAATTTAATTACTGAGTTTATGACCATTCTCTCCATTACTAACCACACACAGAAAAATTTCCTGAAGCTAGAAACCATGTCTAATTAACCTAAGGGTTATTTAGACTGAAGAAAAGAGGGCTGAAAGCAACTTAATGAGTCCAATTATTTCCTTCAAGCCCAGAAAGGGCATTAGTAACATACTTCCCTTGGCCGGGATGCAGACAGACCTCCCTCTCAGCCTCCTTGCAGTCTCCCCCCCAACAAACTGAGACTTGGCTCTAGAGGGAGGGATGTGATGGCTTCTAATGGTGGTGCTGGTTGTTTTTTATATGGTTTCCAAAAAGTATAAAGGATGTGCAGAGTTGGCGTCATTTCATGCAGAGCCGGGATTAGTAAAGATTAGCATTATAATATTGTTGATTGTATTAGTCAAGGTAACTAGGCTATGCTACAATAGCAGGAACACAAAATTCTCAATGCTTTACTGTATCTCAGACCACACTATGTGACCCATGTTGGTGAGGGAGCAGAGGGGCTCTGTTCAGTCACCCTGTCAAACAGGGGCCACCTTCTTATGACTGGCCACCAGGAACGTGCAGCCCTCTTAGCTGCCATGCTGGGGGAAGACAGAGAGAGATTAGAAATTATTCATGGGCTTTACACTCCTTCTTTCTGTAATTGACATACATGTATTCATATTTTCCTGCTGCAAACCAGTCAAATTACCCTTCCCTAACTGCAAACAGACTAGGAAATATAGGGCAACTATGCAGAATTTGATGGGGAACACTCTCTGGGCCACAAGCCTCTAAGGGCCATTTATGTGACACTTCCCCATATTTTGACCTAGATTGGCTCCCTAGGAAACCCCAGAAGTAGATTTTTTCTGCCTTTTTGAGAAAAGGGGCAAGTTCCTCCCCAATTACTTACCCTTAAGATAGAAGTCATAGAAGAGCTTTTAATAAGCTATCTGTTTCTATAAATAATAAGATAAGTGATGAAATACGCTATTGGGAAAGGTGACTGTGTAGTGGCCCTAGTGCCTTTCACATCCATTTGTTCATTTCTTTATTCATTTCTCATGGATTATTTCCTAGCATTGCATGATCTGGGCACAGTCATGCCTGGATTTGCTAGTCTCTTGAGTGCCCTTCCAAATGCACTAAAGCAGAGATTTTCAACTGGTGTGCCACGGCACACAGCTGTGCTGCAAGAATGTGTAAAACATGCACTACCTGACTATTGATTGAGTCAGGGGCACTGACCTCTTTTCCCTTAGATTGTCAAATAAAAAAATGACAACAACCAATACAACAATAGCTGTCCAGTGTGAATGAATTAAAATTATACCTAATTTTTTGGTCAGATCTGCAAAATATATATTTTTGGTATGCCACAGAATTTTAGTAATTAGTTTATGTGTGCCACGAGATTAAAAAAAAGGTATAAAAATCATTGCACTAAAGAATTGGAATTAGAAGATTTTTTTTTTTTTTTAATGAGCCAGGTTTTGCACAGATGAAGAAAATTCGTAACAAAGAATAAACTCGACAGTCTCAAAAAGAGCATTACATTAGTTTCTCCAGAAAGCTGGAGGCTGCGTTTTCAGGAAGCTCTCTGCTTAATGAGGTGCGCTTAGGAGAAAATAAGAGATCTTTTTCATAGTATCTCCATTTGGCAACATTTCTCCCCAGCATCCAAGTTTCTCTTCATAGAAGTAATCAGACCAACAGAAAGCAAGCGAGACAGTTTGATAACTCCAAAGTGGATTTTGAAACATTTTACCATTACAGTGAGCAAGTTTCAGGACAGCTCTTCTTCCAAAGCCACCTATGATTGCTCTTCCACTATGACAATTAGGCCTCAAGATCTTTGTTAAGGATAGAGAATTCCATACAGAGGAAAAAATTAGAGTTGAAAAATTCAAATGACAATCAATTTTTAGAGTTTTAAAGAAATATTAAAATTTTTAAAATCAATTCACCTTTAAAGGTAGACAAAATCTGTATCTGTTGTAGATAATTTTTTAGTTTTGTGAATGTGCTAATGAATGTTATTGCATGTAGTGCCTTATAGGAACTAAGTCTTTGATTACAATAATTTATTAAAAATATTCTTTGAAGCAATCTTTCAAAGGAAAACATTTGTTTGATGAACTATTTTAAATAAGCTGATCCATATAAATACTGAGAATATACAAAGTCAATGTAAGCTATTCCATCAAGATGTTTTCCTTTTAATCAGAAACAGGATGTTTTACACTTAAAATTTTTCAAAAACCCCCCATTTCTTATCGATAAGTAGTTAGAGCAGCGGTTCTCATCCTGGGCTGCACATTAAAATCACTTAGGGAGTTTTTAAAAAGTAGTGATGATTGAGCCCCTCCTGAACCACTTGACTCAGAGTCTCTGGGAGTGAGGCCCAGACACTGATATTTTTTCAGTGCTTCCCCGATGAGTCTAATGTGCAATCAGGGGTTGGCAACCACTGATAGAGAACACTCTATCTCTCCAGCTGGCAGCAATCCTATGTTCTCTACAGTTCCTGTTTTTACACTTTCTACCCTTTATTAGAAGTAGATGTGTACATAACGCCTCTCATCTTTTAAAGAGTAAGTTCCTGGAGGGTAGATTCTATGTCCAATTCACCTTCGTGTTTCCTGAGTTTCCAGCAAAGCACTGGCAAGCACCATGCTGAGTAAGTCTTAGCTGATTGAGTGGCACACTGTCTGGTCATCTGAATTAATCTCATTGCAGATTTTTAACTTTATAAACCCTAAGGAGCCCCTTTCAATAGAAGAGCAAAGTAAGGATATATGAAGAAATGAAAAGTGATAATTTATGATTAGTAGTTTGGTGATTCTTGTCCAGACAACACCTGGAATCTGATTTTGGGTGATTTTCCTGAGTGTTTTTGGAGGGTAAGAAATGCATGATATCATGATTTTCTCCAAATACATTCTGTACAGTATGTTCTGCTTTAACTATAGTTGTTCTAGCAATAATATCAATGAGTAGAAAGGAGGTATTTAGGAGCTAGATAAAAAACAATTTCCTTCAGAAGCTGTAATAAAAAGGTATTTAACATATAGTTGTATTTTGCTATCATAAACAAAAATAACAAATGAATTGATCAAAATTGACCAAAGTGAATATAAATGCTTATTTCTCAGTTACCCTTCAATTTACACAACCAAGAATCCACTCGTTGTCATTACTACCTTTTAACTTGTCTCAGCAACTTACAACACAGCTCACAACTGATAACTGATCAAATGAACACGATGTTACCTGACGAGTCGGCTCCTCAACCCAGGCAGCTGTGTATTTCTGCCGCTGGTGCAACAGCTCTTCCTTCACAGTTATGGACGGAGAGTTACCAATCATCACTGCATTATAAATACTGGTAGTTTTGTTCTGTAGCTGTTCATACATTAAGTCATCCAAGCACCATATTCAAGATTTTTGCCCCATACTCATAACTCCTATGCTATTTGTAAGTCACTTAATATTTTCAAGGCAACTCACCGTCTTTTAGTTAAATGAATTTCAAAAAGAAATTTCAAATCACTATCATAAATAGAGGGTGCCTCTAACGGGACATATATAAATACTGAAATAAAACATGTTTGTTTACCCCACATACCACGAATAGTATAAGAACCACCACTCAATGGGAAACACCAGCAAAAGTAAATTACATTCTTTAATTATTCATTGCATTATATCTACATTATATCTTCAAAATTCATGCCATTGTAAAAATGCCCAAATTTAGAAACAACTCTAAAGTTTAATTAATACAAGGTAAACTTAGTTGAGTAAAGAAAAAGCATAACTCCCTGGCTACTTCCAGGCTCTGAGAAAGTGAGTACATTTTAATAAATTGTATAAAAAAGAGGATTACAGAACTCCCAACATACCTCTTTGGAGGCATTTTACTGATGACCAAGTGGATTTATCATACCCAGGCAGATAGATATCAGGATCTAGAGCACCTTAACACACGTCACAGTTTGTATTCATCTATTTGTGTGCCCATTTTTCTTTGTTCACTGGTTTATTAACAGTTCCTAGACCACCACTCTAAGTTCTATGAGAGCAGGGACCACAATCACTATTGGAGTCCCAGTGATAGGCACATAGTAATTGCTAACCTAAATTTGTTACATAACTAAATATTCCTTTTCACCTTCTAAAATCACCACTGCCAAAGTAAGTGTGCTCTTTACTCACATTCTATTCGGATCTGAAATATACAGCTTTAAACTCTACTCAGGGACAACCTTACAGCAGCCTCTAAACCCACATTTTCTCTTGCTCCCATCTCCCCATGGTCATCTCCTTCCCCACCAAAAAATCCTCCCACTTAGCCCTCTATGGTTATTGACTTCTCTACTCAGGCAAGTGTATGTCAGAGCCTGGGGACCCAGATCTCAGACTCTCACGAGGCCATGGCATGGGAGGGAGTGACAACTATAAGACACATTTCGCCATTTTACATTATAATCCAGAGCAGCACAAAGCACAGGATTGGTCTGACTTTCTGACGTCAAGAAATTAAAATGACAGAAGACTTGACAAGTATCTTAAGTGACTTAGCAAGGAGCTTCCACTGCTGAAAGAGCATCTTAAATATTTCTTCCCCTCCCCCATTTCCATTCAAGCTTGTTCCATCATCACCAGTAAATATCACCCTAACAAAGAATCTAAGAAAACTAGGGCACGGGAGAAGCAGAGAGAGAGAGAAGGCAGAGATGGGGTGGGGAGAGGAACACCCTGGTATCCAATGCCCATAAAAAATTTGTTTTTAATTCCCTGGCTATCACAGATAGAGGCTGCTGCTAGCATTTAAGATAAGATTAGTTGGTGTTGTGCTATCAGCGCCTCCACATTTTCCCTGCAGGGATTCCTTCTGACAGGCTGAAGCTGGAGGCATGTCTCAGGATTAACACGAGCTAATGATTATACACTAAAGCTTTGGGACTGTTGGACTAATAGGATTAAGCAATAGCAGATGCAGGTCCCCGTTCAGGTTAAAAATGCACTTTTTACATTACAAAGTCAGACAGATCCCTTTGAACATGCAATGAATATGGATGTTTTCAATTATCACAGTCTTCCAGGGCTATACGATATGGTAAATTAATCCCTTTAGAACATCGGAAACAGGACAAAATAGGCTTCTTGAAGCTGAAATCCCTCGTTTTAGATTTTCTTTCATGGGGATAAGCCGCGGTGCACCTCACATAATTAATCTTATTACAAACAGAGAGAAAGGGGAAAATTTTTGAAAATGTGTAAAAATTGTTTAAATATTTGAGAAACTTAGAAAAAAGCACTCTGAAATCAACATCTCTTAATTAATTTCCAAACCGTCAAAACGACAAATATGAGGCATGACAAGCAAGTGTTTGGATGTGTGCTGTGGTGGGTTTGGGGTTCTCTGAGCCTCAGGCTGTTAGTGCAACAAGGAGGAAGGGGGGAAAAATAAGGTCACTTAAAAAAAAGAAAAACATCATAACTGCCAGTAGAAAGCACTATTTCTATGATATTTCAGTTGATCCGATCTTATGCTCTGAGTCCTGGGAGGAAAGGGGAAGGAAAAGGGCATAATGAGATATTTATATTTCCCTGCTGCACGAAACGAGCTCTACTTCCCAGTAGATAAAACCAACCCTCAGAACGGCTCAAAAGTAAATCCCCGTTATTGCAATTAAATAGGGTTTGATGTAGACATTGGGGGGGGAGCTTCAGAGGGTTCATGTGTTTGATTGACTTAAAGGGAAAGGAAGGAAGAAAACACAAATATTTATCAGGAGGACTTCCCAGAGAAAGCTGAGCTGCCAGCAGAATGGACGTAGCTTTACTGCAATCAGAATGAAGCAGACCTACCCTCATGGGCTGACTCTTTGAAAACTCTAAAGCCGATGCCTTTATATTGGTACCTGAGCGACTGGTACGAGCGCACATTAACAGGCCCTAGACTCACACTGCCTAATATCACTCCCCACTTTATAACGGGGACGAACTAATCACACGGGTGATTTCTCCCACAAATAAGGATCCCCCACCCTCCCTTTTATAAAGCAAAACGAAAGAGAAAAAGGAAGAAGCTTTCTGCATTGAGTCCATTCTTTGGTGTTCTTTGGTTTTTATTATGCCTAACATGGTTTGTTTCTAGGAAACTCATGGCTACTTCTACCCACGATGCAAATGAAATCGGAATGAAACTACCAGTTATGACAACAGAAGACAAATGTGATGTAACTACGGACCATTCCCTCAGGCTCCAGCATTACCAATCAAAAACATCCAGGTGTCAAACTGCCTCAGTTTCCCAGATGATCCAACACAACCGGAGACCCCTCAGCCAGGGTCTTCTATGAATAGCAAGTCTAATGTGCCTGCTCTGTAACTACTGCTTGGACAGACTAAAATACCTATACTAAAGATGCTAGCAACCTTCCATAAACATGCCTATATTTTAAACTTTTGATTGAAAAAGTCACTTCCTGAAAGGATGAAAGAAGTTACTTTTAATGGACTCCTTGGCTTTTTTTTCCTTTTGTTTCTCGATCAGTTGCACGATAAATTCAGAAGATATAAACCGATTTCCAGATAAAAACTGCTATCCCAGTAAAAGGCATCAAGAAAGATGTTGTGTTAAATATGTATGTCCTTTCCTTTCTTGAAAGAAAATGGCAATTGATTATTTTTCAAATGGACGTAATTTTCTATAATCATCATGCATATTTCAATTACATACATTAAGACAAGTGCTACTCAGGTTAATGTGTATGTGAGTCACCTGGGATTTTAAAATGAACCGCCTGATGATGTAAAGATCTGGGGTGGGCCCATAGTGTCTGCGTTTCCAACAAACACTCAGCTAATACAAATGCTGATGGTCCAGGAGACACACACAGATTAGCTGTGAAGGTAAGACACAAATAAATATGAGAGAGGCTTTGGGATATCATTTGACCATTATAATTTGCAAAGATTAGACAGAAGAAATTATTGCCACAAATATGTCTTTGCATACTTTGCCCTAACATCGCCCAAACTTTAATATAAAATCAGAAATGTTATTACATTTCTTACAATAAGCATGCATTTGGATATAATGACAATCACTGAACAGTAAAAAAAAAAAAAAAGGTTATATCACAAAGAGTATTATTAGAGCCTTAATGTATGTCCACGCACACAATTAGAAGAGTAACTCTCGGCAACTTGAAACCTTGCAGTTATAGTATGTACCCGTCACAACCACTTGAAATGCATGTGGTTTTTAAACAAAGTTTTATTACTAACCAACGTGTCATATTCCATTTCCCTAATGGCCATCCCATTCGACTCTCACCCTTTCCTTTGCAGTCTGCTTTGGTTGTTGTCTTTTAACTATGTTCCTTTTCGACATAAATTTTGTGAAGCTGGAAATTACTGAGTCCTCGGTGATTTAAACCTCTGAACCCTATCTTCTCTAGTGCCTAAATCACCCCTTAAGTGGCTGCCAGACACTTATTTCCAATCAGAGATGTCCATTAAACAAGTGATTAGAAACCAGGGTAGATGTAGCTAATTGTTAAAGGGCCAAGAAATGCAACTTATCCCAAGCGTCCATCAATTGTTAGGAATGTGTTCAGTGTTGCCCCGGTGTCTTGAACTAGTTCATGGTGCTAAACTTGTGAGTGACTTTGACTCTGGGGAGAAACTAACTAGATATTATTTTTCCACAGGGCTCCAAACCTTTACACAAAAGCCAGCCAAATGTTCCTAATTCTAGGGAACATGTTATTTTAGCCTTCGCAATGATGACTCAACGCTGAGCCTCGCTGCTATGTAGGATTCCAGCAGAGATGACATTTTGCAATCCTAGCAGCAACATGTCCCCTGTCTGGAGGCGAACCGAGAAATAGTTCACTTCAAATGGGCCTCTAAACAGCTGTCAGGTCAGAATAACTTTAAGTCATTACCTATCTGAGCTGTGTACAACCAATGACTTTTAAGTGGTGAAAATCTCTGTATCATGTTACTCATCTCACTGGCCAGCAGTGGCTGTGTCAACAACCAATATTCCCTCTTAGTAAGCAGGCAAAAATAATACACTGCCCATGATTTGGAAGTTAAAGGAGCAGTTGAGAGGTTGAAAAGTTCAGGAAGTGAGGAAGTTGAAAATACGCCTCCTCAGAGCTTTGCCTCCGGAATGATTCATGACAGCCCTTAAATCACAATGTGCCACAAAAGAATTCACTCCAACTTCTGATCTGCTAATGTTTGGCGAGGCAGACCTTCCCCACAAAGACACATGAGCTCCCTTCCGCTAGTCATCATTAGCTCTAGAGCTTGGATCCAATTTTTTTTTTCTTTCACATTTTTTTTTTTTAAAGGAAATAGCCACCCAAGGCAAACTGAACAGTTTTTTTATCTTTTTATTTTTTTTCAATCCTCACCTGAGGAGTGAGAATATTTTTTCCATTGATTTTTAGAGAGAGTGGAAGGGAGTGGGGAGAGGAAGAGAGAGAAAGGGGAGAGAGAGAGAGAGAGAGAGAAACATCGATGTGACAGAGACACATCAATTGGTTGCCTTCTACAAGCAACCCAACCAGGGGCAGTGACCTGACCCACAACCCAGATACATGCCCTTGACCAGAATCGAACCCATGACCCTCCAGTGCACAGGCCGATGCTCTAACCACTGAGCCACACCAGCCAGGGCTGGACCCAATTTCTTGACCACTCAAGAGGCTAAAATGAAAGAAATAAAGAGGAGCTGTAAGTCTCTAACTATGATTACTTATAAACCCTTCAAATCTAGATCCAAATAGCTTCCCCATAGTTTTGCTCAATTGATTATCTCTGACTGGTTTATCACTAAACCATTCATTTACTTTAACAATCCACTAAAGCCTTAGATAAAATGCATTACATGTCCCTTCTTGGGCTTTTGATAATTAGCTGTGTCTACCATTCCTTTTAATGTCTCATTTAATGAGTGCCTCCAATCTTTAATAATTTAAAAGGATATCAAGCCAAGTATCAATTAAAAAGAACTGTTTTAGGCAGTGTAAACAATAAGTGTTAAGTTGGTGGAGAAAAGCACATAGAGCCCTGTTGCTTTTCTATTTCAAGAGCACTTGAAAACTATGGGATTATTTCAAAACATTACACTTCATTGCTATTTATTTTAGTTAGTTTACAGAAAAAATTAAATATAAAAAAATGAGCATGAAGCGTTTTGTACAGATTCAAAGGGGAATCATGCATGCATGGCAAGATCCAGCCTCTTATCTTTGATTTTATTACAGCTGGCCCAGCTCACCTCCACTGGCCAAGCACACTAGCAAGCTTCAGCTACAATTTCACTACTCTGTTTGACCCTTCCAATTTCCTGACCCATCTTAAAACCATCGATTGTCAAAGGACAAGACTTCTACATTCATTTTAAGAAATCAATATTGGACCGTTGGTATTTCCTTATTTCTGGAAGGTGAATAGAAGAAAGCTCCAAAGGATGGTTTTCTTTTTTAATAGACCTGAAAAGAACCCAGGAATCACCAAACTAAACCTCAGTCACCTGAAGGAGTCTTTGATAGACTCTTTACCAAAATAAGAGCAATATTCCCCTCCTTATGTCACAGTCTTTACATGTGACTTTGCATCGCCTCCCATCTTAAGGTGGAGTCTGATTTCACACCCCTTGAACCTGGGCTACTCTTGTGATTTTCTTTGGTGAATAACATGTGGCAGAAAGACAGTTGTGCCAGTTCTGAGCCCAGGCCTTTAGATGTCTCGTGCATTTCTGCTTACTCTCTCGGAAACTTGCCCATCCACCTTGTGAACAAGCCTGACCTACTCTGCTAGAGGATGAGAAACTGGAGGATTTGACTGTGGCAGCTGAAGGCCATCCCAGTCAGCCAACCTCAGCTAACCCAGCAGCTGACCATAGATATAATGAGAGAGCCCCACCCCCAAAAGCAGGAGACCCACACAGTGGGGCCTACCACAAATTGCTGACCCATCAATCATGAGCCAAATAATTGGTTATTATCATCTTAACTGTTTAAATTTTAGGGTGGCCTGTTATCCAGTAAAAGCTGGTTAACATAATGTCACAGATTTTTCTAGTTGGCCTACTGGGAGTTTTCAAAGCCCCAAGTCCCCCAGCACTAACAAAACCTAAAAGATTTTCAAAGTTAAACCCCAGATTTCCAAGTTACTCCCCACCTAGGTAGGGTTCACTGTATCACTCACTACCTTCAATCGTTTCTCAACCAGCTCTGAATGTGATTACCATATGCATCTCTATATATCCCATGACATTCACAATGATACTGATTGCTATAAAATCTGAAATCCTAACACTTCCCACACATGACATTTCTTATATTAATCACAAGTATGTGTGTTAAGAAAATATTTTTTATTAAAAAAATTACCATCCTTATCAATCACGTCAATACCCCACACATATGCGTTTGGCTATCTCGGTGGCTGTCAGAGGATGTTTCTGGAGCTCTCAAAGCAACAGCCTTCTCAGCATTATTTGGGTACACAGGCAGACCACACCATCAGTGTTTTCAGAAGCAATCGATTTGCAAGATAATCAGAGGAATGACCCATAGGCTTCTTCCCTAATATACCTACGTAAGGAATAATTACCTTCTAGTTCGAACACCTTCTGGTGACATCAGGAGGTAAGGCTGACCTGCTCTGGGTGCAGCCACACCAGCGATGTCATCTGGCTTTTGATTGCTGGTGGAGATAACAATGTTGAGATGTCAGTCTTGATATCTGTATCTCAATTTGCTTGAGTATGGGTCAGAAAAGGAGAGCATGGAACAGGAGGTGGAGGTGGAAAAAAAAAAATCTGTGTTTCTTTGTTCCACCTGGTCCTATGAGTTCAGCTGAGCAAAGACTTGATCCCCCTTGCCTCTAAATCCACAGCCTGTCCGTGTTGATGGTCGTGGTGGTGGCCGCGGCCACCTGCCTCACAGGCTCTGGGACTCCTCTGCCTGTATCTTTTCCCTCATCTGCATACCATGCAGTCACTTCCAAAAGACTAATTCCTGTAAAACGCACCCTGCATTCATATTTTTTACTATTAGGCATTTAGAATACAAATGTCTGCCTAGCCAATGTGGCTCAGTGGTTGAGTGTCGACCTATGAACCAAGAGGTGTTTCAGGCTCAGTCCACAGTGGGGGCGTGCAGGAGGCAGCCGATCAATGACTTTCATCATTGATGTTTCCATCTCCCTCTCCCTTCCTCTCTCTGAAATTAATAAAAACATATTAAAAAATAATCGAGTGGTAATAAGTAATGTTAAAAATAATAAAAAACATATTTAATAATTTGATATTTTATTATTACATAAAATCCCTAGGGCTGCTAGTACTTTGAGTAGTGTGAGCGCTGGGAGACATTTATTTCCAGATAAGCCCAATCAAGTTCCAGCTGGTAAGTCATAAAGGGTGATTCTTGGTCTTCTTAGCAGCAAAAATTGATGCGTTACTCCACAGATGAAAAGAAATCATGAACCCCCCTGTCCCTTAGCTTCTCCAGAATGAAGGAGAGCAGCAGGTATTCCCTGGACCACAAGTGAACAGAAACCACCCTTGTTCCCCATGAACCAGGAGCCCGTAGCCCAGAGCTCTTTGTTAGCCTGTAGGCTGACCACTGTTCAGAGGGGAATCTAATTCTGAGGGTCTATTCCCTCCCTTTCTGGCCGTCTCCCTCACTCAGATGAGAGCTGACGCAATCTCACCTCTAGGTTCCCCCCAGCTGCTCAGATCAAGAACAGTTGTAGACTGGACTGGAGCTGGAAAGGGACCACTCTAGTGATCATAACTGAATCATCATCTCCCCGCAATCACCCTCTAGTCTTTGCACCTGAAACCAATCTTCCTCCAGAGAGCATGCTCTCTGATTCCCCATCAACTGATGTGGATTCCAACTTATAACTTCCTATATTTCAGTCAATTTTGCAACATTCTTCTCTCTGCAAAGTGTTATGTAGCACCTAGAATGCTTTAAGTGACTTCAATTCCAGTGCAGCTCACTCGAGTGTGAAACAATCAGAATAGGGAATCAGGGGGTCAAAGAATGAGACTTCAGTCCCTTGCTACCTCCTCAAACAAATAAATGTCCACAGTGAGGGCACCAGACAGAGATTCCCAGGGGTGAGAGAGTCTATACTGTACCTCCCTCAGTCTATATTGAGTTCAGACTGAATAAAATTACCTTGGAGCTTCAAACACCCTGCATAACCTTTAGACAAATGGCTGTTTATTTCTGAATCTGATTTATTGCACTCATTCCATATAGAAACGAGGAACTAAATATCTCATCCCCAAACCCCTCCATTCCCCTATCCCAGCACTCACCCATGGTAAGACCAGAAAGACAGGGAGATATAGATCACAGTTGCCTTCAAAGCTTTGAAAAACCTGTGGGAATTCATGGCCACAGTTTCCAGATCATATTTTTAATCTGATTCTGAGAATTTTAAGTCACTCTTATTCAGATTGATGTGGGAACAGAAACAATTTTAATTTTCTAAACTTGGAAAAGTTTCTTAAAAAAACAAATCCAACTTTCTTCCTGCTTGGAAGGGCCTAATTTACATAAATTCCCTCACCCCCACCTTTGATTCTAAACAAAGCAATCAGGCTGGCAGATGAGTCAGATTTGCTTATTGTATTGTACGAACGCATGTTAAAGAATGGTACTAGCTCTCTTGTTATTTATTGGTGTCAAGAGGTACAATTTAAAAATCCTGCTCTTTAATTTTTTTTCCTTTCCTATGACAGGCAGATTGCTTTCCCTTCCACCTCCTTGGAGCTTACTAAATATTTGAGCATTGAGAAACCCTAATTTTTCCTCTTAAAACTAACTAAAAACATTTATTTTGATTTAACTTTTTAGACAAAGAGAAAGCTTTGAATAATTCTAGGTAAATTAGCTGCTAAAATTACTGTTATTATGCTCATAAAAGCTGCTAAAAATAATTAGTTCATAAGGCAAAAATATTCCTATACTATAGCATTTTCTTCCTGACACAGATTTCAGAAATGTGGCCTAGAATAAAAGATGAGTATTTTTTAAAATATTGTAACAGAATTAAATCACCAAGAAAATAACTATTATATTTGTAAATCTTTAACGGCACTGATATTTACATAAACTGGGCTTCTCAAACACTTAAAATGATTAATGCCCAAAGACAATTTGAGCCATATCTATCTGCTTTCAATCCAACTCAAGAAATATTGGTAAGTAATAACAAATGCCAATTACAGATTGCTTTTTTTTTTTAACTCCTAAACATTTTTGCTTTGCTGAGCAAATATGTCCCTCTCTGGGTTGGATAGTGGCCATCCCTTACTCTTCTCAGTCTTCTTTGGGGCAGCAGCTATTCAAACACGAGAAATAGAGCGCTTCCAAAAGACAAATCTTTGCTCATGTTTTCAAGCATGGAGGCAAACATTGGCAGCAAACATGAACAGCAATGAAAAAAAAAAAAAAGTCATTTGGAATTTATTTTTCCCCCATTTAGAATCAGCAAGATCCTGATTGGTGCAGTCAAGACAGAGTTGCAACCACAGCAAGCAAGTGCTTCCTGGTGGCACAGGCATGTGACCAGAGATTGTTCTGGTCCATCCCCATGACCTGGGCTAGGGTGGCCTGTCTAGTGTTCATTTACAGCACATCAGCTTTCTGCTTCTTCTTTTCAACTATACAAAAAATGAGATTATAAAACCTTGCTTTATGATTTATTTCAACATTTCCCAATCCAGAGATGGAAGAAAACTAATTTCTTACCTAAATTCCAATTTTGTCAATTCTCTCCGTCTACTAAGTAAAAACATAAACTTAATGGTATATAATGCTCTTAAATTATTTTTTAAGAAACTTTCAACAGTCTAGTTAAATGTGGTTCCTTTGAATTATTTAAAGTTGCCTTATATTTGTGCAACACTTTATAGCTTATAAATAAATATTATTTCGTATACAATCTCATTTGACTCCACTAACAGCCTCCCATATCAGGCAGAAGAGATATTGTCCCCAGGTGCAAATAAAAAACCCGAGTCTCTGAGAAGTTCAATAACTTGCCTCAAGAATAATGATGTAAGTTTAGCATAAGACTAGGATTGACTCTTATCTGAATTTGAGTGCAATGCTGTCCAC
Source organism: Miniopterus schreibersii (assembly GCF_964146895.1). Lineage (NCBI taxonomy): Eukaryota > Metazoa > Chordata > Mammalia > Chiroptera > Miniopteridae > Miniopterus > Miniopterus schreibersii. Next base: position 33,443,858 of record NC_138111.1, read on the forward strand.
TCCAGCAAATTATCTTTTCTTCTAAATCTTATTTGGTATTTATTTCCTTTGAACCTTGTCAACTATCTTTCACTTCAATTAGGGAAACTGGAGCAGAATATGGTGGTTTCATCAGAAGGCATTTAGGTAGAAGAATTTGCATACCACTAAATAATGGCCTTTTACTTTAGCACTGCAATGGTGAAGTGAATGCAGGTTGAAAACCACAGCACCTAAAGATATTTTTCTAACTTATCTACATAGTATTAGTTCTTGAGTGATCAAAAATCCTCAAATTATATTTTTTCCCCTTTATAATAAAGTGTTGGTGTGAATGAGAATGGCAATTTCAGGAGGAGAAGGGAAGAGCTGATGCTGAGAGGACTAGTTTTGGTCCAATCTTATCCTGTGTGATCAGAAAGCATATATGTGAATAGAGATAGCTTTCTTAAGGTATATGTTTTTACATACTCCCCTTGCAATGTCCTACACAGAGAAGGGATCCTTTAATGAAATGGAGATTCATTCTGCACCTTCACAGCTGCCTTTCCATTTGGTGTGCAGTCAACTGTGGATTTAATACAAATATTGCTTCAGGATTTCCAGAGCAGATAAGAAGGCTGCTGATGTTAGAATGCAGTACAGAGAGAATCTGCACACAGGTAGCCCACTGAAATTTAGCTTGGTGAATAATTACCATGATGATCATAATTAATAATTATCTTGTGCCAGTGGAGAATTGTACTAATTGGTAATCTCTTTTCTTAAAAGTCCTAATATTTTATTTCTGCTTATTGCTAACTATCAAGTGGAATGCTAATGGAAAAGTGGATGACTGGTATTGTAATAATTATAACTGTAATCACATTCAGCAGCTAACCTCTAATTAAAATAAATCAGATGATGTAGTGAATTGGCTACATACAGTTGTGTTTCCAATAATATATCTTATTGGGGAAAAATTATTTTCTCTCACAGAAAGCCTTTGAAGATCAGATTAAAAATTATGTGGATGTGTTGTATTTCTAAGGAGATGTTTTCTGTGGTAATAAGTAGGTTAATTGCATATTCATCAGGTGATGGAGTTTCAGGATAAACACAAGTTAGCATGTAATAAGTACCACTGTTTCTAATGGAATTATAATATTCTTACATTGCAATTATATGCAGTTCATTCTTGGGTGTTCGGCTAGTAATGAATATATGTATATAAACCTGAAATTTCTTGACTGAACTCTGACAATCAGATAAAATTATCCATGTGATTTATTTATTTATAAATATATCTTTATTGACTTCAGAGAGAGGAAAGGAGAGGGGGAGAGAGAGAGATAGAAACATCAATGATGAGAGAGTCATTGATCGGCTGCAGCCCACAACCGGGCATGTGCCCTGACTGGGAATCGAACCCCAATCGCCTGGATCCTAGGTCGATGCTCAACCGCTGAGCCACGTCCGGCCGGGCCCGTGTGATTTTTTTAAAACATTGGGTTGTGTTATTAGTGCATGATAATTTTTTTATTTATAATTCTGAGCATTTCCAAAACTATGTCTACAATTAACAAATATACATACTTTATACATATATATGCATATGTGTATATATGTGTGTTATCCCAATTATCAGTCTGAGCTATCTTTAATCACTCACCATCAAATAATGGCAAGAAAGCTGACAATAAATAAATTTATGCCTATCTTCATGTGGATGGGAACAGAGGGCAGGACAATCTTTTGAAATGACAAATCAGAGTAATTACTAAATTCAATATTTTTAGAAACATTTTGTGCTGCTCTGATCTTATGTCTCCCTATTACACAGCCTATCTTTTATTTTTTTTGGTCAGCAAACTTTTTCTGTAAAGGCCCAGATCATAATAAATATTTTAGGCTTTGTGGGCCACACAGCCTCTATTGCAACTACTCAACTCTGTTGTTCTAGAGAAAGCATCCATTAACAATATGTAAAAAGTGGGTGCAGCTGTGTTCCAATAAATCTTTATAAAAACAGGCATTGAGCTAGATATAGCTCACAGACCATAGTTCACCAACCTTTGATATATTACAAAATATTTATGAGCATTTATATGCCAAGTGCTGTTCTAAATACAAGAAATTGAGGGATGAATAAGAGAAATAAGACTCCTTTTCTCATGCAAATTCTACTCTATTAAATGAATACCTACTACTTGCATGGCAGTATTATAAGGGGATCTGAAAGTAAATGAGATATTTTCCTTGCCTTCCAGAAGTTTAGAGTTTTGTGAAGGAGTTAGATTCATGCATCAATACTAATAAATGTGGGGTAATAGCATTTGGATTATAAAAGTGTCTAAATAGTGTTGTATTTTCTTTACTTGAGCTCTCCAGTAAGGAAAATAAAAACTGTTGAGCAAGATTTTATAAAGGTGGTATCATTAGAAGAGTTTCAGCAATAGTTATATCGAAGGCAAAGAGCTGTGAAAGGTCAGGGCATGGTTGAGACCAATGATTGTTCAAGAACACAAATTACAGAAGTAAGAATTAATGAATGACAATGAGCCTGAAAAGTAGTTTGGACTGGATTGTGGAGGTGCTCAAGTGCCATACCAGACTTTGGACTTTATCTGTGGTGACTGGTGAGGAGAAAGTGGAATGTTTTAAAGCATTAAATGGCACAAAAGATCTCAGTATCTGAAGAATGAGTGTGGGGACAGTGGATATAGAAAGTAGATTAGAGGAGGAATTTTTTTTGGGACTCCAGGATAAGACCGCGTTAAGAGCATAATATGATAACCCTATAGGATACAATGAGGGCCTGAGCCAGCTCTCTTTCCAAGGCTATGAGGAAAGAGCACTTAGGGGCTCCTTCTAGAAGAGAATTAGAAGACGTTGGCCTAAAGCAACTCATCATGACCTGATCATGGTCTATCTAATGCTCACATTTGAGTTTAGCTGTCATATTATACTTACTGTTAGATTTCAAAGAGAGAAAATGAAGAAAGGGGCAAACAGCCCTTAAAGACAGGTGCAAAAACTTAACACACCTTTTTTCAAGTCTGATTGGGAACAGGTGATAGGGTTACAAAAGCAAGTATATGCCATCCATTTTTAATATGTTTGCTTCTTCCTAAATGTGCCTGAGCGCCTCTTTACCCCCTTTCCCGTTACACACACACACACACACACACACACACACACACACACAAAGTAAAAAGCCTATTGGATATTCTTACCAGTTGAGGAGAAAGTTGCATGGTTTAGGGGCATTGGATCCTAAGGTTAGCTTCATGAAGGGCCCTGGCACCTGGACTTGTAGACACTCTGATTTTTTAATTTCTTTAGGCTATTAGGGGTTGTTGTGCTCTGGAAATCTGATAATAATTCATTGACAAATTTTATCACTTCATAAAAGTAACCCAACTGTAATGATAAACCATGGAAAACTAGTTAAGAAACTAATACAATATTTTGTTTCAACAGATTTCAATTCAGGTACTGTCCATGGATTGCATCTATTAACATCATCAGATTATTTTTGTTTCTTCCCTTTGTTCTCTGGGAGCCGAAGAGCCCAAAGTGTTACATCAGCATGGAAAATTAGCCAAAATGGGTATAATTCATAATACACAAATACAGGTTGTCTCAAAAAATGTATACACACACTTCGAATAATTACAAAGGCAGTGTTTATTAAAATGCATTTCATTTTCAAAACTGAGCTATCAGCTGTTAAAGTGTGTATACACTTTTTTGGGACACCTGTATATGGGGAAACTCCCATGTAGACACATACATGAATGTTTATACAAACTTTGTTTTTTTGAAGAGAAAAACTGGAAACTATTCAAATTTTAATCAACAGGGGCCATAAAGTCCAAATTACCTTTCCAGGTTTACTTTCATTAACTCTAAAATGGAATAATATACAGTAGTTAAAAGAAACCAACCAGGTATATATCAACATAGATAGACTTCAAAAATATAGCTTTATATTTAAAAAGACAAATTACACAATGGTATATTTTATTTGATACCATTTACATAACTTTCAAAACGCAATAACAATACTCTATTATTGTCCAGCTATACAGATAAAATGTATGTAAATTTTTAAAATTTATGAAAGTAAGGGTCTGTGGAACAAGAGAAAGGAACGAGATTAATGAGGACGTCAATGTCTTTTGCAGTATTTTATAACTTTAACAAGATTTGAAGGAAATTTTTAAAATTAGCAGGTCTAGCCCTAGACCTGTGGCTCAGTGGTTAGACTGTTGGCTTGCACGCAGAAGGGGTCTTGGGTTTGATTCCTGCTCAAGGGCATGTACCTGGGTTGCAGTTTGTTCCCTCTACACCCCCTACCCTCCCACACCCGTCCATCCCCACCCACCCTGGAGCAGGGAGCAGGGAGGCAACCAGCTGATGTGTTTCTCTCACATCCATGTTTCTCTCTATCTCCCCCTCCCCCTCCCTTCCTCCCTTCCACTCTCTGAAAAATGAATGGAAAAAATATCCTCAGGTGAGGATTAACAAAAATAAAATAATATTTGTAAAAAATTAGCAAGTCTGCATAAGTTTGTTCTTTGATCACAGTCAGAGTTTTGAGGCAAGAAATATATTCTCAACCATTTAGAAAATATTTATGTTTTAAGGGTATGCAGGCTGATTTCAAGCCAACCTTAAGTAATGTGTCTTCTAATTTCATATGTATTCAATTTGTCATTATATTCATATGTTTTATTTAAATAATATTGATTAAAATGCAATTAATCAATTCAATTAGGTTTCCTTTTAACCTTTCTCATCCCATATAAATTTCAATTATTTCAGTTAAATTAATGCTTCTGTATAATAAGAAACTTTTAAGGTCAATTTTTGACCAAGAGTATTTACCTAGAAATGTGCAGTTTTGGTCAATCATATGTACAGTGCTCTGAGACCTATGGAAGTGGAGTTTTGCCAGAAGAATCAGAGTATATTTTGCTCTGAACTGAAAAACACCAAGAGAGCAAAGCGGGCTGTTTGTACCTCAAGCATCAGCCAACTGAAAGCACCAGAGCAGAAACATCTGTGAAGAATTTTATATGGGTTTTGTAAATCATCAAAATCATTATAATGGGGAAAATTAGAACAGCTTTGTACTTCCAAATACATATTTTACAATTAGTGGTTTGTTTGCTATTTAATTCTGAATTTCATGTGGTTGGTTGTTCCCCAGATCTTTTCAGTGTTTAGGGCAGCTTAATCCTGTCCTGTAATGCCTTTTGTCTTTTCAACTCCACTTACGGAGAGGCTCTCCTGGACTTTTCCAGAGTTCTTTGGAAAATATCCTCTTATCAGGGAACAGCGAGCTCTGCCTTTTATCAGTTTGAATGTTCTGGAGTTCAAAGTCAGCGCAGGATTGTGGAGCAAGTTGTGTCCACTGGCACCGCAGAAATGACCTCTAGTTCATAGAGCTGAAGGGAGGTCTGCAGCCCAAAGCCAAGAGGACTGGGAATGACGCACATGGGCCAAATGTACCAAGCAGATGCCAACTGAAGGCAAAAAAGTCCTTCACCAAAGGATGCAACCTGGGAAACAGAGAGACCCTTGAAAGGTTTGACTCCACAACGTCTATTCACCGCTCTGCCTGATATCTCACGGAGGCTGCTCTTTGTTTTTCCGTTGGAGATCATGCAGGAATCAACTGCCAAACATGCCTCACACCTCCATGCCATCTAATTATAGCCTGTAACGCGCCAGAGTGCTGACAGTGCTGAGCTATTGACTCTTGACACTCTCTAAAGCTCTTAATTATCTTTTCACATAAGCCCCTTTCAGACCTGTCAACTTCTTTGTATTGTTTATAGAGAAAAGAAAGTAGCATATTAAGATTTCAGAACTATGCACTCAGAGGCAACTTGCAGTCACACTTGTGAGTTCCCTTGAACGTCTGTGCGCTCACACACACCCATCCACCGACGAGGGTTTCGGCTTGTGGAATACAGCTGCAGGATGACAACTCTCTGGCCAACTTGCAATAGGGATAAATAAAGTTACCAGGCAAGATGAAATAATCCAAACTTTAATCAATCTGTCTCTGAAGTCATTTTTAACCTTTCTCTCCCTTAGAGTTTATAAGTATGTGTGTGTTGTACTTATACATATAGCTGATCTTATAAATGATATCTAAACAAAGTTTTAAAAAATTTGTTCAAAACCTTACTAAATTTTTCACTCATGGGATTTGGTAATTTCAAAGAGATATCCATGCTTTACGTTATTTTTAAAATTATTTTTATATAACTTACATAAAGTGTAAGTATGTAAAATCTACTGGGTATACCAGTAGATTTGTGTAATTACACTCTGTGATGTTCCCACATTGATGAAATTGCCGACCAACGCATTTCTCAGATTGCATTCCCATTATTTATCAGTGCATAACTGTACTTAGTTCGCAAGCTTGCTACAAAGATCAAATATGTAAATGCGCATAAAGCACCTGTAACATAAGGGTCGGCAGTGTCGATTATCATCAGCTTTCACCGAAAGCTGGGTTAAAAGGGAACAGGAATTCACAATAAAATGACCAAAATATCAAATGCATCAACTTAATCTTATAATTGCATTTAATATGGATTGAGAATAAAGATAATTCCAGTGACATAATATAAACCACTGTCATTCACACTATGTAATAATGGGATTAAATTTAAGAATTATAAGAATAGAATATAAAACTATAAGGTTGTTTGTGTTGCTTACATGTGAAAGATGCCTTCTATGAAAAGAAGAGCAATCATATTTCAAGTCTGGTATCAGACTAAGTTATCAATTTTCTCATTTGAAACATGATTATAGAATCAATTTTCAGAACAGGCTTTTATTTCTTGTTTGTTTTAAGAAACACAATTTTTTAGTATTAAAAGAGCTGAAGGTTTTAAATATTAAAATTTTTCTTTTTTTAATTAAATGTATGGGGATGACTTTGGTTAATAAGATTACATAGGTTTCAAGTGTACATTTCTATGACACATCATCTGTATATTGCATCGTGTGCCACCACCCACAGTCAAATCATCTTCCATCATCATATATTTGACCCTTTACACTTTAGTATTCACCCTCACCCTCTTCTCCCTGGAATTTTAATTTATTACTAATTTTAAAATTATTATTACTATTTAATTTTTTTAAAATTATTGATTTCAGAGAGAGGAAAGGAGAAGGAGAGAGAGAGAGATAGAAACATCAATGATGAGAGAGTCATTGATCGAGCCCACAACTCGGGCATGTGCCCTGACCGGGAATTGAACCCCGATCGCCTGGATCCCAGGTGGATGCTCAACCACTGAGCCAAGCCTGGCCGGACATTACTATTTAATTTTAATCTTAAAGCAGGTGGGTGACAGTTCCGCTGTATAAAGGAAAACAAGAGCCCGAAGGACAGGATGTGTGCGCATCCATGTTCAGGCGCCTGAACACCCATGGGTGCATTTCTCAGTGTCGCCTGAGTATATCCCTGCAGGTTTCTCCTTGCTCCCAACAGAGATAATGCGGAGTGGACTTCCAAGAGGAGAGCCCTGCTATAGCTCTACCTAGAAAAATCACAATGAGGTACAGTTTTAGATTCTGAGTTTGAAAAAAGAGGATGACTCCAGGCGGGAGTTAGCAGTAGAGAAGCAGCCAAGATCAAAGGAACAAATGTTTGGGTGGAGAAGTAGAAAGCTCAGTGCTAAGTTTGCATCTGCCCCTCAGACATTGATGCCCACAGCTCTTCTTGGATGTGAAATGAGACACTTTCTAGGGCCCCTTTCTTGTAGGGCTGCATCATCTCCAGCAGTCCCACCTACAGCGAGGTGCTTCATATGGCATAGGCCGTTTTTACTGGGAGTTGGATATAGAGGGATATATGAGAATATATGTAATACTCAGAATAAGTAAGAAGGCCAAATATATGTTAGGGTAATGGTTAACACAGGCAAATGGCAGATACTTACTTTTTATCTCACAAAATGTGTTAAAAATATTTATGTAAATCAATGTTTCAAATTTAGAATTTCTTCTTCATATGGAAGTAAGACAATCAATAATGGTTGTTTTTGAGACTTATCTCCACATATCCATTTTACCCACAATCTGCCATTATTTTTGCAACGTACACAGACTAGGACACAGTATAGAGGAAGAAGATATGAGGATAGGTTTGGCTTAATTCAAACGTTTTGTTAGACATTACTACAAGAAAAGTCAAAATGTGTTAAATTATACATTTTAAACTTGTAGAATTCACTCTATGTCAATTAAAGATCAATTAAGCTATTTTTTCAGAGTTCAAAAAGAATTAAAGAAGCCCCATTTCTTCCCTCCCTCCTCTGGCCTTAGACACCACATCACAGAAGGAAAGATAGTAAATTGCAATTTGCCTTAGGGTGCTGAAGCTCAACTCAGTGAAAGTTACAGAGGTCATTGTGAACTGACCTCAAACCAAAACAGAATTTAAATTACCATCTTCATCTAAAAACATGGTCTAATCTACAATCAACATATTTGCCAATGAGTCAGTCTTGCTCAGAATTTGAGAATTGGCCCAAACCATTTAGCAACAATTATCTCCTTTTAATTATTTACTGATCTGTGTTAACTGTAGAACAATCTGAAAGCAAAGATCGTGCAGTAAAAAAATCATATTTAGTCCTGCCTCTGGTGATCTTCTTATAATCAACTTTTGATATTTTAAATTCTAATTAGAGAGAATATAGACACATATCATTCAAAGAGGTATGAAAGCCAAAAATAATCTATGTTTGGTTTTGGAAATTCCCTCAGATTTGATTTTTTGAATATCAGGAAATCACTCACATATCAAATTACTATTATCTTCTGCCTTCAGAAGGTAATTATTTCATAATGAAAGACTTCTTTTCTAGCTCCTTATGAAGTAGAATGAATACAGCTTTATGTCTCCATTATTAATTCACATAAATAATATACAATTTCAACATGATGAGTTTCTCAAGTCAGAGTTTACTTCCTACCTTTATACTGATGGGCAACCCCACAGTGTTTGGTGCAGTGCCTGGAACACAGTAGGTGTGGAATAGTTGGGGTTATGTCAGATTATCTCTTACAGTGCCCACAATATTTTCCTTTTTCATCTAAATCCATTGTGCCTTTGCTGACTTACTGAAATAAAAGGAACAAATGTTCATCTTATTGAAAATGATAATCAGGTGATATTTTACGATGTTAAGAGTCACAGGAAACTCTCTGTGCATAATTTTGCACAAATATGCACAAGTCATATTAAGTCACTAAGCCTATATGTCCTAAGGTGTGAGGACTAGCTACATAAGAATTATTGGATGTTAGGTTTGTATTAAAATTCAGAGTTCCAGGCCTTACTTGAGACTTTTTGACTCAGAATTTCTTGCTGAAGCAGGGGAGCCAGAAATCTGGAACTTGGTCATACTTTTCCATAGACTTTAATTTTTACTAAAATTTATGAACTGCTGCCTACGGAGGTCACTCACTAAGAGTGGGTAATGAATTTAATGTGTGGTTTTAGTGCATAAAAACATTTTGACCACATTTTTTTTCTTTTTGCTTAAAAAAAATATATGAGGAATAAAAGTGTATGAGAGACTATAGCTAACAAGTCTATAGTCAACATTGTTATATTTGTTTATAAAAATCTTGGTTGAAATGCAATTATGTGGTACTTGAAGATGCTTACAATTCAGTGATAGGATGCCTTTCACTCTTGAGCCTACCACCAACCCAATGGGCCAATTTCCCTGCGTTCATGGTCCTCTCCATTCATGAGTCCTTATTTCCACAAACCTTCAGGAATCACATTATCACCTATTCATTAAAAAACATATTCTGATGCCAGTTCTTGACCATAAAATATCTTTTCCTTGAAAGTTAAACCATGAGATTGCTGTCCACATATAAATGATTTTATGGTTCACATTTCTCCTAAAAGAACTAGGAAAGGTCACCAAGACAGGGCAATAATCAGTAGGAGCTGTGCTTTCTTATAGGCTTTTCACCACATTCTTAGAGTGGCAATTTTCCAGAAAGCATTGATGGTCAAAACAAGCTCTAGTGATCATTGAAGCATTCTTGTGTTGACCACTGGTGATCAGGGTCCTCCCTCCCACTTGGAGTCAAGCCAACTAGCCAGTCCCTATGAGAAGACACAAGGGAAAGATATGATGTCTGAACCAGTGTCACTCCCTGCTTGTGCCTCTCACAATCACACACATGCCCGCTACTATCGAATATAAGCTTTTCTCAGTTCCTCTGAGGATTTGTGAAACACTTGATCTTTCTATCCTCATTAAATGATACTTTAAACAAATGTCAACATGACCATAGACCAGAGACTATGTGAGTTGTAGTTCTGACTCTAAATTTCAATGGACACGGGTTCACCAATTCAATTTCATCTTCTCCCCAGGCACAAAAATGAACTGCTTCCCCCAGTCATCCTTGCAGAGAGGTGTGACTGTGAGCCTGAGTTCTAGTCAATGGAAATTGAGCAGAAGGAATATGTGCCACTCCCGGAGCTGACTCACAAAAACCTCCCCTGATGCATTCTCTCTATTCTTTCCTTTTCCGTTGGCTTTATTTATAGCAACATCAGAAGCCGTGTGTTGAGATGATGAAGCCAAAACAAAGAAGAAGCCAGGTCCTTGAATTATTACTTGGAGAAGAACAGCCCACCAATAAGGAATACCTCTTTTATATGCGCAAGAAATAAAATTCTGTTGTGTTAAGGCACTGCAATTTTAGATGTATCTGGTATAGTGACTAGTTCTACCATAACTTGTAAATCTACCGTCGGAGTATATCCCAGGTTGGAAACAAACCAGTTGCATTCACCAGACTCTGAGTCCCCAAAACATACTCCCACCTCAACAAGAGAAAAAGAGGTTTTTTTTTAAAGATTATCACTGAGAAAGGAGTTCAGCTTTAAAATAAAGATAATCCTTGGCAAGAATTCACAGAACATCTTTACACTATTCTCAGGTGGAATGACAATGTTTCCATTTTTCAGGTAGATGAAAACTAAGTAGGTGAGGTGACATTTCCAAAATAATCAAAATGATACCCAAAATGATGAGGGGAAAAATTGGCATTCAGACCCTGGTCTTTAGACCCTAGATCTAGCGCACTTTCTCCTGAACCAATGTTGCCCTTTGCACCCTTGATGGGAGCTCTTACAGCCACTTCTCCTTTGTTTGCCATCAGGCAGATAGAATAGAGAGCACCCTTATTTCATTTCAGGGTCTATTTATAATCTGAGTAGAGAAACTAGGAAGTTGAGGGTTGCCTACTTCTGCTTCTGATGTACTCTTTCAAGTTTCCAATGCTGTCTTCAAAATCGTTTGCTCTGATTTGAAGCTCCAAATCCCAAACGCTGACTCCCAAATCATATTAGACTTGCTTCTGACTAACATTCTGATTCAAAGGCTATTTCATTTAATTGAACCAAGTTTCCTGAGTTGAAAGCACCAGTTTTTGAATCACTTTTCTCATGTAAGAAGTCAGAACAAAAATGTAAACAGCCACATCTGTTTTACTGGGAACCAATAGAACAACTATGGCTGCATTTGTTCCTTGATTCTAGACTCGGAACATCTCTCACTTTGTCACTAATTTTTCTCTTTCAATAAAACTTCTGCTGGCAAAGGATTAGATGTTAGTTGGTTTTGTTCCACGGGCCTTTTTCTTTTAAGTCCAACAGGCTTTCTCTCTAGGAGCCGCATTGACTTCTCAGCTGGCTCGAGGGCACTCCACCCCACTGGAACACCCAGTCTGCCTCTCAGTGTGTCAGCAGCCGTGGCGTGCCAGCACTGTCATGATAATAATTTACAGCTGAGCTTGCTGCGTTCTTAGCCCTTTTAATGTGACTGTGTATACAAGTGTAAATATGCCCAGAGACAAGGGAGATATGTTCAATTATTTTATTGCATTATTTTACAATGTACATCATGTCTCCCCAGGCGCTGAAAATAGCCCAAGTAAAACAAAATAAAGATAACTCGTGTGATCATCACAACAAGCACCAAAACCAAAATATGCCTTTGGTTTGTGATTGAATAGGTTCAGGTAGAAGGTTATTATCTTTTCTTTTATGTTATATTTAAATTAATTACACATGGAAATATTTCCACAATGAGATATGACAATGATTTCCTGAAAACAAAGCTCAATGGGAAATACCACATTTACTTGGGGAGACATTTGATGCAAAATTATAACACCTTTTATTTAGTTCTTACCCTGAAATTTAACAACAAAACACTGTGTGTGGTAATTCTCACTGTCAGCCTTGTTTTCTCTTGAAAGGAAGAAAGAAAGAAAGCGGGGGGAGGGAGGAAGGAAATAATGTGGTTATAGTAATAATATAAAGGTCAAACAAAAAAATTGTTATAAGACCTGGGGAATTGGGTTTGCCAATCACTGTTTCCTTTCTCATATATTATATTATTTAGTACTTCATTAAGCATCCTTAGCTCACAATATGTTATTTACAATATAAGAAAGAAATGGTTTCCACTTTTAAGTGGAATACAAGTACCTACTTTATACTGTATAAATAGATTTTTTAAAGTATTGGTCCCACTTTCAAATGCTGACTTGAACCACAAATGAAGTGAACATTCATTTCTAAGATAAAGAGACAATGCAATGTACCCTACAAAACTTGGCCCTCCCAGAAAAGATATTCAGAGAACCAACCTGGACACTAAATCAGTGGGAAACTGTCCAAGTATTTCATTAGTGTATTCCCTTAATTACCACAAGCAACAAAGAGGATAATAAGAATTGCTAGAAGCTTTAAATAGAGTATAGATGTGTAATAACTAATTGTTGAATACATGCATGGAGGAATGAATTTATAAATGGTTGAATAAAAACAAATGAATCCTTGCTTCTAGGTAGATCACGTCTGAACTAATGCAAACATGGTCAAAAATGAAAAGAGGTCTGAGGAAATTTCCTACAAATGCCTTGATGAGGGGGGAGGAGCTCAACTTTAACCGGCAGCATCAATATGGAGGTCTCACAAATCCAAGTTCCTTCTCACAAAGGATATATACTATTCTGCCCTACATGACTCTTTAGGTGACATTCCTGGAAAAAAAGTCTTCATGGAACAAAGTGAAATAAAAGGTGGAAGTCTGAAAAGGGGTGATATTTGCCATCACCATCAGAACTATTCACAAGACCACAATGAGATACAACCCCACACCCATGAGGATGGCTATTATTTAAAAAACAAAACAGCCGGCTGAGCGTGGCTCAGTAGTTGAGCACCGACTTAGGATCTGGGTTCAGTTCCTGGTCAGGGCACATGCCCAGGTTACAGGATCGATCCCCAGCCAATCAATGACAACTCTCTCATCATTGATGTTTCTATCTCTCTCTCTCCCTCTCCCTTCCTCTCTCTGAAATCAATATATATTAAAAAACAAAACAAAAACAAGAAAAAGAGAACATAATGAGTACTGGCAGGACCTCTTGTGCATTGTTGTTAAGAATATAAAATGTTGTAGTCGCTATATAAAAATGTTTGGTGATTCCTCAGAAAAATTAAACATAGAATTACTAGGCGATCTAACAATTCCAATCCTGGATATATACCAAAAATAGGTGTAAGTAAGAACTCAAACAGATATCTGTGCACCGAAGTTCACAGCACTGTTATTCACAATAGCCAAAGGTGGAAGCAACCCAAGTGTTCATTGATGGATGAATGAGTAAACAAAATGTGGTATGTGTGTGAAATGGAATATTATTCAGCTTTAAAAAGGAAGGATGTTCTGAGACATGATCCAACATGGATAAAACTTGAAGGCATTATGATAAGTAAAATAAACCAATCACAAAAGGACAAATATGTATGATTTCACCTATCCGAGCTACACAGGATAGTCAAATTCATAAAGACAGATAGTACAATGGTGGTTACCAGGGGCTGGAGTGAGGAAAGGATGGTGGTAAAGCACTTAATGAGTACAGAGCTCCATTTAGGAAAGATAGAATGACTCTGGAGAAGGCTGCATGACAATGTAAATATACTTAATGCCACAAATGATATATAAAAATTATTAAAATAATAAATTTTATGTTATGTATATCTTATAATAAAAATAGATATCTATGAGAGCAGAAATATAATGGTGCAACCAAATACTATTATCCCAGAAGAAATCCAAAGACTAGGGTTTGATGATCTTTGTGTCTGTCCCCATTAAGTTTTTCTGAGTATCCTTCTTGGATTAATACTTTTTTTCTCATTGACTACACTTATTAACAGAAAAGCCTTAAAACTCTAATCCCTATGTGCTGAAAAATGTGAATAAGAGACTGTTTTCAACATTGAAGCAGTAAAGGAAGAGGTAGAAACCTTGAAGGAAAAGCCAGTTGCTATTATGGTAAAGAAGGAAAAGAAAGCTAAGACCAGAATACTATGAAAAGAAAAAGCAATGTACTGGATTACATTATGTTTTGCATGGCTTTCATTAACAATCCAGGTATAGCCTAAAAGAGACCAAAGCCTGAATATATAAAAAAGATAGAAGCAGGAGGAATTAAAAGAGTACTGAAAAAAATACAGCACAAAATGAAGTTGTCACAGGTCCACCGGCTCTGTTTCATCTCGATGTGGCATTCTCCTACACCGAATTCGACTTGGATGCATTTGTGCAGATCTCCCCGCCAGGCTTGGAACTGTTTTAGTTGTCATGTCATAGTCATTCAACAAACATATACCAGTACTGAAGAAATGCACAATGAACAAATAAAAGACACAGATATGCTAACACCAGTTGGGATTCAATTTAATTTATAAAGCCTTTTAAGTGCCTATGATGTGCGGTAGATATTCTACAGGAATGGCAGTGTATCAGGAAGGTCAAATATATAAATAATCAATAATGGATGACTGTGATAAATATATGATCGAGTTGAGAAAAAGTTTTTAAAAATGGGGAACACAGAAGGTTTTTGGGAGAAGGTTAGATTTCAACGGAACTTTGAAAAATAAGAAGTCCTGTAGGTAGCTAAGAAACATTCAGAAACCTAAAAAAAGAGAAAAGCCAGTGTGCTTTAAGAACACAGAAGCAGGAAAAAAATGCAAGCTGGAGTTAGAGAGCAGCAAATAAAGTTCTTAGTCCTGTAGATTCAAGAATGTCTTAGTGAAGGTCCTTAGGGAGTTTGGGAAAAATTATAAAAGTCAAATTACAAGCCTGAGGAACTGCATATTATTTTCCATATAATAAGAGACAATTGAAGGCTTTTGAGTAGAAAATAGACTTGGTTAACTCTAAGCTTGGAGACGATAACCCTGGAAGCAATGTGGATTTTGAATTTGAAAAAGGGAATAACTGGAGTGATAGGGGATATTTCAAACATCTAGAAAAAATGTCATGAAGAACTCAGGGCAGTGGCAGAGAAGATGGGGATGGAGGTGAGTCTCCTGCAATTGTGTCTTCTCATTGGTTTTAGAACTTTGGGAAATAGAACTGTATTGAGTGTGACCCTTGAGTTAGATGGCATATAAAGTGCACAAGAGAAAAAGTTTGAAATAATACTTTTTATTCTGTAACCACTCCATCCTCAGGAAATCGCCTTAGTGTGTCCCACTACGGTCTTCGGCCAGTTCTTTTAGGCCTGAGAACATAAACATCATCATGAGCTGGGACAGTGCCTGGGGTGCTAAGAGGACTTTGCACAGGACCGAAGGAAATGGCAACAGTTCAACTAGAGAAGGCGGGAGGCTTGGAGAAAGGGGTTCTAATAATTGAGCCAGAAGAATACTGGTTTTAGATCCTTTAACTTTGGGTAAAACTCATTTTCCACATATAAACAATTACTCTCTTTACCTCAGAGAGTATTTCAAATGAGGTTTTTTTAAAAAGTGCTCCACAAAGTTAAAAAAAAACAAAACAAAAAAAACTCGTAAGTGGTTCGTTTCATTGTTGTAAGAAGGGGTCATGAAGTTTCTGAAAGATCCGGATGTGAAAGAGACATAGATATTTTCATATCCTCTTAGAAGGCACAGGTAAAACCAGAAGCTTCCAGCCCAACCCTGGAACAACTGTAGTGTGACGAGACTTCTCTGAAGATGGTGCGGTTTGTTTCGGGCGATGGTTAGTGGCCGGATGTGGACACAGTGAAGCATGACAGCCCCTTGGCTGGTGGGATTGAAGCCTCGGATGGGGAACTGACCTATGTATTTCTTTGACCCCACATTCCAAAACTCTGAGAAATGTTTCTCTCTCGGTATGACAGCAAGGCTAGATGTCACTTTAAAATAAGATGGTAATAGGTTTCAGACACACTAAAAAGCAATGTCCAACTGCTATTTTCTTAATAGTAAACCGAAACAAAAACTTCCCTGTGAGAAGCGGAAGGAAGAAAGAAGCCAGCTACTTCCTGGTGAATGAAAGAGTAAAGGAAGAAAATGAAAATAATTCCTCCCACCTTCTTCCAGGATAATTTTCCCTAGGAAATGCTGAGATCGGCATGCAACACCCCAGTTTCAAAGGCATAGTGAGATGCAGTAGATAAGGCCTGGCTTCAGAATCTGCAATGCTTCTCACTGGGTATGAGGCCCTAAGTAAGTTCCTTAAACTCTTTAAGGTCAAGCTTACTCAACTAAAATAAATAAATAAATAAAAATCCAGGTAATAATGCGTAAGATGTAGGCCTATTATAAGTGTGGCAAAAGGAGAAGAGTCCAGATTTGAATCTTGGTGGTATCCACACATAGCTTACCTTGTCTTGCAAACAGTTGACTGAGCACTGGAGTAGAGGCTGAGGAGCTTCCCACGAAGGAAACTAAGCTCAATTCATCACTCAGATACACAAGGACACATGCAGTGCACTGGAGATGCTCGGACAATCGAAACCTCTTTCCAGAGAAACCAGCACTGTTTCTTGGGAATAATAAGCTCATGCTAGACAAGAATGGAGACAGGAATCAAAATCTCCAAAAAATAACAACAAAAACAGATAAGGCTCCTTAAATACATCCATCAGCTCACATAATTACCATTATTTTTGAGTGTGGTAAGAACATTTAGGATCTACTCCCTTAACAGCTTTCAAGTATATAATACGGTATTGTTAACTGGAGTCACCATTTGTATATTTGAGCCCCAGAAATTAATCATCACCTTATAACTGGAAGTTTATACCTGTGACCAACATCTCCTCATCACTATTTCCCCCATCTCCTATACCCTAGCAACCACCCAACCTTATACAATGTTATATGTCAGTTATATTTAACTAACTAAATAAGTAAATAAATAAAATGCATCAAAACCTAAACCTCTGTTGATGGAATGGAAGAATGAGATGGGGACCCCAGAATTCTATTTGTAGCAACAATTAAGAGCCTCTTGGGGGAAAAGTCACTTTAAGCGACAATGGAACAAAGGACTATAAACTGACCCACTAACCAAGCCTTAGTCTTCTGAACGTTGTCTGATATTCACAGTGCCTCCTGACTCAACAAGAGAAGTGGTAGGGAGGGATTAAAACTGAAATAGCAATTTATTTTAAAACCCTACCCTATATCTGGCAAAGCAACCATGCTTTGTGTTATTTTCAACACTGTGTAACCGAGAAAGAAGAAATACTTTGTTCCACTCTGCTGTGAATTATCATGTACCTTTATTGTCACAAGGATTCCGAGAATCAGCTTGGAGGCTCCTGGAGGAAGGGTGTGTAAGGGCACATTCAGTGGGGCAGGAAGGTTCCCTGGCAGGTGCCCAGAGGTTGGTGCTCCATTGAGAGTGCAGCACTAAGAGGGCGGTGCCTAGCGGAGCCTGCAAGGCCCGGTGGAGGGATGGAGTGCCGGGAAGAGTACTTTGACCATGGAAGAAGAGGGCAATGTCCTATAAGAAGTCTCTGTTTAAGGAAAATGTTCTCTCAAACGCTTCATAGATAATGGAGTCAGTATTTAGATACCAAAATGAGAAAGTCACATATTGGAGATGAAAACCCACAAAATGTTCACCCATCATTTCTTGAAGAATTTTGAGATTTTACTAATGTACGTAGGAGGTGACTGACAGAAGTAGATGTCCTTTCATAATTCAATGTTCCAAAGGAAGTTGGCCTCATCACACAGAACCGACTGAACCAGAATAACTAACGCAACGAAACCCCAGGGTTTCTAATTCTTATGTTTCATGTGACCTTCAAGTTTAACTTCAAGTTTCAGATTTATGTGAACTTTAAAACGGATTCATGAGTTTCATTTTTAAGTCACTGTGATTTTCATGGGTTTCTTAAAAAGACATTAACAAATCACCCAGGGCTCATTTCAATCGCACCCTAGTCTTTTGATACCTCTGGAACCTAAAGAAGCAAGGGAAGTTTAGGGAATTGCGTTTTAATGTATTTATATTTTTGCCTGCAAGACATGAAATGAACTGGGAGAAAGTAGTCAAGTTCACGATTATGTGACGGCCATTTTAAAGGATTCTAGCTCTTATTACAGTCATATAGGAGATTTATGGGTTGATAAGACTTCATTGATCAAAAGCATATTTTACTTTAGTATTTAGTGTGAGAATTTTCCAATGAGCTCCAGATGTGTTTATGTGAACCAGACACCATGGTAACCAGACTGTGAAATAAATCTGCTTAGGCAATGTCTAGGTGAGGCCAAAACAATTGGTTGATTCAAAAATTTCAATTATCAGAAAAGACTTAAAAAAAAAAGCTATCAATTCATTGCTAAATTTAGCTGGCCAATTTGGTGCAAAAGATCATTTTTTTTACACACAGTCTTTGAATTATGAAATCCATAATGGGGGAAATAGTGGTATGATAAAATATTAAATTTCTTGGGTAGCCAGAGAATTGCCTACAATGCAGACGCAGTTTTGAAGCACAAAAATGTAAAATGCATGGCAGTGTCCAGGAATGCCACCGACAACTTCAGCCATTTCTAGAGAAGCAAACTAAATTAAGGCTTTTGAAAATTATGTAGATAAAATCTAAAAACTATTTGTAGCAGTCCTTGATTAAAATAGCATTCCAGAGCACAGGGCCAACAAGAGAATGCATTGTTCTAACACCAAGTATCTCTCCTAGTCCTAGTTTTGGAGATTTAATGGATGGAAAGAAGATATTCACTGACAAAGAAGGAAATTTCATTCAATTGACTCTCCATTCATTTACAGGGAGACTCTTGACTCCTCAGATAAAGTGTTTCATGGTGTGCTTGATCTTGGTGGCAAGAGGATGTCTTTAGCACATCTACATATGCCTGCTGTTACCTGTTGACCTGCATACTGAATAAGAACCAGTAGTGTGTGTTCCCAAACCTATTTCAGCTAGTTTTAAAAAGATGAAATATGAGGACAATAAAAGAATTGTCATTTCAATGAAAACTAAGTCGAATACTTAGCAAAAGTAAATAAAAATGAGTTTCTAAAAATGTTATCACATTAAATGTGAGGAAGTTACATGTTAAAAGTTATTTATCACATTTAAATTGCTTTGCAAGTGTTTTTGCATTCTCATTAGTTTTTAAATAAGCCCAATATGGAGGATGTATGTACCAGATTATGAGGATGGATTCCAAAAGAAACATAATGTTCTAACTGATAATGCCAAATTCCAATCATTGCAATAAAAGAAGTTTGATTGATGCCAAGTATAAACTTGAAGTGTATTGATTGGCCCAAACTCTCTCTATATATTATATTTACATTAAAATAAAATGTGTAAAATGTGTGTGTACACTGCATGGTAATATATGCGTGTATATACATATATGTTAATGTATTAATCATAGTGTTTGAATATTCACTTTTATTGGAACTTCTGCTTAACTGGTCAAATGGTGAGGACAATCATTTATAATAACAGGACTTCTAAAGGATAATCATGCACCCTATTAAACTATCAGCCTAAAATTGGTAGAAATTAAAGAAACTCTTCAGTGACTCAAGTGATTTTTTTCCCGTTTAAAGGAAAAAGTTGCCTGGGAAAGTACGACTTTACCAAGCCTTGTACCAACATAGTGTAGAGTAGAGCTGCCTACAGAAGTAAAAAAAAAAAAGCATTTGTTTTTGCAAAACTCTGAGAAAATTTTGATAACTACAAATACAAAGTTTGTACAAAATTATGAGAAAATGGAAAGATCAAAAAGAAAATGTAAATGTAATAAAACTGAAGAAATTGAAGTAA
The DNA here is from genome assembly GCF_964146895.1 of Miniopterus schreibersii. NCBI lineage: Eukaryota > Metazoa > Chordata > Mammalia > Chiroptera > Miniopteridae > Miniopterus > Miniopterus schreibersii. Next base: position 33,464,030 of record NC_138111.1, read on the forward strand.
AGTGTAATAGTGCACAGGCGAGATCTCAGAATCAAAGAGCAGAATTTGAGTATCAAATCTCATATACCTAATATTTGTCTTCTTATACTGTGTATGTATATATACATGTATAGCAAAGATGATGTAGAATTCTAATTTATTGTAAATGTATATTATGTAATTTATTATATATATTATTAATATTACATATATAATAGAAATATATATATAAATATGTAATATGTCTGTATGTAAAATTTCTTTTATAATCTTAAAGCCCCCAAGCCCACAAAGATATTTTGCCCAAGAGGATGCAGTCCTTAAAGAGCACTGCATGCTACTTACTCACAGAGGTTTTACCTTGGAGTGGGATACCCAGAGAACTTAGAGGTCACTCACATCAGAATCTCATAAAGATTTTATTCCTCTGCAACTGATCAAAGAAAACAATGAAAGATACAGGAGCACTAAGACACATCTTACATCCAAAAGGAAAAGTCTTGAATTTTGCTTTTTTCCTGAATTACTACCTACCAAAAATTGATGATGGTATGTACATAATTTTTAAATCCCTGTTGAATAATTCATTTGGAAAGTTATTAAAATAAATTAGCACAATGAGTATGCTCTTTCATTATTTTTTTGAAAATACATGTGTGTATATAAGTTTGTATACATAAATGTAAATATAAAGATACGCACACTGAACTTTAGCTATTTTAAGGATCAGAGATTGGTCAAGGTTGTGAGGAAGTGAAGAAGGGGGAAATTATTAGCTTTTTATTAATATATTTCTGTATTACTTAAGATATTAGAGTAAACATATTTACTAGTCTAATTTTTTCAATTCAAAATAATGAAGTGAATAAAATACAATTGAGATAGTTCTTTACAGTGCTTGAGTAGAATGAAACTTAGTTCTGTGTTTTTGGGTGACAGGAAAAAAAATAACTTTTATTCCTACATAAACAATCCTTAGGATGTTCTATCTCAGTAAATGATACATCAAACATTTTATATCAAGTCTCTTATTGAGAACAACTTGAAAATTTGGGCAATTTTTTTTTTTTAAATCTATTTGAGTGTAATGTAGAACTAACATTTCCATAGAGAATTATGGAACCAAGATATAAGAAAAGAAGAAAACCTGGAGAGTTGAACAGAGCATTTAAGATTGCTTTTCTTTTAGGAGTATCTTCCAATTTCAAAAAAGATGACTAAAAGGCTAAGCTTCTTGAGATAAGTATCCAAACCCTCACAGGTCTAGGAAGATACAAATTAGAATTGGGGACTTGGCAATGGGGAAAATAGGTCTCTGGAAAATCCTCCCAGGTTTCAATTAAAATTCTGAAGGCCACAAGTTCCCTATGGACAAGAATAAACCAAAAATAAACCAATCTTGGCAAGATCTGAACTTACCTTGAGATTATCTCAACTATTGATTAAACAAATATGACATGGGGTGGCTTATACTTTCCAGAATCAAATGTAATTCTTCTCAGAAGGAAGATACTGTCAACTAGCACTCAATTTATCTCTTCAGTTTTTCATGTACAATGTCTAGCACTCAATCAAAACTACCCAGTATATGAGATGATAAGACAGTGTGATTGACAATTGAGAGAAATAGAGATAGAAATAGACCTACAAGGATCCTAATCAAACAGAGATATCAAGTACAAGTTTTAAAATATTTGTGCTCAATATGTTCAAGAATGTCAAAGGAAAGAATTAAAATTCAAAAAAGACAAAAGACAAAATAATTCTCTGTAAAATAAATTTTTTCTTCTATATTACATAATCTTGTGTGACTTTCAGAATCCTTTGAAATAATCATGTCAGTAATTAAGAAAACAATTAACCCCAAATTAGTGGCACTTACAATGCTTTATCACAATATCTGCTTTCTCAAACTTTTTAAAAATTGAATTTTAGAGGGAGGGGAAGGGAGAGAGCAAGAGAGAGAGAGGGAGAGAAACATGGATTTGTTGTTCCACTCATTTATGCATTCATTGGTTGATTCTTGAATGTGCCCTGACTGAGAATCTAATCAACAACTTTGGCATATGGGGGTGACCCTCTAACCACTGAGTTATCTGGCCAGGGCTTCATAGACATTTTCAAATTTGGAGAACCCAGAATTTCCTTAACAATTTCATAACTTCTAAACATTAGGGTTCTTTATGATCACTTTATATTTGGAAAAAACAGTTTTACTGTCACCCAATTGTCACTATCTCCCTTCTTATTTCCTCATATTTTTCAAATTGGTCCCATTTATATTGAAAATACCTTCTAAAACTTTCCTAATTATAAGTATTGTGAATGTAAATGAGTAGCTACAGAAGAGCTATATAATATGTGTACTACAGGGAATATACTGTTAAACTATCAAAACTGAGAATTTAATGACAGAATAAGCAAGTGTTGAAAAGGCATAAAATTACATGAATATAAATTTAAAATTAAAATCAAGCTTATTGTTTTTTTCTATTTAGAGAATAGCAGCTGCTTCTCTGTCATCTTTATTGAAAACATTTAATTCTGTATTGCTATCTCAGCTTTATATATGTATACATATATATATATTCATCATATTTATAAACCACAAAACACACAAAAAAACAGCAAGATAAATTTCATCTGAATAAAACAAATTCTAAAAACAAGACACTGTGACATATTTGGAAGTACAGATTCCTTAAAAAGTTTTCCTCTTTGCAAACAACCTAAATGGATAAATTTTAGTAACAATCATATTTGAAAGATACCAAAGTGGAAATAAATATTATCAAAACAATCTTTGATAATAAATCATATATTAAAAGATTGACCCAAATAGTTTTACTATTTGTTTGATGCTATAGCTTATAACATACCAGTGCTCCCAGAGAAAACATTTTAAAGTCCCAAAAAACACAAGACATTTTCTTGTGGGCATGAGTGTGATTATGACAGAAAGAACTGAAAGGCCCAGACTATAGACAGAAGGAAAGATCATTGAAGTTAACTCAAATTTCTGCCTGCTGATTGATATATCCTAGGCTATATGCTGAGCCCTAGTATGGAAAGATGGGCTGGAGAGGAAGGCAAAGGGTAGTTGATATGACGTAGAGAGTAATTTAGACAAATTTATAAGCCTGGGGAAAATAAAACTTGGGGATTCAAGGCCACTATGTCAGACAAGTATTGAGGAAACAAAATCCAAGAGAGAACTGAGGTACAGAGAAATAAACAAACACTTGGAACTCATTTTCTTGAGTGATTTGATGTTGAATCAGAGAAAGGCAAAGGCTAAGATGCATAAGATGACAACGGTTGAAAGGCACAAGAGAATTTTTTAGTTCCATTGTACTAGGAAGCAAAAGTTGGAGTTCATGACCTGAAAAGTTGGACAGGCTTTAGGAAGCCCCAGGATGTGAGTTAAAACCACTGAAGGTGGATGAGTAGAAGAAAACCAGGAGTAGAATGAACCTTATGAAGACTGCAAACCAAGCTGAGTCAGCAGAGTCTGAACTAAACTGAGTTGATTCCACTTTCTGCTGTGTGCCAGAAGATAGGTTGACTCCTCTCTGGAAGAAGATAACATTATTTAAAACCTCTACAATTTTTATCACAATGTCTAACATTGAATCAAAATTACCATGCACACCAAGAAATAAGACTAAAAGAAACAATATGCAGTTAAAATAAACCCAAAGGAGACCTAGATATTAATATATACTTCAAAATAACTAATTCATATGTTTCAGGAAATAGAAAATAATATAGAGAACCTCAAAAGAGAGCTTTAATATGTGAGAAAGAATTGAGTAGATGTAAAAGAAATAAAAAATACTAAACAGCAACTAGGAACTCAATACATGGTTGTAAAAGCATATTTATCACAGTTAAAGAGAGGTTTAATGAACTCAAGACACTCAGAAAATACCTAGACTGAAGCAGGGAAACAAAATGTGTGAGAAGTATAGAATTAATTTTGTGAAAATTGCTGTAGTAATAGAACATAACACAACTCGTTCTCACTGTTTGTTACCTGTGATCACTCTCTACCGACCAACTCTTCTGTCTGTTGAGCCAAAGCCAACAAGCGATCATCTAAATCACTTTCCTTATTTGTATCATTATTTAGTCTGTGCTTGTCAGTGACAGTAACTAAACACATCACCAGCACAGAAGAGCAAGACAAAAAGAAATTAAAGAGATTATTGACTAGCCAGAGACAAAATAAAATTGGTTGGTACAGATAAAGACTTAAACTATGGGTTGCTAAGGTTAAATGTTTCCTAAAGCTTTGGTTGCTGCACTGTAAAGTTAATCAGGATCATTTTACACTTAACAATTAATAGTTCTTCCTAGATAGATGGAGTACTAAAAAAAGGAAAAATAAAGGCTCTTAAATATGTCCCGGTGAAATAAAAGAAGCTTTAAAATACTGAGAGGAATATTTTCTACTAAAGTGGGATATCATCACATTATAAAAGGCTTTTGCTTCTCACCTGACATTCTACTTGTTGATACTTAAAATAAGTATTAAATAAAATTTTTCAAGTGAGCAGAGAAAATTTCTTCCTCAGACTTCTTTTTCTATGCTATTTCCCTTCACATCAGATAACTAGAGCCTTCTTTCCTCTTGTCTATCTCCATGCTCTTTTGAAATGATTCAAAATTAGACATTTATACTTTAGAAAGAAGATGTTTATGATACTGAAGTCAGGGGCCTTGTAATATGTCTTTTTTTCCCCTCACTGAAAATAACTGTTAGTGGCTTTTTAAAAAAAATGTACGTTTATTGACTTCAGAGAGAGGAAAAGAGAGGGAGAGAGAGAGATAGAAACATCAATGATGAGAGAGTCATTGATCGCGCCCTCAACCCAGGCATGTGCCCTGACTGGGAATCGAACCCCGATCGCCTGGATCCTAGGTCAACGCTCAACTGCTGAGCCATGCCCAGCCCGGCTGTTAGTGGCTTTTTTGTAGACAGAAATAAAAGGTCACCTTGGAGTATATCATAAGAAGTACCATTTGATAAGGGGGGTGTACACATAACAGGCCCTGGCCTGGGAAAGAACAGCATTAGTTCGGATTAACAAAAAAAAGTATTCATTGTGGAGTGAAGTCCTCTGGGGAAGTGAAGACAAATTTTATCAAAGGAAGTCAGACTGTTTCCAGGAGAGAAGAGAGCATGTGCAACAAATCTCTTCTCTCTCTAAGATTTAGAGTTAAGGAGATAGGCGGGGACTGCCACAGCTCAGCAAATACCCAGTGCAAAGAAATAAACTTCCAAATAGAGCCACTATGCAAACTATGGGTTTGGAGAAACACGGTACAGTGTCTTATATCTAGTCACTGCTGCCACCAGAACATTCCACATCTGCAAGAAGCTTCTCATGGCAGTACTGGAAAAGATGTGTCAAGTTAGACATGGGATACAGACACAGTGTACAGTCAGGGGCCAACTCCGCCACGGGGGGAGTGCCGACTCCCCAGGCCTCTGCGTCACCATCCAGAAAGTGCTGCTGCGGAGCTTCACTGCCTGCAGTCACCCTGCCACCTGCTCCACCTGCTGGAGACAACGCAGGCTTCCCTAGGTGCTTTTCCCAAGGCAGGAACATGCCCAGTGGATTGCCGAGCATCAAGGAGGCCAAGTAGTGAGGAGGGACAATAAGAGATGACAAAATAAGAGAGAAGAACAAATACGAGTCAGATCATATACAGCCTTATAATTACTGTACGAATTTTAGTTTTTATTTTGAGTAAGATTGAAAGCCACTAGCTGTTTTGTACATAGAAATAAAATCATCTGACTCATATTTTAACAGAATTGTTCTAGAAGCCATGCTGAGAATAAATAAAAAGGAAAAACAGAAACACCAGTTTAGGAGGTAATGCACTAAAAGATAAAAACATGATGATAACTTTGAATAAGGTACTAGCAGTGAAGATGCCAAACCCAATACTCATATTGTTTAATGACTATAGCTTTTAAAAAAATATATTATGATATCTGTTCTGTATTAGTATTCTCAATAATTTCTAGACTTCCTCTGATGCATTTTTCTGCCAGATGAACTTAGGAGTCAGTCAGGCAACTTCAAACACAGAAAATCATATCTGATCTTTAATTAGTATTGCCTTGAATTTGATTAATTTTTGAAGAACATATATTTTTACATTGGTAAAGCATCTTACTTAAAAATGTGATATTAATTTGTGTCCATTTAATTTTATAATTTAAAACAAGTTTTATGCATTTTGAGTGTATTTATACATGCAATAACTCACTAAATTTTTAAACTGGTTTTAATAGTTTTAGGATTCATTCTCTCAGCAAATATAGGTTATCTAAAAATGACACTTTCAACTGCTTTTTATAGAGATGATCTCCAATTGAACAAAGAATTTAAAGAAGTTATGATAAATATGCTTAAGAACTTAAAAATATTCTCAATGAGTGAACTGATGAAGACTATCAGCAGGAAGTTAGAACCTGTTAAAAAGAGCCAAGTGAAATATAGAACTAAAAAGTGTACTAAAATGAAAAACTTGATGTATGAGCATAGAACATTAGAAATAACAGAAAATGGGTCAGTGAACTTAAAGATAGAAAAATAAAAATTATCCAATCTGAAGAAAAGGGAAAACATAATTAAATAAAATGAACAACTTACTCTTCTGCTGTGCCTATTCTGCTACTGAATGCATCGGTTAGGTTTTTGTTTATATCCATGATAATGTTGTTTAGATTTTAATTGCTCCTTTTTCATACAAGAGCCATTCTCTTCTACAAAAAGAAATATTTTTTCTTCTTCATCTGAGTACATTGGTTCTATTTCTGTTATGTTTCCTATACTACCTTCATTGTCTCGGTCGTTGATATTTCTATTGAGTTTGGTGCTTCTATAAAATGATGTTCATTTGCCTTAAATATTAGTAATGTGTGTGTGTCTTTGCTCCTCCTGAGCCTCTTATTCCACGTTCACCTGTTGGTAGGGCGCTCTGTGTATTAGTGTATTTAATGCGCTCTCTAGCCAGGGTTAAAGAAGTGGTTTATTAAGACAGTCACACCTGTTTGGCTTCTTTGTTCAATTTTTCTTTAAATTACCTAATGCACAAATGGCACCTCCTTGATTTCAATAGTTACTTATTGTATTTATGGGATCTCTCTCACAATGCCTGGAGTTTTTTTGGTAATGCGTCTGCAGATTTGCATACCTGGTCTTCCAGTTTGATTCTTGCCTTATATATAATGTTGTAACAATCCATTAATTCCAGTATGCACGATTTGTATTTGTTAAGCATCTGTAATACATAAGAAGTTTTTTGTTAGTTGCTGGGGGAAAGAGTTGGTTCTATAAACAGATTCTGAAGTTCAACAAGGAGATCTCGGTAGGATACAAATCTTGCTTTATTAATGTGCTATAAATCAGTGATTCTCAAGTGTTTTAAATGTGAGCAGAATAATCAGATCGACTTCTTGAAAAGGCAGATTCCAAGGCTCCTTCTTTGGAAACCTGAGACTATCAGACTCAGGCAGAAACATAGGAATCTGCCTTTTTTAAAAAAGCCTGGATGATTTTGCTGGAGCCAGTCCTCTGAACACGCTTTAGGAAAAACCACTTTAACACATCGAATTAACAGCCCAGACTAAAAGGACTCTCTCCTACATGACACCAACAATGTAATAAAGCTGGTCGACTCCATGAAAAATCATCAATTGAATTTTGCTCTCTCAAATTGTTACAAGTCAATTAACTGTCCCTCCCCCATTGTTTTCCGCTAGCATTTATAGCTTATTTTGCTCATAAGCTATATAAACTATATATTTTGCTTATATAGCTTATTCAGAAATAAGCAACAATAAATAAGCATATCTCATAGTAGCTTTTTAGAAGAAGAGAATCAGCAAAAAAAAAAGTTACATTATTTATATTATTCACAAACTAATTTTTTGCACACTTTAAACAAGGTCAAAGTGCACACTACTGAGAGCCCAGGAACCTAGTACAGTTGCCTTACTTTTGTACAGACAGAAAAGAGCTGAGCTTACAAGAATATATTGGGAAGAGTAAAGGAAGTATTTTGGGGGACTGTGGGGAGGACGTGAGAATTTTAGGGATGATGACTTGACAGGATGTGCAGGATGGGAAGTGAGAATGCCAGTATTTTAACTTTTTTATGTGACACTATAAATTCTTCACAGGAAGAATTTGAATTGCTTAGAAATAAAATACCTTACGCCCTCTCATTTCCCTTTGCAAATATCTGTAATGTCTCTATGATGAGAGATCCCCAAGAGTTGCTGCTACACAGAGGAGATGAATATTGCCGGTGACAGGAATTTGATGCACTGTTTTTATTTTCTCAGACACCTATTAAAATTATCAATAGATCAATTTCTTGACTGTAGATTCAAAAAAATAATAAGTAGCAGGCTTTGTAAGCTGTGGGAAGCTTCTCCATTTGTTATTTCTGTGCTACCTGGGAAATGTGTTTCTTTGTCCCAAGAAATTGTGGTGCTGGAGTCCGTCTTTAAATAGGAGAGAAAACAACAGTGCTGGGGAGGAGCTTGAAAATGTATTTCAGAAAGTTATTTACATATTCTCCAAAGCAATTGCCTGTGTCTGGCAAAGGAAAGGAGATGCATTTGTATTTATTCTGGGAGGATTAATGGGAGGCTTTATATGTTGAATATCAAACTGACCTAAAATAAATGTATAATACTTTTCAGAAGTTCAAAGGAGTTTTTCCTGGCTACATAAATAAGGCCAGAACTTGTAAGAAATACAAAACACCCATTCATTATTTGAATAGTTTCTTTTCTTTTAAACAAGAAAACTATATCTGGTTATTGCCTTTTCAATTAAAATAAGCTGGAGAGAAATTGAAGCTGGACCAGTAAATTAATACCACTGAAGTTGGTATATAATATCCATGAGGAAAACTTTACAGAACTGTAAAATTTAGATTTGAAAAATAAAAAGCTAAGAAGGGGTTCTCACCCAATTGCCCTTAGGGAGAGAAATGGGGTTTAATGGTGATCTATTTCCAATGTATATTAATGGATATGGAACAAATAGAAAAGAGCAGCCAGAGTTTCACAGGACGAATAATTTACTAGCAAAATGAACATTAGAGATTCAAATGTTTTATCAAGGGGATTTATTAAAAACATGATAAAACCAAAAATTCTGTATTACCCATTGATAAAACCTCAGGGGAATTTTTTAGAGGCAGAAAAAAACTTGATCATCTCCTCATATTCATTCCTTCAAGACTTGAACTTGTACGATTAGTCAGAGCAGCTTGTTTATATAACGAAGTTTAAGGTTTGCTCCGAAGGCCTCCCCTGACCTCCATCCCAGCGACAAGCCAGACGCCCCTCCCTCATGCCCTCCATAATCCTTCAGCTCACTTTGCCTCCTTCATTCATCACACGGACTACAGTCAGGTGCCTCTATTCTCTCTTCAGGGAATCCCTCTGGACCATTCCTCCTTCTCTGCAGACACAGCCCAGCCCTCGAAGACATAAGCATTGCTTCCCCACCCCCACAGGCCACCTGCATCTGACAATGACATCAACATTCTTTCAGTCACTTGAAAATGAAATACTGAATTGGTTTTGATGTCTTTCTTCCTTTCTACCCACCACCGCCATATATCATTTGAGGCCAAGTTAATTTTTCCTTCCTCATGTGCCTTGAATTACTTGTCACTTTCTCTGAATCCAAGTCAAACTCCTGTTCCTCTAATAGTAAAAAAAAAAGGAAGGAAAGAAGGGAATGAAAAAAAAGAAAAATATCATGGAATCCTCAAACAATTTCTCAATGGAAAAAGATTTGCTCAAAGTCAGAAGTCCTAGATTCTGCTCTTGTTTCTGCCACAAATCAACTTTGTGACCGTGGACCTTAGTGTAATTATCTGTACAATGACTGGTTAATAAGCCTCAAGGACCCCTTATCTCTTAACATCTGATATCCTCTGATGCAGGTGTTTGAAACTGGATCTATTTACTACTGAGATTTATTTTTCTGGTTCTTTTTTTCTATAGCAACCATGTTCCATATCTTCCAGGCCCATCGCCTTCCAGTGTCAACATGTTTTCTGTTTTCACTTCAGGGTTTTTCTTTAGTTTACTTTGGTTTTCTTCTTGGATTATATTTCTCTTCTATTTTCTCTTCTCAGCCTGTGTATGTGCATACTGAGTTTGGGACTGTTATAACATCCTACACATTTATCTATTGTAATATTTATCATTGGGTACAGGGACCTTGTCTACTCACTCTCAGGTTTCTAGTGCCTGGCCTAGCACTGGAAGCACAGAGATGGCTCACTAATTTCTTATTGAAGGAAATTAATCCAAGGAGGTAAACACTATGGCATCTCAGGTGATTGAGTCTATTAGGCATTTTCCACTGAAATGGATCCATGAAAATTCTACTATAAGAACACAAATCACACTGCAAGGCCCTGTTCTCTCAAACTTTCTCTGACATTTTCTGTTAGGTGACCATTTTTCTCTTCTTTCCAAAGCAGCATCATAACAGATGCATTGTTTGGGTACCAAAGGAAAAAAATCACACCTGACCAGCAGAAAAAAAGTTGCATATTCTCAGACTAGTCATTTACTCTTATATGCCAGCATGTTTATATAATCAGAAATTTTAAAATAAACCTCAAACATGACATTTTGGTCTTTAGATTTTTTGTTTATATGGATTATAAGAGAAAGTTCTACATTTTATTGGCTGGTTACATTATATTATGAGAATAAATTTAGGGTAATCTTGAAAGTTCAGTCTCTTGTTTTATTCAGAGCCATTATTTTATAATTTTGATATAAAGAATCATGGACTTTTAGGATTTAAATGAACGCTTAGGAGTCCTGAGTATGACATTACTTAAGCTTTATTTAATTTTAAATTATTTGGGGGGAAAAAAGAAATTAATGTTTTGTGAGCAAACCTTCTTGGGAAAAACTGAATTTCTAAAAAATCAGTATTGTGTTTCTTAGGATACTTCTCAGAGCTTTTAATATGATAAAATTTCTACAGTGAGGTGCCTAATTTCTGTCTTTTGATTTTCAATACACACATCTGCTACTTCTCTATCTTATAGGATTTCGTGCAGTCAGTTCAACTAAGATGTGATTTAAATAACAAGCACCCAAGCAAGAAGGTATGGTTTTTCCTGTTCTCAGCTATGACGTTTGAGGAAGATTTCTGTGATTAGAATGTTATGATCATAATAATGTCAGATTAATTCTCTACAACGGTTTATTGAGGTAAATGTTTATGAAAATAATCCATTAGCTTTGACTACCTCCCTTTTCTTTAAGCTTCTTCTGAGGGCTGTCATAAATATTAATGCTTGTTGTACCACTTAATTCTCTGTCCTATATCATTTCTTTCTCTGCAGCATCATTTTTTTTTCTTTTTTTTTGAGAGAGAGAGAAACACTGATTTGTTGTCCCACTTATTTATGCATTCATTGGTTGATTCTTGTATGTGCCCTGACCGGGATCGAACCTGCAGCGACCTTAGCATATCAGAACCGCGCTCTAACCCAATGAGCTATTCAGCCAGGGCCTGCAGCATCTTTTTTGAAATGCACAGCGCCCTCCCTCATTACCAAGTTTACCTAGAAGAATTGTGATTCTCAGGGCAACAGAGATGTCCTATTTAATTGCATTTTCTTATTAACAAAGAGTTAACCCAAAATAAAGCAAAGAATATGGTAAAATGCCCCCTCACTTAATCCAGGCAGTGATATTCCTGGCTGCCTCAGGAAAGCTTTTGTGTTAGAGACTAACAACAAAGAGGTCAGAGAGAGAAAGGCTCAATCCCCAGATAAGCCAGCCTTTATGCTGTAGCCGAAAGGAATTACTCAGCCACAGTACAGAATGCCCCACCAGAGTAGTTCAAACATTTAGGAGTTTATTTTTCTCACATAACAAGAAGCCAGGAGGTTGGTAATTGCTGCTGGTGATCCTGGGCCCAGGCCTTAAGAGATCTTGAGACTTCCGTTTTGCCCTCTTAGAAGCTTGTCATGTAAAGAAGCCCTGTCTCCGGCAGGAGAAGAGGCCACATGCAGAGGGAGTCCCCTGGAGGAAGAAAAACTATGTAGAGGGAAAGGCCGTGGAGAGGAGACTGAAGAGCCCCCGCCAACAGCCCGCACCAGACCCCGGACCCGTCGTGGGTACTCAAGCTCAGCTGAGCTGCCCCAGCTGACACCCGGGGAAGCAGAAATGACACCCTGAACCCTGCTATAGTTCCTCCCTCACAGAAACATAAGCAATAAAATGGTTATTGTTTTAGGCTATTCAATGTTGGGGTGGTTCATTATGCAGTAATAGAAAACAGAAACAAAACGTTTGCGTAAGTTCTCATAGTGATACAATTCCCCTGGTAAGGCTCCGTCTTTTATGGAACTTTCTCCGTTTCTGTTTACAGCAGCGATGCCCATTTAAATTGTGTTTGGTGTTATTAGACTCTACCAGTTGCTAGAAATCCAGTGTGTGTGTGTGTGTGTGTGTGTGTGTGTAGGCTTGTGCATGAGGCATATATATGCTTTAAATAAAAATCAAATACTTGTTGATCTACCAATGAATGCCAATGGTAAGGAAAAAATGATGATAAAATGTGTTTATTTTACTTTTGTCTAACTTCCTCGGCTCAGGAACAAATGATTTACTTAAGGATTACAATCTTGTTTATATTAGTAGTGATATCTGGCATGTCTCTTTGAAACCCCTCTCCTGAAGGCTCTGCTCTGCATGAAGTAGGCACTCTATAAATAACACTTAATGTCGACAATCAGGCCTTCATACTCTACTTGAACTTTTTCAGCATGTTTTCAATCCATTAGCTAATGTCATTTAATTTTTTAAACAATCTTATCAGGCAGAAAGTAGAGATTTTACTATCCCCACTTCACATATAAAGCAAGTAAGACATTGGGCGTTGTCTGGTGAATCTAAGGATATTTAGCTACTTAACAGGCTTTGCTAGAGTAATGTTTAGTAAAACTTTAATCCAGATCTCCCCTTTTTTTAGTCTGGTGCCCTCTCCACCATGGTTAGGAAACTAGGGCATCTAAGTACACTGATATCTCATGGCCCTCTTTGTGTTTCCAAGAGAATCAAATGCTTTAAAGACCAACATTTGAAAATATATGATAACTATAACCCTTTTTCCTCAATGGGAAATACCCATAAAATAGTTACGACCTATGTCTCGACATTCAGGATCTTAAACACGGTTTTAGTAGCAAACAAAATAAGCTCAGCCTTACAAAAGCTTTCAAAACTATTAAGCCTGCCAAAAATGCTGACCAGCCCTCTATCAGCAAATTCCTATTTTACCTACTTCTATTCACCCAATTTTCTGCTCTTTCATTCCGTCCCACTACATATCCATAAACCGACAGAGAAAACTCTGACCCCAGGACAAATACAGCTCTGACACAGATTCCCAAAAAGGAAAGAAAGGGAAAGCGGGTCTCTAGTAAAGTTCCTTTTGGCCCCCTGCCTAATTCTCATTAAGCCCCGCCGTGGTCACATGATACAGAGTGAGGAATATATAAAGTTCGCTTTTTATTTTCCAACTATGGAGAAGAAACATAGCATTACATGTTGTAACCCAGATGTAATTACGAAGATTACCACTTAAATGTAAAACCGAAGCTCGGTTTTTCACTTCTTCGCTAGTCATATGAAGAAAAATGATGAAGCCTGCCTTCCATTAGGTCTGCTTTGATTTCTTCTAGGCCCTGGGAACGCGAACCAGTGTTTGTTTTCATGGCTGCCAACATTTAAACCTTCCAAGCAATTTTGGATTCAACAACTGAACACATTAAACAGCTAATGTATAACACACACTATGTTCTCAATCAAAGACCCACAGCAACTCCTAAAACATTTTAAGCCATAGCTTTTGTCATGAAACTATTGTAAATCTATGTTTGAAGTCTTGTTTAAATTTTGTTTAAACCTTTCTGCAGGATGCTCTTTCAGAAATGGTTTCTGGAAGTGTTTACACCAGAGGCACTTATTAAAGCCTGAACCGCAGCCATGGCTGGAAATTTAGGAAGGCTAATCACTTTATTTCAACGTTGGAGTCAATATTCCTCTACGGACTAACTGGAGTGCTAAGTGGAAAATACGTCTTCTGATTAAAGAGAATGGAAATGGGATGCGAGTAGGAGGATTGCCTAGTTTTCAACAGTATACTTTTTCCTATTTTTCCCTCTGCTTCCCTTTTTCATTCTCTTCCAGTTTTTACCACGAGGCTCAGATAAAAGTGCCCAGAAGGAAATCTGCTTGTGAGAATGAATGGTCATAAGATTAACGCTTCAGAAGAAAACGGCGATAATTGTTGAAATTGACTGAGCCGCAAGAGCTGCGTTATCTTAGTTTCCTACTTTTGTATGTTTTTGAGAACTTCTATAATAAAAAGTAAGAAAAGTTTCCTTAGACAAAAAGCTGTAACCAATTTACCAAAGCAGTTAATACTGGTAATGAGAGCTGAACGGGATTAATGCTATAAACATAGTTTTCTGTTTCCTACTTGCAAAAACAGACAGTAAATTTTGATGTCCCTTGGCCTGTACTGTCAAAAGCCACAAGAGGTTTTAAGGTCAAAATGACTGCAAGATCTGGTAATCGTAAGCTGTTTGGAGGATAATTTGACTCCGAGAGTCTGAGTTAAAACTATTTCACGAGGGTAGCAAAGAATATTTGTGTTTACTATTTTTTGATGACCACGTTTTTAGTTTTATCAGTAAATAAAATGCTCTTATTATGTGTTCCAGTTATCCCTGCACAGCAAACTGGCCCAAAATTTAGTGACTAAAAAAGTAACAACCCTTTTATTTGCTCTAGAATCTGTAGATCAGGAATTTAGATAGCAAGCGTGTCTCTGCATCATGATATCTGGGGTCTTGGCTAGGATGACATAAATGGCTGGGAATGAGTAGGACGGCTCCACTGGGGTGATAAGTCTGGGGGCTCTTTTCTTGCTGTTGGTTGGGCTTCTCAGTGCTCCTCCCTGAGGCCTCACCACATACCTAAATGGACATTCCCAGCATAGAAGCCTGGGGGTAGCTGCATTTCTTACAGGGTAGCAAGCTTCTCTAGAGAAAAAGAGAAAGGCGTCAGGCTTCGTAAAGGCTAGGCCCAGAACTGGTGTAGTGTGATTTTTGGCTATGATCTATTGATCAAGTCAAATCAGAGGGGCCAGCTCAGATTTGAGGAGAGGGGTGTCTCCTGTTAACGTATATATCAGCTGGCCCACATAGGAGCCATTCTTTGAAGACTATCTATCACATATTGTTTACTTTAGCCGGCCTGGAAAGAGCTTTATATTTCAGATACTTCTTGGATTTTAAGTCTTGAGTACATTGGAAAACACTATCATCTAGTGGCAACATATTCTCATTTTTAGAAGATAACTAAAAGGGGAAAAAAGCTTTTGGGTAGTGAAATGGTAAACATTTTTAGAATATAAAATAATACTCGTCATAAATTAAATAAAATTTACAACCGTAGTAAAAACAGAGTTTAACTCGTACTACAATGAAGATATAAGGGAAAATTAATTTTATTATTTAGCCTCAGCTTGCTCCCAAATGCGTACCCACTGCTGAGCAGAGAAAAAAATGTATTCAATATGCCATCTGGCTTAAAGCAGTGGTCGGTGACCTAAACAGCCCACGAGGCAATGTGCTGTCTTCCGCCCCCCTCTGTTTATCTCCCGAAGGGCATCTGAGTGCATGGGGGAGAGGGTGCCTGGCCTGGAGGGCGAGGGGCCTCTGGGCTTGTGCTGGTCCTTGGATATGTGCCTGCTGGAAGGGTTTCCCTCCTCCTTCTGGTTGTCACGGCTCCTATTGACTTCTGCTGTTGTCTGTGGCTGTCGAACTTGTGGTCGATTCTTTTGCCTTGAAAAATGCTGTGGATGGGATTCCCTGGCCGACTTGGCCTCCCCTCACTCCCGCTTACTGCCGACCGACCGTGGTTCTGCTGAGTAGTCCGTCTGGACCCGTGAACCCCAGGCTCTCCTGCAGGACAGTTTCCCTGCATCGCAGAGCCCGTGGCAGTGAAGGCTGCCAGAAAGTTCCTCTTCAGAGCCCCTCTGCCTGCGCGCCCTCCGCAGCAGGCCAGAGGCTTTATCCTAGAGCCTGCTTGGGAGCCTGGGCCCTGTCTGGAGCCTAGGAGCTTCGGTTTGGGAAGGATTCCTACCGCACCAACCGGTAAGAGTGAATGCGTGTCTCTAAACGGTTTGTACAGACAGCGTGGTTTGTGCTGAAGCCCCGCTTCCCTTCTGGAGGCTGGAATTTCGGGCGCGCCTGGAAGGGGCTGCCTTCGTGCCCGGCTCCCAGTGAACACCCGGGGCACGGGGTCTCTAAGGAGCTTCCTGGGAGACAGCGTTTTACGTGCTCTGTCACAGTCTTCGCTGAGAAATCAAGTGCCTCCCGTGTCATCTGCTGGGAGAGGACTTTTGGAAACGTGCATCTAGTTTCCTCCGGAGTTTTCCCCAGACGCTTTTTCTCTTTGCTGGTATTTTATGTATCCTTTCCCTGTAATAAATCTCACCCGTGAGCGCGACTCTAGGCAAATCATCCAAGCTTGCTTTGCCACGGTGGCGCCTCAGAATGCAGGGGCAGACCCCCGGTGACTTGGAAGGCTGGAAAAGGTGGAAGTCAGGATCCGCTTACCTTTACTTCTCTCTCTCTCTTCTACTCCTACCATTCCGAGTCTGGACAGGGGACACATTACTGATACAACCACCAGATCCAAAGCTTTCTACATTACGCAGGTCAGGCTGGCATGAACTAAAGTCGCATCTTCTCTACTCTGGATTGGAAAAGCCTCTTCAGGTCAATAGCCTGGCTTGTAAGTTTTTGTCTCACCGCATAGGCCCAGTTTGCATGTTGAATACCATCCGTCTCCTTTCCTCTGTAGCCTCTGTGCAGACAGAGGCCTTGGGTGGAAGAAAATGAAGAGCTGTACTTGCAAAGGTAAAAGACGAAGGCACAAATGTAAATTTTAAAAATGCTATACACATTATATTAGCTTAAACTCTGTTGCACCGAGTAAAGTTTAATATAAATGAAAAAATGAAAAGTCTGTTCTTATATGCGTATATATACATATATGTACACATACACATGCATACACACACATGTCCCCTCAAGCCAATAAGATCAAATGAATTTCTCTATATTTTATGCATTAGTAATTTTACTTCACAATTTTCATCTTTTGTTTCTCCATTTGGAAAAACAGACAAATCCACCTATTTAGAAGCAAAGCCACTGGCAAATTTTCCTTTGTAAAGCAGTTTTAAGTATAATACTGGAAAACATCAGTAAAAAGGAATGTTTAATGGTGTATATGATTCAATAAAAATATTTTTAATATATTGTCCCAAAAGTAAATCTTCTAGATGATGCTAGCAATACCAGCCAGGCTGAGTCATCAGTGTCGCCTGGTCCGGTCCTTGAATGCTGTGGGTGGCATCAACTCTAGCAAAAGGGCACAAAAGTAAATCTACTCATGACGGGCACATTCCCAGGGCAACTAGTGGCCTCATCCCCAGGAGAGCACGGAGCCTTCGTAATCATCCCGTCTTTTTAAACCAGCTTTACTGATACATAAGGAACACATAACACTGTGTAAGTTTAAGTGTACGACGTGTTGGTTTGATGCACTTATGAACCGCAAAACCATCACCATAGCATTAGTTAACACCTGCACCACATCACATAATTTTTTTATTTTTTTTTTGCGGTGAGACATTTGAGAGCTACTCTCGTAGCAAACCCTCCTTCTAACTCACTCTCTCTTCACCTTCTTCCTTTCCAAAACAGCTGTCTCTCCTTCTTACTTACCAAAATAAATAGGCAAATAAATAGCACTCAGGCAAGCAGGCATCACTTGATTTCCCACTAGGATTATTCACTTCTAAATTTCATTAACACATGAGGTTTAAAAAAAATAATAACTGGGTGAGGGTCTTTCAGAGGACGGTAGTTGTTTCCATGTGGCACAGTCTGGTTTTATTACCACACTGCTTTTGTTTGGAAGTAAGGGGAAAGCAAAACTAAATTAACTGACTCAAAAAAAACAACAACACTCGATGACAATGACATTGAAAGGCCTTGTCTACCGCTGACCATCGGGCTGCAGAGCTCAGCCTGGCGTCGCCCCCTGCCTCCTGGATGTTCCCTCTTACGTGAGAGCAGCTCACATCTGCTGTCGGTGCATGTTGCACATGGGATTCTTCAAATACTGTTGCAAAGCATCCAGAAAACACCAAATCTAAACTTAGTCTTACATATGTAGCCAGAGACACGGATAAATATAGAGACCTAGAAATACATACAGAACTCTGGGGGGGGGGGGGGGAGAACAAGCTCTAGGCCAGAAGCATATTGTGAATATGCAAATATCGAGGTGTCTGGTACCCCAGCTTCACCCTTTAGCACTTGCCGAACTCCATCTTTCTCTCGTTTTCTCTTTCCAGCATGCCCCCGTACGACCAGTATCTTCCCATCTGCTTATTTTCCCCCCAAAATTTCCATTTTTAAAAATATGGTATCACCTCTTAAAACTAAGAAAAATATGGTGCCACAAATACCACTGCCAGGTGTAACAGACGACGCTGCTTCTGAGAGTTGGGGAACAAAATGTATGAAAGAGGCTGCGTTCAAGTTTCCTTACAAAGGTTATCGGAAATGGATTGTATCCATTTTGTCTTGAACTCTGTTCATTCCTGGTTAGGTTTCAGGTCTGCTTTGCACTTTAAAGAAATTGTATAATCCAAGCCTTGTCATCAGCTTTCTTAATTTATTTCCCTGAAATGACAGGCCTGGCAGAGGCAGGCCTGCCTCTCAAATGTCTGGATTACAGTGTAGCTATGGAAACAGGTGTTAAAGTGCCTTGAATGTCAAGTTAAACTGGTGCTTTGCACATCGCGTTCTATAAGGACAGCATGTTATTTTACACGCTGACCAACACAACTGCATCTTTCCCCCCAATTTACAGATCGTCATAGGTCTTCTCCAGGCTGGAAAACGAAGATGGCAAATTCGTTGAGTTCTCGGAAGCTCTGATTCAAGTTCTCCATTCTACAAAAAAAAAAATTTTTTTAAATAAAATGAAATAAAGTAAAATGAAATAAGAGAGGGGGAGAATCAGAACAAATTTCTTTTCCATGGGCTACTGTTTCCTTTTTTTCTCTAAAATGAGAGAGAAAAAAAGAATGCTATAGAGAAGGACTCTGCTCTAATTCGTACACTCTGTGACTTTCATGAGCGTTTCTATTTCCAGCATTAAAGATCTAGCAAATTTCAGCATCAAGAAGTAGCTATTTTCAATAACTTGCTAAAAACATTGCCATTAATTTGACTTACTCAGAAAGAAAAGGGAGCAAAAAAGTGATGAGTTTGGAATAGCCGCCCTGTGATGGCCCAGTGATCAGACATGAGTTACTGTATTTCATTTTATCGTTACAAACAGCGCTGCAGGGGAGATACAATCCTTGTTTTATGGGAAAGGAAACTGAGACTCAGAGAGGTTAAGTAATATGCTCAAGGCGTCAAGGTTATAAGTGCAACAGCCAGAATTCAATCTGAGGTTTGTCTGCAAAACCCGTGTTCTTTCCACTGAATCAACCTAGACAGCAAGTTTAGGGCATGTAAGGCCAAACTGGCATACCCTCTCCTTGGCACGCTTCCCCGTCAGTTCAAGTGGCTTAAAAAGACAAGGCATCGCATCTCTGGTAGGGTCACAATAATTAGGGATGGTCCCCTGACACTCAAATCATGTTGGCTGAGCTCCAACTTCTATATTAGCATTACTCAATTGAAACTTTATCCAACCCTTGATGAGTTATTAAATCAAAGTATAATTTAAATGGCTGTTGAGAAACTCTACACTTTTCAAAGACAGTGGCATAAAAGTCTAATGGATCCTATTAGCTTCCTTTACAAATACTGACATGTTGTGATTTTTGAGGCATCGCCGGCCTTATGAGAGGCAAAAACAGGGATATTCCTAAATTTTTCTTATTTTACAATAAGAAAAAAAATGTTTTAAGTTTATGCTTCTGAAGGTGAGATACATCTGTATTTGATATCCTGTGATTACCTACATGTAGATGTAGACAAGGCTGAATGATTACAGGTCAGTGTTTGTCCATCCTTGGGACATCACGAGCAGGTGACTAAAGAGTCCCAAAATAACAGAACCAGAAAGAACAGGAAAGGATGTCCTGAATCAGCTCCCGGAACCTGCAGCACTTGGAGAAGTTACAGCGAATTCTGCTTTACTACTATGGGCATTATTATAATCCCTTTTCAAAATCTGTACTAATTTGTAGGAAAGATGTACAGCAGCATTACCATTAGTGCATTTTGGCTTCAAGTTACAATATTCAAACTGTGCATCTTTCAATCCAGAGGAATGGTTGCCATAACCCAGACAGTGTGAACGCAGTTCAAAGATGCAACGGCACCTCTCCAGGAAGACCCCTCCTCCCCTTGCCCGGAGTAGGGGTGGCTCTGGAGAGGCCCACCAGCAAGGCTGAAGGAGCGGGGCTGATCAAAGGAGGAGAACCTGCATCTCATTTCTCGAAACAGGGAGCTTCCTGCAGTGTATTATTTTGGAGTCAATTTATATTGATTGAGAGGTGGGAGGCATTGAAGAAGCACGTGTTGTGTGTTAAAGGAGAGACGGAAATTCGTTAATTATAATGACATGGTTGGTGCCGAAGGACTGCTGATTCTCTCTGCAAAATCCATGCAAAGTCTGCTTTGTGGAGCAGGATCTTGGTGGAACAGAAAGGAGAATATTTGCTACAATCAAAGCACCTGACACAATCCGAACCATTTTCTAATACACAGAACTCAGACGTAGAATATTCCAACAGGCATTATTCTTTTGAACATTTATATTGCCATGGAGGATTAGACTTAATACGACCATTATCCAAGGTCACAGTTAGTAAGTGGTGATGTCGGAATTTGAACTCAAGGATACCTGCTGCCTCCATGACTCCTGCTTTGCTATAAGACCATGGAGGTTGTCTGTTCTGCCTTTTTTGAACTGTGTCATTTTGAGAACTTCTTTGAGAGTTAGATTGGTCAAATGCATGAATGAGCCCAGACTCTATATCCATAGCATTCAGAATTAGTGGAATTCTATAGTCAGTGAGCCCTCGCCCCACTATTTTCTGTCACCCACCCACTAGAACTATCTATCATTGTGATAAACATGATTTCCTTTTCCATTCGATTTTGGAATAACCCTTTTATACTTATTTAGAAACAGTAATCTTGGGGAGGGGGCAGGAAACAACAAACTTCTTATTTTAAGCTTCAGAAGGATTTCTTTACAGACATCCATTCATTCACAATTAATTAAGCACCTACTGTGTGCTGTAGAATGCAAATGTTTACTAGTAGTCCACAGTCCAGTTGGAAAGACAGTAATTATGTGGATAGTACAATGACAGAGATATGCACAGAAAATTTTGAGAACAGGAAAAAGGAGCAGATAAGTCAACACGCAAAGTGGTGAAAGGTGGTTGAAGGTATCAGAGCAGGTTTCTTATGAAAGGTTACAGGTGATTCACAATTAGGCATTCTCTCTTTAGGGAGAATGCTTAATTATCACATGGAATGTATTCAGCATTTTTTGTGTGTATGTTTTTAAAATTTGCACCAGGTTATACTGTACCATCATCTTGGGGGGATGGGGAGTATTGTGAGGTCATATTATTTTCACCAGTCTCAAATTTATGGGAAATAATCAGATTTATATGGAACTTCCCACATGTGCATGAGTCTGCCTGAACATCTCTGCCCCCCCCCCCCATGGCCCACCTCCTCCTGGGTGGATCAGGAAGATGCTTCCTTTACTCCATCCTCACACCAAATCATATAGGACACTAAGAAAACGAGCTCCCGTTTCCTGCCAGTGTCCTCCTAGTCGCCGTCAAGTATGCTTTCATCAGGCAAGGCCGCAGGAATCTACAGCTGACACTAGTCAGACAGAAAGAGCAGGAGAACGTCATCCCTGGGAGGTTTCTTGAACGCAAGGGCTGAACTTTTTCATATGTAACGCCAGCTCTTTTCCTCAAGGCCTGACCCTGTGTCACACACGTTCCAAAAACCCTCCCGGACCACCGACAAAGTGGAGCTAGGTGGACCCGTTTAGGGCCCACCCGCAATTAGCGTTTACTCAGATGGCATCGTTTTGTGTCAGCATCAAGCTTTTTCACAGCAGAAAGATACAGTTTGGCACACATGGACCCTCTGCTCAATTTTATATCCCAAGTGAGTTCTTGGCTCACTTCATTCCTGTGCTACCAAGAAGGCAAAGGGACTCCCCTCCTTATTTCGTCTGTTTCCCCAAAAGTCTTGGTGAGCACATGCTCCCCAGCAAGGTACTGAGCGCACACATGCCATTACCCTGAAAATCCCACCTCTTTCCATCAACAGGTACTCCACCCCATCCGTACAAGCCTTTTCACATAGGAGGTGTCCTTATACCAGTAAGTGATGAACAGAGGCTATTTATATGCCTCTGTATAATACTAGATTATGACAAAGCTATTTGAAATTAAATCCCCTTGCCATTTGGTATCTGAAAATCTGTTGGTATCTAGAATAAATTTTCATTCAATCCACTGATACATATAATTTCCAAAAAATGTATCCTTTTTCAAATTCTTTATAAAAAGAAATGTCTTGTGATACTCGATGACATTTAAAAGCATACACCACCCTTTTGTTTATTCTTAAAGATAATGTGCTCTAGAATGGTTAAAATTGACTAAAGATGTGAGTGCTAAGGTAGAGATGATTTTTAAGTCAGCCAGGACATAGACTGTTAGGTTTTGTTCCCTTGATTCTTTTTCATATTTTGAATGGACCACACTTGATTTACTAGCCTGACTTACAGAGTGTTTTCTATTTATCCCCTTACCCTCCAGAACCCCTAAGAGCTACTGTGCAAACCGTGTCCTTTAAACAGAAAAACATTTTGCTGCCCTGGTCAAATGGAAGGCTGCGGCACATACTCCGGATGGCTGAAGTTTTCTCTGAAATGAAATATAGGAGCCATAACTCAGTTTATCTGGCAATGAACCATGGAGGCCATTTATCAGGATGTGGCAGACATTTATCTCCTCAAATACTCCAAGGCAGATGGAAATAGCATCTAGCCTCCTCTCAGAATAAATAACCCAAATATTGCCCCCCACCTATGAAAAGACCCAAACAGATCAGTGGCCATAGATCAGCTAGAGGCAAACAAACCAAGCCAGTCAGCTGTAACCTTCGCTCCCACTGCCTCCTTTCCCAATGGGCCAGCCTTCTAGAGCCAAGGCCTGCTGGCCGCCGGGCTTTGGTTCTGACTGCCTTAGTAAGAAATCCAAAGCTAATGTGTTCTCTTTTTTCTGTAAAATTCTAATCTTGCCTTCCTTTGACTTTATTGGAAAAAAGACTTTTTTTATTTTCCAACCTAAATATCAACATTTAAAAATTACCTCCTTCAATGCAATTTGAGACAAGGTTTTCACCTCATTTAACAGCAAATCAGTCTTATACACTTAAAAATAATTAAGATGGCTATGTGTACTTTACCACATTTTGAAACAATTGTTTAAATTTTTTAAAATCAGTCTTAAAGAAACTCAGGAATAGATAAAATTAACAAAAATGCCAGGTTTTAACATCTTGGCCTTTCTTGATTTTATCATATTTATAATATATCTAAGTCTTCTAGAAGACATAGTGGTAAACTACCTTTGTCCCCCTGTAAGGCTGGCCTTATGTTAATAATTGTTTATTAAACTTCTGAGTCACTCAAAGCTACATAGTGATACTTAATTTATAAAATTAATAACATGGCCAATTCCAGACCTTGAAGAAGCTAACCTAAGCTTAAACAGACTAACCTAAGAATTCTACCCAGTCTTTCCCTACTCCATTCCCAGAGAGGTTCCTGATCACATTTCTAATGCAAATTTTGCATCTTTTTACTGTTTTTTTTAATGAGAAAATATTGTTGGACCTATTGAGTCTTAGCTACAAAAAAATCTTTGATTTTAAAATAGAAAAATGACAAACAACCATGCATTTTCCTTTGTTTTATATAAAAAATATGGCATTTTCTCAGAAGTTATCCCTACCTTTAAAAAAAAACAGCCTCGTCAATGTTCCTCAGATATTACCAACTCTTTCCCCCCCCCCAAAAAAAGACACAGTCTCTAAAACTCTGCTTCTATAGCACATTGCTGTGTCCTTAGTAGGTGTTCAAACAGCTATTGGATTGATTTACATTGTCAGGACACTTAAACACTCCTGAAAAAATATCTTGGGAATGGCAAAAGTAAAAGCACTGTCCTACATGAACTGATGTCCATTAGCTAGCCAAACACTGTCCCTGAAAAAATGAGACATCCAGAAAGATGACCAGAGGGTTTTCATTGGTCTAAGCTCAGATCCTTGGTCAATGGTAAGAAACTTCTGATATTAAGGGCAAGCCACACACTTTCCTTTGTAAAAGAAATTAAGAGTATGCAAATAGCTGAAGCACATCTTCAACAAATGAACTGGAAGAGTATCTGTACTTGCCCAACTATGAAATTAAGAACCCCCACATTGTTCCCTGAGAGACTAGATTCTGGGACATTTACTGAACTATTTTCAGAAGTTTGGGGTTTTCACCCTAATGTGCCTTTAAAAATTTAATCTTGAGACACACACACACACACACACACACACACACACACACACACAAAGATCCTGAGAAAAGCACTTTTACTTTTAATAAGAAGCTTGGAATCTGTTCTCTTCAAATGGGACATGTGTGGTTTTCAGTTTTCTGTAGTTACTACCACTCTTTAATACTTCATCTACCTAGATTCATTCAATTATATTACCAATCTCAATTCTGTAGGTGTTTAGGTTTTGGACCTATGACCTAAGAGGCGCATTTAACAAATGATTCTTTGGAATTCATCTGATCCACTAGTTTGGGTGCCAAGAATTTAGACACTTCAAAAAGAAAAATAGCTTATTACTGACAATGTTTTTAAACCACGAAGCCATAAAGCCTTTGGTAATATCTCTAGCTTCATTTATCAAACCAGGCATTCTAATAGTCGCTTGAGGGCAAGGAGCACTTGATGACAAATGACTAGTAAAATACGTAAACACACAGACACAGGCATGGCCAGCACCACCCTCACCACCACCACCTCAAGAACAAGAACAAAATACACAGGCCCTTTTCCCTCGTGACACTGATTTCCTCCATTCTACTCACTCCAAAGAAAACTTTATAATTCTGTACACTGCATGAGCTCCTGCACAATACCAGAAATGGCCTTTCTCACTTCTCTCCTAATAAGAATTATGATCCCATCTTTCAACGCAAAAGCACAGCTGCAGTCGCAGGAGGGTTGTTCATGTTCAAGCAAAGCTGAAGAGTAGTTGTGTTTAGTTCACAACATGTGTGTTTTAATGTGGTGGTATCTATTTTTGCCTCCTTGAGAGGCAGGGCTGGAAGAGATGGCAGAGAGCAGGAGGTCCTTGAAGTCGATTGGCTCCATGAAAATCAAGGGTCTAAGACATCCTTCATTGGCTCTAACCGTAATCCACTGGACTTGCATTTTGTGCTCTATCAAATCAAACCTTCCCTCAGGAGAACCTGATTCTTTTAGGTCCAGCCTGTGCTCTGAGAGCACAAGCCACATGGCTTACTTCAATAAGTCCCCATTACTGCCAATGGCATTGGCTTCAGAGCCAAGTCCCAAGGGCTCCGCAGATGGATCACTCAATCTTCTGAGTAATCAATCCCGAGAGCCTGCCGATCTGGCCTCGCTTGGCTGAGCCTGGGCAGCGGCCTGCCTGGTGGCTGGGGCCAGCTTGGGTCCTGGGAAACCGCAGCAACACACAACCTCCTTTTTCAAAATCCTCTCCTTAGGTCCTTGGAAAGGGCAAAAGGAAAGTGTAAAAACAGAAGCAGAGGCTGGGGTAGGAGGCTGGGAGATTCGATCCTAAACAGGTTTAACTTAAAAAAAGAAAACGGTTACTTGACCCTTTGCAAAAACCTCACGCCCCGCAATCCACTTTGGGAAACTGGAAACTCCCAACTATGTTGTCACACACACATTGAACCCACACCCAGCGTGTTAAGTATCACTGGCTCTGCGACAGAAAAATGTCATCATCCCCTCCTCCTGGCTGGCGTCTTTAAATAGCTCCTCTTATTTACGGGTGTACATAGTGTTAATGTCCTTCAGTTGCTCTATTTTCAAGGATGGAAAAGCAGTTGCTAAGCATTTCTAAATGACAGCCCCAGGGTTCATTAAAAATATGGCAAACATTTGCTAAGCTCATTAAGTGCAATTTTTGTGTGTGTGTATCAGATGCCTCCTCTGCATGTTCTGCGTGACCAAACATCTATTAACCCTAATCCCATTGATGAGTCTGATACATTCAAACCAGCAATTAGACAAAACAAAAGGGATATTTATGGAGAGACTCCTAAATGGGCTTTCATATTGGTCTAAGCTGTTTCAAAACAACAGTTTAATTCCCCTCTGTTAATCCCTCGCTTCCAGAGCACTCACTCCCTTTGATTATAGGCTGTCAGATTTAGGGATTCTGATTGAATCAAAATTTGAGGCAAACTAGAAACACATAATAATTACACCATTGAAGCACTGTTGCCTACTGTATAAGCAAATGAAGCGCTCTACAAATGAAAACTCCGCGGCACAAAAGGTTTCTAAAATGTGCCGCTTTGTACAATTAGAAACCATAGATGATGAATTAGGTGGCTGTTTCCCCGATCCTTTAGAAAATCCTCCAGCTGACGAATTCGGTGGTCAAATATCACACATTAAATCTGTTGACTAGGCAAAAATATTTTAAGGCAGGCTCCCTCTGCGCTTTCTCGCCGCTACCCCCGGCCTCCCACCCCAACCACAGCTGTGGACTTGTCTGACCCACAGTGGTTAATCTGAGCACCCGCTCTCATTGGGCCAGTCCAGCTTTCCATTAACTCACAGCCACGGTGTTGTTATTATTAGAGGCGGAAAGGATTCCGCATCACTTACATGGTGTAAAGCTGGACAAATAAACAAGTACTGACTATGGATGTCTCCCAATCGCACTGGGCCTCGATTTTTGAATGCGCTCTTTCAAATAGCAAAATGACCCTTCTCTAGCTTGTAAAACCTCTCTTTGTTTTCCCTCAAAGAGACGGAAACTAACCAAGAGGAGTGGACTTTTGACAGAGTTTCCCAGCAGTAACATCATTTTCAAGTGGCTCTTGACCAGCTGAGCTTTTTCAAAGTGTAACTTTTATAGCCACAAAGGATCATGTCTTATTTGGGCTCATTAAATTTCCTCTTACTTCGCAAAGGGCTGACCAAACTCACAGCTGCCCAGAGAGAGAAGCCAACCCTTCATCATTCTTCAAGTCAATTCAGCACTGGTTAGGGCTCTATTTGAAAGGCCTACCCAGATTTAGACCCATAATTTAGTCTCTGTAAAAAAAAAAAAAAAAGTGTCTTGTTCTGGTTAGAAATGAGTTTTCTTTTGCTTTGGGCAAAAGTTCTGGTGTTGCTGGTGTTCACGAGACAACGCGACACCAGCTGACTAATGAAAGGGCAGCATGAGTGGGAAAAGGGTGATGGGGCTCACAGTGAGGAACATTAAGCAGCAAAGAGAAAAAGAACATGGGTTCAGCAAGAGCCACGTGTCAACGCAAAATCATCCTCCCCCTCCTCTGGCTCCCTTGGGAGCTACATTTCCCAGAATTCCCTACCAGGATTCTGGGTTAGGTGCCTCTAAGGAAAGCCTCTCTCTCAGGGTTTGGAAAGCAAAGAGGAGAAGCCACTCCTCGGCTGCAGCTGCCAAGGTTCGGTGACTTGCAGATCCCCGCATCCTATCAAAAATCACTTTGATTGAGGCCCTCTTGGCGTCTCTCTGCTTCTGGCACTTTCAGATCTCTTGAGCAGTTTCTTCCTGACCTTGGCTCCCAGAACTTGCCATGAATGTGCAAGCCTTTAATCCTCAGTGTTAAAATACTTCTTTCTTCAAATACCTGGCTGAACCCTAACTGATACAGGTAACAGAAGCCCAGAGTTGAGAAAGAGAGGTGGTGTGACTGAGACCAGACCACCTTGGAGGAGGAGATCTGGAGCTTAGTGTAGGAGTCGTCTGTCTCATCCGTGCATGCAAACATCCTTTCCAAACCTTTCCTGAGCAGCTACACTATCCTAAACCCTCTGGTAGAAACTAGTGATAAAGATATATATGCCTAATCCATAGATCTTAAAATAATAAGGGGGTGCAGAGGGCTACAGCTGTCATTTATGGGGAGATTGACAAGCAAACAAAAAATAACAACAATGTAATTTGGGGGGAGGGAAGTTTAGTTGGGAACCTAACAGACTGTAGTTGTAATCTCAGCTTTATCATGTTCTAGCAGTGTGACTGAGAAAATCAAATCAGTTTCTGAGTGCCTGCCTCCAGATTCTCTAAATCTTACAGAATTGTTATGAAATTAGAGACAATGCAGGTAAAGCATCCAGCACATAGTAGCCGCTCAACAAATGGTATTTGTACTTTTTTGTTTCCTCTAGGAGCTGACCTTCCGAAAGGTAGTTGCCATGTTTTACTGTCTTGGTGTCCCAAGGTTTTACCTACCACAGTGTCTTATATTTAAAAGATGTTCAATAATTCATAAATGAATGATGAAAGGAATAAATATATGAATAGACTGTGTTGTACATGATGTATACTTGGTAACTGGGCTCTCTGTCCTATCATTAAAAATAATTAATATACTGCAGATATATACTAAACCAGTGGGAATGAAGGGAAAGAAACTCTTGGAGGAGTCAGAAAGAGGAGGGATCATGTGAACTGAGATTTAGTGGGTGCAAGGGAACAAGTTCCCATCATTTGGGCATATTGATGGTGCATCAGTACAAGCGATTGAAAAGTGTGCCCACAGCCCACAGCATCTTCAGGCCTCTCATTCTGGATGATGACTGAGCCTTCCCCCTTGGGCCATGGTGAGCCTCCTATAACTTGTTAACTTGTGATTCTATGAACTCTCAGGTGGGGAAACCCACACATCACACAAGAACGCCCTGTGAGTGACGCAGGCTCTCATTTCTACTGAAGGAAATGAATTCAGAAAGAAAATGATAATCTACAGGGAGTAACACCCACACAGTTATCACTCAAATGATCCCAAAAGGCTCTGAACCTGATTGGAGTGGTGCTTCACAAACTTCCTTTCAAGGGGTTTCTTTGTCATCTTAGTAATTATGAAAGATTTTTATAGTCTGATTAAATATATTCAATCCCTGTTCAATTTTATACTTATTTTTAAACTATTGTTTCTAATTCTGCCTCGATTTCTCTCCCTCTCCTCTCTCTCTTTTCTCCTTCCCAATTCCTCCTTCTCACACCCCCTCCTCAAATGTCAATAATATTCTGGGATTGTTTCTAGGAGGCCTCTTCATTCATGGTGTGTTTTTCCTGGCCTTCTTTTGGCAGAGTCTCAGATCAGTACAATGGTTACAGGCCTGACTAGTTTCCATGTTCATTCAATCATTAATTTATTTACTTATTTGCTAAGCATCTACTATGTGCAAAGCAGTGCTCTTGGTGCCGAGCATACAGCAGTGAACAGATCAGGCAAGGTCTCTGATTATGGAACTTACCTCTGATGGAGGTACACAAGAGCCCTCTGGATATATTGTACAATAAATGAAAAGGGTAAGTAAAGTTTGCCATTGGTACCCTCTCACTTCTCCCTTTTTGTCCCTTGTTGCTTCCTTTCCTCTGTTCATTGGCAAAATCTGTCTCTACCTGGCTTCTTCACTTGGTTCTCAGTGGAGGCCCCCGTCAGGCATGCCCACACCATGTTGGATCTAACCCATCTCACTCAAATTAAGTCAATCAATCCTGTATCTCAATGCCTCTCAAATTAGAATATGTGTAGAGTAGACTGGGAATTTGCAAAACCACAGGAAAAATTCATTGCATTGTCTTGGAGCATAAAGTCTATTGGCTAATAAATAAAGATACAGTGGAACATAGACCATAAATTAACAAAATTTTTAGATATAATAAAAAAAAATAGGCATCATGCTTTTGGTTGCTTTACTATGCCTTAGAGTCCTCAAGAGCAGTAAGAGAGAAACAAATGGGAATGGAAAGAAATCAAGACAGAGATGGGGTGCTCTGGGGAGCAGGGAGGTGCACATTGGCTCTCTAAAAGATTTATATTAGGAAACCCTTGAGAACTGTGCTGGATGTCCAATCCATAAGGCCTGGGTCTCCAGCCTTATGGTAGTGCTGCTCTCCTGCTGAAAGCCCTCCAAAGACTTCCCATGGCAATCAGGAAACCGTCCCAAACTTCTTTCACCATCCCCCCTTTTTGCCTCTCAGAACTCCTCTACTACCTATCTCCCCTCCATGCCTTTCCTCAGCCACTGCGGCCTTCTGTGCTTCCTAAATGTAACTATCTCGTTCCTTCACTGGGTTTTGCACTAGCTGCTGCTGTGTTTGCTCACAATGCTCCCCACCCCACCCCATCCTCACCCACATCATGACTTCTCAGAGTTAGAAACTTCTTTCCTTATTGTCATTCACTTTTTGCTTAGATGACACCATCTCAGAGACACGCACTAATGATGATCTGAAAGAGCCTTCCAGTCAGTTGCATCAATGTGTCCCTGTTTCAATTCCCTGTATAGCACTTATAGCTACCTGAAAGGGTCTTAGTTTCATATTTGTGAATTTAATGTCTGTCTTGCCCAACCCAGATTATAAGTCCCATGAAAGCAGGGACCCTATCTGTCTTATTTCCTTGCCCGTGGAGCCACCAAAGTGTCTGGTATAAAGTAGGCACTCCATTAATATTTGTTTTGTCATTAAAGATTGAGATAACACATTGTAGAAGTCTTTTCTGAGAGAAAATGAGGAGAATGGTATGAAAAAAAGAAGAAAAAAAGTTGTGCAAATGAAGATTCATGTCTCTCACTTTATAGTTTGCCATAGCTGTTTATATGGGCAGCTGATCATACCCACTAATTCCCAGGAATGGTTCATTTATTGTCAGTCAGCTTTTTAATTTAGATTTATTATTCTAGACATTGTGTCAGGCACTAAAGACCCAGAGATGAATTCTACATTATTTATATCTTCGAGAAAGTTACTAACAGTCTGAAAAATGCTTTTGATGGAGGGGCGTACAAATTATTTTGAGCAGGAGAGTCTGCTAAGCCTTGCCTAGAAGAGTTGCAGAAACAGCACTAACATATGTTCTGTGTTTGGGAAGATAAGAAGAAATTTTGCAAATAGAGATAAAGGGAAAGTTCATTCTAGGTAGAAGGGCAAGAAGTTATGGAATAAAGTAAAATGTAAGTGGTGTTCCTTTTACAATCAGGGGAAAGGTGAATATTTCCCATGTGGCCAGAAAGCCAGGGAGTAAGAGAGAAAGATGGTGAAAGGTGGATGTGTGAAGGGTCCTTGCTGTCAAACTCCAAGATTTGGACAATCCTGTGGCCACTCATGAGTAATGAGGGGGTTTTAAGGGGAATGGGGGCCCATATTGTAAAAAGGTAACTGGAGGCAGCGTGAAGAATGCTTGTCCAGTAGCCGTGGCAAAAGACCCGAGCTTGCTGCACTGATACAGGCACGAGACGGTCAGGGCAGTGCAGCGGGATGGAGAGAAGTCAGCCCGCAGGTCAAATGACAAGACTCACTAAGTAGATGCGTGTGTTATAGCAGTGGGAGAAGTCAAGGACAAACTGGAAAATTGTCACGATGGTTGTGGCAGGAACAGACTAGGAACATAAGAGAGACATGTTGACAGGGAATTCAAATGCTAAAATGGTTGAATCATGACCCATTCCAGCAGCCCTGACATTTTATTGGTTGTTAAAGACCCCTCAGCCTTAGCCAGTTGGGTATTTAAAGGCTAAGATTTAAAACAAACAAACAAACAAACAAAAAACAGCAACATCATGTCAGGCCAGCAGGGTAGGTATTTTTAAGACAGGGTGTCTGCCCCAGAATCACCGTCAGTCACCTACAAAGACGGTTGCCTTCATTAACTGAACAAGGGCCAAGCTTGCTGCCAGCCAGCACTAACACCCCTCCACGGCCCCCTTGCCATACATTAGAAGTTGTTTCAATCCATCTAACGTAATGAGACCACTTTGCAATTCCATTATGATTCACTCTTGAGTTTAAAAGCTGTAGTCCACCCACATGCAGGAAAGGCATTAGGGAAGTGCAATGACATCCTCTGGAATTCCACAGGCTTCCCCGGCAGCCACGCCAGCCTTCTGAGCATTCCCCTTACAGGGTCTTGGCCGATCTTTCGCCAAGAGTGTTAGTGAGAATCTATAGCTCCCGGTTGGATACCAATGCAGCTGCCACATTCCGTGTTGGTGCCAGCAAAGCACTTCACATAGACAGACAGCTTTCTGAGGCTGCTTTATTTCTTGTCAGCCTTTCAAACCTCACTCCAACAGAAATCTTTTGTATTTAAGCTGGTGGCCACAAAACCAGAATGTGTCTTCTGGTCAAATGTACCTTTTATATGTCATACCCCATTTCTTCCCCTCCTCCCTGATTTTTTTTTTTTTTTTTAAGATGGAAAAAATGCAGTTGGCTTTTCCTGATGCCATTTCATTGCAGTCACAAACATCCTAACAGAGGCGTATCTGTCCACAGTGAGTTTTCTTGTGCCCAGAGAAATGCCATTCACAATTCAATAACTGTATCTGCCTTATCTCCTTGGAATACAGGCTTCCTTAGTTTAAATGTTCTATGAGGCCACTGACACTTTGTCAGGGTTTGGTGCGTAAAATGAACCAATAAACCTCTCTTTTTTTTTCAACCACGCTTTGTGTAGTCCAATGCTCAGCCTGTCCGGGGTAAGGTTTGTGCAGTTTTGAAAGAAGAGCCCAGCGCATTCTTCTTTAGCCCAGCACCTCCCCTGCCACCATATTGAAACTGAAGGTTAGGGGTTTCCAGATCAAAGCTCCGAACTGGCACGAAGCCTAGCTAATTACTCTGCTGGCACCGAGCCCCTTGGGAGATCAGATAGGCCTTCCTCACCTTCAATACAGCTCAGAAACGGGGAATTAAATACTGGATAAGGAACTGAGAGGCATCTTTCACTGCAGACAGAGTTGAACAGAAGTATCTGTTGGAGGACAAGGGCCCCTTGGCACCGTATCTGAGGCTCACAAATGACAAAGCAGATGTGAAACGCTCTTGGAGAAAATGGATTGGGAAAGACCTGAGGGACCTTTCCCATCATGCCACACCCTGGGAGAGGGGATATGCAGCAAATGGAGAAAACATTTTTCAGCCAGTAAACTTACAAATTAAATTAGGGTCTAGCCAGTGTGGTTCATTCAGTTGGTTGGGTGTCGTCCAGTGCACCAAAAGTTTGCCAGTTAGATTCCTGGTCAGGGCACAAGCCTGGGTTTTGAGCTCAGTCCCTGGTGGGGCACATGCAGGTGGCAGCCAATCGATGTTTACCTTTCACATCAAATTTTTTTTTTCTCTCTCTCTCCATTCTTCTCTCTCTAGAAATCAATAAAAAATCATTTAAAAAAAACACAAAAAAACAAAATATGTACAAATTTTGTGTTTGAGTCAAACACTCATTTAAAAATAATTTTTACCATTATATCTATAAGTCCTTTGGCTATTCCTGAAAGAAAAACTTTCCAATAGTTGATAAACAAATAGCTATTCACATTCTACAGTGAGCAACACATTGTGTTAAGCGCTTAAGGTCTCCACAATCAACAAGTCACGGTCCCTGCCCATTAAAGCTTCACAGTCTGGGGGGACAGAGAGCCACACCACTATAAAAATGCATGCAGAGGTCATTGGAAGGAAAATAGTTGGTGGAAAATATGTGAAGACTGAACAGATCTGGGTGTCGCAGAAGAGGGGAGGCTTCATTTGAGCCCTGACATTTGACCTCAGCCGACAAGGTAGGGGAATGGAAGACAATTGTGTGTGGGAAGGACAGTGAGAGGGGAAGGAAGTATTTGAAAAAGTTTAAGGCATGTTGAAGGAATGATGAGTAGAACTAATATAAAGAATGCAAGATTGAACTCTGTGGAGAAGCAGAAGAGACCATGCGCTTGGGTAACCCCAACTTGCTCACAATCTATCATGCACCCATTACCATTCATATTAGAAGTTGGAGGACTTGGACCTGGACCTCTTCAAAAGGAGTGAGGTTATCAACCCTCTCCTTTTGTAATCCTGTGTCTTCAAATTCCCTATTCTGTCTGGTATTCTAAGTCCCTCCCCCAGACCCCGCTTCCAGCATTGTGGCGCAAATGGAATAGAGAAGCTGGAGTATTCAACCAGCTAGAACTGAGTGCCAGTTGGTACTTGAACCAGATGCCTCAGCCCCTAGAAAAATCCAGCCTTCAGGCACCATCATAATATCCCATCTCCCATATCTAGAATAATCCTGAAAGGGTTAAGCTTACCACAGAAAACTCTGAGGAAACTCCTGTTCTTTAAACACACACACACTCAGAGAGAGAGACCCAGAATTCAGTAAGTCTACACCCTCACTCCATCACTTAGCTTTTTGTGGACTATAGTCATTCAATTATCCTAATTATTTTAAAACTTTCTGCTGGCTAAAAGCTCACAGGAGAGTGAAATGTAAATGAACCTATTATCATTCCGAGTTACAAACCTAGTTGGACTTTTATGCAGTGTGCTCAGGTCACGGGAATGAACAATGTAGGTTTTTGACAATCCCTTGTATATCCAAGGTCCTCTGTAACTAAAACACTAGATATACTGCTTGCTCCGGTTCAGGGCATTGCGGCCTCCAGAAATGCATTTTATCTGGGGTTTGTTAGTGTGCATTTCAGCCTTCCTGAACGAGCCTTAGTTTTTGTTGCTGCTTTTATTTTGCTGGCCAGCCTTCCTCAAGCACTTGGCAGAGGCAAAGTTACATCACAGCAGCCTGAAATCCCCCACCTGGATGTGCAGTTTTCCAGTCACTGTTTTGCACTGGCTTCTGTTAAGTGGCTGGCGGGTGTTCTTATAACCCCATCTCTTTTCTCTTTCCTTCCACATATCTATTTCTCAACATCGAATACAGCAGAGCCTCTTCCCTTCTGAATCAATCTTCATTTTCATAACCTACTCTACATTCCTGAGCTTGTTAGCAAATGCCTACTCTTATCAGAAGGTTAGTATTACAGTCAGGATCTTGCCAGGCTCTTAAAATGCGGATTGTTTGTTCACTAATTCAGTCGTGGAACACCTACCACCTGGGTCAAGGAGAGAGTTACCATTGAATTCTCCCCTGGACTTTCAGTCTGAGTGGACTTCATGCATCATCGCCCATGTGCAGAATTCCTAAGCTAGAGATATCAAGCTGACTGTGGCATGGGGAAAAAAGTTGCTCTCCCATCCCCTCGTCTCCTCTTCACCTCTCTTTTGTCTCCACCCAAGTATTGGGGAAAATGAAAAGGAAAAACAGCGTGTTGAGTCTTCCAGGGCCATTTGTGCACAAGTCGACAAGCGCCAAGCAGCTGTTACATTCAACTCACTCATTTAAGGGCAGGCAACTCATAAATCAGGTACAGATATATGCATGAAGCAAAGGAGTGGCATACTAGTGAGCATTTGATCACAAATGAGGCAATTACCAGCAGGTCCAGAAATGGCCTCCTGTGCCCTCCCCTTATGTGGCCGAGACTGCTGTGGCCGCCATCACCTCCTGCTTGCCTCATCCTGGTGAACCACAGGAGATGGCAATTACTTAGAGGTCTTATTCTTCCACTGCTATTGATATGGAAGCTTGTCTGCAGCTTGAGTAATGTTTTCTTGAGAATTCTATATCTTCTGTCCTCTATGCTTTGTAGTCTTATCTTTTCTTTAAATATTTGAAAGCTTATGAGCCTACTTTCTACAAGCAATCTATTCCTCCCTATAGGGCTTTGCAGAAGTGAGATTAGTATAAGTGAATGGGTAATATAAAATATGCTACTAATTTTATGCAGCATTATATTTAGAAATATAGGCAGGCTCTGCAAATTATACTGATTTGCATTAAAATGCGAAATGTGCCTTTGTTTAAAGAGTTTTTGTGCTCTTTCCACAGAAAATCTTTAGCACTTATTGAAATGGTTAAATTAGAAAAATCTTTAGAGAGTCCTCCTAATATTGCCAAAAGATTTCAACATCTTAAATAAAAGCATCCTAAAACCTTTCCCAACCCTCAATGCCGTTCCCGAGGCCTAACCCAATTTTGTACTTTTACGCGTTTTGCGAATCCCAGTTATTAAAGACTAAAAAGAAAAAAGGATTCATTCAGGGACTGAATTACACAATGAAACGATGGTGTTTTAAAGGTCTGAATTCCACAATAAAGAAATTCTTCTTTTATGAGAAAATAAAAATACAGCGTCATGGCAGGTGCCAAGGAGGAAATTTTAGCTTTATACCCAAAGTTTGGAAATAACATCTTTCTAAAATCATAAGTGTGCAAATGACATGTTAGAAAGGAAGGGAACAAATAATAGGATTTATTTGCAATGTTTTACTGCCAGCGGTGGAGCAGAAACAGAATATCTACGTTAAAAGCGGGCTGTTCTTAGGCGGCCGTGCAGCCAGCCCCTAAGGCCGTCAGGCTCAGGGATTCCAGAGGCCTTGGGAGATTTTCCCACTGGCTTGCTGAACCTGATGCTAGCAGGAGTATCCTTCAACTTGTATAGCTCTCATTGAAATGCATATCCTATTACAATGGAACAGCAAGTTTCTAGATCTTGACCAGGCTGGCATTTTGCTCCTAAGAAAAACAGTACAAAATGGTCTACAAAGGGGCCATTGATGTTCAACTGGGTCTAGCTAAATCACAATTGGCTTGTTAGGAGCAGATGATCAGCCTTGGCTTCCTGAGCATGCAGCAGCATCAATCTGTAAAAGATGTGGCTTGAAAGGGAGAGGGGGATGAATGTCAGCCCCTCCTCATGACCACCTCTACAAAAGAAGGGCTCTGTGTCAAACTTGCTCTTTCCTTGAGAAAAATTAAACTGTCCTGGGGAGTTAAAAAAAGTCTTCAAATTTTCAGCCTCACAGCTAATATCAAATGACATTTTCTATAGTATTTGTTCTTTGCTATTTGCCAAGCAAGCATTTGGTTGTACTCGCATTTATTGAGCACCGTGATGTGCTAGGCAGCTTTGCACACATTGTCTTGTCATCAACCAATAAAACCATAACATGGGCACTCGTCTTCCTGCTGTGTAGATAAACTACAGAATTTCAGAATTAAATAACCTTCCCAAAGTTCACTACTAGTAAATGATGGGATCAGGGTGGAACCACGCGTCCTTTCATCTATAACCCAACTAACTGCCTCTGGAGGTCAGTGAATTGGAACCTATTAAGCTGTGTCAGCAATATTTGAATCCCACCAGTCCTGTGGCTTGTAAAATGTCCAGAATTTTTACAAGATTTTTTTCCCCCAGAGCTCCAATGGGTCTCTCATGCTCTCACAGAAAACATGAAAAAGCCTCAGATTAGAGTTCTAGCCGTGGCACTAGCCATCCCTGGGATCTTGCACAAGTACTTACCTTTCATGCACTTTAGTTTGGGTACCTTCAAATAAGGGATAATAATTGTAACTAGATGAGCTTCTCTATCATTCCCATGCCTGGTGCAGAGAGGGTCTGCAATACACACACCCATTGGGCTGTGTAAGGCAGCAAATATTAGTAAGAGAGAGGTTTCTTTGTTTTGCTCTTAAGAATGCAATTATAATAAATCAACAATGAACATATTATGAGACAATACAGAAATTCGAACACTACCTTTATATGTAATGATATTAAAAAATTATTGTTAAAATTTTTAGATGTGCAGTGGATTGTGCCAAACTAATTTCCTGATTGTGATAATTATGCAAAGATGCTACTATTGGGGAAAATTGGGTAAAGAATATACAGAATTTCTTTGTATAATTAAATATTAACTTATAATTACCTCAAATTAAAATTTTTGAAAATTTAGATATGGTAATGTCATTTTGGTTATGCTAAAAATCTTAAACTTTTAGAGATAAATAATGAGGATTTTATAGATGATAGTTTAGAAATACATATTTGGAAGAAAAAAACATTTTAAATGCTGTTTTCACATGGCATACCAAAATAATATCAGATTTTTTAAAAAGGGATTTTTAAAAATTGCTCATATAAACACCTACCAAACTACTAAAAGCTGTACCATAATCATAAAAATAATTCATGCTTGCCCTGGCCAGTGTGGCTCAGTTGGCTGGAGCATCATTCCCTGCACCCAAAGGCTGTGGGTTTGATTCCCCAGCAGAGCACATGCCTGGGTTCTGGGTTTGATCCCAGGCTGGGGAGCATACAGAAGGCAACTGATCGATGTTTCTCTCTCACATAGATGTTTCTCTCTCTCCCTCTTCCTCCAGACCCTCTCCTTCTCTCTAAAATCAATAAACATATCTTCAGATGAGGATTACAAAAATAATAATAAAGAATTTATGCATTTGAGCTCAGTGTTCCCTTTCTGTGAATCAATTATAAGCAAACATATGTGTGTATGTGTATATATGTATATATTTGAATACATATATTCATGAGAAATGTATATAGCACAAATATAGAATTAATCTACAGTCACTTGCAAGTATGTCAAAATGAAAAGAATAATAAGTCCTAGCCATTTTGCTCAGTGGTTAGAGTGTTGGCCCATGGACTGAAGGGTCCCAGGTTCGATTCCAGCCAAAGGCATGTTCCTCGGTTGCAGACTCAATCCCCAGCCCTGGTTGGGGTGAGTGCAGGAGGCAAACAATCTATGTGTCTCTCTCATATCAATGCTTCTCTCTCTCTCTTCCACTCTCTCTGAAAAACAATGGGAAAAATATCCTCAGGTGAGGATTTAAAAAAGAAAGAAAAGAATAATAATTGATATGTGAAGCAGCATACAACTTTTTATCAACAGTATTAGACATGTTGAAAGGTGGGCATATAAAAATGTATTTCAACATTGTTTTAAAGAATTCAGGGAAAATGAGATAAGACTTGCAGGCTCATCCATGAAGTGATAGTAACTTGCACGTTGGTCCAAAGGGAGAGTAAAAAAACAAAGCGCCCAGGCTCAAAGCTAAATGCTTTACATAAATTATGCACACTTATCTTCACAAAAATCCCAAAAGGTAAGTAGTACTGCCATTACACCCATTTCATGGATGACGAAACTGAGGCATCAAGAGATGAAGGAGCTCACCCAAAGTTACGGAGGTAGTAAGTGACAGAGCTGGGATTCAAACCCGAGCAGCCTGGTCTCAGAGCCTGCACCAGGAGTCAAGGCAGCTAATATTGGCAAGAGAAAGGTTCACTCGTTCTATAGATTCCCTTCACAAGTATTTGAAAGACTTAAAGCCTCTCCCAACAGTGCATATAAAGATATTCACTGTAATTTAAACTAGAATCTATTTATCAGATGAAGCAGAAATTTCCAATGGGAAGATGAAGCACACATACAATTAAGGACCCTGTGTCTCCCAAATCAATATGAATTGATTGAAAAATAAGCAATTGCCCTTTATCTGTTACAGTCAACTGCAGTCTCTCGGTTACTAAATGGTAATGAGAAATGTAGATTGAGCTCAATGTTTCTCAGAAAATAGACACATTTCCAATGTGGTCTGGGATAATGGAAACACACGCAACTCACTTTATTTGAATGCTGACTGTTGCTGGCTAAGTTTCCACCCAAAAGAAAGTCAGATAAAGTCTTTCCAGAAGGAAGGGTGGGGCAAGTTCTGAGTTTCCTACCTTCACTCACCCTGTTCCTCTGCCTTTGTTCCTCTGGTTTTTTTTTTTAAAAAAAACAACACTTGTTTTTATTGATTTGGGAGAGAGAGATAGAAACATCAATAAAACAGAAAAATTGATCAGTTGCCTCCTGCACACCCCCTACTGGGGATCGATCCCGAAACCTAGGCATGTACCCCGGGTGACCTCTTGGTGCATGGGACTCAACCAACCATGTCATACCAGCCAAGGCTCCTCTGCCTTAACGTTAAACAAAGGGGGAAGGAAGGTAAGTTTGCCTCCAGCAATGGGGCCCTGCACTGTCAGGGTGGTGTACGGACACTGGTTGGTTTTAACTTCTTGTTCTGGAGACCTCCTTTCCTTTATTTTGTTGAAAGTCACCCCTTACTCACAAGGAAGCCCCAAGGTCCTCAGTGTTTAGATATTCTCTCCTCCTTACCACCATAAAAAACCTGTTCATAGGAAATGTTATGACCATTTACCTTAACCTATAATTGACTGATTAACTTTTTGGGTGTTTGAAACTATTAATAATAATATTGGAGGGGGAGAAATATAAGAGATTTTCAATTTAAAATATTATTCAAAACAGTACACAACTGCAAGGGGCTACTAATGGTCAAATCTTGGTCACTTTGATCTTGATCACAAAATACATAATGATTGTAACGAACATCCGTGAGTGCATATTTTATAAATGGAGTTGTATAAACAAGTAAGTGGAGAAGAAGGGAAAGCTCTCAATACAATAGAATTCCAATTAACAAATGTGAATGGAATGATGGAAACAGAGAAGCACCAATTTGGCAAACACCCCTGTAATAATTGTTGGGGGCAAGAATAGCTAATAGGCATTAAAGTTGGTGTTAGTACTATCATAGATGAGTGCTAAAATTCGTGGACAAAAGATGAGAAACGGGATACTTACGTAGTCTCAAAGTATCTCCCCTCACAACACATTAATACAAAGAGAAAAAAAAGTCACTTTACAGTGGAGAAACCTGGAAGACACCATTTAACCAAGTGGTCAAAGTTATTTCCTCCAAGTGATGAGACCTATCAACAACATGTGCCTCCTGATTATTATGTACTAAGGACACACTATCACTTTGGTGATATTTTTGCCCACAATTCATAATTTGAATTTAATCATGGGCAAACATCAGAGAAATTCAAAATAATACTGGCCAGTGCTCTTCAAAAGGGTCAAGATTATAAAAGACCAAAAAACTAAGGAACTGTCACAGATAAAAGGAAACTACAGAGATGTAACAAAGACATAATACAGTAGTCTAGAAAAAGGACATTAGATGAACAATTAATGTGGGAAGGAATTTAAATAAGGTCTATAGACTAGTTACATATATTGTGGCAATGTTAATCTCTTAATTTTAATAATTAAACTGTGATTATGTAAGATGTTAACGTTTGGGCAAGTTCAGAAATGGTATAAATAAATTCCTTGTGCTATTTTGCAACATTTTTAAGTCTGAAACCATTTCAAAATGTAAAGTTATTTAAGGGATATAGAACAAAAAGCTAGCAGTCCCTTACATAGACTCCTCCAAGTCTGCCCAAATACCTGTTAAAAAAAGATAAAATCTCAACACAAGGAAGACTAAGACTGACACCCATAAAGATTTGTTTTGAAGGCTGAATGTTATGGTGCATGTAGGGGCTCACCTTAATTCCTGGCCAATAGTAGTGAAAAAATGTAGTAGTAGTTATCTAATCTGAATAAAAGTAATCATAGCTAACATTGGCTGAGTATTTACTGTGCAACTGACACCAGATATTGATTTTCATGTTTAGTTCTGATAACAACTTTATGGAGTTAGACACCACACTCAATAAATGCTGACATTCAAAACAGCTAATTTATTTTCAGCAACTGTGAAAAAAAAATTAATGAAGGCAAGGACCAGGACTTCCTTGGTAAGATATAGGTTATCAGAACCAAGCATAGTGATTTGCACATAACAATGTTCTAACATGTGTGTTTGTTTAATCAATAAGTTCATAAATAGAGAAAAGTAATATGTGATCTATTTACTTTTTGTCTCATGAATAAACAGCTCTTCCCACCCATCCCCCCAAAAATATAGGGAACCACTTTTCATTCCCCTACAATTGAATGGAATTCTTTATTAGCCACCAAAAGAAGTCAGATAGCCATCTGTGTTATTAAGACTTTGCTTTACCTCTTTGTCTCATCTTCTTATGTCCACCAAGAGCCCACTGGTCTCAGAAGACAGGTTGAAAAACACAGAGGGAGAGCAATGACATATTACTTTGTGGAACATAGAGCCACCCAAAATAAATTGTTCTTGAAGAGAGGTAGACATTGGAAAAATAGTGAAGCCGTTCCCATTAAGGAAGTCTATATTTTATACACCAAATTATTTTTAATCTCAAGAAACTGACCCGTGATGCAGACCAGAAGGGCATATAACTTCACTCATGAGAGCAACAGTAGGTAGAAGCTTGCTCAGCTTTGAAAAGTAAGTTAGAACTCTATCTATTTTTCAGTCTGTGCAAGAAGAAAGGATCTCAAGCAATGCCTGAGAGAATGGGGGAAAGAGGCCGAAGTAACCTCATGTGTCCTGAAGCACTTTTAAGACACATATTTCATATTCCATTCTGACACTTTGCTATCCAATGCTGTTGTTAATCTCCAAGCCTCTTGCCCTCACATCCACTCCCCAATGCTCCTACCCCATCACCATCCTAAAATTTCAGAAACTCACTATAAGAAATGTTTTGGGTAAACGGTATTGATGCAAATTAAGAAAAGTGTCTTTACTCCACATATATAAGTCAGTGTAGAATAGAAAGAAACCTTCGAAAAAGGAGAAACCCTTCAGAATAAATAAGAAGTCAGAACCACTACTTGAATAGAACATAAGCGTCTTAGAATCATACAGTTCTTGAGGAGTCAGACTTCTATGTGGCCCAGGGAAACTAACTCAATTTTATATCCATCGCAACAGACTAGGGGACAAGAATTGATAGTTGTATGGCATCATGTTAAGGGGTAAGGTCTAAGGTTTTAGAATTATGAAGAATAAAAATATAAATTAAAAAAAAAAATTGAACTTCCCACATATTCCTTAAGGCTTTCTCCTCGAATTCACTCAGGAAATTTCACTTCCTCTTACTCTCAAGTTTGGTAACACTTCTGTTATATACTGAAATAGAGCGTTAAGGCTGTGTGCACAAAATCACTCAGCAGAATGCTCAGTGTCCCCAGCAAGCCTTGCTTTCAATTTGTCTAAATATCTTAACATATTCAGAAATCACCTGGCCAAGCTGGTGTGGAGAAGAGCAGTTAGGCAAACATTTTCACAGTGTATATCCAGCGCTACTTAGAAAAGTGGACCCCGGTGAA
Organism: Miniopterus schreibersii; assembly: GCF_964146895.1. Classification (NCBI taxonomy): domain Eukaryota; kingdom Metazoa; phylum Chordata; class Mammalia; order Chiroptera; family Miniopteridae; genus Miniopterus; species Miniopterus schreibersii. Next base: position 33,507,314 of record NC_138111.1, read on the forward strand.
AAGGTGGGAGCACTTGTGCCCTTAATGCCTCAGTCGGTGGAGGTGAGTGCATCACCAGCCTATGAACAACATTCCTCGGATCAGACTGACTCCTCCGGCTCTGGGGCCACACTGCCGAGGCAACCTTTTGATGTAGTTTAATAGTATTTCGGTTTTCACAGCAGCTTGCCCACTGTAAGAGAAAGTGTTATCTGCTGACATGAGAGTACAAGTTTTTTTATCTGTTGTATTTCTCATTAGACATTAATAAATTTGCATTCAGACTTATTTAACAAATTCACACCATCCCTGAAAGACTGACTTCCAATCAATGAGACAACAAAGTTTGTGGACCTGGGAAACTAAAAATCAAAATGAAATTAATCAAGATTAAGTGTCTCTTTGTTTTCTTACTCGTAAATGACACATCTCACTGCTTATGCATCCTTTCAAATATTTAAAGAGCCTCTGTTAGCATGTCTGGCTTTGAAGGGTTAAAAAGGGGAAACAGGACACCATGGGAAAGATCCCAGGTATGCTGGGAATGACTTTTCTTTTTTCCATCTCAGCCTCAGAAAGCTCTTCTCCATTGCACTGCTCTGTTAACACTTCTCCCCAATTCGCTGTTTTGATCGAATTCCATCCCTAAAATAGAGCAGCAGTTCTCAAAGTGTGGTTGCAACATCTTCAGCCTCAGCCTCATCTTGGAAACTATAGAAAATGCAAATACTTGGGCCCCACCCCAGACCCACTGAATCCAAAGCTCGAGACAGGGCCCAGCAATCATATTTAGCAAGCCCTCCACATGACATAAATGCACACGACAGTGTGTAAAGTTGTGATGGCCTTTGGATTTTTTCATTAACTTCACTAATCGCAGGTGGCAAAAATACCACACTCTCTCCAATGTCAGAGTCAACATGCCCTCCCTGAGGGATTTTGCAAGTGTAGAGTCGTTAATTTAAACTGATTTGTCTCTTAATGTCATTTGTCACCATTAGCAAACCAAATTGTGTGCCCCAATGGGAGATTTAAAAAAATCAATCACCACTGCTTGGTCTTAAGCTGAGTAAGCATAGTAATAATCCATAATCTAGACACCCAACTGTTTCCTGCAGTTCAACAACATATCAGAATTCAGCTAGAAGATGAGGAGGGGCTAGTTTTGAGAGGCTGTAAAATATACCCCAAAAATTACTGAACGAAAAAATCCAGAGATGTGGATCCATTTGACCTTATCTCTTTTAGCTTCAGCAACTTCATTTACCTAACATAATAAGTCAAGCAGTAAATTAATCTAAAAATAACAATTCTTTTTTTAAAAAAAATATCAAGCATAGGTTCTTGGTTCCTAAATATCTTTAACTTAGTGTGCTAGTTGATTTCAGTCAAATGCACTTTGAATGAGTGGCTCAGTGCCTTAACTATTATGTGCTGCTGGTGGACATCAGAGGCAGTTGAGAGGAATGAAAAAATATCATGTAGAGAGTATAGATCTAGTTTATTCTCTACACTTGAACAAAGTGCTGTGACCAAGAGCCAGGGTCAACTTCATATTTATAGACAGAACTCTTTCAGTTGCAAATAAACAGAAACTTGAGTCATGTAGTGGCCAGGAGGGAAAAAAAGTGTGTGTGTGTGTGTGTGTGTGTGTGTGTGTGTGTGTGTGTGTGTGTAGAGTTATTTATTGACTATATACCTGACGATTCTAGGATAAATCAGGATAGCTGGATCCAGGTGCTTCAACAATGAATTAGGAGGCAGCCCTTCTGGGTCTGCAGCTTTCTGCTGTGGTTTCATTCGTTAGCAGCTTCCTCCACAGGATGGGCCAAATATTTCAAATCTCTTCTCTCCACTGTTTCAACTGCATCAGAAGGAGAAATTGCTTTCCCAAGAATTCCAATAAAAGTTCCAGAATAGAATCTCATTGGTTCTGATCATGACACATGACTGCCCCTCAGTGGGAGAAAACTCTTCAACCAAGCTTGAGTCAAATGTGCATCCCTGTAGACAGAGATTGGATCAGCCCCATTGTTTCTGAGCTAAGCCAGCACTAAGGTCCTGAGCCAAGCAGGCATCTAGGGCACATTATTGAAGAAGTCATCTCTTATTGTCAGCCCTGTTCTTGTACAACCCTGAGAGTGATTGCCTCCTTAAATTTTGTACCCTAGGTACCTTATAGGCCCCACCCTAGCCCTAGTTGCCCTGCTACTGAAAGATAGGTGGAGGAGTGTCCCTAAAATAAAATCAGTGTGCCACTACCTAAAGAAGGGGAAGGAATGATACAGAGACCAAATGCAACAGCTGTCCACTATAAGGTTATTTATATGAATAAAGGGGACTTGACCAGATAATCATGTAAGGTCCTTTCTTGCTAAAAGACACAGTTCCCTGATCTGCTCTTTATTGCCACTAACTAAAGGCAAGAAAGAACCTAAGTCAAATTTCTCCAAGAGAAAAGAACAACAAATACCTGAAGATGAGAGTCACTTGACCTCTGGGTTACTTATAAAACACACTATCTTCAACCCTTTCCATTCATATGCAAATGAGATAAAATTCACCAGTTCCCTTAACTGGTGGTCAGGAATGTAACAAAAATAGATAACCCAGCCATTGGAGGATACAAGGATGATCCTTGGTCCAGTGAGGACTTGAACGCTTCTCACTCCAACACAAGGCAGGAATGTAACTAAATGTTATAAGTAGCATGACCATTATAAAGTAATAATTAAACTGGGACCACAAGCATAAACAGAGTCTGTCCAAGACAAAACAAGATATATGCCACCCTATTTTAACAGATTTACACAGATTTATGAGCTCACAGAACATAACATACTATAACTTTAAATGTAGACTCTAGAACTCAATTTGAATCAAGGCTTTGCCCAATGAGTAAAACGTCTACAAAGACGGGGAAAAGATTTGACAAGAACAAAACACATGGGTAGAAAAGAATAGTGTATGTTGAAGACAGATATGAGTAGATCGGTTTGGCAGAAACTTAAAGAGGAGAGAGGAAAAGATAGAGACATAAAAACAGGTTGGGGTCACATCAGGGAGAATATTAAATGACAAAAATTTTTATTTTGTTCTAAAAGCAATGAGAAAGAGAAGAGGAATGATATGTGTTGGTGCAGAACACCACAATCTTAAAGAAATTATTCCAGCACAAGTATCAGTTTCACCAGATAAACAGAATAAAAGAGAGGCCATGATTACATAAAGCAATGGGTACAAACTTACTGCCTGGCATCCAGTTGGGTCCACAAACTTATTCTGATTGGCTGATATAATAGTTTAAAAAAAAAAACCCTAAAAACTGAATTTGAAAATTTTAAGTGTACATTCTAATTCACCACAGACTCTACCATTCCCAGTTGCCTCACAAATAAAGACATCTACCTGATGAACCTTGAAGGCATTAGTGTTTGACAGAACACCTCAAAATGAGCATTTCTTATTTTACCCTCAGGTTGTTTTTAAGTTCTTTTAGGGATTAAATACAGTTTCCTTTCATCTTCCACAGATAAAAAATTCCACAATGCCTTTTTTATGAGAAATTTTTTAAATATACATTTGTGAAATTTATTTCTACTGATGTATTTACCGCGCTCTATGATCACAGAGTATAATACAGAGGAAAGCATTTCAATGGAAGTCAGGAGAAAAAGAGGTGGGACAAAGAAATGGGAAGAGGGAAAAAGAGATGGAAAAATAAAGGAAGGGAGGAAGGAATCTGAAAGTAAATTCAGTACCTGGGGAGTCTAAATTAGCTATATTGTATTTGCCAAGATAAAATCTCTACACAGATGGAGTTTGGATAGCCACAAATACACAATATTTGTATCACAAGATCCCTATAAAACATATGAAAATAGATGCAAGTATGAGCATAAATAAAGAGAGGGTGGGAGTAGAAAGCAATCCTGTCTCCCAGATTGAGGAATAGAGTGAAAATAAGCTGTTTATCTCAGATTTTCAATCTAGGAGAAATAAAAAGATGTCAACCCCACTGTGTGGTGGATGGATACAGAGAGTCATTGGTTAAGGAAACAAACATATGTCATCAAAAAGACCCTGTGAGCTTGGGAAACACATTTCTGCTTTCCAAGATAAATATGAGCACAGCTCCATGAACTGACTAACTGTGTGGATAGCAAGAGTTTCAGGAAGCATCCCTGATGCGCTGAGAGATTTGCAGAGATTCCTCATTAGCAGCTGGAATCCAACCCTCACCGGTGGTGGTCCCAAAGGCCTCAGCCTCACAGTCATAAGGGCAGATGGTTGAGGTAACTCCCCCAGGCCTCTGTAGCCCAAGCATTTGGGGTCAGGAAGGGGCAGATCCTCTGGTTCAGGCACGCTCTGATGCTCCAGTCAAAATGGCCATAAAGGAAGCCTTCTACTGCCCTGAAATGGCTATTGAGTCCTCGACTCTGCTCCACATTTATTTTTCTTTCCCCGGCCATCTGACAATTGTTTGGTTTGGGATGCTGGCTGCCTGCCATTTTCCTTGTCAAAGCTCTGCTAAGAAAAGTCTCCACACTATAAATCTTCTTGGGTGGGCCCCAGGACTGTTGCTTACACAGGCTGAGACATCTCACAAAGGGAGGCCATTCTTAAGTCCTCTGAGGATGCTCAATGGATGTGGGTCCTGAAAGGAAAAGGCCAGGTTTGGAAAAGAAACTTATAGCTGGGTCACTGAATGTTAAAGAGCAAAGAAACTTTAGAAATCTAATCCCTATGCAGCTGAATAAAGTGATTTGCTCAATGTGGCACAACCAATCATCAACAGGCCTGATATTGAAACTGAAGACCATTGTCTCTCAATTTAATGGAGCAGTGTGTTTGGGGAAAGGGCATAGTTCTGGGCATCATGGTGGCTACTCAAAGCACTGTGAGTTTGACCCAACGCCCCAACGTTTCAGTGCCCCTCACAACTTTTCTGCAGGCCCTACCACAGACATACACACATTTTCATCAGGCTATTTTCAAAGAGGGCCCTTTGCTTGCTTGTCTGTTGGATATGAGTTGTATCAGAAGCAGGTGACATTTGCTCAGGGGATCATGGGGAACCATGAACTTGGTAGATTTTTAAAGGGAGATCAACAGGGACCTACTTCCCGAGGATATGGCCTTTTGTGAGCCTCATCAGTTTATTGTGAAGCTAAAGGGCTTGAATTATCTCAAGCCTCTTGAGGGTTGAGTTGTTGCAGAGTTTGCCCAATGGCATTAAACTCCCCTGTTATATTTCTGAGTAGGTAGACCCAGTGCCCTCCCTTATTAAAAAGACGGGAATGGGATGCCTGCCCTAAATTCTAAGTGTGTGTTTGCTGGCTTTGGCTTCCTTTATCTCTATCTCCTCTTCCTTACTCACCTGCCTCTGAATATACCCACAGTAGTAATAATGGCATAACAGTGATACTATTAGTAATTAATATCTAATTCGTTTAGTGGTTGAAATTATAAACTAAATTTACACATGTAAAGAGCTGAGAAAATGCTCAGTCTTTAGTAAGCATGCAATCAATGTTCTCTACTGTGTGTTGTGTGCCACATGTCTAGAGGGGCACCTATATTCTAAAAAGGAAGCAAATATTATGTCTTTTTAAAGAAAAATGGGCTACTTGACCACAGAAATTCTTGTAGGCATTTAGGAAAGCTGGTGGGGCTGTAACACTGAATCACAGGCTTTTATAGGAAAATGTGAATTACTTCGTCCTGTCAAGAAAGTGCCAAAAGGGCACCAACCAGATCACTGAGAGTCAAGTGTGCAGACAGATTAAATGAGCCAGAAAGGGAGGACCAGGACAACTGAAGGAATTTAGAAAGAGAAAATGGGGCCATGTCCTAGATTAAGTCAGGGAACTAACACGCAATTAATGAAAGCTAGAGAGGTCAAATGACAACAGTTATTTTGGCTGAGGCTCAGAAACTAAGCCTAAATATCAGCAGGGCTGACCCATACAGATGTGCAGGTCTTCAGGGCACCATTAACTATCCACACAGTCATCAAAAATTGATTTATTTATTTATAATGTTTTCTAGTTTTCTAGTAGATGGCAATAAAGTGCCATGAAGAAAGAACACCCTTTTGCTTTTTCTACTCTAGTCAAGATGTGGAATATACTGGTGGCAGCCCTTGGCATTAGGCAGGTAAGAGGTGAAGATTTCTGTCCTGCTATAATTAGCCCCCTTGCCTTAGTCAATGGCCGATAACTGTAGAAAGAAATATTCAACTTATTGAAAAGAAAAGAAATGCAAATTATAGTAATGAGAAGATGTAATTTTTATTTATCAACTAGCAAAGATGTAAATGACTTAATGCTTTAATGCTGGTGAGAGTATCAGAAAACAGGAACTCTCATAAAGTGTGGCGGTAATATAAATTAACATAACCTTTTTGTAGGGCACTTCATCAATGGATATTATAATTAGAAAAGTGCATACAATTTGACCTATAATTCAGGCTCAAGGATTAGCAAGAAATACTTACTCATATATGCACACACACACACACACACATGCATTAAATTTATACAAGAATGGTCACCACAGCATTATTTTAATAGTAAAAAAAATTGGAAACGCAAACAAATTCCTTTACCAATGACTAGTTGAATCAATTTTGACATATCCATACTATAGAACATGTACCACAAAACAGAGAAGGAGGTTACTCTGCAAGTGTGCTAAATTGAAAGATATTGGAGAAATACTAATAAGAAATGTATAAAGCACTGTTGTCAACAAGTGTGTATGGTAGGGTCATTTTGAAAGAGAGATAGGTGGCTGGTCCTCTTGTCAGCTGTCTTCCAGTTGATTTAGGCCAATAGAAAACACTGGCGAGAAATCAGAGAAAGAAAGAAGAGAGAGACTGGGGTGTTTCTTCCCTACTCTTCCTGCTTTTGGGCTATTCTGTATCAGCAGTGGTGTTTGATTGGTGACTACACTTTTGTGGGCCTCTCTTCATGATGCCAGCTGTCACTGGGTTTTGCCCTTTGAGCATTAAAGGTTAAAGCTTCAGCTTCCAGCTGCTGCTGATTTCTGGGTGCCTCAATGTCCATCGTTCAAGGTGTGTTCTAAGGCCTTGCCACACCTCTGTAAGTGGTACCATCTTTCCAGTTTCCTTGTTAAAACCATCTGAATAGATTCTGCTTCCTGTTGAGACCTTGGCAAATAGATCATATTCAACCCTTGAACAACATGGGTTTGAACTGCACAACTCCACTTACACACAGATTTTTTTTTTCAATAAATACTTGTACTGTCTTCAATCCATGGTTGGGAGTCAACAGATGTGAAGGACCAACTGTTATGCATTGATCTACCCCATTTTATACAGTGTAATTGGGCACCATTAATTGTGTTAAAAACCTGTTTTAAAGGAAGATAAAGCCTCCAGAGGGTAGCCTGAATGTGCTTTGAACAGCATAAGCCTTGTCAGGCTAATTTCAGAAAACAACCAAATATTCCAAAGAAATATACTTGTCCATTTTTTATTGACTTTTTATCACATTCAGGTCATGATAGTGCTGAAAGTCAGTGGCATTTTACAATCTCTAATTTCACAAATGGATCTGAGGCAAGAAAAGGTAACGTGATTTTCTTAAAGTCCAAAAAAATACAGTGAAAATTTTAACTCATTTTTCTCCTCTACTTCATTATTTCAGGTACACATTAAATAAAGAAAGGCAACCATTCATTTTGTGAAACATCATAAACCTGTCAAAACTTTCAATTAGGCATTTATTCTGTGTACATATTCTGCAGTATTGATTTCTTTGTGTTACTTTATCCTTAGCTTTTAAAAAATAATTGTGGTGAAAATGATTTTGTTTATTTCCAAATAAATATTCAAGCATATGCATGTACTTCAAAAATAATGAACATATGTGTTTAAATTAAAACAGGATGTGGGGGTAGTCCATGAAAATACATACACTAGCAGCCATTGTAAGGCCTATCTCATTATGTTTGCCAAACTTTGAAGTCTGGGCAAGCTTCCCATTTCTGTGCCCGCTGGAAATCCTGCAAGTAGCTGATTTGTGAGACAATGCCAAGCCATCCAAAAATGGAGGAATGAGATTAGGTTCTATGTAACACAAATACCCTGATTCTATCAATATGATCTAGCTGCAATCCCTTTGTTTGTATGTCTAGCATATGATTAATATTGTATTTCAAATCTGAAAGAGGCGGGGGGGGGGAGACAACAGTTACACACAAATAAGCTGTTACAAAGAGCAGTGGGAAATCCAAGATTTGTTAATTAATCATCTGGACAAACAAGACGTTGTCTCCTTACATTTGAGCTAGTTTTCCCATTCAGATGTGTATTTTCAAACAATGACCTGTTGATGAGACAGGAATATACACAAAAGATGCAGAAGGCATCCTCTCTGACTTTTTTAAAGGCATGGCTCATTTCTTAAGTTAGCAGGAGAGAGAGGAGGAAGAGACTGTTTAACTACACTTCAATGGCAAGGGATACAAACTAACGCATATGCAGTTGCCTTTACTCTTTACAAAGAGAATGCAATTGAAAAGGAATAGATCTACATTCATCTATGTTTTATTTCTGACCTACTGATGTGCAATGGGCTACTGGTTGAGCACCACACTTTTCTGCCTTGTATTTGACACTAGCAATGGTTAATGATCTATTGCTCCGGGATCCTATTACAGCATAACAAATCATCGTCAACTTGGTGACATAAAGCAACAGCCACTGTGGTCAGGAATTTAGCCCAGTGGGATACTTTCTTTGTTCTGTGATGCCTGGGACCTCATCTGGCAAGACTCAAGTGGCTTCGGGCTGGAATCATATGGAGGCTTCTTCACTTACATGTCTGGTGCCTGAAATAGGTTGATTCAAAGTCTGGGCAAAGATGGGACTTTCAACGGCAGTGTCTACATGTGCTCTATTCATGAGGGTTGGGATTCTTCACAACATGGAAGCATCAGGGTACTTGCTTTTCATCTGGTGGCCCAGGGCCCCAAGAATGAATGTTTCAGCAAACAAGGCCTTTTATGACCTAGTCTTGAAAGTCACACAGTATCATTTCTGCTGTATGCCATTGGTTGAAGCATTTCAAGCCCACCTAGATTCAGAAAGAGCAGACATAGACATCACCTCTTGATGACATGTGTCAAAGAATTTATAGACATGTTTTAAAATTGTCATACCTATATACTCAAATGTAGATAAAGTAAGGGAAGAAACTAATGTTTATTAAATGCCTGTTACATACCACATTATTATTAGTTTTGAACACACTTATTTACTCTTTACAGTAGCTCTATGAAGAAATTATTATTCTCTCCATTTGACAAGTAAGGCATCTAAAGCTCAGGGGCTATAAAACTTATCCAAGAACACACAGCATTGCATAGAACCCTAGTCTACTTTGTTCCAGAGGCTGGTACTTTCTCATTATGCTCCACTATCACTCTATGTTTACTTTTTTTAAACAAAAATTCATTTCTAAATAAAAAAAGTATTTTTTTCATTGATTTATATGGAAAGTATCTTGCCACCAAAAACTCATCAAACACCAAAAACTAAATAATTTCAATTCATTTAAAATACTTATAAATAAAAAGACCATTTGTTACCCATTACTGCTATAAGTTGCAGCAAATTTAGTGACTTAAAAAACACAGATTTATTATCTTACAGTTCTGGAGGTCAGAAATCCATAACGGGTCTCACAAGGCTAAAATCAAGGTGTCTGCAGACTGAATTCCTTCTAGAGGCTTTGAGGAAGAATCTATTTCCTCACCTTTTGCAGCTACTAGAGGCTGCACACATTCCTTGGTTCATGGGCCCTTCCTTCATCTTTAAGGCCAGTAATCACATCACTTGGATCCTTGAACTTTTTTTTGTTTAATTCTCACCTGAGGATATTTTTTCCATTGCTTTTCAAAGAGAGTGGAAGGGAGAGAGAGAGAAACATCTATGTGAGAGAGACACATCGATTGGTTGCCTCCCACACATGCCCCAACTGGGGCCTGGTAATTGAGCCTGAAACAGAGGTATGTGCCCTTGACCAGAATCAAACCCAAGACCCTTCAGTCTGAGGACCCATGCTCTAACCACTGAGCAAAGCCAATTAAAACAAAACCTTTTTTTTTTTTCATCACATCTCCTTCTCTGACTCTGACCCTCCTGCCTCCTTCTTTCATTTATAAGGACCCTTATGATTATATTGGGCCCATATCAATAATCCAAGGTGTTCCCTCCATCTCAAGACTCTTTAATTAATCACATATGCAAAATCTCTCTAGACATATAAGGTAGCATAATCCCAGATTCTGGGGATTAAGATGTGGATATCTGCGGGGGCCTTATTCTGCCTAGCACAAAGACTATTACATGGATATAGCATAAGTGCACACATCATCTTATTCTCCAATTAAACAGCTGCTATATTCTGTCATCCACTCACATGAATGTGTTATGTTTACCAATTACCGGGCTGTTAATTACAACATTTCCTCTCTTACATCCAAATTAACGATCTCATCAAGCTCACTAAAGACATTCACTCGGCTGTCCTAGGAGCTGCAGACAGACTGCCCAGCTCCACACTTTCAGCACCACTGAGGGGAACAGTGCCATGTGCTCTGCAGAAGTGGCCTATTTCCACCACCCCTCTTCAAATCCCTTGACAGACTAGCACACCTTTGTGCCCAAAGAAACCTACCAATTCCTGGAGCTCAAGCTAGATTTGCAGAGGCATATTAACACCTCCTTCTGCAGTGCAGAACATGACTGATGATGCCCAAGAGACGGTGAGGAGACGTGAGATTTCAAGTAGGGTGTCATGTCTAAACATGACAGGTAAATTTTTGCCCTTTCTCCACACTCACCACCATCTATTGTCAGGTGTTGTTTTTCATCCTCCACCCCAAGCTCCAATAAGACTAAAAATGTGGTAAAAAGTTATAAGGTAGAATCTTAAAGTCCAAATTTTCATGCAGACGTTCTCATTTGTTCATGCTTTGCATGCAACCCACAGGCCATGACAGGAATTTATTAACTTGCTAAAACTGATGCTGTGAGGTCTTCAGCCATTGTATGGTGACTGTTGGCTTAATTGTCCATATCTAAAGAGTGGTTTTGGCTGATTTGTGATTCTTTCAGATCTCTAGGTCTGTGCAGCCCTCCCCTCTGTTCAGCTACAGCACAGGTCATTGAGTACCTACTGAAAAGTGTCTTCAGAAAAACCCGCAGGACCCACCAGCATGAGCCTGGTGCATCCTACATTCACAGAATGTGTGGCCACTGGTGCAAAACCAAGCATCCACTCTGGGTGGGCAGTGTAGGGCTCAGAAATACTGGCAAATGCCAGAGAGAAGCTGGGTAATTGTATTCCAATTATACTCTTAGTGCCATGATGTCACAGCATAAATTTGTACTTTTGCATGCAGCTCATGCTGGTGTGATGACAGCTCTTAAAATATTGAGTGATTGTGGGCCCGTCAGCATAAAATTATTCTAACATGGTGCCTTTATTAGTGCTTCAATAAATGCCATTCTTCTTGTGTTCTGAGGTGGCATTTGCAAATGAGCTAATTTCTCTGCAGTAAAATAATTGTGTTGCATTTATTTTGCAGAGGGGGGAGACAGTGCTGTTACATAAAGGGGGTTCTTTTTTCATCAAAACCACATATGCTGTAGTTAGTCAAGTTTAAAAAAGAATGCATTAACTAAATGACTAGGTAATTATTTAAATGAACTCGCTGCTTTAAAAAGCTGTAGATGGGATAAACACCTTTAAAGAATCCCTTGTTATTACAAAAAGACGTGGGAAATTAGTCACAGGAGTATCCACACTTCAAGTTGGGGTAGAGGGAGGTGTTTGCTGATCGGTGACTGGTATTTTTGGTGGTTTGGTACAGGTCTCTTGACTTCATGCCACGCGCCTGGGATCTAAACCAAAGGAAAAGGGCATTTAGCTTTAAACAGAATTTAATTTGTTTAAAGGAAAGCAATAAGTCACATTTTAAAATGGGAAGTAACTCATATTGGGTATCTGCCATGTAACCAGGCACCGGGTTAGGCGATTCACTCTGATCCATTCGTTCACTTATCACTCCCACCTGTGCGATAGATCGAAGTACCTCTGCTGGGATTTGGGGAGCTCTACAGAACACCTTCCTTACAACCTGAATTTGGAACTGGTTATGGGGGCAAACTCAAGCCAAAATGTCAGCTTTTTAACTGGATTGAAGAGCACGGTTTACCTGCGAGCCGGCACCAGACTTCCTGACTCCCCACCAGAGGGACGCCCGGCCACCTGCAGGAAAAGCACAAGGCCACCGTGGCAGGGCCACTGAGGCCGAGACAGGGGCAGGGGCAGGTGAGGAAAGAAAGAGCTTGAACTAGACAGGCCCAGCTCCCTCACCCATCTCACCAAGCAGCTAAGCCTCTCTTTCAACTCTGGGGAGGCAGGAGTGAGGAGTGGGGAGAAGCAAAAAGTGTTCATTCCAAAACCTGAAAAGACTCCCTCTCTGGGAAGCCAAGGAGAAATCATACTCCTTTTACAGAGCATGAGAGGTAGAGAAGGTGTTGTCCCATAAAAAAACATTCTTATTTTATAGAATGTATAAACTAGGCTCTATAAAAGTTAATTCTGCCGAAGTTTGTATATCCAGTAATGCAATCTCTGATTCGTTTCCGACACTAAGGACTCTGCTGTTATCTACTACAGTGTTTTATATTTTTAAAAGCAGAAATAATATTTATAGGGAAATGAAAATAAGAAGTCAAGCCTCCTAAGAACTCAAAAAAGAATTTTTTCAACATCTACGTTTCAGTCATAGGCCTAAAAAACTGTAGGTGAGGAGTCTAAAGAGTGTCAGAAATGGGTTTTCATTCCTAGGAAGAGGCAAAACGCGGCCTATATAATCACTTTCAGTGGAACTTAACTTTCGTGTAGACCAGTGGTTCTCATCTAGGGTCAAGTTTGTCCCCCCCCCCCCCCCGGGGACATTTGGCAATGTCTGAAGACAAACCTCCCCACTACTAAGAATTATCTGGACAAAAATATCAATAGTGTTGAGGTTGTGAAATCTTGATGTCGAAAAAGTAGGTGGATGACTACCAGGTATGATTTGGGGGGGGGCAGGAAAGTCTAAGTCAGTCGTCACCAATGACTGCCCAAAAGTGCACAATTAGCAAATCTTTGGGGTTGCATTCTAATGTCTTCAAAATCCTTTACTTAAAATAAAATTCTCTCTGGGAATAAATACGAGCAGATACTGCTTTTCATGGGAGAGCTAGCTAAGAGAAAATGAAATACCAAAAAATGTAAGGGGAAGAGGCCGTGGCTGGGGCAGACCCAGATGGCAGCTGCTGTTGGAGAAACAGCACAAGACTCTGCGTTCCTGGAGGAATAGGAAGAACAAGTGAGAGAGATGGGAGAAAGTGTCCTACTTCATTATTTTGTTCAGGGCTGATCTTAAGTCCAACAACAAAACAACCACCCCAACCCATCCTTCCAAAAAAAAAATCTAAGAGGTTTCCAGCGGACTAAGCTGCATTTAGCCAAGAGTTGGGAAGTAGGATATAATGATTTGAAATGTGGCCAATCTAAGTTTGAATCTGAGTATTGTCATTTTCTTTACTGTTTAACCATGTGAATGTTACTTAAATTCCCTGGTTCCTAGATTTCTCATCTCCATATTTATAGCCTCAATACCAACAGAATCAGATTATTGTACAGATTTGACCAGATACATTGAGTCCCTGACCCAGCAATTGTTATAGTTTCTATTAGTCTGACAAGACAATCAAATTCTAGAGCAACTAAGACTCCTGCTAAAATAATTTTAAATGGCCTTAATTCCTCCGTGGAATCAGAAGAGGTATAAATAAGTAAATAAGCAAAATGAACCTATCCCTGGGCAAGTATAAGATGTAAAAACACAAAAAACATGTGGTTTTGTTGGTGGTTTTCCTCAAAGGTCCATGAGATGTGAAAGTAGCTTTGCAGATAGTCTCAGTGGACCTTCATGTGACCTCTAAACTTGAAACTCTTCTTAATGGCTTATAAATTGGGTTGTTTGAATGGCGGTGTGTGTGTGGGGGGGGGGGAGATCTCAAAATAAAAAGCAATTATAATGGATTCTAGACCAATACACCTGCACCCAAGTTCATAACACACACATTAACCCTGAGACCATGGATTTCCCTAGTCATCTGCTCTACATATCACTTCTCAGAGGTGGCTAATGCTGGGGGGTAAAAGACTTAAGACTAAGCTTACTTTACACACCTGGTGCAGCACAGTTTATCAAATAGTCATTTTCCTTCCCTATGCTTTATTTTACTTTATTGTACATAGAAAAGTAAAATCCTATGAGATGTCATAGGGTTAATTAATAATTAATTAATTACATCACCCTTTTGAGTGATGTTGAGGTTATATTTTTTTAATCTGTTTTTTGACATATCTCACTAGAGGCCTGGGACCATAGGCAATTTTTTGGACCTTCCTAGGCTTCACTGTTTTCATTTGTAAATCCAGGAACTGACACAAAGAACTCCAAGACCTTGAGATCCAGGAACCTGACAATAAACTCGTTGTGACGTTACTGCTAATTTTTCCTTTCAGATATAAAATAGATATATGATATATATAAATAATATAAATCATTTATTATAATATGTGCTATATGTTCACTTGTTTAATAAGCACAACAATCTTCTGAGACAGATAGATATGAATAGCACCCCCCTGTTACAGATGAAAAAACTGAACCTGTGACTTATCTAAGGTCTGACAGTTACATGGAGAGTGGGAATTCGAATCAGCAGTTTGGGTTCAGAATCTGTGCTCTTGACCCATAGCATAGGATATGCTATATATATACTAAATACCACACTATATGTAAAATACTCTACTATAGCTTGCTATTCTATGCTGTAAAACTGCCTTTCTCAGAGGGACTTCATCCTTTCTGGCCTTAGTATTTATGTCAGTGGTATTTGTCATAAATTCATCTTAAACAGCACATCCCTTAGGGGCAGAGACTGTTTCTCTACCTTTCTCGGTGGAAAGCCAAACAGAACACCTTGCGCAGTTAATCACTTAGTAAACTCCTAGTGGTAGCAGTCGCACAAAAGCACCGAATTCTAAGGCCGCCACAGAAAAGAAACCAGCACTGACAGCATTTCTTCCTCCTGAAGTTCTCTTGAATATGACTGTTGCATTTACACTACAGTTGTTACAAAATGTTTACATTAGGCTTGTACAAAACATTTGAAATCCCACTTGGGTAAATTATCCCCCAAACTAGTAAATGAACCATTTGTGCCTCCTTGAAACGATCGGAGCCTGTAGCCAACCTCCACCATCCTAGAGAGAACAGGCAAAGCAGCAGAGTGACGCTGGAACGGCGCACAGGGCCTCTAAAGTTATAATAGAGATGTTTCTCATCTTGTTATTCATCCTCTGTCATAGGCAAACGGCTTAAAAACAGGCAAGGGAGCATTCAGGCTTCTTGCAAACACAGGTGGGTAGAAGCGCGGCCAACGACGGCTGCAAACGGGAACCTGGGGAGAAGGGGCGGGTGGTGAGGGGCGGGCGCCACGGGGCAGGTGCCTGGCTGCTCGCTCTCTGCGCCCCCCCTGCGCTCACAGCCCCACTCCCAGCGCCTGCCGCCTTCTCCGATGCATCGCCCTTCTAAACACTCACAGCATTTAGAGCCTGAAGTCCCATTCGGCCGAACCACAGACAAAGGACATGCAGCCAGGAGACAAATGTGGCATGTTCCGATTCTAGCCATGCCACTTGCTACGTGTGTGACGCTGACAAGCTCCTTAACCCCTTTTAAGCCCCTGTGTCCCTATTGGTAGAAGAAGGGAAATAATAGTTTCCAAATCCTAGGGTTATCGTGAGTATCATTGCAGCTAATGTGTGTAAAGTGCTAAGCGAAGTGCCTGCAGTGTGGTACACGCGGGATAAATGTGAACTGTTCCTCCTAATTAGGCAGCACAGGCCTCCCCCTTGTACCTCTTTCGATCCTATGCAGCAGCACAGCCGTAGCAGAGCAATTTGCATGAAGCAGGTGCTCTAAAAATGTTAGAAAGACACGTTGGCAGCGGTGAGGGAATCAGGGAGGGCGAGGGGAGCAGGAAGGAGAAATCTGCGTCCCACCAGCGGTGCCAAATGCATTTCTCATACTGGAGGTCATGCCACACGAGGCCCTGCGGCGTCAGTCATCCTGGTTAAAACTGGTCCTGACGGCCACACTTAGTGAAGAGTAGGGGCAATGACACCAGTAGATCTTAAATAGTGCATCTTTGCCAGACAATAGCAGAGGCCCTGCCCCAGAAAAATCCTGACTTCAGGCCAAACACAAAATGGAAATTCCAGGCAAAGTTCCCAAGTGTAGCTGGCTCTGTCTCCAGCTCTGGCTCAGGCTTCTGCTCTATCCCCACTCCCCACAGCTGAAGGATCTTTCAAATGGCAAAATTAAACCAAATACTGTCCTTTACCCTTCGTCGAGACGTAAAAATGTCAAACAATGCTTCATGCCCCCATCTGATAGAACCCTTTTCAACTTGCAGTTCCTGACAAGCCTAACTATTCCTTTGCAAGAGGGAACAGCTAAGAAAAAAAAAAGTACCAGGCATATAAAAAAGATACAGTAGTTCAAAGAAAAGGGTATCATCATGAGAATTCAGAGCAAACGTCTTCCTATAAAATAAAAATTATTACAAGGAATAAGAAAGTGCTTTAGAACGCCTATATTATGTGTTTACAATAGAAGTCAAAGGACCTCTTCTATGAAACTATATCAGGTGTAGAGGTAAAAAGCAGAAATAAAGAGCTTAATAAAATTAATGGAGGCTCACTAACAAGTTAGTTTATTTAGAAATTCAAATTTGTAAACTAGTAAACTCTAGAAATTCTTCCCAAACTTAAGGAAAGCAGATAAAAAGATTTAAACAGTTAGAGAAAGCTAAGAGAATGGAAGATAAATGTACAGGATTCTATAAAGTTGTAAAGGGAGTCCAAGAAATAAAATAAGAATACAACATTGAAGGAATAGTTAAAGGGATAACAGAAGAAAACTTTTTACATGAATAAATTGATTTTTAAGATTGAAATATTTTGCTACACAAAGGAAAATTGAATGAAAAGAAACCAACACATAGACATATGCCAATAATGGTCCTCCATTTCCAGTATTCCTCAAACATTTGCTCACGTGTGCACATACCTAGAACTGGCCACCATAAGTAAACACATACAATACACACAAAGGAGCCAAGATTGGGCAGAAATTTGCTTTCTCTGTAAAACTAAATGAAAAAAAGACAACAAAGCAAACCCTACTAAACTTTAAGAGATAGTGACTTCAACTCAAGACAAGTTTTTGGTCAAGTCTAAAGGAAACAAAAGAAAAAAAACATAAATAGACAAGAGATCAGACAATATGCCACTATGTATGGTTAATAAAAAAATTACTCAAAGACATACTCTAGCTTCCAATAGATGAATTAAAATAAGTCTATTTGACTCATACTTTCACTAGACTAAATTTAGAGATAATTTGAGGTTTTTTGAGTTTCAAGTTTCAATGAATCCTGACCTCATTTGAAGACCCCCAAATATCTGCATACTACTAATAATAGTAACAAAAATATACTAATTAAAATAAGTACTTACTATTTTTTAGATACATTATATTCATTATCCCAAATCTTTACAAAACCCTGTAGTATATTCTTTTTCTGTCTTTCAGAGATAAAAAAGACTATCATCTTTAGGGAGATTGATAGTGACTTTGCAAAGGTATTCTGCTAATAAGTGAGGTCAGTATTCAATTACAAGTGCTCTTGTTTCCAAAGCCCACGCATTTTCTATTATTCTAGTCCACCTGCTCCTGCACCCATAAGCCTGTAAGTTGGGAATGGGGGTACCTGTGATTCAGCTTTGGTTAGAGAAAGGGGATGCATGTGATCAGGTGCTAGATCTTACAGTAGGAATATACTACACTGTGTGCCATGAGGGTGTATTAACCATGTTTCTAGCTTCTTTGAAGCTGATACTTTAACATTTTCCCCATGTGCATATGCTAGACATGCCTTGTTCTGGACAACCCAGTAATATGCCTAAACCATCTTGCCTTAGCCTCCTGCCTCCTCACCCCACCTCCATCCTTGGGAGGAGACCTCTTCCTGAGGCATGCTTTTCAAATACAAACCAACCAATCAAAGCTCTACAGCCTCAACCACCTTCTTTGTCTGACTCTCCCACTCTGGGAGACAACTAGGAACAGCCACTATATCCCAGAGCCCACTGAAATTATTCAAACTAGCCAGTCTTAAGCCTGCTTACCGTGCCTCACCTGTCCCTTCCCAAGGAAATCACAATACAGGCTCTTGCCCATAGTTCTTCCCTTTCCTTTTGCCTTGTGATCAAGCCCAGTAATTTCACACGTGGCCCCCAGTGATGGTTAATTTTATGTGTCAACTGGACTGAGCTGCAGGGTGCCCAGATATTTGATCAATTATTCTGGGTGTATCTGTGAGGGTGTTTTTGGATGAACTTAACATTTCAATCAGTAGACTGAGTAAAACAGATGGCCTTTCTAATGTTGGTGTGTCTCACTCAATCAACTGAAGACTTGAATAGAACAAAAGTAATGACCCCCACCTCCACCACCCCCACACACAAGTAAAGGGAGATTTCTCCTGTCTGACCACACTGGTCTTTTCCTATGTTTGGACTTGAACTGAATCATCAACTCTTCTTGGGTCTCATGTCAGCTGGCTTTTGGACAGGAACTACATCAGCTCTCCTGGTTCTCCAGCTCATCAACTGCAGATCTTGGGACTTCTCAACCTTCATAATCATGTGAGCCAATTCCTTATAAAAATCATATATAAAATCTCCTTTTGGTTCTGTTTCTCTGGAGAACCTTGACTAATACAAAACTCTTCATGAGTCTGGCAAGCTCTCTCCTCTTGGGAATTGTTATAAACTATCTTTTCAAAGGCAGTCATTTCCTGATTGCTTTACTATACCTCAAATTTTCTATTAATACACCATATTTTAAAGCAAAGGGTGAGATGGCAGGAGTTACTATTTGCCTACATTATTCTTTCACAGTTAAATTTTAATAAACTAGACACAGTGCATGATCCCTACCTGCTAGCTCTATCATGTCTGGGGCATTTAATCAGAATTGAGGTGATTTCTCTTTACAGTTTCACATTCTCAATTAGATCTATGGAGTGACTATTAATGAACAAATACTATATATGGCCTTGCTTTTCCAATTTTACCTTGGCACAATCTACATATCAGAGGCAGTAAAGTTAAAAGACACTAAATCAGCTGCAATTCTTCAAAATGATTGGGAAGTCACTTAATCAGTGAGTGGTTCAGTGGCTGGCAGCTCTTATTCAGAGAACAGTAAACCTGAAGGTAAAACTCATATGACCAAAACCAAAAAAAATACCACATTTGTGGCACTCTACTCAATCGAATTGGTAGGCTTAGAAACTTAAACAAGAAAGGAGAGGTAAAGGAGCTGCAGATGTGCACTGCATTTCCACATCTTATTAGCATCTGCCCGGATGTTACAAAATACCCAGGAATGGAAGCTGCCCAGCAAAGCCAGGACTTGGAGCAATTGCTTCACTCCAAGCTTGTGCTTGCCTCTGAAAGCCTGAGGAAAAGCCATTCACTTAACTAAGTCAAACACTGAACTGTGAGCTCCAAGAGCCCTTTTGTTGTAGCTTTCACGGCTTTCTCATTCTAGATAAACTTTCTATCATACTTATAATTGAGGGTATTCTATAAATTTGAAGTGGTTTTTTTAAGGAAGCATTTGAATATTACTATTGTTGCATCAATCTAGTTTCAGTCAGGAAAACAGAAACCACATCAGTTATTTTAACACAAAGAATTTAACATAAGGAATTAGAGGCAAAAAAAAGAAAGCAGCACTGAAATTTCACAAAAGAAATAATCATTATGGAATGAGTATCAGCTCCATCCTTCATTAGTTTTGAGACAGTGAGCGAGTGACTTAGCATCCTAAAGTGGCCTGATAGTATACCCTGAATTAGCTAAACTGTGAGGTTTGAGGGCATGGTCCCCAAAACTCCCTTCTGACACCAAGTGAACGTATGGGGACTTCCAAAACCACCCTCAGCTTTATAATTTACTGGAAGAGTTCAGAGAACTCGCTGAAAGAAATTATACTTGCAGCTATGGTTTATTACAGGGGAATCATTCAGATCAATGTCAGCCAAAGGAAGAGATGCACAGGGCAGAGTCTGGAAGGGTTCCAAACAGCAAGTGTCTGTTGTCCTCAGGACACATTATCCTCCCAGTATTGATGTATGGCAATATGCATGGCATTTTTCCAGTCAAGGAAGTGGCCTGAACACCAATGTTCAGTTTTTATTGGGGCTTCATTAGGTAGGCATGACTGATTGATCACCCACATGGCTGAACTTGGTCTCTAGGTCAACTGATACCAAGTTCCCAAAGTCTCCTTCCTAAATCACATTGTTGGTTTTTCTAGTGTGGCCACCCCACCCTAAAATTATCATCTTAAGAAACAGTGAGGCCAGATCCTGGCTTAAATGAAGACATTCCTATCAGGTATGACACTGATTACATTCTAGAAGTTGAAAGCAAAGATAAGACCTCTCTTTAAACAAGGCCAAATTCTATAATACACATAATACCTCCTACGTAGAGTGACAGTGTGTGTTGGTTTGCCCAGGATGGTCCCAGTTTACTTCTAATGTACTGGAGTAATATATCCTTCAAAATAGAGCATGCCTTTTCACTCTCAGAGTATCTCAATTTGGACCACAAACTCTGAGGCCATTCTACTCTTTGTCATAGGTAATATTAAAAATACTTATCAACAATAGAACCAGATTAATATGGTGACTACAAAACATACTTTATTCTACTGGAAAATATTTCATGCTTTTAGTTTTGTCTAAATTTTATCCTGAAGTACAGTATAGAGTATACTCTTCCAAATCCTTAATATATTTCCAAGGCATAGTAAGAATTGAGACCAAAAATAGTTAGACAATAAATACCAAGAATACAGACAATTACTAATATTTTGTGTTCATTTTACAAAGAGAAGGAGATTGAGGCTCAGAGAAGCAAGTTTTCAAGGTCACAGAGCCACTGAGTCACTAAACTTGGACTATAACTGGTCTACTGAGGGGACATCTTTGTATCTTTCCATTCTGTATGCTATATAACTCTTCCCACAATGTGTGTATTGCTTCAGACCTTTGATAACTATGTAGTGGTCAAGAATGTGGATTTTCTGTTTCAACATCCTTATTTGTAAAATAATAATAACATATTTTACAGAGGAGCTGTCAGGGTTAAATGAGCTAAGTAAAGAACCTAGAATAGAGCTAGTCACATGCGTATTAACTATGTTGTTGTCATTGTTCATCTTAATCCAAGAGCTTTGTTTAACAAAACAAAAAAAATACATAACTGCAAATATTATAAGGAAGATTTGCTACCTATCTTCCTCAACCTTTACTTTACCACCCAAAAGAGAAATCTTAAAATCTTCTACCTTCCAGAAATACCAGGCCCATTGCAGGAGTCCTGAGAAACATTCTCCCTTACACTCATATCTTTAATAAGGAAGAAACAAGACCAAAATATAAATATAAGGAATGTAGAAATATGTACAAGGAAGTGATCTTCAGGATTTCCAGATCATAATAGATGCTCAATAAATTAGTTCCCAACCTCCCAACTCCACTGACATGGTCCTGCAAGGTACTTAGTGGACTTTTCAGAGAACTTTCTCTCCTCTCATTTCTTATTGAGCCTGAAGCTACTTGCGCCAGAAGTCAACCTCCCGCACATGGAAACTGGGAATGCATGGGTTCTGGCAATGACAGCCAGCTCTGTCTTCCACCAAAGTATCATTCATTAGGGCTAAGACACTGGGCTTGAAGAAACCTGGGAATCTGCAAAAACCCTGGCCTATCAGCAGATAAAGTCATTGCCAGCAATTAACACTTTGTGTGCATTAATGGACTTTTCTACACTAGCATTTATCCCCTGACGCTTCTTCCCTAACATCCTGAGGATGGGACAAAGTATGCTGCAAGAGAACAGAGTATCGTAAATATATGGGAGTAAGGAGTACCAAAACATAGCTCTAGAGCATACCCAGGAGGATCTGAGTAAGGCAGGCTGGGGGAGTGAAGGGCAGAAGGGAAGGGAACTGGGCGTACCAAAGCTAAACATGGAAAAGGAAACACGGCACACTTTAATTATATCTCAGTAAAACTAGGGGCAACAAAAGGGAACATCACACATTTAAGCAATTTGCCCAGGACCTCAGGGATGGTCCCTACTCACAGAGGCAACCAATATCCATCAGGGAATAAAGACATTCCAGCCTTAGCTGGTTTTTCTCAGTGGTTAGAGCATCAGCCCTCAGACTGAAGGGTCCCGGGTTCGATTCCAGCCAGGGGCACATACCTTGGTTGCAGGCTCAATCCTGAGCCCTGGTTGGAGCCCGTGGGGGAGGTAACTAATCGATGTGTCTCTCTCACATTGATGTTTCTCTCTCTCCCTCTCTCTCCCTCCTACTCTCTCTGAAAAGCAATGGAAAGGATATCCTCAGGTGAGAATAAAAAAAAGAAGTTCCACAGGCAGGTCCCTGCACATTGGGGGAACGGCCACAAATCCTTATGGGAGGGCCGCTCGTGCTCCTCGGAGTCTCACTTAAGCCATGGTAGTCATTACTCTAAGGCTGCCTGAGCCCTCCCCGGCCCACCCTGCTGCTCTTAGCTGGGAATGCCCAGCTCTAGTGCTCAGGTGCTCACCTTCGCTCCGAAGGCTTCGTGACTCTCTCTTCTGTTTTCACTGCTCTTTGAGCCTTGTCCCCAGGGAACACTGCCCCAGAATGGACAGGGCTTTCTTGCTTGTCATCTGGAAACATCGTTCTGTAGCAGCAGGCAGGCTTCACCTCCAGTGGGCTGGGCTGCCCTGACCCGGCAAGAAAAATTAAAATGTGAGCCATGCACCTCTCTCCTGTCTTCATGGGAGAGCAGTGACATCTACCAAGTATGCTTCTTGCATTTAAAGTGTTTTCTAACTAGTCCTTGCACTCAGCTTTGTCCAGAGAGAAAGGGCACCGGGCTTGGAGGCAGAAAGGCCTGAGCTCTGTTACCAAATCCAATACTAGACCTCTCACCTGGGAAAATATGGATACAGTGGTACCTCGGTTTTCGAGTGTAATCCATTCTGGAAGATGTTTGAGTTCTGAAAGTTTCAAAAACTGAGGGATCAACAGCTGACAGCTAGGCCTCAGGATCTTGCACTCAGCGGAAGTCGTACGGCATGTTCGACTTCTGAGGCGTGTTGGAAAACCGAAGCATTTACTTCTCTGTTTATGGCCTTCGTAAACAGAAATGTTCGTCAACGGAGACGTTCGAAAACCAGGGTACCACTGTAATTACACCTGCACCTCAGGGTAACTGTGAGGATTAAATGAGATATTTTTAGCACATTTGGGGGAATTTGTTGGCATTTAACATATGCAAACATTGTAGATGTATATAAAATAAAAACATTTTAGCCAACATGGAGGTCAGTTTTCCTGCCACTAAGAGAATCTTCTCAGACTGGCAACTCCTGTTGAGTAAACAGCACCATCCCTACCAATTGTTTGTAGCAGGGATGGTCTCTTGGCTGCAGTTGGGCAAATCATATTGCAAATTCTATTCTCTCTTCCAGGAATTGGTAAACAGAACACAGAAACCAATTCATTTAGTTGTAGGAAGCTGAGCTGAAAGGTCATAAAAATATGGGCACTGAAGTCACTGTCATGGACAAACAGATTAGTGAGCAGAAAAAGCAGCAGGTAGGAAGAGAGGAGATCAAAACAGAAAGAGAGAAAAGCAGAAGTGAACAATACATGTAAAGAGAAGAGAGTGAAATCATGGAGCCCATCTCTGTGACTTTAATCTGTATAAAATGTACTTATATTTTTGAGCTTTTTAAAGAGCATTTCTATTGCAATCAAACAAAATCCAAAACAAAGTGTGAGTCACACACACAGGGAACGAGACAACAAGAGAGGAACAGAGAGAGGGAGAGAGAGAAAAAGAGAGAGATACAATCACAGCCCTATAAACATAGATTCAGCCCTCCAACCTTCTAGCTTCCATGCTAGGGCAGACTGATATCACTGCCCGACAGACAGACGTATCAGTGTTGCCTTACTTACAGGAGCGAGAGAAGAAATAAAATCGGGTGGCAAAGAAAAATAGGCTATTTTGGGATTATACCCCAAAAGCAAAAATAAGAACCACTATAAAACCCACAGACAACTAAATGCATGGCACAGCCCTGGCCAGTGTGGCTCAGTTAGTTGAGCATTGTGCCATACACCAAGAGGTCACCGGTTCGATTCCAGTTCAGGGCACATGCCCAGGTTGTAGGCTGGATCCCCAACAGGGGGCCTGCGGGAGGCAGCAGATCAATGTTCCTCTTTCATGGCGGTTTCTCTGGCCCTCTCCCTTCCTCTCTCTCTAAAATCAGTAAAAACATATTTTTTTAAATAAAAAATAAATGCATCACACATATCCCCCTCCTCCCAGTCATTGCTTTCCAAAGAGAAGGACTTAGATTCAAACCCTCAGCCTCTCATGCAGGAGTAGACAAGTCTCAAGAGCTTTGGGGGGAAATACATCAATCAAGCCATTCTTGGGTAAATGTGAGGGACATTAAGATGTTGGTGAGGCTGGTGGCCTGTTATTACCATCAGCTGTAATATGTGCTTCTACCGAAGTTCTCAGATTAGGGGAATTTTATAAAAATGTCACCATATTATTATATATTATAATGAGGGCGGAAGTGTGTGAGGGAAGCAATTTTTAGAAAGTAGCATGACAGAGAGATTAAATATTTCCCTTATGGGATGCCAAAAGGACAAAATTGATCAGAAATTGGTAAAAGAGAGATGGCAATGAAATGAGAGCCCCATGCGATCCAGGCTGTACCATTTACCAGCTATGTGACCATAAGCAAGTTACTTGACTCCCCTGTGCCTCGTTGTCCTCATGTGTAAGGTAAGGATAATAATAAAATACTTACCTCATACACAAGGTTGTTCTAGCAATCAGATGAGAATTATATATCACAGGCCTCAGTACATTTAGCTGTGATTGCTAAAGTCTTCTGTTGTGCTTTCCCCAAAAGTGACAGTGAAACTAAGATCCGTGTGCAAGTGGTTTATTTGGGAGGCGATCTCAGGAAGCACCAGAGGGGACTGCAGACGTGAGATACAAAATATAAGGAAGCCAATACCAGGAGCGTTAATGAGCAGTTACCACTGTTGGCAACAGTGGATCCATCATAAAAGACCAACTGCCCCTCCATCATGGCATTTCAGACAATGGGAAGGAGAGGCATTTGGGGGCACTGAAGCCATCTTCTTATCCCAGAAATGTCTCTACAGGGCATAGGTCAGCTTGCCTTTGATTAACTCTGTGTGTTTTTTTTGTTTGTTTCTGTTTTGTTGGTTTTTTTTTTTTGGAGAGCTGAAATATCTAAAACCATAGCATTTGGGTTTGAAAGCATAACTGATAAAAAAAAAAATTCCAAGCCAGTGGGTTATTTTAAGGAAGCATGTGCATCCAAAATGAAGGAAATCACAGTAGGAACTTCCAGAGGGAAATTAATATCCCTTAACTTTCTAAAGACATTCAAGCTAGGGTCTAGTCAATTTAACCTGAGGTTCTCCATGGCTTTTACTCAGGCTCTGAGGACAGTGGGTCACCCTCGCATTTAATGACCCATATTTCACTGGTCTCCATCTCCCTTCTCAAAGTGTTCTTCTATTTTTCAGCCCGTTATTTCTGGATGAGAGTTCTCACTTGTTTCTGAGTCTGTCAGTTGACAAGTCAAACCTACAGCACGGCACCGACCTTCTGATACTGTGAATCTTTTCCGCTGTAAAAACATTGGTATCCCTCCCAATGTAACTGTCTCTGGATGTCCCCAATGTCTATTTTTTCAGGCCCCAGTGCAGCACTGCATTCTCTCCACACTCTCTGCTGCAGAACTCACTTGTGTCCTGGCCCCTCTGTGGTGAATGCCTCTCTCCCTGCTCTGTGTCTCTCTCCTCTGCCTGCCACTAAAGCAGGAAAGCTTGGGCCTCTAGGTCTACCTGAGTCCCTCTTTTAAACAGTTCCTTTAGCTTTTCACCCACAAACACTCTATCCTCAGGACCCAGGCACATGCCAGTCAGGTACAGAGACCCCTGAGGGGCCCACTGTAGGCTACAGGACCCCGCGGAATTCCTCCCCCACACCTCCTTCCACTCTTCCTTTTGTTCACTGGCTTCCTGGATGCTTTTAGGGAACACAATTTCTTTCCCGCTTCAGTACCTTTGAGCTGGCTATTCCCTCCATCTGGAATGTTCTACCCTATGCTCCTGGAAACTGACTCCTTCGCATCATTCAGATTCCAGCGGAAATGCCACCCTTATCATTGGTGTTAAATCATCAGCTGCCAGCTGGGCACCAAACCACCACACCACCGAAGGCTATGAATTACATTTCCCAGAACCCTCTCCTCGGTAAGCTTCTGCAGTAGGGTGTGCCAAGGAAAGAATTTGAGCAAGAATTGGAAAGCAGACGTAATCATTCTTGAGAGGATGTGAGAATCAAACCAGGGGAGTGTCACAGACCCCTTCGCAGTCCTACTTTGGGAACCAGTCTGCGTCTTGAACTTTGCTTTGCGCTCCGGCTGCTCCAGGTGGAATTCAGTGACTACTCTGATCTGGAGCTGAAGCTTCCCAGACCTTCACTCTCCAGCTCCTCCCGCATTCCCATCACCCCTTGTCCCTGCAATGCTTGTATCGCCTCTGTTTTCTGACTCTGCACGGCCTCTCTGAATGACCCGCCCAGTCGTTCATTCCCTGTGCCATCACACTCTTTAATTCTCTCCTTAGCACATCCCACTGATATTTTCCTTGTTCCCCTTCACTGCAAGAGCACAAATGGGAACCTTGGTGTTTTGTTCGCTGCTGTACCTCCAGTGCATGGCTTATAATAAGAACTCCTACCTTTGAGTAGAAGTTCTAATAGCTTCATAGTTGTGAAACTGGTAAGAAGTACAAAAGTACAAAAGATATTGTTACTTGAGAATCCCACTAAATATTAACCCATCAAGCAGAAATCAGTATTACTTTTCCTTCCTTTGCAAAGGAAGGAGAGGTGCACTGATTGAGTACCTACTATCGACAAGCCAGGAACTGTGCTAGGCACTTTTACATAAATTATCCCTTTTACTTTTCTATAAAATGAAGTGTCTGAATCACATGTGCCTAGATTCATGTAGGATTCAGTAAGCTGCTCAGAAAACTCAGACCAGATGTCTCTATCTTGAATCTCAAGATCTTGCTTGGCCCTGGTCCTGTTCTCTCTAGCCAGAATACAGCAGCAGGCTCTTAAAAGGAAAAATGAACTATTTAAGAATTTACTGATAGAATCAGAGGATCACAGTTTGATGCCTACTCGGAGAGCAGCTCAGAGTCTGATACTTAAGGTTAGAATTTGTTATGCTGATGCCTCATCTTAAAGCTTGGGAATTTTTGTTGGCCATCCACCAAAATAAGAATGAAATATTAAAACACTACTGTGGTGATGTACATGAGATAAGTGATAAAGGTTCGTCTCATTTGTAAATGGCTCCCTTCGATGAGCTTCTTTGCATATTTCGATCACTGACTTCCAATGCACTACAGTTAAGAGTGCAGCATTTACCCATCTGTGACTTTCTGCTTCCTCCTCGGCACATGGGACTGCGCTTTCCAGGTCTCTGACAGGTAGATGAAATTAGATGACTGATTTGTGAGTGAGAGTGACTTATGCCACTAGTGGTCAAGGAACTTAAAAGCAGGTATGAATGCTCTGTGCTTTCTCTTTCCCTCTCAGAGACCCTAGAAACAATGTTTTTTAAATGGCAGCGACACAAGATAATGAAGCTCCTTCAACCTGGATCTAAGCAATGGTGTGGAGCAAAGCCTTTTGCTGTAGGCCCACCTAAGATATCAATGTAGGACACATTGAACTAATGAAAACTAAATCCTTGTTTGCTAAGCCTCTGAAATGTGGAGACTAACTTATTACTACAGCATAACCTGACCTGTCCTAACTAACATCAACTCCAAGATACTCTTTCCCCATTTCTGCTGATAAGTGAATAACGCTTAGTGAGATTCCAGGTAATGACTTTGAAGGACACTGCACTTTTCTCTCAGGTATACAAAAGCACTTTATATAGATTGTCTCCTTTATGCACATCACATTTCCATAATAAAAACTGTAATGATCATTTCCATGTGAAAACTAAGGTTGAAAAAAAAGTGAATTGATTACCCATGGATAACCACAATTCATTGGAAAGAGCTGTAAAGAAAAATCAATATGGACTTATTCCCAGCATCAGGCCTTTTTCATTCACAAAACAATCTCTTGGGCTTTTCTGGGCTAGCATCCATTTCTCCCCGCTTATAAAGCCCTTACCAGAATACTACAGTGCTAAAAGAATAAAGAGAAAAATATAGTAGCTTTTTGGATATAAAGCGTGAAGTAATTGTATTGTATGGCATGTCTGTGGCCTTAATGTAAATTATTTTTTTCCCCGATTCTTTCCCATTCTGCTAATAGCATGCCTTCCAGAGTAATCAAGTTACCCAGCCAACTAAGTTCTTGCATTACTAAAAAGTATTACCCAAGAACAGCATGCAACCACTAAAGCTTGTTCCCCCATCCTGTGAAAAATGTAACACTGGCTAGAAAAGAAAGCCATTCTTGGAACCAGTTTGGAGTTTGTTGGGTTTTTTTCCTTCCCTTCAGCTTATACTAACAATTTAAAAGCTGAATACGAATGAAGGATTATATCCAATTCATCATTAACACTAACTATTCAACTTCTGGTTACCCTTCAGGAAAAAAAAAGCATATATATATATATATATATATATATATATATATATATAATTAAAATTTTCAATAGAAGCCTTTTTTATTTTTATTTTTTAAATATATCTTTATTGATTTCAGAGAGAGGAAAGGAGAGGGAGAGAGATAGAAACATCAATGACGAGAGAGTCATTGATTGAGCCCGCAACTGGGCATGTGCCCTGACCAGGAATCGAACCCTGATCGCCTGGATCCTAGGTCGACGCTCAACTGCTGAGCCACGCCTGGCCAGGCAAAGCCTTTTTTAAAAAATAAAATCAAGTAGAGGTTTAAAAGTTTGAATATAAGTAAATAATAAAAAACAGAAGCATGAAATAAAATTAATTTTTAATAATTATTTTATTCCATCCATGAGCTTTTTAATTCATCTTATATGGAATAGATTCATTCAAACCATAATAAAGAGGACTGGCATTTTAAGAAATCATTGACTATTGCTTCCCCTTGGCATTTGTCCACTCTAACCAGTCCAACCCAAGAAGCAGAGTGGGCAGAACTCTCAGTGGAGAGAAGCCCCCATGACCCTGAGATGGAATTCATATACTAATCAGTCTGTGCATGAAACATACAGCGGGGCCTCAGTAAAATGGGCCATCTGATGCCATCCCTCGCTGCAATTAGCATGGACTTTCTCATCTCACAATTTCTGTTCCCATATGCCTGCCTCACTTCTGCATCTTCCTACCTCCTGACTTGGGCTCTGTGTCCTATTTCTAGACTCCTGCTTGTCTTTTGAACTTGATGTGTCAGGCAGTAATTGTTTGTTTGTTTCTTTTGCTCCCCATTTGGTTGTTGGTTGTTTGCTCTCAGGTCCATTTCTCTTTTTCCCTCCTGCTCTGCTCTATTTCCAAGCTTCCTAGACAGCCTGATTTTACCTAGGTCCAGCAAGGGAGGCTCTGATGGAAGATTAAAGTGGGATAGTGGAGAAGCCAATAGTATCTCTACCCCCACCACACACACACACACACACACACACACACACACACACACGCTTTGAACAGAGTCCCTAGTGGGTGTTACATCTCTTCGGTGAGTTCTAAATACCCCTAGAAACTCCAATCTCTACAATCCCTTGTCTTCTTTTCTAGAAGTTTTAGTTTGCTTTTCCTATTTAGACCTCTCATTGGATCTAGAACTGTTTTCTGTCTGCAGTATAGAGCAAGTGAAATATTCTTTTTCTAAATATGTGTAACTGATTGACTCAGTGCCATTTAGTTAAAAAGCCAGTCTTTGCCCCTGGTACTGCAGTATAATTTTATCCTAAATCAAGTGACCTTATGTAGAGGGGTCACTTTTTGGACTCTATGCTGTTTCATTGATAAGTTTGTCCTTATATCAATATCATGCTATCTTAATTATAACAGCTTAGGATAAATTTTAATATCTTGTCATGCGGTTCTGCAACGTTGTTCCTCTTCGTCAAGATCATCTTAGCTGTTTTCGCTTCTCTGCGTTTTCCTATACATTTTAGAATCAGCATGCCATTTCCCGTGATAGATGAGAGAGATGATTGACAAATAGATAAAGAAACAAACCTGGAATTGCATTGAATCCATAAATCCATGTGGGAAGGACTAATGTCTTTTTAATATTGAGCTTTCCAATATGTGCACGTGGTTCCTTCTTCAGAACCTGGCCATGCTAGCACCCTGAACTTGGACTACCAGCCTCCAGAAACATAAGAAATTAATTTCTATTGTTTATAAGCTACCCAGCCTGTGGTATTTTGTTGTAACAGTCCAAATGGACTAAAACAGGTATTCTACAAACACCTATGGCCAACATTAACTTAATGGTGATACATTGAAAACTTTCCCTTTTATATAAAGAACAACACAGGGTCCTGGCTCCAGAAAGTAGACAAGAAAAAAAAAAAAAAAATATATATATATATATATATATATATATATATATATATATATATATATGGACTTAAAGTGATGAAATAAAATTTTTATTCTTTACTAATGACATAAGTGTGAACAGAAAATCCAAAAGAAATTTTTTCAAAATGTAAATTTATCATAAGACTGGATAAATGTCAATGCACAAATATCAATTGTTTTTCTATACATTAGCAAAACAATTAGAAAATAAAATCTAAAACACATGAATTTACAGTAGCATCAAATAACATTGAATAACATGAGAATAAGTCTAATAAAAGATGTGAAAATCTTCTACACTGGATTAAGTAACTCTATTCTAATCTGTTGAAAGATGTGAAAGGAAACCATGATCGTGGAGGAATAAACCATGCTGTGTCCTTGCATTTGTTAGCAAGTGTGCTAATAATAGTAGTAATACCACCCAACCGCTTCCTTTAGCTAGTTTTTGGACAATATGCTTCCTCTATACTTTCATCCTGTCTGTGTTATATATTAAAGTCATGTATCTTATAAACATATTTTGATTTATTTTGACCCAATCTGACTCTTATGGACTTTTAATTGAAATATTTGCTCCATTTCCATTAAAGGTAATTATTGAAATATTTTCTGCTTAAATCTCCTGTTTGTCTGTTTCATTTTGTTTTCTCTTTTTGCTCTCTTTTGGATTTACCAAGTGGCTTTTATTATTCAATTTTTCCTCTTTGTCAGCTTTTAGTTATGCCTCCTTTTATGATTCTTTTAATGATTACCTTAATTCTCTCTCCTGCTTTATCTAATCCCCTGTTAAATCAATCTATTGAGTTCTTAATTTCAGTTCATAAATTTCTCAGTTGTAGAATTCCCTCTACATTATTTTTTATAGGTTCTAATTCTCTGGTAAAATACTCCATTCACCTCTTTCTAACAATATTAATGGCAGTACCTGGATTACCTACAGGTCTGTAGTCTTTGTGTTTTTCCTATTGGATATCAGTAAGTTAGTCTTCTTGGCATATCAGGTAAGTTTTTCTTGAATGCCAGACATAATGTATTTTTTAAAAAGTGAAAGTTTCTAATGATGTTTTCTTCCTTTAGAGATAATTTACTTTTTTCCAGACAGGTAATTGGGTGAGGGGATGATCATATTTATCCAATAAGGGGTTGAGTGACTTGATATTTGAGGTCTGTTTTGGGAAAATCTAGTCTAATTTCAGTTTATCTTTATTCCCAATGTTTAGACCTTCAGGAGACTCAACCTAAAGCCTGGGACATTCAGCAGAGTTTCTCATTTCGGAGAGCTATGAACTCTAATTCTTGTCTTCTGAGCGAGTGGAACTGGCAGCGGCTCTGCGCCTCTTCTGCTTGAGCTGGTGGTCTCTGCGCCCCCCCTTCGGGGAGAGTTCATGCTTGTCTGTTTTCTGTCATGGACTTGGCAGCACTAACAACTTGAAATTTTACCGATGAGTTTTTCTAGCCATATTAGTGATTATGCTTTTTTATTTTTTTTCCAATTCTCCGAGAAGACTTTTTCTTTTTTATTTGTCTTGCCAAAGACAAAACAGGCAAGCCTCCGTGTGAAGGACACAGCAGTCCTCCAGCATCCATGGGGGATTGATTCCAGGACCTCCCACGGACACCAAGACCTCTTACGTAAAATAGTATAGTATTTACATATAACCTGCAATCCTCCCAAATACTTTAAGTCATCTCTAGATTACTTATAATGCCTGATACAAAGTAAATGCTCTGGGAATCACTGTTATGCTGTATTGTTTAGGGAATCATGACAAGAAAAACACCTCTGTGCACGTTCAGTACAGATGCAACCATGGTAGGCTCACTGCACAGCACCTACACATCAGCACAATGGAACTCTTTTTCAAATATTTTCAATCCACTGTTGGTTGAATCCATAGATGCAGAACCCATGGATACAGAGGGCCAACTGTATATATATTTTTTAAGGTACCAAATGAAGGTGCTGACATCAGCTTTACGTGGAAGATGCTGATCTGCCATCCCAGTCTCCCTGGGATACAAACTTTGTCTCCTCTTCCCAGGAGACCTTTAGCACCTGAGGCCTAGTTCACAGAGTTTAGCAGATTTCCTCAAGGCAAAATTCCAGCTCCTGTTGCCTCTCTTCCTTCTCGCTGACTTTGAATCCCAGTTATTTCGTATACTTTAACCTCAGCTCAGTCATATACACACACACACACACACACACACACATATACATATATATATATAAAGGATTTTTTGAAGCATTGTAATTAGCATTTTTAACTTTCTCTACTATGGAATAGACTAATACACACCAGTTATTAATGCCGGTTATAGGAAAGTGAAAAGAAGGAGAGTAGAGAGAAAGATTAATAAGTTTTATGTTGCTTTATATTTTTGTATACATTTTATAAATTTTGGAAAGTTAATAAGATTTTTGCAAATAAACGGTAATATAAAGAAAACATTTTTAAAAATATTTATGCAATCCATTAACTTCTCTAGGTATTTGCATCCTTGAAGTGAGCTGTACTACCAGATAGTTCCATATTGGTCACGCATTAGGGTTATCCCTAAGAGAGTCATGTTTACCTTCAGCTTTTATCAAATGTCATCATATAGTCAGGCCATATGAAATTTAGTGTTTTATAAGGTATAAAAATGTGATTGAGGTCAGCATTTATTACATCACTCACTGCCCTCAAGGAATTATACAATGGCTTAGAGCCAAATTCACAAGCCAGCTACAACAAGGCTTGAGCCTTATAATGTGTGTAATTATGATTTCTTTTTATTTGATCCTGATATTTTATTTCCTTTTTTGTCACTTTCATTTTGGTTTGCTGTGTTATAAGCTGCTTCAATCATCAAAGGAAAAAACAGAAAATATATTTTTTAATTTTTTTTATTATTATTATTTTTTAAATATATCTTTATTGATTTCAGACATAGAGGAAAGGAGAGGGGGAGAGAGAGGTAGAAACATCAATGATGAGAGAGTCATTGATCGAGCCCACAACCTGGGCATGTGCCCTGACTGGGAATCGAATCCTGATCGCCTGGATCCTAGGTTGATGCTCAACTGCTGAGCCATGCCCGGCAGGGTGAAAATATATTTTTTTAAATGTTTATTGGGCAGGAGATAATTCTAAATCTCAAATTTAAATTTTTCTGAAATATTATCAAACTGAGAAATAATTATTGAACCACTTGTCCTTGGGTTCTTTGTGGATCACAGGGAATGATCAGAAAATTCAAGAAAAGGTGTTAATAGGGTTTCAAAAAAGACATATAACTCCATATAGGTAAGTGAAGAAATGTTCTGGCCAAATTCATATTAATTAAATTTGGGTTTGGAAACAAAATTATAATTGATATTTTCTTTTACATGAAGTAAATACAGTAGATCATCTATACCATTGTATTTTACTATGCCATTCAATTTTGTATTGTCTTTATTTATTAAATAAAAGATTAATAGCAAATGATTAAAATAAATGTTCATATAGACTAGAATGCACATTAATTGAATTCTTTGAAATTCTTTCTTTCTCTTAATACTTTGAAGTTGAACCTCAAGGAAAATCACAATCACAAACACTTTGAGGCATTACTCTCTCTTTTATCATAACTTTATATTTGATATCAACAGTTGGGCAACAAAATTTATATATTAAGTAATGTGAATCCTTGTTACAGCCCCTGAGTGTGAAAAGCAGCTTCGCCACCCACTATATGAGTGATTTTTGTGCTATTTACTTAACCTTTCTGTGCCTTCCTCAACCATAAAATGGAGATACTAATAGCATCAATAACATAAGATTGCTGCCAGAAATAAAAATTAATATTTGTATAGCATTTAACACAATTCCTGATACTTAGTAAGACCAAAATAACAATTAGTGATTATAATTATCAAGCAAAATATTTTCTATTACAAAGTGTAAATGACTAAATATTACATCAGTAATCTTTGAGACATTTCCCTCCCTCCTGTTAAATTAACCTATAACTTTCAGTATAATGACAAATTTTGATTTTAATAATTAGGAGTGAGGTTATTTATTACTTAATTTGGACTTCCTTATAAGGTGGTGCAAAAAGTCAGTATATATTCATAAAAATAGCATAATGAAGAAAATTAGTAGGTTCAACTCCCAATTCTGAATTAGATTCAAAGTTAGCCAAGTCACATAATTTAATTGTGCCTGGATTTCTTTATCTGCAAAATAAAAGTTATCAATGTCTGCTTCTTCTGCCTCACAAGACTATAATAAAGGAACACACACACACAAACACACACACTAACTCTTGAAAAGAAAGTTCTGATTCTAACATAAGAAGAAGGAAAGCAGCGTTTACTATCAATTCTGCTAGAGATGTCATCTACATGATCTTATTTAATCTACACTGCAGCATATTAGGTAAATACTGTTATCCTCAATTTGCAGACAAGGAAACAAGCTCAGAAGGTTTGAGCGGTTTGTCTGCACTTACATAATTATTAATCAGCAGGGCAGGGGTTCAAACTACATCGACTACAAATGACTAACACACTCATTGTTCCTGGTGAAGCTCTTCATAGAGGAAAGGTGCTCAATAGATGTTTGGTGCTTTATTTATTCCTTAATACAGAAACCAATGCCTTAAATTAATCGATCAGTTATTTTTCTGCTCTACAACATGCAAATCTTCTTGAAACATAGCCTTTAGTGACAGCCCCTGAGATTAAGATTTCAACAAGGAAGGTTAATGCCACTATAACTGCAATTTAAGGGAAATGAAAAAGAGATTGTTGCTAACAAGGGCAGAGACTGAGTTATTTCTCTAATTCTCCTTAATATAAACCCATTCTTAACCCTGCAATATAAGAAGCCAAGTAAAGGTTTTTAGCATTAGAACACCACCATTGTTTCCTATCTAGAAGCTGGCTTGTGATAACTAAGAGAAAATCTCATCTCAAAATAACCATTTCCCAAGTCTGATATGACCCCCTCATCCTCATAACTCCATTGCTCTTTCCAAAGGACAGGCAGGACAATTAAAAGCTCTGCCTGGAAAAACATAAAAGGGAGTTCAATCATTGAAAAGTGGTAGAAATATCAACCATGAGCTATAGAGACAAGGGCCTTGGAGCCCTTTTGGAAGCCACCCAGGTGAGAAAAGCTGCTGGTACCAGCGTCAAAACCGGCTGAGCCTCTCGGTCCTCTATGAGAGCTCTTTGCTAAGACTTTCTAATGACATCCAC
The DNA here is from genome assembly GCF_964146895.1 of Miniopterus schreibersii. Classification (NCBI taxonomy): domain Eukaryota; kingdom Metazoa; phylum Chordata; class Mammalia; order Chiroptera; family Miniopteridae; genus Miniopterus; species Miniopterus schreibersii. The sequence goes on from NC_138111.1 coordinate 33,543,453, forward strand.
CCTGAATTTTTATTCTTCCTGTACAGGAGCTTGAAATCAATTCACTGGCAGGCAACAGTGGTAGTATTTGTCCCTATGTCTCCGGGAAAATGGTTAATACCAAAAGATGTTGATAGCTCCTATTTTCACTGGGAAGGTTTGATCAACACAATTTTATGCACAGGGAGGAAGGCGGGTGATAAACTCTGAGGCAAGCCAGCCCTGTCAGGAGCGACATCACTTATAATCCTGCCCGAGCAGACGGCCTGATTGTGTGTCCTCATTAATGCTATAATTGGTATCTGGAATCTGTTCAAAAATGCCGATTTACTTGGTAACGGGGGATTATGGCTGAATTTGGAGTTCTTTATGGTCTGCAGATGCTTGTGAAATTCAAATATAAAAACTGTCAGCTAAACATCTCATGAAAAGCCGTCCCTTATACTAATCCAAAGGAACATGAACAAGTGCTTGAGGGGATGAAAATCCACAGTGTGTTTCAGCAGCTAACCACTTACAGGAACATTAACATTCCCGGACAGGGCTGCTCGCTGCGTTTCTAAAGTAACTCAGGAGCTATCAGGATTCAGTTCTTAACAGACTTCAACACAGTAGGAGGAAATTGTCAGTCACCAGCCTCCAGTATTTATGAATTATTAATGTTGGCTTTCTGGGGTGTTTTTTTTTCAAGGTTTGCTTTTGTGTTCAGCTGAGTAATTCAATAGACTGATGGAGACATGAATAGATATGCTAACTAGCACCAAGGTTAACCTTTAAAGTTCGTTAAAGCTGTCAGCTTTCAATGAAATATTTTCACGTTCCTTTTTTCCTTGTGAACTGGAATATAAACATTATTTGTACACTGGGATCAGAGGTGCTTGGGAGAAAAGGAGATGCCACTCTGGCAGCATTTTTTTTTTTAAAATCAAGACAACACTAGCGGGTTTATCAAGAAAGGCGTCTGAAAAAAATTCTCATTTACAAATGATGCCCCAGAATATATTCATGGCCTACCTTTATTACAGTCATTTTCGACCAAAAATAAAAACTTGATGGCATGTCCCTCTTGCTACAAAAGCACTCGGTGGGGGGCAGGGGAAGCTAAGATTTGGAGAGGGAACAGAGAGGAACAAAAACCACATTTCACATTCATGGTCAACTGGAATTTAAAGCTGCTAAGAACCTTTTGTCAGAATGCGGGTTCTTTTGGGGCAAACTGGGAAATGAGGGGGCCCATGATTAAAGCAATTATAAAGTTTACAAAATCTTTAAGGATGTTGTATCCGTGCGTGCTTGCTAAGCAGGCCTAAGCAATGAAGCGCTATAAAAAACCTCCCTGCTCTGAAATAGTTCCTGTTACTCGGTAACTATAAAGAGCTCTGCTTTTTCCCGCTGAGGTTTGGCTACCATATGGAATCATCTGTCACCTCATATCACAGGCCAGGGCTCTCCTACTGCCCTTTCCAATCACTGTGCATTTCCAAGTCCTCCTTTTATCTCACTCACCATCAAAACAAGAAGTGAGGAAATGTGAAATGAAATAAGAAGACGTGTTCCTTTTCCAAGTCTTTAACTGCCCATCCATTTGCAAGGATTCCAGTATTCAGGATGTGGAATAAGAAAGCTGCCCATTCTCGACATGTAACAATAAATGATGTGATCAATTTAATATCTCAACCTTCTTCTAAAGGGATCTTCATTCTTCTTCATTTTTTTCCTTTACCACATTCCTTTGATGTCAGCAAGAAAGATAAGAGGATGGTTTTTATATAACTTCGTAAAAGTGAAGGAAAAAAATGAAGCAAAGAACATTGATATGGCTTGCCATAGTCTTAATAGTCTTAGAAATACTTGAAGTCAACCCTTACCTCCTTTGCCAGGTCAAAGACATAATCTACATCTAATTTTCAAAGTAATTTATGTCTGCCAATAGATGCCCAAAATTCAGAGTGCCCGTGCTCCAAATTAGGGGCACTCAAATTGTGAACCATATACCAATTATTCTTTCTCAGCACCTATGCCTTTGAGATTGCCCCCTAAAACCAGGACTAAAGAAACCAGCTTTGAGCCATTGAAGTTTATTACTTTCCTCCTCTCTTTCAAGGCCATTTTCCTCTTTATTTTCTGATATCTATGTTTTATTATCATTTATAATATAGCAGTATATATCGGAGGCAGTTTTTAAATTATTAAGGTGCTCTATTTGTTTTGCATTTCCAAGTACATGTCCTAGAGCCTCCATTTGCCTGGGGAGCTGTGTTAGGGAGGGAAAAATAAAAAGAAAGGCTGATGTAATATTCAGCATCTGACATATAAAATAGGATTTAGCAGAAAGTCAGTAAGCTTGAGAGCCATGCATTTTTAAAGAGAAAGGATTCCACAAGTGCTTTTATTTCCTCCTTTAGTTTATTAACAACCAATCCTGAAGGACCCATGCTCATTGAGTTCTCCTTAGTGTTGGCAAAATCCCATTTCCACCTATTCACGGGAAATCTTTTGCTTAATTGTAGAAGATCAAAATGTAAGTAAAGAAAAACAGAAACTTCCCCATTTGGGGCTTGGGGAACTATAGAGTGAAGAGAAAGGAAGAAATGAGATTCAAGTGTCCTGACGTCCCCCTCTGAGACTTTTGCTCAGAGAAGGTGATGTGTGCTCTCCAATGGAAGTGATATTCCTTGAAGAGAAGGAAATTTTGCCCCTCTTTCTCCATTTGAGATTTAAGGAGGAGATAACTATGCTTAGGACCTCACACCACCAACAACAGCCACTTAGCCCGATTCAGTAAGCAGGCCATGGGGTTAAACAGCAGGTGAGCTGGGTTGGCACTGCTGATGCCCCCTCAAGACCCATGGTGTGTGGGCATCCGAGTTGAGAGCTAGCCATACTATGTGGGGCCTACTGTGCTGGAGCAAAGTTACACCACAGCAGAAGTTGGTCAGAGGGCTAGATGGGAGGCCTGATAGAGAACAGGATCTAAGACCAGTGACACTCAAGAACCAGAAAATGACTTGGAGCCACCCCATCCATTACCATGGAGACATCTAACCCCTCATATACCCAGGTACCATCCTAGAAAGGAAAATAAGAGGTGATGGTACCTAAGTAATTTTACCTAATAGAAGTTGGAACACTTCCTAAAGAAACAATCTAAATGTTTTTTATTAGACCAAGTTTTATTCTAAATTGGATATTTTGTGATGTTTCCCTACGCAGTTTCAAGAAAAGTTTCAGAATTAGCTCCTCGAGTGATTCTTTTGCACATTAAGTTTAAGAACCATTACCCAAATTTATAGCCATCCCTGCCAAAGTGAAAACTAAATTAATCTCTAGATTAATTGATCATGAGGAGAACAGATACTCTTAGTGCTTAAGTAGGCCAGAAATTTCTCCCTAGGGTCCACCTCGCAAAAATCCCATGCAATATTTTCAGTAGCAACCTTTAAGTGAACACACAAATGCACTTCTTGAGGCTGTTCTAGAATATTCTTTGCTATAGGACACCTCAACAAAAAGCAGTTTATTAAACACAATCTAATGATGAACCAATGTGGTACAGAAGAAGATCTAGTTTACTGATGGAGCTTGGACCAGAGGTAAGCTTTAAAATATCTGATGGAACTGATGAAATGAAAGGCCTTGGAACAAACTTCCCTTCATAAAAGTTGTTTCAACTTGATTTTTGCTAAATGCTGAGTGGGCCACAAGTTCAAAAGAATACTCATTGTGGGGCTAGCTTATGTCACTTGTTAAATACAGACATATGTCTAAACAAGAAACAGGCATTGGTTTGATATCATTTATAAAATTTGAGTCATTTAATAAGAACTAACAATGCTGAAATCATTTTCTAAGCTTGTCGTATTGCCACAGATCGGGTGGCTTAAACAACAAAAGGTTTTTCTCACAATCCTGGAGGATGGAAGTCTGAGATCAAGGTGTCGGCAGGGCTGGTTTCTTCTGAGGCTTTTCCCCTTGGCTTGCAGAGAGCCGTCTTCTCCCTGTGTCTTCACATGGTCTTCCCTGTGTGTGCATCTGTGTCTTTGTTTCTAATTCCCCTTCTTATAAGGACATCAGTAATTTTGGATTAAGGCCCATCCATCTGACCTCATTTTACCTTACTTACCTCTTCAATGGTCTTATCTCCAAATATAGTCATAATCTGAGGTGCTGGGGGTTAGGCCTTCAACACCTGAATTTGACTTGGGTGGGGGCTGGGGGCGTGTGACACAATTCAGCCCATAGCAAATTCCTAGATAAGAGATCATACTGCTGGCTACAGAAATATGCTCAGGGTGACCGTGTTCTCCAAAGTCCAATAAAATTCTATTTCTCTGGGGTAAATCAGGCTCTCTTTTTATTGGAATTTTCTCTTTAGAACGTAGCCAGGAGCTGGTCAAATGTGCATTCCCATATGTGGGATAGTCTGGAGTCAGTCCACCTGAACCTCATGGACTAAGACTGTGGGGAAAGTATGCAGACACTGTGCAGGTTCAGGGCACTAATGCACCGGCTGAGGGGTAATGTGAGAGGGTAAGGGCAGGAGATGTACTTGCTTCCAAGGCACCATCCCAGCCTGGAGCATGTTTTATACATTCAGAGAGTTGCCATATGCACTAGTAGCCTGGTATTCTTAGGAGACTGGGAACTGTGTGCTAGGCACACAAAACCACCCAATGTCCACTCTACTTTCCCAGCACCCTTCTATTCCAGTCCTCCACCTCTTCCTAAACTTTTTACATACATACTTAATGTATTCTATAGGTTCCAAGTTTATAAACTTTGGTCCACTAATTATATAGAGCTTTCTCTGTGTCAAACTACACAGAACCCTATGTCTAGCACTGGGGTCCATGCTCCCAGGACCTAGGGTCATCTCCTATCAGGCCTCTTAGATTAGCCATGATTTTGTTAACACATCTCACACACGGGCCCCTATTCTAAAGAATCCTTCTGTTTCTACCCCAATCCATCTCTCAGTGGCCGAGGCCTTGCTACTATGTGCATCCTCTTTCTTGAAATTTTCATTCAGGTTCAGCGTGTGTGCACACACGGGTGTGTGTATGTGTGTACCTTTTTTTTTTTTTTTTTTTTGCTTATTTTAACACTCTTCACTTGATCAGACAGAAGTAGAACTACAATGAGTGGTCTCAAACAGGAGTGTGTTAGAGTGGTTAGGCCGTGCATACTTATGGGAGCTGGTCAAGCAGCCTGGGCAGTTACTAGAGCTTATAGGTTGCAGTTGGGAAGGAAGCTGGGTGACGACGAGGCGATGGGCAAACTGGAACTCGCCTCTGCTGTTCAACATCTGCAACACTGGCGCCGTGGATGATCTGCAGGAAAAACTGTGCTCTGACCAGGACCTGCACGCACACATGGTTCAGGATGCAAAGAAGCTGGAGGAACAGCTCTGGTGGGAGCCGGAGCAGGGTGGGTATGGGTGTCACCCACAGCAGCGCCCTGAGCTGGCAGACAGCAACGACATGCGTGAGCTGCCACCGTGTCTGGCACGCTGTACCACCTTCCAAAAATAACAAAATGGCTCTGGCTTCACTTTGGCCTTCCTAATCTCGTACAAATTTTCCTAGTGGCCAACCTGAACCAGAGACCAAGCAGGAATGGGTATTCTGGGAAACGTAGTTCTGCTTAACTACACTGGCACCGTGCAAGCCACCAGACTTAGCAGATCTAAATGCATTTATATGACTATAAAACTACTTCTTAACTGCACCATACATGTCTACATTAAGACTCTTCTAAGAGAAATATACTCAAAATAAAATAAAACTGTATAAACCTTAGCTAATGACTAAATACAGGTTAATGTCTTTAACTGGGAAGAATCATTAACAGATCTACTTTGAAAGAGAATCATATTTTAGTCTAAATGTGTCATACTTTGTACATATAGAGTTTAGACAATGACTTCACATGTATTATTACTTAAACATCCAGTCCTCCCCATGGTCTGCAGGGTCTGATGCCCTCTGAGCCACTATATGGGGTGAGGCAAAGGAGATTTACAGTTGTTTATCTGGAAAATAATACAATAATTAATAAATAATGATATTAGAATAAACTTTCTTTTTCACATACAACTGTAAACTTACTTTTGCCCCACCCTGTATAATACCCACAAGTCTTCTGGCCTTATCCACGTGGGACTTCCACAGTTTTCACTATTACTAACAGCTTTAGGAACTTTAAAAGGTCAAAACTAATCTGTTTCCATGTTGATAAGTTGGTGGAGTCTTCTAATATATAATACAGTGGTACCCTGGTTTTCGAACTTCTCCATTAATGAACATTTCGGTTTACGAATGCCATAAACCCGGCAGTAAATGCTTCGGTTTTCAAACACGCCTCGGAAGTGGAACATGCCACACGGCTTCCACTGAGGGCAGGACCCTGAGGCCCAGCTGTCGGCTGTGGATCCCTGCATTTTCAGATGTTTCAGAACTCGAACAGTCTTCCAGACCGGATTACACTTGAAAACCAAGGTACCACTGTAAAAATATCCACTTAAAGGGCATTGGCTAAATGCATTTTGAAGTATCTATAAAATGAAGAACTACTTAGCTTTTACAACTGATGTTGTAGAGAAGCATGTTGAGTTACTCAGAACTATGGTAATTCAGAGAAAGCAAGTTGCATAAGAAGACAGCCTCAGTTTTGTAATCCACGGCACATATGTGTGATAGAACCAGCCACATGCAGATGAGTTGACTCTAGGTGCCTGGCTTTAGTGTTTGCTGCTGGCAGCTGAGAGTCATATGAAGCGGAGACACTAAGTGTATGCATGACAAGAACCAACGCAGAAACTTGGTTTGTCTTCTATCCTTCCACTCTAGTTGGCTTTAGAAACTTCAAAAGCTGCAAGATGCGTCAAGTTTATCTGGAGTATCTTGTCATTTGGAGCACGCAAGTGTCTGCCTCAATATGCCTTAGAATCATGACTGCCAAATGAGAGCAATACTGTGTGCTTCTCTCAGAGCTTCTTACCAAGGATCCCAAAGTACCGGAGAAATGCTGCTTTCGCCTCCCTTCACTTCCATGAAGAAACTCAGGACAAAGTCCTGGACAATTTGACTCCTAACACTTATCAATTAATCCAAAGATAAACTGTCAAAAGTATGTTTCTATAAATAGGTAGGTTCTTAATTCTTAGTCCATTCTCCCAAAAGATAAGAATTCCACAGCTATAAGAGAAATATGGAAATTAATAAAAATGTACTCCATCCTCAGTCTAAAGAGTATATATATACATAGAATGGCTACGTGTGTCTGAAAAACTACCAAACTTCTTCTCCTCCTATGGACCATACCATACTTTTTTTTTTCTTTCTGCATCTTTATGCTAGGCTTTCAACTTTTAAAAGGGAATATCAGCTCCTTACTATTTAAATTCATAACAAGAATGCAAACAGAAATAAATTATTTCCTTACATATGTCTATGTGATGCTGATGTATATCGGCTTTAGTGATTACTGGGTGGAGGCCATTCTTTCAGCCCTGTCTTCCACTCATTAGCACTGTTGCATCCACATGGTACATGTCTTACCCAAGCTCATCCTGCAATCAGTGGCAGCCACCAAGACAAAGCCCTTGGTGTTCTCACCGTCATTCCACACTGCTACATCCTAGAACATTTTTCCTTCATTATTTTAATTGTCAAATTATGATTTGCTCACACAATGTTCCTAAATATGCATTTATTTTAAGTCAAAATCCAGGGTATTTTGAAAGACTGAATCTTCTTCATATATAATCAATACTTTAAAGCCATTTATTTGGTAATTGTTGCAATATATCTTTCTGAGTCAATTTTGGCTTCTATGAAAAATTTGCATTAGATGTTTGTTGATTTATATGCATAATTTTTTAAGAGCCTTGGAAGTCTAAAAAGTCCAGAGTTACTGTCATCTGAATATGTTTAAGAGACCTACTCACCAATTTAGTGAAAGAAATTACAGTAGGATTTATACATTATTACAATGAAGAGGTTATATTTTGAAAACTAGGGCTTTTCTCCCTAGAATGTGAAATTTTTTGTTTTACTTTTATTCCACACATTTAACTTTGAAATAAATAGGTTGCTCCATACCATAGTAATTGTGGATGGACAGGGTCACCAGGAAACAATAAAACTGTCACCACAAACTAACGACAGCTGAGCACAGGGTAGCAAATAGGACATGAGTGTTTTATGAGAAAAGGTCAGGAGGTTCGATTCACGGCAAAGAAAGATGGGCTTTGCCATCCAAACAGAACACACTTTACAAGTTAATTAGGCTTCTAAAACTTGTTCCAGATGGTGGGGAAATAGCGTGGGAGAGATGCATGCCAGCAATGGAGGAGTCAGGGATGAGACACAAAGCCAAGCCTGGTGATCAGGGCAGGAGTAGAAGGTTAGGTCAGGAAGAAGACAGAGACGTGGGGCCTGGAGCCATACGAGGAGAGGAGGGCACCATGAAGCCAGGGGTGAGGGCTGAGGACCAGAAGCAGGAAAAGCACAGCGGTCTCACTGTGCCAAGGCCGCGGGCGTACAGTTAGCTCTCTCCTTCACCTGCTGCTGTGGCCACCCAGTGCTGATGTAGACAGAGCCAGATACAGCGCAGCGCAGTGGGGTTCCCCAGCTGAACTAAGAGGCGTTGAGTCAAAAAATGGTGCTCGTATATGCTTTATGTGTCTCAACCTACTGACTCTATATTATACTTACTTACAGTTTTTTCAGGATTCTATAAAGTCAAATTAATTATATGTATCCAAAAATGCTATACATCAAAATATACATATACATTATATATTGTGCAAAATCTACATTAAAAGAGTACAAATCCTATGTATGGTGACAGATGTTGACTAGACTTATTGCAACATACACAGATGTTGAATCATTATGTTATATACCTGAAACTAACTTAATGTTATATATCAATTATACCTCAATAAAATAAAATTTTTAAAAGAATACACATCCTATATAAGGTTAATTATAAAAATGACACATTGCAAACCTTTTTTAACAAAATCCTGTGACCTATGACTACACTGCGAGGCAGGGTGAGGAAAGTGAGGCACTCACTTCAAGCACAAAATTTAAAAGGGTGTCAAAAATCTTAATGATCAAGACAAGTAATATTTTAATGCAATATTTTTTAAAGATCAAAATTAATTTATTCATGATAAACAAAATATCAAAATATTCATGATGAACAAAACATCAACATTTTAAATAAAGGCAGAATCCCACTCTTTCATTTCAGGGCTCACCTCACCCCTTCACCCTAATCCTGGTCCTTTCGGATTCTGATTACAGAATGTTGTTGGGTGTGTTTTTTGGCACCTCCGTGAGTTTTCCACCCGAGAGCCAGAGCCAAGTGTCTCCTTTGCCTCACCCATATTCCAGCCCTAGTGTGAGGTCTTTGATAAAAAAATAGGCCACCACTAGCAGTCCTCTGTGCTTCCGAGTCTCCCTCCCTGTGATGCCCCAGCATTTCCGCAAAGCTGCAGAAGGGGCAGCCCTTCTACCTCCTCAGGTGCCAGAGTCCCCTCCAAACTCCAGTCCCTGGCTTTTCCGGGCCCCACAAACTGAGTGCCTCCCTCCAGAGGTAGAACTGACATTAATAGATTCTGCTGATTTAACGTCACCTGAGTCCTGAGTTCTCCCACCAGCCCATCAACTCCAGGGAGAGTGGGACCCTCTCTATTAACTCTCATTAGATCACCAGCATCTACCACAGTTCTTGGCACACCCCAGGCACCCAGTAAACACTTGCATAAACAAGGGACTCTTCCTTCGGTTACACTCAGAAAGCAATCTCAAAACAAAAGAAAAAGTTAATGGTAGTTGAAGAAATGAATGAACAGGTTGCTTAAATTGCAATTTGAAGAATTTCGATTCAGAAAATTCAGATAGCTTAGAAAATAGATGGGCAAACACGCATTTGACACATTTGTATGGAGCAGGAGCTCATTGCCTGAGCTCCACTGGGGAAGGGAGCTTTGAAAGTTCAGAACCCTTGAAATCAATTGCAAAGTGTATATGCATGTTTCGGCGGTGAGAAGGCAAATGCATTTCTCAAAGTCTTCCTCAGATTTGGTTAATCTTCACTGTTCTAAAGACTATTATAAATAGTGAAGCTCATCCCAGACTTGGGCCCAGTAAAACATTTTCTGTAAAATAAAATACCACTAATTATGAAGCATTTCACTCTGATGTGGTGGGCTCTTCACTGATCTGGGGCTTTTATACTGGCACCAATGACACGCTCTTTAAATTCTGTCACTACTCTCAGGCCCAAGTGTACCTCTGTCCATAACTGTTCTAAAGTCGATTATTCTCCGTGTGTTTGACAGCCCGGAGCCCTGCCAGAGACGACAGAAAAATCACATCAGATATTCCACACTTTACAAGCAGCCCTCTCCTCTGGCCATTTGGCAACTTCACTGGCCCCTGGAGGAAAAATGCCTGCGGATGGCTTCTGACGCTGCTCTCTTTATCGATTAGTGCGTCTTCCCCTCCCCCTGCCCTCCACCTCAACCCTGAAGTTTCTGCACCTGAGACCTACAAGTGTTCACAGTTCCTGAGACAGTGATTCTAGGTACTGGCAGGAAGCTGGATCATTGTTCCAGTGGTTTCCACACAGAACCAGGGACTGGATTAAAGGAACCTCACATGGGTCAGATTTTATTTCCCACCCTCACCCCTGCTTCCTCCCACGTACACACAAGCGAAATATCCGTGTTCTGTATAACACTTCATTTGGGGGGAAATAGTTACAGTTAGAAGAGGGCACTCATTTTGCAGAGGGAGGGACAAAGCATTAAGCCATTACTATATTATTCAGGACTCTTAGTAGCAATGATAGAATACCAGTCAAACTGCCTTACGGTAAAAGAGAGAGTAGAGGGATTTATTGGCTTATTAAGGAAATATCAGGGTAGTGGGGATTACCAGCTTCGGGCAAGGCTGGACCCGGGGCTCACCCAGGATGCTCAGTGTTGGATCTCCCTCTATCTGCAATTCAGTTCTCTCCCTGCCAATTTCAGTCGCGGTCTGGTCCTTCATGGTGGCTGCCAGAGAGCCCCAGGCATCCACCCCCATCCCTCAGAGGCTTCAACAAACAGCTTAATTACTCAATAATTTCATATTGAGTCCTGAAATTGAATCTCATTGTCTAGGTCTCTGTCAAATGTGCATCCTTGAGACAGTCATTGTGGGCAGAGGCTATGAAACATACTGACTGGCCAGACCTGAGTAACACGCCCACATCTAGAACTAAGGCCTGGGATCAACATTGCCCAGACTACGGGACTCAGAGCAAGGGGCAAGTATTTTCTCAGAGGAAACTCAGGGTGCTGTCGGTGGAAGAAAATAATATGAAGCCGAGGAGTTTGAAATAAACAAACACACAAAAACTAGACCCCATCAAAAATGGGGAGAGTAAATGATATGCCCAAAGTCAAATATAATTCAGGAGTGACAGAGACAGGACAAAAACCTGTATTTCTTTTTCTTTTTAGTTGAATAGATTTGACCTGTACTTTTTCACTTCTAATTTAGGAAGATACATTCATTTGCTAAGGCTGCCATAACAAAATACCACTGACCGAGTGGCTTAAATATCAGAAATTTGTTTTCTCACAGTTCTGGAGGCTGGAAGTCTGAGATCGAGGTGTCGGCAGGGCTGGTTTCTTCCGAGGCCTCTCTCCTTGGCTTGTAGATGGCAGTCTTCACCCTGTGTCTTCTCATGGTCTTTCCTCTGTGTGTGTGTCGGTGTCCTCTTCTTAGAAGGACACCAGGAGTATTGGATTAGCGCTCACTCTAATAACCTCATTTTAATTTAATTATGTTTTTAAAGGTCCTATCTCCAAACACAATCACATTCTGAGGTACTGGGGGTTAGGATTTCAATGTGTAAATCTGGGGGAAGGGAACATGATTCAGAATATAATCTTGGGTCTCATTACATCAAGCAAGTTGCATGTACTTTACATAAGTGAGTGAAAGTAACTTCTGTAAACACACAAGAAGTGACCACATACGTAGAGATACAGGTATGAATGCACAGCTGCCCTGTCCCTATATGCACAGAGGGACACACATTTGCCATCTGGATACCCTAGTGAGTACATATGTACCAAAGATGACCTAAACAGGTGAACGGCCCTTTGCCATCACAATTTTCGCCATTTGAAGGTTACATAAACTATGCCTGCAGCAATTCTAACATTTTTTTCCAAGTAAACTACTTTAAAAAGTAGCAAGCTCTCATGAAATTTGTATCAAATAAGATAAATCTTTTGCACCATTTATACAAATGTCAGTTTCCACATTATCTTTCTCACACTCCTGATGCATAGGGCAATAAGGAACGGAAAGTACGGGGATTAATTTAGGTAACAATTACCATAATTCACAATTGCATTAGCACCTATTAAGGTTCATTGTTCTGTGGAAATTTTAATGATACATTCTTGAGTGAATAAAAGCAGAAGAAGATTGGAAAGAAAATTGTTTCTATGTGTGCTGACAGGACTGCTGAGTGTAATTATATATTTCAGAGGCGACCTGTTTGGAGTTTACTCCATAATTTTATGTAAATGTTAAGTAACTTCATGTGTTCTTCCACCTGGGTTAAACGCTGATTTGTGTTACTCCAGCAAGGGGAGTGCTGCGGGGTTATTAACAAACTTGCTCTGCCAACCAAGCTGGCTTCTCAAAAATAGCTCTGCAGACTTCAAAATGACAAAGGTGTCTTTAGTTTTTCTTCATTGTACATCTTATTAGTGGGCTGCCAAACTTTTTAGTTTCGAAAACAGCTATTCGTTCTTAAAATTTGTAGCCAAAACCCAAGAAGTAAGAAATCATTTTCTTAAATATAACCAAGTTCATTCATAATGCAGGTTTGCCTCGGGTTCTTCAGTCCCAAAGGAAAGCAGGTAGGTAGAAACCTTTGATTTCTAGGTAGCATAAATTTAATATGTGATGCAAACGGCTCCCTATGTCCTGAATTCTTCCATTTCCTAGAGATTAAAGTCAGCACACAGTAGGTGCTCTTAAGTATGTGCTGACTGTAAGAAAACTCCCAATCTTTACAAACTCATTAAACAAATGGGAATGAAATATGCTGAAGCATAGTGGGCCCGTTTAGCATCTGCAAAAATTCTCACCCTTATTGCCTACATACGCATGGCCCCCAAATCAATAGAGAACCAGAACAGACACAGATGGAGAAGGGAGAGGGTGTAAAAAACAACACATCCATTTAAAAGGGTTGAAAAACAAGAGTACTTTCTTCCACAATTTCATTATCACATCCTAAAGCAAGACAATCAAAACATTCTGCTGTAATATTACAAGATACTTTGGAGATGAGTTGGAAAACCATCAAATCATTTGCTTTGGCCTCTGAGTGCCACAGGGAGGAATTGTGGGATGTGAGTTTTTGAAGGAGCCTAGAAGGTCATCTGGTGAGAGAATGCACGCAGTGGTATGACACCCCAGCCTGATTCACAAAGCCAAACCCAGGCAGTGCCAGCGCTGGACGCCTGGCTTGCCTAACTCCCAGATCCGTGTCCTTCCTCTTCCATACACAGCCCAACCCAAGGACGACCAGGACGGAATATCCTTCCTGCTTTCTCTTGATACCACAGAGCGTGTTGTGGGGTGAAAAGAACACCAGTCTTCGGTTCAGTCCAGTTAGAATGAGTCTCAGTTCTTCTGCTTGCATGCAGCACAGTGTGGGCCAATTACTGAGCTATCTTGTCTGAACTATCCCAGCTCTCTAGCAGAGATGTGTGAATGAGCAATAATAGAAACACTAGCAAGGATCTGATTGAAACATTCAGTTGAGTTCTGAAATATAATTAACAAGGAATTACAGGAATCCCACTGATAGCTGCCCAATATTATATGTAAGAATAACTATATTGTTCAACATTGTGATAACCTATAGTACGATTTTTTATTTGTTTGCACATATTCTAGTTCCACAAAATTCTGGAGGTTAGTATGCAATGCTTCACAATTGCTCACTCATATCAATTATTTCTCTCTCAGATATTTCAATATTTAAAATGTCAGTCAGTGTTGATCTCTCAACTAGTGAGTAAGTTTGTCAAGTCAACTCTCATTTTGAGAAACATTCCTCAAATAGAATGTATCATGAATATTGTCATCAAAATCACCAACAATAAACCTTAGCTGATTTTCTCTATTATGCAAAGGCTTTATTCCTAAAGGAGATATTAATCTAGTTTCCAGAGACCAAAATCCATAGTAAAAGCCTATAGTTGTCTGAACTCTAAGGTTGTTGCCTGAATTGCATTTAAGTTCCTAACTTCATTTTTACTTTCCTTTGTGAGATCCTATTTCTCCAATATCTCTGCCTTCTCTGTTCTCCTTCCTTCTATTCCAAACGTGCTTATGCCTCCTGTTCTACTAATGCAAAAACATGTTTCATAGATAGTCTCCTCCATCTCAAGTTTTGCCAACTTTATCCCAGTTTCACAAACACATATACAGAGATGTCACATGTAGCGATAACATGGCCTAGAGTAAGATAAAACAGAAGCCAATGGTGGATAAATTTTAAAACAAGGCACTATTTTGGTGATTCAGATAGCAGATGTCAACTCAGAATATATAGTGACACATATCAGGAGGCAACTGCTGTTGAGAATTTAGGAACTACAAATAACTATTGAATCGTTTCCCAAACAACTCACCATGCTAAGGAAAGAGACAAAAAATAGAAGTACATTGAGTACTTCAGTTTGTCTCCAAAGTTAGGGGCACTGATTACTTATTTTTATTCTTAAACATTCTTCTACTAATATGAGCTAAGTCTGTGTTTATTGCCACCAGACCTAAAATTGCCTTTTCTGTCCATATCTATCTTCTTACCCAGTTTTATTTTCCAACAAAGTACTTCAATTCTTGAAAATTTAATAAAAATATATTTTTAATCTATCTGTCTTCCCAAGACATTAAATGAAAGCAGGGACAATCTCTGTCTTGTTTATTGCTGTATCTCCAGGCCTGGAAGAGTCTCTGGCATGTGGTAGGTGCTTGATAATATTTTTGAAAGAATAAGTGAAGTGCCCACACTATATAGTGGCAAAAGAGTTACTTAGATTATCACCTGAAAGTATCTGCTATCAACTGCTTAGGAAAGACAAGGTTTTGGATGACCAAGAAGTTGATGCTATAGAACATTTCAGTGGAAATAAGAAGTATAGTGGTACTAGAGAACTTAGGGAAAGAAAATGATGAATTTGAGGCTTTGAATTACCAGCTCAAGATCTGGGTAAGAGATCAGAATGTCTCTGCAACTTTCCTGCAAATAACTTTTTTTTCCTATAGACACAGGGCCAAAAGTTCTGAAACAACAAACTCAAAGTCAAGTCTTCCTTGTAACTGAATTACAAGGCAAACTGAATTCGCAACTCTGAAGGGTTTCTTATGTTAAAGTTGGAACATTGATGAAGATAAAACAGAACCCTAAAAATTAGAATTGGGACACATGGAAAAACTGTAGTGAAACTGGAGACCATGCACCCCTAAATTCTGCTGAGGCTCCTCTGCAGGTTCTTTGCTGGGCCCTTCCTCCTGATCAAGGTCATAGTCCCTTGCCTAAAGACTCTACAGAAGCTTCCCTTGAGCTACTTCCACATCCTCCTGAAGGCCAGCACTACCTCTTCTTGTTTCTAGACTTGAAAGCTGACTCAAGTCTCACCAGGCCCCATGATGTGAGTTGCAAAGTGAGAACCGTGAGAAGATGTGAGTCACCCAAATATTACAGGATCTTGTCAATTTATACAAACAGGAACCTGAGGACCATGTATGGAAATGGATTCTAAGGACCATGTTGGTTCAGGATGGAAGGAGGATAATGGTAAAGATGAAGCCACTGATATGGGGCTTCTAAGCCAAGGTCCTGGATTCGACGGGCCAGTTTCAGTGGCTCTATAAGAATTTGCTTGGTTAATTCACTGAAACCTGACAGCTGAAATGCTAAATGAAGATAAAATGCCAGAACTCCCTTGGTATGTTGTAGAAGACAGTATCCAAGGCCCAGGGAAGTTGGAATGCTAAAGTAGATTGATCATCTAAGAATTGCTCACCCACCAAAAGTGGGTCCCAGAAAACCCTCGGCAAAGGCAGTAAGAAACACCATTGTAAAGGGAACAGTCACACCCTGGAAGCTCTCTTCAGTGTCTCTTCTCTGTGGATCAGTAATGACCGTGAGAACTGCTGCTACTGAACTCGGCTCCCTGCATCAATGCAGCTGATAGAGCCAGGTGGAGAAGGCTGTGGCTGCTGTGACGGGCGGTGAGCTGAAGCAGTCATCAGGTAGTTTCACCTGCAGAGATCTTTGTCATTGGCTAACTTATCATATATCCTTACAACTGACTCAATTAAGCAAGAAAGCTCTTGGTGTGGTGAACAAAAATCTAGTATCAGTCACCACAAACGTCTATTCAGATCATTTGCAATTGGAATCATTGCAGCATTATTCACAATAACCAAGACAGGGAAACAAGTGTCCTTCAGTAGATGATTGGATAAAGAAGATGTGGTACATATATGCAGCGAAATACTGTTCAGTCACTAAAAAGAGATTCAGTATTGGCATTTGCAACAACACGGATGGCTCTTGAGAGTATCATGCTAAGTGAAATAAGTCAGATGGAAAAAAACAGGAATCACATGATTTCACTCATATGGGGGCAGAAAACAAAAAGCAACAAATGAACAAAGAAAACAAACAAACAAAACAAAACAAAACTCATGGACACAGACAACAAAAAGGTGGTTACCAGAGGAGAAGAGGGTGGTGAGGACGAGTTGGGTAACCAGGATCAAATACAAGGTCACAGAAGGAAACTAGGCTTCAAGTGGTGGGCGCCCAATAGAATATAGTGATGTTACGTTATAAAGTTGTACACCTGAAATTTATATAATGTTATTAACCAATCTTACCCGAATACATTTAGTAAAAATTAAAAAATAAAAAGCAAGCCCTGGCCTGTGTGGCACCAAAATGTAGTGGGTTCGATTCCCAGTCAGGGCACATACACACACAGGTTGAGTTCAAAATCAATTTTTAAAAAATTTTTAAATAAGAAGGAAACCATGTTCAAATTCCTCAGAACTGATTTCTAAGACTGACATCTCCTTAAGGATGCTTTATTCACTCTTTGTTTTTATATGTGACCTTTAATTCATAAAATAATATTTTCTCTTGACTTGTATACTAACGTCTTTCTTTGCATGGGGGTGTTTGGTGAATGTGACAAAAAATTCATTTTTTTCCCCCTCTTTGCATTTTGAAGATGAAAAACTAATGATCTGTGCATAGTTTAAACTCCTGGGTTATTACTTAGGGTAATAATAACTGTATGTAGTATTTACCTGAAAAGATTCTATAAAGTAAGAAAAATCCAATTTTGATTTCTTTTTTAATGGTATTGAATTTGGGTGCCTTCAGAAAATGTCTGAGAGGGTACTTTGTGGAGGGTGGGCTTCACGCTGTTGGTGACAACAGATTTCTGGCATTAACAACTCAATTTCCTTTTCCTTTCCACTTTTGCCTTCCCCTTATCTTCAAAGACTATCATCCTGCAGTCACCACCTGTTTTCTCTCACCTGATGTGAGCGCACATGACTACACAGTCAGTACTGAATTCTACAGTTTACTATTAAGTTTAATATCTAACTACACATGAGTGATTACTGTACATCTGAAAGTCAAAATATGCTATGAGGCCTCCCCCCATTTCACCCTAAAGATTGCAACTTGTAACAACATTTGTATCTCCTTAGGGAAAATTATTATAGAAATTTCTGGAATATCTTCATACCCAATATTTGAGTTCACATGATCATGCAATCAATCCAGGAAAAGAAATCTTCCTGAAATTTTACATTCTGATTAGAAGTATAATCTTGCTGAAAGAAAAAAATGTCTAATTATTAAATTGGAAGAGTTTTATCTCTCCAGTGAAGATTCTGAGTACTACACCTTTGGAGAAAAGGGGTACTTTGAATGGAAAAGTCCACTCGGCATTGTGCCTGTCATGTTGTAAGTGCTCATAAATAATTGTTGCATGAAAATATTAAATTTTACCCACTCCTAAAATCACAGAAAGCTTTTCTAATTTTTCTTTTGCCATTTTAAAATAGTATACCAATTTATTTCCACTATAAAAAGAAAAATTTCCTTCTACACCTACTTAAAAATTTAATTATAATGGGGGGGGAGCCAAAAAGAGAGGAAAGATTGAGAAAGAAAAGAGGAAAATAAAGAAAAAAGAGGAAGAGAAAGAAAAGACAAGAGGAGGAAGGAAGGAAATGAAACAATCTGCCTTCACATTTGGTTGCTGTCCTGAGATTAAGCCCGACCACACAAAACCCAAAGGAAGCAAGCATCATTTAACATTCATTTTGTGACTCTATCATCATGCCAGCGCATTTGTCTGCAGTTTAAAATGTGTTATAAAGTCAAAACTTAGAAGTAAAATTCTTTCACTTCCTGACACTAGAATAAGCGTAGTACATCTGCCTGTTTTGGATCATTTCTAAGCATTTCTCAAAGGTTAGCTCCACTTCGCCTGAAAGATGGTGTTTTGAACCATCGAAAACTATTGCATCAAAACTTTATCAGGTCACAATTTCTTTTGTAAAATTCCCTATTGGCAGATATTACTATTCACATGATTTAACATTGTTCACCTTGCCTTGTTAATTTTATTTCTAAAATGCCTCTTGAGTATGTCCCCCTTGGCCATGCCCAAGGCTCTGTCTGTATGTCCTGGACACCTCCCACCAGGAGGTCCTGGATTGACTTCTGTTACAATATTTCCTAATTTAATTATTTCTTTAGGTTGTTATCAGGATTATTTTCCCAAGATAGAAAATAAATCATGAGCTTATTTTCTTCTAGAGCCTTCAATGGTTTTCTTTTACTTACATAATAAAGTCTGAACTGCTTCAAGATCTTTTATCGTCTAGTTCCCAAATACCTTCCCAGCCTCAACTTCTCCTTCATCCTTCTGCATATATTAGATTTTTGTACCAACGAGTTCCACAAACATTTTCACATTGCTTTGTCTTTGTTCACGTTAATTCCTCATCCAGAATGTCTTTACTCTGCCTTTATAGTTATGGAAACCCTAGCTCAACTCAAATATCGCCCCCTTATGAAACCTTGATTTCATTCCCAACTGAAGGTAATCGCTCCTTCCTCCGGCCTCCTATAGCACCTGGAGTAAATTAATATATTAAAATTGGAAAAAGTTTTACTGTTGAAGCTCTGTTAGGGGATCATCTTGTTAGAGAGATGATTTAGTTTCTAGTGAAAGAAATATTAAACAAATTAGGGTACATAAAAGAAGTATTTATTGACTCCTATTACCCAAAACCCAGCTGAGCTGGCTGAATGCAGTGCCCAGCTAGTTCTCAGGGATCTGTCCTTCATTATATTTCTTGACTCTGGTTGCCTCCACGTTGATTTCAGTCTTCAGCAGACCCTCCACTCATGCTTGATAGGAAAGTGGTTCTCAAAAGCCCCAGCTTTACACTGTATTTTTAGCTCTTAATCTCAGAAGGAGAGAAATCCTCTTCTACAGCACTTACATCAATAGCCCACCACCCCCATGGGACAGGCGTTGTCCTTGTCGGGGTCATGTGTCCACCTTGGCTCTATCACTGTTTCTGAGAAGTTTGGGTTCTCCAAT
Source organism: Miniopterus schreibersii (assembly GCF_964146895.1). Taxonomy (NCBI): domain Eukaryota; kingdom Metazoa; phylum Chordata; class Mammalia; order Chiroptera; family Miniopteridae; genus Miniopterus; species Miniopterus schreibersii. The sequence continues at coordinate 33,563,176 of NC_138111.1, forward strand.
TGGCCAACATAGCTCATATGCTGGTTCCTATGGTGCAGAAGGTGGGGCCGGTGATAGTGCATTAGAATCCTGTAGAGTGAAAACCTATCTTCAGGAGAAAAGTGATTTTTATTCGTTACATCATCTATTGGATACTTTCATTGTGCGCCCTGCGCTAGCTCACTGTTCACTCATATCTTACCCTTTTAATGCTAAGCTTCTTGGGAACAAGTATCTACACACATTCAATAAACATTATCTGAATTCAGTAAATGTTAGCTGAGTGAAGAGCAAAGCAGGCAGATGACAAATGAAATAGCACCCAGAGTTACCATTTTAATAAACTAAGGTTCTTTCTGACCTTTCCATAGTCTCATTAGTAAGAGGATATTTTCCAGATTAAGGGAGATTAGAATTCAGAAAGAGTTAATATTTAAGATACAATCGATTTATTTAAAATACCAGGCCCTAAATATTCTAGCTATGATTTGGCTAGCAAAAAACATTTAAATTAAGTTTTTTTGACTTAGAAAAATTATTGTTTTCAGTAGAGAAAATGTTGATGTAGTTTATTACCATTGCTAAAACAATAATACTTAAAACCTGCTTTCTTAACTTCTCACAGTTTGGCAGTCAGTTTTGTTTTATACTCTTAGAAAGTATGAGGTCTTGCCAACTAGAGTATTTAAATCTTCAAAATGGAAAGTTGAAGACTAGTTCCTCATTTCTTCCCTTTGCTTAGCAACTTTAAATAATCTAAGAAAATAACCCTGCTTTGCATGTTTTTGCTCGAAATAGCCTAAGTGCTTTATGTAAACTAGTTATTTCATTAGCATGACGCTACACAAGACAGGTGATCACGCTTGACCATAACATGGACGGTAGCACATTGTGAAAACCTGATTTGTACTGTTTCCTTCAATAAGCTCTCTCTCTCTCTCTCTCTCTCTCTCTCTTGTTTTAGAGAGAGGAAAGGAGAGAGAGAGAAACAATGTGAGAGAGAAACATCGATCAGTTGCCTCTCAAACACACCCTGACCAGGGATCGAACCCGAAACCTAGGTATGTGTCCTGACCAGGAATCAAGCCGAAACCTTCTGGAGCACAGAATGCTCCAACCAACTGAGCCACACCAGACAAGGCTCACTGAGCTTTTAATAAAGCAATTTCTAACCTTGTTTTCATCACACCTGTGTTCTCAAGGTTGTTTGGTGTAGAGGTTAAGCATTCTGGTTTTGAAACCAGACTTTTTCTGATATGAAGTCCAACTCTGCCACTACTTAGCTCTGGACTACTTAGCCTCCCTGAATTTCAGTTTACTCATCTGTAAAATGGGGCCAGTAATATCCGGCTCAGAGAATCGTGAAGATTAAAGAGGATACTGTGACACTGTGTGTAAAGGATACGGACCATTGTAAAGGCTAAATATAATATGAAGGCTATTATCATGACGGCTACTATTGCGCTTTTGCTGGTACCTATTGCTTTAGAGAGAACACAAAGCTGGAAATAGAGGGGAAGGAATATTTGAGCAGTTGTATTAAAAATACTCCAGTTCAAAGTGGAAAATGTGTTGTAAATGTTGGCATTTAAAAGACAGAACGATGTCCTTATTTCATCGCTGATAAGATGTCCTGCTTTCAACCCTTGATGGACTGATGCCTCTACTGTTTTATTCTTGCACCGCATCCCCCCGCACCCGCCCAACTCCAGCGCCCCCACTCCCGGCAATGCTCCTCCTCCCCAACTGAAACTACCAGTATTTTGTGACAAAAGACACCTCCTCCATAGATAAAGCATGAAGATGACAGGCCAGTCCCAGTGTGACTTTTCACCTCCCTCAGGATAGAAATATCTGCCTCTATCTGAGATTAAATTTAATCTTTTGGGAAAATGTAAAACTGCTGTACTCCAATTTCTTAGATATAAAGATGTGAGATGAAGCGAGGCGTGGCACACAGGGAGATCTAACAAGGCATCCCAGGGCCCTAGTGAGGCCACAGTTCACAAAATTTCATAATGATTAGAGTCATGGTAGTATAGAATGATGGTGGCTTGCTTAACCATATAGTTGCCGTGATTCCTGATTGAGCACACTGCCTCCTGTAAAGAACATTTCTGTTTAGCACCTGACACAGCAGGTGTTCATTCTTACACCAGTCCCTGCCCACTGTCATTTGCTGTTTTATAGTAATTTTAGAAACTTTTTATTTTGCCAAAATGTCAAAGTTACAGCAATGTTGCAAGGCCAGTTATGAAAACTGTATAGCTTTTACCCACATTCACAAATTTTGTTTTGAATGAACACATGTTAAGGATAGTAACTCATTATTAATGAGGAAAGCAGGTGAATGTTACAGCCAGTTCAAAGGTTCATTTATAGATCAGGAATATGGAAATGAGTTTGCAAACGAATACAAAACTAGCTTCCTCCACAGTGGGGGTGGGAGGTCCACAGAACCCCCACTGGACAGAATTCATTTACATTTCTTCAGACAAGAATTATTCTGCTCTGTTATGAAGATTCACTAATTTTTAACATTTTGCCACATATCCTTTATCATTTCCTCTTCCTCAATTAAATTTTTTCTGAACCCTTTGAGAACAATTTGCAAGCATCATGCCCTATACCCATTCATACCTTTTAATTCACTGTGAATTGTGAAAGAAAACACATTCCCTTACATAATCACTGTAAGTCATCACATTCAGAAAATTTAATATTGATACGCTACAGTATAGTCCACATTCAGTCAGTTCCAATAATATTCTCTCTTTTTTTTTTTTTATTCTCACCGGAGGACACTTTTTCCCATGCTTTTCAGAGAGAGTGGAAGGGAGAGAGAGAGAGAGAGAGAGAGACATCCATGTGTGAGAGAGAGAGAGAGAGAGAGACATCCATGTGAGAGAGACACATCGATTGGCTGCTTCCTGTACACACCCCGACTGGGGCTGGGGATCGAGCCTGCAACCGAGTACGTGTCTTTGTCAGGAATTGAACCTGGGACCCTTCAGTCCGCAAGTTGACACTCTAACCACTGAGCCAGACCAGCTAGAGCTCTAAGAATATTCTTGATGGCATCTTTCATTCTCTAGTACTGAATTCAGCCCAGATCACATATTTCATATAGTTATCATGTCTCTTTAGTCTTTATTTTCTAGAAAAACTTGAAGTTGAAAATTTAGCCAAAGATTGTGGCATTTCTATATTTGCACGTGTGATTGTGTTGCTTCATTTATGATAATATCCTCAGCTATTATGTCAAAAGCTGACATTTTTAAAAAATGCATTTTGACTCCAAAGTAATACTTGGGCGGGGGGTCGGGAAATAGAGAGCATAAATCAGAACATCAGAGTAAGTCCCACCATGCCTACAGTGTACAAATAGCTGCTGATGAGTTTGCCATGCTTACTGAACTGAATAAGTATGAAAGCTTTTCATGTGCATTTCTATTTTCAGGCCCCATACAGCACGTTAACCTCAGAATATCAAATGGAACCAGGGGCTCTGAGAAGAGCCGCCCGCAAAGCAGTTAGAGTGACACTCTTTATTACACTATCTAGATTCAGGTTTCAGACAAGCATAACTCGGCTTTTCCAACCTCTCACCTAAAGTCAGACACACGCAGCCACCCAGAGCAGGGCCGCCTTCCCTCCCGCATGGGCTCCCAGGCCTCCGAGAATGTGGACCCACCGAGGCCCGGAAAGCTGAGCCTGAGATTGTTAAGAAGAACCTTCCTGTGAAGGATTTCTTCTTGCGAGGCCCAAATAAACAGCCCCTGCAAGGCTGCTCGCCACACAGTATGTCAGCACGTATTATGCAGCCTGGAGCTGAGGGGATGTGTCAGCTGCCCATTAGACCACACTAAAATAGAATTGCTGGGCGCCTGAAGCATGAAGCATGATATTAGATAAAGTGATGAAATTGCACTCGATTAAAGAGCCAGGTCAAGGACAGTTACCTCGGGAAATTCCTTTTTTCCCGGAATATTCTCGCAATTTTGATGAATTTATCGTTTTCTTGCTTATTTTTCATTATCGTCTGGGGTTTTATGAACAATAAAATGTGCCCTCAGCAGGCACTGACATATTGGAGTGATCAGAATCATAGGGTATGTTGATTCAAAGAAAGAAAGTCAGGGGGAGGGGGTAAGACGGGATTGACATTGAGGCAGGTCAAAAGCCCCTGGAAACGTTGAAATGATTTGCTTAGACAGTTGTTTGATTTCTCTCTCGCTCTTTCTCTTTTTCTAGCTCTTTTTTTCCCCCTAGTTAAAGGGATAGGAAAAAGAATAGAAAAGGGTAATCTTTTTTATTTTAGGCCAGTTGAAGGATAGGAGCAAAAGCATATGGCTTGGCAGAAATTTTTATTTTTATTTATTTGATTTATAAGGACAGGAGAGAAATGCTTCTTGCAAAGGGCTTCTTTTATCAAAAGGACTTGCCGGCTGAAAGTAAATGACTGCCTACCTGCCTTGCTTCTTAAAACCTAGGTTGGAAAACTATAGCTAGACAGGGGAAAGCTGGCTGGCTGCTCCCAGAGTAGGAAGAAAATGCCTGTTGGTTCATTAGCACTGTACTCTGGCTTAATTTCATTTACAGTAACATTTGAGAAGGAGAAGTGAATATTCAGAGCACGCCAGTTTCACCTTTAGAGCTTACTGATTCTCCCAACCCCTCCCCCGTCACTCATAGCCTGCCGCGGAGATGGAGGTTTTGAAGTCAGAGAGACATCCCTGGACATCCTCGAGGGAGCAGCACCAAGGCCAGCTAGCCTAATCACACAGAACTCTAATTCAGTTGGTTCAGCTGCTCCTTCTTTAGGCCAGAAAACCCACAGTTGCAAACATACTCATCGGGAAGGTTGAGAATATTTCCAAGGTATAAGCTTTCAGCATCCTTGAGGGTCGTTGCAAACTCAAAGTCAATACGTGATCGAGTAGCCTGAGTCCAAGGACTTTCCCGGGCAACATTTTAACTTTGGCACTCAAGTCCGTTCTAGGTATGTAGGCTGCTGGAGCTTTTAGATTTTTCTTTCTCCCTTCATAAAATAGGGATTGCGTTAGCATATTGTACCCCTTCTAACTGACAGGACTGTTAATGAAGATGAAATAGTTCATCTATGTACAGGAATGTTGAGTTCTTTAGGGAAAAAGTATTATCTAGATTCCAAATGGTGCCATAATTATATTTTCACGACAATATTATTTTTTAATATTGGGGGACCAAAAATTTGTGCCACCCATTGAGCTGCACTTACTGGGAATGTGAACCCTAGATACACTTAAAATTTAGATCTTCTGCCTGGCTGAGTGTGGCTCGGCTGTTGAGCATTGACTTAGGATCCAGGAGATCGAGGTTCAATTCCCAGTCAGGGCACATGCCTGGGTTGCGGGCTCGATTCCCAGTCGGGGGTGTGCAGGAGGCAGCCGATCAATAGGACTCTCATCACTGATCTTGCTATCTCTCTCTTTCTTCTCTCTAAAATCAATAAAGATATATATATTTTTTTAAATCATCTTTTTCTGTAATTCCTTAGGCATTTTCTGAACATTTCCATTAATCAAACTTCTTTTATAACAGCATTTCCTAGGTAAAAATCAATGTCCAAGGGAGGAATCTGTTAAATAATAGCCTGGTGAGACTGGTAGAAAACGCAGGACGTCTTGCTGGGCAAAACGTTGGTGCCTCAGATTCTTCCTATCAGATAGGACAACAGTGAGAGGACAGGCATTTTTTCTTTTAATTATAGGAGGGGAAAAGCACAATTACTTGCTACATAGAAATGTTAGACAATTGCTTTCAGTTCTGATCAACTGTAATCTTTCTTTTCTTTTTCCCCTGCAACCAACAGGTTTGGGGGGGGGGGTTGTTTGTTTGTTTTTCAAAATATTGAAGTGGTTTGAAAGATCGTAAGGCCGCTGTGCTAAATTTTCTATTATCAGCGTGGAAGTGGTAGCAGCTCTTTTATCCCCCGGGAGCAGCGGGAGCAGTTGGAGGCTGTGGATTTCTCAGTGCAGTATCGGCAAGCTTTTCACCAAAATAAAAGGAGCAAGGCTATCTGCCTGTAAGAAAATGATGGGTCTGTTACTTTTTGTCAGTAGGAGTTGAGGGTTAGAGACACACGGATTAAAGTGTGTTCTCAGCGAGCTGGACCCTGGTCTGTCGGAGGCCATGGGTCGCTTGGCTTCATTTGACACGTTTCCTTCTCTGCACCAAGCACCCGGGCAGCACCAGGCCAGAGCCGGATTCTACTTACGGCCGCCTGGCTCACGCTGAAAGTTCCATGTTTTATCCTGAGCAGCAATAAAAAAATTACCGGGAAACCTCTCGCCGGCTCCTCTATGAACACAGTAGGTAGAAGAATATGCTGATCAAGATCCTCCTCTCTGCATGATAAACTCAGTAAATATTCCATTAGAAGAAGGGTCTGGTTTCCCCGCGCGGGTTGTGAAATCTCTTGGGTTATATTAAGGCAGAAAATGCAGTTCAAAGGAGCTCAGGGCTTCGCTGGAGGCAATGGGTGCTTTTTATTTTTTATTCTTTCCCAAGAGGCTCCGATTAGGCCAGAGCTCACTTGGTGTGATAATGGAGCAGGAGGTTTCCTGCAAGGGGCTGGAGCAGAGCCTCCCTGGGGTGTGTGCCACCGTGGGGGAGCCAGTGCCACCGTGGGGGAGCCAGTGCCACCGTGGGGGAGTCAGTGCCACCGTGGGAGAGTCAGTGCCACCGTGGGAGAGTCAGTGCCACCGTGGGGGAGTCAGTGCCACCGTGGGAGAGTCAGTGCCACCATGGGAGAGTCAGTGCCACCGTGGGGGAGTCAGTGCCACCGTGGGAGAGTCAGTGCCACCATGGGGGAGTCAGTGCCACCGTGCGGGAGTCAGTGCCACCGTGGGGGAGTCAGTGCCACCGTGGGGGAGCCAGTGCCACCGTGGGGGAGTCAGTGCCACCGTGCGGGAGTCAGTGCCACCGTGGGGGAGTCAGTGCCACCGTGGGGGAGTCAGTGCCACCGTGCGGGAGTCAGGGCACTTTCGCATCTGCTGGGGAAACACGTGGCCCCTGAGAGCAGGCGGCCGGCAGCGGCCCCGCTGGGCCCACAGAGCTTCCTCGGGCCAGGCGGCGCCACAGGAGAGGGCCCGTCTCCCAATCTAATTACCCGCACGCTTTCTCCATCTCTCTTCTAAAACTGATGTCTTTATTTTACTTACTTTAACCTAAGAGAGCCAAAAGGACGAAACACTCCAGTGTGCAGTCGTCTCATCTGAAGGGCGCGTCATTTCAGTTCTGGACACCGATTTCTGTCACCTCGGCCAGCGCAAAGGGAGAGACACATTTCTTTTTCTCTCCCCGATGGCTTCAGCGACATGACACACGAATGACGGACTATGTAATGATTTAAGCAAGCCTGATCTTTCCGCCTGGGGGCACGCACAGCACTTAAAGCCTCAGCGAGCCAGGCGGTATTTATTTATTATTTATTTATTTATTTATTTATTTATTTATTTATTTATTTATTTAATCTCTCAAGTAGACAAGCCAGGGTATTTAAAAATGTTAACTACTTTTGTAATCCTTTACACAGAATTTTTTTTTTTCTTCTTTTTCTGAGCAGCTATTCCCCGACAGTCAAAATGGTCAAGTTCTAGTTACAGGAAAATTCTACAAATATTGTAATCGTAATTCTTTCATTTTTTTAATTATTGGGGTTTTTGTATGACGCCCTCCCTCCCACCGCCACCCCCTTATCTGGGCACTGTGCAGAGGACAAATTGCTTGTCCTTCAATCTTAAGGTTACTCCATCAGTCATGTCACTTTGACTGATTATTTTCTTCCCCCGGGTAGCACACGGCGAGTGCTTTCTGCTGGATTCAGCTCGATTCATTCCCGTCTGGTTCACTGTGTTGCAGGTGATGTGATGGGCCAGGCAGCTTGCTCACAGCCAACGATGGGTTTCTTAAGAGCACTTGAGCACCTCTTGAATGACATGGGAAATCCTCGAACATCGCTGACATGGTAACTTCTTTAGCATAGGACATGCCACAGTCTTTTTTTTCTTTATTTCTTTCTCCCTGGCTTATCCAGGTAGGATTTCATATAGGGATGAGTGGGTGAGCAGAAAGGGAGATGAGGTAGGTCTCATAGAACTAGGTTTTAGATTAATTATAGCCACACGGAACATTAAAAATTAAACTACATTTGAAGTGGCCTCAGGAGAAATCTGTCAGTTCCCAAGATCCAATAGCATTTAAGTATCATTCAGGACAAAATTGAAAAGTGGCCAATTGGTCTTAAAATTCATCATAAAGTGTGTAAACAAAGAGCATGAAGGAACAGCAGAAACATATTTTGCTTAGGAGGGCCTTGGACAATTTAGGTGTGGTCAAAGACAGTTCTCGGTGGCCCTGTCTGCAAGATGTTGTTAATTGTGCTTAAGGTCAGTTATTCCCTAAATCCAATAAAGATTGAATTTCAGGTCCCAACCAATGAAGGAGAGAAGAGGGAGGGGTAGGTACTGCTGGTGACAGAGGGACAGAGGGGTAGAAGTTAAAAAAAGTATCATTGAGAAAATGACATTTGATCAAGAACTTGAAACAAATGATCACGTCAGCCTTGTAGGATCTTTCAGGTAGAAATAACAAAGTCAAAGGCCATGAGGCAGGGTATCCTGGTGAGGTTTGAAGAAAACTGAGGAGACCAGGTTTCCATGGAGAGAAATGGGGAGACAGAAGAAAATGTGGGTGGGTTCTCTTCAAGATGCTTGACACTGGCAGGCATGACCCAAAAGACAGGGAGAAATTCATAGTGTAGAGAGAAGGTTGGGAGAGGGGGATGTTTCAGGAGTTAGATTCAAAGAGAGGGGAGATGAAGTCTGGTATACATGCGGAGGATTGGCTATGGAGAGGACCCTAAACAGTTCACCCATCCATGGGCACTCCTCTCCTTCAGGGAACAAGGGAAATTTGGTTTGGGGAGCTTTCAAAGTTATCGTGTGTGTGTGTGTGTGTGTGTGTGTGTGTGTGTGTGTGTGAAGTCACTGACTGTGAGTAAGAATGAGGAACACATGTTGGAGGTCTGAGGAGGAAAAAAAGTCATAAAATAGTCATCCACGCAGTTCTCAAAGTGTGGTCCAGGCCAGCAGCAACAGCATCACTGGGCACATGTTAGACATGCAGTTTCTCAAACTGAATGATTCAGAAACTTTGGAAATGGGGCGCAGCAATCTGAGCTTTCACATGTCTCTTCCTGGTGAATCTGTGGTAGTCTTAAGTTTGAGAACCACTAGTTCAGGGTAACAGGAGAGTGATGGATTATGGAAATGTTGTATGATTGGTGGGCAGAACAAAGGACTTCCTTTCAGACAGTGGTAGGGGAATTTAAAATGAGATCAGTCAGCAAGCTTGTATGGCTTCCTCTAGCCGTGACAATCTCTGTGAGTGCCAGGAACAAGCCAAGAACAATGAAACAAGACTTAAAAATATATGCAAACATAATATAATGATGGATCATCACAAACTAGGTAAGGTAGGAACCAAAGGATCATGAAACTATATGAACAATGGTTAATAGCTCCTAGTGGGGCCAAAGTTTCTTAGAGTTGGGGTATTAGTGAGAAGGGTCCGGAAAGAGAGAATGCTTGAAATTGCAGTTCTGGAGGGGTTATACTTGTTACAGTGACATACCTAGGGTATGAACTTTGGAGTGAGTGGTTGAGGCAGAGTAGAGGATATGAGAATTGGAGAAGATGGCATCAAGAAACTGAGAGTCTAGAATATTGGAAAGATCTACATATGGATAATGAAGTCATCGAATATGCTGGAGAAGTGGTAGTGAGCCAGAAGCTAAAATCTTCAAAGAATTAGAGTTGTGACCAGGGAAGGGGGGGGGGGGAGAAGTAGGTGACTGCAACAAGTTGGAACAGTGATTGATAAAGACCATAATCTCTGGTGAGCTACTTTGGCCAATGTGTTGGGATATAGTTTGAGATATGAATTCAGCCTACAGTTTAACTTGAGCCTTTGAAATAACTTAATGTCCATTCATTCCTCCCGGCATGTTTCCACACGAGGAGGCATTTGGTTTACTCTTTGGAGAAGAGATGCTCTTAGGAGGCATCCTATTTGGTGGCTTGAGCACGGGTCTTTGGTGTAAGGAGGGTGTCTAGGATATAATAGTGTATACTTTTCTGGGGATGCACACCTGGAATGCAGTGAAGAGGATTACCAAAAAAGCAGTTGTTTTGGATGCAAAATCCTTTCAGAACAGCTAACTCCAACAGAAACCTCAAGTCTGGCAAGAGTTCCAAGGTCTCCAGACAGCACATACTCAGTTTTCACACTCTAAGCCCTTGCTTAGTGTGGAAATGCTCAAATGCACTAGAATTCATGTAATGTGTCTTTAGTAGCATAATACTGTATGCAGAGAGGCAAGTCCTATTAGAAAATGCACTTGCCCTCATAGCTAGGCTTAATGTGTGGCAAGGGAAGGGACTGATGAAAAATAATACCTCTTGATGATTAAAGATCAATTGTAGAAGAATTTAAAGAAGGTATTTTCAAGAAAATGAGTAACAGAGGAATCTCTGGACACCTGCTGGCAATTTGGAGTATCTGCTGAGAGCCAAAGGGACGACAGAAAAAGATTTGCTTCTCTAAGGCATGAACTAAGGAACAAAACAAAACCAAAACAAACATGAAATGACAAACGACCCTTTAAACCTGTAAAGAGGTCTTACCTTTCAAGTGGACGTCAATCCCTTTCTCAGCCACTTCCCTGTCATTGCTGTTACTACTAACCACTGTCAACAGGTTCCTATACAGATATTTTCTATGTTTAGAAAATATTATTTTAAAACACAAATGGAATCAAACTATAAATATTATTCTGCAATTCTGTTTTTAATGGAATGTGTTTTTGACATGAAGATTTACTATAATTTTTTTCAATTGTTTAGTGTTCTTTGTATAGTTATGGCATAACTTATATAACTCATCCCTATGAACATTTAAATGGCTTTTATTTGGGTCTATTTAAAAAAAAACCTGCAGTTAATGTCCTTGTGTATATATTTTTGTGCAATAATGCAAGTCTACCTATGGCTTAAATTCCTAGAAGTGTAATTCCTCGGTCAAAGAATACAGCATATTTTTTTAGCTTGATAAATAATGCATGTTATTTTAGGTTCAAAGTGTTCTTATGAAATCAGTCAGTAAAAGATGAATAAAAAATATAAAACTAAGTAAAGGAAAAGGTATATGACAGAAAAAGAGATACAGTTTGTTAATCAGCAAATGATAAGATACTCAATCTCACTTATAGTTAAAGAAATAAAAATTAAAACAAGATTGTATTTTACCTGTAAAATTGATAAATATAGGTTTGATCTTACATATCACTGGCGAGAGGGAGGGGAACCCAGCACAGGCATGCCCTGTTGATGGCGGTGTAAGCAGTCCTCACTTGTTTTGGAAGGCCCCTTAGCCATAGCTTTGCCAGGGCTTTAACTCCCTAACGCCGTGCCACTTTGCCTCAAGCTACATACACTCTGCTCACCTGATGAGAAGATATTTAGACATTAATTATTGTTTATTTCTCAGTTTGGAAAGCTACCTGACTTACCTCATTATGGATTGATTTACTAGTTTAACTTTGAAGGCATTTTGTTTCATTCATTTAATGAATGTTTGTTAGGCATCTACTATATGCCGCTGGAAACATCATGGGGGGCACGGTGGTGGATAGCAGTGGATGTGGCAGACAAGGCCCCTGCTCTCTCAGAGTTTTTATTCTAATGGGAGAAGGTGGCAACAGGCAAACATACAATCTGATATATGACGTACAGCAGGAGGTGACAAGTGCTGTGGTGGAAACAAGGCAGGTAAAGTGACAGCTAGTGACTGGGGGCTATTTAGATAGGACAACAGATACTCTCTAAAGAGATGACATTTAAGCTAAATGCTAAATGTCAAGAAAGAGCTGCCAGGCAAAGACCTGAAAAGAGCCCTCCCAGAAGAGAGCACAGCACCAACGAAGGTCACGGGCAGGCAGAAGAACCAATGTTATGAAGTGAATCGCAAAAATTCATATGGGGAAGCCCTAACACCCAGTGTGACAGTATTTGGAGATAAGGGCCTTTAAAGAGGTAATTCAAGTTAATGAAGTCAACAAATATGAGGCCCTAATCAAATGTGACTGGTGTCCTCATCATCAGAGGAAGAGGCCCCCTGAGTACGCAGGCGCAGAGGGAAGGTGAGGTGAGAGGCAGCCATCCGCAAGCCAAAGACGGGGGCCTCGGGAGAGACCGAACCTGCTGCCGCCATGATCTTGAGTTTCTGGCCTCCAGAATTAGAAGGAATTAAAGCTCAAAAGTGAAATCAAGATGGAAATCCCTTTCCCTTTTCCTTAATTCTATACCTTCTTCTTCCATTTGCCAATCTGCTCGGAGTCCGAGAGTCCCACCAAACTGCTGCTGGCTGTGCCAAACCCTCTTAAGAATGGATTTGTCTACCACCGAGATTCTAAAGTGCCCCGTGTTTCTCAAAGAGTCAAAAAGTCACCCGACTCAGGAGGTGATTGATCAGAGCATCAGATCCATGCAAATAGCATATATGATCCCTAGTGGAAATATTTCACAAATAGAAGCAATGTGCCCCTCTTACTTGAGCCAACCATGGATCGAAACTGAGGAAGTAGCACAGAGGGGGAAAGCGTATGAAAGAAAAAAAGTATCTTGTCTTTAGATTTGCCAGGTTGACAGTTACTCTGTGCCAGCTGTCTGGAGTATACAACATGTTCACTTAAACCCAATGGGGAAATTTTTCCGTCATGAGCTTCCACATTCTGCCATATGCTCCTCCCTGAGCCTTACATAAGGCCAGAGCTTCCTTGCCTGAGTCCCTGCTGTTGGAACTTTCCCCCTCAGAACCCTGAGGAGAAGCAGACCTCTGTTTGCCTCGTGCTTACCCCCCCAAAACTTGCAGTAGTTGTAGATTCCTTTAGCTTTATGTGGCTATCAGAATCCCCCAAGCCTGTGCCTCAGTGGTCCCTGAAAAATAATGACCCCCAAAACTTTGTCTTCTCATTTTTTCTTAATTTAACTGCTCAAGAGGCAACACAAAATCCCTTGTTAACCACCCATTTCCTGGTACATTAAGGCCACCAAGCAAATAGCATGGCAATCCTGGCCACTACTAAATGTGGTGACATGAATGTTTGACCTTCTAACTCAAACAGCTCCATAGGTGAGGACTGGAAGCTTGCTGAAACAGGTGTGCTCCCAGGTGTGCATGCCTGGGCATGGGATTTGAAAGAGAATGCCACTCTTTTTCCAATTATAAGAAGGAATAACTCCACCTATTAGTAAAACATGAGCCACTGACTACCAGCCTCTGACTATTTGGATTGGCTACTTCTCCAGTAAGGAAAAGTAACTTAGAAAGAAAGAAGAGAGAGGAGACAGAGACAGAGACAGAAACGGAGAGGGAGAGGGAGAGACAGAGAGAAAAAAAGGGGGGGGGAGAATAACAAGGGTTGACTGTAATACTTTCTCCTTTGTTCAGAATGCCGGTTTGAGAGGCATGAGTGTATCAGGATTCCAACAGGGAAATAGCACAACTAGGGTGTGTGCATGTGTGTGTGTGTAAAATAATAAGTATTGCAAGGAATTTGCTCATGCAATTGTGAGGGCTGGCTAGGCAAGTCTGAAACCCATAGAGTGGGTCGTTAGGAAGGCCAGGCTGGAGACTTGGGGCAGGAGCTGCCACTGCTGTCCACGAGGAATGTTCTTAGTCAGAGAAATCTCAGTTCTGCTCCTCAGGTCTTTCGGCTGCCTGGATTGGGCCCAACCAGATGATCCAGGATAATCGGCTTTGCTTAGAGATAACCAGTTATAGTTGTTCATAGCAGCTACAAAATCCCTTCACAACACCTAGGTTCATGTTTGAATAACCAGGGGCCACGGTGGAGCCAAGTAGACACATAAGACTCATCATCACGAACAGTGAGAACTGTCTACCCATCTCCAGCAGCTGGAGGGAGATGAGGGGCCGTTTCAGGCAGTGAGAGCAACATGCAGAAAGAGGAACCAGGAGGAACTCAGAGCAAGGAAGAAGGGATGTAAGCACAAGAGGTGGACTGAAAACTAGGCAGAGGCAAAATCATAAGTTCTCCTGAATTTTAGAGCTAGAAAGTTTGAATGTTATCCAGATAGATAAGCTTTGGGAATTTAAGTTAGAGAGGGATATGACAAGAAATGTGTTGTGCAAAATCAAGTGGGTGACTTATTGGATGGGACTGGAAGAGGCAAAGCTGGGGACCAGATGGCCAGTGAAGACACAGTGGAAAGGATCCAGGTCAGAAATGTGTTTCTAAGGGTAGTTGGAGAGCAGGGACTAAATTCATCATCCCTTTAGAATATTTAAGAGCTTGAATTTACAACACATGGTAAGGATTGCAAATGGGGTTGGGAGGCAGAGAGAAGTCCAGCTGTCTGGGATTTTGGTCAAGCATTTGCTGAATTAGGGAACTGGGGAGGAAGTAGGACTGGTGTCCCCTCTGCCCATGTGTCCTGTGTGTAATGGGTTCAGTGTGCGAGGGTGTCTGTGAACATCCACATGTCCATAGGCAATTCCAGAGCCCTGGGGAGATGACTGAGCTAAAAGCAGAAATTTGTGATCTGTTAATATATATTTAGTAGTGAGTTTTGCAACTGGAAGGGATTATTTAGGAAGTCTGTGAGCAGAAGACCCCAAAGAGAATAGGAAAAGAGGAAATGAGAGAATAAATGAAGAGAAAAGGGCCAATGAGAGAATCCTCAGGGACAATAACATTTAACGGGCTGCATAGGAAAAGAAACTAGTAAATAACAAAAATTCAATGAAGAGGAAGTGTGTGCTCTTTCCAACCACTCCTTAAATGATGGTTTTTAATGAAATCCTGCCTTTCATGTTCTTCTGTTCCACCAAGGATTTATCGAGTGACCTCTGGAGCGAGACCACATTCTGGAGACACACTGATGAGCAAGTTGTGACTTCAGCCCTCAAGGCCTCAGCATGGGCACTACTGACATTTTGACTCAGATAACCCATTGTTGTGGGAGGCTGTCCTCTACATTGTAGGCTGTTTAGTGGTGATCCCTCTGCCCCCATTGTAACAAACAACCCAGAGTGCCTGTCAGTATTGTCACGTGTCCCCTGGGGATGGAGCAAAATCACTCCCAGTTGAGAACCACTGCCCTCAATTCAAATGGCAGAGACACACATATAACCAGAATAAAATTACATCACGATCAACGTTATAACAGGTTTACCATTGCTCGAGATAGTTGCAAATGACTGAATCCATTCTTGCTATGTAAGCAGGAAGAAATGATAAACATTACCAGGTATTAGGCGGCTTATGGAATCCACGGAAGGCTGCCCAGAACAACACAGCCAGAAGCATTGCAGCCCGAGAACACTCAGAAGCACACCTCCGTGTCACCCTGGTGACACACCACCGCGCCACCGCCTCCACTTGACAGCCAGTGCGTGAGGGCCTGGGTGCCAGAGCCGCCCCACCCCCGGGAAACCTGCCCACACTTCTGCCCCCAGGAGCTCCACAGGACCTTCCCCTCTGATGCCTGCTCGCTCCCAGATTTTCCACGGGGACGTCTGATTGGCAGAACCAAGGTTACATGCCCGGTTGTGGGAAAACCGTGCCAGTTTTGAAGCAAAGAAATGAGACTTATCCATGACTTTAAAATATCACGCTTTTCCCGCTTATAACGTTTGAAATTTATGTTCAAATTCAAAGTCATAAATAAATCTCCTTACCCATTTGCGCGAGCCTTCTATGTCTAATTGACTTCTACATATCCTCACTGACCGTCCCAACCTGTATTGCAACTTGTCTTCCCTTAATGACCACTCTGTTCTGCTGGGTGTCTAGTCCAGAAAACTTGGCAGCAACTTCAAATGTCCCTTTAGCCTGTGTCTACTCAGCTGTCACATTCCATTGACTCTACTATCCCATTCTCTCTGTGCTCACTTCAGGTTTTGGACATTTCTCCTGATTTATGTGAGTCTAGACACTTGTCCCATTCAAGCTCCTTCTCTCCCTGGCTTCCCAAGTGCAGAAAGAAGGAATTAAATTCATTGAAATTCTGTGATGTGTCAGATGCTGTGGCAGGGACTTTGCATAACTGATCTCATTTAGGAGCAACTGGATAGTGTGAGAGGAAGAACTATAAAGTAAGATAATTCTAAAAAGCACAGGCAGCCAAAAAATAGATCAATTAGATTTTACAAAATTAAAGTCTTTTTGTGCATCAAAGGATACTATCAAGAATGTGAAAAAGACAACCCATAGAATGGGAGAAAATACTTACAAATCATACACCTGATAAGGGACTAGTATTCAGAACACTAAAGGAACTCTCAGAAAGAGACAAACCCGGTATCACACAGACAAATGCATTAATTTAAAAAATAAAAGATATAATTTACCCAATCGAGGATACCTGAGCTTTCAGATCTTAAAGAAGAGTATGTTCTTATAATTTCCTTTTTAAACATGATAACCAACTAAAGCCTTAACAAAATGATGAGAGAAAGAGAAATCTGTAACATATATTAATCTTGTGCTTTTGTTAGCAAAACAAATATGGAATGAACGTGTTTTTACCACATCTGCTTAACCTTGGAAATTCATCGTTTTGTTCCCTCTTGCTTTGGAAGTTCTAAATGCCAAAGTCATTCCTGGTTTCATTTGCAGTCTGAGTGAGTAATTCAATAATAACAGTGACATCTGAAAAATGTGTGGTTTT
The DNA here is from genome assembly GCF_964146895.1 of Miniopterus schreibersii. NCBI lineage: Eukaryota > Metazoa > Chordata > Mammalia > Chiroptera > Miniopteridae > Miniopterus > Miniopterus schreibersii. Next base: position 33,579,954 of record NC_138111.1, read on the forward strand.
GTGTAACATTCCCTCTGAGAGTTATAAATAAACCAAAAACATTGAATAATGCAAAGAAGACCCTCCTTAAAAACCATAGAAGAAAACAAGACTCAGTGAAAAAAGCTTTTTTTTTTTTTTTTTTTGGCAGTGTAGCCTCATTAATAGCAGAACTCACATGACCCAGACTTGTCTTTTGACTAATAAATTCATTAGTAATAAATTTCAGTACACATCAGTGAATTGACATCTAGGTCTCTGCTTCTGAACTAGTAACAACCTTTGCTCAGTAACAGTAACATGCAGGTTTTCAAAAAATTTTAGATTATGTAAATTCTACAATAGGTTCACAGAATATAAAATGATTATCAAACAGATTTTTACATATGTGTTTTTACATATGTATTTTTATATATTATTATCCCCTCTATTTTAGCATAAGGGTCATCAGGGGAGGGGGGAATCGTATGTAATGTTCTAGTTCAAAGGATGTTTCAGTAAACTGAGCCTAAATCCACTCGTGCTATATGTGGGCATATTTTTAAGGTGTACACACAGTATTAATTGATCTCCCAAACTATGTGTTTTTAGATCATCAGCATTTATATTAACTATAAATCCTTTATGAATTAATCAGACCATCAGCCACAATATCAAAACACTTCAAAGAAAGTTCATAAAAATAACATGCTTAAGTTTTCTCTGTTACTTCTGGCTAAATGCACTAAAGAAAGAAACAGAAATTTCCCCCCAAGCCAACACATAGCAGAAAGCAAAAGACTTCAGAAATCCATGCGAATGACACACATTTTAAAAATAATATTGGATTTTAAATTAAAGTCTTAACTAAAGGTGGTTCCAAAACTCCATGTGCTCTGCGTCGGGGCCAGAGGGAGAATTCCAACACAGTTCTAAGTACATAGTAGGTGCTCAATAAATCGTCAATTGATAGAAAAGCAGTGACAAAAATCTCGTGTCTTTCTATAAATAGAGGCTGAATCAAGGTTTCCTTTCCATCTGAGAGTCCACTTTTTTTCCTGTGCAATGATCTAGAGAGTGTGACATTCAGATGGCAAAAGGGAGTGAGATGGAGACACCCATAGAAAGAGGGACTTCAGAATTGGCAAACACAAAGAGACTAACTTTTCATTTTCCCACCACTTCAAAAACAATTTTTTTAACTGAAGGTATTTCCTCCTTTTTTCTGTGATGTAAAGAATAAATCTGGGAAAGGCCTAGATCTCCCTAATCGATTGGTCCTCCTTGCTCTAGAAGGTGGGTAAGAAAAAGATGGCTCCCAGTTTGGAGAGAGTATTGATCCCTTCCCCCTCCAGATCTTCCTCAATATCCAAAAGGTAAACAAAGTGGGCGACAGCGGGACCATCTGGGGAACTCCCCCGCTGTTTCTTTAATCTCCAATTGAATGACACCTTACAGCGCCCAGATAAATATTATTGCTCCATGGGTGAGCTTTGGGTATTTGTACAGAAGGTGCAACCCTGAGGAGACTAAAGTACAGAGAAGCTGAATGATTACTCTTCTAGGCAACACAGAGGATGACAGGTGGTGCTTCCATGAGAATTAAGGAACATTTTTCCTAGTGCCCTGGTCAAGCCGATGAACACTGCATGCCCGTGCATCAGTCCTGTGCAAAAACACCAGCGCTCCTCTCTCTTAGAAGTGTTACCGTTAAAAGGGAATGATCCTACTTGGGAAAGAGGGCTGTGTGTATTTAACTTGAAAACAAGATTTGACAAGGTGACCATCTGTTTTCCTTTTCCCACTTAATTACAAAAAGAATGGTACTTGAAGCCAACCCAAATACCCAGGGAGGAATTGGGATTATGACGTATTCCTTTTCTCTGCAAAGTGGAAACCTCACACTTGCTCATATGGCCACATTGAAGAGTAGCAGAATTAGCACCCCTGCGACTCACCTCCCACCACAGCCTCTCGGCTTGAAGCCAAGCAAGTTGAGAACAGTGACATACTCAAGCCATTGGCAGCATCTTCCCTGGGGAGGGACAAATGCCCCATCGGATGGCGCTCGCCTGGAATCATCTCCATCCAAGATCAGAGTCTTCCCAGCAGAGTTTGTTTGGTGTTTATTTGTTTTCAAATAAAATATGCTTGAATGCCAAAGTGGGGAAATAGCCTCTTGTAATGGAAAGCACAACGCAGAAGTAATTACTTCAGAATATTTGCCCTGGTGTAGACATGACTCCACAAGAGTAAAAGTAAAATGTGTGTCCCCTAACTCTTTGGTATCATCCTGAAAATATGATGACCTTCATTCTAGGGCTGCGCTCTAGCATGAGAGCCACCAGCCACGTGTGCCCATTTAAGCTGAAATTAATTAAAATGAAATAAATGTAAATTTTAATTACTCAGTCACACTACCCACATTTCAAGTGTTCTTCAGCCCCACGCGGCTATGAACACCGTGTCGGGCAGTACAGGTAGAGAACATTTCCATCAGAGAAAGTGTTATTGGATAGCACATTAAAAAAAAAGAGTAAGGCTTTACTGGGATGGAAGCGGGGAGGTACAGATAGGGTAACCTTTTAAGTTCAAGCTTTGACTCAACTCTGCCTTTTACTTGGGCAAATGACTTAAACTCCCTGACTCAGTTTCCTTCATCTGTAAAATGGCAACAATAACGGTACTGCTTCATGGGATAATCATGAAGGTTAAGTGAAATAATATAGGCAAAGTATCTGGCATATTATACCACACCCCATAAATGTCATTTATTACTGTAGTTCATCAAGCCTAAGATGCAGAACTTTTCACATTTTAACATATCTCAAATTCACATGGAATTCACAGTCAGTGCCAAAAGAAACTTGGCAGAGGAGTGAGTTGTGACATAGATGTCAATGCCTGCACATGTGCAAATTAGCACGTGCCCAGAAGGTTACAGATGCTTCCGAGTCTCACCTAAGCTCAAGTAGAAGCCTTGTTAGTATGAAATGTATTTGAACTTTATTTTAAATTTGCACCCTAATTGTCATTTAAAATGTCTTCAAAAAGATATGTGAAAATGTAACAGAGAAACAAACAATCATTGTCTTTGAAGAATGTTGTCATGCATAAATTGCCAAATCTTTCGGAACAGGCATGGGTTTCTCAGAACGATGAAGGTTTGATGATCTCTATTTTTAAATGCCAAATGGCTATCACTCTGGTACCATTATCCATCAATCAGAAATTCCTGGCTGAGTTTTAGGAGCTGTTTAATGTCCATCAATATGTAATTCAATAAAGAGAGAAAAATGTAATGATTATTTTAACCACAAAGGAACTGTTCATCAAGCCTGGCATACTGTGATATGCCTTGAAATTAGTCTTTTGTTCCAAAATGTGCTAGAGAGGGACAGATTATAAAAGATAGACTATGAGGTGCAGTGGAGGAGGTTACTATGACAATGCAAATGGTGTCCAAAATAGACTAGGAGGACATTTGAATTCTGAATGTAAAAAGGTTTACACTCAGACCAAACTTATGAGCTGAAAGGTGTCTATCAGAAAGAAAGAAAAAAAAGTTATGTCATTTTATAGGTGCTCTTTTTTTTCTAAAATGTATAAAATTCATGATGTATGTAGCAACTTATGGTATCAGGTATCATGGATATGTGGGGATTATCAACAAAAGACACATGAGGGAAAAAACAGATAAATCCCTAAATCTCCTAACTTTAGCAGCAGAACAGTTTTTTTAGTTGTTCTTTTTAGTCCTATTGTTAGTAATATATTTCATTAAAATTGATGAAAACTTAGTTGCAAAACACACAATTATTTTCACAGCAACTGACAAAAAGAACATGCCAATTAATCTGACAAAAGTGCCTTCTTATCACTTAAAATTTTTATTTTATATTATTGAAATGATTTCTTAAAACTTCTTTTACAGAGACTTATGTTATTTACCGCTCCTGTGTATCCACAAAAAGGAAAACATTAACAAAAATGTCAATGATTAAGATACTCCAGGAACCCTTCACATAAAGAATCCAACAGGCTTGAGCTCCAGGCTCATCATGAGAATATTGTACCTGACTACCCTGGAGGACAATTAACAAGGGTTGAAAAACATCCGTCACCAGCTGGCACTAAAACAGCTCTGGAGTGGAGAGTGGCTGGGGCAGATCCCAGGCGGGAGAAGGAGGCAGGCGCCTGTCCACACAGAGGCTGCCAAAGGCCCCCTCGGTCAACAGCTAAGGCCTCGCACCAGCCAGCCTGAGAGCATCCTCAGCTTCCCCTGCACGAGCCGTCCCACAGGCTCGCATGTCACTTTTCCATCGCGGTGTTTTAAAAAAATAATATTTACTGGAGGTTTTTCCCCCCTCTGATGTTTAAAGATGTCCTTTGTTCATTATAAAGAATTCAGGAAAACAACAATAAGATGTGGAGAGAAAAAGTTAATGTCCCAGCATCTCATCAATATTGCTAGCAATTTGATATATTTCCTTCCAATCTTTTTCCTGTGCATTAATTGTGATAAGGCTGATTATGCAGTTTTGTTTGTTCTCTTTTCACTTAGCATTTCCCAAAATAATGAATGTTTTACACACAAAAAAAAAAAAAAAATGGAAAAAGAAATCCAACAGGAATCACTTTTATATTCAAAATGGTAGATTTCTGTGTTTTTCCAGTTTTATTGAAAGATAATGTATATTTTGAATAGAACTTGAGAGAGTGCTTGACTGCTGACTATGGAGTGTTCTTGCAAGCGGCTGACTCGCGGCTGGCGGTTGCTGACGCTGCTGCTCCACCTTTTCAGACGTTGGGACTCACACTCCTTCAGACGTCTTTGCTTGGTTGGCCGGCTGAAGCCTCAAAGGATCCTAGCGGCCCAGGCATGAATAAAGTAAATGCATACCCCTCTGCTCTGTTTCTGTATTTTCCTACACACACGGTGACTTTTCTTTTCAATGTGCAATCATAGGGTAATCATTTTGGGGAAAAAATGCTAATAAAGATTAAACTCAACACAGTAGTGACGATGCCCATAATTCAATTGAAGTGATAACAATCTAAATTGCCATGCCCCGTGCGAGGCAAGGACAAGGTAGTGCAACGATCACCTGAGAAATGCCACAAGGCTTCTGATGGTAAGAGTCACCCTGACTTCAGTGTGTAGAAAATGCCATCTTAAAATCAATGATTATCAGTTTGTAAGGAAATATTAAGGACGTGCTTAACTGATACTGCAGGGATCCAGTCAGCAAAACCCAGACCGCAGGAAACTCCACAGGGCAAGCAAGCTGGCTTCTTCAAATAAATTATAAGGGTGTGGGGGAGGAAGGAGGAAGAAAAAGAGGCTTAGGGGGCATTTAAAAATATATCAGTCTATTTCAGTGTATTAGCATATTCATGAGATCATTGGAAAAATGAACACTGATTAAAATATTAGAGAATCATTGTTCAATTTTAGGTATAGTGATGGTATTATGGTTATATATATTTTTTGAAAGATCCCTTCTCTTAGGGATACCTGTTGAAATATTTACAGAAGAGATGATAAGAAATGTGGGATTTGCTTCAAAATAATGTGGCAAGTAGATGTGAACGGGCGCGTGTCTGTGTGATGGGCAGACCCCTAAAAGAGCCCCCAGTGATCCCCATCTCCTGGTAGTTACTCCTTCATGTAATCCCCTCCCCTTTTTCGAGTGTGGGCTGGACCTAGAGACTTTTTCTTCAAGAGCAGAGTTCAGCAGGGAGGGGAAACTCCTCTCTGGTGACCGGGTTGGCTGGGCTCTGCCTCCCGTAGTGCAGGCCCCTCCTGCCCTCTTCGCCCGGTGCCCTGAGGTCGCTCCCTGCCCTGGTGTGACAGGCGCTAGACGAAGCCCCCTGGAGGGACCGGAGGGCGGCCTCTTTCCAGGGGCCTGGGCTCAGTGAGTCCTGCCAGCGGCCACCCGAGCACGCCCGAGGGAACCCTTCTCGGGGGAGAGCTGAGATGACGACAGCCTGTGGGAGACCCGGGGCCAGGGAGCCCAGAGTGGCCCTATCTGGGGACCTAATCCACGGAAACCGAGACATGATAAATACATGTTGTCTTAAGCTGCCAAATTTGTGGGTAATTCATCTCACCCCAGCAGATAATTAATACATTCTGTGACAAGACTGGCCATGGTTTGTTGACTTTTGAGGCCAGTGAAAAGTGTATGGAGGCTCATTTCCTATTCTTTCTACCTTTGTATATGTTTGAAATTCCCCATAATAAAAATACTTAAAAAACAATCAGTGAAATGTGGTAGTAACAAGCCACTGCTTTTCCTGTCTTCCACCATTTAATGGAAGAATAGTGATTTTCCATTCAGCTAAGGTTTGTCTGTTTCTTATGTTTTGGTGTGTTTCTTACTCTGATTTGTCTATTGGGCTCCGTAAGACAGTAAATATTTACTGAGTATCTGCTAAGTACTAATGAAGACATGACCTGATGCACCAATTAAAAAAAACAAAACTAAAAGAAAAGACTCTTCTTACATTACTTTTATAATCAATTTAGGAAATGACAACAGGATAAATGAATATAAACTAAAGTGATGATTGAAAGGATATATAAATAAAAAGGAGGGAAGGAGTTCTGGCATTAAACTGAGGGAACATAGATAAGGGCAAGTTTGTTAGTTCAGTTTCTAGGCTGTGGATTAATTGGTGTCTCTGCTTTGGTTTGGTTTTATTGTGGTCTGTTTTGTTCAATCTGCCTGAATTTTGACTATTTCACTAGTTTTTAAACCTCTATTATCAGGGCAGGAGAGGAAACATGTAATGCAGTAGTCAGATATTTCCCCCTGTCAACACATGTAGAAAATACTAGAGATGATGGGAACAAATAGCAAAAATTAAATATTGAGTTAATTAACACAAGTTAAATATTGAGTGGGGATTTGAATTCCTACCGAGCACACAGCTTGCTGATACATTATAGGTCTAAGTTTATAAGGTCACATCTCGATAAAATTTAACAAGTGTTTTAGAAGAGATATAAAATGTTTTTTATCAAACCCACATGTAATTTTCTTATCTTCTTTTGACAGGGATAATTTTAAATGAGCTATTTGCCACTTTGTTCTCATAAAACGATTATAGGATGTGACTCACTGAGGCCTAAATTATGCAAAAATGCTAGAAAGACATCTGCTGAGCATCAGCTATTAGGGGCCAGTAACAAGTCAGCCCATGGGAGCAGGTTTCCTTGCTTTGCCATCTAGTCCACATAGGGAGAAACTGTATGTAAGTAGTTCAACCTACAAGTTCTGGGTGGAATCACCTGGATTTAAATACAAACTCTGTAATTTACTCAGAGTACAAGCTTGGGCAAGTGTTTTAAATGCTCCAAGCTTCAGGGTACTCACCTGATGAGATCATCTGATAACAGAGTTAACATCTCTGTGTGCTAGAGGGATCCAGTGAAACAGCACATGCAAGTGACTTAGCACAGAGTGAGGCTCCATACCTGCCCCTTGTTGAGTGGCAACTATTATTGTTATTATTACCAAAACCAACAGAAGATCATCTGAGGCTCTTGGCTACCCAAACCCATACTCTTAGGAAGTGTGAATGTGAATTATGGTATAGAGTGCAATTAACTTCCCACTCCTCTTCAGTTAATATTTTCATGTTAAAACTGGGGAGGTAAAATTAAAAGGATAAGTTTATACCTATAATTTGCTTTTTTATGATACTGCAATGTAATGTACTTTGAAGATCCTAGTATTGGCCTAACTCGGTGGTTTTCAACCGGGAGCAGTTTTGCCCCCTAGTGGGTCCTAGGGGACATTTGACAATTTGGGACATATGAAGACATTTTTGATTGTCACAACTGGGAAGGTGCTACTGTCATCTCTTGAGTAGAAACCAAGGATGCTGCTAAACATCCTGCAATGCACAGGACATCCCCCAACCACAAAGAATTATCCAATCCAAAATGTCAGTATTACTGAGGTTGAGAAACTCTGCCCTTAGCTAAAGCCAAGAACAGGTTTCTCCCTTTAGGTGGCCTTTAAAAGTCTGGAGCAAGCATTTAACAGCTAAGACTGCTCTGAAGCTCTTTTGCTTTCAGCCAATGGAACTACTCCTGATTCTTTAATCACACTGACCAAAACTTCAGAAGGCCTCTCCCTGATGCTGTTAGCTAAAACAGACTTTACTTTTTGAGAAGAAAGAAGAAAAGAATAACTGTGCCTTGAAAAACAAGAACAAAAAAACACACCCATATAGTTCCTCATTGTTGTGAACTGGAAAAACTGATACATATTATATTGTCTGCATTATAAATATATGACATATAAAAAAATATAATGTACCATTTTGTACTTTCCTATACCAAGAGTTTGTGCCCCAACTGACCCAATATCACTGCATGTTAAAGGTGGGTAGAAGGTAGAAACTGAGCACCACTTATATTTCTTCAGTAGCTCTGATCTTCCAACCAGCGCTCCTCTCCACTTCAGTCAAAACACTTCTGTGAATATATCTCCACTAAAAACCAACAATAGACCCCCGCCACCATCAGCTAACACAGCATTTCACACCACCTATTATTATTTGAAGAGCTTGAAACCAGAAGTCATCTTTTTTTCACATTGAAAATATTTGAATGAGCTGTCAAAAAGCCTCTCAGAAATGTGCCCCATCCAACAGCAACAAACCCTGTGCAAACAAATCAAGTGGTGCAGAAATCCTTTGCACAAGATGATAGGGGAGGCCTCCATGCTGACACTGTAGGCGAGCCAAGTTTTCATGTACTTGGATGGCTGACCTCCAACTTCTGACATATTCATTATATTCCAGCATGTCGGCTGCAGATTGCATTGAAGTGATGACAGCTACAAGACAGCCAACGAGGAATATGGCCATTCTGGCAACAGGTGGCCTTTCACTTGTACTGGGAAAGTTAATCTAGTTTATCATCAAAGTATATTATGTTCGAGGAGTGTCATGTTTTGAGAGCTCTAGTGACAGATCAAATAGAGAAAGCATTCTTCCGTGGAACATGACATTTTGGGGAGACGAACCCTTTCAAACCACTTCATTGTTTATGCTCGATTCTGATCTGTTAAGTTACTCTATTGTCTCAAGGTTTACATTACAGGTTCCAAATTATGGTTTGTGTCCCCTGTCAAAGGCTGACAGAGCACAATCTCACCTTAAACAATCAAATGCCTCTACTGCAAGGGATTTTAATGGCCTTAATTTGTCAGCAGAAAAATATTTTGAAGAAAAGGCCAGCAGCAAAAGTATATCCATATCCATGCAAATTGACCATCACATTTCCAGATGAATTTTCAAATTATAGATGTTCAAAACCACTTCTGCCTACCCTCATTCAAAATATAATTTTTAAAAATAGTCAGTAACATGATGTCCTATCCAAGTCTCGTAATGGGGAAACAATGGCCCCTGGAGGGTACTAACTTCTCTTTGGGTTTAACCTTGGGTTTTGGCAGGAAATCCCTCTCCAACCTCTCTCACATTCCCACTAAAGCCTGAGATAAATGATGCTTCATGGTAATATTTATTCAGTCATCCGTTCCATGGCTGCCTTCCAAGTTGGATGATTATGTTTTGCTGCACTTTGGACCTCATTTGAAGAAATCTTAATACTTCTAAAACATAGGGAGACAATCAAACTGCTCATTTGCCTTATGGAAAATAATTTTGATTTGCTCGAAAGACTTACAGCCTCCTTGGGTCATTCTTTATGAAGACTCTTAATGTGGGAGAAATAGAGTAACACTGTTTATATTTTTTTTCATCCTATGTGAACTCTTTTTATGCCCAGGAACAGTTCAAAACATTTAATCTCTAAAAGCAAATTAATGTTTCTAACCCACAAATACTTTTTTACACTTAAAAGGTTGGCAATGGCCCCATAAACGTACGGAGAGAAGGTTATCTGTTCGTAATACTTCTCTTGTGATCTTGGGCTCTACTGAAGAACCTAAGAGTAGACATCAGCTGACTCATCTCAGATGCTGATGATTCTGGAACATTGACCTTCCATCCTAGCAGTCTGGGCAGTGCTTCACTGGGTATGGGTCAAATTAAGTACTTTCAGGCCAGCGGTCTCAGGCCATGCAGTTCTTCTGGTTATTGAACACTTCCGAGAAAAAGAAATATTGACACATGTAAAAAATAAGAGTGACGCATGTAGTTAGGTTCTATAAGTACTCCATCCACCAATTACTTAAAACATGAATTCAGGATTTTATTTTAACAATCATTATACAGCACTTGGTACGTGCCAGATGTTGTTCTCAGTACTTTTCATACATATTAAGATATTTAATCCTCATAAAAATACTATGGGGTAGATACTATTATTATGCAGATGTGGCAAAAGTAGGGTTACAGTTATAAGTCTGTGAAATGCAGAGTTAATTCTTGGGGTATTATTTATTAACTATTGTATTATTTTCCATATGAACAACTGTAAACCTACTTTTGTCCCACCCTGTTCCTTCTCACGGGTGAGAAAACCGATGCACAAGAGGAAAAGTGATTTCCCACAGACACAGAGCAGGCGGCCGCAGGCCGTGTCTGAGCTCCGCTAGCTTTCCTCCGGAGTCCCTGTAACCCGACGTGACGCCGTCTCCACCAGCAGCGTAGGAACAACACTAATACCTAAAATGCATTAGCTATTATTAGCCACTATGAGGGCATACTTAATCCTTACCACACACTTATCATCCCCCTTACACAATAAGGAACCGAGGATTAGGGAGGTTCAATCATTTGTCTAAAAACTCACAGTAGCAAGTGGTAGGACTTGGGCCGGAGATTATGGAGGTAAAGAGGTAAAACAGAAAATATTTCTGTGTCTTAAGTTTCCAATAGTTTATAAAAGAAGATGTTCATTGGCCTGGAAGCACCAGGGACATTTTCAGAAGTGTGGTCTTTACTCTCCCTAGCAATGGAAAATGAAGCTGAGATTCTGGGGTGCTGCCTTCCTCACCCGTTGTAAGTCCTACTCCTAAAGGGCCTGGAGGTTTAGTTGTTACTCCGTTAGGTGAAGAAGACCCTAAGTCTTTCAAAATACCCAAAGCTAATTCACTTATGAAAGGAAAGTAAACAAAATTGAATCCTTTAGCAAAGGTAAAATTACATTGCCTTTAAGAATCTCAGCATTATAATGCTTCTTTTAAAAAATAATAATTAGAAATGTAAGACATTGACTTAGACATGTACTGATATCAGGAAGTAAATCATACTAGCAGATGTCATTGCTTTATCAGGCAGAATACAAGGTTTTCATGAAAAAAAATAACACAAATAAAAAATCAGAATAAAATATTAAGTTTAAAATCCACACACATACTGGAATGTTGTGTAATCAATTAAATTGTATTTACAAAGATTTTTATGGGCTTGAGATAGTATTTATTTATGTTAAACAACAAAGTAGCATAAAGTCTGTATGTAGAGTATAAATCCAATTCTTTTTTTAAAACTTGTTCTTTTAGCCATTTACATACATATAAATTCCAGGTAGTAAATGCACCAAGATGTTAACAGAGGATAAGCCTAAATTGTAGAATTAAAAATTGTATTTGTAGTCTTATTTATGCTCTTTATATTTTTTAAAGTTTTTACAATTCAGCATATATTACTTTTATAGTCAGGAAAAAATAACAGCAATTAGAAAACCGTGGACTAACTGTCCCACTCTGCAAGAGCCCCAAATCAGGCATCCATGGCCCAGGTCACAGCAGGACTGAAAACAGGCTCTCAAACTAAACCGAAACCTAGCGAGAGGGCTCTTTAACTGAGGAAAGACATGGTATAAAGGAATAACAAAAATCATTGTCGAAAAGGCCTGAAAAACAAATGAAGTCAATCAATGGCAAGGTCATAGGTGAGAGCACAGTAGTACCTGCCCCGTGGGATGTGTGGAATGAAGGTCGTGTCTGCAAGAACAGAGCAGAAGAGTAAGTTTGGAAAGGGGGCGGGCCTGGCGGGAAGCTATAGGCCTTTACTTTTGTGACTTAAGTAGCTAAGGAAGGCATGCAAGGCTGGACTCGAGTCAGAGAGACAGATAAGCTCCCCCCCTTTCCTGGTCTGGTAAGTGGCTTTGTGCTTTGATGATCATTTGTTTGTTTGGTGCCCCTGCCCGGATACTGCTGTCATTTAAGGTAATTCCTTTTAGGCTCCTATCTGTGGGGACTTGGGGTAGAATCAGTTTCCCTTCCAATTCCTCTCCTTACATGGACCAGAGAAGCAGCTCCTGTTTTCTGCTTTGTGGCCATTAAAACGAACGCCTGTGATCTTCAGAGCCAGCACCTCACCCCCATCACAAGGCAGACAAAAATTAACTCCTACATTCAGCTTAATTTCTCTTTCCTCTTCATCTTTGGTCTCTAAGATTTTTTTTTTAACATTCGTGAATTTCAGCTCTTTATTTAGAAATATCTTTGTTATATTTTACCAAGCAATTTCAGCTATTCTGTAGTCCAAGATTTTGTTGGATTTTTATGTTGTCTAGTCTGCCTTATATTGCCAGGAATTTAAATCCCATTAAATTTAAAATATAGCACTTCCTTTCTCTTTATAATCTTTTGCTACTACAAATTCAAACACCCTTCCACGTGGAACTTACTATTAATCTTATAGAATTTGCTATGGGTTTGTCCATCAACCATGGGTAAAGATTTCTCAACACCCAGGAAACTATAGTGCTTCACAGAATGATATCCTTAACCATAGCCAACCATGTGGTCAACATCTGTTGGCTGCCATGAAGAAAAAGGCACATTGCTCTCCGTGGGCCAGACACTTCCTCACCAGCTTCCCCAGGCCAGCAGCTCCAGTCGGGGCACATGTGAAGCTTTCCCTTTTCTCCACTATCAAGCTTTCCCACTCCTCTGCCTGCCTTTGAGTCTCTGCCAAACGCAAGTGTGGTGGCTGACTCCCTTGGGACAGCAAGCACTAAATAAACAGCCTTTGTTTTTCGTATTTCGTTGCTCTTCATTTATTTCCACATCATGAAAGAACAGGGAAAAGGCCACGACCAATGTGTAGAAGAACTCACACAGACACAGCATCATTTAGCTACTGCAAAGTGTGTTATGGAATGTATACCCGAATATGACACAGTGTAATAAACACACCTAAACATATTAGCACGTCCCCTCTGAGAGTCTCTGCATCTCTTTTTCATATGCATTCTCACGCACCGTGATCTCCAAGCATTTTTAATGCTGAACACTATTGATAAATTTTGGTGAACATACCCAAAATATAGATATTTATTTATACATTTATACATGTAGCAAATTTAGGCAATTTAAAGGATGAAATAAAACTTTTTTTTTTTAAAGAATAGTTTATTGATTTTCAGAGAGAGAGGAAGAGAGAGAAACATCGATGTTGATAGCCTCCTGCATGCCCCCTACAGGGGATCGAGCCCTCAGCCTGGGAATCAAACTAGCAACCTCCTGGTGCATGGTCTGAAGCCAACCAACTGAGCCACACCAGCCAGAGCGAAATGAAACTACTTATAAACATTCTGTGAACCGTGATAACTTCACACTATCAGTAGCTAATCCCTCTGTTGTGGGTGTAAATTCGAATGTGAAAAAGCCTCCCTGGTAATTTTTAAATATCAGGTCCAATATATTAGATGGCTAGCTTGCTATTGTTTTTACGTCTTAAATGGCTAAATACACACTCATATTAGGGGTGGGTTAAATATCAGCTCTGCCCTGTTTTTGATATTTGCCTGTGCTTACTCATTGTTAATATGTTTTATCTGGGGTGTCTGCAGGAATCCTTTGGTCCACTTTCTATCTAGACATTGGGATGCAAACAACATAATATCCCTATAAAACCATATAGGGATATAAAAGGTTGGACAGGCCCATATAGGTTATAAAAGGTTGCAGGATGATAAAAGTAAATACATGGGCACTTATCTGCCAGTATCCCATTTTTTGTGGAACACTCCAAAATAAGGATGCCAGAGTCAACTAATAAATTAAAAATTAAATATTAGAAAATTTATTTTTCTTTTTAAATAATATGTTAATGCAGTTAGAAGATTAATAGATAAATAGAACTTTTAATATTTCCCTCACAGAGCTCAATAGATACTTCCGAGGAGACATGCTTTACAAGCTAGACAGTCTACTATATTTTTTCCCTGAGTGTAATCAACAAAGAAGCTTTTTTCCTTTTTGCAAATAAATGTGAGGAAATGTACTTACATTTCATTAGCTTAAATTCACAGTAGCTAAAGGAATATGCATAAGTTTTTGAAATTATTGGCCTTCTGAGATAAAGGTAGGAGAAGGTCAGTCTGAAAAATAAAACCATAGAGGCTTCAAATATTTGTTATTCTATTTTTTCTACTTTCCTTCTTTGAAAATTGGCAGCTCTAGAGTTCGATGCATTTAAATATTTAGTTTATGTTAAATCAGCACAATTATCTTATAAAAATTATGCATCATAAGTGGTTTGGTAAGCACATTAGCTGATTCGCATATTACCCAAGAGGAGACATGTCAACCAGATGTGCTGATAGATCTAAGTTTAAATTTTCCAAATACAAACAGTCACTTATCTGCATTTTTAGTAGCCATGTCTGCAATTTTATTCATTACTCACCCATGATCTAAACTTCTCTTCTTTATTTCTCTTGGTGATGAGAGAATTTAAACACCAATATCTCGGCCATTGTAGAGTCATTCATATTATGCCCATCTCTACTGATGACCAAACTTTTAAAAAAGTTTCATCTGCTTCTCCCCTGGTGCATTTGCGAACATTCCATTACCATTATTTCCTTCTGCTAACAAACCCCATTTGCTTTTCGGCTATTATCTTTTCCTTGTCAGTCATAACTAATGGGGCAGAATCTTGTTTCATTTTTTCCCCATCAATTCTATTCATGTCATGCTTTTATTTCCCCCCTACATATAGATCTTAAAATAAGTCAAAGGAAGCAGTTCATTTAAAAATTATCTGAATGCTTCTCACAGCACAGAGGCTTTCACTGGGTGTCAGTTTAGATTCTTCGTCTCATTCTTATTTTCCCCATTGGATCTTTCTCTTAGCACCAAATACAAGAAAGCCCTTTAAAATCGTCTTTCTTAAAGTCTGATACCCACTGTTATGATCTGTAAAACTAATTTGCATCATAGTTCGCCTTCAGTTAGCCATGGTAACTGGGAAAATATTGGCCTGTTGCAATTAATTGAAATCCCTTAAAAGCAGCCAGGATTCATGAAACACAGCTCTTTACCTTCCACCAAACCTGCTCCGATAGTGAAATAAATTATATGCATTTGAGAGGTAGTAGCCTAAACTTTTCCATCTATTTTCCAGTAGTCATGCTAATAGACATTAAATTAATTGAAGGGATAATATCAGAAATAATAATCAAAAAGGCAGTATGGAGTACTGATACCAATTCTTAAAAGTAATTACTTCTTGGAAGGAGTGTGTGATTAAGGAGTGAGAGCAAAGGTGAAGAGATATTCAATAGCAATTGAAGCTCTATACCCCCTTCTGTATCAATGTAATACTTTATAGCGAGCGTGTATGTTCAGTAGTTTAAAATAATATAAAGAAAAGGAAGGGAGCATATGAAAAATAATCACCAGTTTAAGTTCAATACCTCTATAAACAACTGTAAAAATTAATTCATTGCCTGGATAAATAATTAGCTACTTCCAGCAAATAATATGTCCAATGTTTTAGTCAAAACACTAGTTGTTTTTCTGAGTTAAAAATAGCTGCAATAGATTTAAAATATATTAGGTTCACATTTATAATATATTAAGTATATTTACAATATATTAAAATATATGTTTATAAGTCAGGTATACCTTTCATACAACTTGCATAATATGTTGTAAGGCCTTCTTATGGCTGAGGTCTGCACAGGCGATGGTTAGGTGCCCAGATGCCAGTTCTAGCCCAGGCATTCAGTCCCGTTCCCACCCGCCCAGCAGGAAGGAATGAGGGGCTTTGTCCAGAGCGCTTCAGCTCAGGCCCTGACTCGGCGGCCCAGGCACGCAGGTCACTGGGATCATGCAAAAGGTCGGGAAGAAGGCATTACAGTGAAAATGTGCAGGCTACACAGGGATCTCCTGACCCCTCCCTCCCTGGTTGCCTTTCAGGACTCCGGCAGGCAGTCTCCTAACCTGCCCCCTGCTAACAGGCAATTGAGAAATTTGGATGATCCCATGAAAGTGTCAGAGGGAACCCGCCCAACAAAGGCCACTGGTTGCTAAAGCCCCAGAGCTTCCACTCACCTTTACTGCCTTGTTCTTCCGTGTGAGCATTTGGCCAGAGATCACCAGGGCTCACCACCAGCAAACATGAAAGTCCAAGATCAAAACAAACAATGGGAAAAAAAATTGCAGAAAAAAATAGAGAAGAAAATTATAATTCAATTTTCAGGACGTTAGAGAAACTCATACCCGTGGAACAAGAACAAAATGCTATTTTTCAAAGAGAACACAGGAAGAGTAAGAAAAAATTTTATGAAATTAAAAATGACAGAAAAAAATGAATGACCTAAAAAAACTTAACCTCCTGTGCTCCTTTTCTCCTAAATCAACTGATGTATTCCACCAAAATAAAGAAATAAACTAAAAGTGAAGAGTACTTGTCAGATAATTCATTTTTGTCCTGATTTACATGAATCTGTTTATCTATCTATCTAGTATTTTATGTACTATCTTGCAAGAATGATATCATACTTTGTGTACTGTTTTATAACTCATTTCTCTCACAAAATAACATATCAACATCCTCTCATAGCAAGTAATACAGATTTACAGATTTTCATCACTATTTTTAAACACTGGCTAGTAAGGCTTATAAGCATTATTGAATTTTATTAATCCCAACTTTATTTACATACATAAAAAATGTGGCATATACATTATGGAAATGTCTTTAATTGGGCCTCCTGATGGATGTTTGGGGACACAGGGATCCGCAATATCTCTGCTCCATGCTTTCCATGGCCTCACATGTTGGAAACTACAGCATTACAGAGAAAAACAAGCTCATAAGCAAGGAATAAAAGTCCCTTAGTTTTGTGAGTCATTTCTTCATTCAACAAATACTCACTGAGGACTTACTGTGTGACTAAGCACAGTGCACCTACTGAAGGTAGCAAAGCACCATGAACAGTTTAAGGTAGATGGAAATATGGGTGAGATTGAAAGGGTGAAAAAAAAAAGCTAAAATAATAGCCAAAAGGTAGTTATGTCAAATTTTCATGACCTTGATGTTTTACTAAGGGCCAACCATCCCTGCTTGAGACTTGCCACATAGCCACCCAAATAGATATGGCATTTCTTAGACATCCTTTCTTTCTCAGAGGAGACAGGTATATTTAGGCCAAACCTGGAGGGAGATGTGCTACTTACTACTGTGGTAAACGAGACCCTGTGAGTTCATGGGTTACAGTCAGGATGTCTACAATCCCTTTGTAAATGTCTTATGGGCAGTTGGTATAATCATCATTTTCATAGAAGGTTGGTTTTGTTTGTTTGTTTGTTTTTTACGCTTCCTCAGATATTATTATTCTCTTTTTTGGGAAAATTTTACAAATCAAATTCGAGTGGCAGAGAATGGGTGAGGTGGGAAGATATGGTAAAAGAAACCCTCCTACTGATAGTGGAGATTTTGGAAAATGTTATGTCAGACCTGGCCAAGGTTCCAAGACAAAAATGCTCTGTAAACTTAGTTCTCAGCAAGATAAAATAACAAGAATGAAACCTAAGTCAGAAGCACTGAGCAGCAAAGAGGGAAGCACTCCTGCTTCCCTCAAAAAGAAGAATTCATGACGTTTATTTTAACAAGTGACAAATAATATCTTATGACTCAAAGCAGAAATTTATGTATATGCTCCTGAGAATCAATTATTCAGGGTAAAGCATTTGAGAATTTTAAAATGTGCATCTCAGCCCTATATTCCTTATTGAAAATGCTGCTAAGTTTAAAAACAGTGTACCTTAATGTGTTTAGGTAAAAAAGGGTGGGGGGATTACACAGAGCTACATCAGGGAAGGATGACAGGGGAAGTGTTGGGCTACCCTGGCATATATAAAATAGAACTTAGAACAACGTTATCCAAGTCACAATAATAATAAAAAATGCTCTCTATTCAATTGAGTTACCTATGAAAATGACTCTCCCATGATTAGAACAGCATTGAAAGTAACAGTGACTGAAAAGGTTGGGAGGCAGGAAAATGTGATGATGATCATTTGAAGTGAGATCACACAAGGAATAAAAATATCTGTCCAATGGGGTCTGAGTTCTGTGCTTTCATTTCCTCTTTTAGTCAATCAGTCAGTCAGTCAGTCAGTCAGTCAGTCAACATACACCACACTAAGCATTTTATACAATCCTTACAAATAACTGTATCAGCTAGATACAGTATCCCTATTTTAAAGATAAGAAAAACAAAAACAGAGGAGTTAAATAAATAACTAGTTTATTGGATGGGGCAAACTCAGAAAAGGGAGGTAACATACTGTCAGCTTTTTTTTTTCCATTCCCCTTGACAATGTCTGAGACAGATTCCATAGCTTTCCTGTCATTTTTAGGCATCAAAAGAGCTACAATTTTAGGTGTTGAGAAGTCCAACTCATCACAAAAAATTAACTCAAAAAGGATTCAAGACTTGAATGTAAGACCTAAAACCATAAAACTCCTACAAGAAAAAACATAGGTGGTAAGCTCCTTGACATGAGTCTTGACAATATTTTTTTTCCGATATGACACCTAAAGCACAAGCAACAAAATCAAAACCAGTGGGATTACATCACGCCAAAAAACTTTGCAAAGCAAAAAAAAGATCAACAAAATGAAAAGACAACCTAGGGGATGAGAGAAAATATTTGCAAACTATATATCTGATAAGGAGTTAATATCCAAAATATATAAAGAACTCTTACAAATCAATGGGAGGGAAAACAAATAATCCAATTTAAAAATGGTCAAAGAATCTGAGTAAACACGTTTGCAAAGTAGATATTGAAATGTGCAATGGGTACATGAAAGGACGCTCAGCATCACTAATCATCAGGGAAATGCAAATCAAAACCACAAAGAATAATCAGCTCGTGCCTGCTAGAATGGCTGGCATCAAGACAAGTGATAACAACTGCTGGCAAGGAGCTGGAGAAAAAGGAGCCCTTGTGCACTGGGGTGGAAATGTAAACTGGTGGAGCCACTATGGAAAACAGTATGGAGGAGCCTGAAAAAATTAAAAATAGAGCTGCCAAACCCACTGCTGGGTATATAGCCAAAGGAAACAAAATCACTATGTCAAAAAGATATTTTGTAGCCCCATGTTCATTTTAGCATTATTTACAACAGTCAAGACATTGAAACAACATAAGTGTCCATCGAATGAATACAAAACATGTGCTCATATATATATATATATATATATAATGTTTAAATATATATATGGTGTCTGAGTGTGGCCCACTAGTGCTAACTCCCCATTTCCCCCAGGAAGGCAGGTTCGGGCTGACCTCTTCTACACCACCTCATGCCTGCCCCCCGGGCACCTCGAGCAATCTTGCTCTTTTAGGGCCTTCACTCCAGCACCCCTCTTCCAGGACAGGGCTGCTCCTGTAGTGTTCATGCCTGGCTCTCCTGTTCCTAGTCAACTCGGCCCTAAGGAAACATTAAAAATGCTGATCTAGCGAACAGTTATAGTGTGGGTCTCTCCCGGTCTCAGCCTAGGTTGCTAACGAGCCTGGGACAAAGGCGTGCCTGGTGGTTATGTGCCAGGAAGCAAGAGAGCAGGAGAGAAAGAGAAACAGGAGGTAAAGGCAACCCGGGTGTGCCTGAGCAAGGTGGCCCCAGCGAAGGACAAAGATGAGGATCTTGAGATGCATCCCTGAGCTGGGCTGAGGGGCAACTGAGAACAGTGGAAAGCACTTATCTATTGTCTTTCATACCCCAGTGGCCAAGTGTGGCCTCACTGGTATTAACTCCCCACAACTGCAAGCTGAGTATAAATGAGTTCAGGGCCATGACTACAAAGGAACCCTAGGGCAGGAAGGCCAGGCTGTGCGGTGTGGGCCTCAGGCCAGGCCCTGTCCCATTGGAGCTGCAGGAAACATCAGCGGTGACTGGAGTAAGAGGTGAGAGGCCAAGAGAATTTTGAAGGAATGCACGAGAGATGCTCTACACACTTCCTCTAATGCTTTCTCTCCCTTCCTCTATGTTAAAGGATAAACTCACGACTCTCATGCAAACATAAAATGAACATGTGCCTGGCTGGGCGTGGCTCGGTGGTAGGATCCAGGCAATCAGGGTTCGATTCCTGGTCAGGGCACTTGCCTGGGTTGTGGGTTAGATCCCCAGTTGGGGGCGCACAGGAGGCAGCCGGTCAATGACTCTCTCATCATTGATGTTTCCATCTCCTTCTCCCTCTCCTTTCCTCTCTCTGAAATCTATAAAGATATATTTTTTTTAAAAAAATGAACACCTGTAGAAGATTATCTTTAACTCATTAAATAATGAGGGAACCAGTGAGATGTTAGAACTAGTTCAAAAGAGAATCCAAAGTGCAGATTTACATTCATGCCCTAAGGAACATGGAATTGAAAAGAATTTGCTTAATAGATATGAAACTGGCTTCTTTGGAGGAGAAGAGGGAGGAATCCATTGCATCTCCATCAGAGAAAATTCACTTGTGCCTCTAAGAGCAGGAATCATTTGCATTCCTATCAGTTTTCTGTAATTTACAAAGTTGTAAAGTAACTCAAGGGAAATGAATGCTACAGACCACAGAGAATCATATAACCGAGGAGAATGTTCTAGACAATGCCACGCTTCCATTAAAAAAAGACCCAGTTTTCTTCTTTGCCCATTTTGGTCTTTCACAGTTTTTCTTGACAAAGCCATGATGGGATATTCTAGTCCTTATGTTCTCATATGCCCATCAGACATTCTTCCCGGAATTCCTTTGTGATCCAACCTAAGAATTAAAGGATAAATCATTAAGTCAGAAACCAGCAAAATAACCCATGGGCCAAATCTCACCAGTAAACTCTTACAGGTAAAGTTTTATTGGAAAACAGCCACATGTGGGACTCCTTTCACTCCAGCTGCAGAGTTAACTGTTGCCTCACTAGGACCTCGTGGTTCATCATGCCTAAAATGTTTGGGTTTTATTATTTTTTTAAGCTTTTTTTTTTTTTAATTTTTAATTGAATTTATTGGAATGACATTGGGGAATAAAATTATATAAGTTTCAGGCATATAATTCTATAATATATCATCTGTATGGTGTATTGTGTGTTCACCACCTCAAGTCAAGTCTCCTTCCATCACAATTTATCACCCCTCTACCCTCTTCTACCTCCCCCATCCCCCCTTCCTTCTGGTGATCACCACACAGTTGCCTGTGTCTATGAGGTTTGTTTGTTTTTTATCCTAAAATGTTGACTATTTGGCTCCTTATAGAAAAAGTGTGCTGACCTCTGCTCCAGGTCAATCAGCAAACAGCAGGATTGCTCAATGTCAATGTTCCTTTCCATCAGAAGGCCCTGGTCTCTAACAATGGTTTTCCAGGATTTGAGGCCAAGAAAGGAGTACAGGAACAACACCTGGGCACTTTCTAATCCTGTTTATACTCTTCAAAGAACCCTCTTCTTCTCTACCATATCATCTTCCTTTCTCTTCTAGAGACAGAAGCTGGGCAGTGAGGGCAAAGAGTTTAATGACTGGTTTTACCACTTTCTAATAAAATCTACAGAGAAATGCTTAGACCTCTCCTCATGAAGTATGAGCCCTCACCATCCACTGTCTTCAATTTATGAACCTGAATTAAAATTCCAAGATCTTGGGAAAGGTCTTGTTCTACATTCTCTCTCATTGCTACCTCAAGACAAAGGTGCTTCTAAACGATTAGGGCTGAGATTCCAGTCCAAGTCTGACCCAGGCTAAAGCTGTGCAGCTTTCAGGACAGGCATCAGTCACACGTTTACAGCCTTTAGGGGCTCACCTCACACTAATGCCATGTACTTTCAGTGCCATTTTGCTGTTATTTTAAAAGACACTGAACGTGGCAAGAGCACTGGGGTGAGAAAAAATCCTTCCTTGCTGCCTCCTCCACAGTTCAGATCGGGGAGGAGACATGGGTCGGCTTCCACACCAGCCTGGCAGAGGAAACAGACATCTGTCTCAGGACGGCATTTCTTGCTTTATGGTAGCAGCCAGGAGTGCTTTCTGATCCAAAAGAAAAAAATGTGGCTCAGCTAAGAAATATGAGATGAAAATTCAAGCATATTGAAACTAAACTTTGAATTAAGTTTCTTTCTTTTTTTATTTTAAGGAACTGCTTAAACAACAACAATGAAAAAAATCTTCACATCTCTAAAGCACCAGGTAAGAAGTTTCTGATTAAGTCTGGAGGAAAAGCATTCAGAAGCCAAGTAGTGGAAGGGGAGGGGAGAACCAGACCATTGAAATGCAGCATTTCTACCACCACCCATCTTATCTATCCCTTTCAACACACAGAAAAATCAACATAATGCTCCCTTTTTTCTTTGGTTATAAGAGGAAAGTAAGAGACTCAGATTTTGAGGTGGCTGTTCTGTGGCATAGATAGGGATTGTCCATCTAACTGTCAAGACTGTGCCTTGGGCTGGTGTTGGGAGACCTTCAATGGTTTCCCTCATTTTCTGTGAATTAATCCCTCTGGTGGCTCTCACTGAGGGAGATCCAATGTCACATTTGAAGCAATTGTAAGGCTGTCTTGGCTCACTCTTTCTTTCGGCATCGTGAAATAAAATAGTCTATGGATCCCATACACAGTTTGGCGATCGTAATGCACTGGGGAAAGTGAAAGCATTTAGATTCAGGTTTGGGTTTAAATTCTAACTCTTTCATTTACTAGCTGTGTGATGTGGCACAAATTGTTCCACATCTTTGAACTTTAGCTTCCTCATTGGTGATTTAGGGATAATAATCATTTCTTAATTATGTTGTGAGAAGGATTATGAAAATCATAGACAGAGTCTCACACGCGGCAGTTATTTCACTAGGTAGTTGCTTCCTCCCACATTGCCGTACTGAGCAGTTACCATGCTTCAGAGAAACTTTATAACTTTTGATTTTGCCACTACCCAGAGATGCAGTCCACTCTGTTATGAATTTCTCCTATTTTCTATCCCATCCATATCACAGAGAGATTTGTGTTTCTCCTCACTTTAACTGGCAACTTCTTGACCAAGCAAAACAGAAAGACCAACTAGCTGTCCACAGCAAAACCCATCACTAGGGTTGGATATGATTTCATAATTGTCCTATAAATCTTCAGTATTAAAATACCAGAGAGCCCCTCAGGAGACAACAGTGATGCGGTTGGAGACGATTAGTAATGATGGGCATTAGGGAAGAGTAGAACATGTATGTAAGAACAGGATGCTAGTCTTAGAGTTAAACACTCTGTGTGTGTAACACACCATCAGCTGCTTTGATGGAAGAGTTTCAGATCAAAGCCCTTCAGTGTCTTGAATTCAGAAGGAAAAGGAGTCTTAAACAGCATGGTAATAAAAAATAAAATAAAGATGTCCAGAAAGTCTAGAAGCAAATAGTCTATGAAAAAGATATTGGCTGTTTATTTTTAGTTAGATGGGATTTTTTTATTTTTAAGGTGAACTGTTTTGGGGTTTGTTTTTATTAAAATGACACTAGTGGGGGGGGGTAGATTGTTAAGCTCCTCAATGGATTGAAAGTAAAAGCCAGATGACAATTTAAAATTTGCTTTTCTGCATCTTTCCAAACCAAATAATTTTGCAAATTACATTAAGGTTAGAATTTGCTGGAAGCCAAGAATATGACCCAAAATAAAGCATAGTCTCTGCCCAATATAAATATCACCAAAGATGTCTAGTTTCAACTGCATGAATGGTTTTGTGGTATTTTTCCTAGTTATTCTTCTGGAAAGTCCCTATGAACATTACCAAATACCTCCAGTCCAAGAAAGAAGTCAATCAAGATAATCTGAAGTCCAGAAATTGGCCCGCAGTGATCCAGCACGATCCATAACGTATGAGAGCCAAGTAGACCAGTGTAAGATGACACTTCCTAGTTCTTTCCCTCCTGGCAAATGCCTCAAACAGGTTTTCTGCCATGAACAGCTGTCATCATAGAGGACTTCCCAACTGCACCTTACCCAATGCAACATGTGTCAAAAGAAAAATTATTTTCTCATCAGTCTTGCTACATTAACACCAAGATAAACACATCCTCTTTCCAAGCTGAGAGGTAGGAAACTCTGATGGCTCGAGCTGCGAGCCAGTCACTCGTTCTTTCCTAAAACACTCACCATCTTCAGGACACATATTTTATGTTAATGTAAATTTCTACGATAATATTTGAGTTCCGTTGGTGATGACTGCCAGCTGAAAATCAAATTCACAAGCATAAAACCACTAAAAATGTTAAGCTCCAACTGTATCCCCAGCTCTCAGGAGAACGCCTGGCTCACAGGAGGCACTCATCAACCGCACTCATCAACTGCACTCAATAAATGTCTGTGGAGTTGATGACTGTCCACAATAAACAGTAATTAAGCCAAAGAGGGGATATGATTTTGCTTGGGGGTGTGGGGAGGGAGAAATAAAGGGAAAGTCAGGTAAGAAAATGGAAGAAAATGAAGGCCTTAGAAGTAACCATGAAGACACCTAATGGACAGAGGAGAAAGAGGCTACAGAAATCTGCGTAGGAGAAGCCAAAGAGATAGAGAAAGACCTCAAAAAAAATTATGGAAGAGTAAACATTAGACTATTTCAGGATAGGGTCCAACATTTCCCCTTTTCTCACCAGCCTTTTTCTTTCTCTACAGTCTTAAACAAATGGATCCATTTTCACCTTTAAATTTTATTCTGATCTTTTGTAAAAATCAATTTCACAGATTCATCATTGACTCTAGGAGTACGAGAACATATATTAGAAAGGAACTAATTTCAATAGAAGCATTTTCTCTTATAATAAGATAAATGGATGGATGGATAGGTAGATGATAGATAGTAGGTAGGTAGGTAGGTAGATAGATAAATAGATAGATGATAGAAGATAGATGATAGAGATAGATGATAGATATAGATAGATAGATGATAGATAGATAGATAGATAGATAGATAGATAGATAGATAGATAGATAGATAGATAATAGATAGATAGATAGATAGATAGATAGATAGATAGATAGATAGATATAAGATATGAACGGTTTAGTTATTCCTTAACAGTATCAATTTCATTTTTATAGAAAGTAGCCTGAATAAAGCAAGAGTATGCCATCAAACAATGAGAAGCTGCCTCACTTTTTGTATCTTGGAAATCACACAGCATTCCTTCTGCCTATTCTATTGGTTGAAGCAGTCATAAGTCCACCACATTCAAGGGGAGGAAAATTAGACTCAGCCTCTTAATAGGAAGAAAACAAATTCCTTCTCCTGTGAACTCCATCCTTCCTTTTGTGGGAGAGTGGTGGGGTACCACCTTCCATCCTCAAGGATGGTAAAGAGAGTTTTGAGGCCCCCTCAGAAAACGTCGAGGCTCATTGTTGGGCAAAGGATCCTGGGAACTGATGTGAGTCATACCAGAGAGAGACCCGCTCACCTGGTCCTGCCCAATAGAGCAACACAGCAGGTGAGAAGACCTCAGCAGGAGATAGAAGGGTGTCCCTGGATACCTACGGGCTGAGAGAGGAGTTACAAATGACCAACTGAAATAGAAATGAGTCCACATAGGTAATGGAAGCTGCAGGAGGAAGCGCTCAACAGGGTACCTCAAAGAGCCCAGAGAAGCAGTCATGAAGCAAAGGTCTGCTTTAAGCATCAGCAACCTAACAAATCTGGGCAGCTTTAGGCTCTGGGATTACAAAGCTGTCAGTCTAGTGAAAAAGGGTAACGTTCCCTTCTCTCTTCTCCTACCTTTGACCTTGGAAAGGAACCAGAAGGTGAGGAAACGTGCAGGGAGGAAAAGGTGAGCAAGGAGGGCAAGGTGGGCAGGGAGGAGAGAGGAGCGGAGAAGGCAGGGGAACAGGGAGGGGCAGCCGCCAAGCAGAGGCTGGAGGGCCGGGCCTGAAGCAGGTCCCAGCCGAAGGGGAGCTAAAGATGGAATGCTGTCACATTCAAAATTTTGATTAACATCTTTTCCATGACATTCTAATTACTGAACTGAGATTGTATTTGCAACCTAAAGTGACCTTGGAGTACCTTTTATATAAGACTGGAGGCAAAAACTGTAAGATCTGCCAGAGCTGACATCTCGGGGCAGGGGATATTAATCTCATGGCATCAGGCGTAAAGGTATGTTGGGTGAAAGATTGACTGTAGTGCCGTGTTTTGTTTATGTCACAAGTGACGCTTGTTAAACTCACCTGTTATATCCTGCTGAAGCCGACTTTTCTACTCCTGGTGATTTATACACATTCTCTCCAGTGTCTTGTCTGCACTTAGGAATGGGTGAAATTCTTTTGCTTTCAGTCATTGGATCCTGGTTGTGGTCAGAAAGAAACTGTAGAAGGTGAGACTTGTTAGGGATCAACACTATTGGAGTATAAAATATACAAGGTAGACTGGAAGGACCAGGGGACATTTTTTTATCTCTTTCCAGGTTTTTACTGAGCACATGGAGTAAGTGAGATCTGTCCAGTCCAGTCATGTGCTTCCAAAGACCTCTCTTCTGTCTCTTCCACAACCTAGATGGCCCAGCAGAGTGGCCCGGGCTTTCATATTTTGTATCCATGTATTTTTATAAGATTTACCTACCACAGAAGTCTGCTAAATAGCCAAAAACCAGTCTCCCTTGAGAAAGTTAAGATGAGAATTAATATCAAGATCTAGAGATTGTCTAATACTTCATTCAGCTAGGGGCCATTACAGATGCCATTCCCTAGGTTTTAAAAACATACAGAAAACAATAAAGTATAATTTAAGACACTGGTGTAGAAAAAGAATCCTTTATTTACTTTTTTATTTTTAAACTATTGGGTCCTGTCCTGAAGATATACAAAAATGATCACAGCTTGTTATTTTTTTAAGAAAGCAACAGCACACTTTGCCTTGGGGCTGGTGAGGCTAATGCTCAATCAGGATTATTTTTTATTTAAAGGTAAGTTGTTGCTTACATTACCCTGTCATCTCCTCATGCTGTACAAGCCCAAGCCTGGTGGCCAGGTCAGAGCCGCCCTGGCAGGGAGGAGCTCGCCTCGCACTGGAGACTAAGGCTAAGAAAGGACAGCAGCAACCCCAAGGGAACGCAGGGAGGCCCCCTTTGCTGATAAACCATGCTCTCTAAAAAGCAAAGGAGATGCTAGTGAGGCCGTTAGAGCATGCCAGAAAGCAGAAGGCTATTCAGTCAATTTTTGAAATAGCAAAAAGGAAAGAGACCATCCAGGGGGGGAAAAAATGAAGATTGATTGTTTAGGGAGGAAATGTAGTTGACCCTTGAACAACAAGGGTTTGAACTTCACAAGTCCATTTATACACAGATTTTTTTCAATAAATACTGTCAATACGTTTTCTCTTCCTCATGATTTTCTTAATAACATTTACTTTTCTCTAGCTTACTTTATTGTAAGAATACAGTATATAATACATTTAACATGCAAAATATGTGTTAATCCACTGTTTATGTTCTTGGTAAGGCTTCCGGCCAACTGTAGTTATAGTAAGCTATTAGTAGTTAAGTTTGGGAGAAGTCAAAAGTTATATGTGGATCTATGACTGCACGGGGCTGGGGGGGTGGGGGGGGTTCTGTCCCTAAGCCCTGTGTTATTCAAGGTTCAACAGCAGAACTGGGCTGGCTTGATGTGGAAAATCCCAACCTGCAGATGTCTCTCCTCCCTTGGAGGGCTCATCTACTACTGTCTCCATCCACCACACACATCTTCACATCTGCCGAAACGATTGATGTTCTCAGTTCAAGCTGGACTATGGAAGATTTTTAATCTACTTCAATTCAACAAGAAGTTACTAAGCATCCAGTTTGTACAAGGCACGGCACATGGTGATATGGAAACAGCGATCACGAAGAAAACATGAATCCTACCCTCAGGGAGCTTTTGGTCAAGGTAAGACATGAACCAAAATAATAGAGATAACTGCAAGATAGTCTTTGGTGCATGCTATGACACAGGAATCACGAAGGAGAGAAAGATTAAATCCAGCTCAATGCATGAGGTAACAAAATGTTGGGGAAGCTCACAGAAAAAGCAGCCTCTGGGGTGCACATTGAAAGGCATAAAGGATTTCAAGAGGTGGGGCAGAGGGAAGTGGCATGAAGAGCCTGAGGATAATGAAATAGTAGCATTTGCACCCTCTATGGGACTAGCCCATCCTAAGAGGCCAAACGGACAGAATTCCTGAAGATTATGGCATTGGGGGGAAACCAGAAACACACAGTGTGTTGTCACTAAGGTCATGAGAATCAGGCCCTGCTGCTTCTCCACCCTTAAAAATGCCTGTTGCCCTGGAAGATTTTGCTCAGTGGTTGGAGTGCTTGCCCTCGGACCAAATGTTGTGGTTTCAATTCCAAGTAAAGGGCACATACCTCAGCTGGTTGCAGGTCCATCCCTGGCCCCAGCTGGGGCGAGCGCTAGAGGCAACCAATCCATATGTCTCTCTCACAGCGATGTTTCTCTCTCTCTCACTTCTCTTCCCCTCCCCCTCCCTTCCACTCTCTCTAAAAATCAATGAAAAAAATATCCTCATGTGAGGATTTAAAAAAAAAAAAAGCCTATTTTCATGGATAACTAAGCATTTCTTGGTTCATAATGAGCTAGTCCAGTGCTGTCCAGCCTAGTGTCCTGGAGCCCTTCACCTACCACTTTCAGGCTACTCTGAAAAACAACAGTGACAACACTTGAGTTAACGGCCTAAGTTTTCAACCACTTGCCTTAGTCAGTTCCACATCCTTCCTTACTCACTTTACTCTAATTTTCAACATTATTTGCCAGCAATCTCCCAATAATCCAGCTTCTCCTTCCACTGCAGTATCCTAAGTGCTTTGCTAATACCACCACAGTTCAACCAGCACCTGGCTCTGGGCCTCCTGCCCCGGTCACGTCTGCAGGTAAATCTCACCCAGAGTCGACTGAGTTCAAAGAACAGGAGTGGATCTCAAAGGCAGTGTGAGAGCTGCTACCATCCTACCCAATTATTCTTCATTGCCAATGGAGTAACTGGATATTTAATTCCATTTTTCATTTCTCTTTATTTGTTTTAAAGTAGCTACAACAGAAGGTATAATTTGGAATTTGGATTTGCTCCACAGTTGTATTCTAACTAAATGGGCCATCGAAACCCCTTTAAAGGGTCATCTGAGAAGAGATGTGTGTTGATGCCTTTGCTTTGGAAAGAAACGTGGGATGTTTTCTAAAACCACAGGTCTAAGGTCAGAGATCAGTGGGAGATCTGAAAACTACAGCTGTCTCCTATAAACATGACCATCAGGCTGCTTGCTCCATGGCATAGACAGGTCTAATGCTAATCAGTGACTCCCCAGTGTCTCCTTCACTCTGTCTGCGTTGTCTGTCACTGTCTGAAACAAACATGTTAATCACTTAGGGAGAAAATGGTTCAGACCAGATCATTTAGGGGGGCAAAAAATCTCTGGAAATTGCCACCTTCAAGTCAATAACTCTAAAGCTAAAATGATTCCTAGTAACAGAAGGGCATGGAGAAAGCTTCATCTCTCTCTGACTCAGTTTCTTCCTTTGTGCAGCAGGCATAAAAATGGTGCGCACCTCATAGAGGTGCTATGAGGAATAAATGAGTCAGGACCAGTAGAGCGCTTAACAGCAATCCCTGCCGCACAGCGAGCGCTCAGTAAGTGTGCACGCGGGATGAACGAGCGCCCCGTCGGCCATCAGTCTCTCCGTGGCAGCCTTAGGCGCGGGATTAATGCTCCGCCTGAGCAGATGCAGTGATGGGGGCTGAGCGGGATCCCATTCCTGCCTCTTTGCTGCTAACCAAAACCACACGCCGAGAGGGCAGAAAGGCTTTCTAGAGAAAGAACCCCTCCTTAGTTATGGCTTTAGCTCTCTCCCTCACATCCAAACCCACCCCTCTGTGCCGTTACAGTCTCGACCACAAGTGTGGTTATGTGGCTTTTCAAATGACCACAGGCTCCCCCAGTCCTTTCCGTGGCATAACAGGCATCTCAGGCGGTTGCATGCTCCATTGTCTCAGATCACAGTCAGTAAGGGGGCGTCAGAAGCCCCACGTAGATCCATTCACATGACTTAGTGATCACCCCTGACCAGAATTAGATGAGTGGGATTTCACTGCACCCTTTCTGCTTGAAGGAGAGCACACCAACACGCCCACGAAAGAAAACCCAGCCTTCCAAATGGCTCGCGTGGGGATAGGATTCTTTCAACCCTCGTCCCTGACTTACTAGAGACTCTGCCAGGAATCTGGAGGTGAAGACATGTCCAGCAGGCTCTGCTCCAAGGGAAAAGGGAACTGACCTCGAGAGTCTCCACCACACGCTGACTCTACTGAGCTCTCTATCAGTTAATCCAACTAAACTTCACAACACACATTATTAGAAAATCTCTAGATTTTGATGCTAATGTCCTTTTCTGCTTTCTTAAGGGAATCTGGCTTTTCGCTATTAAAGAGAACATGTATGGTAAATCTTTATTGTTACTTATTTATTTATTTTTAAATATATCTTTATTGATTTTAGAGAGAGGAAAGGAGAGAGAGAGACAGAAACATCAATGATGAGAGAGTCATTGATCGAGCCCGCAACCAGGCATGTGTCCTGACTGGGAATCAAACCCCGATCGCCTGGATCCTAGGCCGACACTCAACCGCTGAGCCACGCCTGGCTGGGCATGTATGGTAAATCTTTAAAAAGGTGTATGGCCCAGCCGGGCGTGGCTCAGCGGTTGAGCGTCAACCCAGCATCCAGGCGATCGGGGTTCGATGCCCGGGTTGCTGGCTCGATGCCCAGTTGCGGGCCCGCAGGAGGCAGCCAATCAATGACTCTCATCATTGATGCTTCTTTCTCTCTCTCTCTCCCTCTCCCTTCCTCTCTCTGAAATCAATAAAGATATATTTTTTAAAAAATAAAAAGATGTATGGACACTAGGTCTCAGGGGAAGTCCCTGGAGAAGGGGATTCTAGTGGCTACTGCTGGCTCAGCAGGAGCATGTGTACACCCATTTTACAGATGAAGAAACTGTGTTTCGGTGAGGTTAAATGGCATCTGACGATCACACAGATACTAAATTTGCTCGCCAGGAGGACTGATGCTGCTATCTGTCTGCTTTCAAGTTCAAAGCTCTCTCCATTCCACTCCACGGTCCTCCAATCCCATGAGCATCTTTGGTTCTTGCAGGAAGTAACTATAAGGCAAAACAGAAAGTGGTCACTGCAGCTAGCACGTGTTCGGCAGAAGGGTTTAGGCTGGGAGCACCCGGCCTGTCATTAGGTGCAGTTCTGCTGGTCATTTCCGAAGCAGAGGGAGGGACTGTTTGAATTTTCCTCATATCTGCTTTGTCCAAAGTGAAGATAATTAGAGGCAGGAAACGGGCGGCAACTCGGTGGCAAGAAGGAAAAGCAAAGCCATGCGGCAGAAGTGAATCTCAGGGGGTCTCTGCACCCTTCCTCCAAGAGGAGCACACTATACTTCAGCAGCCAACACGGGGGACCCGGGAACCAGGCAAACAAAACGGCCGACTCAGACGTCCCCTGGAGTCTTGCAGAAGTTCCGAGGGGACTCTGGCCAGGGGGCTTGGGAGTGTAAGATCCCCAAAGGAGGCAGAGAGTGAAGAAGATGGACCATAGGGCAGGTGTCCTGGGCGGGAAAGAGCCTACAGGTGTGAGAGTAGTTCCGATCATCCTATATAGCCTGTATCTATGTATCTATGTACGGTTTCCGCTCTGCTAATTGAATTTCTTTCTACAAACTTGCACTCAGAGTACTGATGAAAGGTCAGTACCTAGAGAAGACATTCCCTGGGAATGGAAGAGAAGCTAATGAGCCTGGACTAGGCCCTGAGAGCAGCTCTGAGCGCTTCCCTCGTCCTGGCATAATGCTTTCTCTTCCCAAACTTGGGTTTCCTCGCCTGGTGTGTGGACTCTGGTGCCCGCCAGGACCTTTCCTCCCCATGAAGTGGCCACATGATCTGCAAGTGGAGCTGGGGCTGCAGGGCTGGTGAGGTATTAAACTGCTCACCAAAAGTGGACCTCATGGGTCCCTGGGGAAAGAAAGATGCCATGTCCAAACGCAGACATCATTCGTTCTGAAGAAAAGCAAGAGAATAGATCATTAAAGCAGGTTTGGAGGGATGTGTTTTTTGTTTTTTTTAAAGAACTTACAAGGAAAAGACAGCCCAGATGAAAGGCTGGTTTCTCTTGTAGGTGCTTTTTGTATTTCTCTGTGTTATTAGAGGTGAAAGCTGTTAGGTATGAAGTCCTGCCACTTCAAAAGCTGGAGGTCTGGCCTTAGGGGATCAGAATTATTTTAGTTTCAACCTTCCCATGGTATCACTGCTACAGTGTAAGAAGAGAAAATGCCTAGAGTTGAGGGCTTTTGTAAAATGACATTAAAAATCTATAAGGTATAAACTACAAAGTACACAAGGTATGAACTCTAAAATGTGAGGGGGGGAAAGGATGTGTCAGAACTGTGATAAACTGTAACAGGAGGAAACATGGAAGTTTGATCTTGTGCAAACAGGAACACCACTGTAATTCCTTTACTATTTCTTTAGAAAATATTTCTTTACTATTCCTTCAGGTTATTCATACTGACTGTTAATGTCAAAGCAGTAACACTGAGAAAAGAATGTTAGTTACACTGACAAAATTCCATCTATTTTATTCAGACCTAGGATGGGTGTTTGAACTGATGTATCTCACTTTATGTAACAGATGGAGTGTGTGGGAATTGGAAGTAATTTGGGCACAGTATTATACATGTGTAAGGAAATGTCACTACTTAAAGGTATTTATGTATTCAACAATTGTTAGGTATTCAGTAAACTATTTTGTAAAGAAATCAGTCCTTTTGTACAGACATTAGCACTTTAAATCTATCTGGATTTTCCCATCCTGAGATTTCCTACAGTGAGGCAGGACTGTGTTTTATCATCTTATTATTTCTGATTGGCTTGATTTTCCTTTAAAGAGTCTTGTACAATTTGTACTGCTAGTATAAAAGTATCCGAGGCCTGACCCTATAAGTGAGAAGAGAATAATTTGGAGGCCACTTGGGTACCATTCGGCATATTAACTCACCCTTGATTTAAATTTTAACCTAATAGAATGAAGTCACAGCTGGGTGGAGAAAAGAATGGTTTCCTGCCAGTCAGTATAGCCCCTGAGTCAGGAGAGACAGGGACCACTGGCTCCTCAGTGGGTAATAACATGGGCGGAAGGGTCCAAGTTTCCTTAATTCACACATAGCCACAGATACACATGTGCACCAGCCTTGTCGCATCATTTAGAATGTAAGTTGTTACAACGAAGATCCAAAATAATAGGAGTTTTAAGAAAGCAATTTATTTGTCACTCATTAACAGACAGTTCAAGTCTGGCACCTGCTCGCTCGCCTGGGACTCAGTCTGCTTCTAGGCCTCCTGTTCCCAGTCACTGGGAAGTGGCTGCCATCCTTGGGGTACAGAATAGGGGCCAGGCAATCAATCGTTCCATTCTCCAAAAAGTATCAGAGAAGAAAGACTGTTGAGGGAATTTCAGACTGTGATCTAAGATCTGGTCCCCCTTTCCGAAGTAATGGAAGGCCGGTCAGACGGGGCAGCGTGGAATAAAATCCCATTCCCAGCCTCCCTTGCAGCCAGAACTTCTGGCTAATGGGAGGTGAGGGAAGGAGATATGTGTCACTTAGTCGTTATGGCATAAAGGCAGTGGCACTGTACCACTTCTGCCTTTCCTCCATCTGGGACAATGAGGCCAAAGGTCACAGGGACACACAACAGAGCCACTATTCCGACCTTAACCCTCACTGCCTACATGAAGACGTTTACATGGGAGAGAGAGAAACTTCTATCTTTCCACCCCCTGCTATCTGGATCTCTGTTAAATGCTGCTGAAACCAAAGCCTCCCTAATACACTCAGCTTAAGGGGAATTTCATGAAGAAGAAAAGGTCAATATTTTAATTTACTAGGGTGCCATGGTTAGCTCCAAAGCCTCAGCGATAGCCCTCTCATTTGCACATTTAATAACATCTATCTAGCATCTGCAGTGTTCCGGACAGTGTTCTGGGCCCTTAGGGCAATGCAAAATGAATGTGCCCTGATCCTTCCCTCAAGGAACTTAATATCAACTAGAGGAAAGAATTAAAGGAGCAAATACGGTTGAATGCTAATGTGCCTGGCACTGCTGTTGTTGTTTGCGTCCTTTGCATCTCACAAAATTTCTGTGGAGTCCTCTTTTATAGATGTGGGCATGGAAACTCCGAGGGCTTATAGGATTTTCCCAGGACTACACCTGTAACGAGCTGTGGGATCGAGATTTAGGTTCAGCATTCTGACTCGAGTCCACCAGTCACCAGGCTACTTCGTGGATGGGTATACAAAAAACAAAAATGCAAGGCTCCCTGTGACAAGGGCCAACATTTCAAATGCTTCAGCGGATGTGTAACTAACTCTCTGAGAGGCCACCCAGCCATTCTGGTTTTCCCAGGGTCACTGTGTCCTGGATCCAGCACAGCGTGTTCTTCTCCCTCTATAAGGAAGGCTAGAGCCACTGGGGGCTCTCACGCCCACATCATGAGCACTTGCTTTTCTTAATCATTGTCTCTCACCTGCGTGTTGCTTAGGTTTGCACTAACTTTACTCAAATAAAACCTATCTTCTAGAATTGCTTTTTTCCCTAATCCTATAGTTCTAAGAGACATTCACGCTGATGGATGCAGCGACATTTTATTCACTTTTGCTGCAGTCGTATGACTATGACAATTTGAATGCACCCCTGCTATTGGAGGGCCATCTGAGTTTTCTGTTGGAAATTTTGGTTATTAGAAACTACACTGACAGGAATGTTCTTGTGTATATCCCATGATACATATGCAAGAATCTCTATAGGGTACACACCTACGAAGGGCAGTGCTGGGTTGTAGAGCATTTAAACCCTCCCCTTTACTACATAAGACCAAATAGTTTTCCAAAGTGGCCACACCAGTTCACACTGCCACCAGCTTAAGTGAGAGTCCTTTCTGCATTGCGCCCTCACCAACACTCAGTAGTGACTTTTTCCCCACCACTCTGGTGGATGTAAAATATCTTATTGTCATTTTAATTTGCATTTTCAGCAGGACATGCTTTCATCATATGCAAACTCGAGAAACCAAGATGAGAAACCATTCAAAGCGCTTTGTCATAAATATTCCTTAAAACTGGATAAACTTTACAAACCAGGCCCCTTCTTGTAACAGAGGTCAAATAATTGGAAAAGGCACAATTATTCATGTTTGGACCTTAGAAAATACCTAAGGGCTTATGCTACTGTTTGTGTTGTAGGTTAAACAGTGATTTCTTAAGGGCTCCTTTTAGGGGGTTAATGATATCCAAAGCCAAGGGAAAAGCAAATACATTTCAGGGAAATTATAAACATTTCTTTTATCTTACCAGATAAAGAGATTTAGAGTAAATCCTAATGCATCCACTTGGCTGTACACAATTTATAGCAGATGAAGAGTTTGAAACGCTTTCATATAAACAGTCATAGGTTTTTTTGCAAAGGTTGCTAAAAGGCTGTTGGGCACTCATTGTAAGTGGGGAGCATCTCAGAGTAAGAACTGGTTCTGGATAATATCAGAATTTATTTCCCACTACCAAACCAGCTCCATTAAGCACTGTTTTCATCTCTGAAGTCTTTACTTTTATGTAATGTTTACATCATTGACACCTTCTCTTACTGAATCCCTAGTATAAACAGGAGACGTAATAAGCCCTAATGTATTTTAAGGAGATTTTAAGAAATGTGGCTACAGGATGATGATAACCGACTGGAGTACAGATTAGTGCAAAATTTTTATAACACCTCAGTCTCATGGGACAAAGACAACGCTATCATTTAAGTCCAGGAGAAAAACATTCTCCCCGTGTTTATTCAGCAATTAGAATTTGATGGACTCCAAATGTCCACTGACCCGCTAAATTCCTTTTAGCAGAAAATTAGAAACTCAGTTCTATTTGGAAGAGAGACATGAAAATAAATTTACTTTGCTCCATAGTATCAACACACTCATGACAACTGTGAGTTTCATGAACCACAACAGTAATACATGAAAAGCAGATCTTTGTAATTCAGCATCTTAATGCAGTAACATGAGATGATCCATCCATGACTAAAATGTTGCCTGATTTATTTTAGCTAAAAATGGTTAATCTAAACTGTGTGTAGTAACTGTCTAAACGACCTAGATGGAAGGGTGCTTTCTAATTAAATCTCATCTTCAGGTTTTTAGTCTCTGTGGGGTTTTGTGGGGTTTCTTGACAAAGCCCCATGAGTTCCAGGCAGCTGTGTGATCCTTCTGGAGGGAGGACGCCAGTGCCCTGGAGAAGCACGGCTCAGAGGAGAGCTTGAGTGCGGCCCGGGGCTTGGCGTCAGCCCCTGAGCTCTTATTACATCTTCAGTAAGAGAGGTAAGCAAGTGGAGAGTCTGTGTTTAAAACTTCGATAGCAACCACCCAGGGAGTGATTGCTGGATTTATCTGCCTGAACAGGATGTTTTACAAAAGAATGGGTTAGTGACAAATTTCAAAGAAAAATTTTTTTTAATTTAAAAAATGAAAAAGAAATACCTTGCCCTTCACCACTGTTTGAGACTGTTTGAGAAGCACTGGTCTAAGGGTAGTGTTAAAATGCAGATTCTTGATCACCAGCCCCAGAGATTCCGATTCAGCAGATGTGAGGTGGGGCTTGAATTTTCATTTCTAACAAGATCCCAGGTGAGGCTGGTCAGAGCTACACTTTAAGTAGCATTGGGCTAGATCCAAACAAAATGCTAGATGCTCCCCACCATTTGTCATTGATGATGAACAAACCTGAACATTTAATTTGTGGTCCCAAATATAGCACCTTTCAGATGTTTATTTTTGGCACCTTCTGTGCTTTTAGGAGAATGTGGAAGTTGCCGTTTGTCTACCTCAGAGGGGTTTTGCTTTTCAAGACCTTTCCATGGTATCACCTCCTACCCACAGGCGACACTCAGAGCTTCCTCTTTCGCTCTTTGAAGATTTGCCAATGTGTGCACCGCATACAGCAAGCTGAGTCTCATGACCATAGCGGGCAATGCCTTCTGGAAATAGGCATGGATTATAACTGGCATCTGGACAGGCCCGAACTTTCAAGACATATTCACGAAGGAGGGGCAAGTCTTGGTCTCTGGTGCTGGGAACCCCCAGTGCCTGTCACCCAAGCTGCTCAAGTCATTTCAATGACTCATCTGAGTTTCTTTGTTGCAGTTCCTGGAACACCAGCCAATTCAAGTTCTCTTTAGAATGAACAAAGCCTAGCACTTGGGCAGTTAACAGCCTCTGAATACAGTGGTCACCTTCTCGGTTCCAGGGGGTATCTGGAGAGAAGAGCACAGCAGCTGCTGGGCCTCTTTCAAGGCTTCCAGGGGCAGCTCTGCCTGGGAAGTGCAGGCGCTTTCCCAGAGCCAGGGCAACTCCACAGGGCATGGCGGGCTTTTAGAGAAATGCAGTTACCCTTCCCACTGAAAGAAAGCAATGCGCTCTCAAGTGGGAGCCCTCTAATCATTCATTTGCTCAGCTGCAGTGTCCTCCCGTTGGATCCACATGTTTGAATAAATGCCTCAGGTTCTGAGAAGTGAGGCGCAATTCAGTGAGCTGCTTGTACGTGAGGAAGGGGCCAGTGTTCTGGAAGGAGGGAACTGTTCTCAAGGGTCTGAGAGAGTGAAACCAAATCTCTAAATCGAAGTGCCTTAAAGAAAGTTCTGGATGACTAAGCTTTCAATTTGGAGTATATCTCAATTGCTGTAGTTTCTTTACTTTGAACTAGATGCTACTAAATATCTGTGTTTGTGTCTCTGTGCCTCAGTTTTCTCATCTGCAAAATGGGGATAATAATATAAGCTACCTCATAGAGTTTTGGTAAGGATTAAAAGGATTCATAAATGTCAAGGCTTGAAAATAGCTCCTGGTATATAGTAAGTGCTACATAAAGTTTCCTAGTTACAAAAAGTCTTAGTGATTTAGTGTGCTCCCACCCCACCCCATCCCATACCCACTCCTGGTTACTTGCACCCCAGCCTAAATATGAATGTTATCCACCTGGAGGACACTGGAAATAGCATAGGCCGACTCTGCCCAAGGGAAATATGAGTCACATATGTAACATTAACAATTTTTTAAAGGAGTGAAACTATTTTCAATATTTAAAAAATTAAGCCAATCCATCCAAAATATCATTTAAACATTTCACCAATATAAAATTTATTAATGAGATATTTCATATTCTTTTTTTTTCTGAGTAAGTCTTCGAAACATTTCTATTTTAAATTATGGCGCATTCCAGTTGGAATGCTAAATTTCAGTTGGGAATATTTGATAAGTATTTTAGATTTCATAAAATTTTCAATTGAAAAAGTAGATTCACTTATCCAAGTTGTTACAAGCATACTTAAAACTTTTTCAATAACTAAATTGAGTTTTCCAATAACTAAATCCAGTAACAATTTTTTAAGTTTAAATTAAATAAATTCAGTTTCTCAGTCGCACTCACTATGTGTGTAGTGGCTCAGGAGCCACATGTGGGTAGTGGCTGCCAGATTGAATGGCACAGGCTGACTCTGAAAACAGTCCTGCCACTTACTCATACAGTTTTGGACATGTTATTTTATTTTTCTTAGCCCCAGGTTCCTGATTTAAAATTTACACATGTACAACAGAAAAATATAATATTTAGCATAAATTATCCTCATGAGTATTAGAGGCACTATATCTAAAATGCATAGCACAGTGACTAATAGATTGTAGGAGGTCTCCAATAAATAGTAACTACTGTTTTCCTTATATCTTATTAAGAACAGAATGAAACATTGGAAAAGCTAAGGAATTATACAGTGAATCCTCACATACCCACTACCTAGATTTTATAATTGTTAACATTTGGTTACTGTATTTGCTTTCTTGCATGTCTATATATCCATTCCTCAGTCCATCTTACTTTTTTATGTATTTCGAAGTAAATTGCAAACATCAGTATACTTCTCCTTCTTTCCTTCCTTCCTTCCTTCCTTCCTTCCTTCCTTCCTTCCTTCCTTCCTTCCTTCCTTCCTTCCTTCCTCCTTCCTTCCTTCCTTCTTTCCTCTCTCTCTCTCTCCCTCCCTCCCTCCCTCCCTTATTAATTTTTAGGTAAAATGTACATATAAAGAAACACACAAATGTTAAATCAGCCATTGGATGAGTGTTGACAATGCACATGGCTTCATCCCTGGTCAGAAGTGTAGCCTTTAGCCTCTGTCGCCATCCCTTTTCCAGTGACCCAAAATGAGAGCCTAGACCCAGATCTGAAGTTTCCCTTAAAACCTAAAATCAGTCATAATAAGCTGGGCCCTGGCTTTTATTTTCCAGCCCTCCATGGGTCTCCAGAATTAAGTAGGACGCTGACCTCTTACCATCATGCCCCAAGTCCAAATGTGTGAGAGGATTTTTTAAAATATTGATTTATTTTGCCCTTCCTGCATTTTTCTTTCCCCTTTTCCAAGTAGATCACCGGACCTTTTTTACTTATTTCCTTGCTTTAGAGGCATCTGTGATCCATAAAAGCAGAAATTGCCTTTAGAAAATTTGACCCTGAGGCTTGTTTTTCCAAAAGCACAGGATTCTTGAAAGACTCATCCAGGGGGAGGGGAGGAGGGCAAATGTGAGGGTTGTTAAAGGAGGGAGAGAGGTTTCCCCCAGACTGGAAAGGGGTTTGGGCTGGCACAGCCCTTAAACACTGTGATTCACACCCAGCTCCCAAGCACCATGGAAAAGGGCAGGACCCCAGAAGGGAATGGCTGTGGGGTCCTGGAGAAGCTGGACCCCCACCGCCGGGCCCCAACAGCAGCGATGGCCGAGAGGAGCCCCAGCTCTGCACCGACGCTGCGGGCTGCCTGCCTCCACTGCGTCACGAAGGTTGGGACACCCGGGCTCGGTGGTCAGTGTGATGTCCTAAGGTGAGAGGGCCCCCTTCTGATTTCTGAGTAAGCTTTCCGATTTGTTCCACGGCCCCAGAGAAACTCCTTTGTAATGGCCAAGATTGGATTTTTTTGCCATCTAGTAGAGGTAGAAACTCGGGAGTGAAACAATAAGGAAATATGACATTTGTTAGCATTTGAGATTATGCAGTAAGACTTACAAGGACAGAGGAGGGAAGAGAGGAAGGCGAGGGAGAAATAAAGGCATAACAAAGAGAGGAGAAAGGGAAAGAACAGAGAATGGGGGTAAAAAAGGCCAAATGTGGCAAGAGTTCAAATAGTGGCCCACCCACCATAGAGCTAGATCATTGTAAAACACGTTAACAAGCTGCTAAATCATATATATTCTATCTCATCCCTTGACAAACAAATATTCACGATGGTAGAATGAACAGCTTTGTTTAAAGCTTTGGTTTTTATGTGAAGGAAAGTCAACAAACTCTCAAAGATGACTGTATTTAATTATATTGTGCATGTCTGGGTGTTTTCTTGATGGGCTAGTCATGTTTGATAAGTAATAAAATAACTCATTAATTCACAGATACATTCCATAAAATTTACTTTTCTTGCCTTTGTTTCAGCAAAACACTAATTATGCTCTAATCAACTCTTCCATATTTTATATTCTATTGACAGTAATGCTAAAACAGACAGTTTTCCTTGAAATATTATAGTTCTCAGATAATTCTTTATTATTAATTTCTATGTGGAGGACATTCATTCTACTAAAGCAGTAGCAACTGAAGTTGTTAATAAAATTCCCTTATATATCATGCTCAAACATTGTATTTGCTTTGCATGGAATAGATTACTGTCACCACAAAAATATTACAGGGTATTTTAATTTCAACATATAAATTGTCATCATGATTTCCACCATCTTTTAATGCACTATGTAGAGCCATATAACGATGTAAAGAAAAATACTTCTCACATCATGTCTAGATCCACATCCGTACAGATTTAGCAGTAATTCGGATCTTTTTAGAAAAGGTTCCATGTGCTAGTGCTCTGAGTACTGTGCTAATTTGAAAATACCTCTGGAACCACAAAAAGAAAGAAGAAAGTGGGTGCTCAGGCCTACTGGGTAATGATAGTTGATCACAAGACCCTATCACATTCACACTACCAGGGAAAACTGATTGGACAAGTTCATTAATTTGCCTTTTTCTTACCTAAGCACTTCGGCTGCTCAAACCTTCCCACACCCACCAAGGTAGCGTTCGTCCTGGTGTGAGCAGTGGCGTCACAGCCCAGAAGTGTTCATGGCACTTGGAGTCACTTTTTTCTTTTTTAAGGACAAAGGCCAAGGATGGAGAAGTGTTCCCTGGGGGCCTGAACAGTGTCATTTCCGAAGGTGAATGACTAGGGGTACGCTGTCCCAGCAATCTATTTGTGTCTCTTTCTGAAAAGTGGAGTCCTCTAAAGTGTGAGGCCAAAGAAGGGCCCCTTATGTTTGGTCTAAGTTCAGTCCTGAGAAGGAGAAAAGGGAATGAAGAGAGGGAAGGAGACAAAAGGAAAGAAAGGAACAATAGATGATAAATAATCTCAAACTACTTCCCACACCCCCAAGAAATGAAAGCTCAGTCAAAAATACCCCTAAGCTGTAAAACACCCAAGGGAAAACTTCAGGTTAGCTATGTTAAAGAACTTCTATAAACAAATATGTGTAAATATGGGATCGTAATATTTTGTGTAACTTACATATAATTACATTATATGTCATTTAAATATGTAATTATGTAAATCTATATCTTCTTGTTTTACTGTAGTGAATGGGAGGGACTGTTTCCTTTTTCCATTTCCTTCTGCCTTAGCCCATTTTAGAATCTCTCCACTGATGGGAGTTTGGGGTTGTGGATGTAGGATGGTGAAGACAATAAACGTCACATTTGGCATTACTCGTCCCCAAATTTAGTGCCTTAAGGAACAAATGAATGTTTTTTGTTTTGTTTTGGTAAATTTAGAAATCCATAAGGAATTGACCATTTGCTGAAGCAGAAGGGCAAAATAAGCCATCGAAAATAAACATCAACCCCCTGTAATTTCCATCAGTTCATATAAAAGACATTTCTTTTCTTTTTCTTTTTTATGTCTTTTATTGATTTCAGAGAGAGGAAGGGAGAGGGAGAGAGAAAGAGAAATAGAAACACCAGTGATGAGAGAGTCATTGATCTGCTGCCTCCTGCACGCCCCTTACTGGGAACTGAGGCCGCAACCAGGGCACGTGCCCTGACCGGGAATCGAACCCTGATCTCCTGGATCCTAGGTCAGTGCTCAGCCGCTGAGCCACACCAGCAGGGCATAAAAGACATTCCTAATACACATACACACAGTCATGAAGAACATAAACCCAGAGTAAAGACCATTTCTTTAAATTGATTCATTTTAAAAACTTACTACATTTATGTATTCTTTTGTTTGTTCATTAGTTTGTTAAAAAGACCTGGTAAAAGCATCATCAGGAACATGATATAGTCCTTGGACCGACTTTTGGAATCCAGCACCTGGGTGTGTCCAACCATGGTGAGCCCGAGAAGCTCTTACAAGATCTCTGCTGAAAGACAATGCAGAGCTAAGATGCTGTAGGACACACTTTTGGTGAACAGGTTGGTTCTAGACTTCTACCAAACTGTTAGAAATCTAGACATCTCTGGGTATTTTCATTTCATGAGCTTCCAAACATCCCTACAATGGTGGTCCTGAAACATCAAGCCATCAAGATGTCTTTGGCTTATTTAGATACTAAACATAAGAAAACCAGTAGTATATCCATCTAAGTTGACCCAGGGACTAGGGAAGGAGGGAGAGGGCAACAGACGTCACCGTGAGACATATGACCAGGTGAACAGCACAAACACTTGCACCCTAAGGGCCCAAATGACAGCTGGATGACAACAGTCCCAGGGGAATGAATGAATTTTTGCTCACCCTGAAAATGGAAAGGCTCACAGAGTGCTGACAAATGGCTTTTAATCCCCTCTGTATGCAGGCCTGGTGCCCAACTGCAATACGTAACCTCTCAACAGAATTGCTGCTCCTTTGCAGGAGTGTAAAGTCACGGTCACACCCCAGGCCACGTGGCAAAGGCTTACTGGTCTCCTCGATAATCAGGCTCTCAGTGCACCCCACGGCGTGCTTTCCTCAAGGGAGGAAAAGACAAAGCAGCCGATCATCCCTCAAGCTCAAGTTGGGTAGATTGAACACACCACTTATTGATTAGACTTTGGACCATCACTGCACTTCCCTGAACCTCCATTTCCATGCACTTAAGTTGGACTGATGCCACTTACATAACTGTGTTACCAGGAGAATTAAATAAAATGTTGTAAATGCAATAATCTACTCAGCAGATACTATTATCTCTTTTCTAATGATATTATTTTCCTACCTGAATATGAGCATCCCATAATCCTCCCAAATTTTCTATAGGCCCTTCATCTCATAAAATGACTACCACCATCAAAAAAATGAGGAGGAAGGGAATGCCTGTCATTTTAGAGGAGGAATTGTCACCAACTAGCTGTGGGCAGCCCCGATGCTCTGTGACACTCCAGAACTCGCTCAGCCTCCTCTGAGACCCTCCAGCCAGCTCTGCATCCTAACCAAGCACGAAGATCACTGCTGCAGGAAATGCCTAGCTTCTCAAGGAGCACATTCAGAGAACGACTACTGGGCCCCTTTCTTCCTTCTGTCCCTACTTGCCAGCTCACAGCAGCTGAGCTGTCCCGCCGGATACACACGAGCTGCCTTCACACATGTGCAAAAATCACAGCGGAAGCTCCCCATCCACGGCCTGAACCGGGCTCCTGCTATTTATAAGCGGCAGCCCAACAGGCAGGCTTGGTTCTGTAACTTGCATTTCTCAGCAAGCTGCACCAGAAGAGAGCTGTGTTCATACTTTCCAGGGCCCAACTGCCACTTCAAAAAGGGAGTGATAGACAAATATGGTGCAACCCGTTTACAACATTTTCCCATGTTTAACTTCCAAATTCGAGAGTCTTGAGCACAGTTGCCAAAAGCAATTTTTTTCTAA
Organism: Miniopterus schreibersii; assembly: GCF_964146895.1. Lineage (NCBI taxonomy): Eukaryota > Metazoa > Chordata > Mammalia > Chiroptera > Miniopteridae > Miniopterus > Miniopterus schreibersii. The sequence continues at coordinate 33,624,164 of NC_138111.1, forward strand.
GTGCAATTTTTTTTTTCTTGGTCTCTTAGTAAATGGTAACTGAATTTTACCCCCCCTGCTGTTTCTTCTTAGAGGCCAAGAGTTTTTCACTCCCCGTCTGCAATACCCTGTCTGGGCTATCACCCAAATGGCTTTCACACTTAAAGTGAGAAAGAATTAAGTGCTCCTGCAATTGAAAAATGGTTCTGTCTGCCTTGGAGTCAGGAAAGCTCTCTTTCCTGAACTATGGCTTTAAGACTCCAAAGTTAACTGTACCAATGAGCCTATGATGGTGCCAAGAAGGTAACTAGAAAATGAAGAAAATTCCTTCATTTCTCTGTCTGGAGCATATCCAGGTGTGTTCACCTAGTTCTTACCTACAGATGTTTTGGGGGAGAGGAGTTTTCACATCTGTTCTCTGGTTATCCCACAGGTGAGGTTAGTACAACTTCAAACATTGTCATCTTTATATTATTTCCACATAGTAACAGGCTAAGCTGGTTGCCGACCACATCTTCTTAAGTTAGTTAGAGGGAGATTTCACCTGTGCTTCTGATATTTATAAGCAGCAGCCAACAGGCAGGCTTTATTCTGTAACTGGCATTTTATCATATTATCATCTAATATGGTATTGAATTTATCTTAATGACAGGGAAGAAAGGGAGTTAAACCAATTTCCCTTGGTGATTATTGTCTTTGGAGGGCTAAACAAATCTCTTCATATCTCAAAAGTATATGTTATCTTGTAATCTTTGTGTGTCTTTTACAAAGCAAGCTTGCCAAAGGGAAGAAATATTTGGATCAATTTGCCTCAAACATCTTTACCTATTTCACTAAGCATTACTTATTGTCAATCCCCTGTAATGGAAAACTTATAAATTCCAGTTTTGTTTAAGGCCAACCTTAGAACTGTGGATGGTGGTCTAGCAAGTCTTTTAGGAGTTTGACAATTCGTAAAATACTCTAGACTTCAGTTCTTTGTTACCTGTGTTTTCATTTTTTAAAATTAACTGTAAATGTTCAAGTTATCATTTCCTTTAAGTGTTTACCCTTACATAGCTTCTAAGCAAGTCTAATGATGTTTTTCAAAAGCAATTTAAAAAATTCTATGGGGATCAGTGAGGTCACAAAACAGAAAAACAAAAAAAGAAGAGATAAGATCTATATTTGAGAAAGGGATAGCTCTGAAAATCATAGAGTACTCAGTTTAGCTTTCATACCTTAAAAATACTAGAACAAATCATCAAAAAATCAATTTGCAAACACCCATACTATCACAGAATACCAGGTAATATCGACATTGCTTTGTGAAGAGCAGTCTTGTTAGAATCATCTAATTTCCTCCTAAAACAGAGTGACAGGCCTGGCAGATCAGAGGGATGAAACAGATGTAATGGAGTCTGAATTTTACAAAGCTCTTGTTTCCATCTTCCATGATATGCTCATCAACAGATGACTTCAGAAGACATTTGTTGTCAAGGTTTATTAAAAAGCACAACTCTCAGTGTCTCAGCATTAAACTGGGGGGTAAGGTGTTGGGTAGAAACTATTTGGTGTGATATTTGGCCCGGAAATGAGTAGCTCCTGGGTGGTTTAATAGGCTCATCAGTCCCAAGCACAGTCCTAGCCCGTGCTCAATGGACACTTGTTCAGTGAAACAGTGATGGGTAGGAGGGCTATTGCTGGGTGAATTAGCATGACTCTAAAATGAATGGGTGGGCAGAGACCAACATATCAGAGAAGAAGATTTGCCCCTCCCTGTGAAGAGCCAGCTCCCTAAGGGCATTTGGGACAATATGTAAAGGGATTTACATTATTTGGGGTAGATTTAATTAGATTATTTTGAGAGGTTTTATACATATGCAAAAATAATGATATATTTGTTTGGGGGAAAATCAAACCTCGTAAACTTTATAAAATGCAGAAAGGGTGGTATATAAAATGCTGGGTAAATGAAGGACATGCTGTATCCTTAAGACATCTTGGGGTGAACACTTTGAGGAAGATTAAATGATATAGGGAGCCAGCAGATAGATGTCAGGGTTTAAAGACTGGCTTGGCCACATGTTAGCTGCACAACTCTGAGTAAGTTATTTAACCTTTCTCAGCCTTCTATGTTCTTATATGTAAAATGGGCCTTTTAAATCTTAAAGTTGAAATCAGAACTGAGATTTCATTGTATCACATATATTCATAGATACAGTGTATTTAGGTATATAGGTATATATACTGTAAACCCCAAAGTTAGGCATAGGGTAGGCAGGCGGTAAATATTAGATCCTCGCTTCAATTCACATGCAGGAAAGTCCATCTCTAGAAAGTAACTTATAGGAGATTCAGCAACACACCTACCAACGTCCTATCTCTTGCCCTCAATCTAAAGTGACTGATGGCTGACTGATGTTCACCCCATGTTTTTGATCCCCTTTCCCCAGTTCCCATATTTTAGACACCATGCTTCATCTAGTGTTTGGCTTATAACATAGAAAAAAAAATAAAATTTTCTGGTGGATATCTGCGGGTTGTCTGTCCAGTCATTACACCCCTTTCCCTTCTCCAAGGCTACATGGGTGTGACAGAAATTACCAAGTTTCCTCATATCTTCACCATCTTGGCCATAACCAATCCATCTGGGTCAATAGCGGCCAGTCACCATGGTCATCATTGGCTGGTCCACGTGTGAGCATCTGACCCAGACCGGGCCTTCAGAGTCTTCCCAGAGAATGGTTTTGAACTAGAGCTCAGAGGGTTTGAGATTAGCCAGCCTCTCCTTCGTTAGTAAGGTCCATTGGGTCAATGTTTCCCACCATGAAGAAAAGCCAGTCTGTCCTAAAAAGCAAGGAATATTCAGAGAGCAGCAGATAATAGTGATGAGACCAGACCTGGCACATTCAAACCTAGATTCCAATTGTTCCTGAGACTCCACTGCATCCGTGTCCTTCTGTAACTCAACTTTTCAAACCTTTGGATTCCCCGAGTCAATAAATTCTCTGCTCATGCCTTTTCCGGTTGGGTTTCTGTCATTTGTAACCAGATTTAAAAAACAAAACAAAACAACAACAAAAAACTGCAATTAAAGCCCTTAAAAAAAAAGTCTTTGACCATGCCTTCTGGTATTTATTTAGAGTAAATCATGGGCCCGGCCGGGCGTGGCTCAGCAGCTGAGCGTCGAACTGGGATCCAGGCGATCGTAGTTCGATTCCCGGTCAGGGCACATGCCCAGGTTGCAGGCTCGATCAATGGCTCTCTCATCATTGATGTTTCTATATCTCTCTCTCCCTCTCCTTTCCTCTCTCTGAAATCAATAAAGATATATTTAAAAAAAAAAAAAAAGATTTAGAGTAAATCATGGAAATTGTAATTTTTAGTTAAAGCTTATATGCTTTATTAAGATGACTGAAGCCCATTTCCAAAAAGTCTTTCAGAAATGTTTTAATAATTTCAACTCTCATCTGCAGTACATGAGAATGTCTGATACCAAGCACTCCCTAACATTGGATTAAATAATTATTTTTGCCAGTTTGATAGATGAAAAGTGGTATCTTTAATTTTTATTTATTCAGTTATAAATTCTAATAATAGTTATTTATTTCTCATCTTTGCTGAACAGTCCATTTGTGTCTTTTGCCCACTTCTCCATGGGAACATTTTCTAATGGACTTGTAAAAGCTATTTATATGTAAAAATGTTAAAACTTTGCTTGTGATATATGTTGCAAATATTTCATGCGGTTTTGTTATTTGCATGGCTGCTTGTGCTCTTCTCCATAGGAGCAGATTGAAGGTTAAATAAAGAACTTCGCCCCCCTCCCTTTTTTTTTGAGAAACTAGTACTCTAACTGCTCTTTCAGGGAATTCTCTAATGCAATAAAACTCACCAGTTCTTAAGAACTATTAAATAATTTGAGTATAATATAATGAGAATATAATCAACACTTAACATTTCCTTAAAACTTCCAGATTTCACTGAACTCTCTGCCCTCCCGGGAAGCTGAGTGGGCGGCCTCTAGGAGCTGCCCATTTCTGCATGAAGGGAACATTCAAGCACTATCAGCCGTCTCCGTCCCATCGCGACATCGTTCCATCTCGACAGCTTTCCTTTCGTCTTTTTAGCAAGTCAGTTTCCTTGGCCTCTCTTTTCCCCACTATAATTAAAGAAAGTCTTCTTTGTATAGTTTAGTCCTTAGATGTTTAAAAAAATGCATTGGAACAATAAAAATCCCAAGACGTTACAGTTGTGGGACTATTAAGCTTGCAGCAAAAAGGGAACAGATATGGCTATAACCAAATAAGCAACCCTGAAAGTCATCACTGGTTTAATAATAATTTGGAGAGAGATCAGAAATAAAAAGTGATGCAAAGAGAACTGAATAATGGAACTGAATTTATGTAGGAGGGACAACATCAACAAGACCCAAGTGACAGACAGCCTGTGTACCACGCATTTATCGCGGCCTAACAAATTACCTCCACACTTAGTGGTTTAAAGCAGCAGAAGTTTATTATCTCACAGTTCCTGTGCGTCAGAAACCCAGGAGCAGCTTCGCCTGGTGGTGACGGCTCAGGGTCTTTCATGAATCTACAAACGAGGGGCTGGGGCTGGCGAGGCTGCTCCCCGGCTCCCTCACACGGGGCTTGGCCCAAGGCCTGAGATGCTCAGCACCCGGGCCTCTGCCTCGGGCACTCCCGGCGGGGCCGCTGGCAGGGTGAGTGACCCAGAGGGGGAGAGAGAGCAAAACAGAAGCCAGTGTCCTTCCTAAGCTATTCTAACTAACACACCGTCACTTCTGCACGTTCTGTCAGACACACATCAATTCTGGGACAGTGGGGAGGGGACCTCACGCAGGGATGGCTACCAGGAGGCGGAGGTCATTGACAGCCATCTCAGAGGCTGGCGACTAAAGCCTGTGTCCAACGCACTTTAGCTCTGTTTCCTCCTGGCTCTGCTCATCTGATTCTCGGGGTTCTGCCCGCGCCCCTCTTCCCCTCACACTGCGCACTGTCCACCCGCCTCCTCCAAGCCTGAGGGCTCTGTCTCTCTGTTACAGTGTGAAAACTGAGGGCTTTTCCTCAGCCTAAACACTGCTCTCTTGGTCGGAGGAGTTCCACTCTCCTGCAAGACTTCCTCATGTGCCTGTCCAGCCACCCCCTTCTCCTGGCTCAGGGATTGGCACCACCATCCACCCAGCTGCCGGAGCCCGGTGGCTGGTCTAAGGTTTGGCGTCTCCCCCTCCCCTCAGATGGTGGGACCGCTTCTTCCCTCCACTTCCCTGCCAACAGGGCACACCAGCCCCCTGCATGGCTGTGTGGGGATGGGGGGAGCTGGGTTCTCCCTCCTGAGACTGAGCTCTGAGTGCATATATTTGAGAGGGGAAGGGATGAACACCAACACATTGCACAGCAGCACTCTGGGGAAATGGCACCTGGGGCTTTTGAAGACTGAAGAGATGAAGCTCTCTGCCCCCTGGGTCCCCAGGCTGCTTGTTCAGCTTGCAGTTTGGTTCTGTGACCTGTCCTCATGGCCTTCCAAGAGAGATCTTCCCCCATCCCGCCCACCCCCTTTTTTTTCCTTAAGTTTTTTGAAGTCTCTGTGCTCTCTGCTACCTCTGGCATTTGCACATTTCCCCTGCACTGAGTTTTCTCTCCCACATACAAAAACTCATCTGATCAACCCCTACACATTCTCCAGGTTTCAACTTAGATGTCACATCTTCCTGACCCTACCTTCCAAAAGCCAGCCCTGACCCTACAGTGGGTTAAGATCCCTCCTGTGTGGTCCTATAGTTTCCTGAACTCTGCTAGCATCCTATCCATCGAACTGTGCTTTAATCACTTACTTACACTAAGTCCTATTCCACCCCAAACTCTGTGAGGTCAGGGACCATCTCTGTTCTGTGGATTTCTGTGTCCCATGTCCAGCTCATTTCCTTAAGATTAAGGGTCTTGGAGAACATTGGAATAAAAACTGAATTTTCCTTTTTAAGAAGCTTCCTCCATGTTCATTATAAAAAAGTTGTGCAAATTTTTCAACACAGTTGCCAGCCTGCTTGGTTATTGCCACATGGCAACTTCTTTACATGTCGGTTAGTCACACAATAGTCCGGAGAGCAAACACCCACTAAAAATGCTATCTTACCTAAAAGCATGAGGGAAGTTGGGTGACTCAGGGGAAGAGCTAACATTTCTTACTGCCTGGTGTGCTAGCCACTGGCCTCATATAAAACCATTACCTCCAAAGAGAGGGTGACGGGGGCAAGGCATCAATGTTCAGTTCTGGACATAGCGACACCTCCTGGACTGTTGGAGATTTCAGGAAAGATTTTTTGGGGACCACAGATAAACAGGATTATAGTTTTGCCACAGCCCTAAAATATGATCCTTAAAACACTCACATTGCTCAGTTCTCCTCTAGGGATCCAAATATGCACTTGCCTAAATTGCTGTGCATCCCTGCACTGGCTCTGGCAGCCCCTGGTTTTCACAGGACAGCAACTCAGACAGTGACTTGACTGGCCCAAGTTCTATGATGAGATCTTAATTAAAATTCTACGAAGTCATCTTTTTAAATACTAAGAGTTCCTTTTTTGGCGGTGGAGAGAATTGACCTTTTTAATACAGCTGTGTGTCACCGAGCACTTAGTACATAATCAAACTGCCCCTGAACTAGAGCAATCTATCAAAATGCCTTTCTGGACCCAGAATAGCAGCTCCAGGATTTCAAGCAACCTGTGTCTTTGCCTTGCAGCTCAATCTGTCCTGTGAGCAGGGCTTCCTGTCATCTCAGTGCAATTTTAACATGAGCGAAAACAATTCTGTTTTAACCACCATGGTTAGGCCTTTATGAGCTCATACATCAAAACACACACCAGTAATCAAAGAAAATCTTCCCATGTGACCCATCTTTCAAATAAGACTATTGTTCATGCTACAAAGTGCTTTTCAAGAAAAAGAAGAAAAGTCCAAAACAAAACACACCATTTTAGCAAAAGAGTACTACAAAGTAAAAAAAAAAAAAAAAAAAAAAAATTAAGTTAATCACATTTAAAGTTTGGAAGAGAAAAGAAAACATGAATTAGAACACTTCCAATCAGAAACTGAAAGATATTTTTGGTGCCACATACTCTTTGCTGAAGTTTTTGTTACCATTAAAGCAGCATATTGCTTATAACAATGCGTCTTGTCTAAAGATCAGATTTTAGTCACATAGAAAATAGCATCACCAAGAAGCAAGCTTCTCAGAGCTGAGGACACTGTAGCAAAGCCCAGGCTCAACTTTTTTTTTTTTTTAAGAAAAAGTCTGGAATTTTGCTTTGGCATGATGAGAGAGTAATTTTCAGTAACTGATTAGAAGAAGAGAGCAGAGAGCACATGGAAGTAGTATATGGGAGTGAAACAGCAAAATAAAGGAGGGAACCAAAGCAACACTCTGGGCAACCGCGTTCCAGTCACTGACATGCTGACAGGGGGAGAGGGAGAGGCTCTAGTGTAGACAGAGGCAACTCTGCTACTCAATTCACTTGACCTCTGTGAATCCAATTTCTCACCTGTAAATGGGGATGACAGAGGTACAGATCCACTAATCCCTTGTTTCCAATTCCAAGGTGGAATACTCGAAGAATACCAAAGGTTTTTCATGATGTATTTGGGGCAAAACTGACCTGAGCTGATTTATATATATATTTATAGTCATTGCTTACTTCATTTAGTATGAACATTCAGGTTTTGCTCCAGAAATATTAATGTGCTTGACTATGGAGTGCTGTTGAGTGGGATGTAATAAAAGACCACAATAGAAAACTTAGGAATACATTTAACCAAAGAAGTGAAAAATCGCTACACTGAAAATTGTAAGACAGTGATGAAAGAAATTGAAGACCACATAAATAAGTGGAAAGATATCCATGTCTATGGATAATATTGCTAAAAGGTCCATACTACCCAAAGCCATCTCTAGATTCAATGCAATCCCTATCAAAATTGCAATGGCATTTTCCACAAAATAGAAAAAAACAGTGATAGAACTACAACAGACCCTGAGTAGCCAAAGCAATCTTGAGAAACAAAGCTGGAGGCATCACATTTCCTGATTTTAAACTATATAACAAAGCTATGCTAATCAAAACAGTATGGTACTGACATAAAAAGACACAGACCAATGGAACAGAATCAAGAACCAAGAAATAAATATATACCTATATAGCCAATTAATATTTGACAAGAGACCCAAGAATACACAATGGGTTAGAGACAGTTTTTTTCAAAAATGGTGTTAGGAAAACGATATTCACATGCAAAAAGAATGAAATTGGGTTCCTATTTGAAACCAATCACAAAAACTAATTTGAAATAGATGAAAGGCTTAAATGCAAGACTTGAAAGCATTAAACTCCTAGAAGAAAACAGGAAAAAGCTCCTTGACATTGGTTTTGGCAATGGCTTTTTGGATATGACACCAAAAGCACAGCAACAAAATAAAAAATAAACAAGTAGGACTATATCAAACTAAAGAGCTGTCTGCACAGCAAAAGAATCAACAAAATGAAGAGGCAACATATGAAATGAGAGAAGAATTTTGCAAACCATATATCAGATAAGGGGTTAATATCCAAAATATATAAGAAACTCATACAACTTAATAGAAAATAAAGAATCGAATCTAAAAATGGGCAGAGGACCTAAACAGATATTTTCCCAAAGAACACACAATGATGGCCTACCAATAAAGGAATAGATGCTCAGCATCACTCATCTTTAGGCAAATGCAGGTTAAAACTGTGATGAGCTATCGCCTCACACCTGTTAGAATGGCTGTATTCCAAAGGACAAGAAATATGTGCTGGGGAGGATGAGGGGAGCAGGGATCCCACGCACCCTGCTGGCGGGAATGTAAATTGGTGCAGCCACTATGGAAACAATAGGGAGGCTCCTCCCAAAATTAGAAATGCAACTACTGCGTGATCCAGCAATCCTACTTTTGGGTGTATATCCGAAGGAGATGAAATCACTGTCTTGAGGAGATAACTGCACTCATATTCACTGCGGCATTATTTACAATAGCCAAGAAAGTGAAACAATCTTAAGTGTCCCATTGACAAATGGATTTAAAAAGTGACTCATACACGTATATATACACACACACATATATATATATATATACAGGATGGAATACTATTGTCATGAGAAAGGAGGAAATCCTGCCATTTACGACAACATGGGTAGACCTCAAGGGCATTGTGCTAAGTGAAATAAGTGAAATGAATCAGATGAAGAAAGACAAATACTACATGATCTCACTTCTGTGTGAAATTTTTTAAAAGCCAAACTCATAGAAACACTTTAGAATAGCGGTTGTCAGGGTCTGGGGAGAGGTAGTGTGTGTGTGATGGGGGGATGGGAAGATATCGGTCCAAGGGTACAAGCTTCCAGCTATAAGATGAGTAAGCTCTGGACAATCTCATACAGTGGTACCCCGGTTTTTGGACGTCTCTGTTGGCGAACATTTTGGTTACGAACGCCGTAAACCCAGAAGTTAACGCTTGGTTTTCGAACACGCCTCAGAGGTGGAACATGGCCCGCGGCTCCCGCTGAGGGCAAGGCCCTGAGGCCCAGATGTGGGCTGTGGAGCCCTCAGTTTCCAAACGTTTTTAACTAACTTCATTATGGCAACCATTTCACAATATATGTGTGTATAAAATCATCACCTCGTATGCCTTCACTTTATGTGTCATATCTCATTAAAGCCGAGGAGAAAAAGACGGAGCAACACCAGCGTGCCATATCTTATTCCCCCTGTGGTCAGGTTACAAGTTTACAGGAATTTTACAAACCTAATGACATGTAGTAGGAAAAAGACAGCATAACACTGTTCTCTGTAACTTTTGCAAAAACAAATCTTAGGCGAGAAAAAGACATAGCCAAACACACACAAAATTCCATGAGGTGGATATGGTGTCTTCCAGAAGGAACTGAACTCAAGTCCGTTTGGTACTTCTGGCTCAAAGAGCACCCACAGAAGGTCTGCAAGGTCCAGCCCAACCACTCAGTGTGAAAGCAAGTCCGCCCCTCAGAGACTGGGGCTAAATCCTTCACTTTTAGTCAACTTGAGTCACCACGGAAAATCTCATTAGGGCATTTTTATGCTTTGTTTTTAAGACCCTCTCTCAAGGATCCAGCATCTGGCACCAAGGCCACAGGCCTCCAAGACATCTTCACAACTATCTGGTGCCCAGGAGGCTGCTCTGGTCCACACTGAGACTTGAAGGCCTAAGATGTGCCTGCAGTGGGGGGACAGACCATCGCTGTGGAAAGCCCGAGTTTCCCAGCCCGGACATAACACTTGAAATTACATTTCGTTGACACTGATTACTTGGAGGAAAAATAAAAGGAGCTGTGAAAATCTGAAAGAGATTTAAGAACAAAGTTTAACACGATTTCTTGAGTGAATCCAGAAACAAAGTTTTGTTTTCATTCATCAGGGAACCACAAACAGGCTTCGGGGGCTGGTGCTCTGTTCTCAGCTGCACCAGGCTTTTCTGCGTTGGATACATGATGCCAAGACCTGACCTAATAGGCATTGAAAAGTAAATAGTATTTAAACAAAACATTTTAGGGGGAAATAGGCATTTTACTGAAGTTCTTCAACTAATGAGAAGTTGTAAGGAAAACTGCCCTGCTTGCTGAATGGAGGTTCGGGGGTCTCAGGCCATCTCTCGTGATGGTTCCTGTCAGTGTCTCTTCCTGTCCCCGAGGTGCTGGCCCTGGGAGAAGGAAGGGTACATGCTGACCTGGTCATTTTCTTTGCTGGAGCCCTTGTGATCACAAGGCCGGCAGCATTCTTCTAGCTTTGACATAGTTCCCACCGCTAACTCATTCTGCTACTTCCCCAACAAAAATCTCTAGCTCAAGTCAAACTTTCTGCCGTATGACACAGGATATGGCCAGGGTACCCCTAAAAGTTGCTTTTAGAAGAGACTGTGGAGGTATCTAGTAAAGACTGGGAAATGGCCAACTGCTGCCTGGGTGTGGGGAGAAAAGCTGGGCCATGAAAAGCCATTTGGGCATTAGTTTGGACTCCACCTTAACTGAGTCCAAAAATTTACTGCCCAAATTCTCAAAACCCAAATACTTCACAATTACCTTCCAGTGTGTGTGTGTTTATCTTGCTGGGCCCAAGTCAAATAAAGCATGACATTTATGTGAGTTTAACTCTTTTTCCAAAATAACATTAAACTTGTTGGTTCTGGATGTTCTCATTAAGCCACAATATGAAGTTAATAGGGAGGCTGCCTGCCTGAGGCAGTGGGATGCCAGGGTCACCGGGGTCGCGCCTGGGGAAGCCCACTCACCGAAGAGTGGATTTTTGCCTTGTATGTACTGCATTCAGTCCACAGTAGGTACACACATCGCAGGAACTCAGAACACAATTTGTCATGGGTTTGAGTTTTTAAGGAGCTTTGTGACGCTGAAATCTCAAGCCAGTTAACTTGCATGAAACTGAGCTGCAAAAAGCAGGGAGGTGGAAGCGTGTGGAAAATTCATTTTCGTTTTTCTTCCAATCTGCCACATTGGGCAACTGGCACGGAATTCTGAAAAGTTTGGAGCCTTGGGGTTCAGGTCAGCTGGTTTTCCTTGGGAGGGTAGGGAGTTTGGGTAAACCACTTTTCTCAAACTCCGATCCTTCTGGCGCTCATGTAAATTCAGCATCCGGCATCCAGCCTGTGTAGGCCAGCTGTGAGATCAAGGGGATCTTTTGTAAAAAGACTTGTGCTCATGATTTTCCTCTGGACCACAGGCAGCCCTGTGGGAATTCTCCTTCCTTGCAGGCCCAATATCTAAGATCCCATCTGAGAATTTCCTTCCCTGGGATAAACTAGAGATCAGCTCCCCTGCTGATTCTATCTGGGACCCAAACGATTCTGTCACTTGCTGCCAAAAGCCCAAACAAAACTAAAATAAATGTTAATGGCAGCTTAAACCCAAAGAGTTAGTTCCTACCATTATGATAGCATCACTACTAAGTGTTCTCGTGCTCAGGTTATCAAAAATAAGCCATTTCCACGGTCAATTCTGAATGAAAGCTGGAATAGAAAGGCAAATCAATGCATTAGCTCAAAACAACAGGAATGGTTGGGCACTGCTGGGTGGCAGGCCCCACAGCTCATTGTTGAATGTCACTCTACAGGTGGTCCAGGAGCAGGGTAGCTACAGAAATGAGCAGCTAAGAATGTAAAATAAGGAAGTTTTTTTGCACTGACATCTTTGCAATTATGTAATTGCTTAGTTAATGCAAGGAATTCGAGTACAGATTTCCTTACAGCTGCCAATAATCTCAGTTGGCAAACCCTTTGTTGGACATCCTGGTTCTAGTATACAAATGCCAGCGCAGGAATGTCCAGAGTGAGGGTGCTAGGAGTGGCCAGGCTGACAGCTGAGGGCGGCACTGACGACCTCACTGCTCACAGCCTAGTGTGCAGCCTTCTCACCGTGGGCTGCTGGCTTCCCCTGCTCATGGCCGCAGTGTCCCAGTTCCGAGGCTACGGGCAGATGCTCTGGAACGGAGTTTCTATTCCATGACTGTGGAATTCCAACCACGTGTAGGTGTTTCAGCGTTCACCGTTCCAGGACAAGGCTGTCCTGCTGCAGCTCACTGGCCAAGCGGCAGACCTGGCTAAGTAGTGGCTCGGAAGTGAGGTGTGTTATCTGCAGAAACTTGAAGATCCTAGAGTTTCCTCTACACTTGACCTGGCAGTCTTAGGAAGGTCTTGATGGCTTCTTTAGTCTGGTTTTTTTCCTATTTCTTGGCAGTTGTGTGTAAGTCAATCTTCCAGTCCTACACCACTCTGCTCTTTCATTGGAACTACTTTTCCCCTGGTTCAGGGGACTCCTATCTTTGCTGTCCTTCAGACTCCTTGGAGTAAAAACTATGGTAAACCAAGTTATAATGACATCAACATTAAGATTTCTGTGCAGATCAATCCAGGCCCAAGATTTATATCAAAGATACAACAATCTAATCCGATAAAACCTCCACAATAAGAAACAGATGCCTATTTATTTTAAAGGGATAGGTCTATTTATGCATTCATTTCAATTTTTATTCCAGTATAACAGACAATGTTTGGGATCAGAGAAAACTAAAGGGCATCGCAGATTTGATGTCGGGCACCAAAAAGAAATTTTAACTTCTTGAGGGAGGCACTTTCTCCTTCTGGAAGCATAAATGCAGTATGCAAATGTCATACTGTTTGTGCCAAATGATTTTCCTTTTGCTCCAAATCTCTATCACTTTTTAAGAAGTTTTAATAAGGATACACTGAAATTAATTGAGCTAAGAATACTTTAGAAATGTTATCATCTGATGTAGCAGCTCTCATAGTGCTCGCACTTGAAGTGCTGCTTCCAGCCGTGTTGATGAACACTGAACTCTTAGCACGTAAAGTCAACACCTCTCACAGCTGAGCACGAGCACACTCAGACCAACGTGGGGCTCCCAGCCCCCAGCCTTCTACCCGGTGGAGCTTTAAAATGTCAGGTTTTTGAGCCCCAGGAATTTAGAATTAAGCCCCTCCTCATGCCGAATTTTCACACCCAACCAGTAGCAGTCCAAGATGTCTTGTGCGTTCAAAGACTTCAGTGCACCATGTTGGAAATGTCTCCCAAACCCACGTGGCTGGATGTGATACGTGTGGGCCAACTCTAAAGCAGAGTCAGTCCCACAGAATCTACCTTGATGATGGAAATGTCCTATAAATGTGTGTCATCCAATATGGTAGCCAATAGCCACATGTGACTACTGAACACTTGAAATGTAGTTAGTGTGACAAACTGAGTTTTTAATTTTAATAAACATATTTAAACAGGCACAGATGGCTAGTGGTATCCATGCTCAGCAGCAGTTCTAAAGCAGCAAGGCTTTGAGTAACATAACTTTTTGATGGACAGTAGTTTTATACACCAAAGAGGGACTCAATAAATACTTGGTAGCAACTGGTCATTGATAACCTCTCCCCCTCCAGCTCTTCTCAAGTAAAAGTAAAAGTAAAAGTAAAATAGCAACAATAAAAAACCCACATTAATTTAACACTAATCTCCTTGAATAAAACTAGTAACTTTTAATAGCTAGAAGTGGCATAGTCCAAGATAAAAATAAACTAACGCCAGCAGAACAAAGAATTAGAAATGAGCATACTAGAAGTTATTTATGTTTAATGCTTAAAAGTCTGAATGCACAAACAATCTACCATCATAGAAGTACTGGTGGTCAATACAATGCATTAAAACTATGTACAATGCACAGTTTAGTATCAAAATCTTTCTACACTGTAGAGTTTTACGAAACTGTTAATGACATCAAACACTAAGCACTTAAGACACCATTTTTTTTTTCTGCTACCACATTAGGAACGTCAATGGACAGCCCATTTCAACTTGCAGCATCCATCCATTTCTAGTATGAAATTAAGTAATTTTCTACGTATACAATAAAGTTTATCTACACGGTTCTCTTGATTTTGATCCATAGCAGCAAAGGCACTGTACATCAGCAGATCCACAGACTTAAAAGGTTTTTAAAGCATTCAAACAAAAAAATAATAATAAAAAAAGGGGTCACATATCATAGTTTAACAGCAACAACGACAACATAAAAGGTAACACAATGTTTCTGGCACAATGGCACAGCCTGTGTCCATTTCGGGAACATCCAACTAAGACATGGAAAGAGCTGGAGGTAAGGAGAGCAAGTCCTCACCCCAGGTGAGAGTCCATTCTTTCTGGGGCTCAGCGGGAGGTCCTCGCAAATCCTTCTCTGCTGTCCTTGTTTTGTAAAAGACGTGACTTGCACAGCGGGAGGCATCTGTGCAGTTTGAGAAGAACATGCCAAAAAATAGCCCATAATCTCTCCTAATGACAAAACTGCCCAAAGATAAACATCTCCCTTTGCAAAGAAATGTGGCAAAAATATCCAGAGGGATTAAGTTCTCTCTTTGAGGCCAAATTTAACTTGTTCATCTGTCTATAATACAATAAAAAAGGAATTAAAAACATATTACAAAGACACTTGTCAACAAGTCAAAAAAAGAAAAAAGAAACAAAAAAGAAGTCCAATTACTTTTATCGAATATAATCTAAAGCTATAGATATACTGGTTAAAGTTGTCCAAATAGACGCGAATGAATAGGATGTGGCCTGTCATTGTCTAACTGTTCAAATTTTCAAACATCTTGAAAATAAGTAGAAAACAAAAACAAAATAAACCTAACAACACAGCAACATATTGCTTCAATATGTAATTATACATTTCACATCTCTATACAGTCATTAGTCTACATTTAGTGACATTTTTATCGATTATTTTAAACCTTCCTTTGCCCTCCTTTGCCAAAAAAAGGGGGGAAGGGGTATCAAATACAATGCATCTTCATTACCAATGCAGGAGCAGACAGCTTTATTAGTCAGTCATTGTTAGAAAGCCTTCTTTAAACAAAATAAATATATTACAGATATAATACATAAAGATTCCGTTCACTGTTAGGTATGGTTATTCCACGTTCTTCCAAGTAGAGAGCTGAAGATTTGGTATCACAGGTTCTTAATGAGTATTCACAATTCAATAGCAAGGGGGGCAGGGGGATTCAATGCCACAACTGCGAAGAGTATTTGAAATCCTTGGTTTTAGATGGGGCAGCGCATTGGGGCGGGGATGACAGGACAAAGTGCTACAAGGAGGAGGAGTCCAGTTCGCATGAAGATTTGTCCTTAATAAATAACTTCGTAAACTGTGGCTTTCTTATCCCCAGAGCCAGTGACAATGTATTTGTCATCCACAGAGATGTCACAGCTAAGCACCGATGAGGATTCTTTGGACTGGGAAAGAAACATAAACAAAAAGGTTAAATGCTGAAAGAGAAGAGAAACCCATTAATACTGCGAGGCAGGACTGGGGGACTTAGAGCAAAAGGGAGCATAACATGTCCCGCTGGCCGAACAGGAGCCCAAGCGAGGCAAGGCAGTGATGGTGCGTCTTTAGTGCAGCGGAGTCAGGGCCTCCTGAGGGAGCCTTCTCCATGTCAGTCTACAGGCTCTGCCCCGGGGACATCAGGTGCCAGGCAAGTGACCTACTGAAGCCAGGACCAATTTCAAATCCTGTTCTCCAGACAGTTAAGAGCAGGGTGTCTTAGTATGAAAAACCCTAAGCTTCACTCATACGACTTGGATTTAGGTGGAGCTACAAACCCCAGACATGTCACTTAACCTGCCTGAGCCTCAGCTTCCTCCTGAAGGCAAACAGGTAAAGACTCCTTACCTGCCTGCCCTCTCTAGAGCGTTGCCAGGCATTCAAGTGAGAAAATACATGGGCAAGCGCACTGAAGTCACTGGGATTAACCAAAGAACATATATGCATAACCCATGGACTCAGACAACAGTGTGGTGATGACCAGAGGGGAGAAGGGGTGGGGGATGGGTGGGGGTGGGCAGGGAAGGGGAAAATGGGGACATCTGTAGCAGTGTCATCAATAAAATAAATACATTTAAAAAAAAAAACCACACTATAGATTTTTAATATGAAATGTAAAAATATTTCCTATTTTCCCCTGTGAAAAAACTGGAACACAAATTAGTTCGTTAGAAAGAAAAATATACTGTACTTCTGAGTTCTGGATACCTTGTTCAACTGCAGAAGCTACAAGGGGCAACGTTAACTTTGAACTGTGCTAACAGACAGGCAGACAAAAATACAGGATTGTAACTAAGACTTTGAACACTTAAAAAAATGAATGTTTGATATGTAGCTGCTAACCCACTACCAATGTTTCTCAAACTTTTTAATGTTTATTTTTTTTTTATTTGATTTTTAGAGAAAAGAAGAGTGAGACTGAGAGAGAAGGAGAGAGAAAACATCGATCGGTTGCCTCTGGTAGGCGCCCCAACCAGGGATCGAACCCACAACCTAGGTATGTGCCCTGACCGGAAATCGAACTTGCACCTTTTTTGGTGCACAGGATGACACTCCAACCAACTGAGCCACTGGGCCAGGGCTCTGAAACTTTTTTTTGATCGCAACCTGTATAATACATTTTACTTTGCAACCCAGTATACACACAATATGTAATACAAAACAAGGATTCTTATCGATCGATCGATAGATTTTATAGTCTTGGTTGGGACCATTTAAAAGGCTATGACCCACAATACAAAAAATGCGCCACTGTACAGATTATAAACTTTATGACAGCCAAGAATCAGCTATTTTTCTTCTACTGATTATCTTACACAGTACTTTCACTCAATCTATGCATTTTTGGAATCAACTATAATCTACTCTATGATGACTAAATATCACTGGTCAAGAAAACTGTAAATCTGTTATGATCCCCTCCCGGCCCACAAAACCACCACCAAAAAAATAATATCCTAAATATATAAAGTTGAAAAGAGGTCTTTTTTAACTTGCCTATGAAATTCTCACATGCCAGTAAGAGTGAGGAGAAAGGCTGTGTGTAACACGTCTAAAATTTACTTCTACAGATAATTTCACAAATTACGCAAAGTACCACTAAGTCATTAAGAACATAAGTTTATAAAATCAATCAAGATTTATTGAACTTTTCCATAACACTCTTCTTTGGGAGAAAATTCAAATAAATAGTAATACTAGTAAGAGTAGTCAGCAAAATGCTCAAATATTGGGAAAAAAAAAGACAATGCAAAAAAAAAAGAAAGAAAATCACATAACAGAAAATGTCCACTCTAGTGTCTAAAGGATCAAGGGATGAGGAGCTCGTGAATGCGGCAGGCACAGCACCGTGGCTCTGGGCGGAGAGAGAATGCGGAAGGTCCCAGCTCCCGGCCTGTAGTTGTGACACCAGCCTCCCTCAGCACAATCTTTTTTCTCTGTGCAATGGGAACAATACTAGCTCCTACCTCCTGGGACACTTATGTGCAATACTAATCTGCAAGGACGCACGGAAAGAGTTTCGTTAAACAACTATCATGCAGTGAGCACATGGTAAGTGAAGGTTAAAGCAGTGACGTGTTACCTGGAATATGCTGGCTCCATACGGCGTTCGCCAGGCGTTCAGAAGGTTGTCCTTCCCAGTGCTCACAAACCATTTGCCTACAGGAGGATTTCAAAAAAAAAAATAGCGTTCCTGATACTTTGTCAGACACGGAGATCTGCTTTACAGAGCTTCAAGCTATTCACAGGAACCTCATCTAATTTGCAACAAACAAGAGTTGTTTTCACTGGAAAAATAAAGCCCACTCTACTAGACTCAATGAGTATTTATACCATGACCAGGACACAGTGGATTAATGCCAGAAAAATCACACAGCATTAGGGAAGTTGGTATGTGTAAGGAAGTGGTACAGTTTTGAAGAGGGACATGTTAACGACTAAAGGACCTGACTTAAAATGAGTCAGCAGAAGGGTGGGAGGAACGGGGCTGGCCGACAGAAAAAGTCGAAGGCCTTGCTTACCGCAATGGGCGAACTTGAGCGAGAGCACGCAGCTCTCGTGCAGATGGAGCTGGTACTTGTCTGGCTTGGTGACATGGAGCACCTCCACATTACTGTTCTCCATCCCCACTGCAAGCCACTCTCCAGTCGGGCAGTAGCCCAGAGAAAAGATCTAGAATAAGAACAGGTGACAGTGACAATGGCTACAGAGGACACACCTCCTTTAACTGGGAAGCACTGTTTCTTTTAGGGATGCTACTTAAATTATAAAGGAAATCAAGATTATTTAAATTGCACAGGAAAAAAATCAAAGCCAAATGGGTGATCTCAAAGTAATGAGAGATCTCTACAATATAATTTAGTGATAAATTATGTACAATTCAAATATATACAGAGTAATAGACTTTGAAATAAAAACTTGCTAAAAGCTTATAATAAAAGAGATTTCTTAATCCTTTAATAAAATATATGCTGTTGTATTTTGAGAGAAAACAATGGAATTTTCGCTATCTAATCCAGAGTCAAAAGTGACTTCATCGAACAGTAAGGAACCACCCTCCTTAAGCATGTCATTCATTTCACAAAACCACGGCTTCCGAAATGTCACGGGCACGAGGCCTCACCTGCGAGGTGAAGTCGTGCTGCTGCAGCTGCCGCCCCTCGCGCAGGTCCCAGGATCGGACCGTGTTGTCCAGGCCGCCCGTCCAGAGCTTGGTGCCATCATTAGAAATGTCAATACAGCTGGCCCCGTCTGTGTGGCCCTGGAATTGCCTGAAAATGTCAAAATAGAGGGAAAATCCTTGAAAAGTTAGTTTTTAGGTGAACTCACTTTAGAATGCCTCAGCAATCAATTTCATTGCAGGCCCTATTTGTGGATTTCATTTTGGTTTATTATGTTTTCTAATTATTCAAAGTAATGACAAAGCATATACATGAGAGAGATTAAAGTTAAACTGAGAAGCTGTACTTCCTGTACTTTCGTTTACCTTTAAACACTTAGGAAGTACTTGAAATTACTTACGCTAAAACACACTGTAACTGATGGGAAAAAGTCTCCAACTGAAATAAACAAAAGGAAATGCACTGTGGCTTGCCTATGAACTATCAAAGCCACATTCTGAGGCCTATTCTCACTGCGATATGCAGGAAGCAGAGAATCTGAGAGGAAGTAAGGAATATTTCCCTTCTACAGAGCTGTGGGTGGGCGCAGGGAGCAGAACGAACTCCGCCAGTTAGCAACAATGCGATTGCAGGTGGCTGTGCTCTCAAGTTAGGAACACGCAAGAAACTCAGCGTGACTTGGCTGCCCCAGGAGCTGGTAAACCGTCAAAGACACTCAGGGGAAGAAGGGATTAGAAGCAGTTCCTCTTGAGAGCCTTACCCAAAGGGAACAAAGTGATGACTATTTTGTTTTTGGAATCATAGACAGAGTTCAGTCCTGCCAAATATCTTACAGAAAGACAGCAAAAGCCTCTTCTCCTTGCACACGCCCCCGACTTGTAGGAGGCTTGATTACAGCCTTCTCACACCCGTTAGCTGATCACACCTCAGGCTTCCTGCTCTCACTGGTGCTGACATGTGGAGACTTGTTCCAGGGCCTTACATATCAACACCACCCTCTACAATCTCATTTCTAAACAGACGTCTTGGTTGTGTCTATCAACCCTTAAAGGTGGGACTACAGATAGTGCAGACCTTTTCAGGTGAAAAGTACCAAACACACGTCTGGGCCCATAGTAGGTGCTCAATAGCCATTTGTTGAAGGAATGAGCATGTCAGATATATGTGGCACCAAGAACAGCACCATGAATCTTCTCAGAAGTGTCTAGTGACAATGGTGGTTTGTTAGCAAGAACAGATGGCAAATTACAGATGTTTAATGAGCTCATGAGGTCATGGGAACTTTATGTACATTAATTATGTAAACGTGACCTCATTTTTTTAAAACCTGAATTGACACTGCTTAGTATAATGTCAAAAAAAAAAAAAAAAAAGAGAAGGCAACCCCTTTCATTTGATAAAGTTCAAATACTGCTGAAAATAACATTTTAATTAATAATCTGTTTCTAGAATCTTAAAATGAACCTATTCTTAAGAATTTTTAGTAAGATAATTATATTTCATCTCTTAGACACACAGACACACATACAGATCTCTGGCACATTGTGGTAGGTACAACCAGCTCCACCGCACGCCCTGGTGAGGAATCCTGCGGACTCACCTCACCAGCGTCTGGTTGTGCAGGTCCCACACGGCGATGTTGCCGTCGCTGCAGCAGGAGAAGCAGACCTTGGAGTCGGGGCTGATGGCCAGGGCGTAGCAGGCGGGGGCCGAGGATGTCAGCTCCGCCTTGATGCGCGGGGTTGGCGCGGCGAGGTCCCAGATGGACAGAGTGCTGGCTTCCCCTCCCACAATTAGGGTTCGGCCATCGGGGAGCAATCGGCAGGAACGGATGTAGTTATCCCTGTTCTGTAGAGACAAAAACCATCAGGAGATTACTCATGAGGAAAGGAAAACAGCATTAACACGAGAGCAGAAATCCATAAAAGTATTGTGTTCCCTCCTGGTTTTAATGAGCCATTTTTACTTATGACAATGATAGAGTGGATTAATGCTAGAAAATTACATGAAATTAGGGAAGTACTTAAACTTGATCTACAAAATTTAGTACTGAGATATTTAATCTTAATTAGCATATAAATGCAAAGATCTAGCCCACTCCCACCACCACCAGTCAACCAACTGCCTGAGTCATTTGCACACACAGGAGCGCATGCTCCTTAGTGCAGCAACCCACACACAGTCCTTGAGCAGCCACGCCTGGGAATCTGGTACAGTCAGCCTGGCTGGGGAGAGGTCCTGCTCCTGCAGCCAAACTATCAGGAGGCTAAAGGGACCTAACAGGCCCCTCCATTCATTATCTGTGTAAAGGCATCATAGGTTTGACTGATTAAGCAGCATCGGGTGGAGGTAAGACATGATTAAGGAGTGTTAAATGACAGGAAAAAAACCCGATTTCCTCCCAGTTTGTGAGGTCATGGGAATCTTGTGTATGTTAATTACGTTAAACTAACCTAGCATCCTGCTGTAGCAAAAATCCTACTGCTAGTCTAAGGAAGAAAATCACTCTCAAATTTCCTGAAAAACTCAAGGACAAATACCCATACAACAGCTAAGGGAGGTCTGCAGTGTTTTGTTACATGAAGTATGAAGTCACTCGTCTCGTAATATGACAGATTACGACAGTTAGGTGCACTCTCTCAGAAACCATGGGGGCTTCTCACTTTTCCTACATTCCTTTACCAGGTAGGAAAACAAGTGGTTTGGCGGCTCCCAGGCACTGGGCTGGCTGACGACAGCTGTCCTGGTGCAGGGTCATGTGAAGAACTGGATGACTCTTCCTTGAGAAACTGAAAGAAGACATGTGTCCTCACCAGCTTTCTCAACCTCCAAGTGAAAGACCACAAACCACTGAAAACAGCTGCCCACTTGCAATCAACACTGTGTGTGGCTCGTACATCCTGGTCTCTCCCCACCCTGTCCGAGTTTCTGAATGAAGGTCTACGCCCTGTCCACCATGCTCACTCACCAGACAGTCGAGCTGCGAGACAGGGCTCTTGTTGCCGGGGTGGCTGATGTCCCAGACCTTAACGCAGCCCTTCCCGCCCGTGTACACGTGTCTCGTGGGGTTGCTGATGGTCACTGCGCACACCACCTCCCCGTGGTTCAGGGTGTTGATCTGGCGAGCGTGCCGGGGGATGCCGGGTCCGATGAGGGCGTCGGGGGGGAAAGGGACAGGCTGCATCTGCCCATCGGCCGTCACGTGGAAGGAGTATGCTCTAAGGCAGTGGAGAGGAAAAAGACAGGAAGAAGGGAATGTAAAAAATGGTACTTAACTAATCAATGCAATGAGATGAAACATAAAGCATTTTCAGTGCTACTTATGATTTGCAAACAAGTAAAATTTACTTAGTACAGTGGGAAGAATATAATTTTCAGAGTCATAGAGCAAGAACTATAATTAAATCTCAGGTCAACTCTTCACTAGACGCTGTGTGACATCAGTAGTTACTTACCCTCTCTGAACCTTAAACATCTTTAAAATGGAGAGAATGCCACCTACAACTCACAGAGAATTAAATAAGAGAGCCAATGCCCAATATAGTAACTGCTCCTTCACGGCACTCTGCAAACTTGCAGTGCCTTCCACTTTGGATGACTCAGAAGCCTCCTGTGATGAGATTTTGCCTATAGATCATTTCACACCAATCAAGACTTACTAATTTGAGATCAATAAGCCAAAATTATGAAGCTTTAAGGAGTTTCTAGGCTTACACATTAAATGGCAGATGTGACAATAAATAAATAAATAAATAAATAAATAAATAAATAAATAAATTCCTATCAGACTTGCAATAACAAATTCTAGTAATTCTAAATGGCTGAAAAAGTGTCCTATGTGACTGCCCCACAGGCCCACCTGTGACTACCCATCAGCAGCTCCATCTCCAGTGAAGCATTTGGTTCCAAATGCAACTTAAAAGATAAGTTAGAGCATCTCTCTCACAGGCCTCTCTATTCAGGGCATGGAAGTCAGGAGGGGACGAGAGTGGGGCTGTTATGATGCATCAGGAGGCAGGAGGTATGGGTGGTGGGTGGGAGGGTGCTAGGCTTGTCTTGGGGGTATCACAGGTAATAGTCCATTTGAAATGATGCCATCTGCTTTTCACGGAGCTTCGGAATGTGCTCTGTTTGTGGAAGAAGTTTACCGAAGACATACCAAGGGAAAGCATTTGTGAGTACACAAAGGACAGGTGCTTTGGAAAAAACGGCAGAGAAGTTTTAGAATCAAATAAAAACAGTTATGGTTCCTTAATGCAAAAAGCTACAGGACAGCCACATTCATCAAAGTTCAGCCCATCACTGAGGGGCCCCACGAAGGATGAAGCATGCCTATGGCTATAGAAGATGTGGGCTCCAGAGAGGAGAGGGCTTCCTCTGTCTCTGTAGACTACAGAGAAAGACGCAGAACTGGATTGTAGAAGAAAAGTAGCATGTGAAACTTGCTGAGGGGGAAGGAGGGGAAAGCTAGGAAGACAACATATGTAAGGTATTTCTTTGGTCAAATCAACAGAAGTTGGAGAGACCGTGGAGGTGTGACCTGAGACAGAGAGGTACTGAGGAGGACTCTAGGGCTTGGAACCCAGGTGACTAGGTAAGACTGCAGTACATGAAAATGTTTGATTTTCTTCAACTTGAGGGCCTACGGGAACCGAAACAACTCAAGCAGAAGTTGAGCACTGTGATTCAGGAAAGAAGTCAGGTTAAAAGATCAAGGTCTGGTCATCCTCAAAGAAATGGCAGTGAAGTTAAGGTGCAGAACAATAATCTTGGAGCAGAGTATGCCATGAAAAGAACAGATGCAGCATCCAAGAGCATGCTACTTTAAAGGAATCTCCAGCAAGAACAATCAGGGAAGTAGATAATCAGGAGAGAGGACACAGTGGAAAGAGGTTCATTGAATGACAACTTATTAGGAGATTCATTCATTTAACACATATTTCCTGGGTACCCCAGTGTGCCAAGCACCATGCTAACAGTACTGGGGATACAACAGAAAGAAAAAACCCACATAGCCCCTGTTCTCCTGAAGTTACAACCTGGGGGGGGGGGGGCAGGTGGCAGGTAGGTGGAAGGGCAAATTCATTAGTGAGAGATTCACATAAATCAATATAAACATGTAAGATGGTCCATGCTGTGAACAGTGTTTGTGCCATGGTTCTCTGGGAATCTGAGAGTGAGGACAGGGAAGACGGCAATGGGGCTGCAGTGTGAGGAATGGGCATGAACTTCCTAGGCAGGATGGTATGAGGAGGAAGAGTATGGAAAACTGAAGAGCAGAGTGAGATACAATGCTTATTATTTAGTCAGAAAATACCTATTAAATGCCTAATGAGCCAGGTTCTATCAGGCGCTGGGGAGTCAGAGGCGAGTAAGATAGACCAAGTGCCTACCCACCAGAGCCTAGACCCCAGAAGGGAAAACAGATATCATATCAACAGTTAAATAACCTCAATGGTGGTTAGATGCTGCCTCTCTCTCAAACACACACATGCACGCTTTTATTTGCAGATAAAAGAGACTAAAGATGCACAGAGAGGTCTTAGGTGGAGTATGAGCTGAGACGTGAACAAAGGACACACGAGCCTTACGTGTTTCAAAGGGGAATGTGCCTGGAAGTGGAGCAGCAAATGCAAAGTCCTCAAAGCAGCGCCAAGCGAGAAAGGCCAGGCCCAGTGGAGAGTGACCAGATGCAGAGAGGCAATCCATGCAAACAAGGGCTTTGTTGGGTTGTGATGAGTAGGGTGGGCACTATTCTGAGCAGAATGGGAAGTCACTGAAGACTTTGTGCAGGGAATGACATGATTCAGTTAATGTTTTAAACGATCATTCTGGTTGCTGGGTGAAGAGTGAAATGCAGGTGGCAGAATGAATGAAGGAAAGTAGTTGGGGGCAGGGCTAGTGCAGTAATCTAGGGAGAAGCCCATGGCTGGGGTTTGGGAGACTGGGAGAGAGCTAGGAATCAATTTGCAATTCAAAAAATCACTCTGGCTGGGTGAAGGTAGAGGAAGCTGTGTTGGATGGGACATTTGAATTTTGAAGGTGATGCAGTGAGGGGTGATGACAATGTTTTCTTTGTGAGTCTGTGAGTAGGTAACAAGCTGAGAAGGGCAGAAGCTCACTAGAGGTGATGTGGTCCAAGCCCCAAGATGCAGTTACTGGGGGACTGACCTTGTGAACACTAGTCACCAGGATGATGGTGGGCTCTACTGGAAGACCCGAAGCCAGTGCCGAATCCTTAATAAATCAGGGAAAGTGTCACAACAAGATGGAAGAGCAGGTAGAGTCCAATGACATAAGCCAGAGAGGCACAGGGTTTTCATAAAAAGGTCAAGGAATATGGTTCCAGAAGAGACTGGAGAAGCAAAGGGGGGGGTACAGGGACAACAATGACACAGCCTTTATCATCGTGCAGTGGCCCTGAAGATTGTGAGTGTGAGACAAATAAAAGGGTACCCCCTCCTTAGAGGGCTGTGGTGGAGGGGTCCCTCAGGAGAGAGCTGGGTGCCAGGTCAGGCAAGGAGGGGAAGGTGGTGATGGCTGTAGAGAAAGGCTGACATTCTGAGGGATGGTGACGGAGAAAAAGGCTAATTGACTTAGCAATTAAGAGGTCATGAAGACTAAATCTTAAAGGAAGGGAAAGAAAGGTTATTCCAAGTTTAGATGGTGTTATGCATTCTTAATGATAATTTACTTGAAAAGACATCCCTTCTCTCCTCTCTAGAATCACTAAGTGGTTTTTAAAGCGCCTTGAGAATTTAAATAGTTACGAAACCAGACATACAATTTCTTTCAAGGTTTTCAATAGGACAATTCTTCAACTTGACCACAACCACTCTGTGAACACCTACTATGTTCCTGGAACTCCCTTATTAAGAATCTCAAGAGCCTACTTGTATTAAGGACAGAATGTTGTCCTCTGTTACAGGAATGAGTAATAAAAGGCAACCTTTCTAGAAATCAGAGCTGCTCAAGCTTGAAGTACTATTCTTTTTCTATCCAATTGGATGCATCAGTAAGTACACTCCTACCCACACGCCCTGCTATGTCATGCTAAGAATACAAGATCAGGCAGGACAAGGGCCTTGCCCACAAATGGTTTACCATCTAGGAAGTATGATGAGAAAAGTACAGAAGTGACTATAATACCAGGTGGAAAATGCAAAGTAGGAAGTTCTGTGGTGGTTCAAAAAGGAAAGACAAAGCTTATGTTTCACGAGAGACATGGTATGAGAGATGGATTTTACTCAATGGAAGGATTTCGCCAAGAGGAAAGAAATGGAAAAATGATCCCAGGGTGGGGGTGGGATGAATAGCAGAGGACAAAGGCTCTAAAATGAGCTGAAATGATGTGGGTAATTTCTGGATTGGTTTTAATCCAGAGATTCACTTATTCAACAATGACTCCATAGTAAGTGGCTGGAAGAGCTGGCCCGAGTACAATCTGATAAAACATATCAGATATATGTACAACTCAATATAATGATATAAGAGAGGCGGCTTAGAATGCCAGCCTGAGAACATCACAAACAGAATTTAATGAAGGCCCCTTAAAGACTTCAAATAAACTCAGAAGGAACTGCAGGGAGACAGATCAACCAATTTAAGGTGAAATGAATATGGATACAACCCTAGTGGGAGAAAGTTCAAAGGTGACTGGATAGATCATTTAACAGAGGCTCTTCACCCTGGGTATTAGCTCCAGGGATCAAGATGGTGAGCAAAGCCTTCAGAGAGTTACAGGTGGAGAGTTGCCCTTTGGGAAATGTTGCTGGAATGAAAATGACAATGAATGGTAGATATGCATGGAAGTTATATGAAAATGATGAATAAGAAACCTTGCTCGTCGGTAACCCTCTTCTTTACCTGACTCTTCTCCCTACCCCTATGCCTCCTACCTGTCCCACCGCCCCACCCTTCCTCATTTTACTGCTGTATTCTCTTTATATTTCTCTCAACTTACCAATGTTGCACTGATATTATAATGATTCAACTAATGTTTAGTGGTTAAGTGCAAATACACACACACACACACATACACACAGGGTGTCCTATATGTATACACACTTTAACAGCTGATAGCTGTAGATTCCATTACATTTTGAAAATGAAATGTAATAAACACTGCCTTTATAGTGTATGTACATTTTCTGGAACACCCTGTATACAGATATATAATACAGAGTATTTTCCTTCTTCTTTTTTTTTTCAGGGAAAGGGGTGGGATATCACCGGGGAAACCACTTCATAGGCTATATTTGGTAACAAGGGGTCCGATGGTAGGAGGAGTAAGAGGCAATTACTTCAATGCTCTAGATAAGACGCAGTGAGGGTCCTGAACTAGGGAGGGGGAGGATAGCACTAGAAGTAACAGACACAGGATTCTGTAGGACTCAACTTAGGGGGTATGAGGCAGGGGCCAATAACAACTGAGTTTCTGATTTCAGGAAAAAAGAAAATATTAGTAGTTACTGAAAAATGGGCAAATTGGGAGGAAGTCTGGGAGGGACTTTGTGAATATGATGAATTTGAAGAGGAAGTAATACATACTTGAGATGCCTAGCTGAGATGACCAGCAAATAACTAGAAACACAGCGCTGGAGGGAGAGGGTGCAAGGAGCCAGAGAAACACAGTGACCTGCTGTGCGCACACAGGCAGGTGAGGCTACTAAGAGCTAAGAATGCATCTCTAAGGCAGATGGTGAACAGAACAGAGGAAGTTTGGACTATACTTCAAATAATCAAGGAATCTGCAAATCATTCTTTTTAAAACACGCATATCAGTTATTTTATTTGGATCACCATCTTTTGATGAAAACCCAGCTTAAAGAAGGTCCTTGGCTTTCCCACAACCCACCTCCCTTACCTTCCCTAAGAGGCTCGTAATTTTATAGTCACCTTTCTCATACTTTGTAATACCTTCTCCAAGTTTTTGATATTTTAAGACTAAACTAGACCTTGGATTCACAATTAAAGCCTGGCTATTATACTTTATGAAGTATGATAGAAAAATAGGTTCTGTATGTAGCATATGAACCCAATAGTAGGTTAGCCAGTCAACAAATACTTGAGGGTTTACTATGTGTCAAGCATTGTTCCTACTTTGAAAACTCTTGCTTTATAAAAACAAGTAAATATAACAGCAAGAAAAGATTTCTGAATTGTGAGCAGCCTAAAACCATAAACCTGAGGTCTTTGTTATGGCTGAATTCACATGCCATAGCCCATAATACAATTAGTACCACGGTTTTAATCAAATAGTTTCACATTATTTATAGAAGCCTCATTGAAGCAGAGGTAGGGGAGAAAGTCCATTTTTGGCTTAGGTTGAAATTAAACTATGTTGTCATTCCAATTACATACTGAGTGGAACCCTTGCTAATTCACCAGAATAGACAAGACGACCCAATGTGAATTATCAAATAAATGCTATTTTATTCATTAGTTTGGAACATGCATTTAATTATAATTTTTGATAAGATCTAGCAATTCATTTTATAAAAATAATTAGGACAGAGATGCTCAACTCTTAAGTCTTTCTTGAGGACAGTTGTGTGTGTGTGTGTGTGGTAAAGGACAGTTACTCTGTGTGTGTGTGTGTGTGTGTCTGTCTGTCTGTGTATGTGTGTGGTGGGGGAGACCTTAGGTCATTTATTATGTTTTATGTTCTAGCACAAAAGATAGTTTTTCTGTTGAAAAATATGCACAACACAAAATTTCACAACTGTGTATCTTATAATCTGAAGAGCCACATAATCATTATAATAATTTCTTCTGTAAAAATCTATAATAAAAGTGTATTATCTCTATATGTATAAATGAATGTGAATTTATGCCTTGATGCCATTATAGAAAAGACATACCAACAACAGGAATGTGGAGTCTAATTTACTCAGTCTAATCTTCTTTGGCCATTTCTGCACCCTACAGTATGATAAAACCCTGAGGCAAAGCTAAACAGAAAATAATGCTACAGTTGACTGAATAAGGCACTGTGTACCAAAGATGGTGCTAAACATGTAATATATTGTCTTATTTCATCCTCATGTGTCCTCCTTGTTGGGTGGTGCCAGCTCTGGTTTACAGATAAGCTGACTGAAGCTCACAAAGTTAAAAAACTACATAAAGTCACTCTCTTCGTAGTTGTCATCTGGCAGAGTCAGAATCTATCTTGGATCTGCCTCACTCCAGAACCCATACTCTGTGGACCAAACCACATTCTCTTTGGGATTCCTGGTGTCATTTGCCAAATGCATTAGCTGTGACTTATCACTCCCAGAACAAAAATTCTCAATTACCCTCTAACCCATCAACCCTTCCAAAAGGATTACAAATTTTTATAATACTAACAGTCAAGACTGAAGGAAGGAAGGGAGCCCAGTTCAAGGTTCAGAAGTACCACTTGGACCAGACCAGCTGTTGATTCTACAGTGGTGCAACTGGCTCAAACCCCCAAACACAGGGCTGTGATTGCTTCTTTAAATACACCTAATACATTTTCACCCCTGTGGCCTCTGGGCAGCAGCTGAGACGAGAAGCACCACCTTACCTGCTCTGGTGGTTATACTATAGCTGTGGGTGCGACTGCTGATTAACTAAGCAGTGATGCTGTACCTGAACACAGGACGAACCCCTCCATCCCCATAGCTTCATAAGGAACTCATAGGTATTTGAGCGATTTGATTAATCCTTTGACCTTGTTATTTAATCACTGCTTGCAATAGACCAAACTTTTCACCTTCAAAGGCATCAGAGTTCTTGGTCAATAAGACTTGTTAGTCAGTAAACAACTATTTGCAGAACACACATAAGTACACAGAATTTTATAATTGATTATACCTTCAACTCTCAAGGAACTTGAAGTCTAATTTGCCTTAACTCCTTTATTAATGTCAAATATTTACTGAACAACTGACTATGGAGCCAGCACGTGTCTGATCCAACAGAAAAGAGTCTGTAAAGCAGTAAGTTACAGAAGAAAGAACCAAGAGTTTGATGTATCAGGTGGAAAGTGAAGAAAAGGTCAAGGTCAGGATTAACACTGAGGGGCACGCAACTTGGGGAGAGAATGAGAACACACAGGAAATAAAAAGGTGATAAGTTCCTGAGAGTATACTTAGTGAATAAATAAGTAATGGGAAGTCAGAGATGAGAGAGACTGACACATGTTTTCATCCATCCATCCATCCATCAGATATAAACTGTGATCAACAACTATGAACCAGGTGCCATTCTAGGCACTGGAGTTATTTCTGTAACTGAACAGCAAAGAGTTGTTCTGCTCTGCTATCATGGACCTTACTTTCAAGCAGGGAGAGGTAGATACATGTATGAAAAAAGCTACAGACAAGTATGAAAAAGGCAAAGAACAGAAAAGAGCCATGATGGGGAGAAAGGGAGAGGAGGATGCTATTTTAGATAGGGTTGTCGGAGCAGAACGCTCATAAAGTGAGATCTTAGCAGAGACCTGAAGTGAGACAACAGGCGAGAGTAGAGCTGAAGTGTGCAGGAAGGACAAGAAAGAGCAAATGCCCCAAGGTAGGCAAGCCAGTGGGGGGCCTTGAGCAAAGGGGACTCAGCTCCTACTGAGGACCAAGTCTGGAAAGCAGAGGGCAGGTGAGAAAGCACTAGAGATTGGGGAAGCAGCATGGATGTGGCATGTAGAGACAGACAGGATGCCAATGGAAAGAGCAATGAGAGTAAGAAACACACGTGACTACTAAGGCAGGGGAGGATCGGAGGGGATGCTTCCCAAAAGAGAGGAGAGAGGAAGCAAGCTGGGATTTTAAAGGAAAAGCAAGTGTTATTTCATGGTAAATTCATTGTATCTGGGAAGATGAAGCCAAATAGCAGAGAGAACTGTCTATGGGTAGTAATCGAAAGCTATGAAGGATGAGGAATGAGATTTGGAGAGATCGAAATGTCCAAGAGGAGGCTGGAACGATGTGTCTGAGTTCTGCCTTCATGACTCAAGGGGGCTGTGAATACAGGGACTCCCAATACCCAGCTCCCAAGACAAGAAGCCAACTGACAACTGAGCAAGCCACCTTTTCCAGAAATACAACTGAGCATAAAACCACACGTCTTTCTTTTCAGCCTTTGAAGTCTGGCATGTCCTTTCCCAACATGCTCAAATTTTGAGCATCCCTCCCGGTTTACACATAAGAATTTTTTTTCAAGGCAACAGAAGAATTGCCTTGAAAACTGTAACAGACATAGAGAAAACCTGATTGCTGGAGATGCTTCAGCAATTTGCATTTCCCTATTAGTTCAAGATTTTAAATTGAAAACACAAAACCCCACCTCATTACCTCTTTTGTTGTGCTCAGAGAAAATGGAAAATACTTTGCAAGGGAAAAAATGCAAGCCACGGGAAATGCCCTACACTGTCTAGCAGTACTCAAAATCTAAAGGGCCAGAAAGGGCCCAGGGCCTGGCACACCATGAGCAGGGGCACCGAGGTACTCACGGTTTTCCTCCTGGAATGCCTGTCAGGTTTGGAGGGATTGCTGGCACGCGCATGTGATGGTGCGGATCAAATCCAACCTAAAATTTTTTGCAAGCAAAACAGAAACACAGTTACATTTACTCATTTCATCCTACTCAATATCTTTTCTAAAACTTGGGAAAACAGATTATTTAAAAATAATATTTTAGAAATATATACAGAAGTACTTATTTATTGATGAAATGATGGGATGTTTATGATTTCATGGTAAAATAATTAGGAGAGGAACATACATAAAAATATACTAATAATTATTCATGCTCCTGATGGAAAGGAAACATTCACTAAATTATTATACTACTTGCTATACTTTTGTAGGTTTAAAATTTTTTAACCGAATATAAAATTTTTTAAATTTACCTCACAAAAGAAAATGGATCTCATGATATAATTACATATAGTTTAACCTATAAATGCACACTATAAATAATTCCAATTATACAAACCACATTAAAAGAATATGTATGACAATCCTCTGTGCTCTGAAATGTTCAATACGTAAGAACCCGCACACGTACCACCGGTGACCTCCCGTAGGCGGCGGCCGCGGCGGCGGCGGCGGCGGCCGCGCTCATCTGTGGGGAGATGTTGTGCAGCCCTGCGTAGGCCGCTCCAGGGCTGGTCAGCTCCCCGTTCATCCCAGCATGGGGCACGATCCCGAACGGGGCTGGGTACGGACAAGGGACTGCCATTGGGGTCCTCAGGCTTGAAGCTACACACGAAAATGGAAGGAGGAAAGAGAAAAGCCCAGAACACAGGAAACAATAATGAAGTATGACATTCTTATATACATCAAGAAAATAGGTTCAAATAAGCTTATTTTAATATTCTCAAAAATCATTCAAGTCATCATTGGAGTGCATTCATTCACCTTATTTTACTGAATACCTACTATGTGCCAGACATAGTAGGTACCAGGTGCCTGGTTTGGGTTAAATAACTTTGTCAAACAGCCATTCAATGATGGTTATTAACACTCTTAACAAATTACACTTTTTAACTGCTTTAATTTCTTTAAAAAAACAAACAACTTATAAATACGGAGAAAAACTTTTTTCTTACTAACCCAAAGGGTCGACGCCTGGTGGTTTCCCAGGTACAGGCCTCAGTCCAGGAGTGGAATTGCTGCCTGGGGTGGGTGCATCGGTTCGTGGAGTAGGGGTATTGGACTTTGAAACAGGAGTAGTAGATTTTTCATTCTAACAAGAGATGCAATAAGATACACTGGCAATGAGAACACAGTTTTAATAATGATGTTTAAAAACAATAATGTTTTACACACTGATGCTTCTATATCTTGCTCTCCCTTCCTCTCTCTGAAATCAATAAAAATAATAATAAAAAAACAAAACAATGTTTTACATTTTAAAAGGTAAAGAAAAAAGAAAAAAATGGAAAAGATTATTCAGCTTGGGCCTTTATTTTCATTAATTATAAAGAGCTAAAAAAAAAAGAGTTCCCTGAGAACACAAAACCAATGTTCAGGAGAACATACAGTGTAGCTGAATTTAGGATAGAGCAACAGACCATTTCCAGGAAACTTTCCAGGAAACTGGCTAGTATCAGATGGAGGCAGACAAGTCGTAAGTTCTGACTTTGACCGCCACTTGCTGGTGGCTTTAAGATTGAGTGGTTTGAGTTGGGTTCCTGGAGTATTATTCAAGTCACAAGGGATTTCTTGTTAACAGGTCCCATTAGAAAAGATGCCAGCCTGAATCATCACACAGATTGGCACAGAGGAGTTGCTGTAACAAAAAGGCCAACAGGCAGAGAGAAAACAGAGAAATCTAGCTCATGGTCAGACATACTGCCCCGCCCTAATATGCAGACAAACTGACAATTTTTTTTCCTTTAGTGGTGAATTCAAAAGGTTATTTAAAAACTGAATTTGTATATTTTTGTTGTTAATGTTATGTTACAAGGAAATAATTGGTGAGGAAAAAGGAAGACACACCACACAAAAAAAGCAATTAACTGCACGGTTACAGAAGGGGTTAGAGGAGGTCGTCCTGACTTGCCAGCATTTTCATTTTGCATTTGTGATTTGTGGTGTGAGTCGATGTGGATTTTTATAAATGACAAGATTACTTTTGAGATAGAAAGGTAAAATTATTGCAGTCATATACAGTGTGGTCATTCAAACAAAACTAGAAACAAAATCACATCCAAGCGAAAAACTAAATTTACCATAAACCACAGGTGACAAAACTATGTCTGTAACCCCAGTGTGCATTTCTTCATCTGCACTAGGACACATTTCATTCAATTTCCCCACCTCCCTCCTCTCGCCTTGCAGAAAGACTCACAAGATAAACATCCATCACTAACAAGTCAGTAAACCCATCTGTTCCCAAAATACTTTTGTCAATTAAACTTGAATACTGAATGTATACACACATTTGGAAATAAACGTCCTACAGAAAAATATGAAAAATACAAAATTAAAAAAATAGTCAAACCCAACCATCCCGAAACAGGCAACACTAAGAAAGATGGTGAAGAACTGCTTACAAGGCTAAGTTCTTTGGATTTGGAGGAAGGAGTACTGCTGGAGGATGCAATTGAGGCTGGGCTGATGGGGGCATCTTTCTTGAGCAGGCGTGTCTTGTCCAGGCCATTCTCTCTGGGGGAATGTGCTGGGCTCCCTCGAGGGGAAGATGGATCCTACAAAGTAACATCTTGGGTATTAATGCAGCACAGCACATTCACAATGCTGGAGTACTTGGGTGTGGACGTTTCTAGGTGAAAGTATTTAATAGCTTAGAAGCGCAAAATGTTCTGGAGATAATAAGACTCACTGAATCACTGAAGAAAATGTTCAGTATTGAGGTCAAGAAAGTACTACAAATTTATAGTATATACTTAAAACAAAAATCAAAACCCTAAAAATTGGCGAGTCACTTGTCAATGGGATCTATAGGCTAACCACAGAGGCCTGGTGTGCATGTGTGGTGGGAGCAAAACAAACTTGCACACCACAGAAAAGAATCACAGTAACAAGAGGATCAGTAACAAAGAATATCAGTAATACACAAATTTTCCAGGTAAATATAAAGCGGGTCCTTTTAGAAATTAAGAAAACATTGTGGATGCTAATTGTTAGGACACTAGTCATTGTTAGAACTGGGTAAGAACAGGAGGTTAAACGAACCATAAACATACCTCATTGGAAACGTCAACCACCAAGTTGTCATCACTCTTCTCACCATCGCTGTCCTGCATTGACAATTGACAAGTATTATCTCCTCCCCCAGTAAAAAAAAAAAAGCCAAATTCACCCTAGATAAATCCAGATTAACTGGTCATGTCTTATAAAAATGAACTGCACCAAACAGTGCCAACCACTCTACAATGTACTGTTCTTTAATCTTCATGCTGGAAGTTCTGAGGTAGCTAATATGATGATTCCACTTTATAGCATGAAAAGTCAAAGCTTATGTCTTCCTTGTTACTCTAGTCTAGAGTATCAGCTGCAAACTGGAACGCACACACTGAATCCGCCTACACATGGGCATGATGTGTTCTGCCAGTGATTTTTTTAAAAACTGGGTAAGTAGCCACAATTTAAATTGGGAGTTTTCACACAAAAATCCTAATTTTCAGCTTTTGTTTTTCCCTGAGGCCTGCAGTCTTGCTAGGCAGCACCACAGGAAGCAGAGTGGGGACTGTTTTTCTCCATCCCAGTCCCATCCAGCTTGCTCCCTTTACTATGTGACCTAAAGAACCAGTCACTGAAGAAAAACGAGTGTCAACCCACACCAAGGACAAAGTCCCAGTCCACACACTTTCTGTACTCCTCAGCACAGGAGTTCATCTAAACATTGTAACAGGATTCCTGTGATTTTATATTTTCCTTTACCATTTCTAGCTGACCACAAGAAATTCAGCCACCTAGGACTATATGGAGGGAAACACATACATCTATAGGAACAGTAATATGGAACACTCAAGTCTTCTGTTAGCTGCCAGATAAAGGCACTCTGTTCTCACTCACATACATGTGTGCTCACCTGCGCCCAAGCAGGACTTTAGGCTAGCAAATTAAGACAAAACTTGGACTGTCATAAAATTTTTTTTCCTCCTAGGATGTTGTTATACTGTATTCTAGTTTTGGCTGGTAACAGTCAAAGGGTAACATGGCTGCCGATAAAAAGCAAGGTAAACTGGCCTCCCCCCCCCAAAGCAAAGGTGAATGAACCTACGTAACGAGCTGCAATTTCCTTTTCTTCAGTTTTCTGCTTTTTGCTATCAGAGGAGTAGTCCGTGGAGTTTCTGTGTTTCTCAGCACCTCGGAAACTGGCTGATGGGGATACAGAAGAGCTCTGAAATCAGAAAGAGAAGCAGGGTTGACAGATGATCAGTCATTTAACAGTGTGGTTTTTTGAATCATTTGAGACTTTATCTCCTTTTTGTTCATTAGCACACACTTGCAAAGCTGGTAAGAGGAAACAGGAGAGAGGGGAGGAGGTGACAGGAACAAGAAAACAGGTATACAGAGAGAAACAAGGAGAAGAAAAAGGGAAAGGGAACCGGAGGAAAGCTTTAGAGAGTTGAGAAAGGAAGTAGATAGAAGAGAAAATGTAAGGAAGAAAAAGGCAGGCACCTTTTCTTGAAGTTGGCTGGCTAATGGAAAGCCGGTATTTTAAGCCTCCACAGAGAAACTGTGAATAATTTAGAGTCCAGCTTGAGAGATAATTAGTAGTTCTTCAATGAAAAAAAGAAGAGAGGTTCCCCAAAATGATGATCACGTGCACAATGGTCATATTTACAGAATTCTGCTTCATCTAGTACCTTAAGGACCTGGGAGATGCACTGACAGATTAAAACAAAACAAACAAACAAACAAAAAAAACCCACAGCTGCAGGAAAAAAATGCACTTTGTTCCTTTGTTCCTAGAGTTATCATGAGCCTGCCCCTTTTTATCTCTGGAAACCCGGAACCCCATTAGGCCCACGGAATGGAGGAAGGTGGTCCCTCCCTCTTGGGATCACGGTCAGGGGCAATCTGTACGAGTTCAGGCCACCTCTGTCATCTCTGCTCTTCCAAAGAGTTCTCAACCCAAGGAGTCTCACATACAGCAAACAAAAACCAGTGACAAGATCTGAAGCACAGTGAATGAGTCTGCCTGCCATTAAGGCCAGGTGGTTACTGGGCACATTTAGATGATATGAGAGCTTAAAACCACAGATGAAAAAGCACTGATGAAAACTGGAACTAACCTTAGGAACTGGCTAGTGACTCAGTTCCAGAAATACCAAACAGAAGCTCTACATAAAGGTGAAGCCTAAAAGAGGGGGCAGGGCTGAGTGCAGGAGTAACCTGCCAATTTTACAGGCTGAGGAGCCAAGTCCCTCAGTAGGGCTCCAAGACTAGACTCCAAGTTCAAAGTTAGTGCAGCCTTGGTAGGAAAGGGCTGGTCTTGGAGGACAAAGGGTACCTGGAGATAAGAACAGAAGTTCTAGGAAGAACAAAAAGTCACTGCCAGAACATCCTTGCCTGGCATCCAACTCAGTTCAGAAAACTGTTCAGGAAGGTCTTCTATAAAATTAATTCTTTGTAATTTTTTTTTTACCTTAGTTTGTTAGTAATAATTAACATTCATAAAGACACACAAAATTTCCAGGGGCCTTTTAATTAACTTTGGGACCCAGTGTTATAGCCAGAACTTCAGGCTCTATATTCTGTTTTACTTCCATTGCACCATGATGACACATTCTCTTTTTTGGCTAAACTTTCAAAGCATGTAGTTAGAGGAAAACCAATAAACTTTTTCACACCTGGGTTGGTACAGCTACTAAGAGATCACCCCCTAGTGGTCAGCTGTAGTGATGGCAACTCCACCACCAGCTCCAAAGGCAGCGATGTAGGGTGGGAGTTTGGAGAACGATGAGAATGACCAGTGAGTGAGTTCCCACCAATAGGGGCTGGCTGATTCTAAACCCTTCCTTCTGGTACCAGTCCCTTTCAAGGTTTTATATGACTACTCTAGATGTAGGCACCAAACCGAGCAACTATCCCTACAAACATTCACCCTTAAGCTTAGTGGCAGAAAAGATGGCAGGCATTATTTAAAAAGATGGCAGGTATTATTTAAAAAGATGGCAGGCATTATTAAATGAAACCAAACATTAGAAGCCAAACAATTTTTAAAAGTGGACTGCTTCCTGACTTTCATATATCTCCACTGAGTTCCATTCCTCGTCCCCAAGCTATACTTGGTTCAATGCTTCTGCTTTGCTTTCACACCAGGACCCAACGAACTCAGGTTTTCATGACCAGGATCACTCCACTGAAATCACACACACACCCATCATCTGTGAGCCACTGTATTAGTGCAGAGGCCCAGGTTTACTTTCTCCCCTGTCCTCCACATTTCTGGGATTCGTATTTCCTAAACAGATATTCAACAAATGAAATCCCTAAGAAGAAGTAACAAATGGTTTCCCACCACCAAAATGTCTGGGTAGAGTTATTCTCTAAGGCACTTTGCTTCATGCCCCACCTGGGCTCCTGGCCTGTCTCAGCACTATGAGCTTGCTGTTCCCCAGTGCTCCATGTGTTTATAGTGCAACTGTAGCCCTTTTTCCTGGCTTATGAGAATGCTCTTTCCCTCAGTATCTTCCTTTTGAAATCTCCTCATTCTTAAGAACCAGCTCTAACATCACTTTTCAAAGCTCCTTCAGATACTGGCAGGCAGAATTAATCACTCATTCCTCTTTGTCCCCTTAACATTTTGTTCACCCAGTGAGTAGAGCCCTCACAGTAAATTCAGGGCTATTTGTTTACAAGGCCATTTCCCACTCCAGACTGTAGGTTTCTGGAGGCAGGGCAACCGTTCCGGCACAAGGAGCAGCACAGAACTGCCCAGAAACGTTTCTGAACGTAAATGACAAAACATCCCCTTTGCACTCCTTAATCTTAATCCCAAATTCCTGTGATACATTCCCTTTCAGTGGGCCTCTAGGGTGAACAGTTCCCTGGGATCTTACTCGCTAGAGTAAGATCTGAGTAGTGGTGCCCCTTGGAACTGGCAATATGGAAGCTCTGCCCTCCTTCATCTTTACTCCTTAAACTACTTCTAGATGCCTTCATCCTACTAATTTGATATTTTACAAAAAGAAAAAAAATAAATGTACATGTATATGGTTAACACTATTTGAGCCTTTTGATTCTGATATGCTTTACTGAGTTATTTCCACTCTGTCCAAAAGGCCAAACTGATTTAAGAAACAATGATGAAATACTTTTTTAAAAATTAATACTAATTGGTAATGTTTATTTAGATTTTTATGCTCATTTATTGGCACACATGTACAAACAGTTTGTTTTTTTTTTGTTTTTTTTTTTAAACTGGCTGTTTCAGGCTCTGTGAGCAGTATTTTATTTGTGGATTTTACTATAGATCAGAGTTACATGTTGGAGCTTCCTGGTAGAAACGATAAAGTAGTTAATTATCACTAGCATTTAAAGGTTAAGCTAAACAATGGGCACTGGGGCAATAAGCGATGTTTTAATAGCATAATTGCTCTAGAATCAAATTGGACTTGGCACGGACTCTCATCATGAATCTTACAAGTCTACCATTCTGCCAGTAGAAGACCGCCTCCATCTTTGCTGGGAATTCGATAAATACTGATAAAGACAAAGTCACGCTTTTACAAGAAACGCTTATTTTCATTTCTTTAGTCTTATTTTAAAAGCTTGGCTAGGTTAGCTATTTCTCTAACTACATAAGAAACATGCTGGAGCTGCATCATGATTCCATAAAAGTCTACAAATCTAGAAACATTAAACATTAATATTTTCTTATTACAGTTTGGTCATGTAGATACACTAGCAAATTTGTTATGAACAGGAAGCCAGCGGCCAATCCAAAGAGAACAAAATACCTTAAATGTGAATATTTAATATAAATCTCTGAAGAATCATCAGCTCAAATGAACTTTAAAAGAAACGCTCTGTATTTTTAAAAAATAAACAATTCTATTGGAATATTAAAAAGAACAAGGTAGATGTTTAATGAAGGGAAAGGGGGGAAACAAGGAGAAGCCGAGAAAAAAAATAATAATTTATGTTTTATATGTAAAATCCTGATTGCTTTATTAGTAAAAGATAAGCTTTAAAGACAGTTATAATTACCATAATAAATCATGTTATCTCAAAATGAGAAAAATTCCAGATCCTAGTTTGAAATCCAACCTAGACTTCACTAAGGCGGTTTTGGCAAGTCAGCTGGAAAACTGATCCCTTCAGCAATCTAAAGAGACAGCCTCGCCCCTTCACTTTACTCCTCTGCCACCTCAAGATCAAAGATGGCCATGTATGAGAAAGAGCTCTACAAAGTATTACCCCTAGAAGAGGTAGTGTTGTAATAATTAGCTAATTTTAATAACAGGTAGCACAGACTTGACTAGCAAGCAGGCAAGAGCATCTCTCTGAGTCAGACTGCCTGGGTTTGAGTCCCGAGTCTTCCACTTAACAGGAGTGTAGCCTTGGGGGTGTTGCTCAGTCTCAACCAGTCTGTGGTCAACAACACCCCACCCACTCCCTCAACTGGGCTTCTCTGAGCACTAAGTGAAAGAAACCACATAAGGTCCAAGGTACAGTCCCAGGCAGACAACTGAGCCCTCTACAATAGCAACTCAGCACTATGACTGTATCGCACTGTATTTACTACAGAGCCTGTGTGGATCTTCTAATTTAAGTCTCACATAAGGACTATTTCTAGGCATTTGTGTGGCACTACCCTTCAGCATAGATATACAAATGGTCCATAATGATAGGGTTTCAACAGGCTGCTATTAACCAAAACACATCTCCTTTCAACAATCACAGTAAGGTTTTGGTTCAATACTGTAGAAAGGACTATAAATACCACCTCCACAATGGACTTTCTAATTTGGTTTCAAATGCACATCAGGTTGATTCTGCTTTCCCTCTGCATGGGTGCAGGGCTCAGACATCCTTGCTCACTTAGAAGATTCCAACCAGAAAGAATATGCTAAAAGCCAGGTGGACAACCTGGGTGAAGAACTCTAAAGTCTCTCGTTACCATTTGTTCGCTCACCAGCCATGGCATTCAAACACCCCATCTACTCGGCACCAAAGGGTAAGTCCGTTTTCAAACAGATACGGGGGTAATGACGGGGCAGAGGGCACCACAAAAACCTGGCTGGGGTGACTGCAAGTCCCGGGGCATCCCTGCCTTACACCTGCTTCTAGGCCTCTCCTTGTTCTCAAAACAAGCCCACAGGCTAGAAGATAAATTACATTGCTACTCTACCTGTAGTTCAGGAATCCGTTTGGTAAGGATCAATTCAGGGGGGTCTGTTTATGGCAGTGGGCGTGGGGAGAATGGAGGGGGCAGGGTCAAGAGCCCTGTAGACCCTTTACTGATGCTATAACCAAAGTCCTCAATCATCACTTCCTCTGCAAAAGACCAATACCTAGAAATGAATACTGGTGACTTTCTTGAATTCAGAAAGGCCAAGGTACTGCTGGAGTTCAGCAGAGACTCAGCCCACCCCTCCTAAGCAGAAGGCCCT
Organism: Miniopterus schreibersii; assembly: GCF_964146895.1. Taxonomy (NCBI): domain Eukaryota; kingdom Metazoa; phylum Chordata; class Mammalia; order Chiroptera; family Miniopteridae; genus Miniopterus; species Miniopterus schreibersii. Next base: position 33,665,273 of record NC_138111.1, read on the forward strand.
TTAGGAGAAGCCCACAACCACAAGTCATCCAGAGTGAAATCTGGTCATCAGTCCTCAGGCATCTCAGTTACAAAATACTTTCATCAAGTCCTAAAGTAAAGGAATATCCTGAATAAATCTATATACACCAAACTAGTAAGTACCCTATTCCAGTGCATTTCTGATTGAGATTCTATTATACACTAGTACACAAAATGCTTACATATTCCTGTTTATAGAGCTCTTTAAATGATAAAACATTTTAAAGTTTATTATCTCATTTATAAGGAAATAATCAGGAGAGATGAAAATAATTCTCGACTGGGCAAAATTAAATATAAAAACTTTAAAATAAATATTGGTCAAAATGCACATGTCTTACTGCCTCATAACACATGCAAACTTATGTAAATTAGCTTAAAATTTACAGCATGCTAGTGGTGAAATACTTGACTATAGTTGGACTCTGAGCCAGTCACTAGTGTTTGTTTACTGCTCATTACAATAAAGCTTTTTAAAATAACCTAGTTGATTAAAGAAGTCATTAAAAACACAATCTGTACATAACCCTCATAGAACTTCCTCTTTTTGAATTAACGTAAATCAAAATTCACCTTCAAAGATGACTGGGACTTTCTGAAGACCTGCCCTTGCTAAAACAAGATTTAATATAATCTCCATATAAAACAATGAGTCTGTTCTTAATACATGTTTCACCTTCTATAACATTTCATGAACAACGTGTTCTTTAAAATGTTCTACACGGGGGTCTTTGCCTTTCAGCTCCTCTCTCGGTAAGAGTAACTTGGTTTAAGACGAATTTCTTTTGCAGATAATCACAATTCTATCAAACCAGAGAGGCAGTATCCACAAGGGTCATGCTATGGGTGCTCGAGTCAGAGAGCCCTGGATTCATGACCAGGCTGTACCATTTGCTATACGGCCACGGACAAGGTAATGATCTCTCCGAGCCTCCATTTCCCAGTGGGTAAAGCGAGGACAACAGGAGTTCTTCCTTGGAAGGTTGCGGGCAGGACCCAGGAGTGAGTGCCTATTATGAAGCACAGCACACAGCATGCTACTGCTAATGTGGAACCCACCACACAATCTTAGTCCACTTACAGACTCACTAAGTATTCACTGAATACCCACCAAGTACAGAAACAAAAAGACAATGAAATACACTCCTTGCCCTCCAGTAAGGATCCCTTCGCTGAAAACACTTAGGATACAAAAGTCCTACATATTTTGTTCCTCCTTGTGGTAGAATATACAGCACTTCAGTATTCAGTCATTCATGTTTTGTTGCCATGGCCTCAGCATTATGTATGACTTGGTCAGGATAAAATGCCGTAATAATTTATAAGGCATCAATAAAATTGATTTTAAATTAGAACATTATCTTAATGTCCTCTTGGGGTTTCTTGACTGTTATTTCCTCTTCCTGGAATAAAGCTGTTGGCTCCGCCCCAGAAATTTCATTAAATACAGTTACTTTAGCTGGTGAGCTGAGCTGCTGAAACACGATGCTTTGACACCAAAGATACAGGTTTAATTCTTGTGTAGGCACCTTAGTTTCCTCTCTTGAAAGCCACAGGCTGCATGTGGTCCAAACTATGGGTCACACGAGAAAGAAACCAGGGAGACTGAGAGGGGACAAGCACATCCCCCTGACCACTGCACAAGCTAAATTAGTCAAGTAATCTCACTCCTGAGTTTAGAGAGGCAGAGTATTAAGTTTCCCACAAACTGTAAAAAAAAAAAAAAAAAATTGCCAAGTGCACACAAACATAACACAGAGGCACCTACATCTTTTAAACTGTCTAATTACCCCAAAGCCACTGCATGCTCTTCAATCCAATGCACCTCCTCAAATATTGCAACACCTAACATTCCTACGTGGACTTGTAACCCACCAAGAAATCCCTTCCCTTATTCATTCAGATTCTATAAATCTTGTATGCAGACACTATGTAAATTATCATCACATGTAGTCACCACCTTCTTCTGGGATTACTTTTTTCAGTTTAGCACCTATAAAATATATCCTAAATCATTCATGTACCTATGGCCTTATAATCAATGTCACTAAGTCTCACTGACAAATATGAATCAGTACATGAGTTTGATTGCCCTAAAAACAGAGGAGTGGGGGAGGCTGGCAAAAATTTCCTTCATGAATTTTCTGGGAAGGTGAACTGGTGTTAGACTTATTCTTACACTGTGCTCTGTTCTTGAATCAAAATATATACATACTTTTTCTAACAGCTGCTTTGAAAAAGGCTGAAGTAGGGTAGCTGCTCAGAGAAAATAAGTGACTCAGCGTTAAGACTTGGCAAGCTGTATCTTAATGGACCAGAATCCTCGTTTTAGTAACTATTAAAATTTATTGGAAAAGGAAGTCTTTTCATGTTGCTATTTTTTTCCAGTAAACTGTTTTAATCTATCTGAAAGGCTAAACATTTTTTTTTCTTCCAAAGAGTGTTAACTCTACAGAACCTCATATATATTCTTAGGTATTGTGTATGCAAATATACTCTACAATATTGAAGGGTAATTCAGCAGGAACAGAGAAGGAAATGGCAGTACATTGATTTTAAAGGTAGATTGACTAACAGTGTCAAGACTGCTAACCCTTAAAAACTCCAGGTCTTCATACCACCTCAAAAGGTGAAACAGTTTTTAGTGATCACTTAGCTTACATAGTCTTAAGGCTCTCCATTAAAGTATTAAAGTGAGTTGCATTCTAGAACAGAACTGACAAACAGAAATACAATGTGAGCTACATGTGTACTTTAAATTTTCCTAGTAGCCAGATTTTTTAAAAATTAAAAATAAACATGAAATTTTAACCATATATTTAACCCAATGTATCCAAAAATACCATGTCAACATGTAATCAATATCTAAGTTATTGAGATATTTTGCATTCTTTTATAGTTTTAGGTCTTTAAAATCTGGTGTACACTGCTGTACAGTACATCTCAATTTGGAGTGGCCACATTTCTGGTGCTCAACAGCCACATGTTGCTTGTGGCTACCATATTAGATGACATAGGTCTAAAAGTTCTTGAGTAGGAATCAATACCTATTAATAGAAGCATCTAGCACTTTAGAAGTACAGGCCTGATATGGCTGTTGCCTCTCTCCTCCAATCTCAGCTGAAAGCCTCTTTTCTCAGAGTGCTGACACCCCATCTCCTTCACCCCTCAGGGCAGGCTTCTGCCAAGAACTCTTTCTCAGACTTTGAATGACTAGCATCTTTTCATCTTCTATGTCTTAGCTTAAATGCCACCTTCTCGGAAAGGTCTGGTTGCTGATGCTATCCAAGATTTCCTCCTGAAAAGCTCTATCATAGCCCCTTTTTTTTATATCCTTGCATTTGTATCTATTTGTATTATTTTGATTATTTGCTTGTCTCTTATACTTGATCAGAAGTTCCTGGAAGGCAAGGGCTATGCCTGGTTTCATCACATGAAAACCCAGTACTTGGTTTAACGCCTCAATGAACGGCTGCTGAGCAAACAAATCAGGACAACACTTGATTTGCTCACGCACCAACGCTTATGCATAGGTCTTCCTTGTGCCCACGTTATTTTCATTATGTTGAGATTAGAGATTAGGCATTCCTAAAGGGCATGCACTATTGTACCTTGTTTTTTGTACTCTCAGCACTCAATATAATAACTGCCATAGTCAAACTAGCTGTGTGTGTGGGGGGGGGGGGTATATGCACGTGCATGTATATAGGCATATCAAGTAAGGGAGACAGCCTTCAAAAGTGGTAATTTTGAAAGTGATATAGTGGCAGAACAATTTTAGGACTATGCTGAAAAGATATTAAGAACACAAAAAATAAAATGAAACGAAGATCAGAATGGTACCAGGTAGAGAAAAGGGTCAATAGTGGTGCCTTTTCCCTGTTTGCTCCCCCAATCCAATGCACATGCCCCTTTTCCCCAAGGCCAGCACAGGCTTGACCTCTGGGTAGGCATGCAAGGAATATTTGCTGTTGCATAATTGTATTAAGACCTCTAATTTCTTTTTACTCTAAAAGAGATAAATCTTCAGCCTAAGGGAGACATTTTTCAACTGGTGATTCCTCTTCATGTCTCATCATGTACTCATCAGCTTTTTGTGACCAGGGAGAAACAAATCTCACACAACTCTGACCACCGAAAAGGTAGGATTTAAGTGAACCCTGCCTGAACACCACGTGAAGAATGCAGCATCAGCAGTTTTTCTGTGGCCGCTCATTTAGAGAACGGGGATCTGCATCTCCTGGATATGCCTATTCCCCAGGAGGTAAGTGGTAAAAAGAAAAAAAATCCTCTGTACTTCCACTGTTTTTTCTGGACAGTAAGTCACCACCACACAGGTATGAAAGAGAAAGCCAAATATAGAGCAGACAGATATAATACTTGTTTTTTGTTACTGTTGTTTTTTAAAGAGCTTTACACTGTTGTTGTTATTGTTTTTAATATATCTTTATTGATTTCAGAGAGAGGAAGGGAGAGGGAGAGACAGAGACACCAATGATAAGAGAGTCATTGATTGGCTGCCTCTGACAAGCCCCCTACTGGGGATTAAGCCTGCAACCCAGGCATTCCCTGACTGGGAATCGAACTGAGATCTCCTGGATCCTAGGTTGATGCTCAACTGCTAAGCCACCCTGGCCGGGCACACTGGTTGATTTTTAAATCATATACAACTATCTAGAGCTTTATGTGAATTTTTTGTATGTAAAGCAACATAAAGCATTGTCAGTTTAACAAAGTGGCTTCAGTATACTGAGGAATGAAAACAAATGAGACACAGACACTTAGAGAAATAATTTCAAACCATTCCAAAGAAAAGAGTTCAAGCAGCAGCTTTCATTTGACAACTAGATCTAAAGATGTGAGGGTTTGAACAAGATATATAAATCATTGGAAGAACAGGTTGATTCACCAAGCATGTGCCAAGATTACTCTGGTCTAACCAGGAAACAGCATTCCACTAACCAGGGCTGAGATGTTGAATGGGAAATCAGGTCAAGGTCAAATCTCCCTGCTCCCTCAAATAATCATAGGTCAGAGAGCTAAATTATAAGTGAATTATGGAAAATATCTCAGAGCTCTACTTGCCACCCCAAGCAACTGTGAGTGCTGGTCTGTAGCTCCGGCTTCTCTGACCTCTCCCTCGTCCATCCTCCCACCCCTTACTCAGCCCCCACCTGCCAGCAATACCTGTCAATACTTAGTCCTGCCAGTTGCACTATGGGCTAAAGAGGCTATTGACCCTTATTCTAACATGTCCTTTTAGGTTAATTACTTTTGTATACTCAGTGTACCCAGTGACATTTAATCATTATAGTGCTACTCGGGTAAACAGAACTGAATGGAGCCAACTGCAATTTGGCATCGAGCTAAATGGTGCGGTAATAGCAGCCCGCTGAAAATGGACCAGAAGAAAATACTCTCACTCACCACACTGAGAAACGAGGCGAATACCATTCGATCAATCACTATTTTATTAAAAAGGAAGAACACCAGCTCAGTGGTACGCTTTTGCTATTTAGTAGGAAATATAGCTGGAAGGACATCCTGCACTTAGTAACCTAAGGACAGTCCAGTATTTGCTGAACGAATGAAGATAAAAATAACTCCAAGTATAGGTATGATTTTTGTGGTATGTCTGCCCCTCTTTTCACATGTGTACACATGCACACACACAAGCACACAGACATCCCATCAGAGGGCAGCCCTCTGCTAACACAGCCAACACTACTCTCTCTTGCTAGTCTTTTGGTGTGTAAGTATCCAGGGAACAGACACCTAGATGCAGAAGATCCCACAACCTAGTATATACAAAAAAGCATCAAGGAGCACAGGATAAATAAAATGTCATGTCACAGACTTTGAGGCACTAACAAAGTTTGCTAAAACAGGTACCCATGGCCTTCCTTCTACTGGGAATAGAGAGTGGGTCAGAAAGGCCATTAGCATTCTTGACAGAGCCAGCCAGACCACTGGAAGCAGGTGACTCTCTGGTACGTTCAATATTAGTTAGTAAATGGAAAAATGAGGCTTTACTCCTCTATCTAGAGAATAATAGGCTTTGCAAGCAAAGTCTCATGTTGTAATGCCAGTCGAATCCTGTAAGTATAGCTGAATGGCTACTCTGTTCCTAGACACTGGGGACAAAAGTGAGTAAGGCACCAGCTTTACAGCACTGCGGGGTCTAGAGGGAAGGGCATGGAATGGAATAATAATTACAGGCTCTAGAGCAGTGCTTTTCAACTGTTTTCATCTCATGACATCCATAAACTAATTATTAAAATTCTGTTGCACACCAAAAAAACATTATTTTTTGCCGATCTGATGAAAAAACAGAGGTATAATTTTGATGCATTCACACCAGGTGGCTACTGCTGTGTTGGCTGTTGTGATTGTTTTGACAATCTAAGGGAAAAGAAGTCAGTGCCCCTGACTCAATAGTCAGGTACTGCATGTTTTACAAATTCTTGCAGCACAGCAGTGGAAAATCGCTGCTCTAGAGTGAGCACACTCTGGTTTCAAATCTCAACTCCAGTACTTATTAACTGTGTACTGCCATGTTAACCCCTCAAGGCCTCAATTTTCATACCTGTAAAATAGAGATAAGGATATTTATCCTACTGGACTGTCATAAAGATTAAATGAGATAACTACATGAAGTGGCAGGCATACTACCCTTCCTTTCATGCTTATTTCTGGAATCTTCCCTAGGAGACAAAGGCCAAGCCTTTACTAGCAACCCAACCCAATCCAAGCACAGCAGGAGGCCCTGAGAGTGGCTGTGAAAGTCTCCTCTTGGCCTTCCTTTGAAAGAGGTCAAATGGCACTTCCTCAGGCCTTGGATTCTGGGGGAAAACCACTCTGTCCAGATTCAAACATTTCAGACAGCATGTTCTTCAGTCTAGGCCTCTATGTGACCTCTCAGCTTGGTACCCTCTTTCAAAGTTCAGCTCTTTCTTCTTATCTGTAGAATTCACGTCAATGCACCTTTTAGCACGACCTTGAATTAAGAGTGACAGAGAGAAGACTAGACTTGTAACTCCAACTTCACTGGAACTTGACAAATGACTCTAAAGTGAGTGAGGCATCAGGACTAATGGGGTGAGGAAACAGCACATATCCCCTGTTAATAGCTGAATACCTTCAGCTCCTGAATGGAGTCCCAATTATGTGCCAGGTAGTCTGCTGGGTCCTAAGGCACTGAGACTCAGAACACAATTAAAAGGGCTTGAGGAGGACCCTGCCCTCATACAGCACATGTTCTAGTAAAGGGACATAAAAATAAAGTCAATTAAATTATTAATAAAAAAATAAGTACAAATGACAATGTGGTACAAAGGAGATAAGCAGGATACTAAGACTGAGATTGACCAGCGACAAGGTGATCAGGGGTGGCCTCTTCAAAAAGATGACATTCAATCTGACATTGAAAGCAAAAGTTGGAGCCAACTATCTGAACAGCCAGGAAAAGAATGTTGCAGACAGAGGGAATGACACATGCATCGGCCCCAAAGATGGGGAAAACTTGAAGTGATCCTAGAGGGATGAGAGGGCTGGGCGTGGCTGTGGAGGGAGATCATGAGGAAATAATGTTGGGAGGAGAAAGGGGCTGGGCTGTCCAGAGCCCAGCAGGTCACAGTCCAGTCTGTGTTTTATGCTAAGTGCCACTGAAGGGAGCAATGAATGACACACGTTTTAAAATCTCCCAGGAGAACTTCAGAAACTTTTATGTGAGTCGGGGGCGAGAGTCAAAGTAAGACTTAAAAGCACTTCAGAACAGAAAAGATTATGTTGCCTACCTTCACCCAATACTAAGCAATACAATATAAACCTTATAGGTGTGCTAAAATTAAAATAGCAAAATTCTGAATCAGATCATCAAAGCTGGGTTGTCATCACTTTTGGTGCCCCTGCTTTACGAGTGCTGTTAGCGTGGACTTGAGTGGGCCTGCCAGGTAACAGCTTTAGAAAGGAAGCAGTGGTCCAGGGGGAGATGCTGGTGTCTTGGACTGGAAGGGGTGCTGGAGAAGGGAAGAAGAAGATGGATTTGAGAGAGAGGTAGAGGTATAACCCAGTGACTCAAAAAAATATAGATATGAGTGTGCATGTAAGTATGCATGGGTGTGTGTAGGTATACATGTATGTGTATAATTAGAATGGAATCAAGTGTGTCAACATACAGATGTCATCTTCATGCACCTGCAATCTGATATAGATTCTTACTGGAAAAAGAGAAAAGAGGAGCCTTCGGGTGTCCCACAAGAACACTCCCAATCTGAAGTGGCTTATGGGACCCACATCCTCCAGGTTTATCACAGAAAGGAAAAACACAACTGGGGGTTTAGAACCTCTGATCTAATCAACCTGAATTACATCTCCACAGAGTGGTAGACCAGGTATTTGAGATAGATGTTAAAGCATAAATACTGATCCTTGCTCAAAGAAACTTAGAAAAAAGAAAAGGAAGACACATTTCTGTGATTGACAGAAAAGTAATTTATAAGAGCCCAGGGAGACATTAATAAGAAACGGTGCTCTCAGGTTTCAGAAGAAGTGGGATTTATCCACTGAGACTTCCCATGGGAGACACAGGCCCAGGAACTGCTTGGGACAAGGAGGTGGGGGTGGGAGGTAAACACTGCAGGGCCCACACCTGGACCGCAGAGTTTCAGACATGTGAGGAGACTAAGTATGTCTCTAAGGAAATGGAGGAAGGAGAAAGGCACAGAGCAGCAAGGCCTCTCAAAAGGTGTCCTGTCTTGTGGGACAAGGTCAGGGGCTGAGTGGGATAAGACAAACTGGCAGGTTTCAAACAAAATTCAACCCACGCTGCTTATCAGAATTATCTATGGAGCTTTAAAGCAAAACAAAAGAAAACAAACAAAAAAAACACAACAGGCCAGCATGGGCCCACCCTGACTCTTTGGAGGGTAGTGTCTGGGTGACTTTAGCAGCCCCCAGGTGACTCAGAGGCTGAGGGCCTCTGATCTCAGGCACATTGAGAATCAGCAGGCACTGTGGCTGCTGTCAGAACTCCTCGCCAACTAGAGAGGCCTACCTATTAGCACCCACCACCTACAGCCCTTTCAGAGGGCACACAGCTCAGTGCTAGTGACAACAGCTCAGTTCTCCTCAGGATGAACCACATTCCACTGGTGAGAAATCAAAGTTTGGAGTTGGGAGAGAAAGAAACTCAATCACAACTATGTCACAAAATGAGGCAAGACGCTCTTTACACATCTCTGAACCCCTGAATGCAGTGTTCCTATGTGTGACTCTACAATGCTGACAGTGATGTATTTTGATTGCCATAATTAAAACAATAATCTCAATAAAATGGGCATTACGAGATAATTGACCATCCTCAGGTATTAAGCAAGCTGTGGTGAAAGCCAAGGATACTCATCACCAAGGTCAATTACAATAATTGCTTATCTGAATTACATTATTGCTATTGTAAACCCCAGTTGATTTAAAAAAAAAACCCCAAACTATAAAAACTGATCTAACACATACCACAGGGAAATGACCTGAGAAGGAGTTCTTGTTGCTTGACTACTGGTCATTTAAGAATTCCTATGATCAACTTTGCAGCACCCCCACTTACCCTCTATCCCTTTAAAGTACGTTTCCTCAGCTTTACAGTCTGAGTTCATGAGAAAAACATGCCTATCAGACATCAGAGAAGTGGCTCAGAAGGGTAATATGTGGTAACATAGAAAAATGAAGTGGCTCTAAACTAATCATGTAAATAGGGGGCACAAGAGAAAAACAAATGCTGCTATTCCTTGAGTTGCACCCAGCCCCCACCAGCACATTACAGGAGGTCTTCACTGCCTTTAGCAGAAATGGAGTCTCAGTTATGCTGGTTTACAGTTGTGGGAAGATATTTCACCCTGCACATGCCATTGTCAGCTTGTCTACATTAAACACTCAGGCTCCAGTAACCAATGGTCAACCAGAAAAGAATCGGGAAAAGCTTTGAAGACTAGAAGAGAGAAAACAGAAATTTTGACCTTCCTTCGGGTAACTGGAATGTGTCTGGCAATTGAGTATAAAACTTCTTTTTTAAGCTGTGATTAAACATCAAGACTTTGATGTTTTATACCATATTTTTTCCCAGTAATTAACTGCACTAATGAAGTTAATTAGTGGGGAAGAATGCCGTATAAAACATCAAAGTCTTGATGTTTAGTGTCACCATCAGTTCAACTAAACAGTAATAAAGAAATAATTTCTTAAGCGCATTTATGCATGCTCAGCACTTCTATTTACAAGCTCAAATTGTATGACAGGAACATTTTTCAAAATATGCAAAGATGCTATCCACAATGCGACCCAACTGCACTGACAGCAACAACATACCACTTAATGTGGTGTAATTAAGTGGCCAAGAACGCCACATAAAGCAAAAGAATTGAGACGTTTAATCATAGTTAGGAGGATGGTTATAAATCTTCCATTACTGTGAAATGAAGGAATAGGGGAAACACAAGGCAAATAGCCACAAGAAGAACTATGTAACCTGAAGGCAAATGCTAATTATGCACTGGGTAGTGGATTTAGCCTCAGACTGAGAAAAGAAAAAAAATGGGCCAAACTATAAAACAAGAAGTTCAGAGAGCAGGTCCTATGGAGCACTATCAGATGGCACGGTGTGTACTTTGCCCTCTCCTTTGGAACACGATCTCATGCAGGGATAGTAAGAATGCCAGAATGTGAAGACCAGCGAGCGTGGGCCTTCTCAACATGAAGGTCACAGCTACAAACAAGCTCTAGCAAACAAAGCAGGAAAGTTCTCATCCTTAGCTGGGAGGGATCAGAGAAATCATCTAGCCCCTTGCTACAAAAAGTATGATGTCCAGCAGCACTGAGATCTGAGAGCTTGTTAGAAATTCAGCATCTCTGGCCCCAACCCTCCAGACCTACTGAATCATCATCTGCATTTTAACCAACGTGTGCTTTTTATGCTCATTAAAAGTTCAAGGAGTACCTGTCTACTTCAACCTCCTCACTTCATATAGGAAGAAACCTGAATCCCAAGGGATGACATAAGTCACACAAGGTAACTTAGGGCAGATACAAGAAGACAATCCAATCCTCTGACTTTAATAACAGGCACAGGAAATGATGCCTGGATACTGTGAAAAGAAACCAACCTGCTTCTAGAGCAGCAAAACACCATCAATAAAAGAACACAAAAGAGGTCAAGGGAATGACAAAGGGGCTTGCTTCATTAAGTCTGACAGATCTGAGTTCAGATCTACTTGACTTAGGCCAAGAACTCTATCAGACATGTATGAAGTGAAAACTTACAAATTCTGTAAATATGAAAGATGGAAAGGACCTTTAAATGTGTTAAAAAACCAAAACCAAACAAACAACCTCAGACAAGGAAGAGCTCTGAGGTCTCCACTTAATTTTTTTTAAGAGAGAGGAAGACAGAAAAGAAAATGTGGCATCCACGGGGCCACCACATGTGACTGCAGAGGATGTGAGTTGCACAACTCTGGGGACTGTGACTGTGCTCTGCACAACTGTACCAGCCGCCCAAGCCCGGGAGGGAGGGAGAAGCATGGGCAGGTTTGCTGCATCACCTAAGGTTGGATCCAAAGGTCAATTAGGGTTCCAGACAATGAAAAAAAGGGAACAAGAATGTAGGCTACATAAAAGCCAACTGAGGCAATTTCATCAGGCTTGTTAATCACATAATGAATGTGTGTGTCTCCAATGAAATGTGAGCTCCATGAGGGCAGCCATTTCTTTGTCTTTTTTACCACTATATCCCCACAGCCTAAGCACAATGCCTGTACTCAGCTAGCCACAGAATAACAAAAGTTTTAAAACACTGAACACATAACAGTTTTATGGCTTATTATATATAGATGCTGACAGATAAACCTAAATTTTGGGAGCTATATTAGTTTCCTAAGGCTGACCTAATGTAGGCCAACAAAGCAGGCAGCTTAAAACAATAGAAATGTATCTTTTTTACAGTTCTGGAGGCTAGAGGTCTGAGATCAAGGCGTGGCAGGACTACTCTACCTCTGAAAGCTCTGGGGAAGAACCTTCCTTGCCTCTCCAGCTTCCGGTGGCTGCTGGCAATCCTTGTATTGCCGGGTTTGTGGCAGCATAACTCCAGTGCCTGCCTCCACCTTGGCTTGGTCTTCTCTCTCAGTTTATATTCCCCTGCTCCCACCCCCATGCCCCACTTCCAGTTATGGAGACAATGTCACTGAAGTGTCTCAGCAACTATTCCTTCTAAACGACTATCTCACCACATCCATATGCCTCAGTGTCAAGGTAGATAGAGGCACTGGCTTTTTCAAAGCTAGGATCCCTATACAAAAAGTTCTCCCATCTAGTTCTTATTTCTTTTGGATTCTTGCCTCATCTCCACCTTTGGGAATATTAAGAAATTCAACCTGTAGCCCTTCTCCAAAGAATAATATTTTTAGTGCAAAAATGATAAACATGACCATCCATACAATCCCTGACTCAACTTGAATGAGTGAGAGCAGCAACAAACAAGGTGTGACAGAGCCACAGAAACACTCCTCATGCAATATATGGTGGGTCCTTTGAGACACAGGGCTATTGGATTGAGCATGAGCTGAGAGTACATGAGCTTTTTCCTTGAAAAACTTTTAAGTTTAATGATATGTCTAAATAATGTGAATGATACATAAATTTTCTTTGTTACTTGGAAGTCAGTATCTGCAATCACTAAGTTTCAATCATGAAGTTACTTCTAACTTGAAAATACTTTTTGGGTAAGTAATACGCAAACTGAAGACCTTTCCAAAATTCAAGCCAACATAGCTAAAAAGCAGAAATCATACTCTCTTACATCCTAATATTCTGCCAAGTAGGTGTGATAATTGACAGTCAGACATATGACCTTCTGTTCAATTCATATGAGTTATCTTTAGATATTTTGTGATGACTATTCTTGGAATCTAAGTACCTCATAATAAAATCCATCTTTTGTTTTGCTTTTGTTTAGAAAAGGCTTGAATAATCTCCCTAAAACATTGTTGGCAAACACTCTTAAATTATGTAATTCGCCAGGTTTAGCTCTGCTGGTACAATCACTTTTAAAGAAGATGGCTATAATACATTATCATTACAGCTATATAACACAAGTTGAATTTTCCTTGGCTGAATTCCTAACATTTTAATGCTGAAATTGATCTGTTTTAAAAACATCATGTGAAGGGTTTTTAAATACCATACATGCCCAAGCTCTTTACTTTAAATGCTTTAGAAATGAGCTTGCATAAACAGGAAAAAAAAAATCCGTTCTCTAATCTAGCATTAAGCATATTTTAAAGAACACAGGCATGTTTCCAAACACACTCCTGCAGTATACAAATTACCCAGCAGGAATGGGGATAACAATGCTTCTTATGTGGGTTCAGAACCTACAGAAAGCTGACATTTCATCAAAGTTGTCTTGGAAACAATATTCTTTGTATTATTTATAACACAAGAAGTGTGTATTTGGGCGTGGGCTATTTCTTTCCCAGCAGTCAGACTGTGAGGCTGCCAAGGTCCTAGTCTAGTGATGAGGAATGGGAGCATGTAAGCTCTGAAATTATTTATGTGAGGTGTTCGTAAGAACACGGGACCATCATGAAGCATAATGCCCGGCCACAATCAAGCTTCCACTTGGGGACATTTTTCTTTATCTGTAAGACCATTGTGTAGAAAAGCTTCAATAGTAGCAACAACTTTTCATACCTCCCTGTATCTACATTTCGCAGGGCTTTGTCATACTGATGCCAGACTTGGTTACTTGACTTGCTTTGGCCAAGGATACAGTAACATACTTGATGCAAAGAGAGGCTCTCTTGCGCAAGGCCGCTGTCAAAAGAACAAGCCTGCTGGATGGTAAAGAGATCCCTGGGGAAGAGCTAGGTTACCTGGGCTGACGACATTCTAGAACACCCAGCTGACTGCAGACACATGGGCAAGTTCAGCCAAGATCAGCCAAGCCCAGCTCAGAGAGACTTCCCCCCACAGTGGACACAAAAACTAATGAGATACAACAACTAGTTTTCATTTTATACTATTAAGTTTTGGAAAGGTTTATTACACAGCAGTTGCTAGCTGATCTAACCATTTAATTGAGAATATGCACTACAGAAATAAATGCCCCCTCCCCTTTTTAAGCCATCCATATTAGGAATAGATGAAAATAATGTAGATTAAAAAGCAAGCTCATTCCTCATGATTTCTAATACTTTTAAGAAATTAATCAACATATACAGAAATGATAACCATAAATTCAAATTACCAACTAATATTTGAAAAACATTCCGTAATTTTCAGGTTATTTCCACATATATCATTATGTTTGCCCTCCCCAAAATTTTGTTAGGATAGTATTAAAACCACCATGTTAGTGGTGAACAAACAGAACCCTAGCAAGATTAAGTGACGGCTTAAGGTCATACAGATAAAAAGTAAATCTGGTATTTGAACAAAGGCCATCTGACTCTAGACCTCAACTAATTTTCACTAATACCCTCACAAGAAATAAGAATATGACAAGGTCAATGACATTACTTACACTTTATCCATTCATGGAGTAATAAAAGAAGATATTAAAAACTGTATACTGATGTAACTGAATAATTTAGAGGAAAAAAGAATGTCTCACAATATGCGCCCTAAATTACCTTGATATTCCAGGATTACGTAATTTATACACGTACCATGAGTTTTAAAAAATCACTTGTTTAAAAAACTGAATATTTTCCCAGATCAATTTTGAAAATATTCTCAATATTCAAATTCTGTACACAAATTTGCGAATCAAAGGAATTCTGAAGATAAAGGGACCAGAGCAATGATACTGTCATAAAATTAGTCACGACAGGTACCATGGAAGCTCCATAATTGATTCTCTCCACATTTTATTATTAAAATAACTTTGAACTTCATGTTTCTGCTAGCTGAATTCTACATATCATCTTCATTTAAATTTCTTCCTGAATAAATTTTTTAAAAGGGAATAAAAAGCATATTTTAGGGTTAGCATTTCAAGAAAAAAGTACCACCTAAGCCCTAGGGAAATAACCATGAATGGAGTCAGTAGAGTCTTGAAGACAAAGGGGAAGAGGAACAGAGAAGGAAAGAATTCACCCTAAAGACAGGGAGGAGTAAACTGGGAGTTAAAATTAAAGCTTGGCCAACTTCTTCTATAAGGGCCTTGATAGTAATCATTTTAGGTTCTGCAGGCCACATAAGGTCTTTTGGTTGCATATTTTTGTTTCTTTGTTTACAACCCTTTAAAAATATAAAAACCAGTCTTAGCTCATAAGCCACAAACAAACAAACAAACAAACAAGCAAGCAAACCCAGAAAATGGATTTGGCCTATGGGCCATAGTTTGCCCATTCCCTCGTCCACTTAATTACAACAGAATGGGGTGTATTTCTACATTTTTTATCGTCTAAAAACTATCACCACAACAATCTTATCAAGTGTCCAGCATTCTCTCCTCAGGGTGTACTCAATAAAACCCAAAAAGGAGAGATGAAGGTCTGCATGATATGATCTCCAATTCCACCCAACAGTCATTTCACCACTCTGAGACGCTTGAGCAATTTAACTTTCCTAATTTTGACTGCAGGGGAAAGGTTGTAAATCATAATCTGATAACTTCAGTTATTAGTCAACTCAGTTTCGTGGCTTAACTTATGCTCAGGACACTCGATGAGAAAATGCTGGCTGACTGTCTTGGAGTGGAACAGGCTAAAGTTGCCTGAACATTCTTCCCCTCCCCCTCCACTGATTTATTCAAGTGTAACAAATGACTACTATAACAGAGGCACCCTGACAGGAATACAGGAATGTTCAAAGCTGAAAAGGACAAGGTCTTTGCCCCTAAAAGAGTTTTGAAAAGTTAGAGATAAGATAAGCATGTAAATTCCAAGGCTGCAATTAGATACTGCAAGTCAGAAAATCCTTCTGGGCCAGATGTGCTTTAGAATTCAGTACTTTGATAATCTGAGAACCGAAATGATACATTTACTGTAGCAGTGTCTGAGATAACACTCCATAATGAAACATTAATATTTCTATAGTCAATTCAGTTTTGTTACCAAATGAGATGCAAAAAAACCCGTTTTCAGAGCTTTTTGGGTTTCAGAGTGGTAGAAAAGGAATTGTGGGCCTGTCTAATCTTAGAAGAGTCTGCAAATCGATTTTTTCTCTCTCTTTTAAAATAAAATTTTAACTTAAGAGAACCACAGAATGTGGTGATTTCAGATCCAAGTTCTAAGCAATTGCCAACCTCTGCTGAACTACTGTGGCCTTCTTTATGGTACAGCAACAGGTCACCTGAGATACCTGTGAGGTGAGTTCAAGCTAATTAAGACTTGCCTTTAAGTAGCATTTTCTTATGCCACACAAGACTCATAAAAAAAAAAAAAAATCAGATTAAAAAAAAAATACATCCAGGAGGTAGTTAAGGAATCTTTGGGAATTACGTAGCATAGCTTTCTTAATAAATTACCAATCAAATCACTAAGTACCCAAGAGAACACACTCAAACACCCAATAACAAGAAAGCTAGACATCTGACCTTCTCAGTATTTATGTCCTGTCACTAACTCTATGGGGAAAGAGTCTGTGCCCAATTCATCTTTGCTTCTGCACAAGATCTGTATGAGGCAAGCCCCTTATCAAAATCTAACAAATATATGAAAGCCATTTTCATTGGTACACCTAAACATGAAGAACAAAATGTAACATTCATTGAATTGGCAGATGGCAAGTTCCTTTCACCACAGTGGAGAGAATATATCCAAGATCCAAGGCTCATTCTAATTCATCAGTACATAACTTGCCCCAGACTGAATCTTAACTTAATTTTTAAATGTAGACATAAGCTTAGAGAGCTTTCGGTCCAACTACTTTGTATATACTAAGTAAAAGCAAGGGACTTGTCCAAAGGCCTATTGCTAGTAAGAATCAAAGCTAGGATTAAAACAAGGTGTCTGCATGTGGTTTCCCATTCAAGCTGGCAATGAAATTCTGTTGAGAAACAAGGACATCTGTCGAATACAATATATAGACAGATTAAAGCCTACACATTGTTTTTGGTCTTACTACATTAGGTTCACAGAGTCAGAATCACCAGGAAACAAAGGTTCTAATTATCAGAGACAGTATCACACACGTAACTGGAGGAGAGGAAGCTCATCATCTCTTGACCTAAATATCCTGGATCCTTGGTAAGACTGTGCACAATTTCTTTTATGCCTCATTACAGTTCACATATTTCCTGCTAATTTCTATAACAGACACAGGGGCTGTATTGAGTATTAAACAGTTTCCTGGATTTGTACAGCAATTGCATCACTTACTACTTGTTTTGCTAACAAGGTATCAATTTCATACTCACCTTTATACACAAAAATAATTTTACTCCGAGTAGCCAGGGTAAGGTTCACCTTTCAGCAACATTCCTTCTGAAGTTCTCGAGTTTGGTAAATGTAAAGGCCTCTTACATTGCCCACTTCTAATTCTCTAAGTTTAAAGCGCACCCACCATTGGACCACCTTTGTACAGACACGAAATTAATGACAAGCCTACAAAATTCTGAAGGATGGTTGTAAGGATGTCACATCTTAAAACTTCTAGGATAGTGCAGACTCAATAAAAATTTGCTTTGGTTACATATAATTTCAGAACACAGAAGTGTCCTACAAAAGAGCTTAGCGCCCGGACGGGCATGGCTCAGCGGTTGAGCGTTGACCTAGGATCCAGGCGATCGGGGTTTGATTCCCGGTCAGGGCACATGCCCGGGTTGCGGGCTGCAGCCGATCAATGACTCTCTCATCATTGATGTTTCTCTCTCTCTCTCGTCCTCTCCTTTCCTCTCTCTGAAATCGATAAAGACATATTTAAAAAACAAAACAAAAACCACAAAAAACAAAAACAAAAACCACAAAAAACAAAAGAGCTTAGGGAATAACAGGTTATCAGGACTCACGATTATCAATTTTAAAAAATTTAAAAATTTCTAGCATGTCATCTTGTTCCTGCTGTTATCATAGTCCAGTACTTACAGGTAAATTACTATCTTGAAGAAAAAGGAAAGGAAGCCCTAAAATGCAACAAGGCAAGGAAGGCACATGGACTAAATGCCTGATCCATAACACATGCTCCAGATGCTTACAGTGGAGCTATTACTATTCTTTCTACTGCAGATACACCTTCAAAAGAACAGAAAATCATGAAGACGCCACAAACTGAATTAAATCTAGGCATGACAACTTTTAGTATGCAAAGAGTGTTTTGAATTAGCCAGAATACCATTTAAAATACATGTTAGCATTTACTGAGAACTGACTGGTTGCCAAGCACTTCGCAAGGTACTTTACACACATTGTCTCATTTAATTTTGTAACAACCCAATGAAATGGATAATATTATTACTGTTGTCATTATTATAAAGAATCTAATTAGGAGAAATTGAGTAATTTGCTAAGTCATCTATCTGTAGTCTTTGAAAGACTATGATTTGAACCTAAATCTATCCAATTGCAAATACAGTCTCCTTCCATTACACCATTTTTTGATTCACAGCTAAATCCATAATTTTCACTGAGTTTGGGTGGGAGTGGGGGGAGGGGGGGAGATGCAGCTTGAAACATGAAGCAAATTAAAATATCAAAAAAATCTTTAACTTACACGTCTGAGTCAGCTCCAACATTTCATTCAGAATACCTGAATGTACAGACCACCACCTGGCTCTAATACACTGGGGCTTCTGCATAGTAAAATACTACTATTAAATAAACAAAATACTTCACAGGGTTTATCATACAATATACCGATAAACCCTAGGTTCAGAAGAACCTGAGCTGTCATGCAATAGGATGAGAAACCTGAAGCTGAAAGAGACTAGAGGGCACACCCAAGGTCAGATGATGGTGACAGATCCCCTGATTCCCAGTCCAGTGCCCTTTCTACAATATCCCTAGTTAGCTTTTCCCAATCTTTCTACATATTTTATTTTAAAAATGAAATAAACTCAGTGAGTTAGACTACTGAGTCAAGACAGTGTCAGTGGTAACAAAAGCAATAATTTATTTACTGTATCTGTTGTGCCCTTTGCTAGAAAGGCCTCGGGATGTAAAATCAGTGAAGATTCCATTAATTAGAGTATCTAAAACAAACATCAGGAGCAATTAACAGATCACCAAATATGACAGTAGAATAAAATGAGCATAAAATAGGTTCCCTTACTGCCTCTCTACCAGGGCACACTAGAGCTTGAAGCATCTTGCATGATGCCTGTGATTCAATCAGATCAAAGTGGCTGGAATAGGGTTCTAAGACATCTTCTTTTTCACCTCACTTTAGGTCCCTAATATAAGCTAAAAACTATGTTTAAAAGAGAAGCAAGCCTGGCCAGGCGTGGCTCAGTGGTTCAGCATGGACCTACGATCCAGGAGATCGTGGTTCAATTCCGAGTCAGGGCACATACCAGGTTGCAGGCTTGATCCCCAGTCGGGGGCAGCTGATCAATGACTCTCTCATCACTGATGTTTCTCTCTCTTGCCCCCTCTCCCTTCCTCTCTCTGAAACCAATAAAGATATATTTAAAAAAGAAAAAGAAAAAGAAAGCAAAATGACTAATCACAGTGGCACTGACAGTGCTTAGTTAACAAAGATTAAGCCCCCCCGTCACAAATAGCTGTTATATATTATACATTCTGGACTTACAGGACAGCCTAGTAGCATGCTTTATTTTTGTTTTAAATAAAAGTGGCCTGTTAAATGTAGAATAAATGAGATTTAATTTCTATGTCTTAATTCTTTTTGAGTGGATTCACAAATCAGTAAAAAATGCTTTTTTGTCAAGCCATGGGGCCTAATTTTGTATTCTAAAAGTATAAATCACCATCATATGCAGCCCTCGACTTACTTAATTCCTCAAGTTATCCTCAACAAATTGATATGGCACCGGAATCAAGCATTCATTCCTCTGTGACTCCCACCCAACTATCCCATCTGTTCTATTCTAAAGGTACTTAATTGTCTGGTCCCTCCTCAATCCTGTCATAAACCTTCAAAAGTCAGTTGATAGGATCAGTAGCCAAAATATTGAAAGCATGAGCATTTGTTCATCTATTAAAGAAAAGCAGAAAGCATAAATTTAAGATTATAAATTATTATGACAGTTCGTTTAAAAATATTATCATTAAATGTAGTTAGTGCTTATAAAAAACAGAACAAAACAACAACAGCAAAAACTACCCTTGCTTCTCCATGAAATGAAATGACAACGAACTATAAAATCCAAATTAGAGAATTCTTTTATTGTAAGAGTATTCCTATTAACCTCCAACAAACTGAGGAGGCTACCAGTTAAATTCTTGGTCAGATTTTTTAACCTGTATAAACTTTAATTAACCAGGGAACAGATTCTGAGCTGTAAGAGAAGGATATATCTGCTAGATGAGACATTTAACACAAAAACACGAACTGTGCGTGTGATGACATTCCAAAATGCTGTGGGGAAAAAAAGGCCTCGAGTCATTTTGAAGGTATACAAAATACGAACTACTAAAAACACATGACACCTCCTCTCCCCATGAGAGGAGTACGACAGATAAGTCACACAAAAGAACACATCACAACAGCATTATTACAGATACACAAAATCAGAATCTATTTAGTTTGGATTTTTGTGGATGTACCATTCATTAACTGACTTCCTACATGGCAGGCACTTTGCTGGGTCTCCTCATATATGTCTCTAATACTCACTGATCCTACACCAAGTAAGGTACATCCAGATGAGGTTTAAACTGGCCCTTGTATAGAGATGAAGAGGTTGGGCTCTGGAGATTAACTTGGTTCTAAACAGCTCATCTGATAGGTTACATTTCTGGGTGACTAGAGGCAAGTTGCTTGGCCTGTTGCTGTGTCTCACTTTTCTCATCTGCAACTTAGAAATAACAGTAAACTCCACCTTAGTGGGCTGTATGACTGAACAGAAGGATGGCTGGAAGGACCTCACCAGCACACAGTAAATGCATGCTTAGTGTTAATTATTTTTATTACTATTGTCCAAGGTCAGAAAGCTAGCAGGTGGCAGGTGTCTCTAGAACCCATGGCAGCAGCTACAAAGCACATTCTTTTCATTCTGTACTAAGCAGCCTTCTAGCAGTTTTCATAAACAAAGAGAAAAGCAATAGGCCACCTCTCAATTTTTCTTATCTGGGAAGGAAATTCTGAGGCAAGTGTCATGTGATAAGACTAGAGAAGGTGAGGGCAATTATGAAGAAGACTCCCGGGGGATAGGCCCAGGGCCAGCCAGAGGCAGGACCCACCTGGCACTGACCAGAACTGCCATCCCACTGAGCAGGACATACACAGCCAGAACTGGAAGCAACTAGCCCCAGAGGCACAAACTGCTCACACAAGACAATGACCACTCACTATAACTGTATTTAGAGCCTGTGTTTTGTTTCACATTTACTACATTTGAGTAAGTTGTAGCCTGCGGTTTTTGGTGGCTGACAATGAGTGAAATGTTAATTATGCTACAACTTTAATTTCTTTTTAGGGAAAAGTTATACATGAAAAACTTTCTAGATATTAAAATAATAGAAACTAAAATATGCAAAGTAGGGAACTGACAGCAGCATTACCTTTGGGGTAAACTCCCACAAAAGCAAATACTTCAACATGAAAAGTCATCTGTAAGGAAAACTACATTTTAAAAATCATATAGTATATTGCAAAGGTAAACTGACATTTTTTAAATCAATTACTGCGAATCCATGTATATGATTCCAGGAGGTAAGAAAACATGAAGGAAAAATGTTCAAGACTAACCCACATTGTTTTGACTGAATGGAACTGGGTTCCATTCAATACTGTTTTAAGTAAGTGGAATACTGGTTGGGGGGTCTAGAAAATGTTTGGTTATAAGGATGTTTTTGTTGTAAAGATATGTTAAAATCAGATTTGATTTGTACATCTCCCAAAACAAATGTTGTGACAGCCATTAAAAAAATTTCAGGATCTTAGGCCAAACAAAACTAGATCTTCAAAAATTTCCTTTCTCGCAGAATGTGCAATGTAGAATATACAATTCTCTGTGATATTTATTCAGAATATTTCAGTGACGCAGCCTCCAGGTTTCTGAAAGCCAAGGGCAGGTAATTTATAGCAGGGTTTCTGAAACCGTGCCCTTTTCACTGGTTGCTGGCATTTAAAGCATGTTTTCACACATCTTGCAATGTTCTAAGACTATCCAAATTGATTAGAATTACATTTTTAAAGCATTTTTAATTGAGTCCTTGGGCTGACAGTGTTCTACACTTCACCTGCCCTCACTTGCACTTGGTTCTCTAGAAAGTTTCCACTTAATCTAGTCCTTTCTCTATAGGTTTCTAAGATACAGGAATGCATATTCCTTTTCCTTATCTTTAAAACAAAATAAATCTCTAGAAAAATACACTATTGGTGTTTAGTTTGATAACCAGAAAAATCTGAATCCCTCTTGATCAGATTCCCAACCTGAGCTAAAAAGCATTAGAAAGTGGCATCTCAGGTAGGAGAAATTAGAGAGATGCAAAGACCCAGGAATTCTCAAGCATAGTTGCCCCCAGAAAGGCTTCCTGGCCTTTGGTGGAGATACCACTTCTCTAAATACAAAGGTTTGGTGGCTGTTAAGAATGGGCTGCCTGACGGCTCCTAGGTCCTCTTCTCATAGAAAACATCATCTAGGGAGATGGCACTAAACATCCAGGTGAGGTAATTCTCTGTAACACTTGAAGGATACTTCTAAGGCCTTGCCAGACTGGCCATGGCCCCTGTGGAGAGCTGACATCCTATCTGCTCAGATGCCCTTCTCAGCCTAGCCCCAGTGGGAAACCTAGCTATGTCAGCACCCTCCCCAGGAGGGCAAGCACCACCCCATGCCCAAACTGTACCTTGCTTTCCAGAACTCTGGTCCTTTTGTCACTCATATTAAGAAATATGGAATTTGCTAGAGCCCTGTTTCTTTGAGTAATGTGAATTTACATTCTGGACACCAACCCCCCCCCACACACACACACAGGAGGGTTCCTTCATTTTGTAAGCTCTGAGACAGCTTACATAGAGCCCTGATCACTGCCATGGCACACACCAAAAAATAGGCAAAGGAAGGTAAAGTATTATTCCAAGCCCCCAAAAAGCACAGGCAGCACAGAATCTTTCAGGCGGACACTTGTTAGGGGAGCTGAGACTAACTTCTCTACTGAAGACACAGCAGCCAAGCAGCAGCCTGGGGGAACCCTTCTCTTCTTACTCCTCGCCTTTAAGGGTGCCTCTCAAACGGCTGCAGCGCTGAGCCCAGGCCGCTGGCCCCCAGAGCACCCTGGATGCTGCAAATGTCCTTTTCCCTCCGATGCACCCCTACCAAACTACGTCCCCAGGCTGCCTGTCACTGCCCTATGAGATTCTTGTTAACTCAGCCTGAAGGAAAAGAAGGCGCTGCAAGTAAATCAGTGTTTCAGTGTAGGGAAGTGTGTTCCTTCCCCGAACAGCCAACCTGACCGACAGGTATTAGGCGTCTGAATAGGAAAATAATGGAAAGCAGCAAGAGTCTCTCCCGCTCAACAAGCATCTGTTGGATATGCTCCCTTCTCCCCACACAATTAAGAGAACACCAGAATTGTTACAGCTTACCAGACTGGTGGGAGAAGTCCATTTTACTGTTATCTGACATGGAAATAACAGAGGCTCTCTGCAAAATGCAAGGTACGCTGGGCCCACGGTCCTCAGGCCACTCCTGCAGCGCCTGTAAGGCTAGGTAGGAGCTTCTCCTCCCCACAGCAGCACACAGTGCCAGCACAGTAGGGCAATCACATCTAAAAGGAGGGTTCAGATTTAGACTGACAGGAACCTGCAAGGTTCTCCCGGTTTGGTCTCCAATTTCATCTATTATGAGTGGCAAGTGGTTTTTGCTGTAAAATACATAAAAGTCACGTTCTCGGCCAAGGCTGAACTATCCCGAAACATGAAATCCCCTTTGGAATTAAATATGTTCTCAGATAAGCTGAAGTTAATTCTCAACCATCTGCACGTACAAGATCCATTTTGTAGATTTTTTTTGCAGCAAAATTTTAATCCCAGAATAATTTTCCCCACAGCCTGGCACATTTCTATAAGTTTATTTCTTTCTGCTGTCAGTCTGCTGCCTGCCTGTGGAATGCAAGTTAATTTAAATATTAAACCCCAAGAGAATAAATGGAAACAAGTTATTTTCAAATTTCCTGTATTGTGGACTAAGACATAGTAAAATTCACCAAGTACCTAAATATCAGGCACTTTTGAAAACTTACCTTTACTATCCCTGTTAGAGTAAACAGAACATGAGAGAAGTAGCTCACCCAAAATCACAGGTTGGTAAATGTTGGAAGGCAAGATTTGAACCCAGGCCCCTGACCCCTGAGCTTGAGTTTCTAACCAGTATCTCAGCACTGCCTTTCACCTGCAGGCTGGCTAGAGTTCACAGCATGTCACATGTACAGATGTAGACGGGTCACAACACACACCAGCTTCCCAACTTTAAGCAACGTGGTTCAAACAGAGTGTACAAAGAGCCACCTTGAGTCACCCTTTACAAGCGTGTTATTTTAGCTTTAAAAGCACAGAGAACATGAATACCCAACTAAGTAGTGGGAAAGGAGGAGGAGGGAAGGCTGAGACGCATCTGTCTATAAAACAGGTTTCTTCCAAAATATGCTTACCCTTGTGGCTCTGGCCACTGCCTGAGGGGTGGTGTACCAATCTATTTGTCTTGGCCAAGTCAATTTCTCTTCAACTCATTCTTTTCACTTGTGAGCCTTTTACTGCGTTTTTGCCCACAGTCTCTCATAATTTTGGAGTCATGCTGAGTCAAGTCTGGAGTCTCAGCTCACTCTCTCTTTTCTTCTTCTAGCTTGTTAACAATGATAAACTTCTTGCCTGATTGTCTTTTCAAGTTTTCTAACTTGCACGATTTCCCTACCTTCTCTCCTGAGGACAAAACCCCAGAAGAAACACCAACTTCTCAGTCACACAGATGCATTTGTCTCCACTCAGTACCAGCCCTTTCAGGGGTTCCTTCCTTACAAACTTCAGATCTAGGTCCCCACACTTGATCATCTAGTTCTGAAATAAGCAAAACGTCAACTGTGAGCTGAAACCTGGCGGGCATTCATTTTGCGTTTCTTTTCAGCAAACTGCAGAGCAAGTCACATAATGTACACCTCCATTTCTGTTTACCCATAAAGTCATCCTCACCCTCCTCTCAACTGATTACTAGTCTCTAGAACTAGTGATGTGGCAAAGATTAAAATAATCTACCCTTCCCACTTCTAACATAAACAGTAAATTCCTACCATTTCCCACTATAATTCCGTAAGATTTGGTTACATGAGGTACTGGAACCAAAGAACAATGACACAAAGGTACAAGCCATTCTTCTTGTCACTGGTAGGGGAGGGAATTCAACAGATGAGGTTGGAGTGCAGAACACAGAAGAGGAAGCACCAGGCTCTTCCTTGTTCCAACACTGGGTACTCCCCAGTATCCCAAGTCCTTTCCTTGCCAGGGACGGCGATTCTGTGACAGCTATCCCTCTGTCGCATTATGGTGAGCTGTGCTGGTTAGCGCTTTTAGACAACTCCCGTAGACCCATTTAGATGAATTCTGCAGAGACCTTTCTCTGAAGCCTACCCACCTCCACAGACCATCTGTGAACGTAAAACACACTCTGCAGCTTTTAAGTCAATACTCAAAGAGAACTTTCACTTCAGGAAATTTTAAAGGGAGAAATATGCATACAATCCTGGCCAAGACGACTTTATATTTTGGGTTGTGCTAGGGAAAATACACGCACAAATGAAGCCCGAGGAAGGACTAAATGCAAAATGGAATCACGGAGCAGAAGGACAGCGGCTTCTCCGACTCGCAATCATTTTCAGTCACACTATGTTGTCCGGTAACCTGCATTGATAATTCCTCATGAATAAAATGCCAGCATTATCATCTGCAGCTATGTTGTTGACATGCCTTTGCTATTTCACTGAAAATACCATTAATTTTCTGGCTTCACAACAGCTGAGCTACTCTCCATTTGAATATACAAAAGAGTATTTTGTTTAAACCAAATTAAAAGCGTTCCAGTAAATGACTTCCATTTTGCTAGCTATACTATTTTAGCATATACTGTTTTTCTTAATCTTCCCTGCCTCAACGTCATGCCTGTCATCTCCCCAAGCCAAAATACTTCCATTATTAAAAATGTGGGTTTTTTCTAAGTTGGGGAAGGGGAATCCAGAAACTATTTCTGTTACAGTATTCCTGGCCAGCAACACACCTGAAGGGCATAAGTACAACATGGCTTTTTTAAGGTTATAAGACACGGTGGCTCCTTAATTCTCTCACCTCTTTAAGCCAAGGGAATAAACACCAAACTACTTTCCAGTTTGGTACCTGAAAAGAAAACAGCTACCTACCTACACACACAGACACACACACACACACATTTACACCTTCCATTTCCCATCTAGATAAGTTCTGACATCCCCCATTTAAGTTAGAATGAAAACCAAGACTGCTGCCAAGCCCTCCTGGCATCTCACCACTTTATTTGTTCCCATTTGTATCTAATGCTTTTGTCAACAGTTCAACAAAAGTCAAAGCAAACAACCCACTGCAAACACTGGGGGTAACAGCAACAAGCATGAATCCTTCACAATTATCCAGCCCAGCTGCTCCGAGCTTGTCTGGGCTGCTTTCATTTACAACAATGTCAACAAAAGACTGAAACCCAATAACTAGATGGGTCAATACGGCCACTGTATACCCTCTGGAGGAGGAAACGCTGTGAGCCTCCTTTGCTGCTTGGGCAAACATGTAGAATAATTCAGTCAGATGGACAAGTGCTTGTCTAATCATTTGTCATGTGAATTATTCAACGACTTTCCACGTAAACTACTAAATAGGGCTCTTGAAATATTTCTGCGGCACTTCCAGCTGTCCGACTGCCCGTGCAGAAGCACATGAAAGGAGCAAAAACAGATGAAAACAGAAATCATAACCAGAGTTAGTTCCCAGTGATAATCTCTAGTCTAAGAGAGCCAAGTCTCTACAACTAATCCCTTCAGTCTAACCTTGCCTGGCACTGTCACTACAGGCTGAAGCTTCACTATGGACCAGACTGGGGATGAGCCAAGAGCAAAGCCGTTTACTCAGCCATCACAGCCCACAATCATGGCCTTGACCATCTTTTACCTTGCTCAACTTTAAAAGTCAACCCCTCCCTTTCACAAGCACTGCCAATAGGTACAGTATGTGTTTATGATGTTTAGGAATATTTTAAAAGTATAGCTAGATATGTATTAACAAATTACAAAGCATAGTTTTCAAATACCTGTTTCTAAAGATTTTATTTTAGAACGTCGATTACCTGACCTAATTTTGATTAAAACATTGACGTATATTTAACAAAGAATTATTCTGAGATGTCACAGTTGTGAATTCCAACTTCCCTTTCTTTCCTCTGAAGTGTACGGTTTGTGAAATCATATACAAACCAAACAGCCTGGCAAGAGGGGCCCCTGACCTGGGGTCTGGGCCCTCATCCAACTAAGCCCCTCCTCAGGAGCAAGGGGACACACACACACTCTCTGCCCACCCACTGTGGACTATGAGCTGGGTACCAAGACCCTGAAATTCCCTGCCCAAAGGCCCAAGTTCAGGATTGACTCAGTTCTCTTCCTGGGGACTTTCAGGGATAAACTAAGCTGTTGCTTTGAGCACATCTAGGCTTCAGGGCAACCATCAGGGTGAAATGAAGCAGTAAAAGGCAAGGGGCTTGAGAATTTAAAATTCAAACCTGATCTTTCAGATCATCATGAAGGTGTATTTATTAACTGGATTTATAATAACTTGTAAACTCTCAGACATGATATGAGGGCCTCCACTTTTACTCTTTTCCAGGCCCCATAAATGTCAGGGGTAATCCCAACAGGAAGGTATCATGTAGTTTTGGGAACACCACCCTTTGTGACAAGTCCTACCACCAAATGTTCTACTGTAATACTGTATTTAAGAAAACCATGCAAGAATTTTTCCTCTTAAATATCTTTGGTTTTTACAGATCCGTATCGCCACAACAGTAATGAAAATATTCATTTTATTTCTGTAAGTACTTTTAAAAACACAGTCATAGTTAACAAGTTAAAAATAAAATTCAAGGATTACTGCTGTTTGCTGGGCTTGCACATAGAGTAGGGATAAAAAATCTGAATGCTAGAGATCTTTTCTCTTCTAGATTATTTGTGTTCCCTTTCCTTTCCCAGGCTTCGAACATCCAGATTACAAAAATTACTGCTTTTAACAGACTTAGTCAAACACAGATAAAGGAAACAGCAGAGTCAAACTCATTCAAACTCATCTCCACTCTTCACTATAGCCAGTTTACTTACTGTCATTTATCACTGTGGTAGAATTTTCAATTACTACAGTTTCTAAAAATTTTCAGTTTGGGGCATAAAGATTTGTGCTTTCAAAAAACAAATTGTTACCCAAGATGTGAAAATCACAACTTGAGAATTCTACTTCCTTATAAAGGTCTCTGATAATGCCTGTAACTGTTGTATTTTTGAAGCTGTGTTTCTAGAAAGTTGGTACCTGAAAGAATAAAATTTCATCTGAATAGAAATGGGGCTATTAACTGAGAGCAGCAACAAAAAATTTTTAAGAGAAACCACCTGAGAAGCAAGTAAGGGGGCTCAAACACCCACAAGTCTGATATTATTAGCATTTTGTTTTGCTGATTCCTACAAAACACTATCTGAATGTCAGTCAAAGGCACCGTCAAGATTGGGAGTCTACAGAATGGTGCCACTGGTACTGCTGTCAGGGTTTGCTAACTGCTTACTGTTGCATGTATTAGCACATCAGCCCTGGTAGCTTCCTGGGAACACTGCCTTCACAGAAGCCAGTCCTCCAATCATCATAAACTAGTTTCACATGCACATTTTAAAAGACTTCAAAACTAACTGGAAGCTCAGATAAATGAAGAACAGTCCACTAATGTATTTTACTCTACCCAGAAGGCGGCATACCTCAGTTCCATACTTTTAACAGGAAACTGGTTTGAGGGAAGGAATTGTATCTAATCTTTACTATGCACCCTAAGAATAGAGCATAGGCCTATTTGCCCTCCAGCTGCCAAATCAATACCTACCAACTAATTTTAAATATTTTATTTAGACTGCATTGCCCAATTTTCAAGCTCATCAATCAAGACCAACAGGTTTCGATGTCAGAAACCATTAAAATAATCATTTTTGGTTAGTTGTCTCACAGAAAATCAGGAAAATCTCTCAGCTACAAAGGTACAGCGGTGCCTTTTTAATGTCCAAAGGAAAACATGTACAGATCGACAAGTAGTTCTTCCTACTTAAGGGCCCTCAATATTAATGACAATCAAGCAAACTGAATGCAGCACACATTTGTCTTAATACATTTATTAAAGAAATTGTTCACCCTAAATATTAACATACGGACTACATCCAGCATGAGACATTTCAAATGTAATATTTGGAAAGAAAGAGGGCTGACCCCCTAAGGAAGAACGGCGGAAGAGAAAAAAGGGTAGAAGAAGGAAAAAGGAAAAGAGAAGGGAATTGAAAATAACAAGGGTGAGCAAAACAGTTGACAAGTGAGCATCTGGCGGGACAGGAGGAACTGAACACAGTCTGCAGAGTGGTGCTGCAGTCTGGAGGGAGGGGTGTCAGTTTGAAGATGGGGGCAGGGGCAGGAAAGGGGAAGAAGTGAGGACAATCCTGTTAGGAGTGGGGGAGTAACTAACCAAAGGACTGCTCCTGAATGCTTCTCTATTTAGTCACTGTTTGCCCTATTCTCCCTAGGGCAAAAATGTCCCCAGTGCAGTTTAAAATTTCTCTAAGTAAGGTCAGAATGGGATATTACCAGATTTATCAAAACAGATCCCAGCCAAGGCATCCAATTCAGGAGTCTCAGACTAGTCCAATACGGTATGGTTATAATCCCCAAGGAGGAGGACCCCCAGGGCAGAGGCTGGGCCTGGGTGTGAGACTGGGACAAAGGTGCAGAATATAACTCAGAGAGACCTTTCAAATCCTGATAACTGGTATAAACACAAATGATTATTTCAATTTTCTCTAAAGACTACTTTTTCAGGGCAGCTCAATAAACCCAATAATGCTCAGGTTTACTACAAAAATTTTTATTCATTTCCCTATGCACCCAAAAGTAAGCTAATAATGTCCCACTGAGAGTGCTGCCAGGCCCAATCCTCCACTGCTGAACGCACTACCAGGATAAATCTCCCCTCACTTGCCATTCCACCATCCACTTTAGGGCAAGGCCCTGGGGACTGCTCCAGATTACCCCTCCACACACCGTGTCACAGGCACAAACAAGCCTGAGTGGCCCAATCAGTGCCAAGAAAAGAACAAACTAAAAGAGATTAATTCACAGATGTTCATGCATTTCACATACACTGTGCCCCATGGTCCGTTGCTAGGGCAACGGGAGACCACCAGTGCGCGCTTTATTGGCTTTATGAAGTGCGTCGCGGGGACTATAGTCCGAGAAATGCTGCATAATAATAGTGTAGCTTTTCTGAAGCCTTGTTTTGTGTTTATCCACATTTAACCTTCTGAGTATTATAAAGAGCATCATTATGCATAGCCTTAAAACCCCCTACCACCACCACCACCATCATCACCAAACTGCCTCAACTTTCTATCTAGAAACATTAAAATGCATCTCCTGGGGGTCCATTTTGGGACGTTCCATGTTAAACTGCTCAACCAGTTCCACGAGGGAGAAAAAAAACAACCCTACACCATTTAAAGATCGCTATATTAGTGCAGCCAACCGTATCGACCATGCCTAAGCAGAGAAGCCACAAAACCGAATCACACATGGCCCTTACTTTCTAGGCGTCGGGAAGAACCTTGCCTTACAGTACTGGTAGGTAGTTTTCACGCGATGGAGCAGAGAACCAGCATGCTTATCAGGCCCAAGGCTCTCCCTGTCCAATAGAACTTTCTGCAATGATGGGAATGTTCTGTATCTGCACTGGTGCGGGAGTTACCACAGCCACATGTAGTGACTGAGCACTTGAAATGTGGCTAACGCAACTGAGAAACTGGGTTTTCAAATTTTATTTCATTTAAACTAATTTAAATTTAAATGGTTTCATGTGGCTGGTGGCTACCGTACTGGACAGTGAAGTTTCAGAGGCTTACTGGACAACTATGCAGGTTTTAAAAGTTCATAAAAAGCTCTCTCTCCATGCTTTTATAGTTTCTGCTTAATTCCTAAAAACATATCTCCAAGTAAATGCACACAGAACAGTATTCAGGACTGCGGCTGCTGCTCGCTGTGCCAGTTCCAAACAGCTCTCAGCACTCGGCCTCAGCAGCCTGGTTCTTTGTCCAAAAGGCCCAGGGATGAAGAGTGACTCCCCCACTCAGGGTGGGAGGTTAAAATCACCAATGTCACAGCTCTCAGAGCAGAAGCACAGATCAAGTGTTAATCTAAAGGGAAGGGGCGGCTGAGGGGGAGAACACAGGCTGGCAGGGCGAGGGAGGATCTGGAATGAAGAGGAGAAAAATGAAACCAGTGAACAGATCAGTAGAAGCAACAGCTCACATTAAGATTCACAGGAGAAAGAACACACCGAGACAATCATTTCCTGGGAAAAGCTCAAGCCTAATGAGAATTTACTCTGCTCCTTTATGTGACAACCAGCCCTTTTGTGGAACGGGCTTCCTGACTGACAGGAACCCAGGGCCCCTTAATAGGATTTCCATATTATTTCCAACACCTGCCCAGAAGTTATTTGTTTACATTGAAGGAGGCAAGATTCTCAAATCAGACATCTGCTTCTAGTTCAGGCATATCTTAGGAAACCATCTAGAAAGCAGCTTTGTTACCATGGTGACATTTTTATTTTCTTCCTTTAGTTGGCTCAAAACATTAGCATTTCCAATTTTATTTTGTTGTTCAAAAGGCCAAATGTCGCTCAAGAAAACAGAAGTTTAAAGAAAGATAAGTGAATGGAATACTCAAAATTTTCTAGAATAATTGAAATGATCACAAGGAAGAATAAATAAAAATGAGGTGGAATTATATGACTTCTCTCATTGGGCGGCATCACTAACCTGCTTATCTCCCCCACCTCCTCAATCCTTACATTTGAACATTCAGCAACTTGAAAAATACTGATTTTGGGAAAATAGTTCAAGAATCCTTAGGATGTGATACAATTAATTAATGAGTCATTTCCATGAAAAAGAATCCTCAAACTCACCTAATCACTGTATCTTAGAAAGTTCACTTACAGTACTTAAGCCATTTTAACGTCCACCTTGCTGCCTGCAATTCAGTCAAGGAGAAGGTGGTGAGGGGCAGGAAAGAGAAAGCTTTTCATGAACGTGCCGTGGCTGAAGAGGGGCTGGAGTATCAAACAGTGTGAGGGAAGAAAGGCAGACTGCGCATGAGTGGGTTACATGCATGTGTACATGTGTTGTAGTTTTCCTGTTTCTTGGGAAGCAAAACTGGAGGCATCATAGAACCTAGGGCAGGGGGAAGTTGGCTACCAATTACAACTATCACACATAAACACAAGTTAAAGTTATAATACTAGCACTTGAAGTTTAAAATGCTTTTTAAAGCTGTATAATGTATTACATACAGAAATACATGGGTTGGTTCTGAATAATGAATCTGATCAATTTAAAGTCATATTTTTTTCAACATTTAGATCAATTCTGAGGTTTAAAGTTTTGATTTACCATATCTAACCAGCATTACTTAATCTTGAAATATGATTTTATTACTTCCATTTATTAAGAGCAAGCTTATTTAAAAGAATTATACAGAAAGTATTACTCAGCAAACTTCTTTCTAGTCCCCTTTCATGAAGCGGGAATTCTGTTCAATCCTGTCCCAAGGCAGTTGCCATGGTAATAATTAGATATAACTCCTCATCATGTCCAAAATTATAACCCTTGTTAGTAGTGGCCCCTTCGTATAGAGTATTTAACCCAGAATATATCTGATTTAAACTACTGTGGAACAAAATATGGAAGTTGGATAGAGGTAGCTTTCGCAGCAGAAATGATTCAAGAATGCAAAGAGTAAGAGTAATAAGTTTCCCCTGGGTGATTTTATGATTTTTCCAGAGCGGGTCATGGGATTGTGTTAGTATAAGAATACAGAAAAGGTGAACAATTCTTTAGAATAATTCTTTTGGAAGAATTATCTATATTTTGAGAAGCAAATGTGAAATCCAGAGCCAGTTATATAGAAACTTTACGGTGTAGTATTTTTGCAAGAGATGAAATGCATTCTAATTAAGAAAATTAAAGACATTAGACATCAGGATGAAAACGTTTCTTGTAACTAAGAGGGCTTGTTTATGGAGGAAAATAATTAAACTTCTCTTGCCAAAAATCAACTGGAAAAAGCAGACCCCACAACCAGCCCGCCCCTGTTAATTAATATTTGCTCTGCTTTGGCAACTGGTGTAGGAGGGTGCAACAAACAAGCTCGTCTCCCCCAATCACATCATTAAGCCATTCATGCTCACCACTTCCGGACCAGCTATGCCCTAAAGATATTTATTCATCTGTTCCATAAACAAACAATTACACCATATTTTCCGGAATTAAAGCACCTGTTACATTTCACAAAGCTTACATGCCCAGAGGCAGGTATCAATTAATACTGAACAAAGTACTGCATCATAAACCAATAGAATAAAACTTCCTGATTGCCCTTTGATAAGATAACTCTAAATAATAAAATACATGGTAGAAACAAATGCCTCAACAAACAATTAAAAAGCAACAGTAGTGTGGAAACATTTAACTTTAAATTACCATCTCATTTTGGAAAACTGAAGGAGTTAAACATTAAATGCTTAAAAGGCATAACTGAAAACATTAAACTATCCCAAAATGAAATATAATTACCACTGTTTTATTTGGCTAATAGTAAGGCCAACTTTATTGCTGAAACATACCCTATGGCATAAGATTTTTATTGTAAAATTCATTTCTAGGATGGGATTGAATAACGTAAGAAAACATCTACATTCCAAATGCCTGAAAAAATGCCTAGAATAGCAGCTTTGAGATCCCGGAAGCTGAGTGACTTGCCCAGACACACAGCTTCCCGGGGGGGGGGGGGGGGATGATTTCTAGCAGTCAGGATTTTCCTAATTTTTTTTACAATTCCCTTCTCAGACTAAACCTTGATTTGTCCTTCTATGCAGTTCCACAAAAAAGATTGATTCTTGCCTCAAGGAGCTAAAAATTTAGTGGGAGAAACTTTACTCTGTGGGAAATGGGCATCAGGGACATCACCTATAAGGAAATAATTTTATTTAAAATATTTTTAAAACACTGCTTAAAAATGTACTTTAAAAGCATATCTCAAGCAATACTTATGTTCGGAAAGTGGAGCTGGAATTTCAAACACATCACAGTCTGTGTTTTAAAGGTTAAAGGGTGCAAAAAGAATTGTTTATTGAAGATCGGCATACATTTCTAGATATTTTACTCCCTTAACTATTGGTAAACTTCATTAAATTGTTCATTACCAGCATGTATATACAAAATCTACACTTAGTTCTACCCACATGGTTATCCCTCTCCTACTCGCCCCCCTTTCCTCAAGTAGTTTCTCCTCTGGAATTCTCCCACACAGTACATGCGAAGGGGTTAAACATATTAAAGGCACCTCTTTCTCAGACAGATAGTCCTTTGAGACAGGAAAAATGGGGGTAGGTAGACCAAGTCTCACAGGTCACACACAATCCTGGACTACACAACCCTGACCATTAAGTCTTGATCTACAAAGTGAAGAGGCAAACAGAAGTAATCATTCTGTTAATTCAGGCTAAAAACTCACTTTCACCTGTAACACCCAACTAAGGAGAGCCAAAGTTCTTTGTTGGTCTCAATCATACACTCCAATTTGAACACAAAAACGCTAGTCTAATTCCCCACTAATAAACCTTTATTGCCAAAAGAGAGTAACTGAAGACACAAGAAGAAAAGCAATGCATGATGATTTACTCATCTACATAGAATATACACCAAAATACAGCTGGGGCTGAGCAAACAGGCATTGCCTTAGGACAAGCAATGAATGGAACATGAAAACTCTTAAACAGAAACAAAGAATTCACATAGGAGGGAAAAAAAGCTTAACACACACACTCACAGAAAAGCATTCAGCTTGAAAAACAGCTATATACAGGGTGGGGCAAAAACAGGTTTACTGTCGTGAGTATGTGAAATGTGGAGTTTATTCTTGTATTGTTATTTATTAATTATTGTATTATTTTCCATACAGACAACAGTAAACCTACTTTTGCCCACCCTGTATATATATATTTTTAAAGTACACCATTCATACTTACACTAGCGAAAATTGCAAAAACTATGACGTTCAATATTGGTGGATTGTGTAGAAACATAAACGTTGCATGTGGCATTTTAAAATGGTACAGTGTTTCTGGAGATAAATTTGGCAATGTACAAGTCAGTAAAAATGATCATACTCTTTGATGACAATGCAGCATTTTGGGGAAGACACTCCAATGAAATAACAAAAATTAATACCACTTAGAGGTAAAAGGTGTACTTACGCTATATTTTACAAATAAAACATTGCAAATCCCTCGCAGACCTGACTTGAGGTTGCTGCGTTCAGGAGGACCATGTAGACACATATAAAGGACTTAGGAGGTAGCAAAGCAAGCAAAATACTATCGAGTTCGGAGAAGCCCTGCAGGTAATCAATAGCTGGTGATAGTGAATTTTGCTCTTTATATTCAAGCTGGTCTTGATTTTGGGGCCTATATTTTGCTAGAAAGTATTAGAACTGTGCAGACATTTTGGGGGGTGGTAATTAGACTAATTTCTCAGCCTCAAATTCCTACCAAGTTTTAGGCAATTTGTCCTTCACAGCTCTGACTCATGACCCTCATTCCAGCCACTCAGGTGAAAACTGACAGTGATGTGAGGACACTAATGACTCCTTTTCATGAACTGGGACCTCAAGCAACTGGGAAGCAATTGGGAAGCAACTGTTAGCATGTAGGAATGTCCTCTCTGCCACCATTTTATCCCCAACCGACTTGTACCTCTCAGCCCTCAGTAGTAGTGATGGGCAGGGGAAAGTCCCATCACCTCAGAACACATTTCCTTGGTTTCACTTATGTCTTTTCATGGGATGAGAGAAATGATTCTAAACACTCTAGAAGACAGTGAGAAAACTCCCACCCAGAAAAGAGAAGTGGGAACCTATTTGGAAGCCTTTTAGAACTTTGAGCTTTCCACCCTACCACTTAGCATGAGAGCAGATCATGGTCTGTTTCTTGCCATTTTCAGCCCTCAAATCTGGGGCTTACTGTTGGGCACACAGAGTCACTGGATAGCCAAGTGACAAGCAGGTGTCAACAGCCCTAGAACACACACCATTCTGGTTTCTCATCACCAAATAAGTTGATTCTTGGGCTCCTACAGTGCCCACTCCTTTAGGTCCATATTTACATTCTCCACCATAACTTCAGATACAGGTCTGCAAATAACAGACTTAGGAATGAACTTGGCTACTGGAGATACAGAAAACAAGATCAATAAAGCCAATAGAAGGTGGTTTAGTGTCCATTGAACTTCCAGGGAGAGAAAGGAAAAAAGAGTAAAAAGCCTGACACTTTAACAGGAGAATTTCTTTCATTTTACTTGACACCTAAACGTAAAGCACTTTAATTACCTGGATCTTTACATTAAGTTTAAATTTATATATTATGAGCTATTCTGAAATCTGCTCTGTTTAATAATCTGAAACGTCAAGAAAATATTTTAAAGAGTCTTTCACAATTAAACCTATCCACAACCTTGTATAAATCAAAATTTTGCTACCATATCAAAATGTTACACTGGGACTGTATAACACTGCCCACATCCTCATTACATGCAACACTAATTACTACCAGCAGATTCAGAATTTTCTGCACATTAGAGGCTTTTAGGAAAGCTATAAAAAATTTCAGGCACCATTAATTTAAATTTGTATTGAAATTTCCTTTTGACAGATGGCCAAAAATTACTTATTATTTAGAGTGCCAGAGCTGCCTGTTTGCACATTAGAAGAGGAAAGGGAAAAATTAAAAGCAAGAAGGAAATTTATGTCACGTTCATTACCTGTTAAATGTTAAGGAGCATTATCCTGCATGAATAAATTATTTCATACAAGCCTGACTCCAGCTGCAGGCAACCGGCACGCTCTGGCTGATAAAAACCATCTCAAGTCACACAGCAGACAATCATAAAAAGCCCCTCTTAACCAGGAACCACTTACAGGAGGGTGAGGAAGATCAATGGAACAAGCAGCTAACTGCTTCTCGGAGCATCACAGAACACAGTTACGGAAATCGGCGAACTATTTCACCTCGCAAAGCCACTGGAGAGCCCCAAACGTGAGACCACACAACTTGGAATTTGAGAATGGTACCCCCAATCACTTTATAGTTACCTCCCACAGTAAATCAAGCCAAAATCGTCCACCTCGATTTCCTTTTTGTTTTGCCCCTGGCTTCCAGCTATGTAGAAACTCACTCCCAAACTCATACTGAATGATTACAGATGATTTCAAAATATACCCACCTCTGGTGTGAGGGACTATAAAATGTAATTGACACAAAAGTATGCACTGGAGTGTAAATAGTTGCAGTCTTCTGGGAGTGGGGCAGGGGAGGAGGCTTTTGTTTAGTTCACTGGCCTGCCTGAAGGTATGTATTTATCAAAAGGCAGGGAATGTTTATATTATGGCCTCAGAATAACTAGACAGGCTTTCCAATGGCTCCTATCAGCTAATCCTGGTCAATGCATTTACTTACGAGTTCCTAAGTACACATGGGTGGAACACTTACTACACTCTAAAAATGCTTTTTAATCTAGGTATTGATATGCATATTATACAACAAAATACACAACTGTAAATGCATTAAATAATTCAATGTGTGTAGTTCCAATTGTAAATGCTGACATTTCTATGTGTGTGCAGATGCCCTTTCAAATGACAAAGATTCTTGAAGGGTAAAATGGATTACAGTGGTACCTGGGTTTTCGAATGTACTCCGTTCTGGAAGACCATTCGAGTTCTGAAACGTTCGAAAACCAAGGGATCAACAGCCGACAGCTGAGCCTCAGGGTCTTGCCCTCAGCAGGAGACGTGCGGCATGTTCCACTTCCGAGGCATGTTCAAAAACCGAAGCATTTCCTTCTGGGTTTATGGCATTCGTAAACCGAAATGTTCATCAACGGAGTTGTTCGAAAACCGAGGTACCACTGTAATTTTTATTTTCCCTTATTTAAGGGCTTTGGAAAAAACCCTACTTCCCTTTGATTGTAAAAGGACAGGAATAAAGAGGCATTCAAAGTGACAGCACAGGTGGTCCAAAGGAAGATTTTAGTCTTCATACACAACTTCATTAAAAACTGCAAGGGATCTCACTGACTGTGCTCCAGAACATTCAATTGTGAAATACAAGAAAAGGAACTGACAGCATCTGTACTTTGGCCAGTGCTTGAGAACTGTCCTTTCCTTCCTAGTCTACACAAACACAATCGCATACACAATACAATTACGCACAATCAGTAGCATATTTACATTGTGCCTGGCTCAAAAGTGATCAAGCAATTTTCATCATATTTTACTCATTTCCTGCCATAGTAGCCTGTTTTTCTTATTTGCTTACTATATAAATTCAGGCATCCTTAGTGTATCCCATTCTGGTGTTATACAAGCATATCCAAGTCATTAGGCCCTAAATACTTTTCCTCTTTCCTGAAAACTTGTCTATAAAGAGATACAAAAAGCAGATACAACAAATGCAAAACTTAAGGAGAATAACTTGCTACTCTGGAAACCAAGATGTTACTGAATTTTTTAAAAATTATCTCTGGTGAAAAAAAAAACGCTTTTAAACAATGTTTTGATAATTTTGTAGGATAAAATTATTTCCCAAAATACCAGACTAATGTGTATTTCCTTATACACTAATTTATTTACTTCCTTTCCTTATTATTTATCTTATATCCAAAGCCTGAAGAAACCAGTTTATTTTTTTCACATGGCAGGACATAATAAAATGAGCAATGCAAGCCAGATCTTATAACTCAATGTTGGTCTACAAATCTAATTCTGATAGAGAAATGGGACCAATATTTTCAAAAATCCCAACCACACAACTGAAAGTAATCCAAAAATGCAGTTAACCACTATTTGGTAAGGCCCATCAAATCAGTCTCTAAATCTTGGAGAATCCATTACTCAATATACTCAGATCACTCTGAGCCCCTTAAAGCTATTCCTTCGCCTGTGAATTTGAGTCCTACCTTGATGGAGTCTCTGTCTACAGGCAAAACAGCAACAACACAGGCAGATCAAGTGGTGGGAAGAAGGAAAAAATAAAAGTTCTAGTTAGTTTACATAAAATCATACATTTATCAAACTTGATTACTGCTAAATAATGGCACAGATATCACCTTTGCTGTAAAGTTAATTATCAATCCTACTCGACCAGATTCACTAAGTGCCAATCTACTTTTGACACAATTTCAGAAAGCAAAGCTGGATATTCCTATTCATACTCCTTATCAACGTCCCCACTTATAAAAGTGTTTATAATTATGCCTTAACTCTGAACCATAGCTTTAAGATAACTGGATGACAAATATTATAGTGCTTCCAACATCAGAGATGGGAAATTTATTTCATGTAATAAATATCATTTACCCAGGATTATAATTCATGGTAATGATACTGCAACAGGAGTAGATAAGAGGTTTTAATTATGAGCCACACCCTTTCAAGCAATGAACCACCCATGTGCTAAGTAAATTCCCACAAAAGAATGCTGGGAGAGACCTTTTCATTTGCTTTTCTGCCATTAGCTAATAAAAATTATTAGTAAGTACCATACAAACATAGAGTCACATCAAAGGGTCCCTACACCATCATCTACTTTAGTGGAGGGAGGAAACCAACCTTGAAGGAGCATAACAATTGTGTTCTTATAGGAAAAAATAAGTTAATATCGTGCTTGTAATCAGACTGGGTGAGAGAGGTAGTTAAGGCAACAGGTTTCACTAATTTGGGCTGTATTTTCTCAATTACTAAGACTAACAAAATTGTTTTGTTACTTGTGAGATTATTACTGCACTATATAGGCTGATGTGATATATAAATAATAATTGATTCTATCAAACTATAAAGTAAACCTTTATCAGTAAGTCTTTCCCCAAAACAGATTTGGTCAAAATTAGCTATTAAGGATACTCACTATTTTAAACACAGAGCACTGTGGGATTTCATTACTGATTTACACTCGGGGAACACAGGAGGTAGGAGCAAGGGATGAAAGGCAATAACCAGGAAATAGAACCCCTTGCCCTTGAGGAGTGCATCAACTTTTTTTTTTTTTAATGTATGTTTACTGTTGAAAGTATTACAGATGTCACCCTTTTTTCCCCATTGACCCTCCTCCTCCCCATTCCCTGCCCCTCCCTAGGCCTTCACCTCTTGCCAATCACTAGGGTATCATCTGGCAAAAGACTGCTTCCAATAATTAATTTACCTTCCAGCAAAAATTCTTTGTTTAGTCAATGATAAAACTAAATCCAGAGAGAGAGACAGAATAAACAATGGCAGCAGCAGCAGGTAGGTAATATCAGGTTGACATCCCAAAACAGTCACTCACCTCTTTGGTGATCATTGTCATGGTGCTTCTTCTCATCTTTAATTGGAAGGTGGGACTGACCTCCGAGGGCACTGGAGAGGGCCAGGAGGCTCGCACTGCTACCAATGGGTGGAATGGCAGGAGGCTGTATCCCTGAAGGGTGTGGGGTCAGAGGCACAGGCAGACCATGTCCATGTGATAAATGCTGGGCCTGGAGTTGTTGCTGCTGTGAGAAATGAGACAAAGATATTGAACTTGTTCCATATATATGAACTCAAAGAAAAGGAGAGAAAAGACATACAACGAGATCATGGTAAACCCAGCACCAATGAAGGAAAGATTTATATCTATCTATCTATCTATCTATCTATCTATCTATCTATCTATCTATCTATCATCTATCTATCTATCTATCTATCTATCTATCTATCATCTATCTATCTATCATCTATCTATCTATCTATCTATCTATCTATCTATCTATCTATCATCTATCTATCATCTATCTATCTATCTATCTATCTATCTATCTATCTATCTATCTATCTATCTATCTATCATCTATCTATCATCTATCTATCTATCATCTCTCTCTCTCTCTCATCATCTATCTATGGAAAGAGAGAGAGAGAGAGGAGAGAGGAGAGAGGGAGATGTGTAATGGAGAAATGTTGTCCTTTTTACTTAGATTTGGGAGTTTGACAATGCACTGTAAATAACAATTCTTAAATAGTGAAATTATCTAAGTAACTTTTAATAGCTAAAATTCATCTTTCTTTAATAAAGCATCTATATTTTATTCTCCAAAACATAAGGCTGTACTATCATGCATTTCTAATCAAAACATATACGTGACTAACTGTTAAAGCAGTTATGTTGAACAAAAAAAAGCTGAAAATTGAGAAAATTAGTGTTAAACAGTTCTCCCAGAACTGCTGCACAGCATGCAGTGAGAGTTAATTTGAAAGAGAAAACCTGAATTAACAACCCAGAGAAGGAAACTGGTTGCAGCCACCGTTTTAAGCCCCTTTAAGTGTCCTCAGCGGTACTTGAGCAAATTACTAAAGAAAATCTAATGTAGCAAGGCTTGGGTCCTCCTGTAGGCTTGCTCAATAATGCTGAAATAATTGGGCACTCTGTGCACGTTTAGTGATGCTCGAATGAAAAGCTAGAGGCCTGCCCTTGTACTCTTCTCCGGCAGCCGCCTCCGTGTTGTGACAGGTTTATCTGAGTGGGACTGTGAGGCATGCACCAGTAACTGTGCTGACAAGAGTTTAAAGTCATTTTTACCAGCACACTGGCAACACATGGAGAAAGCCCTGGAGAGGCTGGAATGGGAGTGCTTGACCTCAGCAGAGGCCACATCTAGACTGAGGCTGCATCAGGCTTGGCTGTGGGCAGGACTTGCTGCTCTTCCAGGGGAGGGGGGGGGGAGATGACAGGAGGATGTCCAGTTCATATGTCCCTCAACAAAAATCCCTTCAACTTGAGACCCTACCCTGCTTAACAATGTTCTATGAGAACAAGTGCTGAGAAATTCTCTAACTTGTGTAGTGATTATATTTTAATTAATGCCTTGAGATAAATCACCTGTCAGGCCCATCCTATGATAGCCCAATAGTCTCGTCTGTAATTTTCTAAGCAGGATTTCACAAAATAGCTTATTCAACATGTGTGGGGTAGAAAATTCTGCTCCCTTTTACTGATAAGAAGGATCCTGAAATACTTTTATTTTTAAAGGAAGTACTTCAAAGGGAAAAAAGTGAAAAAAAATTTCTGCTCCCCAAATTACTTTTATTTCCTTCCTCTTCCCCTCTACATGGTCTTCCTGTTTCAGACTATAAAAGTCAAAGCATAGCAGTAATTACTAGCTCTTTTCTCCAACTGACCTGCATCTATATTCTGGCTACGTGCACTTAAAATGTTGTCATAAAGTACTAACACTTTTAAGACAAGGTGACATACATAAAATGGAAAAATCAGTGCCATGATCCAGATTCTCCACCCAGCAATGCCCACGCCCAAGTCCTATCAAAGCGTTACCTAGCTGCCTAGCTCAAAATAATGCATTTCTTCGTTTGTGTGACCAAAATCACATTCATAATTCTTTATGTACTGTTATTCAGTTGTGACCAAAAAATATGAACACACAAGCACATTTTCTAAATGTGTTGAAAATAATGTCTATAAAGAAAACAAGGCCTTCAGGTAAATATATGGTAAATTTATTTTAAGACCTTGTTCAACTGAAATTGCCAGAAAATTGCTCCAATTCTCTTTCTCCTCTAAATCCCCTAATACTTAGTATGTAAGGTTGGGCACGCAGCTACTTTCTATCTCAGATCAGAGTTCAATTGGCAAGCATTTATTAAGAGCCTGCATATATGTCTCTCTGATCACCTTTCCTAGACTCTCAAGCTCCGTGAGAACCTACAACTGAAACAAACCCTAGTTGACTAAAAAGCACTGACTGAGGAATTCATATAATACCTGAGCAATTTAAAAATATAATTCTATTTCTTCAGACACTAAAAACAACCACCCTCAGTCAAAAGCAATACCTTCAGAGATGCAGGTGTTTCCCTTTTATTTTTCTCCTATAGGACAAAACATAAGCACCAACAGCCCCATTTTTCCATCTGACCAGGAACTTTTCAAAGGCAGAAAATACACCCCTCATGTGCTGCACACGCCATTCACAGTGAAGACTGCCTGGGACCCTCACCTGTGCTCTAACACCACACCTTACCCTCTTCTCCCCCTGTACCTACACGAAGGGTCCCTTCCCACGAAGGGTCACCTTCCCTCACCTGCACAAGCAACTTCATCTTTTTCCCCTTCTTGTTTCACTGCTCTCTCCCCCATCTTCAGTTGTTCTGTCACTGACTGTGTCTTTCTGCTTGCAAGCTTAATACCTGGGTCCCTAACATTTCACTTAAGGCGATTTGCCTACCCAATGCCAAAGGAGCCTGAAGTAGCATTTTTTCAGGAGGAAAACACTCTGTATTTTCCCTTTTTGTGTCCTCCACTGCCCCTAACACAGTGCCTTGCACATTAATTGGCACTTGATAAATGTTTTTTAATTTAATTAAAATAACCTTCTTTTGCCCTCTTGAGCTACAGCCCTGTGTGTGTGTGTGTGTGTGTGTGTGTGTGTGTGTGTGTGTGTGTGTGTATATATATATATATATATATATATCTCCTTGTCTTTGCACAGCCAAACTTCTTTTAAAAGATTTACTGTCTCCAGTTCTCAGCAACCTGCTTCTGGGTACACACACACTCTCCTTTCTCTCTAATCCCCCATAATCTAGCTTCCAGGTCCACCATTGTCATGAACCTGATGACCATTCAGACAGCAATTATTTTGAGATTTTCAGCTTCTTTCTGACAAGTCTGCAGCCACAGACAGCATGTCCTCCCTGCTGACACTCTTCTCCAACTGCCTCAGGAGCACTGCCATCACCAAGGCAGCTCTTCACCTCTCTGACTGCGTCCCTTAGATTTCCTTCTTGGCTTTTTCTTCTCTTGCTCACTAAAGAAGAGTCCTAAACCTTTTGCTCCTCTCCCGTGCTCAGTATCCCTGGTCTAACTGATTGCCAGACAGTTCTACTTGGCAGTCCACATTTCCTGAAAATAAAAATGTTTAAAACAAATCCCCTAAGTAACCTCCACTGGGTCAAGATATATATCAGTCGCCATCAATTCGTTTTTCTTCTGTGCTCCTCTATCGTAAGCACAGACTCCTGTCAATTCTCAAATAATTCCTTTTATTTCTACTGCCAGCATACTAGTCAAACCCTTCTCACCCCATACTTTGATTACCACAAATCTCCATTAGCTCATTTCCATTCCAATCCTGCATCACTATAGGAAATTTCATTTTCAAAATTTATGTCATCTCCTGTCTGTTAGAACAATCTCTCCATTACTTATCTGAGTTAAGTTGCACTCACCCATCCCAGCTCAGCTCATGTTTTACCTGTTCTACAAAGACTTCTCCATACACTCCAAATGCCTGCTATCTTACAGGACTCCCGGTATCATTCACTGGCACAGGCTGCCTTGTACAAGTACAGTTAT
The DNA here is from genome assembly GCF_964146895.1 of Miniopterus schreibersii. Taxonomy (NCBI): domain Eukaryota; kingdom Metazoa; phylum Chordata; class Mammalia; order Chiroptera; family Miniopteridae; genus Miniopterus; species Miniopterus schreibersii. The sequence goes on from NC_138111.1 coordinate 33,710,204, forward strand.
TCATCTTTTTATGAATAAGAAGACCTAACTTGCCAATGAGATTGCAAGACTGGAATGAAGAGACCAGTCTCACGCCTCTTTGCACCCCTGGCACCTAGAGGACCATTACAGTCATATGAATATGTATTTAAAGCGTTTGATGAATTAAACTTCTACTAAATATGAAGAGTTCCTATATGCCCTTTACCCATCTTCCACTAATGTTATCATCTTATATAACCAGATTTTTTCAAAACTAAAAAATTAACATAAGTACATTACTATTAATCAAATTATAGACTTTATTCAGATTTCCCTAGTTTTTCCACTAATATATTCCAGGATGCCACACCGCATTTAGAGAGGTTCTGATTTTTCACTTGTTATCATACAAAAATTACAAAGCCCTTTCCAAGATTTTATGAATGGCAACATCCACACAGTCTAATTGTTTCATAGAATACTCCTTGAGCTTAGGTGAGAAAAAAAATTGAGAGCAGGTTACCACAAACCCATTTTACAAATCATCCATTATAATACAAAATATCAAACAAACGAAAAGCACACTCAGTAGGGAATCCTATAGAAAAGAAAAATTTTTATCAGATAAAACTGTAAGATTAAAATAAGATTAAATAAATCACCAAAAGGTATATGACATAAATTAAGATAAATATACTGAAATACTGTAGTAGGTTTTAAAATGTTTACATCCATAAAACAGACCACTTTCTATATTTAAAGGTCATTTTTAAGCTTCTTTGTAAGTTTCTACCTTAGAAACTATCTTAGCAGTAGAGTGGTAGATGTACTTATAATTGATGACTCCTAATTAGTCAATAAAACCAATGTATTAGAGGCAATCTTTAAATAAGAACACAAATGTCACCAACAGCTAACCTGAGCTTCACCCTTTCCTCTATTTTAAATAAATGGCTTTAATTTATCAAATTTCAAAAAAATTTAAGAATTCAATATTTTTAAAAATCTCTATCAAGTCTTCTCATCAACAGAGGAAAAAGTCAAAGCAGACTCCTTGGAAAAGGAGTTAGATTTCCGTGGATATTGTTCAAGGAACTTAGAGCAATGTCAATTGCTCTACAACATAGAAAAGCTTCCTCACCATTCCCAACAGCTTTAAGTTGTCCTCTGATCTCTGCTTCTGCCTCATCTATGTTAATTACAAGAGCAATTAACCTGCAAAGGTTTATTACTTTATCCTACAATCACACTCACACTAAGAAAAAAAGACTGGAAGGAAAGAAAATGGATAAGAGTACACAGTTCAACACTGATTTGTTACTAAAATAATTTAAGATAAATCACCACTCCAGATAATTATAATTCAGTAGTTTAAAAAATGTTGACTTCAGAAGGAAAAAAAACAAACAAAACTATCAAGCCAAAGAATCAAAGAGGAGGGCATAGACCAATTAAATATTTAAATAAAATACATGCTATGTAACCAAAACTGAGAAACCAGGCAGAGGTTTTCTTTCCACCACCTTTCATTTCTTCTACACTATCAACAGAAGAATCCTCAAAAAATAAATAAGTAAATTAATTTTTTTAAATAAGTGAGCAAGAAAGCTATGTAGACTAATGAGGTGACAAATAGGACGAGCAAAATAGAATGGGGTCTTCACTGGCAACACTTGAGACAATTTAAGCATCATAAGGAATAATAACTGTAACAGATAATAACACATTTTTTAAGTTTCTAGGAGTGGGGTCCGTGGTACACCAAGAAAAAAGATGAAGCTGTGGGGCATTTTAGGGCCAAAACCTAGAGAGTGACTCCCAACTCCACAACAATCTTCCAACCAGCAGGCCAAGTTGGGTGCACTGAGCTTGTATATGTGCCTTGATCCAACCAGGAGACACCAAGCTAGGAGAGAAGTGAGAGGCTGGAGAGGAGCCAGGAAAGAGAAGGCAACAGACTCTGAAACACAGCAACAAGCACAGGGCAGGGCCCAGGACCAGGCTGATAGTCACCTCCTGGGACTGAGAAGTGCCGTTTAGTAAGGACACTGGGGGTTGGGTGGAGTCTGAGAAAGAAGATCCTGGATGGCACTCAGGAATCACAGGAAGTTGCATCAGAGTTACCTGGCTGGAATCCTTATCATTTACATGAGCAAGAGCCAGTTACTTAAGTTTCCAGGCCTCAGTTTTTTTGTGTAAAAAGTGGGAACAGTTATAAAATCTTCTCCAAGAATGTTGGGAGAATTATATGAGATTGTGTATATATAAAGCCCTTAGCACAGTGCTTGGCAAATAATAAACAATCAATAATGGTGGCTTCTATTTTGGAAAGCGGTGTCCAGAAGTCCATATTCACACACACACACACACACATACACAGAGGGAGGAGGAATACGAAAAGCTCTTCTTTACAGAATAACGTCCATTTAAAAGAAAAAAGAATTTAAAACATACCACACTTCACTGCTCTTAATGTATTAAGAGAATCAACAGATTCTATAACTCCTGAGTAAAAAGTTGTTGGGGAACAGGTAATTTACAGTGGCAAAGTATAGCTTCACCAATAATGTGATACAACTGGAAATACACATCACGTGGGTAGTATTTTCACTAAAAATATTTAATCTGAATCTACATGAGAAAACAATCAGAAAAATCCAGATTGTGGGACATTCCCACAAGACTGGTCTGCAGTCTTCAAAATGCCAAAGTCATAAAGTAAAATGGTTTGGGGACTGTTTTACGTTACAGACTAGAAAGACAGGATGACAAAGGCATTTTTGAACGTGAGTCCGAGATTGGGGGAAAACTGCTATGAAGAAAAAAGAGCCACCAAGGACATTTGTGTGCACTTGGAGAAATCTGAGTATGAACTTATACAATGGATATATGGATGTGTTCATTGTATCATGCTTATAAAGAGAGGAAAATACCCCTGTTCATGGAAGACGCACACTGATGTGTTAAGGGGGGAAATGTCACCATAACTGTCTCTTACCTTCAAGAAGTTCAGCATAAACAAGAAAGTGTATGTATGTTTGTGTGTCTGTATACAGATACAGATATCAAGCAACAGTGAAACTATCAACTGTTAAGTCTAGATGATGAGCACACAGTGTGTCTTTTATTCTTCTTTCTACTCCCCTGTACTTGTGGGGATGGAGAAAATAAGATGTGCCCTTCTAGCCAAAAGGTTGAGAGTTCTTGCTTTTAATACCTATCTCTAGCAAAAGCTAAAAGTTAAGTGAATCCATGGAAAGAACCAAGAATAAAAAGAACAGAAGAAGAATTTTTTCAACCTGAGCTTATCTGCAACTCATTCCTGATGACTTAAAACAGGGGATTTACCAAGGGAAAGACCTGTATTTAGAGCAAACCAAAAGAGATTATCACTGCAAGGCTATTTCTCACACAAAAACCACAGATTCCTGGACTGGTCTTCAAGGGAAAGACAGTTAACATGCTAAGCAAGCAAATCCCCCAAGTCCTGTGCCAAGGAGTTCACTGTCTTAACTTGCAGTTTAACTCACAAAGAAATAACAGCAAGAAGTGGGGAAAATCCAGAAAAACCTGACTAAATTAACTTTCCCACTGAAGATCCTATTAAAAATTTTTCTGAATTTGTCCAGTTTACTGGAAAAAATATTTCTAGGCAAATTAATACTAAAAATACAATTTCCTGGAGGCCTGTTTAAACTGCTTAAGGATTTTTTTTTCAAACATTATCCTACTGAAATCGATGCTTCATTTTGTGTCTTAGTCATTTAGTCACCAAGCTAAGGGATCATGCTCAGAAAGACTTTCTTTAGTGACTTCAGAGTACTTAAAAGAAATAAAGCTTCATTTAAAAGACCTATATCCACTTTAGGTTCTTCAATAATCCAGTACTTGACCTAAGAACTTGAGAAATAGAATGAATCTCAGATGACATCTAGATGAGCTGTTTTCCAACATTTCAGCCACGGCTTGTGTGGTGCATGCGTGTATCTGCATAAAATACACATGTAAATGAAACAAGTTTAGAAATCTAAATTTTATGTGCAGCACCTTCTAATACTTTCATTCTCTTCTATTCTTTAATAAAAAATGTTGACTATGGCTCACTAAATTGATTCCACTGCACACTTGCACACTTCAGACTTGCAATCTGAAGAACACTGAACCGGGCTGTATACTGTGACTTATGAGAAGAGAGCAGTAGACATCTTTTGTTAGGTAAATGAGGTGTCTTTGGGAAAACACTGAAGAATGGGGTCTGGTTGCTAGAACCAACCACGTGATTAGAGGATTAGAACTTCCAGTTCTATCCCCAGAAGTAAGGGAAGGGGAGAGGGGCTGGAAATTGAGTCCAGTCACCAATGGCCAACGATTTAATCAAACATGCCTATGTAATAAAGCCTCCATAAAAACCCAAAAGGGCAGAGTTTGGAAAGCTTCCAGGTTGGTGTCATGTGGAGATTTGGGGAGAGTGGCACAACAAGAGAGGGCATGGAAGCTCTGTGCCCTTGCCCCGTACCTTGTCCTATGCATCTCTTCCATCTGCCTGTTCCAGAATTATATCCTTTTGTAATAAACAGGCAATCTGATTAGTAAAATGTTCCCGAGTTGGGTGAGCTGCTCCAGCATATTAATCAAACCAAAGGAAGGGGTTGTTGGCAGCACAGATGACCACCTCAACTTCCAACTGGCATCTGAAGTGGGGGTGGGGAGCTGTTTTGAAGGGCTGAGCCCTTAACCTGTGGGATCTAATGCTATCTCCAGATAAACAGAGTCAGAATTGAGTTGAATTGTAGGATACCCAGATGGTGTCAGAGAACTGCTTGGTAGTATAGGAAAACCACACACCACATTGGAATTGGGTGCAGAATTTTATAGGCCAACACCAATCGATGTGAGGCACAAGATAAAGCCGTGGGAGATTCTATCAGCAAGAAGAGAGCACAAGTCCTTACCATCCAGTCCAGTGGTGTCCTGGCTGCACCATCAGGACCTTTCCTAACTTGGGAGGTCTTACCATGAGAGGTAAGCAATCATTCATTCACAAGAATCAACAGAGACAGCCACTCTGGGAAATAAGTTTTGAATTGAGACCTGAAGGATAAAAACGAGAGCACCTTGCAGAGAGCTGGGAGAAGAGAATGAGATGAGAGAAAACAGTTGCAAAGGCCCCGAACAGTAAAAGCCCTGTAGTGATGAAGGAAGAAAAAAGAAGTCTGGTGGGAACCCACTGAGCAAGGAAGAGTGTGGGACAAGGCAAATATTATGTGAATCAGATCATGGTTTCAGTCTCATCTAAGAAAACTGAGACCTTTAGGCTGTGGTGGGGATTTTTTTGGTTTTAAATTAGACTTTTAGTTTGCACTTACTGGTTGGTATAAGCTGGATCATAATCATTTGTTGGATATATGTGTTACAAATATCTTCTCTCACTTTCTAGATTGACTTTTCATTTTCTTTAGGATATCTTTTGACAAACAGATGTTTTTAATTTTAACTGAGCGATATTATCACTCTTTTTTCTTATAGTCTGAACTGTGACTCAATAAGAAATCCCATTCTACCCCAAAATAAAAGTTGTCTTTTTCTGTTTTTCAGATTGACTTCTGCACATGAGATAGGTGAATCCAATTTCACTTTTAGCATAAGAATAACCAACTATCCACCCAGTACTATTTACTAGTGTCCATCCTTCCCCCCAGCTGAAATGCTTGCCCTTCTGACATACTGAGTAGGTCTATTTCTGAGTACTTAGCTCTATTTTGTTGGCCTACATAAAGACTAGGAAGTCTTCAGCTGTGAGGATGGCTAACAGAGCACCTGAAATGTTTTACCTTCCATAGTAGGAGGTAGGCTCTGCTCTGCCTGCAAGAAAACACCTCCCAAAGCCTGCTGACACCTATCTTTGCTCAGAAGCCATTCTGAGGCTATTAGCTGAAAGAAACCAGAAAGCAACCTCTGAGCTTTCAATCCGAGTAGATGGCAGCTTAAACTGTTTTCCTCCCTCCACAGTTTCTTCTCCCAGATATTACTTTGTGCAGAGCTGTGTCTACAAATTGCTTTGGGTCAACCCAGAAACACTCCGGGGAAATAAAAAAAATTCAACGTGACTGCCACTTTGCTTTGGGACCACAGTGGCACTGCCCTTATTGGTCACAGAAGACAACCTGGGCAAAGATAAACTCTCCCCTTTTTTATGAATCTACCAAGGGGAAAAAAATGCATGAGATTCACAAAGAACAGACTAGCTGTAGGGTTGCGCTAAAAAGGGTTCAAGAATGTGCAATTTTTAGTTTTTTCTGGAAAGTTTTGGGCAGAGGGAGGGAAGTTAGTTCTAAATTCTTGTTAATTATTAGGTCAACATTGTTATTTAAGTTTGTAATATTACCCTATCCCATGAAGTAGTTGTTATTCACAAGCAGGATAGACAAAATTTTCTCAAGATGAAAAAATGGAAGCAGAGGAAAAGTACAGTTTATCATAAGGCAATGAAATAATTTCAAAAATATACTGATAATGCCTATGGTTCTAAACTTATTTATGATCCTTGAAAGGCTCTGGCGTGAGCCTTTTACTGTCTTCCTCTACCAGTCATCGCCCTCCCCTCACTCACTCACTGCTGCCTGCAATTAGCTTAACCTTACTTTTGCTTTCACTGGGTAACTGCTACATTCCGTCTCCCCTTATAACTTTATATAAACATGATTTATCCATCTGTGGATCTATCCCTCCCATGAAACCATAAGCACGGAAGAGGCAGGGACCAATTCTTAGTGGTCATTGTGTCCTAGAACTTTTAAGCAGTGATTTTCATTCTTTTCCACCTCATGGCACATATAAACTAATTACTAAAATTCTGCCACACACCAAAAAAATCTTTTTTTGCTGATTCTGACCAAAAAAAAAGGTATAATTTTGACTCAATCATACTGACACCTAGTCATTTTTTTATTTGACAATCTACGGGCAAAGAGGTCAGGGCCCGACTAAATAGTCAGATATTGCATGTTTTAAAAATTCCTGCGGCATACCAATTGACAATCGCTGCTTTAAAGGATGCTTCCATAATAGGAAACAAACAAAAACAAGTAATCTGAAGGAGTATTTATTCACATGTCTTTTCTTTTAATATGACTACACGAGCTGCTGGCACAAATTATTTCTGCTTAACCTAAGCATAATCCCAAACAGGCATTATTATTAATTGTTAGGTAAAGCTTAAAAGTTGAATGTGGCTTATTTTCCATAATACCTACGACAATAAAAACAAAACACAGCTTTGTTTTTGGTTTCTTTTGTTGTTGTATTTTGTTTGTTTTTTAACCTGTCAACAGTTCAAGAAACTCCTCCATCCCCTGGACAATATTTAGAAACAAATTCAGTGTAAACTCCTGATTCCAGGGTTTCTGAACAAGTGTCAAATAGTATCTCCTTATAATGCTATAGATAACTGTTTGCTTGTCTACATGTACTCTACCAAATATTTTATTATTTCATATCTAGATCTTGTATAGTTCTAGTCCTGTAAGGAACAGCCTCAAACATTTTGTGTGTCATGGGACCCTTTGTGAATCTCAGATGAAAATTTCTTCTCCAGAAAATGTACATACCTGCTCCCCCTGTCTCCCTGCCCAACACACACACTCTAGTTTGCAAACATTTCAGGGAGCTTATTGGACAGCCTAATAGCCAGGCATGAAATCTGAGAAGATCCATGAACCTAGGTTTAAAACACTTGCCTTGTAGTGGTGTTTATGACAACTTTTCATTCTTACATATGACAGTAAGTTATAACACACAGGAAGATACAAGTCATGAGTATTCAAGTCAACTATGGAACTAATAATTCAGGCATTTTATGCTAACCAGTTAGTATGTACATTAGGCACACCCAATTTCCATTTCCCTCATTGAGCTCTGAACACTAAACACTGGACAACCCTATTAGTGGATAGGGGTAAAAGAGACTACTGGTATTAGTGTAAAAGGAAAAAGAACATGGAGTTGAGGGAACAAATAAAGGACAAGTGTAAACGTGTGAGCTCTGAAGTCGGTCTAAGTTTAGATCCCAGTTCTGCCACTTTCTCCCTGTGTGGCCTTCAGAAAACTACTTACCGCTTCAGAGCCTTGGTCTCTTTATTTGTTAAGCTTGGACAATAATCCTACTTGTTGTCCACATGGGGTTGATGCAAAGATTAAACACATGTAAATGCTTAGCACAGTACAGTACTTGACAAAAAGCAAGTACTCAATAAATATTTTCTATTTTTAGTTACCCATTTGGGGAAAAAATATAAGCCTGGGGATATGATAAATCTAGATAAATAAGTGACACAAAGGCCCCTAAACTAAAAAAACAACAACTCTGTAGTCATCAAAACAAATATGTTTACAAAACCATACAATGTAAGAACACTAGATAGCCCTTTAGAAGCTATTAGCTCCACCCCTGTATTCTACAGGTGAGAAAATGAAATGCTTAAGATCACACTCTACGTGACACCCAGGACCATGTATTTTCTACCAGTCCATGCTTCCTCTCAATCTTGGCTCAAAATTGCTAAGGGAAAAATCCAAATGGGAAAATAGCTCAAAATAGAGTATTTGTTCCTTAAATACTTACTGAACATATCTTTATTAAGTATTATAAACAAATTATTGCATGTTTATTGAACAAATAGTTACTGAGTATTCACTGTACAAATATTTATTGAAAATAATGAGCTACATATTGTTCTAGGCATAAAAGTTAATAAGACCACACCTGCTAGTGAAGGGAAAGTGACACACACATCAATAAATGGTAAGTGCTATAAGGAAAATAAAATGGACTAATGGGACAGGGAGAGAATTGGGTGAAGGAGCTAAAGTCTGCCAACCAGGGAAGTCCCTTCTCAGGAGATCACATGTGAGCTGGGACCTGAGGAAGACCTTGGCAAGACACGGAGGTTGAGTACTCTAGTGGTGGAACAATCGATGCACAAACCCTCAGTCGAGAAGATGCCTGGGGTGCTATAGGGACTTAAGAAAAAGGCTAACGTGGCTGACGGGCAGTGACATGAAGAGGGAGAGTGGTACGTGAAGTCAGAGAGGCAACATGGCATACAATACCATATATACGACATCCTCAAAAAGGCCCGCTTTGGGCCCTCTCTATTGTGGCTCACTTGGTTGGAGTGTCGTCCTGCGCACCAAAAGGTTGCAGTTTCGATTCCTGGTCAGGGCACATATCCAGGTTGTGGGTTCTCTTAAAAATAAATAATTTTAAAAGACCCACTTTGGAAGAAAAAAACATTAAGGGTGGTTGGCCAAGGTCTAGGTTAGCGAAAAGAACTGACTACAAAGAACAAAGGAATTTGAAGGGGTAGGGAGGGGCAGAAGAGAGATATTCTAGATCTTGATAGTGGAGGTAGGTAGTTACATGACTGTATTCAGTTGTCGAGTCTCATAGAGCTGTATGCTAGAAGGGGCAAATTTTACACTTTATGTAAATTATACCTTGATAAATCTGACTTAAGAATACACCCCGGCCAGGCGATCAGGGTTCGATTCCTAGTCAGGGCACATGCACGGGTTGCAAGCTCAATCCCCAGTAGGAGGCATGCAGGAGGCAGCTGATCAATGACTCTCTCATCACTGATGTTTCTATCTTTCTCTCTCCCTCTCCTTTCCTCTCTCTGAAATCAATAAAGATATATTTCAAAAAACAACAAAAAAAGAAAAGAATACAGAATATATCAACAATGAATGAGTACTGCTAGATTCCTAATTCCATATATCTACAAGTATAAAGAAATACACAAATTTGTAAATGTATGCAGCCTCATTTTTATTATGTTTTCTATTATCTGTTTCCCTTTAACTCTGCTATCCTCAGAAACTAAAGTTTTGTTGAAATTAAATGTATAATGAAAAGTTGATTAGGTGTAGTAAAATGTAAAACCTGAAAGCTTATAACTACCATTGCCTTAATAAGGTGATTTAAATGTAATTTGAAGATCATTTCAGAATACATCTCAGAAAACATTTAAAAATATCATTCAAAGTGAAAATAAAATGTGCCCCTTTAATGGATTTGGTAAAGGTACTCAAATATTTGCTGAATGGATTAATGAGTAGTTGTAATAATTAAATCACGCTCACTGTGCCTAAAAGGTTCTAACTTTTTTGCAAAGGTCCTTAGAACACTCAAGATCACAAATGCATTTTTAGGTAAAAGAATTCCCAAACTGATATTCCTAAGCAGCTCTGAGGAAGACAAACACCAACCCTCCTTAAAACTTAGCTTAAGTCATTAACCTTTTAGTGGCCTTTTTGGAGACAGCCTACCTCCTCCCTCCCTCCCAACTTTGAGGGACACAGGCAGGCTGGGTCCACAAGAGAAAAGGTCTGACTAAATGGGATTTGGTGATGTTGCTTGTAGGAAGAACATTACTGGGAAGAAGCCAGTAAGAAAATTAAAAAGGTGTAGCAAAATGGAAAGAACAAACAAAACCTGCTAACCAATAAAAAAGGATAACATTGTACAAGCTTGCAAATTGCTATGAGTGTAACCTGCTTCTCTGTGCAACATTTCCATCATGATCCCTGGGCCCCTATACAGGCCTGGAATGAATGAAATGCAGTTTCACAGACCTGGGAAACTGCTTTCTTTAGTGGAAGCCCACTGCCCACAGCCTTAAGCAATGTCAGATGCACCTACCCAGACACATTTTGCATGCAACTCTTATAACACTGTGTGCTGAACTCTACCCTGAACTATGGAAAGACATTTATTTAGGAGAAGGAGGGAGAAAAGGGCTCCTCCCCTCAACAGAAATATAAATAGTAGCACTTCATGTTAGCAACAATTTATAAAAACAAAAACCTGATACTAGCTTCTAGAAATTTCTTCTGGAGAAACTTCGCAATAGAAATGGAGTAAAGAACATAAGGACAAATTAGAAATCCTGTCTTTTATCTAGGTTTTTTTTAGGGAGTTCTGAAATGGGGGCAGAGCTAAAAAATGACTTAAATATATGAGTCTTTGTTATGAGAGAAGGTAAATTACTGCCTCTTAGAGCCTCACTGAATTGTAGCACAAAGATTAGATTATGACTACATCACTCAATAATTTAGTTCCCTGATTGACAGTAAATGAACCAGTGAAAAAAAACAAAAAAGGTGAGGGGCAGGCAAACCAACATAAGACACACAGGAAGGTGTAGACTTACGATGAAAAACTGCTTTGGCTTACGTGCAACCACAGCTTTATCATATTCTGTGAGAGCGGGTGAGCAAAGCCTGCAATTGCAGAAAATCTGCCTTTTGCCCCCAACCCCCATCCCAGCAAGCCATGTACATCAAGCAGCCAGTGGCCAGAATATTTTATAAAGCCTTTAAGCTCCAGGCACACTGTTCAGTAAAGACAGTAACAAAGCTGGAATAACACAATCTCTGATAAAATGCAAATCTATGTTATAGCTCATTTTTAAGTTTATCTCATATAATTTACATTTAGAAAATAGCAGAAGTAATCAGCGCGAGAAGAACAAGAAAGGGAAGCTCATCTGTAAGTTTACTGAAAAGTATTATTTAAAAAATAATGTAAAAGCGGAGCTGTTCACAAATCATGATCCTAGCCCATGAGAGGAATATAACTGCCTATCTACACCAGAAAACCCCTTTACAGAGCCTGAGGCCTATGAAGTCCAATCCCCAGTGTCTCACTTCCTCCAGAAAAGCAGAGCTTGGCTGCAGGTAACTTTGAGAGATGATGCCAGAGCAGGAGTAGGAGCCTAGGGAAAATGAGTCAGAAGACAGGAACGCAAAACAAGGATGTATTCTCGATCACTTCACCAAGAGCTGATCACCACCATGGGCAACTGAAGCTCCATCCCACTGGGACCCTTTGTGGAGGAATGTAGAAAGCACCTCAAAATTGTCCACCCAAGGGGCAGGAGAGGCACATTCCACTGACTCTTTGCTGGGAGGTCCGGGATTTACCCCACAGGGTGGTAACTCCCCCATGTTTCAGAGCTGCATATGCATAAATGAAAGGTGGAGTCCCACAAAGGCCCCATAAAAAGCACTGGGAAATGCAGGCACTTCAGCGTATCTGAGCAGAGCTGCAAAGCCAGGACACATGTTGTAATGGCTAGAGAAAAAGGGGTTATGAGGTGGGCCCAGGAAGGACAATATCTGTGCCCCACAAAAGATAAACACAACTACTACAAAATGAACAATACCTCTGGAAAGCCCTTTATTAGAAAACACAGAAGAGATGAATACAGGGCTCTTGGGTACTTAATACATTTTTGCTTTTGTTAAAAAAGCAGTTGTATTTTTTTTTTTATTTGAAATTTTGCGTTATTGGAGTCTGTGTTGTAAGGGAGGGGAAAACGCATACATGTTTTTATATATGCCCACGTATTTATATCTTTCAGTCTTTTTGCCTAATGCTCATAATTTTTAAAAGAGGCTACAAGGGAAATCACCCAATGGTGCATCTAAATGCCTCTGAAACTTAAAATGGCAGCTTTGAAATTTACAATGAGGGGCATATATTTGAAAACTGTCATCTGCAAAACCTTCTGCCAAAATGCCAATCTGGAATGTATACATATATAATTTAAGGGCCAATCATATGACAAGGACAATAAAACAAAATGCTAAGAGGAAGAAAAAACCCCGAAGGTATTGTCTTTCATTTTTTAAAATAACTCTAACACATAGGATAGTAAAGGCAAAGTCATTTAAATCATTTCCTTAGTAATACAAGTAATATTTAAATAGATTTAATAGTGCTGCTCCAAACCAATGAATTATGGGTTTAAAACCTATTAAAATGTAATGTTTTTTTCCTGAGCTGAGAGGAGAGAGATTTAAATCCACTGAATTTTAATATTTCAGCTTGAGCTGCAGGAGGTAGAGAAAGTCCAAATGAACTATTCCATCAGCACCATTCAAGCATGAACATTTTAATCAGTTTTACTTCCTTGGAGTTCTCTAACACAGTTTACGCTGTCATTCTGAAAGCACTTAACACAGAGAGTGTGAAAAACCACCAAGGCTTGTTATTGCCTTCACAATTGATGGCAAATAATTTTGCAGACTTCCTATCATTAAAATGTCACTGCTAAAAATTGAGGTTCAGCATTTCTTGTGCTAAACTGCATTTTACTACACCACCATAGCATACCTGTTCTGAAGGATTTTTTAGGGGGTGTGCTTTTTTTAAAAATGCATTATTTCTATCATGTTTTCTCTTCAAAGAGTTAGCTTTAAAGAATGGGGGTAATCCACAGGAACCTCATTTTATATTTTCACAAGCCAAACATTTTCTTTTCCAATGTTTATACTAACAAAACTTTTGTTTCTTAATGGTAGCTTCTTTGGTGAAATTTTACGAGGTTCCTAAGTCAGCCTCCTTTATTAAGCATAACTACATTCACACAGCATGTGCTGATTATATAGTGCAATGGATTGAAAAAGCATTTTAAGATAGTCAGATGACTCAATTTAATAATACAGGAAATGAAAACATCATTTCTAATTAGATCATATTACTGATTTAAAACTACAATTTGTGTGTTGTTCCAACAGTGTGATCTCACAGAGATTCTAATTTAAAAACACAGTGGCTAGTAGGACACATGACAAGATCAAACTAGATACATAACATTCCCTCAGCCCATTTGGGGGAACTCCGGGAAGGCTTCAAGGAAACGTGAAATACAACCAATTCAAAACAAAACACAAAATATTCATTGTAGAAAACACAGGAATTTTCCTGTTTTATTTTCCTTATAAATAAAAGATAAATGATATTTAACTTATTTCAATCTATCAACAGTTTTAAACTGAACATGACCTGTGAAAGAAATCATTATAACTGTGTTTCATTCCATTAAGCACAACTAGCTTATTGTCAGGAGAACAAGCAGCCTCTCTAGGTTCCGGGCTCACTTCAGCATTTTGCATTTAAACAGCATGGATCACTGGTTTGGCTCATTTACCAATGAAGGTAGAATAATATTGCAGAGTTAAAAAGGTGCTTCATCAGATTTCATTAAATCTGGGAACATTTGCACTTGTCTGGATGGTATGCATACATATAAAAAAGATACATACGTAGTGATAAATAAATGAACGTCTGCAAGCGCTTAGATGGGTCTTTGCTTCTTGGGAGAAAAATTTTCATCCCCTCGGTGCAGAAAATCATTGCAGACTACAGTCTAAGACTCAAGTTAACAATCTAACATTGACCCCTGATCACTTTGGGTAGCTGGTCAAAACACTATCACCTCACAACTCAAGCATGTCCAAGGGCAACAGCAGGTGCATTTAAAATTTCACAATGTTACAACTCTAAAACTACTAGCCACAAGGCACTACCAGGGCTGAAACAAAGACTAAGGAGACAGAGAGCAGCAGTAGCAGAAATGCATCGAGTGAGCTTATTTTTTAGCTCTTTCCTTCTCACTTGGTTTGTGGCTCCCCAAAACTATGGGGTTTGTTTTTCCATTTCTGCAATCTATTTTTCAGAAGTCAGACTACGTGATTTTGACTTCATTTTCTGCTCAGATACAAATAATTTGGACTTGCCACCAGATCCTGCAGCTCTACTGAGTTAGTTCTTCAAATAAGTTTTAGGTCACAAAATTAAATTAGTTTTATTTTAATAATTAAATCCATATATACAAAATCTATATCAGTTATTCAGCTACAGTCTAATAAATCACCCTTTCCCTGAGAAAAGGCAATCTGCCATCCCATTCAAAACAAAGTATATAAAATGAAATAGATACAAAAGAGTAATAAAATATACTTGATGTGAAGGGAAGGGAACTTGTTCTGATTTTTTATCTTCCCTCATATTTTTAAGAAACATCCAACACAAAACAATGTGTTTTTGATTTAGATTAATCTCTCCGCTGTACAGACAGTAACTAATAAGACTGGAATAAGAAACAAAAAAGTGTTGTTTTCCTAGAGAAGAATGCCAACTAGACATAAGGTAGGATTGGAGACCTATATTTTAGTAGCTCATACAAACAATGAACACTAAGCCAGAAATGACCCAGCAAGCTCTCATTCCCCCCTTCTCTCCCCTTCATCAGCAGGCACTGTACTGCCTGAGGAATATAGGTTCTATCCCTAGTGACCCTGGGAGAGGTGGTAACCATAATGCATCCCAACTTGAATACAAGACACATTTCAAGCAAACACAGCTAATATTTTATATATAATACTAACTTTAAAAAGAAAGCTCTGGAATTTTAGGAAATAACTAATTGTGAAATGTATGCCTCTCTCATCTCTCCCCCAACTCCCTAGTGAAGAAAATGTATGACAAATGAGTCTACATGGCTTGTTCTGATTCAGCCTCTTCTTTCCAAGGGGCACTTCTGAAGAAATAAAGGTCACTTTTCCATTTATTACGTCTTCTAATTTACTACCAGTATTTTCGTGTGGTCAGAAGGGCAGAAAATAGAGCTCAAAATAGCCCATTAAAAAACAAGCTACAATCAGACTATCTGCTCCACCACCATCACAGTCGTCCCAGAGTTCTGATTTCCTTGTTAAAAGACAGAGGCATAATTGAAGCAATATCTTCACTTGAGATTGATTATCAGGCGACCCTTATCCGCATCTTCACTCAGCAATTTGAATTTTAATGAAAGTAAATGGAATAATTAGCATTTCAAAGTGTGTTTGATACACTGGGAAAAAAAGAGGACTTTTGTGTATAATCTATACACAAAAGAAAGTATTTGGGAGGGGGCAGAAAGAGGCAAGTACAGTTGTAGTGTCTTCATTACAATAACCTAAGGAACTGCCTGTACCAACTACATAGATAGAGATGTGAGTATTGTGCTCTTTCAGCTATGATTTCTCCGTTTATTTCTAAGTTTTAGCACCTAATTTTATTACTTGTTACCTTAATCTGGGGGAAACAAAAATGTAAGTGGAGTTGGAGTGACTGCCCAAACCCATGAATTCCAGCAACATTATTAATGCTATCACCAGAAAAGATTTTATAACTGGGCCACTGATTTTCAAAAAGGTGTTGTTCATCTATTATTTCTACTAAAAATGGACATAAAAATCACTCATCACAAGACAGAGTAGCAGGGTGATGCAAAAAATGTTAATTTTCTTTCACTAAAAATGATATTAAGGTACTCTATATTTGAGGAAAGATAAAAGAAATCAGGTCATTTTAACATCAGGGCAATATGAATCTTTTTCTGGCATAGGTTAGCAACAGACGCTGATTGCAAAGGAAAGAAATATTATGAAAACTATCCAGTCTCCTTAGACGAGTTTTCAGAAACATGTCAACTTGAATTGGTGAGAATACCATCCAAAGTATCTGAGGTAGCCACCAAAATTTATATGAGATTAAAGGCAAAGTGCTTAATTTTCACTCTGTGGTCCTCTACTGCCTTTTGCCCTTCTGATGGAATGAAACTTGAGAGAGCGAGCGAGAGAGCTAATGACAAACACCAAGATCAGAGCTAAAATGGAAAGGCCACGTACCCCAATGATGGCGTTCAGTTCTGCCATGGTCACCTGCTTGGCCCGTTCCACAGCCTGCACCACTTGTTGCTGGTGCTATAAATGAAGATCAGAAACAGAATACAATTATTTGTTTTCTAGTAGGTCAAGAACAGCTTTTCCTAACATGTCTGCCAACTTCAATTACATGCAAAATAGGATTTAGGGGTGTCCGTATTTCAAAGAAAAGCCCTGGGTAGTGGATGACTAAACGTCTATGGTACAACTGGGTCTATACTGCTGAGAATTAAGTGGGCACCCAACTGCACCCCCATGAAGGATGCTCCCTTACTAATGGTAGAAGCAGCTTAAATTTTACTTTCCTTTCAGTGGTACACTTTAACTCAACCTCTTCTCACCAATACTAACAAATAAAATGACACAACCCATTTCACCTGCTTTCTTTGTACTCACTCTTCTCTTTCCACCTACATAAAAATTTTCCAAGTATTTCCCAGAAATATTTATTTTTAAAATTTTTCCTGATGCTTGTTAAACATTGGAAGGGGATATAGAATTAAATGTTTATGTTTCTTCTATAAATGTGGAAAGTGTTCATATCTTAATTCCTGAAATGAAGGGCTGCATATTTAAAAGAGGTTTAAAATGTACACTCTCGCTACTAGTCAAGTTTAAGGACATCAGGTATTTCTTTTAAATTCAATGGGAAAACTAAAACCTTCAAGTTGAAGTCATTTTTCTTTGAGAAAAACTAGGATGGGTAGTATAGGATCATCTTCTATCCATGATTCATTTCTACAAAGAATGATCAAGAACTGATATTAGTAATTTTTGTAACATTAGAAAAATTAAATAGCACAGAAGTCTCCACATGGAGGCACTCACATATGGACACATGGATGCCCCCAAATGTAAATATTTTTGCCACCTAGATACACTTGAACGCTCTAGTATCTGCATACTCAAATTCAGTCTACAATAGGTCTCTTTTGGACTTCTTTTAAATAGGTTTAGTGAATGAAGAGCCAAAGGGACTGTGCTATGAAACAGCCACTCCTCTGTATGCCTGGGAAGAGTCTTGTTTTGGTTGATTCCAGTTAAGAAATGTAGCTAACCTCCTCCACTGCTTTAAAGTGAATATGTAGCTCAGCTATCATATTGAGTATTACATACAAGGAGCTAAGCCGTTAGTTAAACATGAAATTCCCCTTGAGCTACCTGGTACTATACATTCCAAAACCTTCAAATAAATAATTACTGAGATTAGGGTGACCACCATTTCCACCTCCCAGCTGTGTAGGGGTAGTGCGGGGGGCTGGGGGGGTGATGTGGCAGAGGAAACTGCTTTAAATTAGTTATCTACATGTGGTATTTTCACCCTTGATTTCCTAACAGTAATATGTATTTAGTTGTATTTTTGCCTACAACTAAAATGTAATAGAAAGAAAAATGTCAAATAATAGATCACTGCATTTGAAGCTTTTAATAAACTCTGAACATTAAATATACCTTTGATTTTTTTTTAATTGTAAGAATTTTAAAACAAGGGCTTAAGAAGCAACCCCAAAGTCTTTATAGATATCCCTGTCATCCACTCTCTTACTCTTTATTGAAATATTTGCCAAAGTGAAATAACTCATTTCTCTCTACCTCTGAAGAAAGTAAAAATCCTAAAGATTTATGAAAACACTAGAAGAAACGGAGAGGCACAATTAATAGAGACCAGTAAGAGTAATATTTCCTTAAAGCCAACCTAATCATGTATGTTTACTGAACATGTGCTATGTGCCAAGTACAGAGCTCATGTTTAGATTTAAGGTCATCTGGATGTCAGAGTAGTGAAAATGGCAGCACTTGGAAAGCAGAAGAAAATACAACATGTAGGACAACTCTGGGATTTATCTAATACCAAAGTGAGTATATGGATAGAAACTTTTATGAACTTCACCTTTTAGTTTCAACAATGCAATTACTGCAATTCAACAATGGCTGCTCAAAACTTCCAAAAACCTAAAGCCCAAGAACCACATGTACACATATCCAACATGTATACCATTCATTCTACTCATGCATCCTTTCATTCAACGAAAGCTTTTAAGCACATCTTACTCTCTGCCATTTCTGTATATTATTGAAATATCTTCATACTACTAAAATACCTACTTTATATTAAGCATTCAAAGAACAGTTCCATAAGAGAGAGATGCAGAAAACACATCTAGTTAGGGCCTTTCTACCATAAAGATTGTTCAACTCTTGCTTCATAAACTGGATTCCAACTGCCAAGATAGGCAAAGACACCTTAGGCAGTGGGGATATCTTTCTGACTCAGCATTAAAATCAAATCCATTTATTGAGAAAACCAGAAACACACCAGTGAACCATAACACTGACATCTGATGTTCCTACAGAAACTTGTTAAAAAGCTAAAATGACAATGGAAGTCATGATTCACCTCCTTCCTTGGCTCTCCTGGCAATGGCCATATTATGCCACATCTGAACTTTACCTATAGTTCAGGATTTTACTTCCCCATTTCTGCTTACAACTGTGAATCATCTGCTGTTTAACGAAGGACCTTTTGAACAGACGCTCCCTAAGGCAAAGAATGCCTCCTCCCCAGTGTGCTCTGAAAGCACGAGAAACACCCTGAAGGTTGCTCACTCAGCAACATAGTACCACTAGACCAGACTAAAGAAGCATGTACCAAATAAGGTGTAAAAATTAAAATGTAGAGATGGGGGGAGCAAGTGAGAAAAAACAAACACAGAAAAAGAAGCTCATAAACTGACTCAAAGGCTTTTTTCCCTCCAAGTTCAAATTTTAACAAATAACCTCTCTGAATCAGAAAATTTTCATATCTTCTTAGAAACACGATGGCCTTCCCATTATTTCTGCCATCTCTTCCTCTTTTCTTTCCCTTCCCCATCTGTTCCTCTCCTCCCACTCCACCCAGCATCTCATTTCCTCTCCCACTTCCTGCCTATGCCCTCTGCCACCTCACCACAAGTGGTGACAACCACTCTAGACCCAGTAAATCTGCACAAGGCAACAATCCTTATGGATCCTTTTATTGCTCAAGCTGCTCACTCAGACATAAGCTCCTGGTTTGAACTTTACACCAGCACCACCAAATTAAATACCAATAAGAATGTATTAATAAGCCAAAGGTGAAGGGGGGCTCCTCTAACCTGGATTTGGAGGAGAGAGGAAAAAAAGCCCAGTTATTCTTTAAAACACTGTGATTTATAATTTTTAAAGAATCCTTTAAAAAAAAGCAAAAAAACCTACATTGTAGTTATGGTTATACAACTCTGTAAATTTGCTAAAAATCATTGAATCGTACACTTAAAATAAATTTTATGATGTGTAAATTATATCTCAATAAAATACTGTGATTTAAGGAACACAAGCATGGTTGAGGAAAATGGTCAGTAAATAAAATTCTATACATTAAATCAATTGCCTACTTTCGTAATATTATTTTTTGCATTTGAAAATATAAACAATATAAGCTCTCTAAGTCCAACAAAGCCTGCTGAGAAACAGACCTTAAAAAACCATGAATATGTGCACCATAGGTGTTTAATACTTCTCGGGACATTACGATAATACCTGCCATGCCAATACTTTTGAGTATAGCAAGGGATAAGGTAATTCTAATAAAAAGAGTAATTAAAGAAAAAACACTCTACAACAACTTAGAATATTTTTTAATACCCCCCACTTATTGATAGGGATAGTAAAGGGTTAGTAAAGACTAAGATGTAAAATGAAATAGGGTTCTTATAATGAACAACAATAATGTTCCTGACATGTAGAGATCCAAAAGTGATCAATAGATTAATGGCCCCAACTCCTCAAAGAACTCCCAGACATATAGGGATGTAGGATATAAAATACTAAGGAAGGTTATAAAAAGAATTCTTGGGGCATCAGGAAAGGCTTTGTTTTCTTATTCATTCATTAAATATTTATTTAGCACCTACTATGTACCAGGGATTATAGTAGGAAGTGAGATAAGAGTAATGAACAAGACAGTCAGTGAATTAATAATACCAAGAGGCTTTGTAATTACAATTAGAGGATAATTTCCATGAAGAAAATTATAGGATGCTATGTAATCACTTATCAGGGAAGTACCTAATTGAATCTCAGGCCTGGGGGAAGATTCCCTAGGGAAGCTGACCCAGCAACTGAGACCTAAAGGATTCGCAGGAGTCCTGTGGGTGAAGAGCAAGGAGAAAAGAATTCCAGGGAGCAGGAACCGCTTGGCTAAGGTCCCTGGAGTAGAAAGGAGCTTGTCTGCCAGGGAAGACAGAGTGCGTGGAGGATGCAGGGTAGGGAAGAGTTGGGAGACAAGGCAGGCTGACCTTTGAGGGCCTTCTTGGGAATGGCAAGACACAATGCCAAACTCTTTAAAGCGGAAGAGGTATTCACAGAAAGAACGACGAAGGCAAGTGCGTGAAGTCATCTAAGTGCGGCGTGCACATACTCTCAAGAACCACACACTAGTGGGAAGCGGGACTGCTATGGCAGGAGGCGCCAAACAGAGAAGGGCTTCACACAACGTGCAAGGGAGTCGGACTTTACCGGAGTAAGACATTTGTTATTAAAAATGATTAAGTAGCTGAGTGCTATCAGTTCTGCATTTTATAAGATATACATGGTAACAGTAAGAAGATGGGACAGCAGGGAAGTGAACCAGATTGGAGGGAGCACAGTTAGAGAGCTAATCCAATACTCTAGGGTGAATGATACTTAGGCCTGAACTCGGACCAAATGCCCTTCCTGCTATAGGAATCACTAGCCACATGTACCAAAAAGCCACTCAGAACTAGAAAGGACCTTTAGAATGCAGAAGTCCCAAAGCACTGTTAACAACCAACCAACAGTTTCCATATTTTCCAAATGCTGCCTGGGCTGAGGGGATTGGGACGGTGGCAAGGCCATATCAGCCACAGGCCAAAGGCCATTGTCATACCCAATAGATAAATCTCCTCCATCATACCCTAAAGAGTAGTCAGTCCATCTCTGCTTGATCAACATCCTTTGAAAGGGAACTCACTACCTCATGGATAAGCTTTTTCCATTCGGGGATAATGGACCCTAATACTGACTAGAAATCTAGGTAGATAACTTCTTCCCACTGGACCGTTTTTTGCTTTTAAATTCTCCTCCACTGAAGTGCACTTCAAGTATTTGAAAATGGAATAATACATGTTTTCAATTTTCTGTATTCCAGGTTGAACATCCCCAGATCACTGGCTCTAGGCCGCTCATTGTGGCTACTCCTCGGGTCATGCTCAATGCAACTAGACACAATACTCCAGGTATGGCTGAGCAGATCAAATCTGAGTGGAAAGTGTCACTCCATGTCCAGTAAGCTAGGCTAAAATCCTACCGAGCCTTTTTTCAGCAACTCTACCAAGTTTATTGACACAAAAGAGCTTTAAATTTGACCAAAACTCAGGTCAACCTTTCCTAAATGGTATTCCAATAAACGTTAGTCAAACAAGAAATTAGGCATTACAAAGCAAAAAAACCACCCCACCAAGTTTAATTTGGCTAATAACTGGCAAACTGCAGGTCTTCTCAGAGCTTCAAATCTCAGAGAGTGAGTAGGCATGCAAGACTTTCAAAACAATTTCGATTCTGGAACTTGGGATTAAAGCTCTCAGGAATACACCTTGGGATTTGGGTTTGCCCTGCCTTCACTCTGACTCACATGGGGGCAGGGCAGTCTTCACTGATATGTCCAATAAGCTCTACAAATCTGTGCTTCCAAGAGAACTTTCTGCAATGCTGAAACTGTCCTAGGTCTGTGCTAATAATATGGTGTAACAACTGGCCACATATGGGTGGGCAAAGAGCAGTTAAACTGTGGCTACTGTGGCTGGGAAACTGAATTTTTAACTTTATTTAACTTAATTTAAATCTAAATAACACATGCGACTATGGCTACTATATTGGACAATGCTGCCCTACTTAAGTATTTTAAAACTTAGCTCCAGTTATAAGTTAATCACTACCTAACTGAAAGTCAAAGAAATGAGCCAGTTTCTCAAACACACGTTAATTTTTTTAGACACACATAGACAAGGACTGGCACTGCTGCCTTTGGAAGGAGTCCTACATTTAAGCCCCTCCTGAGAATCATCTTTTACTTACTGGGGGCAAGCAGGCCATCATGTCACTATAAGGCTCTCACCAAACAGTCAACTGTCACCATAATCACACAGAACAAGCCAATTAGTTAACCTTGGAACTTGGGACCAGATTATGCCCTCTGATGCCTCATTCAGTACTGTGAGGGGGGAAAAAAGATTTTAAATGAAAGATTATCCAATGCAAGAGTCAGAAAAGTGGACCAGATCTTCTAAAGCCCCCCAGGTGTACTTAGTCATTTCCGGACATTTCTTAGATATACAGTGCTGTCATGACACATTAACCAACACTGACAAAATGACCCTGACTGGGAAGCAGATGACACTGTGGAGGCTGCTGACACTTAATGATTTCTGAAGATGGTCTTCCAGGTGTCACTGCATACTGATCAGGGGATCTCTGGCGATTTCAGCCAGCCTCTCCTACACCGAACCATGTTATCACAAGCCATTGATTTCCTTACAAAGTTAACAAGCAATAAGATGAGTTAACCTGGTGCCATTACGAGGCGAGAACACTGCCACCAGTGCATGTAACCACTGTATTTTGTTCATTTCCTCCCTGAGGTTCAATATGAAAGTGACTGATCACACTTTTCAACTTCCATTTTACAATTATTCTATACATGCAAAATGTGGTTCAGAGTAATTCAGTACCATTTTAAATTAGCCCACGTGGCAAATAAATAGCATTTGAGATACATCCATGTCTCATAATGTAGAAGGGGTATGTTTTCCATCAAATTAAAAGGACCAAATTAATGGTATTTCCCAAATAGAAATTCATGTATCACTTGATTTGACTAGTTATTCAAACCTATTGGAATTAGAATGTATATAAATGCATAGTGTCATGATTATGTAATTGTGTATTATTTTCTCCTATTTAAATGCAATGTAGAGCACACAAATAAATCTTCAGAATTCTGGAGCAAACAGGGCAATAAATACCACGTTTTGAGTTAAAATTAAATTTGCACCAAAAAGCATTCAAGTTGAGATGTTCTCTTTCCCTAAGTAAATACAAGAACAAAAGTAGAAAGCTTAAAATTTTCACTTCTAATTTTCCTTTTATACTCCCAAAATTCTAATGATCATAGAAGTATTGTTAAATGTGGTCAAAAGAATGATTGGAATGTTTTATTTCATTTGTTAAATCAGCATTTACAGATGCAAAGAAAAATAGCTGCTCACTGGTAAACCCAGGCCTCCAAGGTGGGCTCCACCAAGACTCTGCTACAGGGCTCCTCCACTAGCCTCTAAGCAGCCCTGCTTCTGCGTAAGTAACTCAAAGAACAAGAAAACTTAGCTATGGAATTACAGAGAAGTGGGGGAAGAGGAGCATATCCATTCTCCTTGGCACTGAAACAAGTTGTAACATTCTGCTGAAAACAAGGTTAAAGATGAAAGCCATTTCTCCAAAGGTAACGATGACCAGGGGTTTAATAAATGGGAATTAGGAAGCCACTGGTCATAAGGAACTGCTTTTATGTTCTCTCACTCTCTCCATACAGTACACACGCTGTAGTCTGGAAATGGTTTGAGGCCCAAGACATTAAAATGGATCAAGTCTGATGCTTCAAAACAATCAACCTGAGCTAATTTTTCTGAGCTGTCTTTTAAGTCCACAAAACAAAGAGTGACTTATCCAATATATCTTCCATGATTTCTGGGGAAGGGAGACTGTCAAAATGTTTTATCCCATTTTCTCCAGATCAAAGACAATACATATTTACAAGAATATGCCTGATGTCTGAGACAGGTAAGGGGAAAAGTTCTAAGTTAAGGACTTGCAAAATGTTCCACTCATGAGAAGAGATTTCCTTAACAATAACGTCTGACATTTTCCTTCCAGCCAGTCTACTATAAAATAGGGCAGGCCTATGTGCGTGATCTGCTATATTCCACTCTTCAACTAAGAGATGTCTTCAAATCTTTGTAATTTGAAAAATACAGGCATAAACATAAGCTGTGTACCCCCTGTGAATGTATGAATGATAAACAATCCCTGATGGGCATTCTTTTCCTTATAATTCATACTTTGGAGGAGACTTCTATAATAAGAACTATGTGTTATTTATATTTTATGTGATAAGTTAAAATAAGAGTTGTACTGATCATAAAGTCACAGCTAGAGTTTTCATATAAAGACACACCATTGGCTCAATATGGCTTCCCCTCATATCAACAATGGCAATAATAATAATGACCACTATTTTTATTTCATGCACAGAATGATGTCTAGAAGAAACTGCTAATTGTCCTCTGATATCCCTTCTCTTACATTACTATGAGGTTTAGGTGAGCATACCGGCCACTAGGCTAAGACTACATTTCCAAATCTCCCTTGCAGCTAGCTGTGTGCAGGTAACAAGGTGTGGTTCACTGCAAAGTGAGCAAAAATATGAACATCTTCGAACATAATACCCTTTAAAAAAAGGGCAGGCTATGATGGTGCTAGTGATGATGAGCATCAATACAAGAGGAACCTGAGTTCATATCACTATGAGTCACCAACTTAGCTATAGCTGTTTCTATGCAAACTGTTCAGTGACAAAAAACAGCTTTTATCTTAACTAAACTAGTATTCCTTTGGCCTGTTAAAGCAGCCAAATATCCAGGTAGGTTCTTTACACTGTCACTAATCCAGAAATAACAACCCTATGGTGCAGGTATACAGTGCAGGTTTTACACTATGTGGATGAGGAAACTGCAGCCCAGGAAGTATTTTTGCCCAACTTGATAAAGGAAGCAAGTGGCAAAGCCGGAATTGGGCTCCAGGTCTGCCTGACCCTCAGGCTCTTCTCACACTGCCTCTCACATAACATAACTCTTCCAATGAACTCTGTTCCTTGTTAGAGGAGCAGTGAGTTTCTGAAAAATACAACTGTACCAGAGGAAAGAAGATTTTCAACTATAATGTAATAAATTTTCACCTATAGCTGATCAGGGGTTTGAAGTTCTCAAAGGTCTTAGGAACACCTGTTGATCACCATGAAACATACCCTGTCTCAAAAGTAAACAATTTTATAATCTAGGAAAAGAAGAGTATAAAAACACAACTGTCCTCCGAATTAGGTCCTCAGCTACTGCCTAATATTTAACACTTAATCTAACAGGTTAAAAACACAGTTACTGGCTTACCAAAAAATAAAATAAAGTATCCCCCTCCTTCTGAAAGACAATCTGCATGGAGCTGCCTGCCAGCTGCTAGAAGCAGCCTCTAATGCTGCAAGGCCTAGCTAACTTCGCAGGAAGACAGCAGCCAGCTCCTTCTGAAATACTACCTTGAACTCTTCCCAGCTTTTACTAAATCCTTCCTCTCCAAATGTTTTGGGACCCAAAATAAGGTGGAATAGAATCTATTTCCCAGGAAAAGGAAAATAAAACAAAATTGGCGTTTACTATTCCAAGTACTTTAACTTTCAGTACATATGATACACATTATAAAGACGGGGTTATTCCCACCATTCTATAGGAATATTAAGGCTCAGAAAGATCAATTTTCCCAACACAAAGCCAATAAGAGGCAGAGTTGGTCTGATTCCAAATTAGCAGAAACACTGCACTTTGTTGTCAGGGTATAACAAGCGCCCTACAGTTTTCAATCTACATTAGAATCTCCTTAAAGGTATGTTCTTGAAAAAGGAGGGGGACGCTGGTGGCATGTCTACTTACTGGCAGCCTTCAATTCTGCTCAGGGCCCTAATGTCTAAAGGTCTACAAAAGCTATATCCCGAAACCGCTGATAAAAAAAGAGACTGCATCCACATAAACTACTTCTAAAAACAAAACCAACTTCGGCTAAACAATCAGGCATATTTTGAAAACAGCCAGATCCCAAATGGATTGAGAAGTCTGTCTTTCTATCTGGCTTTGTGGGTAAAACAGAGACCCTAACCAAAACCACAGTTCCTTCCGAGGTGAGCGCTATAGGTTGAACACCTTGAAGAGCCATGTCATCTAATGGATGGATCTCTGCTTGCTGATTGGGGAGAGATAGGTGTTTGCTAAACGGGAAAATTAATTTTTGGAGCTAGAAGAGAATCATTTTGGAGGCTACCTAATGTCTCACTGAGATTTTCAGCTAGTGTCACCCCTGGGTTTAGTTTTAATTTACACTTTTTCCCTCTATCAGAAGGACATTAGAGAGGAAGATAACCAACTCACAATTTTCCAAAAAGCAATGACTAAAAAGGGGAGGGAGTGCTGACTGCAGGTCCTTTCACAAGCAAATTCAGAGCTTTGCTGCAGTAAGTACTCCTGCTAGTAAACATCAGGAGGTGCTTACTATGTGCTAAACTGCATGTGTATAATCCCAAATAATCCCCAAAGTGACCATGTGTGTTCCATGCTATTATTAACCTCATCATACAGATAAGGAAACTGAGGCTTAGAGAGGCAAATCACTGGCTAAAGGTCACCCAGCTTAACTCAGTTATAGAAAGTCACTCGATTTGTAATAGGGAGGCAAAGGCTTGACCCAGATCTGACTGTCTCTTGCTTATGGAACTGCCAACAGGGGTTGATTATTTATAGTTCCTTCCCTGCAAATGAGACCCAAAGTGGGATAGAGAAGAGCTTCCCACTTGCTACTTTAAGATTTGCCTCTTAAAGAAGAAATTTGAGGGCAGCAGAATATAGATTTAGTCTTTACCCATTCCTAAAAGCCAAAAGAAAGGGGGAGATAAAAACAGCTTTAGACAGGTAAAGACACACATAAGGTTTCTCTAAATTCTGATATTAGGGATCCTATAAAATTTTAAGAACTCTTAGTGAGTTACTTCAATAACAAAAGTTGGCAATATCTTTATTTAATGCCCAGGACTTTGGAAGTAGTCGTATGTGAGTACAACAAGCACATCATTAAAATATATATTGACTATAAATTTTTTTAAATGTTTTAGAGAAATCTAATAGAAAAATACTTTTCTCTGTGATTATTATATCCACAGACACACTTAAAGTATTGATATACAATTATACAACTTATTTCTAAAATATAGTCATGCAGTTAAAACAATATTTAACAGTTTCATTCATTATATATAGTTTTTTAATTTCAGAAAATGTGGTACACTAAACACAAGCAACATTAAGCAGGTAGATTAACCAGCTCATGGGGGCTAACTTAAAAATAGACTTTACCTAGATGTATATAAATTTACCGCTCATTCCTGTCAATTTCAAAACAAAAAATCTCTACAACCACTGTCTTATACTTCATGCACTAGTCTTCAGGGAAGGTTTTTTTCTTTTCTCTAAGTGCAATCATTTAATTTTTAAATAAAAACATTTTAAAACAAATTCTAATACCGCAGCTGCCGTTTTGGCAGTGAGACTGTCACACAGAGAGCCGGTGTTAAAAGATCAGATTAAGAGCCTTCAGTCCTGGCACCAGTGACGCTCGCAGCCATGCAAGAGTGATTTTCCATGCCTCTGAAGAGACAGGAAATAGAATTCATCTTCCTCTAATAACCTACCTCCTCCCCTCCCTCCAGATTACGGTCCATCTGGCCTCAGGGTAAAGGCGAGGAGTCTGATGCTCACAGAATGCCCAGAAGAGGAAAGAAGGTGGGCAATGTTCAGACACAAAACATCAGGGAGGACTGGACTGGACAGGAACAAACATGTCTGTGGCCCACACATTTGAAGATAATAAACACACCTTAAGAAACTAAAAAAAGACGAGCCAATTAAATCCAAAGTAAGCAGAAGAAAAAATACACACAGAATTAGGATTTAGTAAACCATGACACAGGTCATTCATTACACATGAATCAAGGATTTCAACCAAAAAATGTCAAAAGTAGTAGAGAAATAAATAGTAAGTGGTGAGATTATGGTGCCTACACTCCCAGCCTAAAGCAAAAAAAGGAGCTGCCACTATCTCCCTCATGGCTTTCCTCTACAGGGTACAACTTTTTCAGCCAATTAATTCCAGTCCAGTCTTGCTCAGTGCGACTACCATTACACATTCTGTTCCTACTGGGCCTGCTTACACAAACAACATAACTCACGTGGGAAAACAACCTCCTGGCAAATCAGCTCCACTAACACCCCCAAGACCTCCTTCCACTTCTAAACGTAACAACACAGATCCCACAACAATGCCATGGGAAGAAGCTGCATGGTGATTATATAGAGAGATCTGTGTATGCAGAGGCCTAATGCCACCCTAAGGATAATTCAAAGTTCTTCTGCCTTGGGCTGTGACACATCATCCTGGTAACAGCTCTGTGGGTTACACATTCTTCCCCTTCTCCATCTCCATAAAGCAGAGCTGCTTCAAGTCAGAAGAAACACATTGGTCTGGAGTGGGCAGAGGCCACCCAGGCTTCCTAAAGAAATGCAAACAGGCCCCTCAACTCTCCTTCACCACTCCATCTAATCTAGTCACAAGCAAATCCTGAGTGGAAACAGGTAAATGGGGATATAGTGGGTGGTGGTTTTGTAGCAACAGCTAAACGGGGAGAAAGACAATATACCCTTTATTGTTTGTGATCCGGAGCATTTGAATTCAGGATTTTAAATTAGGTCCAAGGTTTGTGAATATGAGCACCCAAAGGGGCTATATACCCAATGAAAGGTACCCATGGTTACTGAGGTCTAACCCAGTTCAGTCTGAATAAGAAGTCACAGAGATTCCACATCTCTGTAAACACACGAATTGCAAATACGGGCTGCACATTAACGTCATCAGCCTGTGCACACTGGTAGGCAGGCAATGAACCAACCGCTCTCCCGCAAAGCAGCGACACACACTAGAAAGGACTGAATGGTAGGAGGAAAGTGCCATGGTGCCTTCTATCCCACAACACATAGCACTGTAGCTGCAGATATTTCATTATCTTCTTCCTTCTCATAGCTGATCTTCCCTGAGCAATCAATGAAGGATTCAGTAATCCAGAAGCAAAAAGTATCCCTTTCCAGCACGCCCACCTAAACTTTGTAACTATCAAAAGCAAGCAAGCAAGCAAACAAAAAGGAAAAAAGCCACATGGAAGCCACCATGCACTAGAAATGCACCCCGTCATTCCAACATGTGTGCATTTGCAGACTGTGCACACCCACAGGTGGTGAGCGAGAGAGCGCGACATGCCTGGCCTTGGCAAAGCATGAAGTCCATGGCGCTCAAAGCGGGGAGTCCACTGAGTCATCTTACATCTTTTCTCAAATGCACAGGCAATATAAAGTCTTCACAGAGTAAATAAGAAGTAACTTTTTAAGAGCAGCTAGCCAAACGTTACATTAGTTTGTTGACTATATAAAGTACTTTCTATTTGATAAACATCTTCTGGGCAATTTTTCAATCTATCCTATTAGATGACATTAAGACAAACAGTGGTCATTCTGAGCAAAACTACATTGCCCAATGACAGCAAAATATTTTAACAACTGAATTTTCCTTCACATATTAGAAAATGTTCCATGATATAAACACAATTATATTCCACTGAATGTTAATAAGGTGTAGAAGTTGGAATACGAACACTGTAGCTTAGAAATGTGCAATACAAACACCAAGAGGCTGACAAGGCCAAAGAGTCAGTCTCACAATCCCTTTTCTGTAAAACCACTAAAATAGCACCTTCTAGCCCAGTGCCTGAAACCAACTGCCTTACCTCTTGGGACAGGAAAGGAATGACTTGTGCACAGATAGCATTCAGCCTCTTGACAATCTCTGCCTGCAAAAAACAAAAAACAAAAAAACAAAAAAGGAAAGGAAAGCAATAAAGAGAACAGTCAGCTGGTTACAAATTCCCGAAACATTAACAGGATGATATTAAAACACACTTTATATTCTGGCTGGTATATTTCGTAAGGAAGAGGAAAACTCTCATCAGCAAGCCCATTAAAGGGAGGCAGCGACAACAGTACCACATTAATAGCACAATTTATTAACCAGAATTCATCTTAAAAAGCCAACCTTCAAGAACCAGGACAACATAAAAAGGAATTTAATTTTCATAACTGGAAATCAGGTT
The DNA here is from genome assembly GCF_964146895.1 of Miniopterus schreibersii. NCBI lineage: Eukaryota > Metazoa > Chordata > Mammalia > Chiroptera > Miniopteridae > Miniopterus > Miniopterus schreibersii. The sequence continues at coordinate 33,740,820 of NC_138111.1, forward strand.
TCAAAAGGCTTCAGCAGGACCCTTATTCATTCTAATGTGGTTTTTTATGAAACCTTGAGTTTTTAGGATTTAGATAGTAAGTATCTGTTCTTCCCTATATCCCAACTTCTTTCAACTAGTACTCACTGGGATTTTATAAATCATTTCCTCAGTCTCCCACATAAAGAGCACCCAGCCAACCTCAAAAAGTTGATCCTTAGCAATAAACTGTTGAAGAATGGCATGTTTTCTTCAACCGTAAAAATTCCCAATTGTATTAACCAAAATTTTCTGTGTGAAGAGGTTTAGAACGTGCTAAAATCTTCCTATATATAGCAATTTGTGTGTATATGGAGACTAACCTTGAGAACATTGTCATTGCACTATATATCTGTAAAAGTCCCAATAATGTCAGCTAACAGAGATATTTCGCTAATAATTTTAAGTATAAAAATTTTACAAATATAGGATTCAACAGTAAGTTGGAAGGACAGAGGGAGGGAAGAAAGGAAGGCCACCGCTATGTTTTCTTTAAAACACTACCCAAAGCTTCACCAATGTTCATCTTAATTTGTATTATCAGGTATCTCCTTATAGACTTTGAGATGTGACATACAAACACACATTTTTTAATACACATACAAATAAAACAGCTTGTATTTTAGTGATGGGGTGGGCAAAAGGAAAGAAGCATTGAGGCAGGAAACAAAGCAATTCCTAGTCTTGAAACATTCTTAAATTCCATCAGGGTTAGTTCCTCATTTTACAAGAGGACAAAATGTTCTCTTTCTCACTAAGTCACTACCAGAATGACAACGACATGCCTGGTGTTTCTAGGTTTCCTTCTCTCATCAGCAACCCTCTGACTTTAGAGCTAAGCAATCTTTTAAATGCCAGCACCTTAAAAGCTTTGCCAGCCGAGAGAAAACACAAATTCACCATGAAGTTTCAAGCCTAAGCTTTGCATTCCAGTTCTGCACTCCTAACAGGATGGACAAAAACCCAGCACCAACAAGCAGCAGTAAGGGCCCGAATGCGCCGACTTGATTTAATTTACAGCACTGGCCCCACGGAGCATTTAGCTACCCTTTAAGAAGGCTTAAACCACCATGAAAAGCTGCAATGGGAATCACCAAACCACTCTCCACCTGGATGAACATACCACAGTGGCTGTGGGGTGAAATTCCAGTGTGAGCTGGGGAAAGAGAGTAGCACTCACCAGACTGAAAGCAAGGCGTCTCAAAGGCATTTGGTTGTTAAGCTTTTTGTAGCAAGAGGTGGAGGGGGAGAGAATAAAAGATAATGAGACACTTTGGGGCAGACCAAACTGATGATTCTAATGCTTAGAACCATCTGCCAAGCATATTTTCCTCATTATGTTGTTTACATAAATAAAATAGTCCCTTGCTAGGAGGGTGGAAAAATGTGTGGGCACATAAGAAAACTGAGTTCTTTAGTTTGCCTGCATAATCTAGGCAATAAAAACTACTCTAAGGAAACTTACTCAGATGGCAAAAACAAAGCCCAAGAGGTATTTATTTGGCTTCTATAACTTTGGATCTAGGTTATTTTAAGTCTGAGCTACTATGAAAAAAAATCTACATTTTCTTAAAAATAATGTTGAAAAGTCGTTTTATTGATTCATGTATGCTCACACACATACATAACAGAAAAGGGGGGAAATGGGGCCTTCCAAACATTTTCTTTAAAGGCCTCCTTTTGTTTAAAAGACTTCTTAATTTCTTTAAGTTGTCATGCCAATGGATTTTCATGGTCAGGCTAATTGGCAGCAAGGGGGTGGGGGTGGGGGGTATGATTTCATAAAATTAAGCCGGACATTCCTCACTTTGAAAGCTAAAGTTGCCTCGGAAACACTGCTGCTTCCATGGTCATCTAATTTTGCTTCTTTTGTCCCATAGGACCCAGCTTTAGGGAGGCATCATTTATTTACAGGCCTTTCCACTGGGCTTCAGTGATCAGCCAATAATACTGTGGACACACACTTCTAATGGCCTATGTTTTGAAACTGAGTCTAATCTAATGGCGTGAGGCCCAAACTCCTTTTCCAGCACAGCCATTAAAGGATGTAGGTTATTGCTGTTGTCACCATTGATATTTGTCATTGTAATGTAATTAGGGCCCTAAAATGATGCATTACAGCCCTTGGCATAGCTTCTATTAAAATCTTTTCTTCTGCTCACTGAACTGCGACCTGCTTTCTGATGAATAACAGACAGACAGCTTTAGGGTAAGGAGCAGATTCATCAAAGAAGTATTTTTCAGCTTTGGGGAAAGAGAGGGAAAAAATAGGCAACCTAGGAGGAAAAGCACTAGGGGAGAAAAAGCCACAATACACATTTGAATTTCATCTGACCACTTGAAATTCTGATTGCATCTGATGAATCTTGCTTAGACAATATATTCCCAGTCTTCGTATCACATGGTTAATCAGGGCTCTAATCTGCTATCCATCAGCCTATGCCAGCACTGTAGCTTCCAATCAAATTTATAGGCGATGTGGCTCACGCATCCCTGAGCAAGTACATTCACAGACAGCCCATTTAAACAGGCAGAGATTCTGAAATACTGCTGTTAGGGTTACTGGATGTTACTATGGTATTCGATGCTTTATGGACACTGCTAACTATTGTCTTCAGTTGCCCATGATATACCAAAATAGCATTAATGGTCCCAATAAAAGAACAATTGTTCATGTCAAAATATAACAAAAAGATTGTTTTTGCAGCCATAGTTTGTCAAATACATTAACAATTTTTGACACTTCTATTACGTCTTCCTCTATCCATCAAAATATTCATTTAAAAAATAAGTTATATATATTTTCCCACCCTCAACTCATTACCATTCTATTTCCTCCTCCTATAATTTCCCTTATACCACCCTAACCATCCCTAATTTAAAAAAAAAAAAAAATGAGCAAAATATTTTAGAAAAAGATTAACTTAAAAAAGGCATTCTATGAAAATCCCTTACCTATGCACTCAACACCTGGCACATGAACGCTGACAAACTAACTCCAAAGTGGTGATGGCCGGTGGACTAGTAGCATAACCAATAAGTAATAAAACAGAATGACACCAAGAACCTTTTATGCCTTTTTTCTTCACACTCCAACTCAAGAAGCATTGGAAATTATTAAGCACCTTGCATCATGGAAAAGGAATGCCACGCACTGAATAGAATGCCGCGATTCAATCACTACATTAAAAAGCAACAAATACTAAAGCACACAGTATCAAAAACATACTTTATCACTTATAACAAATTACATTAGCCATTTAAGACAAAAAACTAGTTAAGCCTACACTTTAATTGAATTACAACCTCTCAAATAGTTCTAATACAATAAATCTAAATTTTATTTAGATTATTTCCGCCTATATAATTTCCTTTAAAAAAATTAAACAAATTTTATTTTAACCACATAATAAACCTGAAAGTACAGATGACTTTATTTTAGTAACCAAAGAGATGAATCAAAATCATTTGTTTTAAAAATGTTTCTTAGAATTTTTAGTTTCTCACTGAAATAGGAAGAACACTATTACACATTATTGAAATAAAACAGAGTAACAAAACATTATTAGAAAACCATTACAGCAGCCAACCGGATAAAAACAAATAAACAAAGGAACAAAATAAATCCAAACAATTATAGTTTCAGAAAAACATTCCTAAATAACATTTCACAATTAATTTGTTTTCTACAGCAGTTTCTATCCGCAAACATTTTTTTCAAAGATGAATCTATTTTATTATGTGTTTATTAAGAACATAACACCCATTATATATAAAACACTTTTTTAAAAGTGAAGAATAATTCCTTTTTATTCTGTCTGAAATCCTTTTTGGAATAAGTACAAATAACTTTTGCAGTGCTCTCCCTCACCCTCAGAACCAAGACTGTAATTTTTAATTCAATCAGAAAGTAAATTACCTTGATTTGCTCATCAATCTACTCTAAATTTTCTGAGAAACAGTACAACTTCTGGATCTTGCCTATCCCTAGATTTAAATAATCAGAGAACTAGTGAGAAATTCTTTCCAATTTAATTAAAATCCATATCAAACACAGAGTAAATATTCAAGGAGTACTATTTCTCTACACTGACAACTCAGTTTTTATCAAAATTCAACTTTACAAAATAGATTAAGGACATGTAATGGATAACACTAATTTTATGTTTTTTTTGTTTTCTTTTTTTAAAAACCAGACTAGAATAAGGCTTAGAGATTTAGATTGAAAGTATTGTCAGCATTGCTAGCAAGCTGATAAACCAGGCACCTAAGTTTTATTTTAGTTCAGGTGTTTATTTTTTACAGAATATTTAATATTATTTAATAGAGCAATAAAATGAAGTAATAACATTACCAATTTAATAGGACATCTATCAGTTCCCTAAAGGACTGATTCAAACTACCAAGACTTTTTTTTTTTTTTACAAAGTATTAAAACTTTTTAAAAGCTCTCATCATCCCACTTCCTCCAAGGAGAAAGCTGTACTGTGTAAGAAGCGCTCCATTAGAATTGAAAGTGCCAATGTTCGACCATTTTTTTACCCTTTACCTCAAGAGTTCAACTAAAGCAATGATTCTACTGATGTTAATACCTCAAGCAAGGTCACCCTGCTTTGTGTTTTGAACTCATGTGCACGCTATTTTTGCGTGTACTAAGTGTGCTATGAAGTACCTGGTGCACAGGTCAGCTAACGGCACACACAGAGGTGCTCCATTTGATTGTCCTAACAAGACTTATGGGTGCTACAGTAGGAATATGCAAGACAGTGTCTTTCCCAGAGAACATCACAGTACGCCTCCATTTCATGAAATTTTTCCAATCTGTACTCAAAGGTGAAACGATATTTTACTAAAGCTTTTTTGCAATGGTTAGAAAAAAACGCCCCTTTCTCTCACCTCTTGAGCTTTTTGAAAGGACTAAGGGAAATCCCAGATATTTGCCTATTATCATACCTGCATCTTCTGGGCTCAGGTTACTGTGTTTAAATACTGCTCCAAATGCTAAGAGTGGTATAGTATCAAGGCTGAGAATAATGATCATTGTGCCTGAGGTCCAGTTACTCCTACAAGGTCAAATCATTTCAGTTCTCAAATTGAAAAACACTGTAACCAATGTAATCGCTATTATATTCAGCTCCACCAGAGGGGTGGGGAAGGGAAAATGGAAAAAAATGGGAGGGAAAAGTGGGTCATCAGGAATAGGGGAAGAAAATGTCTTTTTCCGATGAGCTTAACTTCAGCCTTCAGGGAGCAAGGTGGGGCTGGTCACAGACCCTGATTGTTCTGAGGACTAAAACACCCACACCCAAGTTGTACAAATGCTCATTTACTCAGCACTCCTGGGCCAGCAAGCCCTGCCAAGGTACTTTGTGATTTCTCTTCTCTTCCCTCCCTCCTTCCCTCCCTTTCTCTTTCTCTTCCCCTACACTTTCTTACTGACATAAATGTACAGGAGCCTTCAAATGCTGATTCACAATTAAGCATTATGATACTTAGCCATAGTGGAGGGGGCAAATACTCCTGTGCCCATCAGGTGAAAATCATTCATCTTATTTTTCCCCAACATAATCTTCGTGATTAAAATTTTACCTAGCCCAGCCGGGCGTGGCTCAGTGGTTGAGCGTTGACCTAGGATCCAGGCGATCGGGGTTCGATTCCTGGTCAGGGCACATGCCCGGACTGGGGGCCTGATCCCCAGTCGGGGGCGTGCAGGAGGTAGCCGATCAATGACTCTCTCATCACTGATGTTTCTATCTCTCTCTCTCCCTCTCCTTTTCTCTCTCTGAAATCAATAAAGATATTAAAAAAAAAAAAATTTTACCTAAAAGATGAAGGAATTCTGGATACTGGAATAAACCAAAAAGAAAAAGAAAAACACTAACTTCTTATCGAGTTCTCATCAATGATAGCTATCACCAGGAAAGCAACAAGACACCTTCCATACACTGAGAGCCACGCTGTATTTCTCATTCTGTTCTCACAGGCTAGGCTAAAGACTTTCTTGTCTCTTTTTTTTCTTATTTATCTCCAAGTTTCAACAAAGCTTCATCAATATCCACATCTCTCAACACTTCCTTTCCTCTTGTCCTTTCAATTCTAGCCTCTATTGGCCTTCCTCCTCCCAATTATAAATCATTTCAACTCTATGAAGCCATCACTGCCAAGCTGCCCTTCCATTCCCCTAGACTGTGTTCTCGCCTTGATAAATAGCCAGCTCTTATTAAAACAAAAGTGCTGCTCTTGTGCTTTCTGCACTTGTACTGCTCTGCCAAACACTACCATTACCAACCAAGTCCAGGCACAGCAGACAAGTGAACCCATGGACAGAACATGAAAGTAAACAAAGCATGGCAAGGATGAAGGAGGGTCCCTCCGCCTGAACTGCCTTCCCCAGATCTTCCCATGGCTATTCCCTACTCATCAGTTCCAACTCAGCCCACAGGAATTATAAACACAAGCAGACCAATTCACACATAATCCCACTCAGGAGTTGGACAGTCAAGAGGCAGGCTTGGGGAGCCAGGGAGACAGCTATAGCATGAGGCCTCCTAGAGAGAACAAAGTCATGGAATTCCTTCCAAACAAGGTCCAGGAATGCTGCAGCTCCACATGGATGGGATCCCAGGTATGGATTTGTATACACAAAAGCCCCTCCCCACTGGCCCTGAAAAACCTGTTTGAATACTCTCCCAGTAGGAGAGTTAAAATAATTAAAAGTTTTTACTTAGAACCTACTAATCCCTTGCCTGTTGTGGTTTTTTTTGTCATTGGTACTGGTTGTCCCACACAAAAGTCCACTACTGCTCACTGATTCCTCACCCAAACTCTCTTAACGTCTCACATGGTTGTGACCCCTGTACACTGATTAAAAATTAAGAGAGAAAAAATAAGTCCTATACCGCAGACTGAGAACTCTATAATCAGAAAAGTAACAGTATTCTCTCTACAATTAGGCTCATATCTAGTTTGCTTATTTTCTTCTTTTTTTAAATACTTGACTAGGCAGGTTGAGAAAATTAAAGGTAAAGAAAACTGTCGTCTATTTTTGCTCCTGTATTCCTAGTTACTTTTAAAATGTATTTCGAGCTCTTAACTAAATTGTGCAGGTAGTTTAAAATATTTAAACACATGTACATTAGTAAAAGTCAAAACCATGATGGCATTGCTTTCTGTCCATTCAAATATTTACTAAGCACCTACTATTTATCAGGCTGTTTTAGGGGATGAATAGAGACACAGGGGTGAACAAGACAAATAAGTAAGCTCCTGCTATCATGGAGTTCACATCATAGGAGTGGGAGACAAAAGCAAACGTGTAAGTACCTAAAAATGCTAAGAAGATAAAATAGAGGCTCTGAGAGAGAAGCCTGGGGCAGGGGGCGGTATAGTTCACATAAAATCAAGGAAGGACAAAAGAAAAGTGACTTAAAGGCTGAGATGTGGCTGGCCAGAGAAGGTTCCATACCAAGTTTTGCTGATGTCTGTCATTAGCAGGTATTACATACATAAAGAGCTCCCTAAGCAGATGACTTCGCAGAGCTTATACAAAGTTAAACAGGTTTCTTTCTGGTTGGACCTCTCAGAACCTCTCATTTGATAATGTTAGTTATAAATCTCTAGAAAGGAACATATAAAATGCAGTCCTAATCAAACTTCTTTGACTATAAAACGCTTTCTTCTCAAAGCTCTTAGAGGAGATTATATTTTGTGGGAAACACTGAGCTAGTCAGTGGTTTCCAGCCCTGGCTTTACACTAGCATTAAAAGTGGATCTTTCACAAACACCAAAACCCAGGCCTCACCCCAGGCCAATGAGCTCACACTCTCAGAGGGTAGAACCCACCCGCCAGTATTTTATTTTAAAGCTCCCCGGGTGATTCTAATGTACAGGCAGGATTGAAAACCATTAAGCTAGAGCACAGGATTCATGCAATAAAAAACCAAGTGGAAAACAAGGACAAAAGGGTTCACTGGGGTCAGACTGTGGAAGGTCTTGAATGCCACACTAAAGAGCCTGAACTTTATTGGGAAGCCAGCAAGGACCTATCAAGGACAATTCCTAGGAAAGCTATGATAAATACCAGATAGGAGGTTAAGACACTCCAGTGCATTTCTGCCCTCCACTCCCCTTTCTGCCACTGATTATATTTGAGTGGCTGTGGAAGGACAGAAGAGATTTATAACCACAAAACATACCACAAGAGGAAAGATGGAGAATGAAAGATAATTTCAGAATAGAAACAATATGAATTCCCATAACACCACAGACTCAGGAAACTCAACAGGATGCTTTCAGATACCGGCTCACTCATTCACTCCTACTCTAAGCTAGCAGCTATGGTAGAAACAGCAGTGAATGCCCAATTGATCTGGGTCCTTGAAATGTTTATAATCTAGTGCAGCAGAAGAGCAAATGGAAATAAGCACAGTGACAGACACCATGTGGCACCGAGGTGGTACACAGAGGAGGCCTAGGAATGCAAGCGTGAGGATGGCAGAAACCCCTTCTCGCTGAAGTCATTACAGTGGCTTTGGGGAGAGAGCAGCATGTAATCCATATCAATTCCAGTTTTCAACAGTTGTCTACAATACTGTCAGGCACAGTATTACAGTCTAAGAAAAGAGTAGGTGTACAAGAAAGATTTATAGAGCTCATAACCTAGCAAATGAGAAAGACATTTAAATAAACTGTAGGGTATTTTTAAATGCTTGATAGGGGACTGTTTCCCTGAGTAACTGATGGTGAAGTGAGTCAGCTAGACAAAGAAGAGAACGGCAGGGAAAAGGGCGAAGACATTCCAAACAGGGAGGAATATTCACATTGGACAAAGGGACAAGGGAACGGGAGGCATAAAATGAGGCTGAAGCAGCAGATCCTGAAGAGCCTAGTGAACCAGGATTATCTCCACCTAGGTTAGACCAGTGAGGAGACAACTGCACTACTCATGGTGAGAGTCATCTTAAATATGGTGTCTAAGGGTGCCAGTCATCGTCATCATCACCATCAGCATCATCCTAAAATTCATGGAGAGTTCCTTAAACTCAGAACAATTTTAAAAGGATTGCTTTTGTCCCCATTTTACAGATCAAGACACGGAAGAGTAAAGTGTTAAGTAATTCACCATGACCAGATAGCAGGAGAGAAGTAAACAAATGAAGGAGTAACTGGGAATAGATTCCAAGAGACCAGATGATGACCTGGGTGTGGCTAGAAAGGGAGGGAAAGGCAGTCATCACCTGGCTTTGGATTCCTAGCTTGAGAAATTGCGTGGATGCTGCTGGCATTTCCTGAGGTAGAGATCACTGGACCAAGAGCAGGCTTGTGGAGGAGGATGTCTTTTTAGGATATACTGAGTTTAAGTACCTATAAAGTCTCAGTTCCATATAATAGTCTCAGAGGAAATATCTGGGCTATAGAAAAAAATCTGGTGATTCACCTACTTAGCAGCATGGACAAGATCACCTATTTGTAAAGGGTAAAAGGAGCAGAGCACAGAGGCATGCTGGAAATTCTGGCTGGATTTCCAGGAGTAGAGAGGGCCCCTAAGGAATAACCCAATGTGAACAGATAGATAAGTGTACCCTGAGATCCTTAAGCCCAGATAAGGGAGAAGAGAGGGCAAAGACTACAGACACAGCGATTAGCCAGGAGGCCAGAACAGCATAACAACAGGCATAACAACAAAAGTCTGGCAGAGTGATGGTGAGGGAGAGGAAAGGAGACGCACTGCACAGGGAGAGTCAGCAGCAACAATGAAAGTAAGAAATCCACGATTCCAACATGTAAAGCCTGGATATGGTACTACCATTCATTAAAATAGGAAGTCACAAGGCTGATTTCAAGGTTTGTTTTGGGGGACAGTAATGGAAAGGCAAGGGGGAAATCCAGACTCAAGTGATAAAACAACTTGGAAAGCATACCAGATATTGTCAATGATACAACTGTGGAGTCAATTCCCCGGCTGACTCTTAATTACGAATCCAGCTGCACCATGACTCTAAGCAAACCCCAGAGTGGTCTGGGACTCCATTTCTACAACCATGAAATGGGAAGAATAATAGCTGCCCCATATCTGGTTGGCAGAAATATTTATGAGGGTAGACTTATGAATAAAATCCCTTAAGGTAAGTAGTTCTGTTCTCAGACAGAACTGAGATTAGATAGTGCTACAAACTGAGTAGCTATATTATTAGTTATCGATTCAAGCTTAGGGCTCTTCCTGTCCCTCAATTAAGAAGCCGTCCCTCACTGGGGTGGGGGGTGGGGGAGCAGACTCACTGGCACAGTAATAAGAGAGGACAGTAGGACAGTGCCTCCAGACTGACTGGAAAGAGAAGTGAGGTCACAGGCCCAGTCCCAGAAAATTTGCTATTTCTCCACTTTCTTGAACTGTGACCCACAAAAGACATTCTCAGTATTTATGTTTCGCTACTGGCAAAGGATCTCTCTTCCTCTTTTCTTGGTAAACAGATACTTGCCCTGGATGCAGTAAATTTTATACATAGTAGTAAAAATTAAAGAATAGAAGGCTGGAGGGAGAGGTAGAGAGGTGGACAGGAAGTCAGGCTTACTTTCAAAATTTCTTACAATTTAAGACTACAGACTAACAGTTATGTGAGACTTATAGAAATATGTGCTTTCCATTAAGTAGATGGCAAAGTGAAAAATAAAAAAATTCAGTCTAAGGCAAGCTATTTAGAATTCAGAAGTACTCAAAAGAATTTAAATGAGTTTTGCATTAACCAAAGCAAACTGCAGTGTCTGTTACAGCTTCCTACTTGTGGAATCTGTGCCAACTACCTTGACTTAACTTACTATTTTGCACATGTCCCCACCACCTTGAACTGAATCTTACCTTTAACCTAACTTGTCTTTGAACTTACCTTTTATTTTTTGAGCTACATTTTCCTTTATTTTACGAACTTCAATTTCAGTCTATTCCTAATTTACAGAAACAACTATAATAAACCTTTTGGTTGAGTAAAATATTCTATAGCAGTGCTACTGAAAGTAGTCAATCCCTAAATTATTATCCATTGGCAAGAAGATAATGGGTTTGTGCTGGAGAATTAAATCAACTATTGTTTACTTCAGTTAGGTGGATTTTTTAAATTCTTTTTTTTTTGTTTTTTTTGTTAAATAAAGACATTCTCAATGAAGCAGTATGTTGATTCAGTCTGGTACAAGCTCCTTATCATTTCACCCACCTTTAAAAAACAGTTCACACATCTGCAGAAGTCCACAGACCACACTGAGCAGCACTGCTCAAAAGCAACACTTCTAAATCATAAACTGTGTTCTTATTGCCTGGGACTTTAGAATAGTGACAGGTCAGGGCAACGAAACTCTCCAACACAGCCCTAATAAATGGTGCAGCCCAGGATCCCCTTGTTGGTTTATGTGGAGAAGCTACATGTTCACAGTTCTATTAACTACTTAAAGGTAGGTGACGGCCTAAAAATCAGCTCTGCAGGGACCCCAGCTGGGGTCTTCCCACTCATCAAGCTGCCTGCTAGTCTGCTGCTGTGCTACAACAAACAAAAATAAGGGACTACACAGCTATAAACAGTATGTTCTTATTCCCAAATGACAGGGTTAAAAAAGCGCATGAAAAGCATTACAGCTCAAGGATGTTTGTGCTTCTCCAACAACAAAATATACTGAGAAGTTGGAGTTTTGCTTGCTTTAAATTACGTTTAATAAATTTTCTGCAGAGAACATGCTCAAAGAGAAAGCAACTTAAAATAAAATGTACTACTTCATGATTCTTTTTGCCTATTTACCTAAATTATTGCTCAGAAATGAGAAGGCACTATGGGCAGGGTAGCCACTGAGGAATGAGAAGAAAGGAGACAGAATTTGAAAGTGTAAGTACCTATTAGAGTGGGGTCTCAGTGAGCAGAGGAGAGAGAAATGAAACGTGCCCCTCTTCTACGTAGCAATGTGCCAACCCATCAGCTACCAGCTGGAGCTCAGGCAGGCTACCTAAAGCAAGGTATAGTACCATTAAAATTACTTGAATTTGCTGAATTATTCCAGAGATGCAACAAAGGTGATGCAGATACCACACTATGTATTAATCTGGACTTCCTAATCAGGGGACTTCCTAATCAAGCAGCATGTGGATTCCCATGTACTACATAAACTACACCATGGAAATAAGAAATGACATAGATATGAAAGAAATTTTGGAGATTTCTGGCTCCTTGACTCTCAAAATGTGGTCAGTGGGCCCAGCCGCTGTGGCTCAATGGTTGAGCGTCTACTGAGGAATCAAGAGGGGACCAGTTCTATTCTTGGTCAGGGCACATGCCTGGGCTGTGGACTCGATCCCCAGTAGAAGTGCAGGAGGCAGCCAATTGATGATGTTTCTCTCTCATGGATGTTTCTATCTCTCTCTCCCTCTCTCCCTAAAAATCAATAAAAAAAGTATTTTTTAAAAAAAAAAATGTGGTCAGTGGATCAGGAGCATAGGCATCACCTGGGCACTAGAAATGGAGGCTATCAGGTACCGCTCCAGACCTGCAGAAATAGAATCTGATTTTAACACGATCCCCAGTGGCTTGTATGCACATTAAAGTTTGAGAAGCACTGCTCTAGTTCACTGGTTCTCAACTCTGCTGCACTTTAGAATCACCCCTGAAGTTTTCAGAAAAATACTGATGCCCAGGTCACAGGTTAGGGGAACCGGGAACCAGCATTTTATAAAACACACTGATCTAGTCCTATCCCCTCATGTTATGGATATGGATGAGGAACTGAGACTCAGAAAAGTTAAATGATTTACCAAGATTACAGAAATTACTGGCTGAATTAAGAGTAGATCCTAAAAAATACTTAGAAGAATTGTGTTGCCAAGAAAAAAATGTTGAAGAAACCATAGTTACTAATAAATCAAAATTTATTTTAAAGATCTAAGGTTTCATTTTACTCTACACTGTGTTGAACTTTTGCACTTATTAAAGAAACAAAGGCATATTCATACTAATTTTATGTACTACCCTTTGAACCTTGACCTGTATTTTTCCACAGGGGGTAAGGGGATAATTCTCCATCTGCCACAGCACAACTGGTAGAGACACGGTGAAGCCTCAGCCTTTGTTCCCTAAGTAAGCAGTTAGGTCAGAGTAGTAGGACCACGGGTAACTCTTTTCATTTCTTTTGCTTTCTAAAATTTCTTTAATGTGAATATGTTCCTTTTTTAGCAAAAAACGAAAGCAAAACAAAAGCACTTCAAAACTACCTTTAAAAAGAAACCTCAATTTAACTTAGCTTGAAAAGTCCAAAATACAAGGACAATCACTGTGTTCTGATTATAAATTTTCCAAAGCAGAGAAGTGATACTTAGCACACCTAAGACAAGAAACTTCTACCACAACTGCTGACCCTTTTGGTGGTTGATGATTATGTCATTACATTTAAATTGCCCATAAATTAGCACTAGATACATGGGCATGTGGTGGGAGGTGTGGGTGGAGAGAAGGAAATTAAAAGCTGCGGTCAGACTTGAAAAAAATACCCCATAAAGCAACGTATGTTTCTGACAGTTGAAACAGACTGCATGACAGACAGCAAAACCACATTTCCGCATTTTTTTTTTTTTTGGAATGGATCTGTGGCTTCATGCCACCAAGCAATATTTTGGTTTACCAAAATGTACTCTTATGGCCTTTTTAATTTCATGTTTACTTAACTTTCCTTACTATCACTGCTGTTCTCATTCGACTACAGCAGCTTAAGACTAGCGTCTAAAGGGGGGCAAATTTAAAATACAGTTTAAAATGCCTCACATTAGGAAAAAAGGAAGAAAATTAGCCACACACATATAATTCACATTGACTAAAGCAACCACTGTCATTTCAGTATTTAATTCACACATATGAGCAATGAAAAGAGTTATTTCTTTGAAAATATAGTAGTGATTCCTCAAGAAAATCACAGACTCAGCCTCATGTTTACATGAAATTTCTCAACACAAAAAGGATAAGGAATCGCTGACCTATCCACAGTTCTTGGCCAAATAATATCAAAATTAAAAAGAAAAAGAAGAAAGGAATGTCTGGCGCAAAGACTTTCCATAGCTGATGAATAATTTAGAGCATTGTGAGCCTATTTTTAATGTTAAAAAAAAGTTTAAAGAGAAAAGGTAAAAAAAATGAGGTAATTTGCAAACTCCCACTATTATATCTATATAAAGTTAAAGGCAGTAATCAAGCAAAATGAAGAGAAACATTCTCTCTCATACACTGACACAAAGGTCAAGCACCTTCCTTACAATCATATGTTCCTAAAACTACTGCCCACACAAAGGGCTGCCTGGCCAAGTCCGCTGTGGTCTGGGGTACACAATAAAGGCACAAATGCAGGTCTTGCTGAAAAAGAATCCTAGAGGCTCTTGGCAGGAGTACAGATTTGCCAGGAGGTGAAGGGAAGGTGCTGATGCGAAGACATGAAGGTCAAAGAAGCAACAAACTCACTTTTATTCCTCCCCTCTTCCTCCTGTCACTTCTTAGGTGCCTCATCCCCTAGCATAATCAAGACCAAGTTCCTTTTTCTATTAATGCTACTAGGATTCTGCCAGTCTGCAGAGGTCACTGCCCTAGGGCTTTCCGCTATGCATTTACACACCATCCAACGAGCTGCTGGGCCAACCTGGGTTCCTCCTTTCCAGCCACATGTCACCTGCTCAACCCTGTCTCTCTAAAACATTTATTGAAAATCTGCTGTCAGATCCCAGGCTAGCTGCTGAGAATAAAACAAATTAACCAAAAAAGACATGATCCTTCCCTACTGTCTGACTAATCTTCCCTTTGCTTTCCTGCAACAGCCATGTACTAGAACTAGCATTCAAGGCCTATTCTGCTGTAACACATCCCAAACCTACTTTCTTAACCATTCTCTCCATATCACCCAACCAAGCGGGAAATGTTAACCACAGCCTGAACACGCACAGCATTTTCCTTTCTCTGTGGTTTCTACTTCAAATGCACCCCTTTCCTCTCTTCCTGCCTAAGTGACCCCTGCTCTGAGGTCCCATTAAAATGTCCCTATATCCTCTGTAACAGCATTCTTAATCACTCCTGAGCCAGAAGACTTCCAACCTCATCTGCCTATGTCACAACAGTGTCATCACCACACACTGCCTTGTACTGTTCAAATGCCATAAAAAAGATTGCAATCTCCATGGAGACAAGTGTTCTACCTTTCATTACTCCCTAGTCCACAAAGCACCTTGCACATAGTGTGAGGTCAAGTAGCATTTGTTGAATGAATGGTAAAACGCCATCACAGCCTTTGCCTTCCGTTGGAGGTGCCCAACACTACTCTCTCTTAACCAAGTAACTCTCTCAATGAAGGAAGACTGTAACAACCTCATGAGGATTAAGTTCTTCTTCGGGCTTAAGTCTTCAGGTTATAATCCTCTTAATCTCTGGACATCTAGTTCTAGATATTTCAGTTTGAGAAGCTAAATATTTTCATTTAGAAAGTTAATTTTTGGGGTGTGCCTCAAACAAATAAACATGATAAAAGCGTGTCCCCAAACTATAAAACGGAATATCAAAGAAAGAATGGAATTTATAAACCTAACCTGGGAAGCTGACATGAACATCATCTCACAATCCAAATCCAACAAAGATCTCGCCAATTTTTTTTCTGTATGCATCCTAAATATCCTACGAGTTCTTACTTAGATTATAAGGAAATCCTCTCCTTAAATCTGGTTAAAGCAGGTCTAACTATGGGCCTCCTTTTTAGGCCAGCTGTATCAAGCATTTGGAAATGAGCTGCCAAGTTAAACAGCAAGGTTTTTGTACATAAATGTACTATGCCTGACCCAGCCTCTCCTAAATCTCATGAATGTTAAGAAAAAGGCTTACAAGGAAGTAGAGCTGTCATCTCAACATTCCTGGAACTTATATAAAAGAAGAGCTCGCTGGAATTTTGCAGGACACAATTTCTCCATTAAGAAGCCCAAACAAGCATTTTGTCTTTCCCAACTTAGCCAAAAAAATGTTCAAGCAAGTAACTGTGGAATTACCACCATGCTTTTTATTGGCCACTTTAGGTGAACTATAATATTTTTTTAGGTTAACCAAGGCAGACATACTTAGTGGTAATAAGCCACACTCCAAAACAGTTTTATGTCCCCAAAAAAATCAAAAGCCTCTAAAATAGTTACCTACATTCATAGCACAGCACAACAAGAGTATGCAAAGGGGGGAGGGAGTAAGCCCAAGTAAAACTGAGGTTCAGTGATCAGTGCCCACACTTCAAAAATAAAATGAACCCATGTTCTAGACTCACAGGCCACTTAGAAAATCCAAGGTTCTACTTTATTTATTACAATGAGATCAGGACAACACAGAGGTAAGCACAATGTACTTTGACCTAACCTAAGTGAAAGAGCAGGACTATTTTGCAGCAAGATCTGCCCTGATCCCTCAGCTGAGGCAGATTAGACAAAGGTCATGTTGAAATCTCAGGCGGCCCAGTCTAACATACACATCTTTGCACTAACCAGACGGATGTCCCGGAAACTGGCTGAAATGACTGAGAATGTTCAGCACTGACAAAGGAATGAGGGACAACGCTTGAAAAATGTTACCTAGAAAAGAAGGCTAATTCTGAGGCCCTCAATGGGGAACCGGGACAACTAGGCCTCCTTTCAAGCAAGAAATTTCTGCTAATCCAACAATTCCAACGAAGAAGTCTATTACCCTCCGTTCTTTAGGAGAAAGATGGTCATAGAGTATCCCCATTCTGAGCTTGAAATAAGAACCCACTGCCATCAACTCTACTTTGCTCCTTATCAGGAGAAAAGGGTGAAACAAACCTAAAATGACAAGTATCGTTTCACAGGTTCTCTCAAAATGACGTAACTCACTAGAGAAGCCAAACAAAACTGATTCTTGTGTCCTCTACCCACTAGACACTAGCAACCCCTCTAAGTTGTGGCAACCAGAAATATCCGCAGATAGTGCCAATGTCCTTGGGAGAAAGCAACTGCACCGGTTTGAGACTACTGCTCTCGACAGGCTTTGTTTGGGTCCTGGTTTCCTCACGGGATCAGTTGAGAGCTAAGGGACACAATTTTGCATGAAAGTTCAGGAACTATGGGGATCCTCTGAAATCTGGTCGATGACCTCCATTCCCATTCTCACCCCAAGTAGGCATTCAATGGTTTTTCAGTCCTCTGGACATTCCCACGTGGTTATAAAAGGTACCGTGCCTGCTAGAAATTGCATAATCAGAAGTACAAAATTATCTACAGGCTTGTGGCCATCAGGCCATGAGCCAGAGGTGGAATCTGCAATAAAGATGAACCAATTGGTTCACTATCTCAGTGTACGTGCTCATCAAAAAAATAAAAAACAAAACAAAACTGTTTATCCCCAGCCTGGAATAACTGACCAATTCATGGCTGTGTGCATGGCTCTGAAACTCTGGAGCCCTGACTGAGAAACAGTTATACTAGTCAAAAGTCCTGAAGCAAAAAATAAAGGAATTGTTTTGCAAATTAAAAACTGAATCTGAAGACAAAGCTATTTCCACTTATTGGGAAAAAAAAAACAAGAAAAAAAAGTGTTCCTTCCACTTGCATGGCAGGTAAAGCAGAGCCAGAGCAGGACTGCATGTGCAGAGTCCTGGGGTCCAGTAGCTAGGTGGAGAAAGCCAGGTTAGTGTTTGAGAGGACTGCTCCCCCACACCACAATTCTCAAAAAGGACTAGCAACAAAGAACTTGTTGATCTGAGAATTTAAAAAGCATCTTCCTGATAAAGGCACATACCTAAATGGAGACCTGTGATTATTTGTTAACAGTTAAGCTCTCTGTGTACAGAACACAGCAGACTAACCAGATACACTTGAAAAAACAAAAATAAAACAAGCTTACCATTAAAATAGTTACTTAGGAGGCAGGTACTGCCAAGGGTTCAGAACATGGGCTCTGAAGCCAGACAGCCCGGGTATGAATCCCCACTCTGCACCTTATGGGCTATAAAACCCTGGACAATATCTTAGCTTCCCTTACATAATAGGGACAACCAAATCCCTTCCTCAAAGGGTTCTGAATTAAACACATTAATACATCTAAAGTACTTAATGCATCACCTGGTACATAGGAGGCACTCAATAAATGTTAAATGTTATTATCATTAATATTCACCAAAGATACACATATGGAAAATCTGTTAATACATGTAGTCAAAAAAATTAGTATTTCCTCATACAAACTTTATTCTAAATCTTAACTTACTGAAGTGGCATGCCTCCAGTGTCAAGTAATGAAATTAGGAATAGAGCTTTTGCTAACGCTGGTAATTTTTAAATCATATGATGTAAGAGCTGAAAGATACCATAGATATAAATCATAATCGGAAATCAATTCAATCCTACATTTTAAAAATGCCCAATTGCCAGCTCAGGGACCTGTGGCAGAACCGTGACAAGAACTCCTAACCTTGGATGGCCTTCCAAAGCCTTTTTTGCTCATCACAAAGCCAAAGAGCTCAGAAACAAAGCTTATACATGCATAGACAGTTGACACTCAAATATAGAGTTCTATAGCACTGATTCATTCAATTGCTCCACCAAACACTGTTTCAGGTGCTAGTAAGAAAACACACTCTTCCCTTTGGAACTTATACTTAAGTGAAGAAACCTGATCTCTATTATGTCCTTGATTCATCAGCTCAAAAAGGTCAAGATTAAACATTTCCCCCTTCTTTTATTTACCTAAGATTAACTTATTATAAACCAAGTTGAAAAGTCCCACCCATCCCTAAGTAAAGGATCCTCATGGGACAACCCAAGAAACCTTGGGGCTTAAGGTATCAAGCTCATCATATGCCAGTTTACAGACATGCTTTTCTACTCCAGACTTCACCAGGTATACCCTTAGCTAGAGAAAATGACATATACATTGGATTCTGGAAGGGTAACTAATCCCAGGAGCTTATCAAACAATAGGTAATAAACTACTACATATCCCCTTTAACACTTTGGAGAAAATTATTGAATTACATTATAATTCATATAATTTCAGAAGTTGTATGACTAAATTTTCTAATATATGCCAAAGGAAAACCATAAAAACTGATCACCCTAAAGAAGTACTGGTATTATATTATAAATATTATTTTTACTACATGTTTTACAATAACTGCTCTAGCTCTGTATCAACATTACTTTAGCCTGAATGATGACCCTGGGAGAATCAGTGAATTCTAACCATCTTCTAATTAACTGTGGGACTTTGTCATTTAGCATCTGAGTCATTTTATTCATTCACACATGAAGGGAAAAATGCTTCAGCAACATTATTATATGAGTGAAAAAGTAACCTGATAAAATATAAAGTAATATATATGTGTGTATACGCACACACACATATACATATATACATCAGGGTGAGGCAAAAGTAGGTTTACTGTTGTTTGTACGGAAAATACTACAATTAATAAATAATAATACAAGAATAAACTGTTTCATGTATTCACAACTGCAAACCTACTCTTGCCAGACCCTGTATAGATAAAATATTAACTACTATATATATAATATAGATAGATATCCATTTCTACTCACAGCTTTGTTAGGTTAATTTTGGACTTAAAAAATTAAACCTCTGAAAAGAACTGTTATAAGAGACTTTCTGAGACCAAAAAGAATAGGAGTCTTAATTTCTGTTCACTATGTCACAGAAAATAACAAACTAAAACCAAACAGTAATCTTAGACCGAAGGAGCTAAAAGAGATCTTGGTCTTCACTTACACTCTAATTTTAAGTTGACAAGAGCAGTCCTGAGAAGTTAAGGTACTCAGCAATATCACACAGCTGGTTATCCGCAAGGTCAGAAGTAGAATCTGAATGTATTTGGGGGGACGCAGTAGAGTATGCTGATAGTACAATATTCCAAATATAGGATTTGGAATACTGCAGAAAAATCTGAAAGATCACATACCAATGATCTGAAATTGAGTCAAACCCAGGACCTACTTTACTGGCTAGCTGATCTCAAGTTATTTAATTTCTCTATGTCTCAGCATCCTCATATATAAAATTGGAAATATAATAATACTATAATTTCATAAAGTTGTGAGAATAAGTAAAATATGGCCTGCACAATAAGCTCTCTAAAATCGCTTTTTGTCATGATTATTACTCATTCAACACTATATCCCATCTTCACTAATAAAAAACACAGATAGCCTCAAAGTTCCTTGTCCCTTAAAAAGAACTAGAAGCTTGCATTTTTACTGATTTGGAGGGAAGTTAAGCTGAACACATCACAGTGCAGTTAAGATCAATACCTCGCCACATTCACTCAAACCACATGCACACTAACCTATTAATAGTACAAGAATTCTTCACATGCAGACTAACTAGTGATAGGGTGATGTTCAAACTGAATTTTAAATTCAGTTAAGAAGGATTCATGTTTGCATCTTCAAAAAGGCAGATTCCACATGCTAAAATACATATATTCTACTTCAACTAGCTTAACTCTCCTGAAAGGCACATCAAGTTCAGTTGCTTTTACTTTCCCTTTCTACCTGGCATTTTTCCACAAAATTAACAATTAGGCACCACAGACCTACCTAACCTAGGCTTGGAAGCTCTGCATCTGTTATCCTGTGACCTATATATACCCTTAAATGATTAAATCACACAATCTGAATGCAAGTATTCCTTCATTCACCTGTGCCTACTATGTGACAGGCACAGTTCTCAGCAACAGGGACACAAAAGAACAATAAACACCCCCGTACCCATGGAGCTTACATTCTAGTGGGAGAAGGGAGACTGGCAAGAAACAAGTTTATGTCTAGTACAGTGTGTTTGCATAATACACTTTAGGAATGCAGGAACGGCCAGTTTTATTAAGCACTTTACTAAAATGGAATCTAGGCTTCATATTTTAAATTGTGGATCCTAGCCTCCCAGGCATTGGAGGGTAGAGGGAAGAAGACGTAGCCTCTGTACTTATATACAAACACACAGATCAGATCTCTAACTAGAGATGATACCGTTAACACCTCCTAGACTGCCAGTAGCACCCCTTGCTCCTCATGTTGCATAGAGTCAAGAACATCATAGAAACAAGCACACTATTTGCTGTTTTGAAAACAGCGTAGTCAGTGAAAGGAGCCCTGGAAGGGAAGTCAAGAAACCTATTTCCTTTTCTGCCAGGGACTCTGGTTATGCGACCTGGGGCATTTGCAGACCTACGTGAAACCCTGGTCTCCCCGCCAGCATGCTGATCCTCCAATACTGTGACACTGGGCTAGTCTAAGCCCTTAAGCCTCAGTGTCATCTGTTCAAGAAGGCCAGTGGAATGACACTGCTTGGCAAACTGTCGGGTACTCCACCAACAGAAGCTATTTAAATAAATACATGGATCCAAGCTTGCTACTTGCTTTACAGGAACATCAGGAAGATTAAGGAGAACATATAAAATGCCTTAAGCTCTCTGTAAAGAAAGAGTACTAGAGCTCATAATTGCTACGATTACCATTCTTTCCAGTTATATTTCCTTGCATTTTCAAATTCTTTAACCAAAATAATCCACAGACCTTCAGAAGCAGAATGCTGCCAGAAAATAAGAACAGAATCCTAATTAAAATAATAAGTGAAATAAGCTTGCTAAAAAGTCAGAAAGTCAATATCCATCTTCCTTCCCTCAACCTCTCACTGCCTAAGTTGCTGCAAACACCAGGTCATAACAGGACCTGAGGCACACCGTGACCAGCCAGGTTGTGGATGGAGCTCAAGTCCTGCTCCAGCACAGCAGCCATCCTTCCTTTCCATGAAACACAGAAGCTCCCTTCACAATACAAACTGTAAAGTGCTTGTGGGTAAAATCACCAAAAATGATACAAACTGACCCACTAACCAGAGGAGAGAGTACCTAAGAGTCGTCAAGAAGTATTTCTCTTCTGCTTCTTTGACAATACATCTAAGAAAATCCACACCTTGACCTTGGTCCCCCTGGATAGAGTACAGGTTTCACACTGCAGCTCTCTGAGGAAAGTTTTGGTTTAGTGGTAAAGAAATAGCAAGAGCTTGGCATAAACGCTGGGCCAAGTCCAATGAAAACAGAGAGGGTATACAGATTTGCGTTGATGAATGCCAGCTAAATACCTCTTTACAGACATAAAACAACTACCAAGAACAGCTGTTGCCAAGGCAAAGTCAAAACAACTCCAATTTTTGCTTTTGACTATTACTTTTGAGGCCCTTCCCCCTTAAAGTAGAGCAATAATTTCATGAACTGTTTGTAGTGCACTTACTCCACACAAGTCAGCTCCTAAGCCTTGCAGACTGTCATCACCAGTGGAAATACTCAGTGGCCCACACCTAACTGTGCTGCCTCCTGCTTCTCTCCAACAGCCAAGCTTGCCAAACTGATGACACCTTTGCCACAAGGCCACTGGATGTGTTACCATTGCTGCAGTGCTAGAGTTTTTCTAAGAGGAAGTGGGGGGAGGGATCAAGGGAAAGTACCTTCTAAATATCACATCCCTTTCACTTGCTCCATAGCCATCAAATATATTATTGCTGTACTGAAGTTATAAACCAGACTAACCAGTCAAATCAAAGGCAATAAAAATGTTCTCATTATAAACAAACATAAATAACTACAAAGTGCACATTTTAAACATTTCATTCCCAACTGACTTTACCTATTCAATTGTGCAAGAAGATTTAAAAAAGGAAAATTTTAGAAAAGACAAAGAATGTGAGAGAGTGCCAGTGCCTGCGCTATCCCGACCTCTTTGAAGCTGCAACAGTACCTAAGACTCACCTTATTCTCAGTGCTTTAGTCCAACCTACCTTAAAGGAATTATTACTTAGGATACCAAGAACTTTGCCCGGCAAAACAAAAATGAAATATAAATAAACAATATCCAGTAGGGAATATGGGGCAGTGAGAAGGGAATATCCTTTTTGAATGCTGCAAAGAAAATCTTTTAACAGTAAAAGCAAAACATTTGCCTTCATTTAAAAGTTTGAGTTGCGTGTGATTTCCTGCATCTAAGAACCTCTTTCTGAACTACAAAGAGGCCACAAAACATCACATTTTCCCCTCCCAGCTTCCCCCTTCAAAAACCCACAAGATGGTGATTAACAAACAGCCCCTTGTCTTCAGGCATAGTTTTAGAAGCCACAAGGAAAAGATAAAAGTTAAATGGAAGAGCGAGTTTGTAAACAAATGAGAAAAATAGGTTGCCCAGGGAGGAAGCAAACCAGATCTTGATAAGCACACAGCTCTTCACCCCATTTGTGGGAGACTCCAAGTCAAAGTAAGCAACCCCTGCCTTCTTATCCACTAAAAAAAGTCCAGGCCCAGCTTCCAGGCTCTAACTTTGTCTACGGAGAGCTGCAGAGAATGCAGAGAAAGCCTGAAGTTCAGTGACTCAAGGACAAACCCAACGACTCTCCCAGCCTTCCAGAGGCTCTCCATTCCAGAAATGAGCTGAAGCCGAATCTCCAACATAGCACAGGCCCAACTCTTAGGAGACATCCTCCCAGGTAAATTCACCCCGGAGTCCTGAATCCACTACCTAATAACTATTATCACCTTCTGCAGATCTGATCCTGTTTAATCACCCTTTGATTGGACATAATCCCTTTCTTAGAATCAATGTGAGAATTAAAGAATTTTGGCAATGTGCCCAGATCAGTGGTAAGCAAGTGCCAGATATATAACAAACATTCACTTCTGTTAAAAGTAAATTTCAATTCCATTCCACAATTACTGCTGTAGGTGAAACACCTTCAGATATCCCATGAGAACTCAAGAAAGAGAAAATTAAGAACCCAACATGCAAGAAAAAAAAAGAGGAATCCTATGCCATCCAGAAAACACTCCTAATTATGCACATACCCTGACAGGTAAAATTTCCTCCACCAGATCTGCTTCTCCTCAAGACCATGTGACAAATAAAACGACAGTTCACTGGGTCCTTGCCCAAGACACTGCCACTTGGTATCAACTGTCCTTTAGATATCTTCTCACAGTTTTGTAAAAAATATAACTTAAAATTTACATACATCTAGATTTACTAAACAGGGCTGAAGTTGTCTCCCTACCCTCAAAATGTCCAAAACAGAACAGCAGGAAGAAAAAAACACACACCATCAATAACCTCCATTTGGTTACTATTAATTATGGAATATTATCAAAGTATGAGTAATCTTAAATTAGAAAAGTTCTTTAAATCTTAATGAAAAACAGAAATGCAAATAATCCCCCATCACACAAGTGCAGGATCACCTAATTGTACCTGGAGGGTTTTTTGCAGTCATCAAAATTCCACTTATAATCTCTCTCTGGCATTTTGCAGTCTAGTATTGTCCACCCACTCAGTATTCAGCCCCTCAAGATTATTTCCCAATGTTTATACAGCAAAAGAAAGTCATCTCAGCAAAATTTTATTGGTTTATTATTTACTTTCAGATAGAACACCTGAGCTCTAATGGTTCACTTTCATTATTATACAAGAGTTTAATCACAGCCATTTCTAAAAAACAGTCATTGTGCAAGAATACAAGACACATTTTTGCCTACATTCTCAAACACCTACTCCTGAATCTACTCCTCCAAATCTAAGCATACACAATATAAGACAGGAGGTACACAAGAAATTAGTAATGCTCAAGAAAAGTATTCTTATGTGAAATTTGGTCTAAACAGAACTTTAAACAAACTGACTTCCACTGCATGCACTGTCCCCAAATAAATTTACTGCACCCCAGAATCAAGCACACTCAAGGCTGCAATGTCGTGCCAGTCGTATATTACTTCAACCTCAATAAATCTCTTTCTATTCTCCAAATCCTCGGCTGCTTTCTAAAATAGTTGACGAAAAAGCTCCAACCTAATTAACAACAGCTTCCTCTGCAACTGTGGCCTTGATTTCACTTATTTACACATTAACTGCAGCCTCCTTTTGGCCAATCTAGTCTATTCTCTTTACCATGCCGAGCCTTTTATCTGCCCTGGACAGCATTTTCTCCAGCAGATGAAGTAGATGCCGATTGATTTGCTGTCGAGCATGGTAAATTAATAGCAACAAATTGCTGAGGGCCCGTCTCCCTGCTCCACCATGCTTCGGCAGTTTTGCTTTATTTGCTCCATGATGGGCAGCAGTCGGCCTCTTCAAGTCAATTTCTTCTTAACAACCTGCAATACTTTTCAATGGTGAAAATAGAGCTGTTCCTTGTAAGTCAGAAATCAATATCCTATTGCCCTTAGAAAATGCTAAACAAGCAGTATTGGCAATCCACTTGGTACTAGAGGGTATCAGATATAATGCAAATCCATACTGCTTCCCTCCTTGTAGTTATTACAGTTTGCTAAAAGGTTCCTAATGTCATTTATCATCATTTACCATCGACCAGAGAGGCTACGATTATGATATCCTATCAGTTGGCAAGGCCCTTTCATTTCTATTCAATTAATATTTTAGCAGCACTCAAATGGTTGCGGCCCAAAATCTCATAATAAAATTTACATGGCTTGGAGTGAAACAGGAGTTCTCTTGCTCAGAATTTTTAAAAAAATAGTAATTTTATGTATATACACATATACACGCATACACACATATGCATTTATACCACACATAAACGCATGTATATATAAATATGCAATACTCACTTCTTTTAAGTTCTAAGTCTTGCAGCTTTCTAAAATATTCTAATTTCTAAAATTCAAATACTAAGCTAAACTTTTTAGAGGCAAAGAAAGCTTCAGAATACTGAGTATTAACTATGAGGAAGTCACGAGATGTTCTCAAAATGTGGTATGCTCATCTCCATTTACAGTTCCTAGAGGATGAATTCTCATACTACCTATTTTTCCTAATCTGCATCAAATATTCACTTCTTAAAATCATAACTACTGCTGTCAGATTAAATCAGGGCAGTCTTCTTTAATTACAGCATTACAGGTGAAGGTTGGGAACAAGCAGTGTTTAGCAATGTTATCAACTGCACGCATCACCCTGTTCTGCCCACGGTCACTGACCCATTTAGAAGCCACACTGTGTTTTATAAAGAGGTACAATCAGCAAAAGAAAGTAGCTACTAAATGATGGGTCAACTGCCCCATCTAAAACAAAACACAAAAACTCCACACTTAAGAAAATCCTTAGGGAAGATCAATGTTCTTTTGTTTTTAAAAATTCCATTATGAAGACATCACGATAAAACATGTGCCATTTCTAACCATGTTCCATTTGTGACCTTCACTTTCATGCTAGAACTTAAGACAGGGGCAAAGCATTAATTCATGTTACAGCCTAGAACACTCCTCTCTAACTTTTCTGGGGGTTTTTTCCAACTTCATCAGCTCAGCTCTATTGATCCTACTAAAGATTACCAGAAATTAGATTCATATTTTATGCTCTAATTCCATGTCATGTCACCGAGTTCCCCTTTAAAAAAAATTCAACTAATTCTACCAGACTAATGCTATTTACTCAGTTACCAAAATTTAAATTAATTATGTTCTCAAACATAATTGTTAAAAATTGGCAACATTATGCAGGCTTAATTAAGATTAAATCCAATTTACTAAATGTACTTTAATTGGTACTAATTACATTAGCTTTCATTTCAGAATGACAAACTCCCCATAGGTTTCACTTTATAGTCTATCAGAATCAACACAGGGTGACTGCCGATGAGCATCCTACAGAAAAGGGAGGGGCCATAATACCAGACCCCCGACCCTGTTTGTCACTGCTCTGTGCTTTTATCCTTTTATCAATTTGCTATGTCACAGAGTCATGACTCCATCACAGCCATCATTTTCTGTTCCAATGAAAAATTTCTCTAAAAATAAATACTCTGTGGCTGGCAGCAGCCAAGAAGAACAGAAGCGTTAACCAAAAAAATACACAAAGGTTTCAAATATCAGTGCCACCAATTACTAGGGTACTTCCAAGGACTCTGGGGACTCCTACTCTTGAACCCTTCAGAGACACAAATCTAATAAGTGAATAAGCCTAACCCGATCTTGAGAACTAGGCCCAATTATGCCGCAGGGCAACTTCCCTGCATTATTGCTGCTTTCCATTACGAGGGTATCCAGCGAGTGCATCTGGAAGAGAAGCCAAGAGGAACCAAGGCTGTCTGCCTAGGAAAACAAATAAAGACAGATATGCCTCTGCGCTTAAGGGGGAAAAGAAAGAAAATATAATAAGTAGGTGGTTTGCAGGGCTGTCTGTATTTCATAATGTGATAAACTGCCCTCAGGATTCTTGATATGATTGAATTTAAAAGCAAGAGGAAAAAAGGGAAAATGTACTCCATTCTCAATTTTAAATAGGTGGCATTTGAGCCCAGCCGGACAAGAAGATGACAGAATTACAAAGGTAGAAAATGTGCAAAATTAAGGGATCTCCCAGACAGCGCCCCACCAAAACAATACATACAGCCAAATACTATCAACTCTGTGCCTCCTGTAAATGGAACAGAAAGATCTGGAAGCTAACTGGCTATGGTAAATAAGATACAGGAGGAGAAATAAAGGGACATTAATCATCTGGTCCAATCTTTAAAAAGGCACCAATTAATCTTGGGTGGTGGGGTGAGGAAAAAAAAAGGACAAGTACAAGATCCAGACCTAAAATGACATGTAATGAAGATAATTAACAAACAGTATCTCTCATGTAATTTATTCCTGTAAGGTAGAGCTAAGGGGAGTCCATCCATAAGCTTGATGGATTTTGTGTAGGCAGGAGATATTTATACATTACTAATCTAAACAGAATTGGCAAAGATGCCAAAATAAGAATTCAATTTTAACACGGAGCAAACTATATTATAATGTTAATATTGACATAACCATATAGAATATAAAGTAAAAAGGTATCTGAAACAAAAACTTCTCAGTGTAAGGAACAACTCCTTTCCCCCCAACTTTTACAAATACTGCCTATCCAATCACTTTTATTATCTAACAGTCACCTTTTAAAGCTCTACTGAGTATATTCTGAGTATATGGTAATTAACTACACCCAAAAAGGAATCTAAAAGTAATAAAACCCTAATAATGTGATCATTTCATATTTTTTAAACTTAGAAGGTAATGACATCCACCATGAATATAGTAAGAGATGAAACGCACTAAGATTTCCCTCCTCTTTTCCCAGCAGGTAAACACACACCTACCTCTGAAATGGTTGAGACAGACCTGAAGCACTTTCACTAGGTGATCGCTAAAAATGAATGCCTCCTAGAGGAATTACTATTGCCAAACAATGTTTTTATATATATGCTATTTTTCTATCTAGGTAACATAAGCCATTTTATTCAGTCTCCCACAAAGAAAAAAGCTGTTTGAATCATATGTCTCACTGCTCTCTAACTAATGATTATTTTCTTTTCTTTTTTTGGCTGTACTAATTAATAGGTTTTAAGACATAGTGTTGAACCTTATCACATCCTCCTATCAGGCTCATTTACTCTGTACAAATTTTGGAAGTAACAGTTACAGTTTCTGGTATGATCCAACTAAATAGCCTCAAGGGGACCAGTACGAGGATTTTACATCAATTTTCTTTGCAGCACCAGAGCTTTCATTTTGATCCTCACAGCTCACCCTCAATCCACTCTTTCACACCAAGCCAATGAAGGCCCACAGAATTTAGTTTTCCTTTTTAATATTTTCCAAGAAAATCTCTTTCATTAGACAAGTTTGCAATGCCCGAAATACATAAATCAACTCTCTCAAATGAAAAATAAAACCTATTTTAAAATTTAGCATCCTGGTTATGAAAGGGTACAAAGTTGAATATGCACTCAAACATTTTAAATCACATCTTTAAATGATTAAAATTAAAATAATGTACAAAAAAGATGGGAAACCACACCTGAAAAAAGAACATTCTTACCAGTAGTCTTTTAAAATAAGTGGAGTCACAAAAATGTGAATAAAACTGCAAAAACATACAATGTTCTTTCCAAAATGTCATTTAAAGTGGTTATAAAGAAATAAATAACTCACCTGCTTGTGCATTTCTATATTCAACCCATAGGACATCTCATAATACTGTCAAAGAAGGAAAAGCAATTAACTTTATGCCTTTCATCAAACAATTTCCCTTGTTTGTTCAAAATTCCCCCAAGTATGTTTAAAACAAACATAAAAGCTTCACCTAAACCAAAATATCCATAATACGTATACTGTTAAATGAGGAGAAACATTCTACCACTATCTTCAGCCTAATAAACTAGAAGCCACCTTAAGACACAGACTCTAAGAAAATAACTCCCAAAACTAAGAAAATCAAGTTCAAACAGAGCATTCTAAACATCTCAAGTTGTCTTTATACATCACAAGCAGGTGAATGAAAAAGGTCTGATGAAAATCTGGAGCCATAGGGTCTCTAATTCCTAGGCACAGCAGGCAAGTTAATGGCAAAAATGTGTCTCATACAAATGCAGATGTTTTAAAAGAACTATTCAAAAAGGTGATGCCACTTCAGTGTTCAGCTTCTCATACATGGTATACTGCTAATGTTCATACATTCAAAGGAAAAAGGCTTGACAGGAAATGAATGAGTTACTCTGAAGCCTCCATGAACAAGCATAAAAATATGCTTGGTAATACTTTTGAAAAACCAGATCTGATTTTTTTGAACATGTAGTTGAACTGGCATTACAGAAATTCAGTTACGCAGGAGATGACAACACTCCTCAAGCCAATGTAACACTACAGAAACTGCAAACGCACAACACACACAAACACACATGCATAGTAACACAGAGTGGGGGAAATCTGAAAAGGTGTCTGGTGTCTTTTGTTATCCATCATTCTTTAAAAGAAATAAAACATTAAAATTTTAACAGTTTCCAGAAAAACAGGTTAAAATTGTTTGGAGCAAAAGCAGTAAAACAACAAAGAAAACCACTAACAGAAACATTTTGCTTATGACTCTAAACAAAACATAAATGAGGTTTTGTTTTTTGGTTTGTTTGTTTTTTTCCACTCTGTAAAAACAAAGCACAGAAAATTATACCCCATGCAGCTGAACTTTTTGAAATTTCAAATCACAGCTGGTTGTCAGAGGCAAGTTGTAATATCCTGGAATTACAGGTTGCTAATGGTCACATTCCCATAACCTCAACTGCACTGACACTGAAACTGTGATCAATCTTGCAGCCTCCAGCAATCTGAAGGTTTTCTTGCTTTCGGTATCCCAAATAGACACTATGAATCTATGACACAGTTTTCTTACCATGACATAATGCCGCTGCATCTCGGTCTTCTCACTGGCCAGTTTCTCACATTCTAGCTTCAGGCTGTTCAAGACATAAGGAAATCTAAGTACAACAAAGATCTTGACTTTCAATCTTTAAATATAAATATACATTCTCTCCTCTAAATCATCACCTACAAAACACCAAGTCAACTATCTTAAATACCATCCTCATTATTCAAGGAGAGGCAGGAGAGAAAGGGGGTGACTGGAAGCAGCCTGAACTTACCCTTTCAATGAGAATCAAATGTGGGGGTTTTGTTTGTTTTAAGAAAAAAAAAAGCCTCCAGCCAATTTAATTCCAGAACCTCATCCAGACTTGAATATTCACTAAATTCGCTTAATAAAATAAGAACAATAAAAAAAAAACATCAATAATGTCTACATATCCAAGCACAAATAAGTCCCCCCGAATGTCACAGGGGAGTTTTTTCTTTAATGTTCCACGAAGTGATAAATGAAAATATGAATCAAGCCGTGTCTTATGAATGATGTCTTATTTTTTTCCCTCCAAAACAGAGACAAGTTGAACACCACCACCCAGGGGCAAAGCGTGGACTGGGTTCAGTGGCTTGTTTTGATTCTTGCATTTATGAAATAAGAATTACACGTCATTAAAAAGCCAGTGGAAAAAAATATTTCAAAAGCACTCTAAGCCTACTGATAGCTTCTAAAACAAAAATATTATTTTCAGCATAAAAGTAATGAAATCGCTCACTTGTGACTTCCCAGGGCTCGCGGCTCATCGTATTTCAATGAAATGGCAGAAAGTGAGAAGGAATCAAGCCCGGAGTACTAAATCAAGGAAGTCAAAAGGCCCCAGAATCTTCCCAACCTTCCATTCTCCCCGCCCCAATAAATCAATATCGAAAGTTTGGCCTCAGCGTTTTCCAAGTCGCCTCAGTTTCGACTGTTCTGCCTTTTATTTTTTTTAATTTACGGGAGAAGGGAGGCATGTTTAATTTCTTTACACCTGCCTAAGAAAAAGAGGCCTTGACTTGCCCTTCTGCCCACAAGGAAAAATTATCATTATACCTTTGTAGTGGCAAGAAAAATTAAAAAGAGAGAGAGAGAAAAGAAAGAAAAGGGAGAAGAAAAAAAAAACCGGTGGCGGGGTGTTTGTGTGTGTATGGGGGGGGGGGGGACAAGAGCTAAGCAAACAGGAGGATCAGCTAAAGTCAATATCGTTACCTGTGGTATTGAGCCTGTAAAAACTGAAACTCTTCCTTAATCCGATCACAGGACTCGGAAATTGTAAATTTAAAGGGTTGAGCAGGCTGATGCGGTGCCTAAAGAACAACAATAAAATATTTAATTAGCCCACATCACAGGCGAAGCAGGGAGATGGAGAAAACACACCACGCGGCGCGAGCGGCGGGGGGGCCCACGTCGCGCAGGCAGGCAAAGACCGAGGAAAACTCTCCTCCCGCCACCCCCACTTCGCCGCACAGCCCGGCAGGGGCTGGTTTCGGGTGCCCCGGGGCTCCCGCGTCCTCCAGCCGCCCCGGACCCCGGGTGTTGGGGACGCCGCTCCCCTCCCTCGCCAACTGCATGCGCCCAGGGGCAGGCGCACCCAGCCCACTCCCTCTCCCCACCCGGAATCGAAACTGGCCCGTCGGGGGGACTCGCGCCATGGCGTCGGGCCACAACCAGATCAGGGGACGTAGGGACGAGGCCGCCACCCTCTCCGGCCCGACAGTTAGCTGGCTCCCCCGCTCGTCCCCGGGGCCCGAAGCGCAAGGGGCCGGCGCCCCGCACTCCCGAGCCGCCGCCAGACCGGCCGCGCCGCCGCCGAGGGCGCCCTCCCCGCCCCGGCGCGGAGTCGCGCCTCCTTCATCGCTCCCCCCCCCCCCCCCGGAGTCGCGGCGCGGGGACGACAAACGGCTCCGCACAGCTTCCAGGGGCTTCAAAGACAACAATAAGAAAATGGCTACAACTCAATTGCCTCTCCGCACCCCCTCTACAAGAGTGCCACCGCACGGGGGCGGGGGGGGCGGGAGAGGGGTGGCGGGCTGCTCCCCGAGCGGGGTGCCGGGTTCGAGCCGCCCTCCACACCCCAGCAGCCAAACACACAACTCTGCGCGCAGGGGGCGACGCGGGGAATCCCCAGCCGCCCGGCGAGCCCGCGCCCCCGCCGCCCGCACTTACCGGGTGTCTGGTCTGCGGGTACATCTTGCTCAAGTCGCGAATCATCCAAACCGATTTAGTTGGCTGCGCTGGGCAGAGGCGCGCGGCTCATTGGCTTTAATGGCCCGGAGGAGGAGGAGGCGGCAGCGGCCGGCCGGGTCCGAGGGGCGGCTCAGGCGGTCCTGGCCCCCGCCGGGTCTCGCGTGATGCGGGCGGCAAGAATGCACGGCGGAGGCGACGGCGGCGGCGGCTGGGTGCGGGCGGGCGGCCCGGCCGCTCCGCATTCCCCGCGGGCGTCACTGGCCCGCCGCGGGCATTGTCCGGCGCGCGTCTCTCGCGGCAACGCTCCGACGTTCGCTTCGCCGAGGCGCGCCCGCCGAGCCCGGCGCCGCAGCCGCGCCGCTCGCCCGGGCCGGCAAGTGCGAGCTCCGTGCCCCGGCGCCCCCGGCAGCGCCGCCCGCCTGCTCGCTCGCTCGCTCGGTGTCCTACTCCAAACTTTTTTTATTTGTCTTTTAATTGGTTGTTATTCCTCCGAATGAATGATCTCTCTCTTCTTTCCTAAAAGCAAACACAAACTCCTTTGGTTCGGAAGAGGTCTCAGCGGTGCTTTTTGGTTTCTCTGGAGATTTTTTCACTTCACAGCAACGATCTTTTAAAAGGCACCTTTTAGCTTCTTTAACCACATCTCATTTCCTTATTTTTCTTCCTTCCTGTTTTCTTGTCTTTTTTAACCCCAAATTGAAGGGGATTATAAAAAAAATAAGAGTGAAACGCTTGCGGCTTTTTTTTTTTAATTCCCTCTCCTTTCAAACTCTGCGAACACCACCTCAAAATAATATACAAGTGTGTGAGAGAGGGGGTAGACAGCAGCCAACAGCCCAAACACCCGCTCAGAACAGCTCTAACAACACGCTCTGTGTAGGTGACTTCTTTGACCAAATTTAGCATCAGCTAATCATTAACATTCTGATACATATTCACAACAGTCGGTGGAGGGACCGCGGGGCATCCCGGGAGATGTAGTGCGCCCCTGGCGACTGCGGCTGAAGATTCCGCCAGATTGACTACAATCACCGGCCCGCCACGCGACCGCTCTGGGGCGCTCTCCAAGCGCCCCGCCCACCCTCGGCGCAGTAGGCGTCTCCAGCAACCAATCAGAGATGGCTGAACATTAATCGCCGTTCTGTGTTACTGCCCATCATTTCGCTGCTGACAAATGGCGAGCCAGGGGGGTGGAGCCGGCCGGGCTGGAGCCCACGTGGGGGCCGGGCGTCGTCCGCAGTGCGGACCAATGAACAGCACCGAATGGGGTTGGCGTAGGCGGGGCGGAGATGGCCCGCCCAAGGCGGAGCTGCGCCTTGGCTGACGTTCCTTAGCGCGAGCGTTCGAACCCAGCAAACATTTGTTCAGCTGTCAATCAAAGTAACGTGGGCCTGGGAGAAGCGGCGGTGGCTGCTGCCGCTGTTGCTGCTGCCCTGGCTGCATCTTCGGAACTGGGTGTTGGTGGCGGTAAAATAAAGAGGGTGGAGGGGGTGGTGAGACTGGAGGCTAGTCTCCTTCCGAGTCCCGTCCCCTCACCCGCCCCCCTCCAACCTAAACACCTCGTCCGCTCGCTCCGCCGCGGTGCCAGGAATGCGGACTAATTAGGGTCCAATGTCTCCTTAAAGAGACAAGCTCGGCCTTGTGTAACGCGCCGAAACCCCTGTTGAGACAAGAGAGGGAGGATCAGGCCGATCCCACTTCGTTCGGTTCACATCAATTTTACGCGCCGCTGGAGCCGGCATAATTTTCCATGTGAACTCGGACTCGGGCCTCTGTTCTTGTTTAGAGCTGGAGACCGAGCTGCGAGACGCAGCCCGGGATGAGGGGAGGGAAGGGGAGCGGGGGGCTCTCCCAGCCCCGAGGTGGCTGTGATTGCGGCTTAACCCCGGAGCAGAGCTGTCTGCCCCAAGCTACTCTGCACGGAGGCGCCCCAGGGTACAGCGCCCGGGGCGTAACCGAGGAGTAACGGAGAGGGGCTGTAGGCCGGGGACGTGGGTCGCCGGATTCCCAAAGAAACTTTGTCGTGGGGGCCACCGGCCCCCCGCAGACCGAGTCGGCCCGCACTAGAGCAATGTCAGTTGAGTGCCAGCCCCCGGCACTAGGAAGAAAACGCCCCTGCGCGCCCCGAGATGCTCCCTCCCGTGTCCTTCCCCGTGCCCCTCTTTTTCCCGCTTTTTGGAGGAGCGAGTCCAGTTCGTCCCGGTAGAAACTGGCAGGGGCGTGCCACGAGATAGGGAGGGTCGCCACCGCGGCGGGGGTGGGCGAGAAATGGGGCTGGGAAGGAGGAGGCGGTCGGGGACGGGGCGGGGGCAGGGGACGCAGGGGCGTCCCTAGGGGAGGCGCGGAGGAGGCGGGCGAGGGCTCGGTGGGAAGCGGACGGCCCGGCGCACGCACGGCCCGCGGGCAGCTCCCGGGGCGGCCTTGCGGCTCGAAGCCTTTCCCGGTGAGCCTGCGCCTTTGGGGGGGAGGGGACTTTGGGACAAGCCTAGTGCGGGACTGGCCGATTTAAGAGTATGGGTTTCGGACGTTCACTTCTGAGCGTCCTTCCTTTGCCTGCTTTAACTTGAGACGTTGGCCGAGGCGGTTCGTCATTAGTGGGGAACCGTGGTTCTTGATGACATTCCTTGCCTCCGTGGACAGATCCAACGACGACCTAGCACGTTTTAGCAGCCTTTCTCTGTTGTGCACTCTGGAGGGCCGAGGCCAAGGAGGGCTATGGTGGTCTTCAGCTTCCTCTAATATATATATTTTTTTTTCTTACTAAAATCCTGGAACTAGAGATCACAGAATGTTTTAATTAAGCAAGTATCTTCTCCATCCCCAAAATAAGAGGATGGAAGACTCTGTGGGCAGTTTTCTGAACCTTCTTTGTTCCTTACCCCAACACGTGGCTGTTGGGCACTTGAAATGTGGCCAGTCCAAAATTAAAAGTGCTGTAAGAATACATACACCAATTTTGAAGAGTTAGTACAAAAATAGGAAAGTGAGAAAGCGCAATAATTTATAATAATTGCGTGTTGAAATTCTAATATTTTGAATATAATTGGTTAAACAAAATATACTAAAATTAATTTTGTATGTTTCTTTTTACTTTTTTAACCCAGATACTAGAAAATTTTACCTTTATGTGGCTCACGTATTTCCATTGGACAGCACTGTTTTGAAACCTTCTCAAGAACCAAAAATTAAAATATTTGAATGGTATCATTTGTACACTAGGCCAGTGAATTTCCTAAGAACATCAGCAAAGACCACATTTTGTTCTACAGTTATTAGTTTGTTGCCACTGGAGCTTTTCAATAGTTTGTTAAATCACCCACAGTGCCTCAGTAGGAAGTTCCATGTTAATCTGTTCTTGTCGGAATCTTAGCAAGTTCCATAAGAAGAGGGACCTGGTTGTATTCATGGCTGCATTCCAAATTCTAGAATACCTTTCACATAGTTGACAGTAAATATCTGTTGATGGCATTCTGAATGAATGCCACATTGTCAATATAGAAAGCTTCCTCATCATTTGGGCCATACTTCTTGAAATTCTCTGTAGTCATTTCCCAGGACAGGGAATGAGAATCCTAATAACAGAACCTGAAGAGCTATTGAAAGGGTCAGTGGACAAAGGGGAAAATTTTGATCCATTCAGAAATATCAAATAGCTGGTAGCAGGATCTTTTCTCCTAAACTCGCTTGACAGTTTGTGTCAACAGAAGAGTGTCTGGAGAAATTAGGGTATTTCTTTATTTTTTTAAATAGAGTTTTAAGATACAGCACTTGGATGTGTTTCACATTTTGCCTGCAGAGCAGATCTACAGAATTCACAGTGATGTCTCAGAAAGATGCCAAATGAAGCAACCGGTGGCTCAGCCTGGGCCCAAACACAAAGTGGTGCTCATGGCTATGTTTGTCTTTTCTCTCTGCTTGTGCTTCTCCCATTGTGCTTCTCACAAACTGTTGAGCCAAGATGTGGAGTCACTTGGGTGCTTGTTTTATCCCTACCACACAGTGGGGAGCTCCAGAAGCTTCAAGTGGGAGGAGCTCAGCAACAGCATTCATGTTGGAAGCTAGGCCTGAGGGTTCCAATCCTAAAGTGATATATGTAAGCAAGCACATTGTTTTCACTTAGGTTATATGTTACAAATCATTTATTCTTCCATCAGATATTTATTGAGCACCTAATATGTGCCAGAATAAGGGAATTGAGCAGTAAATGTGGCTATTTTTATTTATTGTCTCTCAGTTCCAAATGTACCCTCTTTGCCTGCTCTGTGAAAATGGATCTGGGCCTTTTAAGTAGTTTCCCTTGCCAGCTGTTACCAAAGCTTTGTCAATAGAAGGCACTGGAAAAACATTACAAGAGGAAAGAGTTTTGCTTCCTGGTTCAGTTATGCAAGCCAGGCAGTTCCTACAGCACAGGTGGCAATCATAACACCCAGCAGCCAGCAGCTGCCTTAAGTGGTTTTGGAGCTGAGTATGTCTGATAAGACATCTCCCTGAATAGCTTTCCCTGGTACCCCAGAGGGTGGATTTCCAGTAAGTTCTGGAGTGTGGATTTCTGGCAAGTTCCAGAAGGCGAATTTCCAACAGGGTCTGCCTGCTCCAGCAGTGTGCCCTCTCAAACAAGATCTGGATTTCAGCCATATGGGTGTGTAGGTCTTGGAGAGGCTCTTTCTTGAGTCCTCTAGATCAACACTGGGGGGTAGAAGCTGCTCTTTATATCTGCTATTTCTATATTCTTTAGGGTTCTCTTTACTCACCAGTCCCTCTTTATTCCCATTTCCAGTTATAGTTAGTTCTTTATATTGAACTTACCTTGTTCAAATTACTGTGTGCTTTTTCTCCTAATTAAACTTGGACTTATATAGTAAATGACATAAGCAAAGTCTCTTCCCTGTTGAGCTTACCTTCTGATCAAGGGAAGTAGACAAACACTTGGACAAGTAGCAGCATAATATGAAAGTGGCAGTATGTGCTCTGAAGAGAAATAAAACGGGGGGGGGGGGGGATTGGAATAAAGAGTGTGGAACTCGTATGGATGGGAAGTAGTGGAAATGTTCTCAGAGAAATTGACAGTTAAACAGAGGCCTGAATGTCAAGCAAGAGCCATCCAGGGCAGAGATCACCGAGAAGCAAATTCCAGGTGGATACAATGGCTCCATCTGGGGAAGTGTTGATGAGTGTGAGGATTTTATTTTTAATCTTCACCCAAGGATATTTTTTTCATTGCTTGTCAGAGAGAGTGGTAGAGGAAGGGGGGTGAGGGTAAGAGAGAGATTGATTGGTTGCCTCCAGCATGCGCCCCAACCTGGGTGGGGATTGAGCCCACAACCGCAACCGAGGTACGTGCCCTTAGCCAGAATCAAACCCTGGACCCTTCAGTCCATGGGCCAACGCTCTAACCACTGAGCCAGACAGGCTAGGGTGAATATGAGGATTTTTAAAGCACTGGTGTGTGCCAAAGTAAAAATAGTGTAAGATTAACTCAAGGTTACACATTTGGGTCCAGATCACATGGAATTTCTTATATCTAATAAAGGCATTTGTTTTCTATTGAGTGCAATGGAAAGCCATTGTTGGGGGAGGAAGGATTGTGCACAGGGAGTAACAGCATCATTACAAGTATGTATGTGGTTTATGAGTGCTCTTATCTACACTTGGCCTAAGATTAAGAAACACCCTTTTTCATATGAAAGAATGACTATTATTTTTATTTTGATCAGTGCCTACCCCCACTAACAAGTGATGAGTGAATTTTAATTTGCAATTTAGAAATGTCAAGCTCTGCATTGAGTATACAACTAGAACAGCAGTGCTTGCAGAGAATTAAGGACATGACCCACTTCCAGATCAGCAATTGACTTGCTCAGTAACTGACTTGACACCACCTTCCCTTCTATGAAAAGACAGACATAGCTGTATAGTACATTCCTTATTTTAAAAGATTTAGTACATCAGTGTCAATGAAAGTGCCAAATTTCTGAGCTTGTCTGGTTAGGCTGAGCCTTATCTTTGCCAACTGCCTCTATGTTTAGTGGTGGAGATTGCCAAGCTGTCTTTTTGTTGGGACATCCCTTCTTAACTTGATAGATAAAAGGCAAGTGGACACCCATTGCTTTTTATTAAGTTGGTGGACAAATTTGCATAGGGACTAAGGAGGTTTCTGGAAGAAAAGAACTCTCTTTATTTAAATGCTATATTGTTTCAATCCCTTGAGATGGTGTCTAATTAAGTCTGCTCGCAAGAAGGAACACTAAGCCTTTTTCTCCTCTCCCATGGGTTGGGGTGCAGACAAGGTGGGGTGTGGAGGGTGGTCTAGAACTAACCATGGAGTCAGCAGAAGGATGGACCTGTTGGCCAGGTTCAGTATCAGTAGCTACAGGCAGGGAGTTGTGGGTCTTTCTCATTCTAAAAACTCTTGGTTGAAGATAGGCATCCCCTTTGGAGCTTACTCATCCTGGCACTAATGGGCTACTTTGGGATAAACAGCTGAGTGTGTAAGGATGACAAAGGTTGGTATAGGACCCCTGTCTTCAATAGTCACACCTATGTCAGCAATTGTCCTAAGTGTCTGAAAGGAATCCAGGACTTCCAGCTAGTCTGAACAATTAATCGTCAATATTTTAAAGCATCCGTGATGTTATTTATAGTCCAAGCTGATACAGCAAATCATATTTAAGAAACACTATGAAAAATGGCCCTCTTGCTTGAGAAAAACCCATGTTACCTTTACTTTCCTTGAATCTGGAAAGGACCGTGAAGAGTTTTTTTCTTTTCCATTCTCCTGTCTTTAAGTAAACAAGATAGTATTATTTCCACTTTGAAGACTAATCAGCTGAAGCTCAGAAATAAGTTACTTGTCCAAGGTTATATAGCTCGAAGTACTGAAGCAGAGATCAGAACTTCTGTCTCCTGCCTCCTTATTTCATCCCTGTATGAACCCCGAGTTCCACAAGTGGATATTCAAATAAAGGATGCAATGTAAGTACTACCCGACTCACCTGCATGCTTTACTCCTTTTCAAGCAGATGTTTTATTGCTTAAATGGGGGTGGAAGGTGAATCAGGGAGAGGACTGTGTTGCAGCTGCCACTGGGCAAAAGCTAAACCTGAGGGTTTTCCAGGCTGTTGGAGGCGAACCTGGCTCCCTCCCTCTTTCCCTCCCTCCCTCCAGCCCCCAAGCTGGGAGTCTCTGAAGGTGTGATAAGCACAATTCAGGAGAGATGAATGGTGCTTAAGCTCTAGTCCTTTACTTTCCAGTATCAGCAGGGTTCACACCTATTCAGCTGCTCTCTCCATGCCTTCACACAGGCTCCCACTCCTGCTAACTATCACAACAGCCTACAGGGCAGATATTATGGGAGACAAACTCTGTATTTACTTTCTGAAATGGATGGCGTGGGAATGGGGTGGGTGTAGGAAAGAATAACTAGATACCACACTGCTTTGTGTGAGAAAATTCATGTAAGTTCAGTACTATTCTCCCTGGAACTGGGACTCAATTCATAATCTACCATGATCTGGTTAACTTTGGTTAGTCCCTTTAACCATCCTAACTTTATTCATATGGTGTCTTACCCATAAAGGAGGTATAATCTCTAAATCCATCTCCGCTAAATGCAAATATTTGCAGCTCTAAAAATGTTTCATTTTATAATCTGAGAGTTGCGTTGGTTGTAGAGAATGGATTTTGATTCAAGGTCATCTGTTAAGCTTGATCACTCCCCCCCTTTTTTTAATACCTCCAAAGAAATGAACTTATGGAATGAATATTATTTAGGGAAAGTAGACACATTTGGTTGAAAATTGATTAGTTGTCTTATAAAGTGATCAAAACTGAAAGGATCTATAGCCTTGATGCTAGTATGTGGGTTCCCACTGCTATAATTTAATTCAGGACTTGTCCTCAATATGATGTAGCCTGGAACAATTCTGGTAAATCACATGACTTCCTTTAATAGAAATCCTTGTAAAAATAGTGTGAATGAGCCATCAGTCACAGTATAATATCTAGTCCAGTGCACTACTACTTTTAGAAAAGACTCTAATATTCTGGGAAATTTTCATTCATGAGATACTCCACTGCTTCCACTGCTTGATTTTATACAGAACAATATTTGAATGCTTTTATTATAGATTTTTATAAATATATCCACAAAAGAGACCATTCGATACCTCATGTCTCTATGGACCATGAGTGTTTATATAGTGCCATCACATATTATTACAACTGGTAAAATGTAAAGGCACCAAGAGATAGGAAGGACAGATTTTACGGATTAGGAAACTAACCTTCAGAGGAACGAATGGCCTCTTCAAGTATACAACTAGTAAGCAAACAAGTTGGACATGAAAGTTGAGCTTTCGGGTTCTACTTCTTTCCACTACACTACAGTTTCCTTTTAATGACTTACATCAATTATAATGCTTTGTGCTTTACAGAGTGTTTCCACGTGCCTCTTCCTTCCTTACAAACCCTATTACACAGAGAGAGCAAGTATTGCAACCATCTTACAAATGTGAAACGGTCAGAGAAAAGTGACTGGCCTGACTCGTGTATATACGGATAGGTACACATCAACTCTATAATCTATATTTATATGTATAGCAACACAAAATAATAATAACTAATATCCTAAAATATATGTAATCAGAAAATATATAGAAAGGCGTTTTCAGTATAACCCCTATGTCAGCTAATTGGACGCCCTCATCTTTCAGCCTGCTGGATTCCTTGCTCTTACAGCTTTCAACAGGAATGATTCATCATCAACCACGTACCATCAAAGACCCAACATTCTTCCCTATAGCTCCAGGGGTTCTGGAGGGGTTCTGTTCTCTGGGTCATCACTGGCTGTGATCTCTTGCTTCTGATGAAAGCTTAATCTCCAGTCTATGCTTCCTGCTCCTCTGCCTCTTTCCTGTACCAGGCTACACTTTAGGACATTCTTTACTCTTCTGAACTACCCTTTATACAAACTGTGTATGAAGCACACTTTTACTGAAGGTTTGGATGATGGAGGAAGTTAACTCAGAAGGGCATACAAATGAAAGTAGACTATTAACCATCCCCATCCCTTGGTTATCTCATTCCTCTTGAACTGGTCAGTCATAGACCCCACCCAGCTTTGTTCCATCTAACAACTCTCCTTCCTTCACCTCCCCTCATTTCATAGGAAAGGTCCCAATAATATGGTTGGCATACCTCTTTCCTATACAGTTACTACTGTGTAGTGTTTTTGTAGCTTAGGGTAGATTTCTGAATCTGACAAATTTTTGCAACATTTATATATGAA
The DNA here is from genome assembly GCF_964146895.1 of Miniopterus schreibersii. Taxonomy (NCBI): domain Eukaryota; kingdom Metazoa; phylum Chordata; class Mammalia; order Chiroptera; family Miniopteridae; genus Miniopterus; species Miniopterus schreibersii. The sequence continues at coordinate 33,782,567 of NC_138111.1, forward strand.
AGAGAAATGCAGAAATCGCTCATTCTCCATTCTCAATTTGTAATCCAAACCAAGGCATAATTATATTAAAATAATTTATCCAGTTTTTATTATTTAAAAAGAAATTAAGGATTTTAAAAGGGAAGCCATGCTGGAAATAATCTTATAATCTCTAGGAATGACATTCTTTGAGGACTTAAATAGCAGCATAGACTCCTTTTCCTTTGCAGGCTTAAGAAATTTGGCACTTACGCTTTCTTGAAAGGAAACAGTTGTTTTTAAGTCCTTGGAGGATTTTACATTCTTTGAAAATTGTAAGATATATAATTAATCATGTGGAAAATGATTTATTATGATGGTAATTGTCATGTATAAATATAATTTAATAAGACATTGAAAATGTAAAATGAAGAATTGTCAAATGTTTATTGCAAATTGTATTTAGAAACCTTTTTATAACATTTAGATTTCTATGCAGCAATCAATGTTCTCTAACAACTTGCTCCCCAAACAGTAAACATGTGAATCATGTTGTAAAAATTAGATTCAGAAATGTACTCTAAGCTATAAAAATGCTACATAGTAATAACTACTGGCAAAAGGCATGCTAACTGCACATTTTCTATCTGTTCTAGAATGTTTACAATAGCCTAACACAAACAACCATATTTCACAGTTAGCTTTTGAAAGTTCACTTTTTGTTGAATGAAGTATGTTAGTCACATACATTTTTGAATTATTTATGCAACGCTTAGGAAAATTTATCATCAAAGTTGCATTAAAGTAAGTTTAATTAAATTTTTATTTTCTGTAAAGCTACTGCATGCACAACTAGAACTTTACTAATTATTAAAACCAAATCTATGTGAAGTCATAGCTTACAGAGGAAGACTTACCAAATAAAGTGCTATCTAGTCAATTCAATTAGAAATTTAAATAGTGGTAAAAAAAGAAGGAATGTGTAATATTGTTTTTAATATTTTGAGTATCAAGACTTAGGGTATTGGAAAGCCTTTGATTTCTATTGTGAACCTTGACTCACAGCCTTCTGTTATCCTAGGAATGACCTGTACTTAGTCCAGAGCTAGGTTACATGTAATCAGCCCCATCAGATGCTAACATGTACTGAGTGTCCCAAACATGTCTTTTAAATGATCTGATATAATGCCTTAATCTCCATCTCATCTTCATTTTAAAGGGAAGGCTCTTGGACATTCCCTAATTTGCATAAATTTCCCATCCCAGGATTGTTTTACTCTAAAAAATGTTTTTGTTTTGTTTTGCTGTGTTTTTGTTTTCAGAGTGTAAACTGTGGTTAATGATACATTTTATGTATCTCTCTATGCTGTGGGATAGTCTTTAGAAGATTTTGATATGAACCAGTGAGTCAACAAATGGCTGCTAAATTTGTATTTCCTCCATTGAACAAGATTAAATTCTAATTCAGGTTGTTTTCAAGTTCTGATGAATAATCAAATGACCACTCGAAAAGCCCAATTTTATATTTGTTACTTCTCAGCTGAGGAATAATCACTAAAATTAGTGTTTAAACTATAGAACTAGGAACCATACTCAAGTAACTATCCAGAGCTATTATCAACATGCTACCCTGGGAATTTGGAAATATTTTTCAAGTTTCAGGCATGGTAGTATGAAAAATATCTAGTCATAGAGAAAGTTATCATGGGGAGGTTAAAGATGGCAGCAGACTGAGTGGAAGCTACACTGACAGTCTCCTGGGACCAAACTGGAATTACAACTGAAAAACAGAAAAACCATCTTGAATAATCCACTGAACTGAAGACGAGCTAGAGAGCATCCTCATAACCAAGGAGGAAAAGCGAAGACTGCATAGAGACTGGTAGGAAGTGCAGAGGTGCAAGGGGGCTTGCTGGTCTCCCACAGGCAGTAGCTGACGGTCCAAAAGGATATCATGGTTCCCACTGAGGACTCTGGGGCCTAAACCCCAGGTTGGGCTTCCCAGCCAAGAGCACCAGAACTGAGAAAGGTGCCCACATAACATCTGGCTGTGAAAAGCCGCAGGGTTTCTGTCTGCCAGGGAGAGACAGCTGGAAATGCAGGCACCCTCATAAAGAGCCAACACACAAAGTTTCATGTGCTGCCACTCACCTTGGGCTCCAGCAGAGGGAGGGCAGAGTGAACTGGAGCTGTGTGAGGAGAATCTAGGCTTGTGGGCTCTGGAGATAGAGCTCAGAGGGCACTCCTCTGGATTCCTGTACTGAGTCATTCCCCCATACTGCAGAGGACATCTTTCACGGGAAGACATTTGCCTTCCAAGCAACTTTTGCCTGAGAGGGAAGCAATTGCCCCACCCTGCTGGAAAACCTTTCACCCTACCTGGTGGAGTATCTATAGCCTGAGACTCATTAAGAGTATCAGATTAATCAGCCTGCAGGCAGATGCAGACTTCAGAGTGCTTTGAGTCTTTGCCTGATCTGCTTTTGACCCTGGCCTTTGGAAAAGCAGACTTTGGTGTGCATCTTGGTCCTGTCCAAAGGCACCCAGCCCCAACAGAAGGGATCTCAAGTCATGGGTTGTTGATAGCTCCAAATAAGGTACCCAAGGCCAGTCACAAACAGTGTCTGACATTGGCCTTCACCAGAGACTGTCCAAAAAGACTGAGACTCCTAGCAGGCCTACCTAATACATAGAAACAAACCCAAATATGCAGCCAAAATGCAGAGACAAAACTGATTGTAAGGATGATCAATAGCATGAAAAAAGATAGGGAAACTATGAAGGAAAGGGAAGAATTACATAGCAGAAATAAAGAATACATTGAAAAGAATAAACAGAAGATTAGAGGAAGCTGAGGATCAGATCAGCAAATTAGAAGACAAGGTAGAAAAAAATCACTCAATCAGAGATCCAAAAAGAAAAAACAATTGAAAAACAGGCGGACAGTCTAAGGGAGTTGTGGGACAACATGAGATGTAACCATATTCGCATCATAGAAGTCCCAGAAGAGGTCAAAAGTAAGCAAGGGTTAGAGAACCTGTTTGAAGACATAATGGCAGAAAACTTCCCTAACCTGGTCAAGGAAAAAGTCACACAGGTTCAAGGAGGCACAGAGAGTCCCAAGCAAGAAGAATCCAAAGAGGCCCATGCCCAGACATATCATAATTATTATTATTATTATTTTAAATATATCTTTATTGATTTCAGAGAGAGGAAAGGAGAATGAGAGAGAGATAGAAACATCAATGGTGAGAGAGTCATTGATCGAGCCCACAACCTGTGCATGTGCCCTGACCAGGAATCAAACCCGGATCGCCTGGATCCTAGGTCAACTCTCAACCGCTGAGCCACGCCCGGCCGGGCACATATCATAATGCCAAAAATTCAAAATGCCAAAAATTCAAGACAAAGAGAGAATATTAAAGGAAGCAAGAGAAAAGCAATCTGTTACCTACAAAGGAGTTCCCATAAGGTTTTAAGCTGACTTCTCCTCAGAAACTCTACAGGCCAGAAGGGAATGGCATGAAGTATTCAAGATAATGCAAAACAAGGATCTGAAACCAAGTCTACTCTATCTAGCAAGGCTATCATTCAAAACAGACCGTGAAATAATGAGCTTCCCAGACAAAAAAAGGCTAAACGAGTTTATCACCCCCAAACCAGCACTGCAAGAAATGTTAAAGGGACTGCTGTAATAATAACAAGAAATATAGAGAAAAACATAGGCATAAAGAAATAAAATGGCAATAAATAAGGACCTATCAATAATAACCTTAAGGACTTTAAGGGAGAGATCAACAGCAATACAGTCATAGTTGTGGACTTGAACACCCCTGACTTTCCTGGATAGATCTTCCAGACAAAAAGTCAACCCAGGAACAGTGACTAAATGGCACACTAGATCAGATGGATTTAATTGATATTTACAGAACATTTCACCCAAGAGCTGCAGAATATACATTCCTCTCAAGTGCACATGGGTCATTCTCAAAGACAGACCACATGTTAGGACACAAAACCAGTCTCTACAAATTCAAGAAGATTGAAATCATATCAAGCATCTCAGATCACAAGGGCATGAAATTAGAAATCAACTACAGTAAAAACACTCAAAAAGATTCAAACACATGCAGGCTAAATAATATTAAATCACGAATGGGTTACCAATAAGATCAAGAAAGAAATTAAAAACTTCCTGGAAACAAATGAAAATGAACACACAGGAACCCAAAATCTATGGGATACAGTGAAAGCAGTCCTAAGAGGGGAGTTCATAGCACTGCAGGCCTATCTCAAAAAGCAAGAAAAATTTTTAGTAAACTATCTAACCCTACAACTTAAAGAATTAGAAAGCTCCCCTGTGAAGCCATCTGGACCAGGGCTTTTGTTTGCTGGGAGGTTTTGTTTTATTGCTGCTTTGATTTCATCAGTTGTTATTGGCCTATTCAGGTTTTCTGATTCTTCCGGATTCAGTTTTACATGATCTCACTCATATGTGGAATCTAATAAACAAAACAGACTGAGAAACAAAATAGATCCAGAGACGAAGAAGCACAGAAGAGACTGATGAATCTCAGTGGGAAGGTGGGGGTGGGGGAGTGGGTGGGGAGAGATTACTCAAAGAACTTATGTGCATATATGCATAACCCGTGGACACAGACAATAGTGTGATGAAGGCCTGGGAGTGGTGCAGATGTGGGGTGGAGGGGATCAATGGGGAAAAAAGGGGTGGAATATCTATAATACTTTCAATAATAAAGATAAATGTAAAAAAATTATCATGGATAGTGGGTACTGACACACACACACACACACACACACCCCTATGAGTATCAACATTTGATTGCATAGATAATTTCCTGCACTCTGATGACTGTGTCCCCAAACATTTAATTACAGAGGAAAACTGATAATACTTAATAATATAGTTTAATTAGCTATATATCTTATATATAGAAGGAATAAACAGTTTTCCAATGCACTTGTTTTGATTAGATGAAAAATAAGTAAAGCAAGAACAAAGCACCGTATTGTTTGAGAAGATCCTTGACACATTTTAGGTTGACTGTTTCATAAAGATCCTTTTTTCTCAGCAAGGATCACTTGAGATAGTAGTCTAATGTAAAAAAACAAAAAAGGAAAAGAAAAAGAATATTCTATTAATAAATGCTGTTTTTTTTCTAACAAATTTAGATTTATGAGTGCTATAAATGTCAGAAAAATCAAAATTTCATATCGAAGTCAAGGACAGAAATAAGCCGAATTCAAGTGTTTGTTTTCTGAAACGCTGCTGAATACATTGTCCAGATTGTACCACGGAAGGCTGAAAGCAAAACACGGGTGGGTCTATCAAACAATCCCTGACTCTGTTTACAACAACTGAAGCTGTGCCTTTCATATCGCAGTCCCATCAGAAAGGGGAGGGGGGAGGAAGAGATAAGCCCATCAGTGAAATAGTAGCCCTTAACAACAACCAGTCACTTCCTGCAATCAAAACCATGTTAGCATGTGGCTTGTTCAAATAAAAATTACTGGACTGGAGCCAAACAAGGAAAAAGTAATTGATAATGTGGTTTTTCAGAAACCATCCATCCATCAAATGTGTCAGTCCTTCATAATACTTTATTTCCCTTCTGAACAAAGATCTTTAAAATTCATTGTGTGCACTTAAAAACAAAGTGTCCTTGTGCTGGTTTATAAAGATTCTCTTTTAGTTTGGGTTTGTTTTGTTATTTGATTACATTCCCTCCCATCCTGCATTTTTTTCTTTCCAGATAGTTGCTGGAAATTTCTGCCATTCTTAAACAAAGCATCTTTGTGCTGTATCAGCTTGCATTTTCCTTGGATTGTATTTGGTTGATGCCTTTTCACTGACTTCAGCACTGGAGTATTGTAGCCACAGCTTTAGTAAGTAGACTGTAACAAACAGATTCACTGGCCCTTTTTGTGTGTTGCATCCTATTAACCTGCTGATGGGAAATGCTACTCAGAGTAAGGCACAGGAGCAATTGTAAACAGAAGAAAAAGACTGATGAGGAAATACAGCTAGAGAAAGTCATTAACAGCTACTAAATATATATAGCTATATATATGTACAGGGTGGGGCAAAAGTAGATTTACAGTTGTTCGTATGGAAAATAATACAATAATTAATAAATAATAATACAAGAATAAACAGTGTTTCAAGTACTCACAACAGTAAACCTACTTTTGCGACACAATGTATATGTAAATCCCATCTCTGACAGATGTGAAAATCTTTTAACTAAAACATTTCATTCATTTTAGGATCCTAAAGATCAGTTTGCAGAGCTGATAAGAGTTTAGCTCGCCATCAGAATCCTAAAGAAATGTCTGTAATGTGAATTTCAGCAACATTCATTCTCACTCTTGATGACTTGCATGTTAAAGTCAAGAGTTCTAAAGATTAAGTGCTACACACTCGAGTGTGCGCGCACACACACACACACAGTTTTATAGACAGTTATGGTAAAGATCACAATTTAAAATGCATATTTAAAGAAATATGGTAGTTTCCTAGAAATTATATTTTAAATGATGGTTATGTGATTACAATACTGCAACCGAAAATAGAAGAAATAATGAAGTTTTGGTGAAGAAAAAATATGAAGGAAAAAGTCTGTATGATTCTTAAGATTTTCACTTCTTTCAGTAACTGATTTATAAGTTGAGGCAATCATATTATGATCTCTTTCGTATACTTCTAGTACTATTAACTGTTGACCTCCAATTACTTTAGGTTTATATTAAGATTTTTGTCATCAGTGACAAAAGACAGGCCAGCCAGGAGAAAGGTCCTTACAGATAATTGTTTCTCATGCATCCAGCTAAGTCCTGGCCAAAGAAACCACTCTATTACCTCACCAGGAATCTCAATAAAGTTTCTTTTTAAAGAATGCTATGAAGAAAAGGCCTCATAGTAGCACAAAACCTCTACGTTACAACTCCTGCCCTTGGAATTTTTCACTTGGCCTGCTCCAAAATAATAGTTTTAAAAAGACACATTTATATAAGATAATAATAACAATTTTCATGTGTAACCTATATTCAGCCTATGAGATACTAATACTAAAATTGCAAAAAAAAAAAAAAAATATTCACTCCTCATCCAAAGATTGTAACTCAAAGAAATACAAACTTGTCTAAGTCTCCAGAGTTATTTTTGGTGGGAGAGATATTATCAACTTGAAAATGGCAAAGAGGTCAACTACTAAGTCAACATCCACAGTTGGGTCCCTTGAAAATTAGATCTAATTTATTATTTTTTGGTGGGAATTTGCTAAGAAAGTCAATACTACAAACTCTGCCTTCAGAGGTACTCACATAAAAGGGCTGTGGAAACTAAGAGAAATATTTTCATTCTTTGTTTTTCTGCTAGAACTTACTACAGGTTGATTTTGCCCACTGTTCTATGGTAGGCCTTGCGGGGAAATGAAAATGAAATGATATATAATTTTTTTTTTATAATATTTTAATATACTTTCATTTTTGTTTGTTTTGTATTTTCTTTTTTTTTTTTTTTAAATATATCTTTATTGATTTCAGAGAGAGGGAGAGAGAGAGATAGAAACATCAATGATGAGAGTCATTGATTGGCTGCCTCCTGCAGGCGCCCCTGACTGGGGATCGAGCCTGCACCCTGGGCATGTGCCCTGACCAGGAATCGAACCCCGATTACCCGGATCCTAGGTTGATGCTCAACCACTGAGCCACGCCCCGCCAGGCTGTTTTGTATTTTCTTAAGCTGAGTTCCTCCCCATTCTGCCAGAGGCATCCAAGAAGCATATTTCTTAGAACTTTAGGATATATAAATGGTTTAAAAAGAAAAAAAGAGCTAATATTCAGTTTGTGACATCCAAAAGGATTTTGTCACAAGTGAAGGTAGTCTTGAAAGCCAAGTTTTATTGAAACAGAAAGGACTTTCTAAATTTTTTGTATCCTCATGTCAAGAGCTAGGCATGGCTGAATAGATGAGTTTTCTCTGTGGGGAGGGGAAGCTAGGTGGTGAAACTTGTTGCCCTGGGGTGGCAGGAGGATGCAGTGACAAGAAACGAAAAGCTCAGAGCTAATTCCTCTTGGCCTGAGGGACTGTGAAGAGAAGGAAGTGGGGGAGGAAGGTTAGTAGTGGTCAGGCCTGCATCTCCATCTTTCTTCTTGAGCCCAATGTTTGGTGGACAGGAACATAAGTCATTCACTGATTTAATATACTCATATTTTCTCACTTTTACATTCCTGAAACCAGGATTCATCGGGACGTTTCATAGTTTCCTAGGCACTGTTATTTTCTTTTTTAGCAGTATATAGAATGATGGTATATCTTAAAATGAGATGTACTAAGTTGAGGAAAAAGGTGAATAGAGAGGCTTCTGTCATCCTTTCCACTTGGGGATCCATGAGGACAGAGCCTTGTAGACCACCCTCAGCAACCAAGAATGGCCATAACAAAGAAAACCCACAGATACTCCATAGTGAGCCATTTGCTTTCTCCATGGCATGGCTGAGACCCAGAAGAACCAAGGAGCGTGGAAAGTTAAGGGAGAGTCAGACGGGGACTTCCTACGAGGAGGGCGCCAGGCAGGCTGGTTGGGCCCGGATCTTTTGGGAGTCCTCAGCACCAGCAAGGATGAATATGGGACCAACTCACCAAGGGAATGATCAACTCTAGACCAAGCTGAAAGAGAAAACTGATCATCAATTACATTAGCCCCAGGCTGCAGAGTCAGTTCCCAGAAGAACCTTCTGGGAGGAGAGCCACTAATACTTTGTGGTCATTCATTCCTGGGCAGCCCAGGCCAACCCCTCTACCGCAGAGCCAGGAGGATCCAGGGTGGACTTTGCTGATTGGAGGACCCTGTCACCCCAATACCATGACAAAGCCTCAGGAACCTCAGCTCTTCCCATGTCCACAGAGGCCATCTTGAGAGAACAGGGAGAGAAAGCAGAAACCTGAAAGATGGGACATTTCTTCCAAAATAGATAGTATTTAGGTAGAGAAAGTATAAAAATGAATAAAGAGGATGAACTTTTATGGGTTGCTAAAATAGTTTTTCTTGATACCCAGTTAGGCATTTACAAATGGGGTCAGTTAATAGACAAAGGAAAGAAACTATGTTCTCTGTCAATATCTGACTTGTACTATAAGTGAAAATGTGACTCCAAGATCCCAGAATAATGAAGAGACTGCCCTCAAAAAGTCTAGAGGGTAATAATCCGAGTAGTATTACGAGAGCCTATATAAATATAACATAAGGTACCCATTAACCTAAGAGCCTAAGAGCTCATGAGAGAGACCATCTTTCAACTATGCATAAATTAGCAAATTGTGAGTCTATGGCCTATATAGTAGTATTAATGGTGTTTTAATTGAACTAAAGAATACTGTCATTATCTTAACATTGTTTCTACATCTTAATAGTATTCCTCGATCCTGGTTAAGAAAGAAGCAGATGCTATGGGTGAGTTATCAGCCTTTACTGGTAGCAGTCAAATACATGTGAACACAGAAGTATCAGAGTTGGGACAAATCATTGTCTGCTTGCCAACCGGCCTTTCCAGGATATGATACAATATAGTAAAAGAAAAAATGAGCCTATGTCAGGGACATTGGGATAAGAGCATTTTGAGGGCCTGACAAGGCAAGCGCAGAATGACTTGGTGGAGGAGGTAAGCAGGATTGGGACAGGGACAGAAATGGTACCACAGTTCCTTCCCGGACATGTCAGCTCAGTGGATTTGCCATGGGTATCTTAAGCCCTCACCTGTGCCCTCGAAGGCTGTGGTTCAGGAGAGGAAGGCAGTGGGCATCTCCCACTCTTGCTCTGAAGTTGAATACCGGAGTCTCCCCACCTCAGCAGGATCTCATCAGCTACTGGGAAACGTTTCCCTGGGTGCTGGATATAATCTGTTTTATTCTTCCTTCAGCCCAGGACTCCAATTCCTACAGTCCTCCTACATCCCCAAAAGGTGGGGGCCCTGGGTGAGCAGAGTATCCTCTGAGTAGATGGACCATTTGGTCACAATGAGAGAGAATACACTGAACATCCCTTTTAATGCAAATAAGCCCCTCTTTAGAAAGCTTGGCTTGTTGACTAAAGACCATTATCACGGTGAGACCCAATGAGAGGAAGCAGTTAAACATGCTCTTTTCCTCCTTTTGTGTTTATAGTTGCCCAGAAATGAACATCAATATTTAAATGTCTGAATTATCTTAGCCTTGTAAAAAACCAATTAGCTGCTCCCTGGGCTCAGTGTTTGGGGCTTCCTCTGGGCAGAGTATGGGACTGTTTAGTTCTTGCGGTCAGAAGCAGGGAGCTCGGGGAGAGGTCAGAGTGGCAGGGGTCATTGCTGGGTTAGTGGGGTCTCCTGGGACCATCTATCCTGAGGGGGCAGGCCAGGGCAGGGTCAGGAGTCTGTGGCAGCCCTTGTAAGGCTGTCTGGATGGATTTAGCAGGACTGTTGGCAGCGCATGGAATACTTGGCCAGCATTGCTGCATCACGCAAACACATCGCAGACTGGAGCCCCTCATTCTGGGCAGTTTAGGGCCATCTCTGCCTCCAGATAGGAACCTGTAGGCTAACTATAGTAACCCTGGTTCCTCTGAAGATATGAGTGCTCCTCTCCAGCCAGAGCTTATATGTTTGTATCAGAGAGTAGGGCCCCATACTCAGACTTAGCATTTCCTCCACAGGGACATCTTACTTGGCACGGGGCAGAGGGAGTGGACCATGGAGGCCAAGGCTCATGTTCATTAGGAAGGTTTCCCACTTCCTTCGTGGTCCAGATTCCCACGGTCTCTAACTCTCAGGGGGCCATGATTATTATTGCCTCTTATTGTCTCTTTTGTACTAGATTTTTTTTTTCTGGCAGACATCACTATTTGTCTGTCCAATTCTTCCTTACTAATGGAATCCCATATCTGTTTGTGGCAACAAAGGACCCAGCCCCAGGTGGGATACATGATTTCCCAACCTCCATGGCAGCTGGGAGTGGTGAAAGAAGAGTAAGCAGAAGATTTCAGGGCGATGGTTTCTGGGAAAGATTTACCTCCCTCGTCAAAGAGGACAGATGCAGTGGACATGGCTCTTCCTGCCTTAACTTCAGATGTGTTGTCTGGGGCTGCCATGGGATCAGCATGTGGCTGATGAGTACAGAAGTCAGAGGCCCATTCTATTTCTTACTTGCATTTATTCAACAATTATTTACTTGTACCTGCTACATTTCCAGCTCAATGCACAAGACACAGATACAGGGACCATATTCATTACTCCTATCAGGAATTGCATCACCTAGGGCTCCTGTTTGTAATAGAAATTACTGGAATAAATACATTAAAATATAAAATATTTTATATTTCATAGACGAGACTGGATATTGAGAGTTTCACTGAGAGACGGAAAATGTGACTTAGAAAATGGACAGACGATAAGGAGGGAGGCCAGGCATCAGAAGGCACAGCCATGGTTACCCCCAGGAACGGTCAAGTTAGAATTGGATGAAGGCCATCCCCCACTAAGGTGGGGGCCATATCTATTGCTGCTGCTGACCTCTACTCATATTCTAGAGCCATATCTCAGAAGCAAGCATCTGATTCTGATGAGCTTTCTCACATGTCTTCACATTCGCAATTTCAGAAATGAGTCAAAGCAGGATCTGATGCCTCCACTCTTGCCCTACTTTTTGTGGATGGGAGTAGTGGAATCACCCTCCCGTGAAGGTCACACTCCCAGTGCCCAAGGACAACCCCCAAAGGAGATAGGAGCACTCTGGGAAGAAGGATCAATGTTAAGTAGCCAAAATAAAAAAGTGCATGATAGCAAAAACAATTCACACAGAGTATTACAGTTTTCAAAGTGGAAAAGAGTAAAAATAACTTTCAGACAGTATTTTAAAGGTTTCAAAGCATATCTGATTTTTACAAGAATGAGATACAGGCAGAGTAGGTATTATATCTGAGCCTCGAAGAGATGAGATTATTTTTATATAATGTAAAATGTTCAGTTATTATCTGACTTTTTATTTTAAAAAGGAAGAGATGTGTAACCTTAAGTCTGTGGCTGTTTCAACTGGGGATGACTTTAGCATATTTGGAGGGCAAACACATTTTCTGTCAACAGTGTTGATTTATATCTACAAATGAACTAATTTACCCAAAAGTGGAGGTATTCTATTTGGAAGTTTAGGTGACTATTTTTCATATTAGGCTCTTCTTAAATTTTATTTCAAATGCTTATCAAATTCTCAAATTCTTATATTGTAAAGACAAAGCCACCCAGCAGACCTGATCTTATGCTTAATTGGTAAAGAGCAGGGATGGGGAAACTAACATGTCTTGTTACTCTTCTCTCTCTTGACCTTTGCAGACATAGCTAATTAATCACGGCATTCTTTCTCATAGAGCCCAGACATGGCCTCAGCATCCCTCTCCAGGCAGCACTGAAAGCAATCCCTACCCATCCATCAGAGTTGGCAATCCTGGAGGAGCTGTGTTCTCTACGGAGTTATAGGAGCCAGGGAATTCTTTTGTTTTCCCAGAATGTTGATGTTCTGGGAAGGGCACCCTCTTCCTCTGGAAAAGGCTTCCAAGCATGTGGTTCAAACCCTGGGCAGTGAAGCAGATTGGAAGTTATTGGTTAAATTGTCACTTGTGGTCTTCTGGAATCCAAAAGATGTCTATCGAGGCTAAACTGTTGAAGGATGTGGTAGGAAAATGTCATGATAGTAGAGTGAGGTGGCTAGCTCTTAGGGCATTCAATGTGGTGCTGCTGGAGAAAGATGTGCTTTGCCCGTGCTAAAGGCAGACCTTCAGGAAAGAGAAGTGGCTTTGTTAGGAGAATCCCTTACCATCCTTCAGCAGTGGTCCTCTAAGTCCATTTCTCAGCCCAAGCTAAAGTGGGATTCTGGGGAAAGTCCAGGGGAATTGGGAAGACTGATGTCCCAGGTCCTCCCAAGCATTAGCTGGGGTGAGAGGAGAGATTAATTTTGCCTCCCTTTTCTACCCACCCTTCTCAACCACAAGATAGAGATCTAATACTTTAAGACTAGGCAGATAGAGGCTAGGAGAAAAAAGTGACAGTGATGTTTAGTTCAAATATCAGCCTGGGCCACAATTCTGGCGCTGGTGAATAGGCAGTTATGATGTTGCCAGAGAAATGTCAAATCTGAACATAGGAGCCAGTGATTGCTTAAACCCCAGGGAAATCCTTGGGCCTCTAGTTCTGAACAACGGTAGGTGAGCTGAGTGGTTAAAGTGCTCAAACTTCCCAAGGCCTCTGTCCCTTCTCTCAGGGTTGCTGCTGAAGATAATGGAGGAAAATTACCCAGCTGGCAGAACCTGAGCTACCAGATTGGCCAATTAAAGAACTCAGTATACTGCCAGGGAAGTGATTCAACAATAAAACTTACTAAAGTCATCATTTATCTTATTCCCTGACGAGAAGAACTTTTTTGGGGGGGGTTGGGGGGAGGATGAGGAGTGCTGGAGTCCACCTCCTGCCAAGGCCACATAGACATAATTCCGGAGGGCAACTCCCAAAGGCAGTTGGAACAAGGATCAGTGCTGTGTAGCATTTGCCCTTGCCTGTGGCTTCTCTATCCCCCATTTCTAAGTGAGACGCTTTGATTGGCATCATTCTAATCTTCTGCCACATTAAATATTAATATCAGAAAAGTCACATTTGTACCTAATAGGCAGGAACAGACATCACTCTGTGATACTGGACGTTCCACTATTGAGGTGGGCTGGATATATCTATGTTTATATGTGGGATTATTGCATTTGTAAACTGGTGGCTATATTGGTTATCTATTTCCACAAAAATTCTATGAACATGCAACCACAAAATCCAGTGGCTTGAAACAACAACCATTTATTTAGTTCATGAGTTTGTGGGTTGGTTGGGTAATCCTTCAGTCTTGGCTAGACTTGACTGATCTTGGCTGAGCTCACTCGTGTGTCTATGACTCAGCTGGTGAGTTGGCTGGGGGCTGCCTTGTCTAAAATGACCTCACCTAGAATGATCTGCCTCCAGAGTATTTCCTCCTCCATCAGACTAGCCTCAGCTTGTTCTATTGGTGGCAGGGTTCTAATGGAAAGAACAGAAAGAAGCCTAAGCTCCAAACTAGTCCACTGTCATTTCTGTCTTATTCTATTACCATAGCAAGTTACAGGCCAGCCCAGATTCAAGGAGCAGGGAAATAGACTCTACCTCTTGATGGAAGTTGCTGCAAAGTCACGGAACAAAGGGGTGGATAGAGGACAGAGTGAGGAAAGGGAGCCATTTTTATAATCAGTCAACCACAGATATTTTGGGGAAATTACATAAAGTGTATGAGAGAGCTAGGTGGCCAAGAGAGGGACAGTGGTGATTTGTCTCTAAGATCTGCCCAGCACCCTTCTATTCTTTTACAAGCAGCACTCACCTTCTGTCTTTTCAGAAATGCTTATTTTAAGCACAGGTCTTACTTAAAAGGAAGTTGACATCTCCCTATTAACTCTGCTTCCTTGGCCATAGTAGTTAGACAGAGATGGGCACCTGACCCAACCTCGGTTAACCAAGGCTCCCCGTATCTTGCCTTAGTTCTTGGTCTAGTTGTGGATATGGCCTCATTCAAGTTAGTCAAAATGCTCCCACAGGTGAGAGAGCTGAGAACCTATGAATCCAGGAATTGACATCAACCATGGCAGCGTAGACAATGCAAGACTGCAGCAATGAAATGGACTTCCAGAGAGAAACAGAGGAAAAAGGAGTAGAATGAATGCTTGGGGGCATTCCAGTTCTTGGTACAGTTATCCCCGAAAAACATGTCACATCTGTCCTGCCTATCAGTTGGTTTGGGAATACAACTCTCTCTCTTCCTCTCCTTCTCAAATTCAAGTTGAGAGTTGGCCCATTGCAACCAAAGAAATTACTATAAGTATGATTTGGGAAATAGCCCTCCTCCCCCAAAACATCCTCTCTTCTTCTTACAACTAAGACCTAGGCAGGTAGAGTTGCAGCTTTTTCTATTAGCAATTCATGCTTTGGGTTAGGAAGGTGTATGAATTAGGATGAGCCACGCATTTTGACACCTCCACATATGGCCTGGAAAGAGTCTTCCCAACCCTGGCCTTGCAAACCTGTTTTCACCTTTCAACACTCAGCTCAACATTACTCACATTTTAAAGCTTCTTTTCCTCTTCTTTTTCTGCCACCTCCAAATTATTGGGCTTTTTGCCTTTGTGCTCCCGAAATACTTTAAATATATTTCTAGAATACCACTTATATATCCCATTCTATGCTCCCAGCTGTATAAGTGTCTCCCTAGTTAAATTATGATTCCTTCCTTTAGGTAGACATTTAAAAAATCTTATTGACCTTTGTATTTTTGGGCACAGTATTGCATTGCTTTTAATAAAAATGCAAGTATTGTAAAGGTTAGTCCATTAATACTTTAAGCCATTAATATCTTAGCTTGAATTCATTGATAAATATTATTTAAGAACATATTCAAGCCTTGGTAGTTCTAAATCTTGGTTGCACATTAGAATCACCTAGGGAGCTTTTTAAACATATTGGTGCTTGAGCATCACCCCAGACCAATTAAATCAGAATTGCTGGGATAAGGGCCCAGATGTCAATATTTTTAATAGATTTCCAAGTGGTTCTAATATGCAGCCAGGATTAAGAACTGCTGCCCTATATGTGGTTTCTAGCTATTACAAAAAGCTAGAGCTGAAGAAAAGATTCCATCTTGTTGGAAGAAAGCCTTCACAGGAGTGGTGACTTTTGAATTAAATCTTAATAGATGGGTAGAATTTCAGTAGGGAAACATAAGGGTAGAAAATAGAATGTATAAAGATGGGGGGGGGTACCAGCTATATATAGGAAGCAGTACATCCAGCTTATATGTAGTGCAGGGGTGTACAGAGAGATAGTGTATATTGAGTATTTACTCTGTGCTAAGCACCTTTCTTAATCCTCACAATTACCTTCTGTGGAAAGAACTACTTTGTGGATGCAAAGACTGAAGCATAGAGAGTTTAAACACTTGCTGAAGGTCATTCCACTAGTTGGTGGTGGATCTGGGACTTAAGCCCAGACCTAGGTTGGTCTCCAAGCCAATGCATATAACCCACCCCAGGGCTGGAAGGTGGGCTGCACCTGTTAGCAGCTTCCTTGTTTCTCTGCCTCTGTTTTTTCCCAGCTGAAGCTACTAAAGGGCTCATGTGGCAGGCTCAGGACCATCTGAGGATGTCTTGAGTAAATATCAACAGGGTGAGTGCATTCGGCAGTGGCCTGTGTTTCCCTGCCAGGCTTAGCATGGTTGCTTTCCAGAGGGAGCTCTGGTGGCCCAACCACATGGCTAGTTGCCTGCCTGCAGCCAGGCAGAACCAGTGGACTGAGGGAAACTCACCTGGCCCTCGAGCTTCAGTGTCACCGCTAGTCCTTTTGATGATTCAGATTTCCTGGAATGATGCCTCTGAAATATTTGTTATATATCTCCAATTGTCCCTGTTTATTCTACTCCTGATTTTAGAAATGACCAGAGGGCACTGTTCCCAGGCACCACAATTGTCCTCTCCCAAGCAGGCCTCGGGCCCCTGATTACTTCCCATGAAGTCCTATTTGTTCCTCTCCCAACTGGCCTTGTGCTGTTAAGCCACATACCTGTTCCAGCCAAGGTAAGACAGAGACCAGATGGTGCCTATCAGGCCAAGGGCTGAAGACTCACTGTTCAATGTTCTTTAACAGGAGGGTGTTAGCTCAGAAGGAAGATCAATAGCAGGATCTTTCTGGAACTAGAAAGTGAGACTGTAGTTAGAAGATATATTATTTAAAACTCTCTTGTGGCATGTGACAGAAAACTCAATCTAAACTAATTTAAGCAAAAAGAAGGACAAATTAACTAATATCACTGAAGGTCCAGTACTCATATCTTTAGTCATATCTTGGTCCACGGGCTTTAACAACGTTATTAGTTATCAGTTTCTCAGCTTTGTCTGCACTACATTCATGGACTTCCTTCCTGAACACCATAGCGGTGACCTATAACATTAAGATGATATTATTGTTATGCTAGTCATTATAGCAGAAAAGACTCTTTTTTTCACCGGAACTTTTGAATACTCCAAATTAACTGTGATTGGATTACTTTGTGTTTATTCCCATCTCTAAACAAACAAATGTGCGCAGAGAGTTGGACTTTTGATGCTAGAGCAGGTCTGGTTCATGAGCCTATCACCGAACCAATTACATGGCTAAGGAAATTAGCGCTTTTAGTGCTGAAGCTTAGGTCATATGATCCATCTCAAACCACGTGACCTGAGATTTGGGATGGGGTCGCTTCCCAAAAGACAGGTGGGGAGAAAAGGGACTGGATATGAGAGAGGCTAAACAACAAACAACCACTATAGAAAGCTATTTCGGAAGTCCAGGTTTGGCCCAGATAAAGTCTCTTCTAGCATGTGGCAAAGATGAGGGATATAACAAGATGGTCCTCAGCAGCCTACAGCTCGCACATCTGTACTAGTACAGATTGCACACGGCCACAAGGCAAACCAGATCAGTTTGGAGCCAATGAATTCTTTCTCTTCTCTTTTGCTAAATATGGTTTAAGCTACAGGGCGGTCCAAGCTTGAGGAAATTTACAGCAATGTCTTATCCTTCCATGCTAATGGATATCATGGATAATTGAATCCCACTGTTAACCTCAATATGTCATCTTACATAAATATTTTAAATTCATCACAAACCTTTTTGTCAAAGCTGTTAACAAGTCATTACATTAGCTTACTGAAGGGTTCCATTTTTATGTATTTTTCTGGGCTATCATCTGATAAAACAGAAAAATGGGCCAAGCTGTCCAGAGTTGGATAAGTATCAAGCCTCAATAATCTATAATGGTCTATTTATCCCTTGATATTCCAAAGTGAGAATTGCTATTTATTTCTTTATAATGTTTTCATTTTTGAGCATTGAAGTCTATAAAGACTTTATTTGGTGGTTTTGTTGACCAGTATGTTTCACAAAAGCAGCTTAACAAGTTAGTAAAGCCACTTTACACTGTGAGATGCAGTTGTGGCCACATGCACATTACACAATCATTTCACATCTCTCAGAACTTCACTGAACAAAGCAAACATGGGACAAGTTTAAGGCCTATGGCAAAACCATTCTATCAGAGCTTTGCATGTAGGGCTTTAATATAGATTCAACAAAGTGATCAAACGTGGCTCACAAATATTGACCAAAATCATTTAGGAAAGGGAAGGACAAATATTTCAGTTTAGAGGGAAAGGCACAGAAGAGAGAACATCTGTGAATGGCAGAAGCCAGCAAGTAGATAGACCAACTTAAAACCTTCCTCATCTGATCTCCCTTCAGTTCACCTTGCCTCTGATATCTTTTTTCATATTCTTTCTCCATCTTTGGCAGTCTTGCATTTTATTCGGTTAGTTTTCATGCAAAAGTTTTAAAAAACACCAATCATAATTTGCAATATTAAAAAAAGTGTATAATGCACTGTTGGGAGAGAGAGAAAGAACACTGAGCTTAAAATACGGGGTTCTGTACCGTGCTGTTTCCAAAACCACAGTCATTTATTTCTGGTGATGTGACATGAAGAAGTTAATGAACTTCCTCTAGCCTCAATTCTTCACCAACACAATGTTAAAATAGAGATAATGATAGTACCTACCTCGTGGGTGCTTTGACACATAGTAAGCATTCACTAAGTGATAACTATCATTATCATCATTATCACCACCATCATTAATTTACACTTCTAGCCAAAACAAAAGTATCTTTGGGGGGGAAATTTGGAAGTCAAGAAAGCTGCAATGAGGGAATAAGGGTGATATATATACACATACATATTGATCAGGAGAGAGTTTTAAAACAAAGGTCTGACTGAGGTTCTCCTAACTTTCAGATTCTTTACCCCTTGCTATTAATGCAAAGGAGAGTGCAGGCTGTCTGGGAACAGTTTATTTCAGCCAAGCAAACACAGCATGGACACTCTTGCACAGAAGGAGAAATAAACGTATTAATGCAATGCTCCAGGTTTTCAGAAATGCCTTTAGTCATATTTTCATCATTAGCATTAGCCTGAAACACTTAGCATGAGCTTTCATATGAACCCATGTGGAAATGCACAGGTCCCATTCCTGCCCTGCGGTATAGCCCCTGGTCTACTCTCTTCCACGTATCCCTCCGGATCCACGGTCTACCTTTTCCATTCCCGCTCTGGGCCTGGGGAGCTGAGCTGCACCACCCAGCTCCCTTTGGCTTTGATTGGGATCTGTGAGTAGAGTGGATGAGAGGGCAGTAGGCATGTGCGGTTGGGATATCCATTCCTTGGGCTCCCCCAGCCGGGATGCTGTGCTTTAGCTGCCGCTCTCCTTTGGTGGCCCTTTCCATTCAGCTGCCTCGCCTGAGTCCCAGAGATCGCTCCATCCTTGGTCCTTCAAGCCTCTTGCTTCCTACTCCCACAGGAACTGCCCTAACATTATTGGTTTCCCTAAGCCCTGCCCACACCTTTGTAAATAGTCTCTTAAACCCTCCTCAACTATTGGCTTACGGCGTGCCATCTGTTTCCTGTTGAGTTTCTTCTCTGTCCCCTATGTGTAGCTTAGTCTTATATACTACATTGACAGAAAGTTCTGATCAATCAACATTCCTCCCACCCCAGCATGTTAACAAAATTAACTAAACAAATAGGGTATTTTTCCAAGTCCCAGTGACATAACTAGTACTGTTTCCACAGACTCATCAACAAGAGATGTCTTAAACATATTTATTTTAAATAACATAATGTCTACTAATAGTGGAAGTACAAAGTTAGCAGAAATAAAAATGATAGAAAAGTACATTTATGATTTATCTAAACAGCTTTCCTTTTCTTAGCGTCCACTTACAGGAAAAATACACTTTGCTTATTATTTTTTTACATAATGTTATACCATAAATTTTCTCCAAATTCTTACAATTTTAAAAGTTTTTCCAAAAATGATTTATCTATTGAAAGCATCCAGTGTATCTTCTTTGACATTTTCCCTCTTACTATCATGAAGATTGCAAATTATTTTTATTTAGGGATTGGTATAAAATTTTATTATAGAACCAAATATGCTACTTTGGAAACAGGTTCAAAAAACTCATTATTGGACTCAGATCTCATTTGTGGAAACAAATTCACACATATCAAATCCCTTAATTAGCACATGCCAAACTTTCTTGTGTTTTCATTGTTGGAAGCAATTTCACTGATATTAAGTTTTTAAACTCATCTCCTTATAACCTTTTTACTTGATCTCACATGCCTTTATACTTTCTCAAAAAATTCTGCCATAGAACTGTTAGAGCCGAGTGGGGAAAATTATTCTTGAAGCATAGGCCTAGGAAGTTCAAATCTGAGCTAGGAGAAAACAAAAGAAATATATATATATATTTTTTTTCCTGGAGAGAAAGATATTTAGTCATCTTTAACCCAGACCATATAGATAATGATCTGGTGAGATTAATCCCTTGCCCTGGTTGAATCACAAACTATTCATCAGTGTCTTTATGGAAGATCCTGACTCTTTGTTCAAACATTTAAATTGGGAATAGCCTACAAGGTGATGCAGAATCCTAAATGGGTGCATTTTTCTAGTAAGTAAACATGTCTCTAAACTCATCAGGTGATACTGAGAAACTCTGAAACCACCCCAAGTTGTCTAGCATGAAGCCCCAAATTTGGACCTTTAAATATGTAATAAAAACTTATTTGCAGTATCATATCCTTATCTACCAATTTGCTAAATGCCTTAAAACGATCATTGTGTAAGCGTGACTACTGTTTTTTCAGATCCTGTACTGTCTAGATCCTTGCTACTCAAAAAATGGTCTATGGACTCGTGGCATTGATATAACCTGGCGACTTGTTACAAATGCAGAATGTCAAGTCTTACACAGACCTTCTGAATCTGCATTTTCACAAGCTTCCCAGGTGTGTGTTAAAGTTTAAGAAGCATTGAGTTTACTCACATTTGTCTAATAAATGAAGAAGTGTGTTTCTTACTTGTTTTTCAGACATTCAAATCATAAATGCATGATGGGATTTTAGAAATGATCTAGACCTGCATTTCCCCCGTGTGTTCCACGGAACTCTCATTTCTATGAATGTCAATAGAGGTTATGTTGAAAAAATTTAGGAAATACTGCTGGTTAAATAATGCAAATAATTTTCTTTGCTACAGGATTCCTCAGAGTCTTTAATAAACTTCTGTGCATTGTGAGTCTCCAGGGAGGGAGGGAGAATCAGATTTAAACAGTGAGTGTATTGTAAACATATTTGAATATGGAACATTATTTTCACCAGATATTGGATAGGACTAGTGTGCACTTTGATACATTTTGAAAATATTTATTTAATTCAATGCCCTCATTTAACAGGTTCATATCCTTTATTTTATCACCTTATTTGACAAAAATAAGGTAATTTATTTTAATATCTTATTGATTTTCCAATAAGAATGTGACTCCTGTTCTACTGGTTAAGGCTATAAAAAACAGATAAAGTGTAATGGCTTGTTCAAATAAGGGTCCAGGGGTTTTGTGGGGTGGGAGAGTGAGTGGGCATTAAGAACAGTGTATATCTGAGGTCTTACCCTACTCTCAAGCTCATGAGTTAGCCTGGAAGTAACTTCGACAAGTTTCTTGGAAGTTGGCAGAAGACACAAAACATCTGGGCTAGAGAGAAGGCTTGATTACTCATGCCACAGCAACAGGGTAAGCTTCATGTTTGTGTCATTTCTCCATGTCCCCTAAGTCCTACAGGGGCAATATGCAGAGTACCAAGTGAACACTGCATATGGGGTGGGCTTGAGTCAAAACTAAGGATCCCTAAGTTTAGGAAACCTCAGTCTTTTAGAGTGAACTGCAAGTAAAACTGCCCTTTGCCCCACAGGGGGATGTTGCCTTTATTATACTGGACAATAAAGAAATATGCCCTTTGCTTCTAAGGGAATTACTAGCTCTATCTTTTAAAGCTGTTCATTATACCAACATCCTTGAAAAGATAGTCTGAAGCAAAGGCGGCCCATGCCTTTGCTCACAGGACACGCAGAAACATGCAAGACCCTTGGAGAATTGTCTCCCAACCTTTCTGGGATGAGAGAGGGAGTAGGTTACCTACTGCACAAAGTTACTCAAAGATCCAGACTTATGGGGACTCTGCTAGGTTTAACACAGGGCTTTTAAGGTAAGGCGTGTCACCATCACAGACAGCCAGAATGGGGAGGATTTGGAAGAGTATCCATGGGAGGTTTTATGAGCCAAGCTTGAAAGTGGTGCACACCACTTCCTAACACTCCAGCCCTAGAACTTGGGCATGTGGCCACACCTCACTGTAGAGGAGGATGGGAAATGTAGCTTAACTTTGTGGGCAAAAAGAAGGAAAGAACAGGTTTGAGAGGACACCCAGACGTCTCTACCACAATGCCATTTTTTTTTTTAAATGTATCTTTATTGATTTCAGAGAGAGGAAGGGAGAAGGAGAGAGAGATAGAAACATCAATGATGAGAGTCATTAATCGGCTGCCTCCTGCACACCCCGGACTGGGGATCGAGCCTGCAACCCAGGCATGTGCCCTGACCGGGAATCGAACCAGGATCTGCTGGTAGATGCTCAACCGCTGAGCCACGCCTGGCCAGGGCACATTGCCAATTTTGACAGTGATTAAGCTACAAGTTTCTCTGTTTTCATCTCAAGTGAAAAATGTATAAACATACACACCAGTGCCTGAGGGTGGGGCTTTATATTTCACAGCATAATAGAATTTTAGGATTGGAAGAATCCTTAGAATAATTCAGGCCAGCTATCTACCCTTGCCCCTTCATTTTAGGGGCAAAGAACCTGAAACTCAGAAGAGTTCAATGTCTTAGGTATGTGACTTACTATACACAACAGGTGAGTCAGCTGAGTTGAGATTTTTCAGATCTCCATTCCACTGCTCTTTGGCCTGTACCAAACTTGCAAGCTCATGGGACCCTTTTGTATTTTTAATAATCATTCTCCAATTACTAGTTTTTTAATATTTGGAATTTTGATTATTAAGATTTCTTAAATCACAGAATGTCTATGTAAGTTGTTCATTTATTTAAGACATATGTATTGGGGCCTACTATGGCAGACATCGTTCTAGTTACTAGGAATACAGCTGTGAATGAGCCAGGCATGGTCCCATTCTCAGAGAGCTAATATTGAGGTGATATTCCATGATATTTAGAATACTGTTGACTTTTCACTATGAGAGATGCTATGGCTAGTTTATGATCTACGCCATTATATGTGGATTCCAAACAATGTACATTTCCTATTGCCAGCTTAAATCAGACAGCACAGACATTACAGCTTTTACGTTTCTTTACAATTAGTTTATAGCAAGATTCCCTTTGTAATTTATATAACAACTAAGCTTTTAAAATAAGCCTGATGCATTACCTCTGTAACAAATAAGTTATTATTATTTTGTTGTTGCCTTTGGGTTAACAGTTTTTATTATGTTAAAGATGGAGCTTTATTTCAAGTCTCAAAGCAGATTGGAATGTTTTTAATAGAATTCTCATTCACATGTTTTGATTTATCAAAGCAATTTATGTTTATGATATAAAGAATTCCTTCCTGTTCCCTAGAGAGGTCCATAATGTACTCACTGCAAGTCGAGCATCAGAAATATAATGCAGTCAAATGACAGAATAAAATTCAAGAGAAACTGCTGAAGCTTTGCTCTTTAAAAGAAAAATCTATGTTTCTACGTTACAGTGTGCGTATTATGAAAATATCGGAAAGATACACAGCACCTCATGCACAAAACTATTGTTTATGAACAAGTGTATAGAATGCAGTTTGTTGAAAAGGGGTTCAATTTAAAGTAATAGTGCATGAAATAAGCATAATCTGGCATGTGGCAAAGAGGTCTAGATTGTGAGCCTCAGCAATCAGGATCTATTCGTGATAGCGCTTACAGAAATATGCAATAGCCCTGGCCAGTGTGGCTAAGAGTTTAGAGCCTCAGCCATGCAACGAAGGGTCATGGGTTCGATTCTGCTCAAGGGTACAAACCTTAGTTGGAGGTTTGATCCCTGCAGAGCTCGTGGGGGAAGGGCAATCAATTGATGTCTCTCTCTCACATCAATGTTTCTCTCTCTCTCTCTCTCTCTCTCTCTCTCTCTCTCTCTCTCTCTCTCTCTCTCTCTCTCTCTCTTTCTTTCCCTTCCACCGTCTCTAAAAAGCAATGGAAAAAATATCCTCAGGTGAGGATTAAAAACAAACAAACAAAAACCCCTATACAATAGAAATATTCATATTACATTTCATGGCTGAGAAAGCTTCCCCTCCCACTTGACAAGTAACATTTACTGAGCACTTACCATGTGCCAGGTGTGGTGATCTCATTGAATTCTTATAACATCTCTGTGAGGTAAATGTTCAGTGTCTCAACAGCCTATTCTTCAACCTCACCCTCCTGGGTGATTATAAGGTCAGGTTGACCTGATTCACTGACCACCTGGACACCTCTCATCCCAGACTGGGGCACTAGGGAGAGCTTCTGCCTCCTTCCTCTGGTACACAGGTCTCTCCTTCGGGTACTCAAATCTGGTACGTGGTGTTGATTAGTTGGTGGAATGGGGGAGGAAGCACAATCACATTATTTTTTAATTTCTGTATCTCACCAGGCTCAATGGGAGAATTAAACAGGCCTAGAGCAGAGTTCCCCCAAAGTTCTCAGGCATTCAGGCTTTGATGCATTTTACAGACCTCACAACAATCCTCTCTTATTTTGTCAAATCCTTTGACTTTACCCAGCTGCTATCCCAAAAGCAGCCTGTATTCCCCACCCAGCCTGGGTGGTCCCCAGGCTGCCTACTTTCATGACCAACTTAGAATTGCACATCTGTGCCTACTCTTAACCTGCCATTCAGTGCAAGACAGGGGATGGGTTTCAGTTTTTGGCCAAATTATTTGACACCAGTGCACGTCTTCCTGGGATGTAACTGTAATTCTATTTTGTTTACATTTTACTTTTTTTTACTTCCATGTGTGTAAACTGTCTGTGCTTTTCTGATCCAAATTGTACAAAGATTGAGGCTTTACTTCCCATTATATGTTCCCTTTGTTTCTTGTTTTTCCACATCTTTCCAATGTTGTTTTCCAGTGGCAGCCTGATTTTCTTCACTCATGTCTGCTTATTTTCAACGACCATTGGACCACCTTTTTATATTATATATCTTTTCCCTTTGGTAAATACTTTCATATTACACTGATTCTAAGTTGCATATTTTATCATATTTTAACATTTCTGAAATCAGCATGCGTCTGATGGTGGTTACTATCTTACAATTAATTACAGCACTTTTAAAATTTCTTAATGAAATATGAAATAATGATGCATTTTAAATGATCAAGGCTTCTTATATCTGATGAAATAAAGCAAATACAATCATAGCAAATGAAGAGTCTGAAGTATAAAGAGGTCAGTCAAGTTGCCCAAGATCATGCACTGTAACAGGTGAAGCTAGGAGGGCTTGGTCCAAAGCAAGTTGACTCCCAAATCTTTGCTTCGTGCTCAGTACTATGGTGGGGAAAGTGAGGGTTAGAGAGGCAGGTGAATTGCTTAAGGCAGCAGGCTGCCATGGGATAGAATTAGGATTTGAATCCAGAGCCCGTTCTTTTTCCACTATAACATACTAGTTGGTCTATGACCTTGAAGATCACTTAACTTCTCTAGTCCTCAGTTACACCATTCTAAATTCAGGAATTTGGCTTAGAAAAATATGTAAGGTCCAAGTGACCTCTAATATTCTAATTTAAAATAGAGCTAATTCTATTTTTTAATGTTTAAATATTTTAAAAATATTGTCTGGTGCAGGTAACGTCAGCATATGGCACAAAATTTTAAAAGTAACAAAGAAAATATAAGAGAAAAGTAATTTTTCCATCTCATGCCCCAGCCATCCAATTCTGCTCCCTAGAGGTAAACACTGCTACAAATCTCATGTGCATATGCCAGAGATATTCTATATATTTATACTCATATAAAGTGCACACACACACACACACACAAATATATATATGTAACATTTTCAAATGATCAACCATGAGTTCACACTGATACCTCCAATCCCAGTTCCACAATGCAGGACTCATTCTAGTTTTCTCTCTTCTAGTTTTCTCTCATTCTAGTTTTTCTCTAGTTTCCAAATTTGGGACTCACATCTCCAACATAATCCTTAATTTAATTCCTTGTTTGATCAATTCCCTTGTATATAAACAATCTCCTAGGCCACATCCCTCTAATTTATGGATGTCCTTGTCATCTCACTTAGCTCTGACCCCCGTGCTAACTGAGGCCTGTACTGCCCCATCTCCCATGCCAATGCACTCCTCGTCTAGGCTAGGGGCTGACATCCCACACTGGTAGGGTTGGCAGATAAAATATAGGGTGTCCAGTTAAATTTGAATTTCAGGTAAACACTAATATTTTCAGTGTACATATGTCCCAAATATTGCATAGGATATACATATACCAAAAATATTATTGTTTAACTGAAATTCAAATTTAACTGGGCTTCCTGTGTTGTTATTTGTTAAATTTGGCAATCTCACACACTGAGCCACCCACCGGGACCCAGTAGGGAAACTTCTTCACTTCCCTGGAGTTTTAACAATTCTAGCTGAGCTGTTCCCCTCCCCCATTGTGTCTGCCTTGATCAGTACTACCTGATAGTTTTTGGACTGAATTGTTGAGAAAGGAAAGGAAGGGAAGGGAAGGGAAGGGGAAAGAAGGAAGACAGAAGAAAGAAAGAGACAGGGAAAGGAAGAGAAAGAATGTATTAGACTTTTAAAGTTTACATTAATGATAATAAATTTTTCACTTTACCTAAACTACATATAGTGTGATTGTTAGACAGAAATGAGCAGAGCAAGGACAGTGGGCCAGGTACAGAAACTCACCGGGGCAGAAAGCCCTGGATGCTTAGCAAGGGGCAAAACTGGGAAAACAAGAACCTCACCCCCAGGGTAACCTATCCTCCCCCAGCATATTGCTAGTCGTGCTGTTCAGACTCCCCCTGACCTTTTCCTCCCTCACGATAACATCTAGGCCTCAGCTGTATTTCAGCTCCAGGCCCAGAAAAGCAGCAAAACCGGACGAGTGATGCCCCGGCTGCCTTAGGACCAGCTACATTCACTAATGACCCCCTGCTCTGGCACCAACTAATCAGTGGAGACCACGACCCTGAAAGAGCACACCCGGAAAGTTGGTGAATATCCTATTGAGACCCTCCCATGAGGCCTCTCTAAGATTTCCACCAGCAAGAAAGAGATAAATACGCTCAGCTCCCCCCAGGGGAGCATGCCAGCGCCATTCCCTTCCCCCATTTTCCCTCTGCAGGGTCCCCATGAGACTTGCAACCAAGGGAGCAATGGGCAGAGGCAGCTCCTCCCAGACTTACCCCTGAACCTGTCTCCAAGGCCCCCTTCTCTCTGACTTCTCAGTGAGCCAAAGCAGCCCAGCCTGGGCTCTCCTATTGCTTCTCCTACGCTCTTCCTTGTTTCACTGTCCCAAGTACATTTTTGCTGCCATTATGGATCCAATACCCTTTGGCTCAGCGCTGTGTAGCCCTTCCCTTTGGATATTCCAATCCCCCATCCTCTTTTCCTTAAATAAATTCAATTTTTCTTTATTTACCTTATGAGATGGCTATTTAGCAACCTTTCACTGATGATTGTTTTAAAAATCTACGTGTACAAAAATGCCACCTACAGTCTAACAGTATTAAACTATGTCAAGCCTGTCAACTAATACTAAGTCAATTAAGTTAATAAGAACTATACTGGTGAGGTAAGTTTGGACGTTCAGAAGGACTATTAAGTCCTGCTTTGGGCAAAATTAGGAAGGCAAAATTTATTGTTGGTGCTTAGTACTTCTGTATTCAAAAAAAGAATCATATGCAGAAAAAAGTTTTTCAGGCCAATGAGCCTTCTTTTGATGGTTGCAATAAGGGAACACACACATATTGTAAATAACACAAAAAATTAAAAAATTCCTCAAGCCAACCTTGCCTACTTTACAGATTGAATATTA
The DNA here is from genome assembly GCF_964146895.1 of Miniopterus schreibersii. Taxonomy (NCBI): domain Eukaryota; kingdom Metazoa; phylum Chordata; class Mammalia; order Chiroptera; family Miniopteridae; genus Miniopterus; species Miniopterus schreibersii. The sequence continues at coordinate 33,810,655 of NC_138111.1, forward strand.
CCTTTTAGGAACCAGCAACAATTGGGTTATGATGTTCTATGTGGCCCAAAACAGTCATCTTGGCTTTTCACAGACTTATTAGAGAAAATAATCTATTCCAAAGCGCAGGTACATTCAAAGTAAAAGTTTTCCGTGCTCTGTTATTTATTTCTTCCTAGCCCAAAGTGGACAACCAGCAAGTGAAGACGCTCAAAGTCAGAAACAGGGTTTGGCAAGACATCCATAGCATGTGAAAATATTTGAAAAGAGAAAAAGAGGGAAGACCCCCAGAGAACAAAGCGGGAAATTTCATATAAAGCCACCTGGTTGTGGTCGTGCTAAGGGGAAATAATGCAAGCACTGATTTATTGGAAAAGGCACCAAGGGCAAGATGCATGGGCAGATCCCAGACTTCCAGGCATTATGCTGTATGTGGAATAGTTGGACATTCATTTTGTGCCTCCATCAGAGGAAATGGTCTATAAGCAACTACACACACAGTGTCTGGATATGGCCTTTTGGGCCAGAGTGAGGAACCACTGATCAAGGAGTTGAACTGGTTTTTGGAGAAAAAAATGCTCAGATATACAATATATTCCTGTACACTCCACCTTCATATTTGAGAGCTGTGGGCAATCGGGACACTGATGGAGAGGAAACAGCTCTGAGCTCCCTCTGTCCTGCATAAGGTCTCAAGATGGCTATGGAGGGACAGGGAGCATGAAGAGGGAAAATGTGGGCTCTGGAGCCAAACACAACTGGCTCCAAAGTTTTGCTTCCTACTTACTGGTTGACTTAGGGCAGAAGGCAGGTTACTCGGTTCTCCAATAACTGTTTCTTGTTTTGTTGAAATACCACCTTGCCTGGTAATTCAGAGGATCAAAAAAGATAAAATAGGACAGAGGGCCTCAAAGTGTGGACCCTGGACCAGTAGCATCAGCCCCCACATGGGATCTCGTTAGAACTGCGTTATTGGCTCCACCCCAGGCCCATCAGCTGAGAGTCACTGATTCTATGGTTTAATGAACCCTCCAGGTGATTATGGTGATTAGAGAACCAGTGAGTTAGGAAAAGCCCCTGGCACGGAATCTATGTGCAAAAGTGGTTACTATCTCTATAAGTATGCTCCTTTTTCATTTGCTGTCTTCTGTTTTTCCAACTTTCTCTCTACTTTTTCATTATTAAAATATATTTCTGTCTTCTCTGTTATAAGGGAAGGGAGGGCTGAGAGCAGAACTTGGGCAGAGGCTGGGCTTCCACAATCAGACTCACACCCCAGGGATCCTGACACCCACCCCCTGATGCTTTGCAACTTTCCAAGACTCCTGTTAAATGCCACCCCACTGGACCCATACATCAATGAGCCCACTCTTGAAACCCTGAAGGAGAGGTGAAGGAAGCTCACAGGAAGAATCGTTCTCATCATCTGGCAGGTCCCATCTGGATTTGTGACATTTCCTTCTCTCTCCATCTATCCTCCTTACTGCAGACAGGTCATCCTGCTAATTTAAAAAGATCTGAGCCTGTCACTCCTTGACTAAAACTGTCTGTAGCCTCCATAAAATTTTACCCTTAAGATTCAATCAAACTCCTTAGGGTAACAGGCAAGGCAATTCCCAATCTGACTCTAAAGGACCCCTGCAGCCTGATACATCTCTTATTTCCTGTATACCCCTTCTCTCCCAACCCCCTCATTCTCTCCTCCCCACCCCAACACACACAAGCACACATGCACATGCAGTATTTGGAGGGATGGGAAAGCCAGTGGGGAGACGAGGCTTCCCGGTGGATGCTACCCTTGAGTGGATCATGAAGAACATAGAGAAAGTTCCAGGCAAGAGGAACGGGCATGTGAAACAGCATGGGAGACCACAGTGTGGTCTTGTGGGTACCATTTCTAAAGTGTAAATTAGTAGGAGAGAGTGTGGAGACAGGTGAGGCTGAAAAGCAGGCTGAAGGCAGATCTTCAGTGACATGCTCGCAAAGGCAGCCAATAAAAACCAACCCGCACACACATATGCAAATTTCAACACAATGCAGAGAGGCTATTAGTTAGATTAGAATGTTTTTGTTTAGGTCTTAGATAAAAGTAGGCTTATTATCTCCATTAAATAGCTGGAAAAAGTGAGACACAGAGAAGATGAACCATGATCCATGAGATGCTCACACTATAAAATACTAAGGATATGCTTTTACGCTGCCCCTATGCTCCCAACCACTGCACTCTTCTGCATCTAGTCTCTGTCTGGCCCTTTAAAAACCAGAGATTGAGCCCGACCGGGAGTGGCTCAGCAGTTGAGCATTGACCTAGGATCCTGGAGATCGTGGTTCAAGTTCCGGTCGGGGCACATGCCCGGGTTGCAGGCCCGATCCCCAGTCGGGGGCGTGCAGGAGGCAGCCGATCAATGACTCTCTCATCACTGATGTTTCTATCTCTCTCTTCCTATCCCTTCCTCTCTCTGAAATCAATAAAGATATATATTAAAACAAAACAAAACAAAACAAAAAACCAGAAGTTGACTTCAAATTTGGACTATAGCTCTAACTCCAACTTGAAATCTTTTCACCAAGGTCCTCAATTACATGTTGACTGTAAGAGGTTTCTTTATAATTAGAGCCTTAATTGTTTGTTATTATTTATTACTTAACACTGGATAGGAATAGTCTGAGATTTACACAATTATTTATCTTGTGGATCTCCTTGATAAATTCTTGATGGAGAGCCTCCTCCGTCTGCACAGCTGGTATCAATCTCCATAAAAGGCCATTTATGCAATTTGTCAGCTCTGTAAGTGTCACTTTCCTAGAGTGGGTGTCTTTAGTGGCCTCCACTTATGTTAGAAAAATTTTTATGAATGTATTTACTTCTGAATTCCTTTCTGAAAATATGTGGAGAAAACAACCTTGAAAATAATATTTTGTTCTTGAAGAGATGGCTGTTTTTCTCCATCTTTCAGGAGCTGGTTGACAAAACTTACATCTAAGAAAGCACAGTGATACCTTAAAGTGTAGGAAAAAACAGAGAAATCAGCATGTTAAGCTGCCAACTGGACTTAATAGAAATGACCCTAACAGTGGCAATGTTAATAAATATTAATAGCAACACCAAGGCTGATAAGTGATTTTAGTGAAGTATCTAAAAGTCTTTAAGGTTTTCCTTTTCATGTTGGCAAAAATTTTATATACACCTTAAGGGGGAAAAGGGTTATTAATTCTTTTTTGGCCTCCATTTAAAAATTGTCAATATTGAGACATATCTTAAATTGGAAAAAAATTTAGATTAATTAGCTTCGGCCTGCTGAATTTCTCAAACTTTTATGTCTTTGAAGGAAAAGATCTTGGCTCTATTCTGTGATCAATACAGAGCTTACACTATAGTATCAAACCAAAAAAATATTTGTTGAATGAATAAATGAAAATATTATTAAACCTGAAAAGACTTTAGCAAATACTTTGTCATTTTGCATTGTGCACTCTTTGTGCCGGAACATGGCCTCCATTTAAAATTAATTAAACTAATTTTTATTTCTAGATATTTATTTCACAGATAAAGTGGCATATGTGCAAAGTAGTCTACATACAGAGATATTCACTACAGCATAGGCTGTAATACAATAACCTAAGACTGAAGCAATCTAAATGTCTGCCCATAGAAGACTAGTTACAATGGAATACTATGCAGCCATCACCAAGAACTGGCATCTTTATACAAGAAGACCTCAGAGATACTGGGGACTTGGCTCCAGACCAATGCAATAAAGTGAATATAGCAATAAAGCTAGTCACAAATTATTTGTTTTTCCAGCTACATAAAAGTTATGTTTACATTATACCATAGTAATTGCACAGTAGCATGGTATCTAAAAATGTAAATATCTTAATTATAAAATACTTTATTGCTTAAAAATGCTAACTATCATCTGAGCCTTCAATTAGTTATAATCTTTTAGTGGTGAAGGTCTTGCCTTCAATTTGTAAACAACCGCACTATCTGTGAAGCACAATAAGATGAAACAAGCCTATAAATCACTAAGTGAAAACAGCAGAAGAGTGGTTTTATTTTGAAAGTCTCAACTTCTAGAACGCTTGCATACAAAAATCTTTTTTTTCTGATCTTTGGAGCATAAGTTGCTGACATAATGCTCTTTCACTTCTAACTCCAACCTAAAATCCTACAAAAAAGGGCATTCTCTAGCATACCATTAATGCAAATATCAAAATCAGGAAATTAGCATCAGTATGTCCCCACCACCTAATCTTCGGATTTCTTTACAGTTTTAATTGTCCTAATAATTTTTTTTAATAGCAAAAGGATGTAGTCATCCAATGGAATCATCCATTGCATTTACTGTCATTGAGGTTTAATCTCTGTGCTCACTCCTGAACAGTTCCTCTTGGTTTTCTCTTAACTTTCATGACCTTTACATTTTTGATGATTATAGGCCAGTCAATTTGTAGCCTACCCCTTTTTCGGGCTTGTCTGATGTTTCCTCATATACATAGGTTATACATACTTGGCAGGCTATTCTCATTGCATCTTATCATGGCTTCCATTTATCTCATTACTAGATACTAACTTTGAACCTTTGATTAAGGTGATGCCTGCCAGATTTCTCCACTGTAAAGTTATTCTTTTCCCCTTTGTAGTTAGTGAATATTTATAAGGACTGAGCTTTTATATGTATTTACTTATTTACATCTGCATTGTGTAGTTTAGGATAGCTTTAATAGAGCACAGGTTTTGTGTACTGACAACCTCATTCTAGCCAGGTATAGAAGTTCTGTTTTCCTTTTCTCTAAGAAATTAAGCCTTCCAATTCTTTCATTTACTTGTTCTCCTGTAACTTCTCCTCTTAATTTTTAAAAATCCACATATTGAAAGAATATATTAAAGCAAGCGCACATAATAAAACAATAGGTGGGCTGTGAGAAGATGTAATGTACCTTCAAAAAATAATAGAACCCTCACACTTCTCAAAATATTCAATTTCATAATATTACACATCGTAGTCACTACTTCTGGCAACTACTAGTGACAGATGTTGGCTGTTGCCCACCTAATAATCATTCCTGACCCACTTCTTTCTCATTCAGATAGAGACCCAAGATCCCCGGAACTCTGGGCAGACAGGATCCTGCCCTGTCTTATTTCTAAGATGGTTCATTTCTAAGGGCCAAGGTGACTATATTCCCCTTGGCCTGTGATCGGTCAAGGAGTGGACATAGGCCCGTTCTGGCCAATGGGTGTCATGGAAGGGCTAGTCGGGAAGACTTTCCTTCCCCAATAACAATCCAAAGCTGCTTGAGAACCAAGTCTTTTAATCCCTCTCTTCCCAACGGAGATAATACCTAAGGGCGCACTAGCCTGTCACAGTTGCAAGGAGACGGCACAAGAATAAAAGGCAACTTTCAAGAATGAGAGCCCGGAAAACAAGATCCAGGCCCCTGATTTATTGCTGGGCTGCGGACTCGATGCCAGCAACCACCTACCTCAGGGATTCTTGTTATAAGAGAAGAATGAAATGCCTATTTGTTCCAGCCTCTGTGAGTCAGGCTTCTGCTATCTGCAGTCAAACTGCAGCCTTTCTAACTGAAAGCCTGATTACAGCACTCTTGTTCCACGGTCCCCATTTCTGCTAAGAAAAGATCGCTGCCAGTGCGATAGCCCTCAGTGAAAGATAGGAGCTGGAGAATTCAGGGAAATAGGTGAGGAATTTCTTTAGAAAGGCAGCGGAGTAAATGAAAGTACAGTGTAGTGTCTCTATGTTAATTTTGTGTTTAAGGGATTAAGTAATGTATTCATATTTTCTTATGCTTACCTAAAAACACCAAAAGGGTAAATACACACACAGTCTCGTAACGAAGGGGCGGGCAGGAAGGAACAGGTGGATTGGGCACGCCGAGGGAGTGAGGAAGACAAACCAAACAGGAAACAGAAGAATAAACTCATGACGAAAAACTGTGTTTACAGAAAAGACTTTTTTTTTGGATAAAACTATATTTTGGTTCTCTCTACAACACTAGCTGACTAATTTTGGGCAAATCCCTTAAGGATGAGAAGTCAACAGCTGTGTGATTAGACTTTTTTATTTCTAGAACTGTACAATTCTATAATATATCATTCAATAACATCATCCCATGCAAAGTTAAATGATTAAATTTAATGATCGAAATTATTCCAGTTACATCATTCCAACTGGAAATTCCCATCTGGACGACTTTACAATGGGTCGGTGGCAGCACCTTTGAAACAGCCTGGAATGGGGCAGATTAAACAGTTCTGACTTGTTTCCATCACTAAACATTAAGCTATTCATTCTACTTAACACTGCAGCCCACCTTCCCTCTCCCTTGTCTGCCCTTCCTGATTCTCTTTACTCTGCCCTACTTTTTCTGTTCTCCATACCACTGGAGACTTCTAACATCCCAAGTAATTCACTTATTAATTATGCACTGTGTTGATGATCTCTGCCCCCACGCTACAAACTTTGTTCTCAGTGTATATCAACTAGTTGGTGGAGCAAGCACTCGACAAATGTTTTCTGAATGAGTGAACGAAGTCACGGTAGTGTGCCAGACCCATTTACATGCCAGATAAGCTCTTACGTATATTTAGGAAGAGCAATCAAGAGATCAGTTTCCACACTTGGATGTTTGGCCAGTTTGTCAGGAAAATACACAGGCTTGTAATTTGTTTGTTTGTTCCTGGTTCATCTTTTCTAACAGAAAGTTATGCCGTAAAAGTTGGGATCTTAAGAACCCAATAATAGAAAGCAAATCTAATAAAGTGGACTGTTCAATAATAGTGTTATCCTAGGTGTCCTTGGGCGCTGAGAGAGTGTGGGTGTGAGAATGAGTCACTTTAAAACTTTACTCCTAAGGCTCAGAACTCAAGAGCTCCTTGGCCCTCAAAGAGAGAAATTCAGTCCTTTTGCTTTCTTGGGCATCAATTCAGGCTTCCAACAAAGGTTTCCTCCCATGAAGTGCACACGGCACCCTGCCGGCTCCTCTGCTCTCCTTGGCTGCAGTTCCTGCTCAGCCTGTCCCACTTGGTGGCTGAGTGCTGCACGGCTCTGAAGCCACCAGCCTGCTGATGTCACCTTAGGCTGCCAGGCAGTGGTGCTGACCCATCCTGTACCTCAAATACAGTGAGGTCACTGCTTTTCCCACGGCCCTCAGAGTCGTGCCTGTCCCCTCTAAGATTCCCCTCTTTCGCTGTAATGGGCATGGGAGAGGGTTACCCTGCAGAGTTGCTGGAACATTCAGTTGCGTTTCTTTTGGTTTTGAAATTTCATTTTCATCTTCCTAGGGCAGAAAGGCTCTAGGTTAGGGTGGATTCCAGTGCAGTGTCCTGTATATCCTGAACTGCTATTCCCTTCTCTTCAAGCAGTTACTGAGGCTGCCCTCACTTATGAGTCTCTTCCCTCTCTCTCCCTCCCCCCCCCACACAAGTTTCTTGATTGATATTTGTACAATCTCGTGTCCATAGTCCTCCTGTCCTATAATGTGTTGGACCTCTAACACTGGATTTCTACCAGAACTCAATTACTGTATCTTCCCAACACAGCAAACACACTATTTAATTTGTTTTGGAGGAGGTTTTTAACTTCCTAAAATATAGTTGCTAATTGATCAAGAATATGACAGAAAAAATACTGCTTATTATAGTTTATAATGTAAATAAACAGTGAGACTTAGCAAGATTCCCTTTTAAAAATGATCATACCTAAAAGATAGTCTTGAATGTTAGTCATAAAACTCAATATCTAGAACTAAAGAAATTCACGGAGAAAACATGAAATTGGCTGTATTACAAAATTCTTACTCCTAAAAAAACAGAGAGTATAGATATTCAATATCTTTCTGCTACCATATAAGTCCCCCTCCTTTAAATCCAAACTCTAGGGGAGAAAAGATAATTTGAGGCACAATACCTCAAATTAAAATACTAGGTATTGTCTAGGACTTAAAAAATCTCTCTGTTTTTTTCTACAGGAGATATGATAGGTGGTCATATTGAGAACATTTATAAAGCTTTAGACAGGATATTTGGAAGATGGCCTCACTGAGAAATATTGGCAAGGGATACACTTTGCCAAAATGATTCTCTGAGAAACTAGAAATCAATAAATTGAAATAGAGAAAAGTGGACGTAAATTTGGAACTCAGATTTTGATATCCATCTCCTGGAAGACAGACCTGGGTGAAATTGACAACAATTTTTCCTTGTTATATTTTGATAGTTTAATACAACCCTGAATTATTTTTTGTAGACTTTCCGAACCATTGCTTCTTGCATTTGTGTGTATGTGTGTATGTGTGTGTGTGCATGAGCGCTTTGCTTTTTAAAATCATGGCTTCATGTCTTTTTATTGAGGGGTGGGGAGAATTATGATTTTTTTCTTAAATTTTAATTTTGAGATTATTTTAAATTTAAGAAAAATGTACAAAACAGTCAAAGATCTTTGGTGTACCCTTCAATCAGGTTCCCAAATATTAATATTTTAGAACATACTTTTACCATTCTCTCTCTCACACACACATACACACACACTATACATAGATGTGCATATTATGGTACATTTTTGAAGCATTTGAAATAAAGTTTCAGATCTGATATCCTATTGCTCTTTAATACTTCAACGTGTATTTTCTAAAAATGAGGACCTTCTCCTACAGAATCATAGTCAAGCCTTAAAGATAGGGGAATTGACATTGATAAAATATTGCCATCAAATCTACAGATCCATTCTATATTTGCCAATTGTCTCAATAATTTCCTTTATAAAGTCCAAGACCTAATCCAAGATTACATGTTGTGTTTAGCTGCCATGTTTCTTCAGTTGTCTTCAATCTAGTACAGTTCCTTAGTCTTTGCTTGTCTTTCAAGACCTTGATATGTTTGGAGCATAAACCAATTATGTTGTAGAAAGTCCCACAATTTTGGTTTGTCTGATGTTTCCTTGTAATTTATGGTTTTTTGGCAGAAGTGATGTGCCTTCTCAGTGCATCACTACTGGAGGTACACTGGTGCCCATATGTTTCATTCTTGGTGCTGTTAATTCTTATCCCTTTCTTTAGATGGTATTTTCTAAGTTTCTGTATTGTAAGGTTACTTAATATGTGTTTTGTATCTATTAATTAATGAATAATTAAGTAATTTGAGGAGAAAAGTTTTTGACTATGTAAACATCTTGTTTCTGAATCAGTCATTTCTATAATGGTTGGCAAATGGTGGTTTTGTAAATTCTATCATTCCTTTTACATGTATGGCATTCTACTGTAAAATATAGCTTTCCTTTTTCTATGAGAAGCTCTACCTATCCATCAATCTATCTATCCATCCATCTATCATTTATACCAGTATTGACTCAGGTTCCTGTTTTACTCAATGTTTTATAATCCGTTATTATTACTACTATATATATTGATGATCAAATTTGCCAGTAAAGCTCCTTCAAGCTGGCTCCTATGTCCTTTTGACATAATTCTTTAGATATATTCTTACTTTCTGCCACAAGATATTCCAGCTTATCTTTTTGTTTCCCTGCCCCAATCACAGCTTCAGACATTTCTCCAGAACCCTTGGCTGGCTTTCTTTCTTTCTTTCTTTCTTTCTTTCTTTCTTTCTTTCTTTCTTTCTTTCTTTCTTTCTTTCTTTCTTTTTTTCTTTCTCTCTCTCTCTCTCTCTCTCTCTCTCTCTCTCTTTCTTTCTTTCTTTCTTTCTTTCTGAGGTATAATTGATATATAACATTATATTAGTTTCAGATACACAACATAATGATTCAATATTTGTACACATTGTGAAAAGATCCCCACAGTAAGTCTCATTAACATCATTACCACAGTTATAAATTTATTTTTCTTGTGATAAGAACTTTGGTTTCTTTTAATGGAGAATGCTATTTAGAAATCAAGAACTTAGTAGCTTGGATGCTTGTTGCTACCAGGGTGTCATTGCATCTAAGCCCTTTCTGCAGACAGAGCCAAGGAACATATGCATGGAAACACATATCCACACACACAACATATAGCTGCATCTATTTCAATTTATGCATATTAAAAACCATGATTCTACATTTGCATTTCCAATTCCAACTCAGTATTGCATGGTTAATCCCAGTATTCCCTTTTTTTATATTTGTAACTCCCTCTTCCTTGGTAAGAAATCTGCTTTCTATGATCCTCCTTTTATTTATTTATGTATTTGCTCAATACCTGTATATAGCCAATATTCTGATCTCATAGGCTTTTCCCTCCACCCCAGCTCTGCCAGCTAACGTTCCCTGCCCCACTGAACGTGCCAGTGGATGGCTCAGCTCCAACCAACGACAATACAAAGGAGGCTGGATATTTTACACTTTTGTGTTATTAACTAACATTCCCTAGACACAGGATGAAGAAAGAGAAACTTGAAATGCTAATAGAAACTGTTCAGATGCATCAAACATTAAACTAAATATTTTGCCTGACTTATGCTAAGCATGATTTTTTCCTTGTTATACAGGCTTTGGTGCTAGTCTACATTTATATAAATCTCCATTAGCAGTACAAATGGCAACTTAAACTCATTTAAGTTTATTCTAATCATTTTGTAATTCAATTTATCATGTATGATTGACAGATAGACTTATTTGGGGCACGTCTATGATTTCATTGTTGTAAGTGATTATGAAAGCTGGGCAATGCAGGGCATGCCACCGCTTCTCAGAAATGTGTAAGGGTTGTCAGAGTTGCCTGGTTCTTTCTTTTCTGAAGCAAAGGTACTTATATCATAAAGCTGAAATTTGAAATTCTACTCTTGTCTCTCTTTTTTTTCCCTCAGAAAGGTGTCTTTTTTTTTTTTTTTTCTTAGCATATGATGTACTTAAGAATAGGAGATATCTCTGTGGGACATCTGGATCCCAAATATGCTCTGTGAGCGACCCTCCTCTCTCAAATGGGGCTGAGGTTGGTGCTTACTGAAGCTGGTAGAAGATTAAACACAAAAAGAATTTTCATATTTTTCCTTTTCCCTTTCTTCATTTTAGAGCGACATAATCAGGGGAATGAAGATGAGATATAGAAATTTGGGGGGAATAAAGGGTTATAACACACACAAGCAAATCCATGAAGTAAATATTTTCTGCATCCACCCCCTCCCCCTTTTCCAAATCATAGTCACAATGCACTGAAAAGCTAGAAAACACTAAAGTGATATGAGAACCAAGGGCCTCCAAGTAAATGATCATTTTATGGAAAATTTCATAAAATTCTGTTGATAAAATTTGTATTTACGTGTTCATAGTCCTTAACAACAGAATAATTATGCAGTAGTAGTCTTTCATCTTACAGTGTCATGAAGTTGTGTGTTTTTTAAACTCTTATTAAGGGTCTATTTCAAGGAAATGCAATCATGATTGTACATCCTCACATTCATTGAACATTATTTTCTAGTCAAATGTGTTCAAATAAATGGAGTCCTTATAATAGGAATGACAATTATGAGTTTGCTCTTCTATTACTAGACTTTTCATGTTTCTTTTTTCCCCCTAAAATTCTGAGAACCCACTGGTTCTCTGAATTGTAAAATCTAGCTCAGGAGAATGTATCAATGCACTCAAAGAAGTTAGTATAAATAATTTTAAACATAATAGTAAAGTTTGGTCATTTTCTATTTTAACATCTACAAACCATTATTTTGTTTTAATATCCAGGTGCAGAGAAGAATGCATATCATAGAACTTTGCTAATAGAGAATCTTTATGGACTAGATTAATTAGTATCCAAGGACTTAGAGATCTTTAGGGCTCCAGATTACAGATTGATTACTTGATAGCATATACTTGAAAGGGTCAGTCTAGAAATGTTCCATTAGTCAAGAAACAAGAGACACTCTTAGGGATCAATGGAGGGTGATTAGATAGGAATACTGTCAATAACTTTTATTTAGAGAGATCATATTTTATTTTGCTTTCTTTACTTCCAATACTAATCTAGTATATGAGTAAACATTTTTATACGTAAAGCACTTTTCATATACATTACCTCATATAAATCTGCTTGGGCATATTTACAACAGGAAAAGTCAGAACCTTGCAAAAGGTTAAATTCAAACAGAAGGATTCTCAAAATAATATGATAATTTCTGCTTGCAATCTGGCACAGATATAAATGTTTCTTAATGTACAGCACATTAAACAAGGCTATAAGAATAGCCCTCAAGCCTGGCTGGCATGGCTCAGTGGTTGAGTGTTGATCTATGAATCAGGAGGTCATGGTTCTATTCCTGGTCAGGGCACATGCAGGGGTTGAGGGCTGGATCCCCAGTAGGGGGAATGCAGGAGGCAGCCAATCAATGACACTATCATCATTGATGTTTCTATCTCTCTCTCCCTCTCCCTTCCTGTCTCTGAAATCAATTAAAAAAGAAAAAGAATAGGTCTCAAAATCTGCCAATTTAATATATTCTGCTATCTTATTTCATCTTATTTTTTTGGTGGGGTGTTTCTTTTGTTGTTGAATTCTAGTTTAGTAGTTTCAGATACAGTATAAAGTATGTATGGCTTTTGCAAAGAGAAATAGATGATTTTTTTTTTTGAAATGACAGAAAACTGAAGTCAGTTTTTTGTTTTTATTCTTTGTTTTTAATGAATATTGGAAGAAACGTTTTCCCCATAACTGATCTCTTATGGTTGCCAGTTACATTACTTTTAGATTTGCCAGTAAAAGTGAAACTAATACAATGGAGATACTGTGCTATGGTGCCCAGGGAGTAGGCTGAGGTGTGGAGTGATTGAATATTTTATGGAGTCAAGCTTGATCATCTTGGACAGTGGCTGAGCAGTCTTGGTGCAGAGTAATTGGGTTGGAGACACCTGTAGGCAACATTTAGGAAAAGATTCCAGAAGTTTAAATTGAGGAGTTGGTTCTATTTTTATTTCATTTATGGATGCCTGGTTTTCTATCCCTTGCGCTATAAACAAGAGGCTGTAAATTTTCCCAATTAAAATAAAAGATGCTCTCGCAGGGTTTATGAAGCAACCAATAATTGAATGAGAACCCTCCTCAAGATGGAGCCCTGCTCACGATTTCTCAAATACCCAGAGTTTAGCCCATAACCTGCTAAACATTGGGTTTACAGGAAGATTGTTTGACTGAAGGTGTCAGTTTCCAGGCAGATGCTGTCATTTTGTGTCCAAAGTTGGAGGGTTAGCAGGGATCATTGGACATATATTTTATCTTGAGTATCATCACTTCATCTATTGATTGTATTTCTTTTACTGATGTTAATTCTACCAGCTAAATCAGAGGTTCGCAAGCATTTTGGTCTCAGGACCCCTTCAGGTTCCTAAAAATGTCTGAGAACTTGAAAGAGCTCTTGTTTATGCGGGTTTTATCAAATGATATTTACTATATTAGAAGTTAAAACTGGCAAATTTTAAAGTATTTTTTAAATTATTACATAGTGACAATAATAAACCTATTGCATGCTATTATAAATAACATTTTTATCAATATATCTATATAGTCTAAAACAAAAATATTTAGTGAGAAAAGTGGCATTTTTATACATTTTTTACAAATCTATTTTATGTCTGGTTTAATAAAAGACAAGCCAAATTGTTAAAAATTCCAAAGTCCATTAAAAATGAATGGATCAATAAATTGTGGTACACTTATTCAGTGGAATACTATACAATGAGAATGAATGAATGACAGCTATCTTCAACAACGTGGATGAATCTCACTGATAAAAGATTGTCTGAAAGAAGACAGAGACAGATGAGTCCATGCTATATAACACAATTTATAAAAAGTAAAAAGTAGGCACACTGATCTTTGGTAACAGATTCCAGAGTTCCTTTGCTGTGTGATGGGAATGAGGTTAGTAATGCCTAGAAGAAGGTATGAAGGAGGCTTCTGGTTTGCTGGAAATAATCTATATCTGGGTTATGCGGGGGTTATGTTGATTTTGTAAAGTTCATTAAAATGTTTATTTTAGATCTGTGGTATGCATGCTATACTACAATAAAAGAGTAAAACAAAACAAAACTTTTGTTTTCTAACTAGAATAAAGGCATAACTAGAATATTTAGGACTCCCGCCTCTACTACTGATTTGCCATATTACTCTTTTTATCGGAAATACTTTTTATTAAATATGTATATACCGAGTAATTAAATTAACACCTAATTTTCTTATGCCAGGGCAGCCAAGAGTGTTGGAATGCCAGGCTCTTTGGAAGGCTGCTAGCAGACCAGGAGATACTTGGCTCAGTGTGAATGGTGTTTGCCCGACAGTTTGTTGACTCTCTTTGAGTATTTAATTCTGCTGTTGCTTTGCATTCAGCTGAACAACGTTGACTCAGAATAGCTAATAATAAGTGCATTTTTCAACATGCCAGAGGAGGGCAACAGCGCAAGTAAGACTATCGAGCAGGTTTTGAAAATGCGTGGTAGACAATGGCGTGAGGTGCCCTTAAGGGATGAGCTTGCAAGTGGGAAAAGAGAGGGTAAAGATCAGCCTGCACCCAGGATGGGTGGAAGCCCTCAGACAGATAAACATCCCTGCAGACAGGGAGACAGGCTCCGACGGTGTGACTAGTACCCAGAAGAAACAATGTTCAAAGGCATGTGATGACTCCGGGGAAGCTGAAGTGAATGGATAATCCATTCGTTCATTCAACAAATATTTATCGAGTGTCTGCTCTGGAACAAGGACTATTTTCGGCACTGTTAATGACTGAGCAAATGCCATGCAGGGACCACAGCCTCACAGGCGCTCTGGTGTAATGACACAGAGGGCACTGATTCACCGAGCATTCCCACTTCCAGGAAAGCATTTCCTGTGCTAATGAGCGTATATCTACATTTACCTTAAACAACATCGTCTTTCTTTGTAAACATCATCTATTGCTGACTTGTACAGAAGACGCGGTAAAGGAAGAAGGGAGTCTGGACTGATTCATCCCATTCTTATCTGGTCCTTCTTCAGGCGACATTATGTATTTGTCAAAAATTTGGACAATAAATAGTGGCCTCGAGTTGTAGTAAAATGCATCAGTTTATAAGTGACCTGTACCAATGCCAACTGAATGCAGGATTTGCCTATATGGCACAGAATGAATTACTCAACAGTTCTGCCCTAAATGGCCTTTTTAAGAATCTGTAAATTTGAGGTTTTTGTATTTTAAGTATGTACCTTGTATCATCTTGGTTGTCATCTCTGCGAGGTTTAAATGAAAAGACAATATATTGTGTCATGATGTAATTTATTTAATAGCCAAGTGAGCTGATAAAACAGATGGGAGGAGTAGAAGCTTTGTAAACTACAGTTAATCAAAATATACATCCCATCGATGTCTTTGGTAGTCAAGCTTGGAACTTTGTAGGAGCCAATTATATATATTTAAAAATTTTTAACAATTTATTTCTGATTCATGGTTTATAGTTGAGCACACATAGAAAATTAATCAAATCCTTTTTTTTTCTGGGGCTGAATTGTGTAGACCCAATACCCCACCCTGTCCTATGCTCTTCACCCATTTTGCATGTATCATTTGAATTATTGTACTTAAGATGAATATTTGGATCTTAAATGAAAGGCGAGCAGGGAGAAGTCTATTTTTTAAATGAATTCTCTTAAATTCATGTAAAAACTGCTATCGATATACTTTTTGATCAGTATTTTAAATATAATTTCTCTCTTTCCTGCTGCAAGAATTCAGATGCTTCCTTTTCCAAAGTTAAGATTGTTATACATTAAAGAGTCCTTAGAGCTCCTTGGCCATTGGTTGAAATCTGGAAACATTACCTAATCTCTCATCCAATCAAAAAAAGAAAAAGAAAAAGAAAAAGAAAAAGAAAAAGAAAAAGAAAAAGAAAAAGAAAAAGAAAAAGAAAAGGTGAGGGAGGCAATCAATAACTATTTCTAGCTTGTCTGAGAGTATCTCTATGCCAACAAAGGTCATTAGGAACTTAGTTCATGCTGCTATAAGAAAAATACCATTGCCTGTGTGGCTTACGTGACATTTATTTCCTCAGTTCTGGAGCTGAGAAGTCGAAGGTCAAGGAGAGGCAGATCCGATGTCCATTCCTGGCTTGTAGCGGTGCCTTCTTGCTGTGTCCTCGCGTGGGAGAGGAAGAGGAAAGGAGAGGGGGAGAAGAAGAGGATCTTTTTTTTTCTTTTTCTTTGTTAATCTTTACCCAAGGATATTTTTTCCATTTATTTTTAGAGAGAGTGGATAGGAGGGAAGTGAGGGAGAGAGAGAAACATTGATGTGAGAGAGACACATTCATTGGTTGCCTCCCACATGCACCCGGGCCAGGGCTGGGCATTGAACCTGCAACCCAGGTACATGTCTTTGACCTGCAACTGAACCGGAGGCCCTTCGGTGTGTGGGCCGACGCTCTAACCACTGAGCCACACCTGCCAGAGCAAGGGTCTTTTTTCTTATAAGGGCACTAATATGATCATGAGAGCTCCACCCTTATGAACTAATTATCTCCCCAATGGACCATTTCCAAATATGTCACACTGGGGTCTTAAGCTTCAACATATGAATTTTGGTGGGACACAAACATGCAGCCCGTCATAGAAACATTATCACCCTGCTTGCATTTTTCAAGTTTCCACTTCCCTCTGGCAAAATAAGGAAGATTTTAAGCTACCCCATCACTAATACCACCTATAGCAAGACAAAAAGTGTTAATTCATTTATTAGCAATATCTACTTGCTCCCTACAGTTCAGCTTGTTGGAAAGTGGGGAAAGCAGGAGGCACAGATAAGTAAATCATGTTTGCAATAAAACTGACTTTCATCCAGCCAAGCTTTGTCAAATTGGGTATATTCTTTCTCTTGCTGTTACTCACCCAGTTTTCTTTGCAGTTTGAAGGTTATCATTTGAAACGCAATTTGAGTGACATAAAGTCAACTCTGGGATCCAAAGTAGCCTTGATATTTGTCAGGAAAACACTGGCCTGCTGGAGTCCTAGCACACTGTGGTTGCCACAGGACGTGAACAACGACTCCAGGTAACCTTCGCAAAAACTCAGAGAGAAATTAAATATATAAAAAAAGAAATACCACTGGTGAAACAAAAAAGAATTGATAGCTTTCTTAAAGGCTCATCTGGAAGATGTTTTGACCCTTCTTCCTTACGAAATATGTAGGCGTTAAATTCAGTTCTTATTTCAAACAGAACATTTATATGTCAATTGCAAGAAATATGAAGAGGGGTGCAGTTGACTTCAATATCTTATTGAACAATGTGACAAGAATTTTTAAATGTACGAACTAACCAAGGGATGACCTTTCAGAGCTGAGATGCATAGGTGTGGGTGACATTTTCCCATTCAGTTACTTATTTTGAAATCTAAATTAAAGCACACACAGCACAAATTAAATATCTCCTCCCGAGAGTGAATATCCCAATCATTTATAAAGAAGCAACTTAAACATCTAGCAATCAACAAACATTAACATGTAAATACTTTGTTTTAATAAGCCATCAACATTAATAAGCACATGGCTGAAATGACTCTTGCTGAAATTATTCACCTGCAACCTGAAATATCAAATAAGGGCTGCAGAGAAGTAAAACTGTTAAATTTGATTCTGAAAACATTCATGTGAGTTTGAATAAATCTTTTTTATTTTCCAGTGGATTTTTTTTCCAGATTTTTTCCCCCCTCCCCCTGCTAGGAGACTTACGGAACTGAAATGTCAAGTGAGGGTTGCTTTATATCATGTTCTGTCAGTCAAAGGAAGGGAGGCTTTATGCATCTGTTGCTAGTATATTGGCACTTTTTGAAGAGTGTTTCGGTGGGAGCGAGAATAAATAAAGATCCTTCAGGCGCTTTCTCATTTATGGATGAGGAATCAAAGCAGTCTGAAACTTCATTTTCAGCCTGATACCCAGAAGATTGTTGGCTGATAATTCTTGATGGAACAGCTTATCTTGGAGGATTAGGGAGAACATGGCCTACCTATTACTTCTGGCTTCAGCCTATTCAGCTGGGTAGACTTTGTCACACAGTATCTGGGCCTTTACATATGTCACTAATCTTATCTATATCTTTTCAGCTCCTGCTGTTGGAGCTGTGGTTTCCCAAGCCTAAACCTCCCATTTCTTCATTACACCATCTGTGTAGGCATTAGCCTTCACTAACAGCCTTTCTACACCATGTCATTCAGTAACCGGCGAGTTTTGCAAACGTGCCGCTTTCATGAGCAGGTTGGGGGAGGATTTTATCCCAAATCTTGAGACTCTCTCATCAGTCATATTAAAAAGCTCCCTGTAGTCCCCAAACACACTCATTTTTTCCCCTTTACCAAATCCGCTTAACAAAATGAAATAATCTCTGCAATACATTATCTTTGCAGCCGTTAAAGATAACGATGCCTCCCTTGTGCCCCAGTGTGTCTGTGCCAGGCTGCCGCTTCTTTCCCACAGGTATGAGGCCTCATTCACCCAAATACTGACCCTTCGTGCGTGAGAGACAGTGAGACCACAGACATGATTTCAAAACTGACTCTGTCCTCAAGATGTCTACAATCTGGTGGAGAAAAAGTGAACTCCCACAAATCATTAAGATGCAAGACAAAAACCATACAGACCCACCCGAACCAGTTTGGCTCAGTGATTAGAGCGCTGGCCCTCAGACTGAAGGGTCTCAGGTTCGATTCTGGTCAAGGGCACATACCTCAGTTGCAGGCTAGATCCCCACCCCCTGTGAGGAAGGCAACCAATTGATGTGTGTCTCTCACATCAATCTCTCTCTCTCTCTCTCTCTCTCTCTCTCTCTCTCTCCCTCTCTCCCTTCCACTCTCTCTAAAAGCAATGGAAAAAATATCCTCAGGTTAGGATAAAAAAAATCATGCAGACCCAAGAAAGGTACATAGAGTGCTTGGATAGTTCATAAGGGGCAGAAAAGCAAGAGGAAGAAGCTAAGAAAGTTAGGTAAAGGAGGTGGCATTTAAAAACAACAAAGGTTTGAACTGTTGCAATGGGGTTTGGAAATTCTTCCAATGTCTGTTTTTCAGTTAGTTTCAGAGTAAGGGATATAAGTCGAAAGTGGGGATGGTGTTAGTGACTGAGACTGGAAGAGATCTGCATCAAAGACTGTTCCTTGCCCATCAAATATTTATTCCCCACTGCTTTCCAATGAACCTCACGTCTATCTGAACAAACTTCTCCCTGAAAGCAGACCACGTTTGTCAGTTTGCCTTGCAGCTGTGTGTGGCCATTTGTCTGGGTTCTTGTATCAATGAGACGCAAGGCGACAAAATTGTCTTTGAAGGCAGAGGGTGAGCCCTTCTTCCCTTCTGCCCTTTGAGTTCTTGGAATGTGGATACGAGGGTTGGATCTCCAGCAGCCATTTGGGACATGAGGATGAAGGCCACACTCTATGGATGGTAGAGTGAGAAGATGGAAGAAGCCTGGGTCTCACCCTAGAGAGGCTCCCCTGCTGACCCACAGCCTGTTTTTACACAAGAGAGATGTAAACTTCTGTCTTGTTTTAAGGATGATTTGTGTGTGTGTGTGTGTGTGTGTGTGTGTGTGTGTGTGTGTATTGGCTTATCCTAATCAGTCTAGTCAATACCCACTGCTAAAATCTGGGTCTTACGTGCACCTATGATGTAATGCTACCTGATAATGTTTCCAGTTTTCCAGTATAGCATTAAAATGACATGATGCATCAGCCACAAAATATGTGAGTACCTGCAATGTTCAGAGCACTTCTCTAGGCAAAAAACCCAAAAACAATGGGGGCTGATCCTGGCCTCATGAAACTTACATTCTACTTGGGGGCTTAAAACGTGCTTGCTAAAAGACAATTACTCAAATACAGTTATTAAACACAGTGCCAAAGGAGGAATACAACTTATAACATCACAGGAGTTGAGAGGAGGCAGCAAACACTTATAACTAAAGAGGTAGGGCTGCCAGATAAAACGTAGGATATCCAGCTGAAATTGAATTTCAGATTTAAAAATGAATAATTTTTAGTATATCTATATTATAAATATCACATGGAACACATTTATATTTAAAAATTATTTATTTATTTAAAAATTCAAATCCCAAATTTAAACTAAAGTTCTGAATTTTAATTGTCCAGAATATTGCATGAGATATACTGTGAATTATTGTTTTTTTGAAACTGAGAATTAATCAAGGCATCCTATATTTTTACTTGCTTAATCTGGCAACTCTTAGGTACCAACTTCTGCGACAACTTCACAGAAGAGGTGGGAACTAAAGTAAGATCAATGGAGAGGCAGGGATGGGACCATGCTTTTCAAAGTAAGGTGCACTGGTACAGGCCAGAGCCCAGACCAGGACATCAGAAAAACATGATCCCATTTTCTTTCAATGTCAATTTTACTCAAAGAATAAAAACATATAAAATAATATTATTCCCAACATTGAGTAGAATGCAAAATTTGCATAAATTTTAATATATAGCAGAGCTTCTCAACTTCAGAACTATTGACATTTTGGGCTTCTCAACTTCAGAACATATTGACATTCTTTGTCGTAGGAAATTGTCTTGTACATTGTAAGGTGTTGAATAGCATTGCTGGCCTCTACCCACCAGATGCATGCTCTTCCCAGCTATTACAACCAAAAAATGTCTCCAGACATTGCCAAATGTCCTCTGGAAATAGGGGACAAAATCACTTAGTTGAAAACCACTAATATAAGGCATGACACTTCCAAAAAATTTTGTGGTTGTGATGGACCATTTGGGGCATTGTCTCCAAAGTGTGAATGATATGCATTAATTCTCCTCATCACCGAGGTTCTTCCGTGGACAATTTTGAAATATACCCAAAGAGAGCATTTCTGATAGTGAGAGAGATAAGCATCTGAATGCCAATTTAAGCCAGGATGTTGCTTTTCTTTCTAATTTATTAGTTTTTTCTCTAATTTTCCAGGTTGTACACTCCTTGAGGCAAGCACAATGCATTTCCCAAAGCACCTAATACCTAGCACATGACCGATATTCTATCGATGTGAACTGAAGTATAGAAGTTTTTAGCTTCTGTTTTGAAAATGCTGGAGATCAATGAATGCGAAAGGGAGGGAGAACAGCCTTTAAGATGACCTCAGGTAAATTGCTAGGTGTAAGCAGCACAGTCAATATTAGCAACATAGAGGTTTAATTTCAGCTGTAGGACCTTAACACCAACGCAACCTTGCAAATAGATTCCCCTAACACTTGCTGTTTGGAGTCTCTGACATTGTCTGCTTATTTCCACACGGAAATGTCTTGCCTCTCTCCACTTAGTCAGGAGCAATATTCCCTCTAAGCTTTGTGCCACTGTGGCTGCACCAGCCCTCAATTACCACTGCCTAAGGCCTCTATTTGTAATCTGCTGCCTCCTCTGCTCTCCTGGCAACACACACCCCTAAAATGAAAACCAGCCTCTAGGTTGGTGCAGCATACTGATAAGAAAGAGCTTTGAGCTCCAGGGCTGCACAACCAATTCCTACACGGTGACAGGAGAATCCAAGAGAAGGATGATGTTTGTAAGAAGTGTGAAGATCCATGCAGGAGCAACTGGAGTGGTGAGCGATTAAGACACTGTGTGTGTGTTTCTGTATGTGTGTGCACGCTCACACGTGGGTGTATGTGCATGTGTGTGTACTTGCAAGACTGTTCTCACATTGAGAGACTGGTGCAGCCACTAGATATTTTTTCCTTAGGTCTAGTGAAGAGCTGTTTTCATAAAGGTCCTGGGCGTAGAGAATGGATTTCGCAGGCATGAGATGTGCCTGAAAGCAGTTTCTCCTTCTTGAATGGTTCTCTATTCTTTCCTCTCTTCGACTTCTTTCTCAAGTCTATCCCCATGCTTGTTTTCAGCTCATTCTTTGGCCACCCTCTCTCTTTCTTAGGCAGGCTGAAAGGATTCTCTTGCTGGCCTGGGCCACTGCAGTCTCATGTCCTTGGTTCTTGCTCTCTTAGGTTCTTCAGGGGCTGTGACACTGAGGGCAGGTTCTCCTTAGGAATGGGAAGGATCACACGATACTTTCTCAGAACCACTGAGATGAAGGAAGACAGACAGACACTTGGATTTCTTTATGTCCCAGGCACAGAGTAGACATTGCTCACAATTTTTCTAAACACAGTTCCTCTACCAAACAGTCCAAAACAGGCGGAGTTAGCGCCCAAAGTCCTTTGTAATCCAAGTCTGAGGTCATAGGAAATGGGAAGGAGTGGGAAGAGGTCATCAAGCATATGAGGGGTGGATGGAACAAGGGCCTTTTACCCTGAAACTAGCTATGAAGGAATCCGAACTCAGGCATTTGTGGGTAAATGAGCATGCATGATTCTTGGTATGAACTGTGCTGTGTGAGTACATGTGTTGTTATGTGTGATGGGAAAAAACTATACAAAATATTGGCAATGGCAATAAACACTGACATAGTTATAGAGAAGACTAAACTAATAAAGAAAAGGTAAATTGCTAAACCTTGGCTTTGCTACATAAGATTAATAATAATTATAGCCATATGTATGAACTTCTGACTGCCTTAGTCTTTTTACTGTGCAGTGTGATAAATAAGTGTATTACCGATGGTATATGAGATTAACTTTGCTGTACATTTTATTTGATGACAACATTGAACTTACACAATTCATCTCAAAAATTAGCAACAAAAGGCATTTATCCTTCTCTGTTCTCTTTATTTTACTAGAGACGAAGTTTTGCTTACCTAACTTACGGGGTCTTGCCACTTGCTCAGAGTACATGGCCACCAACTGACAAGTTAGGAGAGACTGTAACACATTATAATACATCTCTCATAAAACGAGGGGACAGAAGATGAAAAACCTAATTTTCTGCAGTTGGAATCTAGCCTCCAATTGTTACTGGTGAAGTACCCATACTATGAGTCCATCTTCCCATTTTTCCTAAAATTTCTTTTACATTTATTCAAGTTTTCCTTGGCCCTTTCACAGTGGGACACTGATAACAATTTTTGACTAACTCACTGTGATGCAAAAAGACTGGATTGAGTTTTCTCCATTCCACTGAGGAGGAAACAGGACTGGACCTGTGGGAGGGCTTCAGTCTTTCCCACAGGATAATAAACAGTTGAGTTCATACAAGCTTCAATTCATGAACATCCTCTTTCTTATTTCTCTTTCTTCTTCTCCCTCTCTGATTCAGACTCTCTTTTTTTTTTTTTTTTAAACTGGAAGTTTTTTTTAGCTCTGCAAGCTATAACATGTGAATTCAACAAGTAGTCCCAAAGTCTACCGATTTGCAGACATGTGGCAGACAGTGAGAGCACCCTCGTGAATAAGGTGTGGCCCTCAGCAATCTTATGGTCAAATTAGAAAGTGGAAGTATTTATTGATACTTTCCATATTACATGGTATGTGGTAAGATAGAGAACTGTGTGGGAATACAGAAATTTCTTCCTACCTCAACTTGGCTTCTAGCTCAATTTCCCATAAAACACTGCTTCCTTCATTAATGGACAGCTCCTGTCAGTGGCATATCCAACTGTCATCATTCCCACTCCACTTCCTCTTTGTGAATGGAATCCTAATTTTGTCTGGACCAATATGTTAAATGATTACTATGAACTGAATGTTTGTGTCCTACCCAAGTATATATGTTGAAACTTAAATTTCCAGTGTGATGGCATTTAGATGTGGGGCCTCTGGGCAGTCATGGGAATGGAACCCCCATGAATGGGAAGAAGAAACACAACAGAGATGACCGCTCTCTACTGTCCATCATGTGGGGACACGGAAGGACGATGGCCATCTGCAAACCAGGAAGAGTGTTCTCACCAGACACTGGATCTGCTGGCACCTTTGATCTTAGACTTTTTGGCCTCCCAAACTGTGAGAAATAAATGTCTGTTATTTATGCCACCCAGTCTATGGAATTCTGTTATAGCAGCCCAAAGTGACTAAAGCAAATGATCTAAGCCAATAATGATAATTGCATTTCCCTTTGCAGTGGGAAGACGTGGCCATGTGGCCCAATTTTAGCCAATAGATGGTCGGCTAAGGGCTTCTGAGAAAGCATTTGCTTCCTGGCAAAATATTATTGATATGGGGGACAGTTCGTTGGTGAGCAACCTTCCCCTTCTTTTATGCTGGGGATGCTATTGAGAGGACATGGTGTTTGGAGCCCTAGCAGCAACTTTAGCGCTATCAAGTATTGAACATAAATATGGAAAGCCAACATGCTGGGAATGGAGGCGCAAAAGGATGAATGAGTCTGGGCTGCTGATGACATTGGTAAACTTCTGAACAGATCCTGAAATCTCCACATTCAGATGTCTTGTTCACTGCACTATAAGATTCCTTAGAGTCCAAACTGATGTTAGTCAGCTTGTTTGGTTCAGTGTAGCCCAAAGCACTCCAAACTAATATAGTCTTGGTAATGAATTTTAGTGACATTGTGTCACCTATCAAACATTATCCAAATGAGTCAGCCACATCATCCGTTTTCATTGTTCTGGAGGAAATCTGCAAACTATGTCCTGTGGGCCCACTGCTTGCTTTTAGATGACCAGTGGTTTAAAAATGTGTGGGGTTTTTTTTGTTGTTGTTTTTCATTTTTAAATAATTGAAATAAAAATCAAAACAAGAACAATATTTTGTGATATGTGAAAATTATATGAAATTCAAATGTCTGTGTCTATCAGTAAAGTTTTATGTGAATTAAGCCATATTCATTTATTTCATGGCTGCTTTCATGCAGAGATGAGTATTTGAGACAGAACAGATGGGCTCCAAAGCCTAAAATATTTACTCTCTGGCCCTTTACAAAAAAGTGTGCACATCCCTGCTCTACCACACAGATCCCCACTCAAGTTAGTGTGATCTTGACTGTATTGTAGGTATGTCTCTCTCTCTCTCTCTTCCCATGCCCTTGACCATGTGGTTTCCTCAATTGGAATTATATTTCCTCTATGCTTCCTAAAAAATTCACATTCATTTATTATTCTCTTGAGTTTATAAAACACTTTCACAAATATTAGTTCATAGATTCTTAAAAGAATTTCTTTGAGAAGGTAAAGCAGAGGTTGTTGCTACTATTTTATGGAGCAAACACTGTTGCCAGGATGCAGTTCAGTATCAAGGATTTTGGAGCTAGATTGACCTAAGTCTCATGTTCAGTATTTCACTCAGTAGCTGGGTGACTTAATTTTCCTGAGCATTAGCTTTTCATCTGTCAAATGTAGATAAAATACTAACGTGTTCTATGTTAAACCATTATGTGGCTGGCACAAGTTCGCAGAACTGAAGAGAGCTAGGGCTAGAAGTTAGAATCCAGTTGATAATCTCAAGCTATGTATAAATTCGCAGTTGGCTTTGAGAAATAGCATTAGGAAGATAAATGCCAATTCAAAGATGAACAGGAAAATATGTCGGAATTTCCATTTCTTAGACTGGAACGAATAAGCAGTTAGGAAGCTAACCTGCTTGCCTGGAAAAAATAGCATCTTAAGAAAAAGAGAAAAAAGGGAGAGAGGAGAGCCAATATAGTGTGCTCTTTCAACCAAAGTACATGCCTCATATTAATCAATCAGTGGTCGTTAGTGGGTTTCGAAATAGTGTGCAAGCAAGACCCTCAAGGTTTTCAACT
This sequence comes from Miniopterus schreibersii, assembly GCF_964146895.1. Classification (NCBI taxonomy): domain Eukaryota; kingdom Metazoa; phylum Chordata; class Mammalia; order Chiroptera; family Miniopteridae; genus Miniopterus; species Miniopterus schreibersii. The sequence goes on from NC_138111.1 coordinate 33,836,243, forward strand.
TTCTTTCTTATGTGGTATTCTAGTTAAAAATACCACAAAATAAAAGAGCTAACTCATTCACTGAACTCCTTGGTCCTGAAACCTCCCTTTCTTGCCCAAACTACCTTTCTCTCAGCCACTGGCTCTCTCCTAACTCCCACAGCATATTTTGAAATTGCATATTTCAATCACCTACATGTGCTAACTGAAGCTGAGTAATGAGTGTCTGGAAGGTTTGCACAAGGTTATTAAAAGGTTTTTAATCTGCCACCAACTTCTCTTCTAATATTGTTTGTAGATTTCCTAAAGCACAGAAATAAATTCCCTTGACCCTTTTACTCATTAAGTTGGAGAGAATGGCAGAAAATCAAAGGTACAAGGCTGGTAGGGTATTTGGTCCCTTTTAATAACCTCATGACTGTAGCCTTGAAAAGATAAGGCTGTCTTGATCAAAAAGACAAGAAAAGGCAACTACAGCAACACATACATCATTATGCAAATAGTGGTTTAAAAATCACTGCCTCTCGATTCATTTTTTCAGAATAGTATCTTTTAATTAGGAGGCATTTAAATTAAAAAGAAAATAGGATAGAGAAAATGGCAGCTTTAGAATGTCCTTTATACTGGGAACTTTGAGTTGACAACCTAAAAGAGGGTGACAAGGATGGATTCATCTTAAAATGGGTGTGTAGCAAATACAGTTTTTGCTTAGATTGTCTCTATTATATGAAGAAAATAGGAAGAAGTGAATTTTCAGGTGAAAGAATAGGGCTTGTTTTTAAATTCCACCACTTGTAAGCTATAAGAACTTAGGTCGTTTAATTTCTTTGGGATCTGATTTCCTCATTTATAAATTGAAAAAACAACCCCCCAAATAAAAATAGTATTCATCTTTGCTTGAAAGATACCTACCGTGTACTTTAAAAATGCAATCTTTTTTTTTTTTTTAATCCTTACCAGAGGATATTTTTCCACTGATTTTAGATAGAGTGGAATGGAGGGATGGAGAGGGAGACACACACCCCTATCCGCTGCCTCCCGCACGCACCCTGACCAGGGGCAGGGAGGGAACTGGCAACCGAGATACTGCCCTTGACCGGGAATCAAAGGGGACCTTTCCCTGTGCAGGCTGATGCTCTAACCACTGAGCCACAGTGGCCAGGGCAAAAAATTTAATCCTTTTAATAAGACTTTGAGCTACTACCCCCAGTGATGCTCAGAGAGTCCAGCTATTGAGTCAGAGTTTATTTGACCAGTAAATGCTGGGGTCAAGAAACAAACTCCCCTGCCTATAAAACAGGGCTGCGGAGAGGGTCTGGTGAAAAACCAAAGTGTGCTTTTCCAAACCGAAATTGCCAAGCACCTCGACCCTTTTTCAGAGGCGCCCTCGGGAGGATTTTGCCTGGAATGTTCAAAGAGAAGGTGGTTCAAAGGGCGCTCTAAACGCGTTCAGATTCGGGGGAGTGAGAGAAGGGAGGTCTGTGTGTTCTTCTAAATGTGTAAGTAATAAAGAATAAATAGAACACGTCCTTTTGGTTTGTTTAGTTTTCAAATCATTCCAGCGCAATTTGCAGTAAAAACTGCTTTCATTTTTAAGTGATCAAAGCAGTGCGTGATCCAATCAGGTCAACAGCGGCAACGGGCCAGAACAATGCAAACCCGCCGGAGCTCCCTGTTTACTGAAGACGTCCCGGGAACGGGACCCTGTGCGGGGCCCGGGATATTTAAGGAAAAATAAACACACCCGAGGAAACTAGTTCGAAGGTGACTCTGAGGCTGGCGATGACCATCCGAAATGAGCAATTGTCATTTTACTATGCTCGTTTTTCAGAATTATGCTTGAGGGAAGTAGTTGAAATTTATTCTTTCTTTTTTCCTTCCCTCCTCTGGAATTTCTCTTCCTTTCCCCCAAAGGACAGTTTACTGCTGAGGAATCTAATTTTCTTTGAGTCATAGAGGCCTTTCATGGCCCTCGGAGGAAACTCCTGCAGCATTTACAAAATGCTCTGGCCGCTTACGTGTCCATCTGGGTGTCGGCAGGGCAACGGGACTCAGCCAAAGGTTAAGCGGGCCACCAAGAGCTCAGCTCCAAGCAGTTTACTTCTTAGTCACACCAGACCCACTGGTGGCTGCCCTGGGACAAGGGCAATGGCTTCGGTGTGTACGCTTGCCAAGGACAGACAGTGCTGCCCTCTGAAGAATAAAAGTAAAAATTAACTTTGGGGGGACTGTAGAACTTGGAATTTCTAATCCAACTCTTTCAAGCAGTTGCATTTTTTAAAAAAATGCATATCTTTATTGATTTCAGAGAGAGGAAGGGAGAGGGAGAGAGAGAGAGAGAAACATCAATGATGAGAGTCACTGATCAGCTGCCTCCTGCACGCCCCTGACTGGGGATGGAGCCCGCAACCCGGGCATGTGCCCTGACCGGGAATCGAACCCCGATGTCCTGGATCCTAGGTCGATGCTCAACCGCTGAGCCATGCCGGCCGGGCTAGCAGTTGCATTTTTGTATTCTCTCTTGCCCCTTTCAAAAACATCTTAATTCGTAGAGATCCTATAGTCACAGAAGGTTTACACCTAAAAAGGTCTGAGCGGTTGCTTAGAGCCAATGGGTGTAAAAGCCAGTATAATGCCTCCCTGGTCACCGTTGCTGTGATGAGCTACAACCGGCGCTTCTTTCTACAGTGGAGGAACTGAGACCGAGAAAGCTGGGCCGCTGGCCGAGGTTACAGATGGATGCTGTGTCTTCACAGGGGCATCACATCTCCTACTATATTTTTTACCTGTAAATATTTTATTTTAAAATTGTCCTCTGTAGATGTCATAAAGGAATCACTTTGTGGATGAATTTCCTGGGGAAAATGAGTAAGAGGGACTATCACTGATTCCCACCCTTGTTAAGGGTCCTCTTGAGCAGAAAGAGAGGACCATTGGTTAGGGCTGCAGGGTCTGGAGTCTGGTCTGATTCTCAATCCTGCCACTTGCTGCTAGCTTGCTAACCCCTGGCAAGTTGTCGAACCTCTCTCTGTGTCCCTGATTCCTCTCTGTAAAGTAGAAAATAAAGACAACATTATAAGGCTGGTGGGAGCATGAAATGAGATAGCACAGAGAGCACTTTACATAGTGTGTGAAAAGCAGGGAAGTGCTAATCAATGATAGGTGCTATTAATATTAGTTTTGTTGTTATTTTCCGTCATTTATTGTAGAATAACATTGGTTGAGCTGGACTTTTCCCAGGTTTGTTCAGGTAGGTGCCAAGATCACTTCTTAACAGGGTATTTCACCTGTAACACGGTTCTGAGCACCAATTTATTCATGGCTGTCAGACTATCCAGTGAGCGGCAGGAAATATTTTAAATTGTGACCAAAGCGGCTGAACAAATGAAATCAAGAGAGGAATCAAGAATATATAATTTGGTAAAGCAATGAGCATGTAAGTATCCAGAAATAGGAAGAATTATTTCAGTTAGGGACAGATTGAGATGGTGAGTCCAAAGTTGATGTTTCTATTACCCAAGACTTTCTCTATTGTAAAGTTTTTTGTTTTAAAAGGAAATGTGGTGGAATTTACTGGCTCGTGTAACTGAGGAATCCATGATTTAGAGACAACTGGTTCTCAGTGATCAAATGATTCCATGAGGTCCTGGGTTCTTTCTTTCTACCTCTAAGTTTATTTTCTTCTGTATGTTGGTTTCTATTTCATGCATCCTGTTTATGGAAGCTCAGGCTAACATGCTCATAGCCCCAAGTCCAGCAGAAATAAAGTGTCTCTCTTCTGTTTGTTCCAGCAAAATCCTGGCATTGGTTTGTCTCTGATTGGGGCAAGTGCCCATTGCTGATCCGATCCACTTACTGAGGCCTAGAGAAATCAAGGCTGTTCTGGGTTAGGTCTGCATTTCATGTCTACCCCTGGAGCCAGGCGTAGTATCAGCCCGCATGGACCAAGAGTGTAAGAAAAGTGGTTCCCCAAGGAAAATAAAGGTTCTGTTCTGAAATGATGTTTTCAGAATAGACAAAAACAACATGCATCCACTCTAGCATCCAAGTTGGGGAGAGAGATATTTTGTGGGCCTATGCCAAATGGGTACCTTGTCTATATATTTTGTTTCCATTCATAGTCATTCTTCTATCTTTAAATAAATGAGCTCTTTAATTTCCCTATCTCTACGGGACCTTAACTTTTCCAATTGTCAAGCCTTTATCACCCGTTGCTGGAACCATCACCATTTCAACTGTTTGTTAACAAAGCTGGTCTGAGGGGGGAAGAGGTGTAGCTAATCAGTAAACTCCGCTGGCCATTAAGCATCCACATCTCATGCTGTCTTCATCATAAATATTGGAGCTTGACGGAGCCCCCCAGATAATAACATTTCCTACCCAAGTCTAAAATAAATGGAGAGAGTGAGATTCAGGACTCAGGCAGAAGGAGGTTAATTTGTTCTCCCCATTTTTTAAACTAATAAGGTGTAGGGAATGCAGATATGTGGGCTCGCTCTCACTCTCCTGAGCTGAATGGATACCCCAAGCTGCAGGTCTGCCCTGTGGATGGCAGAAGCCCCACTAAACTTACCCAGTGGAACAGTGCAAACGGTGGAAATGTGTGTTCTCTGTAAGCAGGGAAATCACATAAAGAAGTGGAAAGGGCAAGGGACTGATTTAAGAATCTTTAACCACTCCTAGGTTTAACGTGATTCTAACGCACTCTAGATCAGGGTTACTCATACTTGACACTATTGACACGTTGGGCCAGATAATTCTCCGATGTAAGGCAGTGATTTTCAACTTTTTGCATCTCATGCCACACATAAGCTAGTAAAATTCTGCTGCACACCGAAGAAAAGATGTATTTTTTGCTGATCTAACAAAAAAAAGTAGGTAGGTATAATCTTGATTCATTCACACCTGATTGTATGTTGGCTGTTGTCATTTTTTAATTTGACAATCTAAGGGAAAAGAGGTCAGTGCCTTGACTAAAGTAGTCGCATGTTTTAAAAATTCTTGTGGCACATGGGTTGAAAATCACTGTTGTGAGGGGTTGTCCTGTGCATTATAAGATGTTTTAGAAACATCCAAGAAAGAGAAAATAAATAATAAATAAGTAAATAAATAAATAAATAAGTAAAAATAAAGGGTTTTTGAACAACTAAGAGCTTTAGGAAGATAAATAAGTATAATATCTATTTGGCAGTGACTTAAGTAAATAAAAAACACAAGACCATCATGAACTCCATATGGAAACTAGAAAATTATATTCAGGAAACTGTTCAGAAAAATGTGTGAGCCACCGCCAAAATTACTGGATAAGATCTAGACTTCAAAGTTTGAAACAATATTTAATTTGATCTGAAGATATATCTAAGAAATGTATGACTCTCAACAGGAATGTCTGTACTAATAGTTCGGAATTCACAAATCTGGAGATTCCAAAGATCTGTCAGTATCCCCTACAAATGTCAAGTATTTACTTTAATTACATATAATTACCACTGTATTTTTGTTAATTTATTATGTAGGTCGGCAACACTGCTGTTATTTCTCCTTCACCTTTATTCACGTTGCCTTTTAATCAAGTTTCAAAGCATTTCACAAAATCACATCTGATTAAAACCCAATAAAAACTAGTATAAGAAAAAGTCAGGATAAAAGTGATGCCATATAATTCCAGTTGTCAACAATGTATTGCTTTAAATCAGCAAATTACTCTGAGGTTTGCTACTCCTGGCAACTTCTGAAGACTCTGGAAACCCCAGCAAGAGGGACGACTTTTGTTGTTTTAGGGAAAACATTGGTGATGTCTTTAGGCTTGCCACCTGAAGGAAAATGAATACCTAGGGCTTCTATTAACTTTTCTCTTTAATCTACAAACTTCTAACACACCATTTTCCAGACTTTCTCACTATTTGGAATGGGTACTATAGATTTGGTAAAAATAATAATTATACCTCACATTTCCAATGCAGTATTAACTTTTAAAAGTGCTTTTGCGTCTATCTGAGCTTCCAGATACCCAGAAAAGGAAGTTATTAATTTTATTTTGTATATGAAGAAATACACTCAGAGAGGTCTAAAGTTTGCTGAAGAGCTCCCAAAGCCTGCTATTTATATCATGCTTTCAATTTCAAGTACCTGGACCACTCCCTGTGAGCCATATCTAAGCTCTGTCGCAAACCTAGATCATCCATGGTTTAGAGCTTTGGCTAAGTGCTCAGTGGTGAGGCCCAGGGTGAGGGGGTAATGAGTGAAATAAGGGCTATCTCGAGATATCTGGTTAGAAGGAAACATTTATTGGTATGTATTTATACATTTAATCATTCTTTCACTCAGTAAATATTTACCAGCATACACTGTGTGTCAGAAACCTTCTTGGTATCTCAACAATGCAATACCATCATCTTCACCTCTTTATAAACAGCAGAAAATAATCTTAACCTACAATCTGAGTGTGTGATAGTCAAAAGCAGGTAGCTCACTTTGCAGCTCATAAAATCAAGAAGCCTCACAGGGAACATACATCAGGAGACTAATTGTATATGCACCTAAGGCAGTGTAGAAATATATTGCTGATTGTATATTGGTAGGTTTTCTCAGTCACGCTCAAATCCAAGAGCAGTAGTAATTGTGCATAATGTCATAAATGACTATACAATAATATTATATTTGCCAAAAGGATATTTAACACACTGGTAAAGCAATTAGAAAGCAAATTTGGCTATATGCAGCAAACACCTTAAAAATATACAAAATTTTCTACTTGTTTTATTTTAACTTCTGGAAATTTAGCTTCAGAAAATAATTCTAAGTGCAGAAAAATCTGTTTGCATATGATGTTAAATTCTTAATTATTTATTTTAGTAAAAATATTTCTTACAACCTAGCTATCCAATAATAAGGAAACGGTTAACAATTGTTTTCTAAAGTGTGCTCTGGGGAACACCAATGTTGTACAATGCTCCATAGTGAAATGGTTCCACGTTTAATTAAGTTTGAGAAATGAGTACACTAAGCTCCTCTCCCAGAGTGTCACAGTACATAACAGCATAAGGAGATGTTATAAAGGAACTTCTCTAAATCTTATAACTAGATGTAGTCCAATCTGTTTATTTTTTGACCCCAGTTATTGAAATAACATATACTAATTTTCTGTGGACTTAATGCAAGATTAAATAAATTATAATCTACTAAGAAATAATATGCAGTCATTAAATTTCATTTTTAAAGCAAATACTAACATGAGAATGATGAAAATATAATTTATGAAGAAAAGATAGGATAGAAAATTTATACATATACATGAAACTTATACATATAAATATATGATATGTATGAATTATTATAATATAATATAAAAATGCAAGGTAAAGAGAAAAGCAAAGGAACATACATCAACATCCTTAAGGTGGTTATGGGGTTATGTTTTTGATAATTTCTGGTTCTCATTTCACTCCTTTCCAAATTTGTAGCAACATGGTTATATTACTTTTATGATAAAAATTTTCTTTTAGACTCAGGAATAAAAGAAAATATGCAGCTACAATAAATACCTTGGTCAAGCTCAAAAGTACAATTTTGTGAAGTTAACATCTTTTGATATGTGTGGATAATAAACAGATCAGTAGACTAAAACTTAAATGCCCATGGTAGGTGTGATATATAATTTTGCTTAACCCTGATTGAAGATCAGCTGATTTCAACAAATGAAATTTCGTATGACGCATCCATAGAGCATAGTTGACCGGCTCCAAGTTGATCTGACATGCACTCCCACCTAGGGAACTACCATCTTAGGTGTCTATAGTATTGTCTTCTCTCCCTGCCCTTCCCCCTCTCATCTTATCCACCTGCCCCCCACTTCTTACAGAACCAGCAAGCATTTGTTACCCAGTGCCCACACCGTGGCTTTCCCATGAGGTACACTTGACTGTACTTACCAAGTTCCTCGGAAATGTGCACTCTTTCTTTTAACTTTGCACATGCTTGGTACTTATAATAGAAAGAGACAGGAAGCAAGATGTTTGCTTTTTCTAGTGAGAGAAAATAAAACAAGAAGACAATCCAAAGGAAGCCATAGTGAGATCACCAGTAGATAAACATTTCACAAGAGAAACGATAACCACTATTTTGAGAAGCAAATGCAGCTTTTTTTTCTTCTTGGCCATAGAACTTTAAAACAGTCTCTGAAAACATCCCTTTATCCCTCAGCTAGCAGACACACATCTTCCAATATTTGACAAATACCATCTTGAATCTTTCTTAGTGCAGGTGGTTCAAACTATGTCATGCTGTTACTCTCTTCTCAGTTAAAGTCGCATTTCTTTTTCAAATTCCTTCTGCACAGCAGAAGAGAACCCTAGCAGATGGATTAGGGTAGAGGAAATAGTACATAATGAATCACATTTGAAACCACAGCATGCAGATCAGTATATAAATACATGTAGTCTTCCTCCTCTCCGCGTTCAGTGACTCTGAGTGTCAGAGACCCAAGAGGCCAGACTCCTGCCATGTGCTGAGTGTCTCGCTGCAGCTGCGTCTCTCTCCTGCATGCAGCCTGATTTCTTTATCTCCCTGCCACTGTGCTAGAAATGCAATAGTATCTCCTAGACCCAAGCCCTCAGCATTTGCAGCTATCGCAGCCAGAGTTCTCATCTTCTGGAATTCTAGGGACACTCTTTAGTGATGCATTTTCTGTAGACTGAATGTCTATGCCCCCTCCAAAAATGTATATGTTGAAACCTAATCCCCAGTGTGATGGTGTTGGGAGGTGGGGCCTTTGGGAAGAGATTAGGTTACGAGAGTGGAGACTTAATGAATGGGATTAGCGCTCTTAGGAAAGAGATCCCAGAAACCCCTTATTCATCCACCATGAGAGGAGAAAACAAAAAGATGGCCATCTATGAACCAGGAAGCAGGCTTCACCAGCACTTAATCTTGGACTTCCAGCTTCCAGAACCATGAGAAAGAAATCTCTGTTGTTTATAAGTCATTCTGGTATTTTATCTTCAGGTAAGTCACATATAGTATTTTGTTATGGTAGCACAAACAGACTAAGACAATATGATTTCCCCCTTTTCACAAAAGATGTGACAGTGGCTGAGTTAAGGGGACTTGGCCAAAGTCACAGAACATTCTAGCAGTCTAAAGCCAAATGTTAGAATAGAAATTGTTCCTTTAACCAAATTGAGTTATACCAAAGCACACTGTTAATTTTTTTCTAAAGTTTTACTGCATGTATTCAGTGCTTATTTTTCTTCCAGTTCCATTCCAAGGTAAATTAGCTAGAATATTTCCCTAATAAAACAGCATGGAGTAGCATAGCATGAAAGGTCACATGTTCAGGCACCCCAACACCTATGTCCCCAGCATGCTGTTACCTGATTGGAATTTTGACACATTGGATTTACACACTAGGTGAGATTGTAAATTATCAAGCCTATGTGAGGTCTAACCTTGCATTTTAGTGCTACCAGGACTAACTTTTAGGCTGGAGCGTCTGCTTAATGGGTCAATTTGTAGAATCTCATAGCTTTTGAAGTCAGCCAGTGGACTCGTGCTTTTGAGCAACTACTCTTTGAAAAATAATGTATCCTTAGTCCAACTGAGGAGGAAAATGTATACATATAGAGGGAAGACCAAGTGCTGTCATGCAGTTTACTGAGAGAATAAAAAGAATTCCGATAACTCACAACAATCTTGTAATAAGCATCTTCAGTTCTTTAATTTTTAGGTTTCACTTTAATTAAATGGGTTCTTTTACCTTCTTTCCTTGATATCAATTTTATGTAGATGTTTTTTAACTAAAGAGATTTGCCATAATTTTTTTTTTCCTTTTCTATTTGATAACAAAGCTTTTTGGAAAGTGAGAGTGTGGTTTGTATCTAACTGCAACACACCAGACCATTTCCCTTATGAGCTATCTATGGGCCTCTGAGTCAGGAGTGAGGCAGAAACTTGTCAGCTTCTTTCTACCAGAAGTTACCAAACAGGCCAAGATGTTGATGATGCTACACACGAGGAAAGTATTTGCTGTGACTAATAATTTTGAAGAAATAATCTTCATGCCATAGTAGATAAAGCTGTGAGAAAGCCGTGACTTCCAGGGTCAGGGGTAAAGCTGAAGGTAATTCTTGCTGCATATGGTACCAATAATGAACAGAAAGATCAAAATGTGTCAGGAGGTCAGGTTTTTGGGTTACCATTTAAAGAGCTTTGGGGGTGTGAGTGGGAAAAAATATCCCATTAGAGAAGCTCCACCCACACGGCATGTGCACATTTCATCTTCACTCTCACACGATATTTAAATAGCAGACAAAGCTGGTAAGATTTTGAACACACACACAGAGTGACTTAGGACTTCTTTTGTAAGTGTATTCACAAATAACACTAAGAAAATGTGAGACAGGAGTGGGTGGGCCCCTTATAATTTCATCAGCTACCACTTGGCTCCATCCCTTCATTCTGCATCAGCAAGGTAGTATTTGGTGGGAAAGTTACCCTGAGTTTCCCATCGAGAGGCTGTGTTCTCCATGGGAAGCAAATCAGAATGGCACAGAGAGAGGGCAGACCCTGGGAGTCCAATCCCTGACTCTTTCAAAGCCTGTGAAGCCTGGGGCTTGGGCTGGTGCTTCTTTGCATGTCTGTGTAGCTGCCTCCTTTTCTCATTTTTAATTCTGTTGCTTTATGTTGCTTACCTGTTGAAATCAAATGGGAACATTTTGGCTCATGATGGAAAACGAAATTGGTGGTAGTGATGGTGAGTTCTGAGGAATGGCTGGGTGAGAACAAGAAGTGGCTTCATAGTTTGTGAATTCTAATAATTGGAAATTTTTATAAACAGAAAATAGTTACTTCTAGGAAGTACTTTTCAGTGTTTTCTGGGGTTAGGAGATGGTGTGGAAGACAGGCAATGAAGATGTTAAAGACAAATGATGGGATGGCTGCCGCCGAGTTTGGTTATTTTGGGGGATAGACTTGTTTAAATTGAACCTCCAATTCTGGACAGTGATGTGTTGGTAAGTGCATAACAACTGGCTCTCTGGGAAAAAAGTGCAACTTAACTTTAAGATACTTAAGTTGTACCTTACTCAAGGAACACAGTGAGCATACCAACCAAACACGAGTAGTTCTTATGAGTGTGTAGGTACAGGGCAGGTAAAAGGCCCAGTGAAAGAGGGTAGAACACAGGACTTGGGAGAATGGCTTTTAAAGTCAGAAAACACCTACAGTGGAATTCTACAGACAGACAAATCACATGCTGAACTTTCCTAAGACTTAGTTTTCTAGAAGGTAAAATAAAACAGTACTTTCTTCATAAACAAGGAGGGGACAAAAAATAAAATAAAATCAAGTCCTGGTTTGTAGTGTTTGTGATTTCTGGGATGTAAATGCTCTCATCACGGCTGATTTCAGGCCATGATGTCACTGGATGTAGAGCTGGGAAGAGACGTGCAGCGGCAGGTCATGTAGTAGGACCCCCAGTGGGCACCTGAAATTCTGGAGGGCACCCACATATTCTATGTTTTCTTTCCTATATATATACATACTTATGATAAAGTTTAACTTATAATTTAGTCATAGTAAAAGTTTAACAAGGATGATAAAATAGAACAATTATAACCATATGCTATAGTAAAAGTTATGTGAATGTGGTCTCTCTCTCTCTCTGATAACTGACCTGATAAACAAGACGGCTTCTAAGTGACCGAAGGGTGGGTGGTGTATACAGCGTGGATACACTGGAGAAGCGGATGATTCACATCCTGGGCGGGATGCGGGCGGGGGGACTGCACGGGATTTCATCACAGTGCTTCGAATGGCACGCAATCTAAAAACGAAACCTTGGAAAGCAAAACCCGGGTAAGAGGGACTACTGGATATAGTATTTTCCACCAGACAGACACACTTCACACAAAAATAACCTCAAGAGCATAGACAATAATACAGTGAAGTCAGAAAACACCTGCAGTGGGATCCTGCAGCCAAATCATTCCTCAAGAATTAGTCGCAAAATATTTAGTTTTGTAGTAAAATACTGAGAAAGTGATGAGTTATATATTTACCTTTTAAAAAATGTAATTTAATTAAAAGTTGATATGCTTTGCTTTTGAATATTGCTTATGCATAACAGCCAGTGTATAAAATTCCTGAGACGTGGACAGGCGACCACCACGAGCCCCGAGCAGGCTCCCACACTCCGCGGTTCCTGGTTAAATGCGAACCTGCTTTTTTTGTCGAGGAATGGGGCGTCAGTGGGAGCATCACTGGGCTTGACTTGTTCGACACAGAAACTACTCTTGTTAGACCTAGTTCACATATGTTAATACTTACACAATTAGCTTCTTCAGTTTAAAAACAACAATCCTGTAACTCCCTCAGGCTGTACTTAAAATCCCAGATCTGCCAAACCCTACCCAGATGGCAGCAGCCAATAATTTATGATGGGATTAGGAATGAGAGTGAAGAAAGGTTACTTGTTAATTATGACTGTGAAGACCACACACACATGAAAGGAAACATTATGTACAAATGAGAGGATTCCCAGTTAGCACGACTTGGAGATAAGTAGTCAACCAGCATTTCCTCTGCTCTCTGCAGCTCCACCTAGGGGCTTCCTGTTTGCCTTTTTCTAATGGAAAGCCCATCAATGAAATGTCTTAACAAAAACCCTAGCAACTGTGCAGTTCCCAGGAAAAAGCAGTTGACAAAGGCATTTACAGTGCCACATCATGAGGGCTGTTAAAGAAATCCAGCCCTGGTGATAATGTGTGTATTCATTCTGTGTAAATGATTAAGTTAAAAAACCATACAATGAATCATGGTAGCAAGGCCAGACTTGCTTTGATTAACTACACTGGTACAATGAAACCCAACAGAGCAATCACTGAAACATTTAGCTCCAAATGTAAATCTTCTTGAACTATGAAAAAAAAGAAAAAACCCACATCAGGCAATGCGAGGTGGTGTAGAATACAGCCATGTTTCATATAATGAAAGTAGAGGCAATTGTAAAGCAAAGAGAATGTTAAAAAGTTGTTCTGCTGTGTTTGGCAAGAATGAGTCATTTTCAAAGTGTCAATCATGATAATCCAACATATTTTTAATCTAAAGGTCAATAGAAGCCGTTTCTAAGGTGGTACAATAGTTACGCCAAATGTGAAAGCAAGCAGTTATAAGATGATTTCAAGTGTTAATACTGAACCATGATGCGTCTTGGAGAATTAATCTCACCTCTAAATTGTAGAGCATGGATTGATCCAGGTAGAAGAATTTTTATTAAAAATGTACTGAGATAGCTGGTGACAGTGTCATTCCAACTGAAGTGCTCTGCGGAGCTCTTACAATTCAGATGCGGATCGGTGAGGGCACTGTGGTGTTTTCTAGGGAGTCGGAATGATTTTTCCCGTGAGGTTAGATAGTCATCTGCTAATGCCAGTGTCTAGAGAATGAATACTCTTTCCTTACAACAGCCTACAAGTCATTTTCTCAAAGGCAAGAGAAATGCATGCCTGTGAGACGTAAAGTCAGCCGTCTCTGATGCAATGGACAGCCCTTCACAAAAACACAGAATCATTCGATTCCCTGCATATTTTCATTTTTGTCCTTGAACAACTTTCAAAGGTGCCTCAGATGTGCTTGGGTTATGCTGCACACATGCATTAGAAATATTCCATAAGAGAAAAGCAAAGTTATGTTCTGTCTTTAAGGTTTATGGGGACATGTGGTCTTCCTTATAGGAAAGCAATTGCCACCTTGGCAGTACTGGGCTTTCATCTTGTGAGTTTCATATGTATAGGTTAAACATAGGAGAAGTTTTATAAGGCTATAGAAATTGTGTCAGAGAAAACAATCTATAAGAGGTATGAGCTATCTAAAAACCATTGGACACATTCGGTTTCATAATAAAGCTCTTTCTAAAGTTATTAGATTGCATAATTCAATCTATGTTATCACAGGGAACTTGAAATCAACCATTGCTGTAGTAGATTGTTGTAATAATTTTATACACACACACTTGAGTTACACAAAAGCTCTCTCAGAATTGCTTGCCGACTAACACTGGGATATTCTTTTCTGTTAAACCACATAAATCTAACTGATAATTTGTTTCTGTTACCACATGACTTAAAATCATTTCCATACTTATAAATACCTAGCACAGGTGTATGTATGCCACTTTTCCTGTTAACCTTTCAAAAGCATATTTTGCATAATTTGTTAGCTCACAAACATTGTGGAGAGTTTGTTGTGTTTTCAGAAAGCTTTTGGTGATATGGCAAAACAACCACAACAAAAGAAATCAAAGATGAGGGAAGCACTCAACTGCCTTCTGTTCTTTCCCTAGGAAGTTCGGGGGAGAAAACGATTACGCGAGATTGTTATAGAATACATCAGGAGACAGACATGTGGACCCTCTGGTACTTCTTGTTACTCTTCTTTTTCCTTGAATTTTTCCTCCCTAGATTCTTGAAACAAGTAATTTATCTTCAAAATATGTGCCTCACAACCATTATTCCAAGGAGCTGAACGTGTCTGCGGTAGAATTTAGCCACCAGTCCTTATATTGCATAGTAGATGTGTGGACATATAGTCTACCCTGTTGTTTTTCATTTCTGTTTTTTTCTCAACACAAAAGTAGCACATGCTAGTATTAAGAATATTGGAAATATCAGAGAAACAAAAAAGAATAAAAATGGTATGTACCCTTACCTCACAGAGAAAAACACTGTTAGCATTTTAATATATATTTTTCTGGTGTTTTAAATATGCACTCATATATCCACACATTTAAAAATAAATTTGGGATCATTTTGAGCAGGGTGTTCATAAAGTCTGAAAGCACAGGTGATAAAAGACATTATCTATGTTAATATCATCATAGGCAACCTTATTTTATTGTGCTTTGATTTATTGCACTTCACAGGTTTTTCCTTTTTCACAAATTGAAGGCAAGACCCTCCACCAGCAAAATGATTAGAACTCCCTTCATTACAGTGGTTGGAACCCTACCCACAGTATCTCTAGGCATGCTTATATTAATATTACCATATTGCTAACATGAGCAAAGACATGTTAATATTATTTCATATAATTTTATTTTTCTTGCAAATTGAAGATGTCATTGATGGCATTATATGTATTCACATATGTTTCTATACACTTATTGACACCTTTTTTATGAATAGTATATATTTCTAGACAGTTTTTTTTCTGGATCATCACAAGGTCCATTCTTGGCAGGGCCATTAAAGGTCCTCCAGTGATTCCTTTGGCAGGAAAAGCCATGACCAGAGAGTCATCTTCGCACTAGCAGAGGCCCAGCTGTAGAGGAGGTTCCAATAAACATGCAAATGAACAAGTGACAAAGGCATGGGTGTAAGAGAAGTCGTCCATACTTTGGTTTGTTACTTTATCTGTGTTGTGCCAATGACCTTCTTCTATCATGGTTTCACAGCTAAGAGAATATAGCTTAATCCACAGCCTTCGAACTAAAGAGTCCATGAGCAATCTGACACGTAATCTGCATTGATGCCGAACACATGTTGCATGTTCAAAGGAACAGAGAGGATGTTATGGAGCATAGTGAATAAAAACCTCCGACATGCTCTAATAATCCCCAAGCTGCATTCTAGCAGCTTAATCCTCTCATTAATTTTTAAAAGTACTCAGCCTTCCTGTTGATCAGATCAATGAAAAAAGGAGAAAAGAAATAAACAGTAATTGAGTATAATTCAGGAGGGTTATGCAAGTTATCTTATTTGTGCCTCGGGGCAATCCCGAGAAGTAGATATTTTTCAACTTCTTCTGAAAGTTTGTCTTCCTTTCTTCTTGTTATTATTCCCATGCAACAGGAAACCAAGCAGGATCAGAAAAGTTAAGTTACTTGACATCACACAGAAAATGAAAGAGAAATTAGAAGTAGAACATAGGCCTCCTAATGCCAAGTCCAATTTTTTTCCCACTGAACAGTGTTTCCTGAGACTAGAAGCATTGTAATAATTGAGACTCAGTTATGCAACCTTTAAATAAAGTCCTCATATCCTTCACTGATGTATGTGCTGGTAGATACTTGAAGAAACTGCTTCTCTGGGTTGCAAAGCCACAGAAGAACTTCAAATAAAAATAAGTTGGGCCCTGGCTGGTGTGGCTCCGTTGGGTTTCATCCTGTGCCCTGAAAGGTTGTCAGTTCAGTTCCTGGTCAGGGCATGTTCCTGCTTGTGCACTTCATTCCCGGTAACAGCAGATCGATATTTCACTTTCACATCGATGTTTCTCTTTCTCTTTCCCTCTGGATTCCACTCTCTCTAAAAATCAATTTTAAAAAATGAGTTGGTAGTGAGCACTTTTTGCTTTGGAGAACAAATCTACATGCTTTCCTTCTTGCTTTGGAGACAGTTTTTATCTCCACAGTTTCACAGGTTTGATCACTTACTTGAATCTGTTGCATGAGACCAAAAATGAGAGAAACAAAAAAAGAAAGGAGGGAAGGAAGGAAGGAAGGAAGGAAGGAAGGAAGGAAGGAAGGAAGGAAGGAAGGGAGGAAGGGAGGAAGGGAGGAAGGGAGGAAGGGAGGAAGGGAGGAAGGAAGGAAGGAAGGAAGGAAGGAAGGAAGGAAGGAAGGAAGGAAGGAAGGGAGGGAGGGAGGGAGGGAGGAAGGAAGGGAGAGAGGGAGGGAGGGAGGGAGGGAGGAAGGAAGGGAGAGAGGGAGGGAGGGAGGAAGGAAGGGTCTCTGTTATTCCAAGGGCCCCACGTTTTGTGCTGGTGAAAGCCCACATAGCAAAGCAGGTGGCCCCTGAGCAGACAGTGAGGTGAGTGTTGGTTTCAGTTCTTGTGGAGAAGAAAGGTTGCACGTGGCCTGTGTTTTATGATGGGGGCTGGAATGGGGGAGGGAAACACTTTCTCCATCAGGACAAGTGGGCCCTTTCCCCTCATTGGGTGATCCAAACACACACTGTGTTGTAAAGTTGACAGTCTAAACTGGAATACAAGTACAACTGGTGCCAGATTTCCTTTTTAGACTTTTAAAAATTTTGGACAGAAATACACATTTGCAAGCAGGCTACACTCATCCTGAGAGAACTGGCGTCCTCCCAAGGGGGCATGAATACTTCACTATTGTGAGTCTAACAGGGACATCTACTGGCTAAGTCTTGTGCTTTCAGACCAGTTTCTACTGGACCCTGTGATGGACCAACCTCTCATCTCTTGACAGCTTGTAAATAAATAAAAACGATAATAACAATTATTCTGTTTGTTTGTTCAGAATTATTAGTTGCATACTTGGCATGCCTGTAGAGATTGGAAAATTCAGAGAGGTCCAAGTGGGCATGGTCGATAAAGAATCAGCCATTTGCGCGTTGACTTTTAAAATTTCTTTACCACAGCGGAGTGAGGAGGGGTAAAGATGTTTCTGTTTCCCCATCTAAACAAATAGAATCAGAAGCTCACATCTGAGAGTAGAGCATCATGGATAATAGTTTCTCTGCCTTACAGGACCAGATTAGAGGAAGAATAGCGTGCGTGTACAATACAAGTTCCAGCAAGACAAATCCTGCAGTAAATCCTGAAGTGCCCCAGTTTATGTGCACATTTGAGATACTGATGGATCTGTATTGGGGGAAGAAACAGTTCCCACGAGCAGACCCCCCTGGATAATGCTGTCTGCTGGAAGCTGTGCTATGTGTCTGCCTCTGGCGGGATCAGGCCAGTATCGGCTGTGTGAGAACTGGGCCCCTATTAATCAACACGAATGAGCCTCTCGATCTTTACTGGGAAAGCTCGGGAATTGGAAGACTAAATATAGGCAAAGAAATCCAATAACTAAACCCTCATAGCCAAGACCTAAGCAAATACAAATCCCACTTGTGTTATTATAATGCCTACCGACCTAATTGAGAACATTCATTTTCAGCTAAATAAATTACTGCTACAGTTATATAACCTTGAGGTCACCTCCTTTAGGAGATGGCCAGCGCTGGTATTAACTATTCCACACTTTACTGTCAGTGGCCTCAGCCAATCAATGCCAGATAAATGCTTTTAAAATATGCATTTAATTAACTCAGTCCTTCATTTATTTGCTATTTTAGCCTAGGGATCAAGAAGAAAGTGAAGTTAAATTGTGTGTGTTCTCAAGCAAGACTTTAGAATGGAGAGTTTTTCCTTCCCAGCCAAAGCACTGTCTTCCTTGGTAATCTGGCCAAGGGAGCATCCTTAGACTTGAACAGAGTAGTGTATCCACCTGAAGAGTGGGACTTGCCCGTGTCATTTCTAACCCCACACTCAAGGAAGTAACTCCTTCCATTCTCCTCTGAGAGATGGTTTATTCTTGCTTGAACTGTGAGTAATTATCATGGCAATGATATCACTAACTGATGGATTCACGAACTGCTCACTGTTTCCCAGATACAGAGCTGTTTCTGGAATAGTCTGTCCTTTCTCTCCTCCCAATTTTATACAAAATATCCTAGCACTCCTTCCCTAGTCGGTGAGAGGCTTTTAACTAATTTCTTCTTTTGGTTTTGATAGTGCTGTTACAGACACATTATTACTCACTGAATATTTATCTGCTTCCCCCACATAACCCATATGCGTTAGTTGAAACCATGTGACATTGGGCTGTGGACAGAAGTGATGTGTGTTATTTCAGGCTGCAGGATTCAAGAGCTGACGCATAGCCTTCTACCTGTCTCTTTCGGTTGCATGATGATCCTGAAGGCTGAAATGGTCCAAAACGAAACGGTCCAAGATGGAAGCAGCCCCCCATGCCCAGTCACTGTATAGAGAAGAGCTGTTCTGAGGGCTACTCCTATTTAAATCACATTTTGCATGAGTGAGAAAGACACCTTTGTTTAATTAAACAGCTGAAATTTCTTTTCTTTTCTTTTTAAAATAGATTTTTATTGATTTCAGAGAGAGGAAGGGAGAGGGAGAGAGCAATAGAAACATCAATGATGAGGCATTGATCGGCTGCCTCCTGCACGCCCCCGCTGGGGATCGAGCCGGCAACCCGGGCATGTGCCCTGACTGGGAATCGAACCAAGAGCTCCTGGGTCCTAGGTCAGCGATGCTCAACCGATGAACCATGCTGGCCAGGCAAACTACTGAGGTTTCAAGGTTTGTTTATTATGGCATAATCTAGCCTATGCTGACAAATATAATTGGCTTCTATGGTAATAAACAAATCCATAATCTGTAGTACTAAGTAACCACTAAACTGTAGTAATTTGGATCTAATTTACATGAATATTAATTTTTTTAAACAAGAAAGGAAAATGATATTCCACTGACTTTATGCCTTCAGAATAAGCCACTTGTTCATTAATTTTTAATGAGAAACATTCATTATTATGAATTTTTTGACAAGACTTTGATTTTTTTTTTTTTGTAAATGATGACCATAATTAAGCTTCTCATAATGAACACAGCAATTTTTAAACAGTACAATTTATATAATGTTTCTCCTCTGGGGGGCTTAGTTTTCTTAATAAAAAGCAACAGTGGATATATGACTAAATTTTCATAATGCATACAATTTGCAGTTGCTATTACATTTATCTCTGCTTTCATTCATTCATTCATTCATTCACTCGTTCAGTTGATACTTATCCTTTCTGAACTTTTTTGTAGAACTGAGTTTTACTCAGTCCAAGACCTGATTTGGGCCAGATCCAGCTGACATTAACCCACTGTTCCCCTTTTATCTTACCAAGCACATAGGTCAGATGTCAAATAGCATTCTGAACCCAATGAACTTTTACAAAGTCATTGTTTGCACTCACTGTTTCCTTAAGAACTTTTACTAGTCGAGTCCTTCACTGCTTTGCAATTTAATATTATAATCCTTCTTCTGTCCACTCTGCTTTGCATTCCTGATGCTCCTAAGCCTACTCTATTTTTTCCCCATAGCACTTTTAAAAATACTACATACTTATTATATTTGCTATCTATTGTCACTATCACATTGGAATATAAGTTCCATAAGGAAGGGTAATGATTTTTTTTTATACCTTTGGCTCATTGATGTAAATGCTGACACATAGAATGTATTTAATCAATATTTTCAAGTGAATAAATGAGTACATAAATGAATGAAAGCTTCCCTGGTCCAGTAAAAATATTGTAAGACTTATTCCTCTAACATCTCCCTCCCCTTCCAAATTCCATTTTGCCTCTGGCCACCTCATTTCTGAATTTTGCTGATTCTTCAACTGATGTTGTCGGCTTGTTACCTGAATGGCCTGCTTCACAATTCTCAAGGTTTCCTACTTTATTTCTTGAGCACAAATGTCTTCCTTTCCTGGCATGATGTCTTTCTGGACAGTAGATGTAGATAATTTTCTAGTATATCTCTATGGGCAGCCCTGGCCAGAAGTGCTGAAGTCTTATGGACGGATTTTGATGGACACTACACATTTTATTCAATTGAAATTCTTTAAAACTTAATTTTAAAGTTATGGTAAAAAGATTTTATTTTATAAAAATAATACATGCACAGTAAGATTTAGAAGAGAAGAAAATGAAACACCCATAGTTTTACTGTGGAACAAATCCACAGTTAATATTTAAATTGCATTATTTATTTATTTATTTTTGAACTGAACTATTCAAGTGAAAACCAACCAATTAATTCATAAAAACAGAGTTCAAGTAATCACTTTAAAAAAAAATCTATTTTACACCTGCCAGGGCTCAAGTGATGACATTTTATAAAATTTTCCAAAGCTTACAAATGGATGCACCAAGAAAAGAGATAAAAATAGAATGCTGGGAATTAGAAAAAGAGAGTGTTTCATAGATGAAGGGCAAACTTGCAAAGTGTTCTCTGACCCCAGATCGCTGTTGAACAAGTGGAGCTTGTTCATATACAGTGCTGGAATCTATAAAAAGAGCTTTGTGTGGAAAGCTGATTTCAGAGCAAGTTAGGAGAATCTAAATTTAGGCCCGATTAATCACCCTGTCCAGCAGCCCTAAGAGGACCAACCGTCTCACTTCCCTGGAACTGAGGAGTTTCTTGGGATGCCCTCCCTCTGTGCTAAGACCAGGAGAGTCGCAAACAAACCGGGACAAGCTGGTCACCTGCACAGTATTACCTCAAGCTGGGCAGACCTCTGGGGGGAAAAAATTCTAAATGTTTGTATATAAGGCTAGCCTTAAATAATTGCTTAGTATTTGGTAAATAAAGGTGTTATTAGGAAATTCTTTATGATTGAAATTTAAAATAAAATAAAGTAAAAACTACCATAGAATGGGGATAAAGGAGGAGCCATTCATCAGAAGTAAATCAAAAGGTGAGGAGGGCCCAAGCTGATGTCAAGAATGCTGAGCACCTTCCTCATTAGGCGGTAGGAAATCAGTGTCTATCAGTGCACTTGCAGCTCACTGCCCGGCAGAGTCAGCAATAAGGGGACATGTCATTCCAGTGATGCGGAGGAACTGACAGGCAAGGAAAGTCCCCTTTTCTCAAGACCCTGAGAGGAATGGAGGAGTCAGCTGTGGTACCCAAAACAAGCCTCGGACTGAGTCGATCTTAAGTCAATTAAAAAAATTGTATATTTTCTACTGAAATTGTTTAAGGCAACGGTGCTGGCCCTGGGTGACGTGGGTTGGAAGACAGTGGAAAAGAAAATTCTGAGTCTGCAGAATGCCTCCCTCTCCGTGTCTGTTTACTAATTTCCATTAAGAAAGTGACTCTCAGAATACTCTACCCATGAAGCCAAGGTAAGAGCAGCTAAGGGAAGAAAAACAAAGCTAGGAGAAAATCCTCCAACTTTTGGGAGAAAAAGATAGAATTAAAAATTGGAATTTAAATCAACAAGAGATTTTCAAAAAGTCAAAATTTCAAGGGTTCAAAGAAAAGGTTATAAAGTTATAACACTGTCATTACCAACAGCTTTATTAAAAGGATGAGTTTTTTTAAATAATCGAAACACTAGTTTTACATTAGATAGTACAGGGGTGCTAAACAGGTACCTTTATAAGAAGATGGGTACTTACCTATTGTGTTCAGAAAGTGGTAAAATAAGACTGCTTGAAGAAGTACTTTTTGCTGCAAGAATTCTTTTGAGCTATCACAGTTATACTAGTAACTAGTAGTTAATAAAACACAAACAGGAACTTAAAGACCTTCTCTCTCTTTCCTCCCTCCCTTCCTCTCTCTCTAAAAATCTATAAAACAATCTTTTAAAAAAGAACTTAAAGCCCAGCCGGGCGTGGCTCAGCGGTTGAGCATCGACCTAGGATCCAGGCGATCGGGGTTCGATTCCCGGTCAGGGCACGTGCCCAGGTTGCGGGCTCCATCCCCAGTCGGGGGTGTGCAGGAGGCGGCCGGTCAATGACTCTCTCATCATTGATGTTTCTCTCTCTCTCGCCCTCTCCTTTCCTCTCTCTGAAATCAATAAAGATATATTAAAAAAAAACAAAAAAGTTAAAGACAATAAAAACGCTAAAATCAAATAGATTACCCAACCCTGCTGAGTTCAAAATACCAGTTCGCCCCTGAGGTAATTATAATAATTCATATTTGAATATCACTTTCAAGTTTAATCTCCCAACCACTTTGTGATTTAAGCATTAAGATTATTCCCACTTTATCTAAAAGGAGACTGAGGCCGAGGATATTTGGGATTTATTCCAGCTTTCGCTGCTACTATGTTCAGAGGCTAATATTACACTCAGGTTCTTTAACTTTAGATGTTATCCTATAAAAATAAAACAAGCTCTCAGTTTAATTGTATAATCTTTTGAATATTAAGGAGACAGCATCTTTTTAAAGATGATCTCTTTCTACATTAGTAGGTGTAGAAAGTCCTGGTCACCCCTGTTAGCAATTGCAGTGACCGGAGACTTATTACTTCCTTCATGTTGAGACACTCATGAAACCTCAGGGGTCGTAGCTGAAAAATCAATGCCAGATGGCCATAGGATAGATACCCCTGAAGATTCTGCTACTGTCAAGTCCCCCCAACAGAAATGTCCGCAAAGCTGATAAAGATGGAGATAACACATGCAGGCCATCTGTTCCGGCCACATGGCTTTTAACAAGGAAAATCTCTGAGGGTAAAATGAATGATGCAGGCAAAAGAGCATCTAGGGTACATTCTTGTGTGTCTGCTGGTCATTAGCTAATTATGGATGAAGATAATTAAGACAAGTCTCCAAAAGTCGCCCCATTTGTCAGGACAAGCTACTGTTGCTGACCATGGAGAAACGCGATGACTGATGAGAAATCAATTTCGTTGACAAATCTGTATCAAGGAAGTCCAAGTAAGTGTCACCATATTTTTTTTTCTTACTAGAATTTATTACTCTGCTTTTTTTTTCTAAATACATTTGAGGTGGCTTCTAGCAAAAGACATCAGTGAGAAAAATTGGACCGGAAAGGCCAAACCTGAACATGGTCAGAAATGATCACTGCCAGCAACAGATGTATTGCAACCAACTGGTACAGAATTGGGATTGTAACAGAGGATTTGGAAATATAATTAGGGAGCATTTCAATCATTTGAGTCTGTCTTACAATCAAGAACATGCTTAAGGATAGGATATTACAAAGTCACAAATCGCTTGGCTTTCCTTGATATGAAAGCCATACATGACTTCTCTGTGAGCTTCATCATGGCATCACAATCACACTTGGAATCCTGTAAACCAGATTTCCAGGAAAACATGCAAGACGATGAAAATGTTTACCTAAAGGTACCTACCTGGAAGTGTATCTCAGTGACAGAGATCATTGTTACAGGTGCCCCATTGTTCATTTGCTGATATCTTTGGGCATGTTAGGAATGTCAAGGCTAAAAGGGAGATTTGTTTAGGCCCCATGCACTTTGTTTGCTTTAAAAGAGAATGAGAATTTCTTAGGATATGATTCCAAGAAGTGGAGTCACTGATAGCTGATTTAAACAAAAAATCTATTTAAGCTGATTTAAACAAAAAGTCTATTTAAGCTTCAGATTGGAAGTCACATTTAATTGCTTAGCAGTGGTATTTCTGAACAGCTTTTCACCCCCTTCTGTTGTCCATTTTTTTTGGTAGTAGAATTCCTCCTTGTCATCATTTTCACAGGGTGTGTTGGGACATCAATAATCTGGCAAAAAACAAGCAAACCCTTCACAACAATTCATTGTGGGGACTCAAACCACCTTAAATCACCACAGTATCAAGTCTAATACTTCCTAGAGCAGAAGTTCCTCAACTTTGTCAGTCCATGGTGACTTTAGTGTCTTAGTAATTTTTTCCTGATGTCCCTAGGCCAAAAGAAATACTTAAAAGTTGTGTATTAAGTAGTTAGGTCCAAACAACTCAGTAAGTATTTCTGTCCTAACAACTCAATAACAATGTGAAAAAAAATAATACATATATGTTGAAAGACAAAAATACTATTGTTATTTTATCTTAGATAACCACAGTTACTGACAGGGTGTGTGTACCTGTTGTGCACTGCACAGCTTCTCAAACTTGGAATCAGATTGGACACTGTCACCCTCATTTGTTGATTCACACTGATTTTGCACAGTACTTGCTTTATATCACAGCAACCACTAAATACCCAGCTACACAAAGATATAACGTCATCAAAGAAATGTATGTGATCTAATGTTGAAACTGTCAACTCTCTGGAGCTGGTAGGTTGCATAGTGTCCAAATTTCTTGTGACTGAGTATTGCTATGTTCCCTTAATGATTTAAAATATTTTGTGGTGCCCCCTGATTTCCCTGCAGATACTCAGGTCACCTTCATGGAGAGGTGGGTAGCTGCGGTTCCAAAGAGTTCAGAGCAAAAATAATAACACTATTATTGAGATAGTGTGCTCAAGAGACTGACCAAATTAAAAGTAAAGCCATGTTGAGCACGTTTCCCGAAGTCACAAGTTGTCTGGATTAGAGAGAGGATGCAGGTGTTGTAAACAGTACTGGTCGTGAACCTTGGGAATTGTTTTTGTTCTCAACAGGGAAATAGAATTACAAAAAATGTGTGCTTCTACATGGCCTGGCTCTCTGGAGGGCTAGATGGGGAACAAGGTACAGGTGGGTTAGACATTTCAGAGTTTGAATGCATTGTGGGAAGTTTCTAAGTAATGAGGAGGAAACTCTAATCTTTGTATTTTGTGTTAACCTCTTTAGGTAGGTATTCTGTGCAAATAATAATGATTAATCACAACTCTAAAAATTCGGCCTTCTAAACAGGCTAGTCATCTCTCTCTATAGACCATCTCACAGTTTTGATGTCCTTTGAAAAATGATTTAGCAGCAGTTCATGTTAGTGTTGGAGAAGATCAAAACCATAAAAACTGAACTGCTGAAGTCTAGACATTCATAGCAGTCATATACTAATGAGACCTCATCACTTCTACGTTTCACTGTTTGCTAAAGAGCCCTGGGGCCAGAAATCAATGGATGGAAACAAGATCTTGCTAATGATTAACACCTATGCTGGTTTTACATTTAAAAAAAAGGTTTTATAATACTAACATGCTATTCAGGAAGCTTTGCTGGCTCACAGATGTGAGTAAGAAAGCAGAGTACTGTGTTGTGAAGGGATTTCATTTTTGCCCTGGCCAAACTGCCAGTTAGCTTCACGGTCTTCGGTCAAGGCCATCTTGCCTCGCTGGACCTCACTCCCCTCACCTGCATGTGCACCGGAGGGCTTAGCTGTCCGGGGATGTGGCTTAGCCGTCTCTAGGGCCTTGGAGTTCTAACCTGAATACTCAATGAATTTTTTCGCCAAAGATGTCTTCTGAAGAACATAAAAATCATTGACTCAACCAGCCAAATAGCTGAATTAAAGGTAGAGGGCATTATTGCCGAGTTTTTAAAAAATTTTTAATTTTGATAAAAAATATGTAACATAAAATTTATCATCTTAACCATTTTAAGTGCACAGTTCCATAGTGTTAAGTATATTCACATTGTTTCTGCAAACCATCTCCAAAACGCTTCATCTTGCAAAACTGAAACCCTATATCCAGGAAACAAGAACTGCCCCTCCCTCCAGTCCCTGGCACCCACCCTTCTACTTTTCGTCTCTATGAATTTGACTTGCTACCTTATATAAGGGTCATAATACAGTACTTGTTTTTTTGTGGTTGGCTGGTTTCATTTAGCATGTCTTCAAGGTTTATCCATGTTGTTCCAAATGCAGGATTTCCTTCTTTTTATTTTTATTTTTAGGCTGAATAAGATTTCATTGTATGCATATATCACATTTGTTTCTCCTTTCATCAGTTGATGGACTCTTGAGTTGCTTCCACCTTTTGGCTTTTGTGAATAGTGCTGTTATAAACGAGGACGTGACTACTGCTGAGTTTTAAAGAAGAAGATTGCATACTTATTTTTCCCAAGCCCCAAGGGTGTTGCAGTACTGTCAATATTCTTCTGATTTCATCTAGAGAGTTTCCAGAGCTAAGGGAAGTAGGCCACCGGGGTGCTTAAACTCGGAGGCCCATGAAGGGATTATTGGAAATATCATTTCCAGATGTGTCTTAGGGCTAAAATGTATATCCTTCTGTTTTATTGCCAGTCATTAAAGGAAACAACAGGGAAAGAGAAAAACAAAGCTATGTCTTCCAAAATGTGGAAGGTCTTTGCCACTGGGACAGTTTTATCTTGAACTTGAATCTCCATAGACAAGTCTAATTTTTAATTAGTTACAGATCCAAACCTTTGTGAAAATAAAGTCTCTCAGGGATTAAAAATATTTAGCCCCACATATTATTACATCTGTCCCATGTCAAACATATTACACAAAAGGATATTTATATCTGTGGACAATTTATATGTTTAAGTCAAGCCTGACCTTCTTTTGAGCAAGAGGCTCAGAAGTTTTCAAGGAAGTTATTTTTTTGTTTTTTGTGTGTGTGTGTTTTTTTTAAAGACAGTCACTGTTTAAGCCAGATTAAGACTCCTACTTCTAGGTGTTCAATCACTAATTAAATACAGAGTGTCTATTTTTTATTTAGAAGCCTCAAAATGTTGCCTGATAACTGGAGCCACTTCTCACTTCCCGTGTTTGCATTTTTTGTTTGTTTTTGTACATTCTGCTAGCTTAAGCACTTTTTTTTTTTTTTTTTTTCTGAGCAAGCTCTATAAACCTCATGTTGAGTGCATCTAGAAAATCTTTTAATGAAGAAAGGCTTTCAACATCACTGATGATACTTTTTTCTATCATAGTCACATATAAAAATTTTGGGGAAATGTCATCAGGGAAATCCATTCCAAATTAGATGTTCACTTTGAAATTGGAAAAGCAGATTTTACTAAAATAAGAAAATAAATCACTCAGAATCCATTGTTACCATTTTCCTGTACCTTTGACAAATACAGGGGTAGAGGTTCCCACGCGTGCATCACTCCAGGTAAAACTTCATACTCGAGGCCTTTGCATTAGCATTGGCCATAGAAATGTAACATGAGCCATATATGTAATTTTAGTTTTGCAAGTAGCCACATTAAAAACAGAAAGAATAGGTGAAATTAATTTTAGTGATATATTTTGTTAACCCAATATATAAAAAATTTCATTTTAAGATGTAATCAGTATAAAATTACTGATGAAATAGTTTACTTATTTGGTATTAGATCTTCAAACACTTGGTATATGTTACACTTATAATACATCTCAATAGCACTAGCCATAGGTCAGGTGCTCAATAGTTGTATGTGGCTAGTGGCTACCATATATCACAGGCAGTATTAGATGACTATTTTCATTTGAACTGTTTCGCCTTTCATAACAGTTTTATTTATATTTATATGTGCAATTTATGTTTATATCATTTATATTTATATACACATTTCTAAATGTTCTAAACTTTTAAAAAGCCCAGTGTTCAGATATTGATGAGTACCTATCCTACCAAAACCTTTTTTTAATTCACAAAGCAATTTATCACAAGCCTCCTTTAAAGAGAGAGAGAGAGATCCTTGCTTATTTCAAATGATTTAATTTATAGAAATGTAATTTTCAGACAACTTTAAAGGAGTCACACATGCACTATATAAAGCAAGAAACACCTATATGTCCTTACAATGAAGGAATCTAATTGGAATTCAAACTTCAGTCCTCCTGGGGAATGGAGTAGAGGTGAAAAGTGAGGCAGGGTAACATAACATCTGAAATGCCTCCTTGCTGTGTTTCTCTCTTCACTGTGAGAGGACTAGTGCTTTAGCTTTACTCAGATATTTAAATGGAACTTATCTTACTTAGATCACTATAGATATTTCCCTGTATTCAAGATGTACCATATCTTCCCTCTGGTTTCAGGATCACACAGAGACACACACATTAATTGAGATTGGTACACATTGTCTCATTTAAATCTCACCACAGCCCTGCAAGGGATGCTATGTTATTATTCCCATTTTAGAGTTAGGAATTCAGAGAAGTTAAGTTATTTGTTCAAGGATAGGTGACCAGTCTATATCAGTTGTGTCTCAGCATTCTTTTAAAATGTATTAGTGAAAAAGCGTTGAGCATTTCCCCCCATTATAGTTATTTTAATTTATACATTTACATATTCCTTACTACCTATCCACACATTAAATATTAATAAAGCTTATTATTATTTTAATGCAGCCCAGTGGATTTTTTAATGTACTCACTGGTTAGTATTCACCCCCCTTTGGAGACCACTGGTCCATATGATTGAATTCGAATGTCTTTATACATTGCATAAGCCTCAAGTTGACAACAGACCTCAGTCTTCTTAGACCTGTTGCTTCACAGATTGACGTTAACTTTTTGGTCCCTGAAGGCATCTAAGTTTGAGATTCTATATTATATCTCATCATAGAGCTAAACTGGACTATTTGTGCACCCCATCTGCATATGATCCCTGATTTATTTGTTTTTCTTGACTTGTTCATATAGAAATATTTTAAATATCTTAAAGCTTCTCCTAGTGATAATATAAGGCACAGAGGAGTATAACACAAGTTATACTACTCAAGTTAGAGGCAGAGCCTGATAGAACCTTAGGACTGAAAATCAGGTTTTTAAAGCTCAGTGTTTTCCTTTTAGATACACAGGCTACCTCGCTGGTGGTTTAATATGTAAATTATTTGAGTGTCCAGATAGCATTTTACCCAGTTGTTAATGTAATTGGCTATAGAATTAACTAGTAAATTTTACATGATTATAATAATTATTTAGGATAGTGGTTTGCAACTCTTTCCATTAGAATCAGTTGGGGGAACTTTAAAATAATACTGAAGCCCAGGTCCTCTTTTTAAATCATTCTAGGATGGGCAATCTGGCATTTATATATTTAAAACGCTACTCACATGATTCTAATATGCAGGCAGGGTTCAGATCCCTGATTAAGACCTATCCTGATTTCATGCCAGTTTTAGAGCAACGAGGAAATGCAGATGGTTGTAAATATCAGGCCTGACATTGTTATAAAATTGTTTTTGAGCCATATTATGAAAATAAAAGATAAATAAGATACAGAGATTTTGAGAAATATAACTCAAATGATTTGTTTTATAAATATAGATTTAATCTTCCACTTTATAACCAATGAACACACATGGAATATATAAAAATTATCATATGCTAGACTTTCAAAAGAATAAAAATAAATACCACTTAGTAATAAATCCAAGAACCATGTGGAACCAGCAATGAAGACAACCAGGAAACCCTTTTTGATCGGCATTAAAAAGTGTCTAAAAACAGGAATGTTTCGTGTTCCTGGATGGAAATACTCAATATTTCTTGAGGTACCAGTTGTCTCCAGTTTAAGAATGTAACTCCAATCAGAATAAGTTTTTTGGCTGAAAAATTATCAAATTTATTATAAAGTTAACATAGGAAAATAGATAACATCAAAGCAAATTTAGATGTAGAAGAAAAGGACTGTAGTTGTTTAAAAAGAATTACATAGCGAATTAAAACAGTAGGTTCTGTGCAAGAACACGTAGATCCACAGAACTGAAGAGATACTATAGAAGCAAAACTTACACATAGGAATTTATTGTATTTAAATGACACCATCTCATGTCAGGGGAGAAAGGAAGCATATTCAATAGCAATCCTTATGAAATTGGTTAATGATTTGAAAAAAATTATATCCCTAAATCATGTTACACCGAAATAAGTTCCTGACATTACGAGTTAAGTGTAAAAACGGAGCTAATTAGAAAAAGCAGGAGTGACAATCTGCTATTAGTAAATATATAGGTATTTCTAAGCCCAAAAGGAAAGTAGAAAATAATTTTAGGAAACATCAAACGTAAAAAAATTATGTATCCACAACACACCACAAATTAAATTAAGAAATAAGCAAACTATGTAAAACATTTGCCATCCGATGTCAGAGAGTATATAAAGAAATTTTATGAATCAGTTATGGGAAATGCCCATTCTTTAATGAGTTTTACTTGCAGGAAATCCACCAGATTCTCCCAGTTAAGATTCAAGAATGGTCCTCCTTGAGGCTCTGTCAGGAGAGGGGAAGACTAATCATTACGGAATATACCTGGAGGGTTCTCTGCAAGAGAGGCCTCCTGTCTTGGGAAAAAGGCTTTACCAGAGCTGAGCTTTATTTCAGCTGGGAGAAGAAATTTCCTCCCACCCTAGTCCCCTCTAGACTTCCTATCTCACTTGAGGTAGGTTAAAAAGGGAAAAAGCTATACTGCTGGAGGAACACTTGTAAAGGTCATGGCCCAGGCAGACACCACTAAAAGGCTGAGACGCTTGACCTTGACACCAGCGGCGCTCCAGTGTAATGACAGCGGGTTACGGCTGAAAGAGCTGCGGGACACAGGCTCTCCGAGGAGGGATACTTAGAAAAGCCCCCAGGCAGCGGGGGACGACAAAGACAAAAACCTAGAAGCAATTTAAAGACTTGGCATCTATGAACGCGGCCCTACTCCTAGTCCAATGAACCCCCCTGAGCTCATCCTTAAGGGCTAGTCACCTCCGTTCCTCTTACCCTATACAGAATATCTGGCTTTCAACAAGATATTTCAAGGACTACAAAAGGTAAGAAAAAACACAAGCTGAAGAGGCGAAGCCAGCATCAGAACCAAACTCAGATGTCGCACAGGTGTTAGAACGATCACACGGGGAACTGAAAACACCCAGGACCGAAACATCAAGGGCTCAGCTGAAAAAAGTAGTTGGTAAAAACTAAAAGAAAAATGTAAGTAAAGTAGGGACTTTAGTTAATAATATGTATCGATATTAGTTCATTAATTAAAACAAATATAATAATGTAAGATATTCATAATAAAGGAGACAGGGTATGTGAAAGTTCACAGCATCATCTTCACAATTTTTCTTTAAATCTAAAATTGTTTTAAATAAAAAATTTATTTCAAAATGTGAATAGTGTTTTTTCTCTGAGTGGTGATAATGGGTAATTTAAAATTTTTTTCTCTTTGTATTTTTGAGTGTCCCAAATTGTTTATAATGAACTATTACTTCTAAAATCAGGAAAAATGTTTTCTAATATTCAAATATATATACTTTATTTAAAAAGAAACGATTTTTACATGGTGGGCTTCCTGAGGGTAAGGCTGATATTCTTCTTCTGTTCTCTTTCGTCCCCCTGCCTTTCACCTCCAGATGATCTACCACAGTGCTCTACTCAGAGGACTAGATCAACCCATGCTTGTTAACTGATAGTAACTAGTTTGACTGACTTAACTTGTCCCTCTGAAAAATTATGAGTTTGCTATTTTTGTTCAGTTTTAATGAGATAAACTGTATGGGTCAAAATATGCATGAAAAAACCAGTTAATAAAACACAAAAGAACTCAAGACGAAGTCCAACATGGTTAATTATTGGCTGCCTTAGACCTGATTTTTGTTTAAAGAGGGGCACCTATTTGTTTGAGGGTTTATATCTCTGCCAATCACCCTGGTCAAGTCAAGCTATATGGTGGATTATGTCAAAAATCATAAAAAAAGACCCCAAATAAAACGACTGTTTCCGCCAGAGCCAACTTCACAGTCTTCAGAGGAGTCAATCCTGGAGTGGGCACAGAGAGGATTACTTCAGTATAAATCAGTTTTTCAGTGAGAGCATGATTTTCAGAAACTTGCCTTTGGGGGCCGAGTCCTCTTGCCCCAGCCCAGCGCTAACTTCTTTGCTTTGCGAGACAGAAAGTTTGCGCAAAACACTCCTGGCCGTGCTTCTGTTATGTGAGCCGTCCAAACCGGGCTTCAGTCACAGTTTTCTTTATTTTATGAAGATTTAAAGCCAGTGCTGCCCTCATGCCCTTCATCAGCGTCCACAAGAAAGATTGCGGCCAGCAGCAGGAGGCCCAGATGCAGCAGGGCCACCCAAACTCTGCCAGCTGCCTCCCCCGGTGAGGACACGCTTCCCTCCAAGGTTTACTCCCCGCCAGGAGTAGGGTGGGAAATGCCTTGGGCTTCGGGTTGTGCCCTGTGTGCGGGGGTGTAAAGTAGCTGGTGCCCTTTCTGCCCCAGGAGTGACCCTTCTGCACCTTCCCCTTTTTTGTAGAAAGAGAGAGCTGGGCTGCAGGCTCACGGCTGTGAGGCTTGGCTAATTGCTCACACCTGCCTGGGAAAGAAATTCTTAAATATTCCTTAGGTGTTCTAGAGAACTCCAACTTTGGTTCCACTGCCTTTGCCACCCCCACCTTGGTGTTTAAAACTAATAGTTCTTAATGGTTCTAGGGTCTTTTTCATTTTCATGGGAGTTTTGGTAAAACTAGA
The DNA here is from genome assembly GCF_964146895.1 of Miniopterus schreibersii. Taxonomy (NCBI): domain Eukaryota; kingdom Metazoa; phylum Chordata; class Mammalia; order Chiroptera; family Miniopteridae; genus Miniopterus; species Miniopterus schreibersii. Next base: position 33,868,904 of record NC_138111.1, read on the forward strand.
ATTAAGTTAGTTGACATGAAACTCCTTCCCTTTCAACGTGAACAAAGAAAACTGACCAAATGCCTCTATCGTTTCTGTGTTATACATATTAATATAATCTGGGAACACAAAGCAATTTGCTGTAATAAAACAGTATAAAGTCAATGTCTGTCCCAATGCAAATCACTCCTTACAATAAACCCTTTGTCGGTTTTCCAGTTTGTTAGCTCACTGCGATATTCTGGTCTTTGACTGCCACCCAGATCGTCGCACTTTGAGCAGGATGACTTTACTGTTCATTTCTCCCCCATTCAGCTTTGGAATTAAATTGTTAAATTAATCTCACCTTCATTTATTTTACAGTGTCTTCATGTTTAAATGCTGACTTTATGAACATCTGTTTTGATCACAGTTGCAAACCCATTACTTTTATGAGCTACACATATTTTAGAGATTTACTGCTGACCTTTGTTGGTAAATTGACTGTTTTTGTTGTCAGGAACGTTTCTGTAATTGATGCCATTGTTCCTGCCACCCTGATAGCAGTTTCGAATGAAGTATGTTTTGGGAAGTGTTTTTACTTAAACACTTTTAATCAGACAGAAATCACTTTAAAATTGTGTGACTTTGGGAGAAAAAAAGAGTGTGTTAAATCTTGCAGCATGAGGTGAAGGTAAACAGCCACTCAGTTTCCCTCTACCTTTGAAACAGTTTTAAAATTTCATATTTCCTAAAAGTGATTTTTTTTTTCTTCCCAGTACTTGTCATTTAATAATACAATTGGGAAAACTGCACTACTTACAAAACTGCTATGCGATTATCGATAAATCCGTCAATCAAAGGAAGATGAATTGTGTGTTCAGCTTTCCACCCCCTTAGAAAAAAATATTGTTTTTCCGAGTCAGATAGTAGAGCTAAACACTACCTAAGCGTTCGACCTTTGGTCTCCGGAGAGAAGTTTCAAATTCTCTTGGTGTCAGGGATCCAGCAAAAAATGAAAGAAATTTTGTCTCTCACAGCAAGCTGATGAAAGTGGCAGGATGTTCAAAATATCTCCCAGTTTAATGAGTATGGAGTCTGACTCTTGCTTTCATCCTGGAGAAGGTAATCAGAGTTGGAGTATTTTGAAGGAACAGGGTGGAAAAGCCAGACCCATCAAGATGACAAGTTTATTCTCTAATCCACCTTAGAGAAAGCTTGCCTCTATTTCCTGATGGCCATTCCAGCTCTATACACAGTGGCCTATTTCTAATTCTGGTACCAGAAGAATTGGTTCATTTAAAAAATTATCCACAATTATGGGTCAAATTTTCCAAGTGAATCAGAAGTAAATATCCAAGCTCCTCTGATAGACAAACATTTTCTTTGTTTCTATTTGGGTGTTTTGAGAAGTCTTGCATAATGAGAGTCTTTGATTAGCATACAGTAGGCTGCTAATTGTCATTTCAAGATCATATGTTATGACATAATGTTATTAAAGTCCAAAAGTACATAGTAGTTATGTAAATTTAATACAAATTACATATTTAAATTAAAATTTTCCATACCAATAAGATATTGTCTTTTTACTCTTCACAATCTATAACACAGAGTGATACTATTTTCATCCTTTTAAGCCCAAGAAACAGTTGTAAATAACAATTGTTATAATGTCTGTGATGTGTCTTTAACTATTTGCATTATTTGATAAAAAAAGAAAAAGAGTGCATTGCTCTTGCCTTTTTATTATCCTGACCAGAGTGCTCTCCCTTTCCCCACTTCCTCATTATAAAAATAATACATACTCATTGTAGATATATTGGAAGATATAGAAAAATATCAGAAATAAATCAAAATACCTACCATATAGTGTAATTACTTCAAACACTAAAAAAAATATTGCCTTTTGAACATGGTTTTGTATCTGGATATTATCACTAAACACCATAACTTTTTATGTTACTGAAAAAGTTACAAAAAGGTGAGTTTTGATTCTTCTACATTTTCCATCAGAGGGTTTCAAAGTAATAGATTTAATTATTCACCTAATTTTGCACATATAGGTCAATTCTGAGTTTTTAAAAGATCACAAATAACACTGCAATAAATATTTTTGCCTGTAAATCTCTTTGAACATAGCTAAATTTTCTCTCAGGATAAATTTCTGCAAGAATTTATAGAGTAATAGGCTAATTCTGCCAAAGGAAATATATACATTTGAAAGTCTATAAATTTCCCTGAGGAAAGATGTTCTGATTTATGGTCTTATAGCAGAGTATGAGAACAATCATTTTACATGCTTATTTATGGTGGCTATTGGATCTTTAAAAATTCCCAGAACTTTGAAGGATGAAAATATTTAATATTGTTTTAATTTGCATTTGAAAAGTTCTTGAGATTTAGCTTTTTTCCATTGATTATTACCATTACTGTGGTTCTTATGTAAATTTACTGTTCATTTCTTTGGTCATTTTTTCTATGGCTTGTTTCTTATTGAATTGTAAGAGCTCTTTATATATTAAGGATGCCAACATATTCTATTTATGTAGCAAGAATTTTTTCCATTTGTTGCTTTCCTTTATATGTATAAACCTCTATGTATAAAAGTTAATTTTCATGTTACTAAATCTTTCTTTTTTTGCTAAGTCTTCGGGCACCCAGAGATGATCTAATCATTTTATGATTTTTCTTCTTTTTATATAAATGTTTGATTTATTAGGAGTTTACTGTTTGGTATGGTATGAAATGAAGATTTTATTTAATTTTTTTCCCCAAGCAGTGAACTATTTTCTCCTGTTCAATTTGTCCACTAGTCTTCCTTCATGATCCCATCTTTACCATATATATAATTTGTGCATATACCAGAGTCCTTTGGGGGGGTCTCTTTAATGTTAATTGACAATTCTTATCTTGTTACCTCATGCTAATAGTCATAAAATTATAATATAATACATTTGTTAGGGCAAGTTGAATGACCTTTACCTCTTCATCCTCAGGAATACATCTCCTAAAATAGCTAGCATTACAGTATTATCCAACATGAAAATTTCATATTCTTTCATTAAAAAATTTATTTTATTAGTTATAAGATGGGCTCATTTTGACTTTCACCTATGAAACAGATTTGTCCTGCAAGCGATGTTAGTAAATAGCAGTCATAAAACAGTTACTGTTACACTCACTAACTTGGTCATAGCTGGTCATATTGCTGCCACTGCAATTAAATTTTGTGTATTGCTAATATTACATATGTAGAATTTGTACAATTTAAGATGTCATCACTCTGTGCATTGAAAAGAAGTTACTGTATATGCAGAGGACATGAAAACTAAACAGAGGACACGTTTATTGTCGGAAGAGCAACTTAAATTTCATACTATCTAGCAAGAGAAACACCTATGTGCTTTAATATGACCTAAGCAAAGAAGACGCCTCCAAGTAGATAAAGCCATTACTAAGACACAAGAAAAGGACCATGTATCGTGCATGAAGCAATACAACTAAAGACAAGAGAAATTGCCAAGTCTTTCAGAATAGATGAAAGAAATTTCTAAGCAATGAGGAACATATATGACTGGTTCATGAATTGTGCAGAGCTATTTGTAAAGCATCACACATTAACCTATCAGAAACTTCTTGCTGACTTTGAATAGAAGCTGCTTAGCTACCAGCACCATGAGATTCAACTGAGTATAAAAGTGTTGGTATCAAAACTCACCAAGTGAGGGTAAGTTACTTGAAAGAAAATATTGGAAGTAGTAGTGGAGCACTTTTTAAAAAATTCATCAATCCCCTTTAAGGCGCCAGGATGATATAGTGACAACATTTCTATGTAAAGAAGTCTAAATTAGTATAATATTTTTTGAGAAGAAAAGATTGCATTACAATTTAATTGCCAGTATTGGTACACATAAAATAATGGCACATCTTATGATGAATGCGTAGTATCTTAAATGGAATGAAAAACAGTAGTTGCCCTGATTCTCTTCTTTAGCAATTTATCGTACCCATAGCGCAAGTTGCCTTTGTCTTATGGCACTCTATTAACAGATTTTGAATTTCCAACAACTATAATGTTGCTAAAGTTTTTAAAGGACATAATAATGGTGCAACTTCCATGTAGATAGATCTCTGTCTCATTAGTAAGCCTGAGAACTTGGAAGTGGTTCTTCCAAATCCAACTCATATCTAGGTCTCGACTTTCCAAGTTCCTTTCACTCACAGTAATTTTTTAGACAGTCTCAAGTCATTTGGGGCTATTTTGAATGTTCATCCATCCATGACTCTAATTTATACTTTCTAACAAGACCTTTAATATCTGAGTTCCTCAAACCCCATCTCTTCTGTGAAGCCTCAGAAGAGTCAGAGAATTGATGACTTCTCCTTGTCCTGAGAAGTGTTTGAATGAATCTCTATTTCCTTCATTCATGTACTTAAGATAGACTCCAAATGCAAATTTTATCTTTGTTGTTCCACCTTTACCAATCTCTCTTATCAGATCCCCCAAGGGCTTTGGCTAACTTTCCTCTGTCTCTGGTGGCTGGTGTTTCTTATTGCCAGGGGCCTCCTTTGTGTGACGTCTTCCTGGACCTTCCTGAGATTTCTTTCCAATCCCTTATATATTATCTGGTACTTCTGTCACTCTTTTAAAAAAAGTAAAATATCTCTTTCACCTTTTGACTTTTTCTGTCTTCCTTTGTACTAAATTTGCAATCTCTGGAGCATGGTCATTCCCCAGAATGCCAAATGTAGGTCAATAGATGTTGCTGTGAAAAACACTATAAAAAAATGGAAGCATACAGGTTCTTCGTGCTTATTACAGAGAAAATATAGGATATACTATGCTTCTCTGAGAAAAAGGTGAATGCATACTCTAGCTCTTATTATGTAGTGTCACTCCAAAAAAGTATTAAACAAATAAAAGCTTAATATATTGTACACATAGTGTATCCAATATATTTATAACATAATTTAAAATAATCCTTTCTTTTTTTTCTACTGATGTATGATGCCAGCTGTACCACATACATAATTCTTACAGTTACTGTATTGTCATATATTTTGTATCATAATATCTTTAGTGAAGTCCTAGGCCATGCTTATAAGGCACAAATATGCTTGAGGGTAGGAGGACTCTTGCTTCTTTGTAGGTTTGGTAGCTTAAAAACATATTCATAACACTTTTGACTACCCTCTCAATTTGATGTGTAGCCCAATACTTTTCTCCTTGAGTTGGGGCTAAATTTAGTGACTGGCTCCTAACAAATAGAATATGGTAGAAGGGATGGTATGTGACTTCTGAGACTTGATGATAACAGGCAATTCATCCTCTACCTTGCTCTCTCTCTTCATCACTCTCTCTGGGGGAAAACCAGCTGCCATTTTGTGAAGATGCTCAACTAACCCTAAGAAGAGGGCCACATGGCAAAGAACTGAACTCTCCTGCCAGTAGCCAGAGAAGAATCGAGGCTTCTTGCCAACAGCCATTGAATGATAATCTTGAAAGCAGATATCTCAGGTCCAGTTAAACTTTCAGATGATTTCAGCCTCAGTTGACATCTTGTCTGCTACCTGAAGAAGGTTCTGGAGCCAGAATACCCAGCTGAGCCGCTCCCAAATTCCCAATCCACAGAAACTGTGACATAACAAATGTTTGCTGTTTTAATCTGCTAAGTTTTGGAGGTTATTTGCAATAGAGAATTAAACAGAAATACATGATTGTAGCCAAGGTAGATCATACCTCCAAAACATTTGCTGGTGGAAATAGCTGTAGTCCCAGAGGGTAGACCTCTGGGATGTGGTCAGCTATAGTCTACCTTGACCACACTAGTTTATCCACCTTATTTCCAACATTTCAATCTCCTTCCCTTATCACTTGGTGTTGAGGGTAGCCTCATGTTTCGCAGTCACCCTATGGATGAGGGAAGATTATCTGTTCTATTCCCAAACTCAAGCTATAAACAATGAGTTATGTTTAGTCATGGGCAGCTATTATCCATAATGAAAGATGAAGATTTCAAGGCATAGAGTACATGCAGCTAATCTAAGCTGTTACAGAGCTCTGGCAGAACTATAATGTAATTTTTGGAATTTGTAATTTGAACCATAGCTACTTTCAGCTGGGAATCAAATTGATGCATATACATTACCAGTGATAATTCTTCAAGAGTAGGAATAAATCCAGAATAAGAAAGTGGAAGAAAAAAGGAACTAGAAGATTTTGAGGATATATTCCATGTATTGGGCTAGAATATAGCCCAATTAATATAATATAAAAATTAATATACCAAAAAAAAGATTGATATAGTTATTGATATAGAAGTAATTGGTCTACTTCTTTTTTTCCTGATTTTGATGACAGCAACTTATTTATGCCCTTAATTTGCCCTCTAATGGCCTGCACAGTCAAATTTATCTTGTCTATAGACCTTAGTTTAGCTACTTCTTGCCTATACTTTTCATGTCTTCTCTTGGGTTTGCTCATTAAACAGTGATCAAGGAGCAACACTCCCCATTGGATGTGCCCTCCACCCCCAATTTTCTTTCACCATATATTTTTTTGTCCACATGAAGCTCTCATTGTTATCTATCACAACCCCTGATTGTATCCTGTCTACTTTAGACATAAATGCCTTATTAACAGACACCATGTGGTTTTATGGGCACTGATGGAGAGTAACATAATTTAAAGAAGGACATTGTGATGGTTGTAATAAAGAAGAAACACTGGCAGAAACACAAAATAAATGGTTCCTGTGAAAGCTTATTAACTTTCAAATATTCTTAGCATCTGATTTTGGAATTACTACTCATCCCTCAAGTGATTCTAGTTCTTTTTTACCTGAAATTATAATCTTTTACCAATAGTCATACCTGGTGAGGAGTTTGTGATCCAGTCATATTTTAGGCATGTAACACTAAGATTAATGAGTAATTTTGCCCACTTGGTAATTGTTAATTCAAATAAAAATATTTACCATATGAGATAAAATTGTTAATGTCAAAAAGCAAGTTCCTAAAAGAAATATAAACACTCAGAACAGCTCTGAGTTACCATAAAGTCTAACCCTGGGTTATCCCCTGAGCTCGACCTGACTGTTTTCTCAACTTAAATTTGCAAGTAGTATTCAAAGCCCCCGTGGTGTATGTACATGGTTGAGGACTTGGGGCTTTGCTGTCTTTCAAAGGAGAGCTTTGCCTGCACTCGGTAATTCAAACACAAAGCCTGTGCTGTCCATTTTAACCTTGCTACTTAGCACACTGTTACTTGAAAAGGAAAGATCATATATGTTACTGGTGAGACTGGATAAAAGACACAAGTTACAAGTGTTTTCAACCTCTCTGCACCCTCAACAAACCATCTTGGAAAGCAAGGAGAGGAATTTTTTTTGCCAGCTGAGTTTGTAGGCATACTTCTGCTCAACAGAATCATGGAAAAGGAGGAACAGAGAACTTGAAAGGAGTCAGAGACGGTAAATAGAACCGCATAGTAAAGAGGCTGCACCAGAGACAGGTCAGGGAGGGTTCAAGAAACGCTGCATTAGCAGGTCGAGGGAGAGTTTTGGAGAGCTGAAGTATGGGGAGAAGCAGGGACTTTGGTTGCATTGCCACATGGGAAAGCAGCTGACAGGATTGAAAAGAAAATATTACCAAAGTTTTTCTGGATGGCTGCAGTAAAAATTTACATTGTTTTTCAGTTATTTTGAATGCTAGACATTGTTTAACATGAAATTATGCCCACAAGGGGCCATGAAATGGCTGGGCTTTGTATGGATCATACATTTTATAAATGTGTGTGTGTGTGTGTGTGTGAGAGAGAGAGAGCTGACTCCAAATTGCTTTTATCTTTAAATATCTTCGACCTATTTATGATGCTTCCCTTACCAACAAGCTATATAACACACTCTTCAAATTAGTGTTGTAAGACTGAAACTCAAGAGGTAGCCAATGAAAAACAATTTGTAGAGATGTAAGGGAGTGGCAAAGCTCGCCTTTCCAAAGTGGCTCCATTTGACTTTTCCTTTCTACCATGTTCTGGGACCTCTACTCCATCTCCACCTGTCTCCAACAGTCTAGCCCTAGGCTTTGTGACTTGATAATGTTCTTCTGTCTTCCCCCACTAGTGGTATTTCTGGTTACTCCTTAACTCTGCTGACCTTTGGCTTTGGGATTTGTCACTGGGTTCCAGCTCCCTCACACCTGATCTTATCAGCCATTTGCACTGTCTTGTTTCCATCGTTATGGGGCAGGGCTCATGGGCTTCCTTGGAGTACAACTACTTTTTATTTCTAAGCAGCCTTTGAAAGTACTTGTGGTAAAAGTTACAAACAGAAACAGTAATTATTTTTCCTGGAAATGCAATCTGTTAAGATAAGACTTTATCTTAGAACATTTTATCTGGAAATAACAAATAAATGGAACTTTATAGGGTTTATAATAGAGATGCATAGTGTTGTCATTCAACCATTTTTTTTTTTAAAGTAAAAATATCTGAACAAATCACTTAGTACATATTTGTGTATTCAGTTAAGAGCTAATGTTTGTCATTTGTCTGAAGGCTCAGCTAATGCTTGGCTTAGAACCACATGTCCAATTTTCATCACATAAATTTGGCACCTGCACTATGAATATGGCCAAGTGAATTAGGTTATGATGAAAACAACGGAAAACATGTTTTATTTTGTTCACATAAGGTATCTAGTGAGCTAAAATAAATACTAACTTCTTAGTGAAAAAAGCACTAGTCAAAGATAAAAATTCTCTCATTAAGAGGCAAGTGAAATCATGGCTGAAGTTTCTGTAGGAAAATTTCCACCAAAAATTGAGAAGGAACATACACACTTACCTTTCATAATTGTTTTTATTGAGTTTCAAAGTTTGAGAGAAGCTTATAATAATATATAGTTGAGTGTTTCATAGAAACAAGTGTCAGTTATGTATCTGAGAACATCTTGTCAGGGTATTTTGTGAGTAAGATGGGGTGAGGGTGTGGTTGATGATATAAGATATATTCCTAACATTTTAATTGTACCTAAAAGAAAGATGATTATTTGAACTTTACTTCTGATTTTGTTATAAATAACTCACTATTTGGTTTTTAAAGATTTTAAGTTGAGGCAATTAAAAAACTAATAAATGAATTCCCGATGAAAACATATGCACATAATTTAATTCCTTAAGATCCATGAAAATTGCAATTAAAACAAAATTTCATCAAACTTGACCACATTTCTCTGCATCCTCAACTCACTGTAAGTTGTCAAGTGGCTTCTGGCTAAAAGAAATATTTAGAATATCTCATACTTTTAGATGAAAGGGATAGATTGTGAAAGAGATAGGTTATATGTGTGTGTGTGAAAGAGGGGTAGAATGGAGGGAGGAAGGAGGGAGGGAAAGAGAATGAAGAATATCAATAAGAGAGGGAAATGGAGTCAACTCTCAATTACCTGAGCTAATGAAGTGTGGAAAAAACAAAATGGCATACAATCAGCCAATCAGCCTGGGGGCTTCTTTCTCATACCACAAAAATGTCTTACTTTCGCTGATAAAAAACTCAGAACAGAGGAGAGGTAGGCCTAGGAAGCAATCTGAAGAAAGATTTCTAGACTGGTACCAGGTCAGGAATCAGATTTTTTTTCTCTCTTTTAAAAAATTTTACCCATTTAAAGATTGCTAAATAAATTTTCTTCCCACAGGAGGAAAAATACATTGTTTTCCTTCAACCTGATCCCATGTTACATTCACACCTCTGCCCATCCCTACCAAGTATAATATAAAGGAAAGAGTGGGCCTGACTGATAGGCTTGTTTCATCTCCTCTAACAGCAATACAATTGTCACTATCGCCAGATTTCTTTATTAAGGTATTTGGAAGAATATATAGGAGAACACATAGAGAGAGGATGGGAGCTGAACCTAAAAATGTAACTCTAATTACATAATCCTGAGTAACCCAATGAGAAAGAGAAGGGAGGGAGCAATTACAGAAATCAGTATGGGGACATAAGAAATTCTTTTGTAGATTCAGTTTTTAAAATAAATAGCAGACAAGAGAGGAGGGCCAGATAATCAAAAGAAAAACACAAGAGGACACCATGAGCCTATAAGAAAGGCACCATGAAGGCTGCAGCTGGAGAGAGTCAAGAAGTACTTTAACCCCTTTACATGAAGAAAGAAAATGAATCCATGTAGTGGATTCATTTGTTGTCTACATACCATTTATTCCCTATGTCTCCTGCCAATTGTACCTCAGTATTCCTGTGTTGAATTCACTTTCAAACATGAGGTTTGCATGGGAATGATCCCATTTTCAACACCAATGAATTTACCCCCACTTAACCCTATCAATGTATCCCCTCCTGCTGATGACCAAACTTAGTTCAGGGATGGGTGTCTGACCCAGTTAGGGCCAATGAGAAAGTAGGACGCATGTGGGAGCTGTCAGGCACTGACTTTCCCTTAGACCTGTTGGTGTGAAGATGATATGAAGTCTTGAACTGTCCTTGCCATTTTTATTTTTATCATAGTGGAACAAGCCTTGACACTGGATGGAAAACTCTAAAGATAGAGGGGAAGAAGATGAGAGAAAATTGATCCAGTGAGTTACTAGCTCATTTTTCCCTTAGAGCCAGAATTACCTCTGGAATTTTAAATTTTTTGAGATAATATATACTCTTTATTATTAATTTTTTATTATATTTAAAATATTTATAATATTTTTTAATATTGAATTTTGCTCTCACTTGCAGCCAAAATATTTGTAACTGACCAGAAAACAAGGGATATGGTGTAAGTTTAACTGGGTACTACATGTTTTGAATAACCTTTATTTTCTGAGTACTTTAACATTTTAATCCTCACAGCATCTCCAAAAGTAGAAACTATAGCAATAAAGCCTTAACCTGAGGGGAAAAGCCCACTTTGGAAGTCGACCTTGAAAGGCAGAACTCCCTTGGACGCATTCTTGCAGCTACCAGCTCCTTGGATGCAGTGGATAGGAAGGCATTGAAAAACTAGAAGAGTCAAAGGAAATAAGAGAAAAGAAATAAAAGGAAAAGAAAAGCTGGGTGAAGATGATAAAAGGAGCTTCTTTGAGAACTTGAAAGTATCTTCACAATGATCGGGAGGTATCTTGGTGGTAGGATGTCTTCATGGGGTTTTGGAGATCAGGAAAGCTTATCTCTCGAAGAAAGAATTGCCACTATCTCTTCTGATCTATGGAGTCGTCTGTGTGAAGTCATGTAATTATTCTAGAGCAATGTTAAAGGAATTTGGCTCTTGTCTTTTGATGTCTTTCTGTTAATCACAATATTGCTCTGATTGAACATTGTGCTGTCGAATATTATTAAACCTCACTTCGTGATAGAAAAACTGCATGTCTGAAAGGCTAAATAACTTGCCAAAGGTCATACAATGAGTTAAGGGTAGTTCCAGGATGGAGAGGTGACTTCTGAGGTCTTTACGTGCCAAACCAGGTCCAGGAAGTCCACATCTGCTTTTTAAGCTAATGCAATGGCATGGAATGAAAATTTCTTATGGAAAAGACTCATTTATCTGAGGTTCAGAAATTGCTTCAGTTTCTTTATAGATTTTTTTTTACTGTTGAAATACTATTAAATTTAATATATTTTAAATACTATTAAATTTAATATATTTTAAATAAAAATATGCTTAACACTTTTTTTTTTAATTCTCACCGGAAGATATTTTTTCCATTGCTTTTCAGAGGGGTGGGGGGGAGAGAGAGAAAGAGAGAGAGAGATCGATTGGTTGCCTCCCACATGTGCCATGACCAGGGAACAGCCTGCAACTGAGGTATGTACTCTTGGCTGGAATTGAACCAGGAACCCTTCAGTTCAAGGGCCGATGCTCTAACCACTGAACCAAACCAGCTAGGGCTTAATGTTAACTTTATGAAATTTTCTTGTCCACTCAAACATTCATTTCTACTATTTCAATTTGTGAAGGAAAATGAGTATGAATAATGTTTCTATTTCTGGAAGGTGGCATTTTCAGAGATTTCTTGCTTTCTTTTCTTTCTAAAATGCTTATTTTTTTAAATTAGGTGTGTATTGATTTTATAAAAACAATAAATGCTTTTAAAAGAAATACCTCAATAGGTTAGATTTGTGGGCTCAGAAGATGAGGAGGAACTAGGACAAATGTAAATTTCTGCTTTTCTCTGTAAGAATTACAGAGCTAACTCATAAATGGCGCTCTCAAAACCATCTTAAGGCTTCTGTTTCCATGCTCAATGTCACCTTTTCATCCATAACATGTTACAAGCAAAGAAAGCTTTCAGGGTCCTTGACTGGAGTCCTGAAACTTCCTTAAGGTGGAACCAATTTATGTTTATCATCCCCTTCTTTTTCAAAATTACAAGTATTAAATATTGCAAAACTATATTTTTATTTAAAACATTTAGACACAAATGTAAATAATAACATGAATAGCCAGGCATTTGCCGCTTATAAAACATTAGCATTTTGCTTTATTTGCTTTGGATCTTGTCTTCTTAAAAAAATACAGTTGTAGACTCTTGTGAGCCTGTCCCTAAACCCATTTACCTATCCCGCTCCCCAGAATTAAGTCATATTTATTGTGCCCCAACTAATTTTTGTTAGAAATTATATCCAAATAGCATCTTAGTGATTTTGGGGGGAAATTTCTAGGATGCATTGAAATTGTTTGGCCCCTTCCCACTCCTAATAAAAGTTTATTTATCCAATATAGTTGTGGTTTGTGACATATGGCAGTATCTGTTGTAAACACTGAAAATACCAAAGAGATTATTAGTACTTGAGTCCAACCTTGAAAAACTCCATTGTTGATTTTCATTAAAATTCAAAATTTCCATTAAGTATTAATAAAATTAATTCCTGTTTTGCAGTTAGCACAAAACCAATGAATTTCATTTGAGGGAGAACGAGAGCTGGAACCTACTTACAGGTGTTAACTGTCCTGCAGGACAGCGTCACTTTTAGCTTTGCCTGTAGAAATCCCACTCACAGGAAAAAGGCAGGAAAAAAACATCTGTCTTGCTTAATAATATATGAAAAATAAAAATGGGCAGAAATGACAGGCTTAACTCACTAAGCCACAAGGGACCTGAACAAGTTAGAAATTTGTCTTCCGTTCAGAAGGGCACTGCCTCAATCCTAATGACTTGTCAATTACTCTTAAACCAAGGGGGTCTAGAAGATTTAGAGGGTCGTGCATAGACGATAGGGCCGAACACTCAATCTGCCTTGCCTGGATTAGAATCCCGCTGGTGCCCATTACAATTTAAAGTTCAAGAGTGTACTGCGGAAGATCAAGCTGTCTCTGTGGCCTGAAACATCCTTTGACCAAAACCCATAGGTGAGCGAAGCAAATCCATCAGAGGGTGTGATGAATGAGTGACATAGGTCGGCTGAGTGAAGGTCAATGCACCGGACATCCAGCGATGGAAAAAAAAGAACAAGAGACTGGCTCTTCCTATAAGAAAGATCAGGAATATCTGAGGAGAAAACGCGCAAGTTCTGAGCTGCACGGGACTGGCATGCAGATAAATCAGAGAAGGAAGGGGAATAATAAGGGCCCGTGACTCCTATTTATATGCTGCCTTCCTCTGAGAGGTTCAGAGTGCTCTATGGATAACAGCAAATTAAGCTTTACAACATGCCTGGAAGTGAGGAATCCAGTGTTATTTCCCTGTTTTATGGATAGGAAACTGTGTTACTCTGGACCTCGGCTCACACTGTTGGCAGCACATTAGAAAGGGGGTTTTAAGTCTGTTTTCTATACGCTTTGTCCTGTCTTACTGAGAACATCAAGAAATGGAATAGTGTCATAGATATTAGGAACGGTATGAGAAATCTGAGTGAATCATTATTCCCATTTACTGAATGTTTCTCCTCAAATGGGTGACTTTTCTTTCTATGTGGGAAATATTCTAATTTAAAAAAGAACTATGAAAAGAATTCCCATTTCTCAGAATGGACAAACTGAGGCTCAGAGAGTTTGAGGAATCATTCACCTTCACCTATTGCATGGCAGAGCCTGGTTCTAAACCAGCACTTCTCAATCCTAAAAATCAAGCTGTCTTAATGTAGTACAGGGTGGAGTTTTGACTCTTTGTACCCTAAATTGGAAAGCACAGGGGTGGACTGAAATGTATAAACATCTTTAGAAAGCTCTTCATTATCTGGCCCTTGGGTATCTCTCCTGCCACATCTCTGAATATATGTCATTCCAGTGAAACTGGGTAACTTTCAGTTCTCCATTGTAAAACAGTGCAGCCTCCACACCCCAAACCTTGAATTTTCTTTTTTCTCTAACATTCCGCTCACATTTTTATCTTCTGAACTGCTCATTACTTACAGGTCTCAGTTTAGGTGTCACTTAGAAACATTCATTAACTCCCAGAGATTAGACTGGGGCCCTTTTTGGGTTTCCATCAAGCCTTGGGCTTCCACCACTTATTGCTTTTCACTTTCTCTTTTATCTGCAACTGAATGCTTGGCAATAGTAGGTGTTCAATAAATTCCTGTTAAATAAATGAATCCTGAACCCTTAATTATTTATATTTTCCCCTCCTCTCCAATCTGCACCAGAACTTCACCTCCTTTCCTGTATACAGCCTTGATTGGCTTACTCTTAGTCTGAGCAGTTGAGGACAGTCTTAGCTTCTCAAAGCTGAAGAAGAGACACCTACATAGCGACCACACCTTCATAGGAAGTCTAGGCCATTGTAGGGTCCCTGGTGCTTGCATTTCTTTGATGCCTGGTTAGATTACTCTCACCTCCACCTCTGGTTCATCCCCACTTATGAACCAATGCCACCCCGCTTGGCTGAATGGCTCCTGATCAATCTAGTTTTCATTCTTTTTAATTTGTTTTTAGAAATCCACTTACATGACTCATTGGGAATCACACAGATTAATTAACTCTCCTGCACTGCTCTTCACACCCTCTCCCCGTCAGACCCACTTGAATATCTCCATGTTACTGGAATGGTGTCAATTGATCTCTGATTTTTTTTTCACCCCTTTTTTCACTGCCCCTCCCCACCAGGCTCTTGTTTCTGCTCTAATTTTATTGTTTCTTCTCACTGACTTCCTACTAAAGACTCTTTCTACGAAATCTCCATGTTACTAAAGACCCCAGCTGTCACTAGTCACTCTCCCTCCCTCCCACAAACACCCAATTTCAGCAGATTCTCCTCTGCTCTTGATACCCAAGGGTAGGGTATTAATCCAACCTCAACTTGGCCATCAGGGCTGACAGCTTCCTTTGGCTCAACAGCCTGGATAGAATGTATGGCAGACAGTGTTACCACGGCTCGCTTTAAACCATGAGGCCCAGTGAAGACAACTGACTGGACAGTGGATCGTGGCCCCCTTTCTTGACTGCCTTGTTATCATTTCAGAACAGCTCAAGCTAACTAATATTTTCATTTGGAGAAAAAGAAAATCCCCCAAAACTCAGCAGTCACGGTCTTCATAAAATATATTTAACAACATGTAGTTTTTACATAATGTATTAGCATTATTCATAAGAGGAGAAAAGCAGTGATGAAAGGAAATTAATATCTAAAAGAAGCTTTTACCAAAATATAAAGGAAAATTGTAAATGTTAATACATATTATTGTTTATTTTTTAAAAAGAATTAGAGATTTTTAGTAAAATTATCCCTTTTGAGTAACTTGTAACATTTAATTACATTATCCCCATTCTTTCAACAGTAATTTACTTTGTCCCTACTATTTGTTTGGAATATCTTTAACACTATATGAATATCAAATCCTTAAACAAGTGAGTGAGTGCATAGTATATAAAATTTTCCTTTGCAGAGCAAAATACTTATTTAAATTGTCAAATGGCTAGAAGCTATACTGCTTTTATGTTTCTATGCAACTCATCAAAATAGTCCCTGTTGCCCAAGTGACCACATCCTTCATAATCATCTCTAACACTCCTTTCTTCCTCTTTCATTACTTACCACACCCCTGCAGGACACTAACACGTGTCTCAAAGGATTTCTTTTGATGTCAGAAATCACTCTTCCAAGAAGTGGGATGGAGAGAGGGCATGAGTATTTTTTCGGTGTATTGAGGAGGGGACTTCTTCGTAGACAATCCAGATCAGACAATAATCACAAGTTCTTAACAGGAGCAGGGACCAGCCTTAAAACTGCCCTATGGACAATAACAGCATCCGACAAGGGGGAGAGTTGAGTTTTATGTTGCAACGTGCACAAGCATTCAGAGGAGACTCAGAGTGAGACCACATCTGCGGAGCTCAAAGAGAGACAGGATGGATTTTCCTCTGTATTTGATTTGTTAGAAACCAAATCCGAGGAGATTTTATAGCCTTTTAGTACTCATAAGCCTTTCATTTTGTCCCTGTTTTATAGCCCTCCTCGCTGAGACCGCAATGCACAGGGGAGACCTGCAGAGACACCTGAGCTCATCCATTCCTTGTGCCCTGTTGACAGAACCCATTTGGGTATCAGTTGCCACTTGTGCGTGGAGGAGGAATCGTGACTTCAGAATATTAGACAACATGAGGTGATGAGAAGAGAAAGGCTTCAGAGCCCAAAAGACCTGTTACCAAATCAATATAACCTTTAACTGCCACTACATAATTTTCATGAGACTCAGTTTCCTCTTATGGAAAATGGGGAGATAATAACCTGCATCTCACACACCAAGGTGGAAGCTGGATGAGGTTGTGTAAGTTTTTGTTTGAATCTTGCCAGCTGTGCACCTCTGCTTGTTTCTGTAAAATTGAGCTAATAACATGAGTTATTATGTGAGAAGTGCTTAAAATAATGCCAGGCACATAATAGCCCCCCCTCCACACACACACACATCCTAGGATATGTGAGATCTCTAACATGGAGTCTGCCACATATAGGATGTCAACATATATTATCACCATCCTGCTCCTCCTCTATTTTAGGTATGGACTTTCATTTCAGGTGGCATTTTTTAGATTACACAATGCTTAGCACATTGCAGACCTGTGGTGAATCTCCACGGAATAACCTGAATGATCTGGAAAGAGTTCCAATGTGGTCCATGGCACCTGCCCCTCCTGCACCAGCCCATCTGAGTCAGAACATTCATTAACCCTCAAATTACTCAACCATCTCGTTTTGCTTTGAATTAGTAGCTGAGGTTTCTGCTAGTTATGGGCTATTAACAGCAGCTTAAACTTTCACATACACTGTAAAGATGGTCACCTCCATAATGGGACCACAGTGAATGTTTAAAAATATCTTCCCAAACTTTGTCCAAATGGCTCAAATTCTCAGTATTAGATCCATCAGCATGGAGTTAACAAAAAAATACATTAGCTGGAATAGGACGAGCATCAGGGCTATAAACATGTTGGCAATCTAAGTGGACACAGAAGACTTAACCCATCTTGATAAGCCCAGATCCTCTCTAGCCATCTTGGACAGGGGCTAGAAAAGCAAAAGAAAGGAAGGAAATGAGGCTACTCGACTCAACCCAAATTGTTCCTGGGGCTCATCACCACTTCCTGTCTCTTCTGTCTGAGAGTAGAATCTGAATGTCAGAAACTCTGCTTGGGCCGGACTTAAGCAAATGCAATATAGGGGGCTGTCTAACCTTCAGCTTTTGGGTTCTACTCACATTTATTGGGCTTTGACCACCTTTGAGATGTTGGGTGCTGATGGGCTTTCACGAACCTCATTTCCTGTTGTTTCTTTTTATTTTTCATCCTCAGAATAGCGGGAGGTTTGCAGGAAGTGAGTGACTTCCCCAAGGTTACACAGCGGCTATGTGGAGGTCCTAGGTCTGCCTGCCCACAAGGCCTCGATGTTCCCTTTAAAGTTGCAGGTGTGGCCATTTCCTGGGTGTGGGGAAACCTTGAGGTGGAACTGAGGGTCTGAAGAATGTGGAAATGGGACAATTGCTGTGGAGACTGTTACACCCTGAAAGAAGATACTCAGTGATGAAGGCTTAGTTGAAGTTAGAAAGCATAGCTTCTTGACTTTCTTCAATTCTTCTGCCCAATAGTAAGTGGAGGAAATAGTGAGTGACTAAAGATTTGGTTTGTTTAGAAATATGAGGTCAAGATGAGATTTCGCAAGCAAAGAAAACTTGTGATTTTCAAGGAATTGGACATTCTTTGAGTATGAGAGAATGAACAAGAAGATGTTAGGGCGGTGGTTGGACAAGTAGAGAGAATTTTGAGTGAACTGACTGGATCCCAGGTATAGCTTTATCAGTGATTAACTTTAGTGACAGAGATTAAGTAATGAGTTGAGGAGGATGACAAACTGAGAGATCGGAACGTCAGGAGAATTGTCAGTGTAGATGTATTGAAATTGATGAGAATTATAAGAGGAGAGGAAAAACAAGTCAGAAACTAAAGATGATGTCTCATATTTCTATCATATATTTCACTACATATTTATCATATATAGTTCTAAGAAATATTTCATTTTCCTCAAGAAAAACAGGAAGCATATAGTTATCTATTTAATTTGGAGATTTCACATTGCTGATTATTTAGGCTTCTGTGATGACTACAGCCAAACTTAGTCCCATCAAATATTTTTGTCATGTTCTATGTGCCCGAGTTAACAAAAGGTGGCATTATTTAGACCACTTTTCTAAATCACTTTGGTGCCTAGACTGAATTTCTTAGTTATCTAGTATAAAGAACTAATACTTAGTCATCTATTATAAACTAAAGATGTTTATTCATATCATGCAATTTCTGAGACTTAGGGTCAACGAATAGGGTATTTTCTTTCTCTTTTTTCCCTTTACCAGGAACCGAGTGACTTTTGTCTCTTTCATCACAATTAAACTACACATTTAAAGCTACTCATTTAAAAAAGAATGCAGATTTGTATTTATAGTAGTGTTCATAATTATTTTTCAAATTCACGCATAAAGACTGGAAGGAGTTACATGAATATAATAAACGGTGGGTAAGGATGGTGGGCTATTATGTTATATTTTTCTTTAACAATTTTCAAATTTTTTTTACATTTTCCATAATGGCAATGTGTAATTTATATGAAAAGAACAAACCAACAACATTTGCACATGGTATATAATAAATGTGTAAATGGAATAATGCTTTTACTTTCATCCTGGTTCATTAAGTCTTGCAAAGGACAGTATCAAGAATTAAGATATTGTTCAAAGAAGAGGAACTGGAACCTATTTGGAGCACTTGCTGGATTAATAGACGCTCCTTTAAGGCAAGATTGTACATGTGAAGGGTATCCAATAAATCTTCTGTCACTGGGTGTATAGTGTCTCATCTGGAAATAGCAATGTTTGAGAGCGACACACCCGCACAAGCAGATGAACTACCTGAGATATACCTCTCACAACATGGATGATGCATTAGCTCTCTGAATTAGGCCCTGGCTCAAGTCTGCTCACTTGGACAGTTAGCACTGTATCTAAAGCTATGTTACCTGGTGATATGGGTTGAATTGTAACTCCCTAAACTGTATGTTGAAATCCTAATTCCTGGTACCTATGTGAATCACACTTTATTATCTTTGCAGATGCAATCAAATTAAGATGAGGTCATTAGGATGAGCCTTAATCTGG
The DNA here is from genome assembly GCF_964146895.1 of Miniopterus schreibersii. NCBI lineage: Eukaryota > Metazoa > Chordata > Mammalia > Chiroptera > Miniopteridae > Miniopterus > Miniopterus schreibersii. The sequence continues at coordinate 33,888,450 of NC_138111.1, forward strand.
TTTGACTGGTGTATTTGTTTAAAAATTATTTTTTTAATTACAGTTGACATACAATATTATAGTTTCAGGTATAGAACATAGCAATTAGACATTTATTTATATACCTTACAAAGTACATGAATCACCTGGATAAGTCTAGTACCCATCTGACTGCTGTCTTTATTAGAAGAGGAGAGGAGACACTAAACAGACACAGGAGGGGAGAATGTCATGTAACAACAGAGGCAGAGATTGAAATGTGACAACCCCAAGCCGAGGAACCCGAAGGACTGCTGGCGAGACACCAGCAGCTAGGAGGAGGCCAGGGATGACCGTCCCCTACGGGTTTCAGAGAAAGCATTGCCCTGCCAGTGCCTTGATTTCAGACTTCTAGACTCCACAACTGTGAGAGAATAAATTTCTGTTGTTTTAAGCCACCCAGTCCCTGGTACTTTGTTATGGCATTCTTAGGAAATGAATACACCATGAAATTACAATTATTTACTTAGAACCCCAAACATTTATTTAATAAAAATCATTTTATAACTCTGCTCAAAACTGGGATGCTTAAAAAGATGTAGAAAGGAAAAGAAGTTAAGCGTCTGATGTGGATATGGTTTGGGGACATGATGATCCCAAAGATACGGTATATTTCTGTTAGGAATTACTTTAGTAGCTGAATGATCACAGACCTTCGTTGAACAGACACACATACTTCCCAGCTCCTGATAGAACCTGGAACCCTTCAAGCCTGGGGACTTTTACAACCCTAATATAGTAAGACAAAGAGTTAAACATCATGTCTTGAGTGGGTAAAAGGAACAAAAAACATTTCAAGATAATTCCTTAGGGCTGCCCTGGTGTTTGAGTTTATTTAGAGTCTGTTCATTTTTGTAAGTGAAAGGTAATAGATTAATGTTAATAATTGAGTGCAAGCCTGTGGTTTGTTCACCAACATGTTCTTGATGGCAGTGTGTCACATTTTGATTATGATATTGAGGAGAATGAAAAATAATTTTCTTGACTGGGCTTGTAAGTCAAAGCCCCAACACAGAAGATTGGAGTGAGAATGAATTCCAAAATGCCAATGCAGCAGGCATGAGGAAGAGGCCTACAGATCCCAGTTTAGCGCGAGCAGGCACATAGCCTCCCGTTTCCTGGTGTCCTGCATAGAGGCATGTCTGTGCTGGGACCTGGTGGAAGCTCTGTGGTTGTGCTCTTGGGGTGGGACCCTTCCCAATTCCCCTCTTCTCCACAGTTCTCCATTCCACGGGTTAAGATTAACGGCAGCTTTATCAGTGGGGGGATCAAAAAGACTGTTTGGATACCAAACAGATTAGTTTAAGGATCAGGTGTTTATAGTAACAGATGGAAGCCAGTTAGTTACTCAGTCCAGGAGAGATGTGTGGAGTTTCAACTTCTCCTACTTCAAGCAGGATATCTCTAGTCCTAACTAGCAATGGCCAGGCAACACAGAAAACCCCTGGGGACAAGTTTTTGGTAGACAGTATTTTTGCTAAAAGGTAAAGGCCCTTTTCCAACAGGTTTCTCTGGGAAAGAATTATAATTTCTGCTCTATTGGTGTGTGACTTGGTATTGTGACTTGCTTTGGGCAATGGTATGCGTGTGGAAGTGACATGTGGTACTTCTGAGCAGAGGCTCTAAGAACCTGGCTAACAGTCAACAAATGGAAATTAGGCCCCTAATTGGGGATTCCAAGGGTGAATACAGTGGAGCAGTTATCTGAAAGCTGATCTCACACTAGGAAAGAAGCCTTTGAGGGAAAAACGACATATTAGACATCACTGATAATACAGGTACCCCCGTGCTTAACAATGGGGATACGCTGAGATGTGTTAGGTGATTTAGTCAACGTGTGAAGATTATAGAGTGCACGTACATGAACCTAGATGGTACAGCCTACTACACACCCAGGCTATATGGCATAGGCTACTGCTCCTAGGCTACAAGACTGTACAGCATGTTATTGTACAAAACAGCATGAGATTAAATCAAGCACAAGGAAAAATGATGCAATCAAGAGACACAGTAAACACAAGGTGTACAGGCTGCCGGCATAACACGGCACCCTGTTTTACAGAAAACTCTTTTTATAAGTCGAAAGAGCGCACTCTAAAATAATAATAATGTGTAATATAGTAAATACATAAACCAGTAACGTAGCTGTTCATTATCATCAAGTATTGTGTTGTACATAATTGTATGTGCTGTATTTTTATATGACGGGCAACCCATGCAGTAGGTCTGTTTACAGAAGCACTACCACAAACACATGAGTAACGCATTGCACTGTGATGCTAGGACATTACATCACCAGGCAACAGGAATTGTTTAGTTCCAATATAATCTTTTTGGGAACAGTGTTGTATATGCTGTCTGTTGTTGACCAAAACATCCTTCTGTGGAACATGGCTGTACTGTTAATAAAAGATTAATACTGGATCTATCTATGGGGTGTGTGTGTGTGTGTGTGTGTGTGTGTGTGTGTGTGTGTGTGAAACAGAGAGAGAGAAAGAGAGAGAGAGAGAGTGCTCATTTAAGTGGGTCCCTAGAGAATTTAAGATTGGTTGTCTTAGCAATGGCTTGTTTTCCAAAGAAACTGGCGTTCAAGCATCTAATCATCAAATGGGGCAGTGATTCCACTTAAAGTATAAAGGAATCCACAGTTGGAAGGCTATAAATGGGAAGGGGGCCAAGGAAGACATGCAATAGGAAGAAAGTTTGAGGAGGGAGCTGATTCACAGTGTTTGGCTAGTAAGAAAGAAGGCAAAACTCAATCATAAGGACCAGCCAGGAACCCAGTCCCTGAGAAACTGGGATGCCAGGGTTAGAGAAGAACCTGGAGTAAACTGAACCAACAGCAAGGTACCGACTTCATATTTTCCTCCAGGAAGCTGCATGGAGTCTGGGGTGGGGCAGAAGCTGTAGACAGAATGAAATGGTTCTATCTATGAGGATGATAGGATGGAATTACCATCCGCTGATGTTATATGATAGGATAAAGGAGCTGGCTAATGATTATCTCCATCTTTTAACAGATGTAATGAACCACACTGGGCTAAAAACTGTTTCCTTAACTTCAGACAAATTTACCAAAGCTGTGGGAATTCTGAGTATGCAATTCAAGATGACTGGTGAATCGAATTGTTCTTCTTTCAGCCCACAGATTTCTAGAGCCAGTTGCTCTAACATGCAATGTGGCCTGAGGTGCCCCCATCAAATGAATAATCAGAGCTTTTTGTAAATATAATCTTTCTTTGTATTTCCACATAAATGGGGCTAGTTTGAATTGAAATTGCAGTAAACTCTTACACAAGGGATTAATCATGTTCAAAGAAAATGATGTGGCAGAGATTGCTACTTGTCCCAATATCCATTCTCCCCTTCATCTCACTGTAATCAAATTCCTAATTTTTAGCTAGACACATAGCCACCTAAAACAAAAGATACATTTCTCAGCCTTTCTTAGGGCTTGATGTGGGCACATGGCTGAGCTCAGACCAGTGGAATGTAGGGGGATAGAGATACACAGTTCCTATGAAAGAAGAGACATTCCCCCCATTTCCACTTACCTTTCCTCACAATTCGCTGGCTGGGCTGTGGACAAGGTTTTGAGCCATTTTGGATCATGCAGTTGAGGGCAACCCTTAGGTATGGTGAAGAAGTGAGACTGAGTAGTTGAACCCGTAGGCCTAGTGATATAAATGGTAAATCAGTATTTTAGTGACTCTCCAGGAGAAGATTGGAGCATACTGCTGGATAAGTTAAAAAGTTAAAACTGACTTTGGAAGAGATGTATCCTAAGAGAAGACATGCAACTGGAGATTTAGTCTTCTCTATCATTAAAGAGTGGAGAGGGGAAGGAGAAAGAACGTGTGTAGAAAGAGCGTGTTTTCTCCTACTGACTTCTTATCTGCTGTGACCACTGCATTCCTGATCACCATTAGAGAGCAAGTATTTGCCTTCTTAGGGCATCTAGATTCTGATTGTCATTATCAAACTTCTTTTAAAAAAAATTTTAACATATCTTTATTGATTTCAGAGAGAGGAATGGAGAGGGAGAGAGAGAGACAGAAACATCAATGATGAGAGTCATTGATTGGCTGCCTCCTGCATGCCCCCAACCAGGGATCGAGCACGAAACCCGGTCATGTGCCCCAACCCCGGAATCAAACAAGGACCTCCTGAACCCCAGGTCGATGCTCAACTGCTGAGCCACGGCCAGGCAAAACTTCCCATTTCTTTACATTTGAAGGAGCCTGAGGTGCTCACCTGAACTTTCCCACTTCTTTGTTATAATTGCCCTCATCCACAAGAAAAACTTATGGACCCAACACATACAGCTCTGCCTCTTTTTCTGCTCTTCTCCTAATCTAACTCCTAATTACTCATCACATGGTAACTTATCCTTCCACAAGGGAGCCATCACCGATTAAGCCTAGACTCCTGCTATATGCCCTCATAGTAAACTACTTCTTCTATCAGAGCACATATCACACTTTATTTGAAATGGCTTGACCCTCAAAGAGGCTATACACTCCGTGGAGCATAGGGTGAGTCTGTCTTAGTCTCCTTTGAATTCCTAGTCCCTAGTGCAGTACTTGCACACTTGTGGCCAGTAGTTGAATGAATGATTGGGTAAATCAGATGGCTGGCTGTGAAGTAGGTGAGGTCTAATCTGCTTGTAGGTTCTGCTTGGTATCCATGGTCCTTATGATATATCTTAGCTACCTAGTGCACTTTCCTGTCATGCTCTACCCAGGAGTGACCTACTGAAAGCGGTCTCTGAGCTCGTCTTCCCTCCTGCCTTCTTACAGAAAACTTCACCTGTATACTGCCCCACTCCCTCAGATACTTGATTTATGCTAACATGCTAAGGGTTATAAAAGGCAGTTTAAAGTGCCACTAAGCTGATATGGTAATCATCGGATTGTTTTTCCACTTCTGAATTTCTAATGAATAGCTTGATAGTAAAATAAATGATCTGAAAAAAATAATAAGATTTAAAGATATATTGCTTTTGGTGGCAGTAGTAAGTAGCACTTTCATCTTTCCCTTTCATTTACCAAATATTCTACAAATATAAATTTCAATATTTTCATGATAAAAAGCTGTTTTGATTTCTTTCAGAAGCATTAAGAAAAGGAAGAATTGAAATAATGCTAGAGTCTCCTCCTGAGCTCTGACAAACTTTCTTGTTTGTTGTTTTTTTTTTAGCAAGTGGTGTGCACCACTTCCAAGCTTGTCTCATACACTCTCCTTTGCATGCTCCTCCTCCATACTCTTCCCCTTCCAGCTGTCTGGGGTGGTAACCCCACCCCCCCATCCCAGAGTGACCTTAGAAGCCATGTGTTAAACATGGTAGCGCTGCCATCAATCTGGATCCCCGAATAACACCTCTGAAATGGTGGGAGAGAATTCTCCCCGGGTCCTGTGTTACCGCAGATCTTTCAAGCAAAGACACTGACAGCTTTTGTTCTAGACTACATATTTTTAAAATTAAACTTTTATTTAGAAGTAACTGTAGATTCACATGCAATTGTAAAGACATAGTACAAAGAGATCTGTACACCGTTTACTCAATTTTCCCCAATGGTAACATCATGGAAAACCACAGTGCATATCACAACCAGAATATGACATTGACATAACTCACCAATCTTATTCAGATTCCCCAGCTTTACTTGTACCTGTGTATGTGTGGGATCGTGTGTATATGTGTGTGTTTAATTGTCTGCAATATTACCACGTTTGTAGGTTTGTGCATCTGCCACAAGTCAAGATGCAGATACAGTTTTTCTATCATCACAAAGATCTTTCGCGTTGCCTTTATAACCCCATTCACCATCCTCCCCTCCTCCGCCCCAACAGCTGGAATCCTAGCAATATGTTCTCCACCTCTATACTTGTGTTATTTCAAGAATGTTACATAAAATGCAGTCACATAGTATGTAACATTTTTGGATTGACTTTTTTGACTCAGCATAATTTTCTTGAGATTTATCCAAGCTATTGCTTGTCTGAGAGTTTGCTCTGTTTTACTGCAGGATCATATTCCATGGTGTGGATGCATATTAGTTTGTTTAACCGCTCACAGTGGAAGGGCATGAGAGTTCTTTCTAGTTTGGGCTATTATAAATAAAGTTGCTATGTACTTTCATGTACCGGTTTTTGTGTAAGGAAATTTTTATTTCTCTGGACTATACACCCAAGAGTGCAATTGCTGTATTGTATGGTAACTGCATGTTTAGTTTGTGAGAAACTGCTTTCCTTATTTCCAGAGTGGCTGTACCACTTTGTATTTCTACCAGCACCATATGAGTGACCCAGTCTTGTCAAATCATTGCCAGCATTTGGTGATACCACTATTTTGCATATTAAGCATTGTGATAGGTGTGTGTGATGTTTCATTACGGTTTTAATTTGCATTTCCCTAATGGCTAATGATGCTGAACATCTTTTCATGTGATTATTTGCCATCTGCATATCCTCCTCAGTCTAATTTCTCACTTTGTGTCTTCTGCTCATTTTCCAATTGGATTGTGTTTTGTTTTTTTAATACTGTTGAGTTTTGACAGTTCTTTATATATTCTGGATACTAGTTCTTTGTTGTGTATGTGGTTTGAAAATATTTTCTCCCAGGCTGTAGCTTCTCTCATCAGTTTTTTATATTTATGTTTTTACAAAAAGTTTCTTTAAATTCCTTTTTTATTTGAATGAAACACTTTGGCAGATCAGAAGGGAAGATATTTAAGAACTTTCTGTTCTAAATAAGTCAATTTTAAGGCACACAACCTAAATAGTATTACTCAAATTATAGCCCTTGTATATTTCACTTAGCTAACTTCATTCTGTTACCTCCTCATTTGGAAATTTTGAATGAATTCCCATGATCCACAGGATAAATGTCCCGTCTCTAAACCTAAACACCCGGTATTTTACAGTGTTCATTAGTTGGGTTATTTATTTCACTGTCCTCTCAACACGCCGTGGGGATTCTGGATATTTTATCTTTTGCTATTTCCATTGGCCTTGCCAAACACAGCTTCCTTCCTCCTGTCCATTTGTCTGCCCTTGCTTGGGAATGAGTGCAATGTCAGCTGACTGACGCAGCGGTGCAGAGTGAGTGGGGAAGGGAAAAGAGACTGAAGAGGGGGTGCCTGGTTAGGAGCTCACTTTGCTGATCCACAAGAGAGACCTCTCCACTTGAGCTCAGGAAGTAGCTTTGGGGGTGAAATGGTGAACGGCATTCTTTGAGGAAGCATGACTGACAGTGGCTTTGGGGCTCTGGGGCATTGCCACAAAACTCCTCGATAAAAGAAATGAGGGCCTTGCTTTGAGAGATATAAGTGATATGCTAAATTTTTAGCTCAGTTTCTTTGACCTCGCATTTCCCTTCCTGGATATGGGGGCCTTAGCCCAGAATCAGACTGTGGGGTGGGTACCGCCCACTGATCACATGCTCTCCCCCACGCAGTAAACCCCTCTGCCTTTCCACCCGCACGGCTGCACGGGCACTCAGGCTGGCGAGGAGGAGGGTAGGGATATTCGAAACTCACCTGTCTTTTCAGGTCTAGAAGTGGAAAGCGTTGCTTTTGCTACTCCCGCTCACTAGGTCTACTACCATAAACAGGATGGCCTGACTCGACCTCTTGCAAACACATTTTGAAAGGTGAAAACTCCCTTTATCTTCGATCTTGTATGGGGACAGCACCGTGTGGCCTCTAAGTGCGGGGATAATGGAGTTACAGATCCCAATCACACCGTAATCCTCAAGTACCCCGCAGATGGCATCCCGCCATCAACAGTACACGCAGGGAATTTTTATTTCGCAGACCTCATCCTTGATTCAAATAATCGCAGCCGTTCTAGCATCGGTAACTGGATAAAGAATAGATTTTATGATGCTTTTAGACAAAAACTTCTCTTTTCGATTTTTTGCTGCCTGTCTCTCCTGCCCTCGCCCTTGTCTACATACCTTTCTCTTTAAATGGAAACAGAAGTCTGCTTTTTAATAAAGCCCCAATAACGATCCTTCTTGAAAGGGCTAATAATCACTCCCCATTTAACATTCCAGTCACATGACGGTGTAGGAGAATAAATCAGTTAAACAGCAAGATACAGCACAACTAATTTTCATGGAAAGGGGGGTGGTTGCTTTTTTTTTTTTTTTAAAAAAAAGAAAAAAAACTACCATTGTGATTTTTTTTAAGCTGTTAAAGCCCAAACATCCTTGTCTATCAGTTTATGAATTATTAATTTTAAAAAAAAGAAGAAAAAAGAGGCTTTCTTTTTCTAAATATCATCTGCTAAGCCACCGTGGCCTGAAGAGGCTCACACTGATTCCTGATTTACATAGTCCCAGTGGGAAGTTAATGAAGACTGCTGAGCCACCTTTCAACATGCAGATAAACCTCCATGTATTTAAAAGCAGGGAATCTGTGCTTGTTCCTGGCAAATTATTCATCTAAGATCTGAAGTTTCTGACACTGCCTGCGTCAGATAAACTGTCACCCAAATTACAAACTAATTAGTGATTCAAACATTTTCGAGCTGATTGATGACAGAATAATTTACGCTTGTTTCTCAGTTTCCAGCTGGCACGGGCTGCCGACTGGAGCCCTAATTAACGCGAGTACATCAGTCATGTTCTGCCAAGGCAGCACGTACAATTAAAAGGCAGTTTAAATGGAATATCGCATTAAGAAGGCTGGGAGATGCAAATGTGAGGAAACAGCGCTTTAGGAAGAAATGACAACAGAAACCCACAAACCAAAACAGAATGGAAAAAAAAGACTTTTTTTTTTTTTTTTAATGGAGAAGTAAATTGTACTCTACGCTGAGTATTTAAAAAAAAAAAAAGAAAGAAAAAGAAAAACCAAAAGGAGCCAGACTGGGCATACTAAATATTTTTGTATTTAAGGAGTTTCATTGAGATGAGTGTTTATTGCTCTTTTCAGTTCAGATAACAGCCCTTTAAATTTGTTCTTGGGAAAAGGGGTCTCCTCCTCCCCCTCCTCAGCAATGTTGGGGTGGGTGGGATTTCTTGTAGGTCTTACAGATTGTTCCTGGGTTCGCGGACCCCCTCCCCCCCACCATGTCCAGTTCTGTCTTGCAGGCTGAACTCACGTTGCCCTTTTGTTGATGGCCCTGGTTTCTGCTCACCTCCTTTAGCACTTTGGTCTATCTATCCCACACCCTTGACACTTAGGACTGCCTTGCATTGTAAATACACAAACCAAATAGAAACAAACATACATACAGAGAGCAAATTGATGGTTGCCAGATGGGAGGGGTTTGAGTGAAAAAGGTGAAAGGGATTAATAAGTGCAAATTACCAGTTATATAAATAATCATGAAGATGTAAAATACGGCATAGGAAATATAGTCAATAATTTTATAATAACTATGTATAGTGTCAGATGGGACTAAATTTACCAAGGTGACCACTTCGTAAGGTATATAAATGTTGAATCGCTATGTTGTACACCTGAAATTAATATTGTATGTCAACTGTAATTAAAAATAAATTTTAAAAAAGGGAAAAAAATTAGGGTGCGAGTAACCGAATTTTTACCAATCTTGTGGAACATATATTTTCACGAGTAATATTTTTCCAGTCACTTTCTTAGGGGTTTCTATAATTGGTCCTCCAATGCTGGTACACCTAAAACTTTTTGGAATTCCTATCTTGGAGTTATGTTCAAAGTTAGTAGGCCAATTTCAAAAGGAAATGAGTTTTGTTCCTAGAGCAAGGGCCAACAAATTCTTCTATAAAGGGCAAGATAGTAAGTATTCTAAATTTTGTGGGCCAGTGGCAACTACTCAATTCTACTGCTGTGTCATAAGAGCAGCCATGGGCAGCATGTAAACAGTAAGTGTGAAGGTGTTCCAATAAAACTTTATTTACAAAAACAGGCTATAGCTTGGATTTGCATTAGAGTCACTACTTTAGAGCCACATACAACTTTTTACTAGTAAACTTACTGCTGAATGAATCTGTTTTTGTTATAGATTTTTACAGTTTGGTTAATCTTTACTTCAAAAATTTGGTATCAAATATCATTTGGTTCTTGCCAATATTCAAATTCACCCTGAACAATGAAGAACCACCTCTACTGAGAATATGAACTTTCAAAATAAAGTGAGACAGGATGCAAAGGAAATAAAATCAAACAGTTCTGAGCCATGGCATACCATCTTCCAATGGAATCACTTTTGAATGCTTCGGGCTGATTAAAGGCTATGAAAAGAACCCCAAATCTTAATGACTTAATAAGTTTAATTTTGCTTTTCCTAGCAGTTCAATGATGGTCAGTAAGGCCCAAAGGGAAGTGCTCTCCCCCAGTGCAGTCATTTCGAGATCCAGTTTTTTTCCTCTTTAGTGGCTCAGTCACATTTTAGATGGTCTTTAAGATCTCCAGCAAACTGTCTGTGTGTGGCCAGAGGAGGAAAGAAAGGGACTATGGATGCGCTGCTGAAGGCTTTATTGGCAGGCCTAGGGGGGAGACAAGGTTGCCTTCTGCCCACATTTCATTGGCCAGAGCTCAGTCACATGGCCACACCTAACTGCAATGGAGGCTGGGAAATGTAGTCTAGTCATAAGGCCAGGAAGGAGACGGAATGGTCAGGGTGAATGTCTAGCCAGTCTCTAATACATTTTTTGATGAGTTCAGGACCTTGAGGGGTAAAAATTATAGTGTGTTGGTTTTTTACAAAATGAACATATTACTATAGTATAATTGCACTGTGTAACTACTAAATGGTGAGGAGTCTAAGTTCTAAGGACCAGGTTAACATGTAAGCCTATATTTTGTGATGAAAAGAAATGCTTCATTAGTCTGACCTACTGCATGCCTAATGAACAACAGGAGTCTTACTGTCAGATTTTTACCTCCTGCCCTCTTGAGAGGGAGTCAGCATTCCTAGATGTTCACCCTGACCAATTTAATTTTGGGAAAGAATGACATAAGGCAAACCTATCAATGACCGATGCCATTTCATAAGCTTGTGAGAACTATGCTGAGGGTAAGGAATATGTGTGGTGGTTTAAGAAAACCACAGTTTTGAACCTAGAAAATTCTCTTTACCTTTCTGGGCTGTTTTCTCATCTGTAGAATAAAAGTGTTGGATTAAATTATGTCTAAATTCCTTTGAGCTCTAAAGTTCATGGAGAATGCATGAGAGTTTCACATACATGGCTTTGGCTCAGCTGGTATATATTGGGGACTTAATAAAAATAGAATTTTAAAAATAAAGTCATCCCTGGAAAATACTTTTTATAATCTTTAGTGTGTGTGTGTGTGTGTGTGTGTGTGTGTGTGTGAGAGAGAGAGAGAGAGGCAGAGTAAAGAAAGACAAAAGGGGCCGCATGTGCACTAATTCTGATTTTCAGTTACTATAAAAATCAAGATGCGGATATGAGATAAGGACAAGTGTCCATCTCCCTGACTTTTCTAAAATTGAGATAAAATCGGCATATCACATTATACTAGTTTCCAGTGTACAATATAATGATTTTATATTTGTACATATTGCAAAATGATCACCACGATAAGTCCAGGTAATATCCTTCACCACACATAATTATATATTTTTTTTGTGTGTGATGAGAACTTTTAGGTTCTACTCTCTTAACAACTTTATAATATATATTACAGTATTATTAACTATAGTCACCATGCTGTACATTACATCCCCAGGACTTATTTATTTTTTGACTGGAAGTTTGTATCTTTTGATATCCTTTGTCTATTTCACCCCCCACCTTGTCCCCAACTGCCTCTGGCAACCACCAATTTGTTCTCTGTATTTATGAGCTCATTTTTCCCCCCATAGATTCCACTGATGCCTTTTTACATCTTCTCCTCTTTAGAATAATCACCGAGGTAAAAATCTTTATGTACGGATCTCTCTTTCTCTGTCCTTAAGACAACTGTGTACATCCTATCCTTTTAGATTGTACTTTCCTTGAGAGCAATGAAAAAATCCTTCTATAGTGACTAGTATAATTGGGTCTGACAAAGTTTCTCTGTAAAAGACCAGGTAGTAAATATTTTTGGCTTTGCAGGCTATACAGTCTCTGTCACAGCTACTCAACTCTGCTGTTGTAGCTCAAAGCCAGACACAGTACATAAATGAATGAGCATGGGAGGCTGTGTTCAAAAAACAACAACACACACAAAAACTTTATTTATGGACACTGAAATTTGAATTTCATACACTGCTCATGAAATAGTCTTCTTATTTTGATTTATTTTTAACCATTCAAAAATGTTAAACCATTTTTAGCTCATGGGTCATACAAAGACAAGTGGCAGGCTGGATTTGGCCCATAGGCGATAGTTTCCTGACTCCTGTTATAAGCTGTACATTCTTATTAGTGTTTGCTGCTGAATTCAATTAAGTATGATTTATTTTCAAAAATGGCATGTAAGATGATGTCTCTCCCTATCTTGTTAGATGTAGGATTTCTTACTTGTGATTATCATTCTAAAGGGAAATAGAAAGGATAAGTCATATAACGGTTTTTTTCAAAAAAGAGCAATTAGAGCAAATCTAATAAGCTTTTCTTATTAATATAACAAGAGTGGTGTTGGGGTTACTTTTATGAAGTTGATGAAGTAAAAAATATTAATTATTAATGTTATGATAAAAGAAAAAGAGAGTAGTAGAGTTTGGCATCTGGAATAGAATGTGGTGGGCACACAGTGCAATATACAGATCTTGTAACATAGAAATCTACACCTGAAACCTATATGATCCTATTAACCAATGTTACCCCAATAAATTTAATAAAAATAAATTTAAAAATATATATATTTATATAAAAGAATGCTAGTTCTATTTCTTGCCAACTGTGTTCTTGGGCAAGCTACTTAACTTTTCAGAGTCCCTGTTTCCTCTTCTGCCATGTTGGTATAAATACCTTCCTTGCACAACTGGTTTGAGGCTTAGAGCTAACATATGTGAGCCTCTAGTATAGTTCCAGAAGCAAGATCTGCTCTCAATAAATATAACTTAACATTCTCTCTTCTGCTCCTTCTGAAGAGTGATTGACTTGGAATACTGAGAGCTGGAACCATCTTTGTAAAATGAGACCAGGTATTGAGAATTCCCTGTGGATATTTAAACCTGAAATGCTAACAAGGGAGTGTCCATGACTTTGTTTGGATAACTTGCAGCCACACGCCACTTCGTCCAAGTATAGCTTGACACTGAGGTAAGCTAAGAGGAACACTGGAGCCATATTGGAAAAAATTTAATTTAGAGACAGTTTTCTCTGTTACGAACTAAGACTTTGTTCTCATCTATTGTCCACTAGAAGATTTCTTGAACCCAAAAAATTTATGTTATGTTTCTGGGGGGAAAAAGGAAATGTAAAAAGTTCATGGGCTGGCCAGTGTGGCTCAGTGTTTCAGTGTTGACCCAGGAACCAGGAGGTCACGGTTCGATTCCCAGTCAGGGCGTATTCCTGGGCTGTGGGCTCGATCCCCAGCAGGGGGCGTGCAGGAGGCAGTCCATCAATGGCTTTCTCTCATCATTGATGTTTCTATCTCTCTCCTTTCCTCTCTCTGAAATCAATAAAAACATATATTAAAACATTTTTAAAAGCATGGTTAATATAGGAAAAAGCACTAAATAGAGAAATCTATAGTGAATAGTAAGCGTTGTGAAAATTTTGAGGTTAAAATACATCCTATTAAACTTAAATAACTTATTAAAGGCAAACCTTCATTGGACTGTGATGCAGTCTCCACGCATCCTGCACCGCTTAGTTCTCGCCTTAGCTAACTCACAAACCGAGTACAGGGCGGGAGTGATTCTGAGAGTGAACAGCTGCTGTAACAGCAGGTTGTGGGAAACACCACCACAGGAGGAGGGTCAACCTACATGACTTGTCTAGGTCAAAACACAAATCAGAAAAAACACAGGTTGACTTATAAAAGAAATCATCTTACCCGTTAAAGGGTACAGTATCGACTACAGTTTTAAAACATCAGTGGCCAAAAATATTGATTATTAACCGTCTAGTTACAATTACTTTTTTTCTGAACCCACTTGAAGTATCTGGTGAATGAAATGTTCACTGCCTGCCCTTTTATGCCTTCTTTTGGACAGCAGGGACATGTATTGCTCTTTCTATAATAATCATATAGTAGGTAGGTTTGGGTAGAGGCTTGCAATTTCTATAGCACAATTAATTTTAATTCAAAAGACATTTATTTAGCATCTGTTATAGGTTGAATTGGGTCCCCCCGCCAAAATGTTTAAGTCTTAATACTACTACCAATAAATATGACCTTCCTTGGAAATAGGGTCTATACAGATGATCAAGATAAGATAAAGACATTAGTGTAGGATCTAATCCAATGTGATTGGTGTACTTGTAAAAAGGGGAAATTTAGACACAGAGATAGACATTCAGAGAAGGAGAATGCCACGTGAACATAAATGCAGAAATTGGGATGCTGCATCTATATATAAGCCAAGGAATGCCCAAACTACCAGAAGGTAGGAGGGAGCCACTAACAGATTCTCCCTCAGTGTCCTCAGAAGGAACGCACCCTCCCAACACCTTCATCTAGGACTTCCTGCTTCCAGAACTGTGAGACAGTAAATTGCTATTGTTTAACTCACCCAGATTGTGGTCCTTTGTCACTGCAGCCTTCTTAAACAAATACAGCATCTATGTAACAATATTTACAATATTTCTGTAAGCGTTGTCATTATTCAAATTTTTTAAATGGTGGTGGAACAGACTAAGATAAGTTGCTATGAGTTTTGATAGACAGACAAAGGCAAAGAGTTGTGCTTTTTAGTTTTCAACAGGCATGAGTTTTTTCTTAAGACTATCCCTGGGTAGTCTACAGAAAAGTATTGAAGCTGAGGATTCAACTGGTAAGACAGCATATCTTCTTAAAACCATAAAATTAGGTAAGGGAGTAATAGTAACCAAACCATTGTTTGATCAGTTTACATTCATGAGTTGAAGACGGAGGGAAGGGTTGGTTTTGGCTATCAAGAAAAAGTAAGAGAATAGATGATTTTCACAGTAATCATGATGAGGCAGAACCACTTTGTACGCCAGTTAATTTTTATTCCTCTACACATTATACTAAATAGATCCAAAAATATTTTTAACTAAGAAAGTACTAAAAGAATCTACTGTAATTAAAGTGTGATTTTCTCCATCATTGCATATCACGTCCATTGCATGTTTGAATGAATTCACCTTTACAGAGAAGCAGACTCTTGTTGCATTACCATGGGATTGTGACTTTTTTTTTTTTTCCAGATGTAGCTTGTGTTTCAAATCCCCGGCACATTTTTAAGGATGCTAAAATTTCTGGAATTAGAAATTGAATTCAGTTCTACCGTAAAGGTAAATGGGCCTTACCAGGAAAAGAGAGGCTGGGCTTGGTTAACTGATTGATATCATGAGGTTTATAGTTACAAAGGGAGAGGGCAACCAATATGGATTTCCATGAGTTCGTAGACTAAGATCCCTGGGACCAGACATTCTTTCTACCTCAGCAGAATGGGGTAAAGCAGGAGAAGGAATGGGAGGATGGCACCAGCTTTCCTTCTGCTCAGCCTAAGATTGTCTTCCCTGTTGCACTCTGGCAGTTTCATTGATTGGCAAGTCTAACCTGCTTGATCTTCTGCGTTTCTTTTGTTTTGAGGATTGCCTTTCAGAGCTTACACTGAAACAATGGCAGAGAGGACGCCTACTCAGAGGAAGGGGAAAAAATCACTTGTGATTCTCAAGAGGCTTGTTTGTCCAGGTCTACAAGGCTGATGAGATGTTTGCCTCCGAAACACTCTGCGGTGGCCAGGGGGTGTGAAATGTGACTCATAACAGCACTTGAACTCTGGCTCACCGGCGCACTGCCAAAACCTTCATGGGAAGAGGGAAGCGTGTGGAGCTGCGTCCGCCAGGCCCTCCACTTCAGAGCCCCGTTCTGTCGCCTTACAAATGATTCTGGCATTACCGGCTGCTCCTCTGGGCAATTCTGCTTCTACTGAGCATGCTTTAGGAATGCGGTCTTTGTGGGAAACACAATGGGAAATGATGGATTAAAGGTAGATAAAGATTCAAGAAATAACTGTGAACAAGCCTAATTGGCATGCAGAAAGGTTTTTTTTTCTAAAGACATGTGTAGTAGGAAATCATCCTAAGAAGGTGAATTCTTTTGGGGGGACAATTCCCTGCCCTTGAGACGTTGGTGTCCTTACTTCCTTTGTGGCCTTCCTCTGTGCTGACTGCCACCAGACACAATTATAATACTGCTTGTTAAGCCACTTACCTCAAAGCCTTTCCCAATGACAGCTGATTATCTCCTCCGTATATATCTACAGTGTTCTATCAGTGTAGCTGTCCCCCCTCCCTCATCCCACCTTAGTGACATCCTGCACTCTGTGCCACTCACTGGAGCTTTTATTCTAAAAAATAAATTCACAAGGACTGGTGGTATTTGTATGCCCACCATGGGCTCTTACAAATGTTTTAAAACATGTTTTCTAAATAATAAAAATGTGCACCATTTTGAAAGTTGCACATTTAATAATTGTATTTGCTTGGGACACATCCAGCAAAGTTCTGCCTTTTCTTTTGACTTAAATCTCTCCTTTCAATGGGCACTGGGGGGAAAAGTGTATATGAAATGGGCAGGTTCCACAAATAATTCTTAAGCAATGTAATGAACTCGCTTGATTTTACAAATATAGATGTCACATCAAAACCAGAAGCTTTTGTCCTTTTACTAATGTGAAAGAATGAGTGGTATATGTAGAGGGGGAAATAAGTGAATGGATGAAGGAATGAATGAATGAGATGATCTAAAGGAGCCAGCTTGACCAGAAGTTGCTTTAAATCAAGTACAGTTAACCCTTGAACAACACAGGTTTGAACTGCACAGGTCTACTTATACGTGGATTTTTTTTTTTTAATAAAAACCCTTACTGTTTTCGATCCACTATTGGGAGTACTCAGATGCAGAAGGCTGACTGTATGCATTGCTCTATCCCATTTTATATAGGAGACTTGAGCATCCACGAATTTGGGAATCCCAAGGGTGATCCTGGAACTAAGTCCCTGTGGATACTGAGAAACAACTAAATTTGGGGGAGTCAAAATTTATATACAGGTTTTCGACTGCTTGCAGGTTGCCATCCCACCCCCCACATTGTTCAAGGGTCAGCTATAATTTTAGGAGCCTGGTTGATGGTATTTTGGTGGCCCTTAAGCATTAGTATAATTTCTAGACTTTACTACAAGCTATTACCAGGAGTGGAAGTTATATTACAGGACTAACGTCTGTACTGTTTCCTTGTGTAAGCCAAGGCTACGAGCTTATTACACTAGGAACTGCATGACCTTGCAGGAGTCCTTATGTGCTTCTCACAAATATAAAAGAATGTGTCAACAAACAAAGACCCGTTTGAAGGTGTAAAAAAAAGACTGTACTCAGCCAAGTTATTTTGAAAATAATTAACTAGATTTAGAAGAATATATGGTTTTTGAGTGGTTGTTTGCAAAACAAACTGTGTTTTTCACTTTGTTTTTCTCCCTACTAGTGTGTGTTTGTAGACACAACTGAAGTGCCTGCGTATGTGGCTGGTTGAGAAGAAAGTCAATGGCTGACACTGAGAGGGCTTTAAGTGTTTATTGCTGTGATGATAGACTAACGCACTTAAAGAAGTGGTACACTAGAGAGACCCCAGTGGCTAGAAAGAAAGGCTGAGCATGTTGTGTGGGGCACACTTGATTCACTCACTCTGACCAGGTTCACAACCCTAAAGACTGGGATCTGGCCGGATTGTCTGAAGGGATGGGCAGCTATTTTGGAGATGGGAAAAATGATGGAAGAATCCACTATGTAGAGATGCAGGCTCTCTTATCTCTCTCTTTCTTGTGTTTCTCTCTGTCTCTCTCTCTCTGTCTCTCTCACACACACACACACATACACACATACACACACACCTCTTTTAGATATGTAATAAACACATTAGGAATCATAGAAGTCTTTAAAGGTTAAGACTAATGTTTTTCAAATTAATTTTAGCAGCAGAAAAATTACTCTCAGATGGATTTTCACTCAGGACTCCTAAATATAAAAAAGATAGAAGTGGAGCTCTGGTCGACAGGTCTAAAACTTAGCCTGCTTAGCCTCTTCCTTACCCCCGTCCTACCCCTCCTCCCCATTTCTAGGCCTCTGGAGCATCTCCTGAAACTCAAATCCAAGAGACCATTCTATATTTGGCTTTACAAGGAAATGGCCATAAATCATCTGTAGTCAATAACTTTACATTCACATGATTAAACATTTCAATAAATAAACCTGGAATAAGCTTTAGTCTTTGTGGAAAGGGGGTGGAATTTCACCCCTTTCCAGCTCATGGACCTTAGAGATGTTTTTGCACAGCACAAACTTTATTTCTTATGTCCCTTTGAAGCACCTCAAGTCATTAGCTATAAGCAAAGATCATGTCATGTTTTAGTTTAATATCAATTTTTGTATTAATATATATTTCAAAACTCTAAAATAATTTTCAAATACAGAATCATTTTCCTGGTATAGGGCAATCAATAAAGGCTTTGAATTATGGTTGTACCAGCCCATGAAAGTGGGCAAGCTGCTTACATTTCTGACTTTTAGTTTCCTCATCTATATAAAACAGGAATAATGCCATCTGTGGTAGGCTGAATACTGTTCCCTACAGATGTCCATATCATAATCCCAAGACCTGTGAATATGTTACCATATAAGGCAAAAGGCACTTTGTAGATATGATTAAGTTAAGGATCTTGAGATGGAACGATTCTTAATGGGCCCTAAATGAAAATCACATGTATCCTTAAAAGAGAGAGGCAGAGGGAGATATTTGACTATAGAAGAGGATAATGTGATGTGATTCAAGTGATGCAGCCACAAGCCAAGGAATGCCAGCAACCACCAGAAGTTGGAAAAGACAAAGGGCAGATGCTCCCCAGGAGGCTCCAGAAGGAACCCTGCTGACGACACTTGATTTTAACTCTGTAAAACTCATTTTGGATTTATGGCCTCCACAACTGAAGAAGACTAAATGTCCATTGTTTTAAGCCACTAAGTTTAAAATTTATTGCAGCAGCAGTAGGAAACTAATACATCTATCACACATGATTTTTGTGATGCCTATAATGAGGTCACATATGCAAAATGTCAGTGTACAAATTTGGTTTTTACAAACAGTATCACTGTCATTCTTCCTTCCCCATGAAATACATGTAACTTGAAAAATAAATTTTATGTTTGTAAATTAAATTACTGAGTGCCTATAGAAAGGAAGGCCTAACTACTCAGTGGCTGCCAAAAGATGACAAGGCAGTAAATAATACAAAAACAAGTGTTTAGATTTCCAGGGGAGAGATCAGTATTATGGAGACCTGGTTTTGTTGATTTCATGTGCCATGAGCTCTTTTCTGCATAGGCATTTTGGTGCCTATTTTCTTATTGCCCTAGCCTAACCCCCCGGATTATAGAGGGTTTACTGAGTATCTCTTTTTCCAGTGGATTTACTCCTCTAGTTATGTTTGGCAGAGGCTAATTTTAAAGTGAGTTTAAATTTTGATTGATGATGGCAGGAGAGGGTAAAGCCAGCCCATGTTTCCTCATGATCATGAAGCCTTCACATGTGTCTCTTTAAGAACTGACTGCCTATATTTTGAGTTGGAAACGGAAAGGCTATGTTTGCAAGTATGTGTGTGAGTAATGCGTGTGAGTTCTCATTATATATATCTAAGTTTGAAATCATCTGAGAGAGGACTAACATTGGAAGGATGTTCAACGAAACAAAAATATTGTGGGAGAAAATTAGCTATTGTAATAAATTATGATATTCTCTATCATCAAGTGGGTGGTGTGTAATCATCTGTCTTGATTCCTTGAGATTGTTTAACCTTTGGGATATTTGTTTATAATGATATGCTTTTCTGTTCATCTGTATTGAAACCCAGTAAGATGGAGGTGTAGAATTATTGGTTCTTAATATGCAGCCTCATTCCCTGAACAGGTATTTTGCAATAGCAACCAGATCATTCTTCCCCACGAAATTGCATCAATGTTCTCTTTTAGGGATAGATATGTTTTCCTACATTTATTAATGTAGCAAGGGGGATATTCCTTTCAATGTCGACAATGTCTTTTTCAGTTTAAAGGAACAGTGATATCTAACACTAGTAAACAGAGACAAGTGCGAATGATCAACATTCTTAATCTATTGCACAAAATTGGATAGCCTGGTGTTTAAAGCAACTTAAATAATCAATTCTTTCCAAAGCTAGTCCAAATAGTGTTGGACATTATGTCTTGCTTTCCTCACGTGAGCATAGTGCAGGTAGGGGAAAGCATTAAGAAAGATTGTAGGTTGTTCTGTTTTCCTTAGAGAAAGTATTTTTCTTCCTTTTTTTTTCTTCTTTTTTTGTGGTGATACTCTCAGAGAGGGTCCTCCTTATGCTTCCAAATGCAGATTCTTTTGTAAAGAGAAAAGGTTAGTTAAAATCCAGCCATCGTTCTGTCCTCAGCAGAGTCAAAGGTGAGTATACAGGTTGAGGGAGAAATGAATACAAGATCTTTTGGGGTTGTTTGAAAAGGAGACCACACTGCCAACCTTTATGTAACTATAAACTAACTAAAGAAATGTTGAGGAAAGAGTTGTTTGAGAAAAAGTGTTTTAAAAAGTGGAGGTAATTTTTCTTAGTCTTTGAGAGTGACCACAAATCACATGATAAATTTAAAAAGTGAATCTTGAACTATCACCACAATTTTTTTCTTCTATTTTTCAAAATTTCAAGAGCAAATATTCAAAACAGTTTCTAACAGTTTCCAACTCGCCAGTCGAGTGGAGCTCTATTACTGAACATAGGTCCAAGGACCGTAACTTTTAGATAGCTCCATACTATAATTTTCTCTATGGTTTCCTTTAATTCTTTATTCATTTTTATACTACTTAACTTGCCTTTTTCAAATCTTAGACCCCATATTTCTAGATGTGTTTTTAGAAATGTCTATTCTCATTTATACTCCTTAGTTTTCTTTTATGTAATCATTTTTTTTTTTAATTTATTGAGCTCTGCCTGCTCATGGTTTCTTTTCTTTCTTTCTTTCTTTCTTTCTTTCTTTCTTTCTTTCTTTCTTTCTTTCTTTCTTTCTTTCTTTCTTTCTTTCTTTCTTTCTTTCTTTCTTTCTTTCTTCCTTTCTTCCTTTCTTCCTTTCTTCCTTTCTTCCTTTCTTCCTTTCTTCATTCCTTCATTCCTTCATTCCTTCATTCCTTCATTCCTTCATTCCTTCATTCCTTCATTCCTTCATTCCTTCCTTCCTCTAGCCATATCTTCTCTGATTTTAGTACATGTCCTTTATGTTCTTGTGTTTTGTATAGTTTTAAAAAGTGCCTGTTGCTGTGTTCAGTCATACTTTTCATATATTCATAGCAGCCTCTCCAAAGTGATTTTTATTCATTTTCTATTTCTTTTTCCCATCACTATCTTCATTTTTTCCTCATAGCATATTTGTATAATTTCTGTGCTTGTTAATTTTTGGTTATTAATTATTTTTGAGCAAGATATATTCACTGGAGGTTCATGTGGTGAGAGGAATAAAAATCAGGTTCCAGGCTATAAGAAAACCATTTAAAGGCGTGGAGCGCTCGCTATGAGACTGAGCAATTTCTTCTAGCCTTTGCTTTTCCTAACCATGCTTCACACTGCAGAACTACTCAGATGCCAAGTCTTTTTTCCCTTCTAGTCTCACAAACAAAATGTGTCCCTCAAATATGACTGGCCAGTGTGTTTCTTGAGACTTAGTGCTACTTTTGCTCTGGGAAAGTTATTGTCACATCATTGTTCCAGGCAAGGGACTTTTGGTTTTACCTCTTTGTCTGGGCCAATGATTTGGAGATCTGTTTCTTGAAGTTTTTTCTAAGATCTGCAAACATAGGCATCTCTCCCTGTGGCATCTCTGTTGGATCTTCAATTCATTTGTTAGCCCTTCCTGGAATTTATAATTTTAAGTTATGGATGCCACCAAAATTTGGCAAGGATGAGTTTGAGGATTTCTTGTTTGTTTGTCAATGTTCTTGTTACTGTTGGGTGATTTTGAAGAGAAGTAAGGTAAAACAACCAACTTTATTTAGCTATTCAAAATTGAAATCAAAGAGTACGTTTTAGGCTACAAGAAACTTTCAAAGATACGTGGTTGTGAGTGTAAGTTTTTTTAGCCTGTGGCTACTTCAAGGACCATATATATGCACTGTATTAGTCAGGGTTCTCCAGAGAAACAGAATCAATGAGAGACCTCTTTCTTGCTCTTTTTTTTCTCTTTCAATAGATAGATAGATGAATGGATAGATAGATGATAGCTAGCTAGACAGACAAATTTATTGTAAGAAATTGGCTCATGCAATTATGGAAGCTGAGAGGTCCCTTGATCTGCTCTCTACAAGCTAGAAACCCAGGAGTGCCAGTAGTTTAGTTCTAGTCCAACGAGGAAGGCCTGAAAACCAGGACAGCTGATGATGTAGGTTCCAGTCCGAGCACATGAGAACACTAAGGTCCCAGTTCAAAAACAGTCAGGCAGAGAGAGCGAGTTTTCCCCTCCTCTGCCTTTTAGTTTTGTTCAGGCCCTCAGCAGATTGGATGATGGTTGCCCACGCGGGGGAATCTGTTTCACTCAGTCTACTGATTCGAATGATAAGCTCATCCAGAAACAGTCTCACACAAACACCCAGAATAGTGTTTAACCAAATATCTGAGCACCCTTGGCCCTGTCAAGTTGACACATAAAATGAGCCATTGCATGCTCCAACTTTTATGTCATCGCCCAAGGACTGGTATATATAATACTTGCATCCAAGATGAGCTGAATATCACTTCTACCAAGTCCAGCTTTCTGACACCTGGGAGATTTCTCCTAATAATTTATTAGAACAACCACCTGCTAATATTATCCTTACAAACCAACACAATATCCTTTTTTTTGTTTATAAAATGTAAATACCTACTTCTTATCTTTACCCTTATCGCCTTACCCTGCAAGGTAAAGGCAATCTACTATTTACAGGTCACCTGTTACATTTTGTCTTAAGTTATTTTGGAGTGAGTTACTATTTGTTCACCAAGCCACTGATAGTATCTTAGGAGTTCTGGTATCTCCCCCCAAAATAGTGGGACCGGGAATACTGTTTTGACAAGATCGCCAAACCTCACTTGAAACAGTGGTAAAAACTCATATACATGACGGTGCTTTCAAAACCATGACTCTGAGGGAATAGCAACAGTGGGTGTGAGTAACTGAATATACGTTCTTGACACTTGTGTACGCTGCAGCCCAGCTGGCAGGGAGCTAACAAAAACTTGTCTGTTCTTCACGAACCGGAGAATTCTTCAAAACGCGACAGTGCGGTGGCAGCCTTGTCAGGAGGGGGGAAATGGATGACTATAGACTCCTCACCAAGCGTCCAAAAACAGGGCTCAGATTTCCACCCATCAACCTGAGGAGACGAATAACTGATATCACATTATACTATATTTTCTCAAGTGAAAACTGTCAACATTACTGTCACCGACGGTGCTCTGACTGAGCCAGAAGGAGATTTTTGGCAGTTCACAATCTATTAGTTCATATTCCCACAACTCAGGGGAAGTGGCCTCATTACTTCAAGATCCAATACCTGGACTGTCAGGGAGAAATCAGGGTCCGGAGTAGAGTCACTGACCCAGTCCTTTCAAAGTTCTAGGAGAAAGATACAACACACGATGTCAAATGATCTGATTGAGACAAAGGAATCGAGTTGATGGAGAAAAACAGGTACTTAGGTTATGTGTAGACATTATCTTTTTGATACGGCTATTTGTTTAATATTTTTTTATGTAAAGAATTGTTCAATGTTCATTTATTTGTTGTCGATTTATTAAATACGATTCCATGCACTATTCCAAGTGCTGTAAGTATAACAGTGAACAAATAAGTCCCCACCCTTTAGCAATTTACTTTCATGTTTTGTGTATTTGTGTGGGGGTGGGGATAAGGGAAATTGTATGGACATATAATGCACACGTAAAAAACAAACACAATATTCTCAATTATAATAAGTGTTAGGAAGGCATTAAATAGATTTAGCGCAGAGTGTTTAGTGGGCTGGTAGTTCTTTGGAATGGAAAATGAGAAAGTCACTTTTGAAGAGGCAGCATTTGCACCCTGATAGAGATCATTGTGCAAGTGCACTGTGCTTGCTGTACTGTAGATAAGTCTTTAGAGACTGTAGTTGAGCTTTTCACAGTGAATCAGCCAGTGATAAGCTCTGTGTACCATGGAGCTGAAGCAGGATATTTTATTTGATAAACTTTAGCAGAAAGTATTGCTGAGATTTTCATTGTAAAGTTTGCAATGAAATAACAATAAATAAATAAATAAACAAACTGCCTGTCAAGTTTTAATACTGTGCAAAATATTAGTTATTAAATTGCCAGCCCATTAAAAAGTCTATTTTTAAAATGGAAAAATCCCTATCATCCATCTATCTATCATCTATCTATCTATCTATCTATCTATCTATCTATCTATCTATCTATCTATCTATCTATCATCTATCTATCATCTATCATCTATCATCTATCTATCTAATCTATCTAAAATCTTTTTTCTTTCTCTAGACTCAAAATGCTTCCAGAACTTTTCTTTAGACAGTCTCAAACTGACACACCGTGAGGCTGAGATTAAGCATGTCACGTTTGTTAGAAAATATTCCGTCTGTTGCCTCCACGTAGGCCTGCTGCTAGGTACAGGGATGAAGGTTGCGGAGTGAATGTTTATTGCACTCAGTCTCCTGGGTTAAAATTCCCTTTCCCTTGAGTAGCTTTTGTCCTCAAAGTTTCAGGAATTTAGTGATCTGGTACTTCCTCTTCCCAGCCTGACTTATCAAAACATATTTACAGGACTGACTCTGCCATTTATTAATCCTAAAGTACAAATGAACATATTTCCAGGACAGATTCTGACATTCATTAATCCTCAGGCACAGAGGACTGATAATGGCTTAAAGTGTTTATTCCCCCAATGGACAGTTACATTTCAACAAGAACCAACAAACAAGCTCAAACAACAGAATTTCAGACGCCATAAAGGGAGGAGAGTGGAAAGCTCTGTGAAATGATGGGAGGTTGTTTTATAATCCACTTATTTCTAAGGTTACCTGTTTCTGAGCAGTTGAAAACTGTCTCTGTGAACTGTCAGAAAACTTAACTACCCTGTTCTTTAATGATGAACAAAATAAAACATATGTCTGCTGGATTTTCTCACAGCATTGGCTTTCTTCTCTCCCTCATGACTGTGCAAGTTCTGACATGCACTGAAGTAATTAAATGCCACGAAGCATCCTCCAATTTTGTTCATGCTCAGCTAAATCATATCTTTTCCCACACCTCTTAGTAGGTGTGGAGCCTGAAGGAGGATTGCACACATTAGTACCTTTAAAAATGATGAACTGGGCATCATCAATGTAGCCTTCCTCTCTGATGGGGCGAACTGCTCAGTCACGGTCTACGTGGGCCAACCCCCCTCCTATTTCATCTTAGTAACCTTTGGTTAAAATAAACATCAAAGGAAGTCTTGGAATAAAGGGAAAAATAATGAACAATAACAACCTGAGACACAGTGTTGGGTATTTTACTAGTAACATCTCAGCGAATCCTCACAATGAGCCTGTGAGGTAGATGCAGTTATATGTACACCAGTTTAAAGATGAGGAAACGAAGGCACAGGGTAAATACCGGACTTGCCCCCTGATCACACAGACAGGCAGCAGACAATGGGGTGTCAACCCAGGTGTGGTTGACTCCAAAGTCCGTTTTCTTAGCCTCTTCATTTGTGCTGAGAAAGTGAGCACGGATGGAAGGAGACAGTATTTTTGCCAGGCATTCCCCAGTGTGAGCTTACTTGCTCCCATGTATTTAGAAGCCATAAAGCTAGGGGATTTGGACTATTTAGAATATCAGGGAGGCAGTGGACCATGGGGGTTGGGCTAAAGAAGGGTGCAAATGTAAGCAGAGAACAGTAAGGGGAGTCCAAAGGCTGCATATCTCACTCAATAAGTTCTGAATATCTGTGGTGAGGAAACAGAATGGAAAGGTTGGAGGTGGTGGTCAGGGATAGGATATTTGAAACAGTTGTCTCTGTCTGTTGTAGGACAGACCTGATAATGAAAAGGTCCAAGGTGCTGGTGACTGGAATAGGGGTGCACGTGTGGGGTGGAGATGAAGCTCATTGGCATTGAGAAAGTCAAGAAAGAATTGAGACGTTAAGTTGTTAAAAAAGGGGTTGTCCTTTGGGAACTGAAGACACACTGGGTATTGAGAGAAACTGAGGATGGAGAGGAAGGCTCTGAGTTCAAATCTTAACTAAACATAGGAAGTGGCTATGAGTTTCGTAGATCACTTTGAAGGAGAGGAAAGCTGAAGAAAGAAGAGAAGTGGGTATTACAGCCCAGTAACTCAAAAAGCAAAGGAACAAGACTCCCAAAGGAGGGTTGGGAATAAAGCTCAAGTTGTGTTTATGTGTTTGAGCTCACTTAACGCAATTTCTGGTGTGTAGTAGGTGGTCAACAAACGTTTGTAGATGTGAACAAAGGAGTAAGGAAGAAGAAACCTCATGGGATCTGGGGAAAAGGAAGAAAGTCCTAGTGAAGGAAAGACTGTAATCAGCCTCAGACTAATTTAGGGAGCAGATAAAAGGGCAGTTCATTCGTTAATAATTTCCTCCTGATTCTGGGTTATTGCCTTTTAGTGCTTCTGAAACAGAGATTAGAGAGTGCAAAGGTATTGCTTTCATATCAGAACAAATCTTGGAGAGAAACAAGTCTTATCAGCATTTCCCAAACTTCAGGTCTAATCTTATTAGGTCCTATCAATAACTAACACATATAGCATTAGCCACTGTTCCAAGTGCTTTACATGTAACCCATTTAAAATCTCCCCAGGAATGAGTTAAAGCCATTCAGTTCAGGAATTGATGTAGTGAAATCAAGAAAAATACATTTTCTTGCTGATCAGAGGTCCCCAGCTCTTTCAACCATGACACAAGGGACATTTATAGGTGTAACACGCTCTTATCCTGAAATTTTGATATAAAGTTCAGCAAGGTAAGTAAGAACTTACTGGCCCTACATTTGAAATAGCTTCCCACAAAGGTTCTTGAATGGATACCAGAGTGAAGGTGGGGGTGGGTGCTCTCTTCAATGATTTCCTGGTTACCTGTGTGGCCACCTAGCTCACTCTCCCTCTGGAAGTTTGAGATGCAGTGGAGGAAGATTGATGTTACCTTAGGAATGACTTGAATTTTGTCTATTTCATAACAAAGAAATTAACTATTTATAATATTGGTGCTTTAGCACTTATTAGAAATATCACTCCACATAGTCACCTCCCCTCCTTCAAACCATTGCAACTCATCCACGTGCCTGTCACGCGTTGGGTGCTGTTAAGAATATTTGCCTTAAATCAGAGATACGCAATACTTTTGTTTGCATATATGTCCTCTGACCTTTTCCCCCTCAAAAGGATAGGGCTACAGCAGGCCTGTAAAATGCTATCCCCATGTTCCCCGAGGCGTTTAGCCACAGCACTCTCACTGTTGCTCCATCTCCATGAGAGTAATTAAATCTGTGGCAGATGAAGTTAATAGGTGGCAGACTTCATGGCAAATGAGAGCTTCTTGTTCAATTTCCTGTGGAAATAAACTACTTTTTCCAACAGCATCCCTGTCAGACTATCCTGTTTTCCGGATTCTGTGCAGCTTTCTCAGAAATCTTTGCACTGGCCCAGAAGTTTATCCGTCCCTTTCTTAACATCAGGTTATAATGGTGGGTTGTAGGGGCCACTGGAGCTGTGGGGTGGAGCGCAGTGAGGAAGGGGGATCTGGGGCATAAAATGCACGTTTTATTCTTTGCCTCTGCTGGGGTGCATGTGCACAGCTTCTCTTCAGGCGATGTCCTTTCCAACCAGGACGCTGGGCAGGTTGATTCCTCCCTCTCCGTCTTAATCAAACAGTGAATCAAATGGGGATGTTAATGTAAACACGGGCCTTCTTATTTCATTTCAGCACTGAGGTGTCTCTTGGCAACGCAGGGTCCTGGCGGCCTGATGGACTGAAAAACCAATGTTTATAAACCATTCTTTTCTCTAGACTTGCATAATGGAGCAGAGATTTTGTTATCACTTCACAAAGTAGACAGCCCTTTCCCTTCTTTAGCCTTTGAAATGATTTGCATTTCGGAATGGAAATTTTCTCCAGCCCCAGGACTAGAAACCAATAGAGTTCTTTCTTTTTCTTTTCTCCTTCCTTCCTTCTTTCCTTCCTTCCTTCCTTCCTTCCTTCCTTCCTTCCTTCCTTCCTTCCTTCCTTCCTTCCTTCCTTCCTCCCTCCCTCCCTCCCTCCCTCCCTCCCTCCCTCCCTCCCTCCCTTCCTTCTCTCTCTCTTTTCTGTCAGCAGTGGAATTCTTTCTTCAAGTGAAATATTATGTGAAGTGTCAATATCTTTAACTGATGAAACTGAACTGTTCTAATTGAAGTTGAAGTGAGAGGCCTAGAAACTACCTACTAGGAACCTACTAGGAATGCCTGTCCCTTCCCCTTCCTAGTGGTTCATGATAAATCAACACTGAACCCCATGAATCAGTGGAATGTGTTCTGAGAACTACTCTTTTGGCTCTTTCTATAATGTGGACAACACTCTGATAACAGCAGAGTAGTCTTAGTGGATTTTTCTTGCCTAATCTTATCCTTGGTAGCCCCTGCAGACCCCTGCTCACCTTTAAATGCAAACACCATGAAATTTGGCAACAAGATATATTCAAACATTTACCAAAGTCAGAATCTGAGAACTACTGAAAATGTGTCATTCATTACCTTAAGGAAATTTGACCTCACAACTCCTGGAGATAATACCCCAAACAAAAGAAATAGATATTTCTGTCCAATGAACATATTTATTATGTATCAAGTATGTTTTTATCACTGTACCTGGGACTGCAGAGCTATTTGGCACAGTTCATTTTCCTAAAATATTTTTTAAAATCATGGTTAAATTAACATAGGAGATCCAAAACAAATTAAGAAAAGTATATAAAGAAAAAAAGTCACATGTATTCTCACCTATTAATAAGAATTACTGATTATTTCCTCTTAGTCTTAGGAGAGAGATTTCTGGCGTAGGATTTCAGGCAAGGCAGCATTGGAAGGAGGCAGTTAAGGATCATGGCCCTTCTTGGTGCTTTAAAAAAATCTATCACCAAGGAGGCCACTTTCTTAACACACAGGCTGTAATAGCAGTCAATACCCATGTATCCTTCAAGTCAGTTCTTAGGGTTTCTCTGCAAGTTTAGTCTGTTCCATTCAAATAATTTTTATGGCAACCATATTTGGGTGTTTTGTTAAAAAGCAGACAATTGTGAGACCTCTCTTTAGGTTATATATCTATCATAATTGCATGAATCTATATGCGCTATATTGTGTATATATATATGTATGTATATGTGCATATGTACATATATACACACATTTATGCATAAAAACACTCAGAGTACAGGCAATAAGTCTACCTAAGTGATTTCTTAGCCAATGCATTGCAGAAATCAGTCATATTTCCCCAATGACTTTCTTTCCAGTGCTCAAGAAAATAAGTTGGAAAAAAATATGGATATACATACATTGATGAACTATTCCTTACACACTTTATTCATGGATTCAATAAATTCTTAAAATGAATGCCAACTTCCTGCCAGAAAAATGATTCTGCTTCTTCAGCCACTGATTCTCTATCAAACTTTGAGAAACTCAATTTAGCCCTCTATATTTCAGCAACCCCACTAGTTTCAAATGCATTCTGACAACACTGATATTTTTTCATCTTTATTAAATAAAATTATAAGATATTTAATGTGTACATTGTGGCAATTTTATACATATAAAAGATTTCCTCAAATTAGTTAATTAACACAGCCATCACCTCACATATTTATCTTTTTCTTTTTTGGTGAGAACATCTTAAGTTCTCTTTTAGCAATATTCAGTGATATAATAAAGTATTATCAACTATAGTGCCATGTTATACATTAGATTTCAGACTTTACTCATCTTATAACTGAAAGTTTATAACTTTTGCCAGCTTCTCCCTATTTTCTCCACACTCCAGCCCCTGGCAACCACTTCTTTCTGTTGCTATCAGTTTTTGTTATTGTTGTTGTTTTAGATTCCACATATAAGTGATACCATGCAGTATTTGTCTTTGACTGACTTATTTCACTTAGGTAATGACTTCAAGGTCTATGTTTTCACCAATGGCAGGATTTACTTCTTTTCTACGGCTGAGTAATATTCCAGTGTGTGTGTGTGTGTGTGTGTGTGTGTGACATCTTCTTTGTCCACTCATCTTGTGGCAGGCACTGAGGTTGTTCTGATACCTTGGCTATTGCAAATAATGCTGCAGTAAACCCCGGAGTGCAGACATCTGTGTGATGCCGTCTTTTCACCTCCTCTGGATGTATCCCCGGCAGTGGGACCGCTGAATCACATGGCCTAACTACACTGATAATATTAACGAGGGCCCAAATTTTTCTCATCAAGTGCAAAGCTCTGGGGGTGGGAGTGGACTGCATGTGTAATTGAATCTCTGGCTCAGCAAGGAAATTTGTAAGAAATCTTTCTACATGCACACATTATATCTGGTTCACAGAAATGCGATGTGAATTTGTAACATAGCTACAGATACTGAGGAAGCAGAGGGAGAGGAAGGTCATGATGAAAACTTAGTTTGCCTCCCTTTTCACAGCGGTTTATGAACTCTAGGTTAAAGGACACACATACCCACAGTCAATATAACTGCATCGGCCCATTTATTTTGTGGGTTTTTTTTTTCTTTTCTCCAGAATCACTACTATTCCCCCTCCTTCTCAAATGTCTGGGACTGTGGTGAGCCACCTGAACTGTCCCCTAGGTTTGCTTCTGGTATTGGCAATAAGGATACCTAAATTGTGTCCCGGTTATTATATTAAAGACAGGTGTCAGGTTTCTTAGCTGGCCTTTTCTCCTATTCTCAGGGAGAGATAAGAGGCTAACCGGCAGCTTCGTTCCTTAACAACACCTAGTGTAAGGTTAATCCTGACCTCTGTTTCTTTCCACTAATCTCCATAGAGTATGTTCTTGTCATCATTTTCTTTGTGCAGTTTTGTCCCCTAACATTTGTTTATATAAATGTACTCATTTCCTCCGATCTCTCCTTCCTTCATGCTTTTAACAGCAAAGTACCAACCTGCAGTCAACGATCGCCCTTTCCTGTGCACGGGAGGCCCACAGCCATGCAGCATGAAGGGTAATTTAGTTTTACAGCCATTCCTTACTTATAGAATCCATCACAGACATTTTTCATCTCTGTATCTCTATTGCCAAGATTAAACCTTATTTGCCACTCTGGGAATAGATAAATAATAGAACTGATTTTTTTAAAAAATCTTCAAAATTCTTTAATTCAATATAGATTGGAAAAATTTGGAGAGGCAGAGATAAGAAGAAAAAAAACCCTATAGATAATATTTGTGGCTTTTTCCGATTGACAGACACATAATTTATATTTATAACACCACTCTATTTGCCATAAAATACTAGATGCTATCATGAGATGAGCTCAAAAATGTATGAACAGGATGAAAGTTCACAAGGAAAATGCACATGTGAAAATTCATTATTGGGTTGAAAGATAGTTTAATTATGGTGTATTACATTTTATTAAAGCCTCTATCTGGGGATATGGATGTGAAATTTCCTTCCTAAGTTTTCTACTTACTTCAGCTGGCTGAATGAAAATTATAGGATATAATCTTTCATGTCTTTCTTCCATAGTTAGTAGGCTTATTCTTCGCTTTGCCAAAGAAAGACTAAAAAATTATCATTTGAGTAATAATGTAGGAGCTGTAGGATCCTGTCTGGGATGGCCACAGGGTGGTTCAATGGAATCTCTTAAACATTTCTGGGTTTACATTCAATTCCATCATCGCTCACTGAGACCTGCCAGTGCAGTGGTTAGAATTGCAGGAGATGAGAGGAATCAAGATTAAATAAGGTCAGGTCCTTGTCTCCAGGGAACCCACAATTAAGCACAATGTAAGTGAAAATGCGACTTGGGCTCAGTAATAGAAGTGCAGCAGGTCTTCGAATACCTTTGTTTCGTTCAGTGTTGTTCATCAGAACACTGATGAGTAAAAAGGAATCCGTCTGGGGCGGGCTTACTGTCTTCATGGACGTTGCTCGCTCTCCTATGTCTGAGTGGTGTTCTCTGGGCACTCAGGCTCCCCAGCCGCATCCTGAGGCGGTGCACGGGAGGTGCCCGGGCGTGTGCACACTGCCCCGCCTGCGTGAGGGCGGGCGTGGAGCCCCTGGGGAAGGGCAGCCTGTCCAGGGGGCGCCCGCCTTGCGGGCTGAGCTGCCCGGGGCTGTTGCCACCACCCATTCCCTGAACAGCAATAGGTGGGTTGGGAAGTCATTATCTTGTTTTTATTCCACTTTCTTAGAAATATGTATAAATCACATTTATTTCAATGTTTAATTTTAAAAGTGGGGTCTTTATTTAGAGTATGGTGAAGTTTTTGTGGCCAGAAATATGCCGTAGGAACATAACTCTTTTTTTTTTTTTTTTTTAAATATCTTTATTGATTTCAGAGAGAGGGAGAGGGAGAGAGAAACATCAATGATGAACGAGTCATTGATCGGCCGCCTCCTGCAGGCCCCTGACTGGAGATCAAGCCCGCAACCCGGGCCTGTGCCCTGACCGGGATTCGAACCCCCATCGCCTGGATCCTAGGCCGATGCTCAACCGCTGAGTCACACCAGGCCGGGCATGGAACTTAACTCTTGTTTATATCAATTAGCCTATAATAAAATTGATTTTGTTACACCTTATTTTTCTTAAAGTTGCAGTTTCCAAGAACCGATCTACTTGTGACATTAAGTGAAAACTTACTGTATCAAAACAGTACAGTGAGCCCGGCCTGCGTGGTTCAGCGGTTGAGCATTGACCTATGATCCAGGAGACTGATTCCTGGTAGGGGCACTTGCCCAGGTTGCGGGTTCTATCCCCAGTAGGGGGTGTGCAGGAGGCAGCCAATCAAGGACTCTCTCTCATCATTAATCTTTCTATCTCTCTCTCTCCCTCTCCCTTCCTTCTCTGAAATCAATAAAGACATATTTTTAAAAAACTAAAAAAACCCAATACAATGCAAATACTTGGGAGGGGATGGATAAAGTCGGGGAACATATTTTTGGTTTACCTGAAATATCATTTTAATAATCTTTTCCTTATTAAATAATGAATAACAATTTGATTTCTCTCTAATTTGAAATACTTCCATAAGCTTCTGAGAGGTATTAGATTTACTGTGTAGCAGCTTAAAATGATCATGTGGCATTTTTCTCTTAAAAGTGGGCAATGCCACGGACTTTGACTGGGGAGGGGAGAGATTGAGGTAAAAAATAGAAATCATTAGCTAGAGGTCTTTTTGTTGGCTCAAGGAGAATTTGTGTTTCTCTTCGAGCTTCAGGAAAAAATGATTTTGCAAAGGATAACCAAATCTAAAGCTGGTCTGTGTAATGTAGGGCAGTTGGGCAAGTCTCTTCATCTGTACCAAACAGGCAGCCTCTCCATCCCCTGTCCTGTCAGCAAGAAACCAGGAGCTGCTTCTCAAGCACAACCACACCCTCAGAATTCCTGCAGACCAGCTTCCAGTTTTCATAGCACAACTAATTTGGAAAATCTGACACTTATCCAAATTGCCTTTTCAATATGGGCTGAGGTGAGGACCATGCATTTATCTTTACAAAACTGCAACTGCATTTCAAATTCCACCTTGCAAGGAGTCTCTTTCAATACACACCTAAACAAATAAGGGGATTGGGAGACTTTCGGGTTCCTTTTCTTCGGTTTTGTTTTCTTTTCTTTTGCTATCGTCTACCAAGGCCTTTTCTTGTTAATTTTGTCAGCTAGTTGCTACTTAAAGCCGACATCCACAGAGATGTGTGTATTTGCAGGTCGGCTTCATCAAACATTCATTGTTCAATACTGTGACAGCTGGTGGCAGGCGTACACACTCTTTCCTTGTTTGGTTTTCTGATAAAACCTGTCAAGTACTGGTTGACTGTAACTGAATTTGTCACCCTCTCAGCAAGGTTATACCTCTTCTTACTATGAAATAAAAACAATAAAACAACATTTCTAACCTCTCTCTGCCACCCCCCCGCCCCAGTTCAACAAGCAAATAGACAAAGAGCAGGTTTTAACTGGACTCACACCAACAGGCTTCATTGTTAATGAAAAATTCTCACACCTCTAAAAATCTAAGGATCACTTTTATGAGAGCACTCGTTCAGGAGCCATGGAAGATGGAGGAAAGGTCACAGAAACAGAGTACTGGGCTGTGTGTGGCTCGTACTGAGCATCTGAAAACTGTCAATTCGGGCAACAAAGCATTTCAACCAGACAATTGGTGCCCTGTGGGCCTTCTTGATGCAATTTTTCAACTTTTCAGACTAGTTTATTGGTGTGGAAAAGGCAGGTATCCAAAAGAAAAGGTATAAAATCTATCTTATAGTTTGTACAGCTTTTAAAGAGGAGAGCCTATAACAAAGGTAGGGTTTGAATTTCCCTTTTAGACGAAACAAGGAGATAAAATGCTTCAGTAGGCAAAGTCATCTTTAGCAGCTACTAGGTAGACTTGTATGAGAGTTCTGTCTGCCTTATATAGAAGCTATATCATTTTCAGCCAGTGAGTTAAATTTCTCTAAGCTTTCCTTCCTCCCTCCCTCCCTCCCTCCCTCCCTCCCTCCCTTCCTTCCTTCCTTCCTTCCTTCCTTCCTTCCTTCCTTCCTTCCTTCCTTCCTTCCTTCCTTCCTTCTTTCCTTCCTTCCCTTTTTTGTGTTCTAGAAAATTCAAAAATTAACAACTTCCATGCTTATATCAAGATATTACTGTTAATATCAAATGAGTTGATTTGGCAAAAGCAAATTTTAAATTGTAAAATCTATTCAATGTTTTTACTATTTTATTGATGATTAGTCTGGGAAGAAAGTATTAGTCAGAGAAGAATTGCTCAGAAGGTCTTTTATTTTTAACATGAAGACTGGACTGAAAGAATGCCGAAGACAAAGTATAAAATCATTATATAAAAATGACATCAAAGTTAACAACAATTACTGTTTTAGTATGGTAACAATAGGTCTTGGAAAATGCCAACCCAAATATCTCAGGACCATACACCATTGAAATTTATTTCTTGCTCATGTGGTGAGTTGGAGAAGATGGCTGTGCTCCAGTAAGCATTCGGGAATGCAGACAGTGCCATCTTCAGTGATCACCCTAGGTATTTGCCGTCGACTGGTAAATTTTGAAGAGAGAGTATGGAGAAAAATATAGAATGTTTATATGGTTCATCACTGAAAGTGATGGATGTCACTTCCAGTTATATTACATCAGTGAGAACACTGTCATATGTTTATACTCAATAGCATCAGACCAAGGGGAAAAACAAAATATATAATATAAATAAATACCCAGTCTCTGCCATAGTTGCCCATTCTTTCTCTTCTTCAGTTGAATAATTTCTATTGATCTTTTTTTTCAAGATTTAAAAAAAATTGATTTTTATAGCGAGAGGAAGGGAGAGGAAGAGAGGGAGAGCAACATCGCTATGACAGAGGAACATCGATTGGCTGACTCTTGCACACTCCCTACTGGGGATCTAGCCCACAACCCGGGAGTGTGCCCTGACTGCAAATAGAACTAGCAACCTTTTGGTGCACAGGACAATGTCCATCCAACTGAGCCACACCAGCCAAGGCTTTATTGATCTATTTTTAAGTTCACTGACTTTCCTCAGTCATCTTCATTCTTCTTTAAGCACATTCAGTGAATTTTTATTTCAAACATATATTTTTAATTCTAGGTTTTACATTCTCTTTCCTTTTCATAGTTTCAATTTCTTTGCTTAGAATTTCAATTTTTTTCACTTATGTGAACATATTTTTCTTCAAGTCCTTGAACATAGTTATAATAATTGCTGGTCTGTTATTTTAAACCATTGTCTATTAATTCCAACATCTGAGACATACATATCTGGATCGATTTTTATTGACAGTATTTTCTCTTGGGAAGGGATCATATTTTCCTGGTTCTTCATATATTAAGTAACTTATAGTATATCTTGTATACTGCAAATGTTAGGTATGGATACTGGTTCTCATTGTTTCTTTGAACAGTGTTGATATTTTTGCTTTAGCAGACAATTAAGTTGTTTAGATTTAGACCTTTGTCTTGCAGAGACCTCAAATGTGTCAGTTCAGTTCTTTCATTCTTACTTGGGCTTTATTGAGTCTGTCTTACATATGCATGCTTGAGGATTTACCTAAAGACATAGTCAGGGTTTATGCACAGAATTTGGGGTTCCATCCCTCTGGCTTCTCGAAGATACCCCTCATTTTCCAATGGCTATGGATGCACTGAATTCTGTCCTCTGGTTCCTTGGGCTAGGAAAAAAAAACCCTGCCAGCTTTATATTGAAGTTTTAGCTGCCCCCATATGGTGATAACAGCATCCACTGCAAGGCTAAAGGCTGAAAAAATGGGACACATCCTGTGCAGGTCCCTTCTTTCAATCTCTGTCTTCCTTCAGAAGCTGTATAGTTCACTCTTCAGTGCACTCAGAGAGTTGCATTTTATAGTTTGACCAGAGTTTATAGTTCTTATCTGGGAGAGGGAGCTGTTGGGTGTCAGCCTAGGAGGAACTTAGTCATGTTCAAAATCTAACTACACACTTGCCTTTCTTAATACTCACTATGACGTATTTATTAGGCCAAGGGCTTCATGGGTCATTATTTAGTATTCTGTATTTTACCTGGTTGACCTAAATGGTCAAACTATGTTTACATAGTCAATTTCTTTCTGTTGCTTTTAAATATCTCATTTTATTCTGGTTACTCAGGGTATGTTTTTCCCGAAGAATGTAATAGAAATGATAAAAGTATAAATAATACTGTACAAACTGTTTCACAGGGGGCTTTCTCATACACTGATTTTCCCCACATAAAATATTAGGTTAAGGATTATGTGGAGAAAAAAGTTGAAAACATCCGCCTTCTCTTATAGTAAATTCTCTTTGGTTGTTGATTCAACAGCCATTCTCCAAATTGAAAAATTTTGTTCCTTTCATTTTATTGAAATTGTTTATATGTAAAAGGTTGTGTTCAGTGGTCCTTTAAAAGAACAGATTAAGGATATATCATTTTTCAATTTAAAAAATTTCCTAGCTTTATCCAGAGTTTTAGAAGCACAGCCTCTTCCGTGTTTGATTTCTTATCCGTACTTTTTAAATGCTGGAAACATTTGTGGTTATAATTAAGTTTGGGTAGACATTACTCGGTGAATCCCAAAGAACAATACTCATTTGGAAACCACTTTCCTCTACTGAGTCAGCTAATGTTGCAGCTGGGGTGAGACGCTCAGAATTTACAAAAAGCAAAATGTGTCAGATGCGATTGTGCCTTTTTACAGGCATCTTATTAACACCAACGGGATCTTCCTTCTTGGGCTGTTTGCCCTGCGTGAAGACTGAATTATTTTAATAAAAGTTGATCGCAAACACTGCATATAGAGTTGTCAAGCAGGTACATTTTTTTAAAAAAAATATATCTTTATTGATTTCAGAGAGAGGAAGGGAGAGGGAGAGAGAGAGATAGAAACATCAATGATGAGAGTCATCAATTGGCTGCAGCCGGCAACACGGGCATGTGCCCTGACCGGGAATCGAACCCTGATCACCTGCATCCTAGGTTGACGCTCAACGGCTGAGCCACGCCCGGCCGGGCAAGCAGGTATATTTCTTAATCCTTAAAATGCCTACTTTCTTCTGGTTGCTTTCCCAAGTAAGTAAAAAAAACAAACCCAAACAAAACAAAACCAAGGAAACAAACATATGTTAGAATCAGCTTAATCTCTGTACCATTGATCTGGTTGGGAAAAGGGTGTGCGTTCCTTTTAAGAAGGCTTCAGTTTTCTAGCCCTTCCCCTTCGAACTTTCTACAGTTACTCCTCAAACACTGTCCCCCTCACGTCACCGGGCACTTACTCCTCAATCCCCTGCAAGCTGTCTTTTCTCCTTTGAATGATCTAAGGGCTGATACAGTCACCATGGCTCCCTGAAGCATTTCTAACTAGTCACTGGCAGATTCCATATGTGCACATTTGCCTACTTGCTGAAATTCATTTGCAACTCCCAAATCGTACTTGGGGCGCTTTCGCAGTCAACCGTGGACATGCACAGAGTGGTGACATTTTTGAGGCGCTCCACAGGCATGAGGTCACACCAGACAATCGTCTGCTTTTTCGTTTCAGCTCCCAGACTGTAAACAAATGTGCTTTTCACAGTCAATTGAGTGGCATATTTTTTTGCATTTTTGTGCTGCTTGTTGATGATTTCCCTGCTTAAAATGGCCTGAAAGCATAGGGCTGAAGAGCTATTAATGTTCCAAGAGCAGGAAGACGGTGAGGTGCCTAATGGAGAAAATGTGTTCTTTCAGGCATGAGACACAGTGCTGGTGGCCATGAATTCAATGCTAATGAGTCAACGATAGATATTAAGGAAGGCATCTTTAAACAGAAGCACACATGAAACCAAGGTATATATTTATCAGTGAAAATACTGTGACTAGAGATTTGAAGGAACCTAACACTGTACTTCCCCCTACAAGTTCGTGGTTTAAAGTTTTCTAATTTGATGTTTTTAGTGACTTAATAGATTATAACTGCAGAGAACAGCCGGAATGAACTTGACTTCATTTCTTTCTCTTTTGTAAGTATGTCTTCCTTAATCTACTCTTTAAACTTACATGCTCTTTGGTTGGTTTTTACATACTTATGATTTCAAGTACAACTGACATCCCCAGGACTCCAAATTCTTTATTTGTAGCTTCCCAAGCTTTCAAGTGCCCATAGCGGAGGATCTGCTAGATTCTTACATTCAGATGCCCCATAGACAACTCACACTCAAACTACACACCCACAAGCATCATTTGTTCCCCATCACCGACTTTTCCCTTCCTCTCTTCTTTATCTTTATTAATCCCACTCAGGTGTCCAAGCTAGAAATCTGAAGGTTTTTTAGATAATTTGCCAAGGAATTAGATATTCATGAAATCTGATGTTTTAGCTTGTTTATTTATTATTTGCTCAAATTAAAAAGTTTCTCTTCAAATATAACTAAAATAATAATAATTTTTGTAACTGACATATGTCAAGATAATTTTAAATCATACTATTGGGAAGTCAAAAACAAAACAGAGGCAACAAACACTCCTTATGAGCTAATGTCAACCCCATCTGGGAAGATTTTTCGTTTGTGCAAATGGGAGAGGGTTAGAAAGGAAGTGTTTTTGCCAACTGACTAAAGCAGCACTTACTTCCGTAAATACCTTATAATATAACCCGTAAGTCTCTGAAGAACTGAGAGCACTCGGAAATGGCTTGCACGTTCCATGCTTGTGTCACACGAGACAGGTGATGTGCTATGAATGCGGCACCATTTTGGTATGAAAACTGCCACTTAGTGGGAGTATATTTGCAATAAAAAGGGCTTTTCCCACATGAAAGCACATCTTTAAAGTTCCATTTCTCCCCAAATGTAGATGCACTGGGGGTCTCATATGTGCTCTTCACAGTCGAATTATTCTATATTGTATTTACTCATGAAAATCCCAGTTGCTCTCTTTCTCCTTCCTTCTCCAATTCCTGATATAATATTGCCCTCCGGCAATTGGTTCTGAAACTCTGAACTGCTGCCTGACTTATATTCTGCAATCATCAAAATATTCGTAACTTCAGAAGGAAAATTCAGGGACTGATAATAAGACTAAGATTAATGAAGACCAATGAGGTAGGTAATTTCCTCTTGATGAATACTTTTTTTATTAAAAGATATTTTCTAGGTCTGAATTATATGAATAATTGCATACTTTAAGTGGTTCCAAAATAGCCATATCTGACTTCAAGCTCCTTTCCCATTTCTAGGTTCAATTCCTTAAATGCTTTGCTAAACATTTTCACAAATGTTGGCTGAGCACCTACTGTTTGCAGAATGCTACAGTAGAATTTATAGAAGGTAACAAGTCATAAATTATGATTCATGTCTGCAAGCATCTTACAATCTATTTTGTAGCATTAAAATAAATGCACAGCAGAATAAAAGTGCAGTATGGAAGCAGCAGCCAATTTTTGTTGGAGTCCAAACAATGAGCCAATAAGTAAATACATAGTATTTCAGATGCTGAACATGCAATAAAGGAAAATGTAGCAGAATAAGGCAGAAAGAAAGTGGCAAGCTTGGTGAGATTTTGATACGGTGGTCAGGGATGTTGCCCCTGATAAGATGATATCTGAGCAAGATGTGAGAAGTGGGAGATGTGCTTATCTGTGGGAAGAGCCTGCCAGGAAGAGGGAGCAGCTAGCACAGAAACCCTGGAGGAGAAGTATATGTGTATATACTATATCCACATATAATGTATGTATTTAAAAAAAATTAACAAATACTTATGAAGAACTTACTATATGCTATGTGTTGTTTTAAATAATTTGCTAATTTTGAGTCACTTAGTCATTATAATATAACCCAAGTTTTCTCAGCCACAGCACTATTGACAATTCTTTTCTGTGGGGACTATCCTATGCATTGTGGCATATTCAGTAGCACCCCTGGGCTCTTTGCACAGCGCCTCCCAAGTCGTAATGGTTGGAAATATCTTCAGACATTGCCAAATGTCTTCTAGGGGCAAAACTGTACACCAAGGAGAACCACTGATATAGCCTCATGGGTGGTTTCTGTAATCATGTCTAATTCATTGATAAAGAAACATACAGAGAGAGTAAGAAACCTGGCCAAGATCACACATCTAGGAGGTTGAGTTGGAACTCAAACGGAAGAATAATATTCTTGGAAATCATACTGTTATCTGCTCAGTCCTTCATGATTCCAGGTTTTAAGCATAGTTATCGGTACCAGTCCCTTGCCTTACAGGGCTAGAACCCATGATGTCTGCCTTCCCAATAGTATTTATAATTCCAGCCCTCAGCCTCTTGGGTTTATATCCAAGTCCATTTCCCATATGGGTCAGGTTGTACCAGTTTCTGCTTACTTTTTTTGGCTGTTGGTTTTTTATTTCTGTTTCTTGGAGATTTATTTACTCACTTTGAACTTGGATACAGATTTACAAAAATAAATTTTTTTGTACTCCATTTGTTTCTTTCCCTCCCTTTCCATCCAACAATGACTCTACTTTCCATGTTTCTTGATACTCCTATATTTTCTTCTTTGTGGGATACAGTGTAATTAATAGAATTATCTGTTAATTCTCCCCCCTTTATAGTATGAGGCTGTTTCATGCCATAGCTTACTTATTCTTCTTCTCTACCCCACTGCTTAACACAGAGTAAGCACTCAGTAAAGGTTTGCTGATCACATAAGTGAAACCCTTCCCATTTTAGAATTCAAATTGTAGGATACATTTGAGCTACTGAGTGTACATTCAAACAAAAGAGAAAATTTTGAACCATTATGTCTTTCAATTCTCAAAGAGCAACAGAAAGTTTGTTCATGGTGTAGAATTCTGAGAAAGGCCTTTTCTCATGTTGGTTCTATTTGCTTTTATTCTATCTTCTACTATATAAGCTAGCTGTGTTATTTCCA
Source organism: Miniopterus schreibersii (assembly GCF_964146895.1). NCBI lineage: Eukaryota > Metazoa > Chordata > Mammalia > Chiroptera > Miniopteridae > Miniopterus > Miniopterus schreibersii. The sequence goes on from NC_138111.1 coordinate 33,930,254, forward strand.
TCAGTCTATAAATTGCAGGTTTTCTCAACTATCTGGCTATTTTATTTTGTGGAGTACAACACTAAAGACTTAGAAATTCTGTTTGTCAAATGTAGATATAATTTTATACATTAATGAATTTCACTGGAAAATTTGGCTCCTCTCTGATGTAGATGCTAATATCTCTATCATCTCTATCTCTATCTCTATCTCTATCTCTATCTCTATCTCTATCTCTATCTATCTCTATCATCTCTATCACCTCTCTCTATCATCTCTATCTCTATCTCTGTATCTCTATCTCTCTATGTCTCTGTGTCTCTATCTCTCTATCTCTGTATCTCTATCTCTCTCTATCTCTCTATCTATCTCTATCTCTCTATCTCTCTATCTCTATCTCTATCTCTATCATCTCTATCTCTATCTCTATCTATCATTTATCTATCTATCTATATATATAAACTGCACATTAAAATCAAAGCACTTGGTCCCTCTAAGTTCTCCCATTTAAGGAGGTGTTGGAAGAGTTCTTAGGCTCCTGGTGGCTGTCACAAGTGAACAGCCAGATCAGCTCTCATGTGGCCTACCTCCCTCTATTGCTGGTAGCGCCAAGCGAGCGGGCCTGAGACGCGCCCAGCGCTGACTGCCCGCCCACAGTGAAGGTGAGTGGCATTAATCTAGCCCTTTCCTCCCAGCAGCCTGTGCCAGGGCTTTGAGCAGTTACAGCCTCAAATCCCCTATTTCTTGAGTAAATGGCAGTGTCGAGCATTTGATTGCACCTGGTCCCCCTGGCCCCCTACTGCCCTGCAGTTCTCCATTAACTGTACAATGAGTTGATGACTGACTGAGATGTAGATTTTTGTCATCATAAGCACTGCTTCAAACTATATAGAAAAGAAATAAATATACTGCATGATACTATATAGCGACATGTAGAATTTTTCCGTAATGTTTTATGGCATGGAGCAAAGGAAACAATGCTTGGCCTAGGAAGCAGGAATCCCAGCTCACAGCCCCGGGTTAGATGCATGAAGGACCCTGGACAAGGAATCCACATCCTTTGGGTCCGAATGTCCTCATCTCTAAAATTTAAATTTGTACTAAATTTCTCTTATCATCCATTGAGATCAAACATTCTGTTTTAAAGAAATGCAACAAATTCAGTACCTATTACCATTAATTAGATTATGCTGTTTCTAAAAATACTTAATAAATAAGATCTCATTTTTTAAAATAATTAAATCAAAAGAAAGAAACTGAATAAAAAAGAAAGAAAACTCCAATGAAGAATATTAGCAATAAAAGAGAAGATAGATAGGCAAGTAAAATTAGAATGTTATGACATATTTATATTAATTAGGAAGAAGCATTTTATATGTGAATTAGTTTCCAGAAAACAAAAATGGTCAAAATTGACTCCAAATGAGGTAAAAACTTGGAACATACCAGTTATTATATAAGAAATCCAAAGCATGCCAAAAGATCTACTTCTATCAATGTTACTGGACCCAGATAATAATTCTATCGAATCTTCAAAACCAAGATGTGGCTTTAGAATATTCTGAACTGTGTATGTGCATGCACACACAAAATTATCTCAATTTATCTCATACACATAGCATAAAGCTGATAGCAAATTCTGAAAGATGTAGCACAAAAAAGGGGAAAATAGAGGCAAGTTTCACTTTTATTTAAAAATGTAAAAATCACAAATTATTAACAAACCTAAGATTAAAGGATAACAGAGAACAAGCAACTATGCTTAATTCTCAAAGTGAAAGAACAGTTTGATGCAAAAGGCTGCACTAATATAATTCATCACAGTAACAAGGTCAAAAGAAAAAAACGCTTTATTAATAAATGGTACAATTGTGTTTGATAAAATTGAAATTTATTCTGAATAAAATTTTCAGAAAATTAAATATAAGAGAAAATGTTCTTAACTTAGTAAAAAATATCTCTCATACCAACAGTTTACATTATACTTAATAATAAAACTTCCAAATATTCTATTAAAATAAGCAAATACCTATGATTTACTATTGCTCTGGAAGATTCACTCCATTTCAGAACATAAGGGGAAAATACACAAATATTTAGAAAGAAAGATACTAAATTATTTCTTGTGGATGATTTGATTGTTAGAAATGTAAATAATTGGTTTAAAATATTAGAACTAGTAAGAGAGTTCAGGAAAGTGGTTGGTTATAAAACAAATACACAAAGTCAATTGGTTTCTAATGTTGCAAAAAACCAGTTGGAAGATGTAATGAAAAAAAAATGGTTCTATTTACATCAACATATATGCAAATGTATTCTCCAGTATATGGCATATATATAGCAGTATGTGGCACAGGCTATAAGAGAAACTTCATAAAAAATTATCTGAATAAATGGAGAATTACACAATGCTCTTTGGTGGGAATACTTAATGTAAATATATTGATTCTCTCCAAGGAATTTTTATAAGTTAATAAAATTATTGTAATGTTCATTCGGAAGATTTAATTGCTTGGGCATAACTATGAAATTCTTAAGAAAGATAAACACTGAGAGAAGACTTACTCTTTGGATAAAAAGAAAACAATGTCATGTTGAACTGATGCCAAGTAGGAGAAAGAAAAAAATGGGAGAGAATTAAAATTCCATGAACAAATCCAAGAGCTTACAAAGTTTTGAGGCATGTTTATCACAGTGTTTGGAATTGGTGGGGAATGGGATTATATACCAGATGTTTCTGGGAAAATTGGCTGATCCTTTGGAGAAAAAAAAGAAGTTAAAGTCTTGCTTCCAAAGCAAGCCTAAGTAATTTAGATATATACATAAATAGTGAAACCATCGAAGAAGATGAAAAATTAGGTGAATGTTTATATAACCTTGGGGAGTGGAAAGTCCTTTCTAATTAGGACACCAATACCAGACAGTATAAGAAAAAATATTTTTAGGTTTTGCAAATACATATGTATATATATTTTGTTAGATATAATAATTTAAAACAAAGTTCTTATATGTCAAAAATACCATAACATAGTCTATAAGTGAAAGATAAACTAGGAAAATGTTTGCAAGTCATACATAAATTTCTCTCAATAATTTAGAAGGAAAGAATTAATAAACTATGACAGGAAGCCTACAAAAACATGAATAAACATGAAAAAATCCAATTTCACTCTAAATAAAGAAATCATAAGTGAAAACAAGCTACCACATTGTACCTATCAAACTAGACAAGAATTTTTTAAAAAATTATAATGCCCTATGATAGAGAGCACTGATAATGTACATACGTCTCTGGTTCTGTTGGAAAAGTAAATTGGTAAAAATTTTGGAGAGCTATTTGGCTAAAGGTAAACATTTCTTTTTAAGTAATCTATTCCAACAAAAATGTTAATAGGTGGGTACAAATATAGAATCAAGAGATTGTTGCAATACAGCTTGTAATACTAGAGAACTGGACACAGACTGTCCCCAAACTGGAAAGGGGCTAAATAAATTGTGAGAGAACCGAGAAAGAAGGGTCCAGAGAAGACATTAAAAATGACATGGGTACAAGACTGTGGGAAATATTCAAGATCTGTCATTAATGAAAAAAGCAGATTCCAAAAGAACATGTACATTATTATCTATGTATTTCTGGAATAATACAATGTAAAATATTAAAGACATGCCTGTGTGCATAGTTTTCAATTATGTAAAGAATAAAAGCATGACTTTTAGAATAAAATTTAACAAAAACTCATGGGTTACACAAAAATAAGAATGAGAGAAAACTGGGTGGATGAGAGAGACATACTGGCCTAAAATGTTTGGGCACAGCTCAAGAAGGGTAGAATTTCAATTCACCAATCTCATGTCACAGGATCCACATTCAAGTTCAAGTTCCAGCTACACCCCCTTATTAGTGGTGACCTTCGGCAAGTCATTTAACATTTCTTCCCTTCAGTTTCTCTTTGTGAATTGGAGATTGAATGAATATTTACCTTGCAGGGTGCCTGAGCATGAAATGAGATATACACAAAGCACTGTTCAAATAATATTCTTAACATGAGATGATTTCAGAAGGTATCAGGTAAGGAGAAAGACATGGGCTAAGAAATCATATCTATAGAAATACTGGAAATGTGGGACATTTTTCATACTTATTTTGAATTCCAGAAGACAATGAAAATAAAAGCACAAACAATGTCTTAAAGGCTATAGCTAAAAATATAAATTAAAGATTTTAGGGGCAATATACCTATAAATATGAAAATCCAGCACAGCTCTGGAACAAGGAAATTCCTTTAGCATGGAGACTCACTTCTCCAGTTGGGATGGGAAGTTTACTCATCATATAAGTTAATCTTTGGCAGAAAGAGGCTATAAGATATGGGAAAAGTGGAAATGACAAAGTCCATGTTGCAGAGATTATGGTCTGTTGTTTAAAAAAGATAAGAGGAAGATATCAGGGATTAAAAGTACCTGATGTTATTGAATCCAGATAATATATCAATAAGAATTTTATTTCTAAGATTTGCAATCATAATGACAGACGAATGGAACAGAGAACTTTGTCACTCTGCCCATTAACTGGAAAAAGTATGCCAGATGAAGGCATCAGGCCGCTGCTAGTGAAGTCCATCAGTGAGGCTTAAGTTTGCATCTACCAGCTGCAACTTTAGCAGAAATTGGAATCTAGAAGGCGTGGCACCCTGCATTGGCATAGAGAAAAAACTATCCCAGGAAAAGAATGAACTTTGAAAAGGTTCAGAGACAAGAGGAAAAAATGGATATAAAAATTGAACAAGCAAAATGTGTACCTGTGTTTTGGTGACATCTGGTTATCTCTGCAGCCTAACAAAGTCTGACTTCCTGATTTGGACTGTGGCTGATGATTTCAAAAATCGGTCGGCAACATGAGATTCAAAGTCTGAAAATCTTTCAAGACTTAAAAGAAGGCGTTATTCATTGTGAAATACAGTTTTGAGTAATAGCCACTTAAATTATCGCTTACAGATGTTTTCTTAAAGGCTGACTAAATGCTATGGCCTTTTCTTATTACCCTTCAACTCACAGCCCATATCAGATATCAGACTATGTCAAAGGACAACACTAACCAATCCTCAAAAACTCATTTTGCTGGTTAATCTGGAAATGCTTAGAATAAATGTGATAAATTTTATAACAATTTGATGATGGCTTGTTATAACAGTTGAAAATTCCTATTTGACTCCACACTGGTCAACTTGATCAAATAGTTTCATTGTTTTAGTAGATTTTATACTGACATACCTGTCTAAGAGCCTTCATTGTTATTGTTATTGTTGCTATCTTCTGCACAGCTGGATCTGCATCATACCAGTGTAGCCAGCCTCTCATTTTTAAGATAACTGCCTTTGTATATGTGTTCTTTTTTGCATAAAGAGTTTGTACTAACAATTATTAACTTCCCAAGGCATCCACTTTTGATTAGCAACACTATGAACCACACCCAGAATTTTCCACTTATTCAATAAATCTTTATGGAGTGCTTTCTCATTCATTCATTCAACAAATATTTACTGCATCAACAAATATTACTGAATATAGTAGACCCCATGAGAGGACCTGGAAATTTGGCCATGAACAGGAAACTCAAGACAGTTACAGTTGCTTTTTCTCTCATCCTTGAACATACAGTCTTTTTCAGGGGCTTTGCCCTTTTCTAGATCATTCCCTAGCTTTCTCCCTCACTTCATTCAATTTCTGCTCAAAACCCATGTCTTCAAAGATGCCTCCCCTATTTATACACTCCCCACACACGTCCCATCTGTGTTTATCCTCTTATACTGCTTTAATTTTTATTCAATGCTCTCATTAAAATTCTATGACATTTTTCTGCCTCACCCTAAATATAATGTAAGCTCAAGGGTACACACTTTGTCTGGTTCACACTTGGACTAGAACAGCACTTAAAAAATAGTAAGAGGTCCAAATATTTGTGGAATGAATAAATAATGAGACTGAAAACTCAAAATTTGAATAAAATAACTTACTTTTATTTATGAACTCACATTTTAATGAACAGAGAAGGGCAAGTAAACAATTACCAGAAGATGTGCTAGAGAATAATCTAAAAGGCTCTTGGGAAGACTAGTTAAGAACAATTTCTCTGGAGAGGTAAGGTTTGAACTCTTTACTAATGCAAAGGAGCTAGCTAGTGAAACTTTCAGAGAGAGAGAACATTAAACACCAAGTCCCTTAGGATTGGGAAGGAGACTAGTACTATTGGGGGGCAAACAGTAGAACAAGAGAGGGGAGAGAAATGTGGATGCAACTGAAAAGGTGGGAAGGGGCCAGATTGTGTGGAATCTTATGAGCTAAATTAAGGAGCTTAAATTACATATATAATAAACTTTGGAGGTATCAATTATGGGAGTTAACCACTCAGAGAATAGATTGTGGGCAGGGGATACAAGAAAACCAGTTTTTGCCATAGAGCAGGTAAAATGTGATGGTGGCCTAGAGTGATTGCCGTGGAAATGGAAAGAAACAGACCAACAAGGAATGTAATTCTGAAGCGGAGCCTTCAAGACCTGCTGCGAGATTGAAGATTTGAAGACTGAGGTCAATAAAGGCCTCCTTGATATTCCTGGGTTTTGGCTTGAACTGCAGAAGGTGATGCCATTTACTGATATGTAAATTGTCTGGAGTCTGCATTAGGTGGTAATTATATTGGCTCACAAAGCTTCACATTTCACTTTGGGATCATTTTGCCTTTTAACAATTTATAATTTATATCTGTTTTCATTGTCATAGCTAACCCACCAGAATGTGAGTCAGCTGTTGATTCAAGAATGTTGCTTTTCTTATTTCTGAGGCTTAATTGTGGATCAAGGTAAATGTGATATACAGAAATGAAAATAGAAAATCTCTTTTGTTAATTTTTTTAAATCTTTGGCATGGCATAATGCTTGATAATGTTGAAGCTATTGACCAAACTGATATTTGGAGTGACAGATCTGCTTTAATTTCTCACCTTCTCCCAATCAAACATAACTATTAGTGATCTAGTTTTAGTTCACATTGTCCTCTGAAAATTGGTTAATTTAGAGAAAATTCTATTATTATAATCAATAATAGAGCTATTCAATTTTAATTAAAATAATTATTTAAACAGGTTACTCAAACCCTAAGGATACTGGTTTTGTAATTTTATGTGAAGAAACTGTTTTTCACAAATAGTTGAGTTTTAAGGATCTCTTTTGTTCTAGAATAAACAGGATTGTCTGGAAGTGTTTGTGGCTTTTCATCAGCTTGTCTAATGGCTGCTATAGTGGAGTGTGCTTTTCGTTGCCCTCTTTATCTAAAACTAATATTATAATAAACCTCTCTTGAGACTGTTTTGAGATTTACAAAGGATAATTCTATTTCTCCATGTGACTGGCAATATTTATTTTTTCCTTAAAAGTGTTGCTCAATAACAGGAGGCTGTTTTAATGACAATTTAATGATAGACCCTCCAATGACAGTTTATATTGTCAAATTATTCATTTTAACATTACCCACATCCCTTAGCTCATTTGCCATGAGTACTTAGTTATTCTTTTGGGTAGTATGTGTGAATTTTTCATCCCTTCTCTCATCTCTCTGTAAGAAAGTCTTGGAGGCTAATTAGTTCATCAATCATAATTTTATTTTTGGGAGCAGTAATTCAATTCTACTCTTCTGGTAAAGGAAGTATTTAATCATTTCTTTCTTTTGAAGTAAATTCACATATGATGCCTCTGTGGCTAGATCAAATGCCATGATATTTCCTACCTAAAAGGGCATTGCTACTGAGGCTATTGGGTTGAAGCTAAAGACAAATCGATTGTTTCAGAAACCAACCTTGATAAGTTATCTTTCTGGTAAGAGGATATCATCTGAATGATTCTGTCATTTTTGAAAATGAGGATGACATTTACTACAATATGACAAGTATAAATAGGTGATCTTAGGCTTTGTCTGAAAACCTGGTTATGGGACTCTGTTAAAACTAAAATGGTTATACCTGGAACTTATACTTGAGCTGGCCAGTGGTAGTTCAACATGAGGGGAGCAACTCACTCTTATATTGCGATAGATTGTAGCTGATTTTTTTAATAAAAAAAATCAAAAGTTATGAACTAGAATATATCTTCCGTCTATAGTGTAAGTCCTTTCTGAATATTTTGCTTAGCCTTATAAATTTCATAATTTATAATGTTAAAGTATAAAAATAGTAAATTTTTATAGTATAATCATGTTCTTATTTCTTGGATTTAAGTAAATCCAATCTGTGTCCTTGCATTTCAGATGACCATACTAACCACATAATAATAAGCAGTTGTTTAAGGATGAATCCATGATAAGATACAGAAAAAGTAGAAATAAAGCAGCAATGAAGATATTTTTGAAGCTAAGAAATGGAAAAATTGGTACTATTCAGCCATTCCCAAGAAATCCAGGCAATCTCCAGACTGTGGGCCCATGACTGAAATAGGAAAGCAATATGTAGTTGAATCCTAAGCAAGAATCTGTTGCTGACCTTGTGCTCACTTCCTTCATTGTCTGTTCTTACTCTGTCTCACTCATTTCTATTTCTTCCACCCCATCTTTGAGATTAAAAGATGTGTGCAAATTACAATCCACTTTTCATAAAGGAAAGCTGAGTGGCCACTGGCAGAGCAGGAAAGTAAAGCAAACAGAACTGAAGGTGTGTTCCTGTTGAAAGGTTAAATCACTCCCAGAAGTTGCAGCCTAAATTGGCAATAAGGTTGCAAACTGAAGTCAGTATGCCCATATTTAAGCTCTCAATCATCCTATCCCTGTAAATGCATTCATATTACAGCCTCTCTAGGAATATAGGAGAATGATTCTTAAGCTGACTAATGGATGCAAGAAGTGGTGTAGCCAATTGTAGTAAAATAGAAAAGTACAGGTGAGATGGCCATACTTTTGTCTCTAAAGAGAATGCATTCTTAAGGTTTAGTTTTATAATTCTGCACTGCTGGGCACTAAGAATTTTGTGGGACAGGAAAAAAATTATTTCCAATGCTGGTGCTTGCTGTAGTTGGAAATAGCTGAGGGGTATAGCGAGAATTAATTTTACTGTCTCTATTCAGAGTTAATTTAGTGTGCTGCCATCAAAGTGAACAGCTGAACTAAAACCACCAGTAGCAGTAGCAGCAGCAGCAGCTTTTAAAGCTGTCTCTTAAATGGTGTGGGACATATCTGAGTGTAAGGGAAGAAATTAAGATGAGGGTTCAGGGCTGTTTAACTCAGGTTGAATACCTGATGGACTAATATCCTCAAAGGATAATATAATGTGCTCTTTATAAAATGTCCTTCAAACAATATCACAAAGCTAGAGAAAGGAAGGTTCCTTCTTAGGAGAGGAGATGGATTTGGATAAAATTAGAGGCATCTTTGTTGAGAATTTAAAATAATCCATTTTGATGATAAGAAAGTTACATTTTCTGTAGGCAATGTTTACCAAAATTAATGCTAATCAACTATTCTTACTGTCTTGGGGTAAAAGTAATTCTTAATTAGGATTTCCAATACTTAAGCAAGATTTGCAAACCTAATCAAGTACTTTTTCTTAAATTTGCTAAGGTATCATTATTTTGAATCAGTAACTTCATAGAGTCAGTAATGCATAAATTGAGTCTATGGAGATACGTTAAATTTTAGATACTCCCTGTTTACACCTAAACATAGCACTTTGAGTATGTTATACAAATAATAATAATTATCAATTTATATGACATTAAATGAAGTAAATTTACAAAATAAATAAGAAACATTTATTTGGAAATATGTATTTTACTCAGTTCTTTCAATCGGTTTCTAATTTCTTTGTGAACTCAGGTTAGTCATAATACATACATCAATTGTTTTTTTCTTGGCAGAATTCTGACAACTTTCATTTATTAGTTGTGTTTATTAATACTGATCACTTTTTTTTAGTAAAAGCTTCATTTAGTTAAATCAGAGTTGTTCTCTCTTGTATAAGTCAAACATTTTAGCACTTCTCATATGTTTCCCTAGCATCTGTTTATCCATCTTCTGAGAGGGCAGTATAATATATTTTTATTTTCAATTGGTCAATTCTCTTTGATTTGATGTAGTTCATTTGTTTATTTTTTTTCCTTTTGTTTCCCTTATCCGAGGAGATATATCAGAAAATATATTGCTATGAAAAATGTTCGAGATTTAACTGTCTATGTTTTCTTCTAGGATTTTTATTGTTTCAAGTCTAACATTTAAATCTTTAATCCATTTGGAGTTTATTCTTGTGTAGGGTGTAAGAAGGTGGTCTAGTTACATTTTTTCTACATATATCTGTCCAATTTCCCCAACACCATTTATTGAATAGACTATCTTTAGTCCACTGTATGTTTTTGCCTCTTTTGTCAAATATTAATTGAATATAAAGGTGTGGATTTGTTTCTGAGCTCTCTATTCTGTTCCACTGATCTATATGTCTGTTTTTATGCCAGTACCATGGCATTGTAGTATAGTTTGATATCAGGTAGCATGATTCTTCCAACTTTGTTCTTCTTTCTCAAGATTGCTGTGGCCATTTGTGGTCTTCTGTGGTTCCATATAAATTTTTGGAATATTTGTTCTGGTTCTGTGAAATACACCATCGTATCTTGATTGGAATTGTGTTGAATCTATAGACTGCTTTGGGCAGTATGGACATTTTACTGATGTTAATTCTTCCTATCCATGAACATGGTATACATTTCCACTTATTTGTATCTTCTTTAATTTCTTTGTTCAGTGTCTTATAATTTTCCAAGTACAGGTCTTTTATATCCTTTGTTAAATTTATTCCTAGGTATTTTACTTTATTTTTTGATGCAACTGTAAATGGAATTGTTTTCTTAGATTCTCTTTCTGATAGTTCATTATTGGTGTATAGAAGTGCAACTAACTTTTTGATATTTATTTTATACCTGCTACTTTACTGAATTCATTTATCAGTTCTAGTAGTTTTTTGGTAGAATCTTTAGGGTTCAGTTTTACTTCTGTAATGACAGTTTTACTTTGTCCTTTCCAATTTGGATACCTTTTATTTCTTCTTGTTTGATTGCTGTGGCTAGGACGTCCAGTACTACGTTGAATAGGAGTGGTGAAAGCAGACATCCTTGTCTTGTTCCCGATCTTAAGGGAAAAGATTTTCGTTTTTACTCATTGATTATGATGTTGGCTGTGGGTTTGTCATATATGGCCTTTATTACATTGAGGTATGTTTCCTCTATTCCCACTTTTCTGAGAGTTTTTATCATAAAAGGGTGTAGAATTTTATCAAATGCTTTTTCTGTATCTCTTGATATGATCATGTGATTTTTATCCATTTTGTTTATGTGGTGCATCACATTTATTGATTTGCAGATATTGTACCAACCTTGCATCCCCAAAATAAATCCTACCTATCATCGTGTATGATCTTTTTCGTGCATTGCTGGATCCAATTTGTTAATATTTTGTTGAGGATTTTAGTATCTATGTTCATCAGGGCTATTGGCCTATAATTTTCTTTTTTTGTAGTGTCTTTACCTGGTTTTGGAATTAGGATAACGCTGGCCTTGTAAAATGAGCTTGGGAGTCATTCCTCCTCTTGAATTTATAAAAAAGCTGTGGTACATTTACACAATAGAATACTATTTGGCCATAAAAAAAAGAAAATCTTATCTTTTGTGACAGCATGGGTGGACCTGGGGAGTATTATGCTAAGTGAAATAAGCCAGTCAGAGAAAGACAAGTACAATATGATTTCACTTACATATGGAACCTAAGAAACAAAATAAGCTAAGAAACAAAATAGAGACACTCATAGATACAGAGAACAGACTGATAGTTGTTCTCTGATAGAAGGGAAGGGAGTTGGGAGGTTGGGTGAAAAAGGATCAAGCAAAAAAATGCCAAACCCCAAAACTCATAGACACAGACAATAGTCTGATGATTACCAGGGGAAAAAGGGGGTAGGAGGAGGTAAAGAAGGTAAAAGGAAGATAAATGGTGATGGAAGGAGACTTGACTTGGAGTAGTAAACACATAATACAATATACAGATGTGTATCATAGAAAGATACACCTGAAATCTATGTAATTTTATTAACCAATGTCATCCCAATAAATTCAATAAAATAAAATCAACAGGCACACAAAACTAATAATAATAATTTCTTAGATTATTTTTGATTTTCAATATATCTCTGGACAATAGTAACACTTTCTTTTTTTTGGCTTAGTTTGCTAACTAAATTTCCATTTATTTGTCTTTTTCCTCTAAAATATTGTATCATGAGCCCTCCTAACATTTACCTTTTCAAAGCAGCATTTTCAAAGGGTGTGTTGTATCTCAGTGGAGAGTATACCAGAATTTATTAAACTATTTTACTGCAGGGGATACCTATGTTATTTATTTATTTTTTACTGGTATAAAAAAGTTGGGATATTTTTATACATAAATAAATCATTGCCCAAATTTCTCAATAATTTCTTATACTAAATCTTAGTAGTAAAGTTATAGCACCAAAGAGTAAGATTGGTTTTGAGATTCTCAATATGCTACATTACTTTTCTGAAAGGTCATTATAATTTACTGACAACCGGCAGTGCATGAAAACCTGTCTCACCACATCCTCATCAGTATATGGGATTATCCTTCCTTTTCTTTTCCTAATTTGATAGCCAAAAATAATACCTCATTTTAATTTGCATTTATTTGATTACTAGTGAGGCTGACCTTTTTCATAGAGTATTTTTCAAGCTTTTGGTGTTTTTTGTCCTTTGGCTCTAGCAGGGTCTCATTAATATGACAGAGTGTCTCATCAATATAAAATGTTTATAATAGATATTAACCCTTTAAAATCTACTTGTATTTGTATTGTACTATATTTTAATTTGTGATCTCTTTTGAATAACTCACCTAAATTTGTTATTCTTGTGTTATTAAGTATAAGTTATTTCCTTAATCAATTTCTTTCATTGTTTGCATGCACTGTGAGAAAGTTTGCCCACCCTTTTCTTTGGGGCATTTATAAACTGTAGCGGCACTTGCCTACATTATAAATTTACAAATCATCAGCTTGAATTAACTCACGTCTGTAAACTTTTCCTTTTAAAAGGAAAATTGTAAATCTTAGATTATGATGTTTTTATTTTGTAGGTACAAGGTTTGGCATAGTTCCTAGTATATAACAGCTATTCAAAGAATATTTATTGAATAAATTGAATGGTGTGTGTTTCAACTTAAAATTTTTCTATGACCTTAGTTTTAAATAAACATAGAATAAATAACTCTCCTGATTTATTACCTTGGTAACTTCCAAGTATTGTAGAAAGGCTTAACTTGTGATCTTTAGCAATTTTTATAATGCTAAACTGTCCATAGGTTTAACCTACCCTATTAACCCTCAAACAGCCCACTGATCATCACTGCCCATTACACAGGGCTTGAGGCTATGACCTGTGGTCATAGAACAGTAATTTTGTCTTTGCGTGAAGTGACACTTGTACAATGGGCACAGGCACTCTCATTTTTACTCTGATTTTGACCTCTGATCTCCATGCTCTACTCAAGGGAGAGAACTGCTTGACTGTGTTAGTCGAGTTGAACTGATATATTCAGGCTTTTAAGATCATCACTTCTGGCAGGCAAATTTTATTCATATTTTAAAACATAAATCAAATATCGCACCTCCTCATTTCAGCTCTCCTTTCCTCACAGAATTAGATGCTCTCTCATCTGGTTCCCATAAGTTTAGACATAGTAGATTAATAGCTGGTAAAAGTGAACATTTTATCCAATGCTTACCATACTCTTCCTCACACTTCCTCTATGGGGCAGATACTGTCATCACTCCCAGTTTTTCAGAAGCGGATATAAGCGTAGCAAAGATAACTTGCCCAAATATATGCTGCTAATCAGGATTTGAAACAGACTATTAGAACCCCAACCTGAAGCTGTTAACTGCTTCTTCTATCACTGCTCTTTAATAAATTACTCTTAAGAACAGGAACAACACACGGGATTTTGTATGTCTAGTACCTGGTTCAGTTCTTGGAACTTAGTAGGTATTCAAGAACAGCTTAGTAAGTTCGGAAACGGAATATGACTCTGGGAAGGCCTGCCTAGGAGGGACAGTTCGGCTGCATACTTGCTCCATTTCTGTAATCCATGGCCCTGAAGTGGCTTGGATGTTTCAGTCTTATCCAAACTAATCGTATGTATACAAAGACCTGTATTTAGAGATCGTTTCACCCAATGTGATTAGAGGTTAATTTTAATTTTTAAAAAGATATTCTCTGATGTACACTGGGCAGAAGTAGACTAATGGATTTCTTACACATCATAGAGTCAGACCAAATTGTGAGTCATCTTATGCAGATAATGTGTGTGGCAGACTGTCCTCAGGTTGTCTCCTTGTGTTTCGCGTTCTCCATTCTTACTGTAGTTGCCTGCATACGAATCTCCAAGGCAAACAGAATTAGTGCATCATTTACCCACTGAGGAATAGGTATAACTAAAAGGCAGCATTTTCTACTTTAGTTCCTCTTTCAGGGGCAAGATTAACACACATACACAATAAAACTATTGAGCTATTTTAATACTTTCCCTGTCATGCATTCAGGACCCTCTGAAGTTGTCATCAGCTACTGTTTCATTTAATTCTCTGGCCTTCAGGGTAATGTAAGAAAATTGAAGAGATTAGGAGCTATCTCTTTCCTGTTCAATGCATTTGTGTTGCTGTAAATTGGCACCAACCTTCAATCTCACGGTCAGGGCTCTCCAGGGTCCTCCTACTGATATGACAGCCCAGGCAGCATGATAAATGGTGCACACCCTCGGGCAGGACAGACGATTCTTCCCTTCCGGATTCCACAGCTCCCTTTCCCACTCTAGCAAAGAGTCAGCTTACTCGTCAAGCGGCTGCCCCACAATACTGATGTTCCTTAAGTTAATTAGAGGACACGGTTTCCCTGATTAATTATTTTACGGCCACTGACAAAAATTACTTTGACACTAAGAAATTGGAATAATGGAAACTTCCCATCCAGAAAACTGCACTTCAACATTATATATATTTTCTTTTTCACCTGATTTCCTAGTGGAAAGTTGTCTCATTTCAGGGGAGAGGCAATTCCACTGAGTGAAAATGCAGAGTCCAATAAGTTTGATGACCTTAGTTGAAGTATTTGCAGTTTGCAATCTTTTAGCATGTGTGTATATGACGGGGGGGGGGGGGGGGGGGCGCGGAGGGTATGGCATGAATCAAGTGTGAGATTTAGATTTTAAGAAGAGCATTTGAATCCTGAAGAGCCACAGTAAGACTATTCTAATACCCAAAAGAGAAGAAAAGTTAATGGCACTGAACTGAGATTTTATTAAGAGAACTGATGACCCAGCAAGGGAGGGGGGTTGTGGAAGCAGAACTGGATGTTAGTTATCAGGAAAAATAAGACCATTTCATGTAAGTACCCCAAGGAGTAGAGGTCCTCAACCATCCAGTCACATGCATCCTCATTAGAAGGTTAGAACAGAGATTTTTCTGTCTCTCCATTCCCAGTTGCACTGAGCAGAGCACTGAGCATGAAAGGCAGGTCCAGTGGACTAGAACTAGCCCCGGACATGGAGCAAGGAGAGCCTGGCTGGAGTTCTTTCTTTTCTTCGTTGTAGTTAAGTGACCTATAACATGTGCACCTTTCTCTTTCCTCATTGCTGGCTCTGATCTTCTATTCTGACTTTTAATTTTTAGTAGTCCTGATATCTAATTATTTACTTATTTCTTTTATATTGTAAGGTAAAAAGGAAGGATATCATAAAAGTATTGTAAGACGTTGAAGGATAATTTCATCTAATTATTGCAAATCTTTTATGAAATGAAGCAGGTTATGTTCACCACAAGCCAGCAACAACAATAGCAACAACAAAGCAAAATTCTGTCCTTGTGCTTTTGTACAAGTCACCTAATTCTTCGCACTCCAGTTTTCTCAGCTGTCAGAGACGGGTGTCAATTATATAGAGTTTGCAGGTTGTAACGAGGGTTAAATAAGATGAAGTGAAAAGTTTTAAAAAACTGTCAACTGTTATTCAAACATAACATATTATTATTCTTATAATAAGTATTTGTTGAGTCATATTGCACAGGGATCAAGAGATGACTTAATAAGAACAGAAATCGTGTGATATTGCCATGGTGTAGGCACAGCAGTAAACATTAATGTTGGAGTAATAATTTCCACTTAATGCTCTGGAATGCAAATCACAGCCAATACCGCCAAAGACCCTTTGAGTGGCAGAGATCTTTGAGCTGAGCTGGCCAAGTTTCCAAATGGCTTCCTGCAGAACCTGGTCTCAAGAAGTGTTACCTTTGGGGCTGGTAAAGTGGGAAGAGTGAGGCCGGGTGCACAAGATCCAAACCAAATCCCAGCCCCACTGCCAGAGCAGCCTTAATTAGTGTTAGTTACTGGCCAGAAGTCCTGGTAAGGAGGTTTCACTTGAAATAATGTGAAATAAAGTGCAGCCACTGCTCTTTATACCAAGGTTCAGAGGGTGCTGAGCTTTGTCAAACTTAATCACGTGCTATGAACTTAATCATGGGAAGAGCAGACCTTGAGCCAGTTCTACTACCCATCGACCATTCTTCATATCATACTACGCCACTTTCCCGGGGCTCAGATTTGGAGCTCTTGGTTGCAAATCAACTTTGGGCCAGACAAAATAGGTACTACCCTGTTTCCCCATGCAGTCTGGCAAAAATAGAATATTTTAAGTGGAAGCAGATTATCTCTTTAATAGGGCATGGATACAAAAGGAAAGAATGCCGAATAGCGCCTAGGGGGAGGACTGCCTTAGGAACCTGAGTTTACAAGGGGAATTACATCAATTTCATGCATGCATGGGATTTTCCAGGGGCACAGTTCTAGATGGCTGCCACTCACAACAAGACAAATTAGATTTGCCAAAATTAATAGAATGTTACATGAATTATTTGATTCAGTCACATTAGCTGCCAAATATTTCTTTGGGATATTGGACTAACAAAGAAGTAGAGAAGTTTATAAAGACAGGAACGTGTGTAAGAAAGGAATGGCCAAGAAGTGGCCCCTGTGCATGAGAGGAGTAAGAAGCACTCAAGAGTCAAAGTCCAGGAAATACTCTCCCACACAGTTAAGGATGTGAATCAAATTGTTTTCTGGTAGACAGCAGACAGTAAGTATCTCAAGGAAAGCACAGCTCTATCGAACTCTCAAAAAGACCCCTTATGGGCTATAGTGGTGCTATTAGCCATGAGATGTAGGATGAAGAACTACTCTGAAGGGTCACAAAGAAATTCCGTGGTAGCGTATGGGGACTTACAGCCATGGGCACTTCCCTTTCCTGCCCAGCTACCTGACAGCCTACTAGTGGGTTTATTTGCCCACTCAAGTTGCCACATGAGCCTGGTCGCTTCTGATCAGCACTCATAATGATCTCTCAGTAAGGCAAGTCTGGTTTTGTTACCATTAGACTAACACATTCAATGGCTTCTTCTTCTTCCCCTTGAGATAACATCAAAATCTTACATCCAGACTACAAAGCTCCGAGGTTTGGCCCAAAAACACCTTTGTGGAATCAGCCAGTGTCCAACCTTTGCTCTGACCTCATGCTACTCAATGTGCTCCATTTTCAGAGTGTGGAGCACACTGTGATCTCATTCCTCGCACGCTCACATACACTGCATCTTTGGCCTCGACATTTCCTCCCTCTTAGAGAGCAATTCCTACTTATTCCCAAGGTCTTGGATAACCATCACTTCAGTCGAGAAGACTTTCCTGACCCTTAGCTCTGGTTATGTCTTTTGTGTTCTCCCTTCCAAGTGGCTGGGTCTTACTTGGATGAAAAGTCCTTTGGTTCTGTGGAGTGTCTTAATGGGTTTGGATAATAAAAGAGCTTGGAATGATATGAATTATTGTTCATAAAAAAATAAGAGAAGTTTTTGTTTTGCTTTTCCCTTCTATTTACTGAGCACTTACTCTGTGCCAGGCCTGGTCTAAGTATCTTTCTTGTATTAACTCAGTCTTCACAACAGCACTCTCACGAAGGTACCATTCTTGTCCCTATTTGTAACAAGGAAACAATGTCTTTCCTAAGGTTTCACAAGTAATAAGGGATGTAGCTAGAATATCTGCTTGAAAGGGAAGAGGCACAAGAGAGATAAAAGTGGCCAAAGAAACAGGCAGAGGGAGGGTGATGCTTGAAAGTGACACAACATGGGGGAGGCCAAGATGAAGCAGTGGAGATTCCTAGGGGTTATATTTTAAGAAATGGGATTTCTAACTTTCCAAGTTTGAGCTCATTTATTTATTCTTCAACAATTTTTATTGAGTATTTATTACATGCTAAGCACCACTCTCAGATCTATCTTTGGAGGTGGGGGGAGGGAGAATTGCTCATAAACTGATCATTAGGTAGAAATCTGAAGAAATCAAAGGAACAATTCACAGATACATCTAGGGAAGGGTGATCTCAGGGGAAAGAGAGGATGTAAAGACCCTGGGGGAAGGGGGCAAGTAGTGTGTTTGTTGTTTCTTAAGAAATTTCCAGAAGCTATTGTCAGGAGCAGGACAAGGAAGGTAAGAATGCTGGAGATGAGGTCAGCAAGGAAGCAAGAGCTGTAAACAGGTTCCCCTGTACAATTTTATGCTGAGTGAGAAGGAATAGCATTTGAAGGGTTTGCAGCAGACTAGAACTTGACCTGATTCACATTTTAAAAGGATCATGCTGGGTGCTGGGTGAAGAATAGACTCTAGAGGCAAGTGGAAGACCACTTAGGAGGCTGTTGTAAAAATCCTAGTGAGAGATAGTGCCGACATGGAGGTAGTAATAAATGGTCAGATTCTAGATGTATTCAGAAGAGGTAATTGTCAGGTATACGGCAATGTATATCTCCAACTCTCAAA
Organism: Miniopterus schreibersii; assembly: GCF_964146895.1. Taxonomy (NCBI): domain Eukaryota; kingdom Metazoa; phylum Chordata; class Mammalia; order Chiroptera; family Miniopteridae; genus Miniopterus; species Miniopterus schreibersii. The sequence continues at coordinate 33,949,174 of NC_138111.1, forward strand.
ACTTCCATTAAGTCCTGCTCACTGACTAAAGCAGTACTATGAGTGGTGTGTGTGTGTGTGTGTGTGTATGTGTGTGTAAATTAAGAAAGAGGGCCGAGTCTCATGTCTAGTGAAAATATGATGCAGAACAGAACTAACACATACAAAATACAAGAAATGGATTCAATGAATTCGTAAATGGCAGCATGACCCCAACGAAAACCAAGGGTAGACCACTTTTATTTCTGTTTCCCACTAGACTGGGAGCTTTGTGGGCTTCTACTACCTATCATTGGGCACATAGTGGCTGGCACATGGGAGATACTCAACAAATACTGCCTGGGGAAAAAAATGAGCACTTTGCAAAGTGAGCAGAGACTAGCACTGCTGCATCCTTCTTACTCACGCTAAAAACCCAGAGCTGGGCAGAGCTAGGACCCAAAAACCTTGCTCCTTCCATAAGAGGCGCATACCAGGAGGCCAAAGGTGTGAGTCAGGATGCAGGTGAGTATTTTTTGATCCTCAGCGGCAGCAAACACTCACTTGTCTACATTGTGCGAGAGGCATCTATGGGGGCATGGATGCAAACGGACAAACAGAAAGTTCAAAAAGTGAGGGGAAAACCCTAGCCCATGTGGTGGCAAGACCTGGGTGGCAGTTCCTATTCTTCCACTTGCCAGCTGGATGCAATTGATCAAGTATTTTACTCTCCAAGTCAAAACACTTAGGCGCCAATGACTATAAAAATGGAGGCTCTTGGAACCATACCTCTTCAAGGCTCTATGAATTAAGTAACATCAGGTTTCTAAATAGGCTTTAGAAACTTTAAAGCACAGTGTAGGTGTACATTAGAATTGAGCTTACAACATCTTTGGTAAAGATACAGAGAATAATAGAAGGCATTAGATTGTGCTAGGTGCTAGCACAAAGAATAAATGCTTTGAGAGATGCATAGAAATGCTTATTTTTCTGTTCTGGGCAGCTTAATTGTACTAGTTATTGTTATCATGCTCCTGTGTTCTTCAGCATGTGACAGCTACAGGTAGGTGCCAGGCAGCACCAGAGAATCCGCTGTTCATTCTTAGCTTTCCATTTGCTCCCTTCTGGACTTAAGGCATATTATAGAATTACGTTAAGCCAATGTGTCTCCATCTGCAAATGAGGGATAAAATTTGCCAGCTGCCTCTTAACCATCCTGGGAGGAACTGGGGTTTAATAAGATAATGAACATTAGTCTCTCCGTATGCACTCTACACCCTTTGCTCCCGTGGTCTTCCAAAGGCTCTCCATAGGCATAGATGCAGATTTTCTAAAATCAAATTCAGATGGTCAGAAGGCAAGCCTCAGAGACTCATGGCAATGACTATTCACTGCAAATTAATATTAATATCCATTCGTTAATGTTTTCTATTAGCGATTGTATAATTAATCAAGAACAATATGTCACGAGGCAGAGCCAGCTGTAGGTGGATAATTGGGATGTAGGTGGCTTGCTTTCAGTGGCCACCGCATCACCTCTGCTTGTCCTTTCAAAGCTTCCCGTCCCTTCTGCTGCTTGTTTCTCTGGCCATTAAATCTAATAACTGAATCCACATAAAGGTATTGGGAAAACACAGCGATATATTCAGGGCACAGAAAGGAGCTGCATTTTGAAAGAAGGCTGCAGGAATAGGACAATGCTTCAAGTAAATAAAATCAACTAGCAGTTCATAATGATAATGAAAAGAATAATAGCAGTAATATCAGCTCTTGCTATTGAGCACCAAATGTGTAAGGCACCATGAAGGGTGAAGATGCTCAGACATGATTTCAGAAGTGGGCAGTTTCCATGGTTTGACCAAAAATAAGTCTAAAAAAGTGAAATAACAACACTGCACATAAACTCTTTGCTCAGACTGGCCGGTTAGAGTTATAGTTCTGCACCTAGCCTTGTGATCTTTGCCAGTTTACTTAGCATTTGTGTGCCATAGTTTCCCCATTGGTAAAATGGAGGGAACACTAATTCCTATAACATAAGGTGGCTATGATTATTTTTATGTAATAATACAGGCCAAGTATTTAAAACAGTCCCTGGGCACATACAAACAATAATAATCATATTAATAAACTATGATGCATTATTAATTGCAAAACCAACTGTGGAGACACATTGAGCAAAATGGCAGTTCAGAAGCAAGGGTCAACACCATGTGATGGAGAAGGGGGAATAAGAGGTGAATATGACCCCTGAATGGCTCTTAGAAAGGTGCAGAACATTCTAGATGGGACCATGGGGAATGATGTGAGTACCAGGCTCATGGTGTAGAGTATAACACCCATAAACCAGACCAAAAGAGCCTTGAGAGCTCGGTATCAGATATAGGTGCCTTTGGAAGATGAATCTGACAATGATAGTGAAAGAACTGGAATGAGGAGAGATGGGTGGCAGCAAGCAAAGTGAAGAAGAGAACTCTTAGGCATCAATGAGAAAGAAATTTTGGGTCCCAGGGAACACCTAGATCTGCTTATGCATAAAGAGGGTCCTTTCAGGAGGTTTCCTTCCCATCCTAAGAGCTAAATGTGAAGGGAAAGCTAACGACCTCTCCAGAATGCAGAGCTAATGGTGTGCAGAGCTACAGGTAGAATTAGTCAGTGGAAGCCCTGGAAGAATTTCTACGGGAGAAGTTGCATAGCTGGTCCACTGGAGGATGGCAATGATGGGACGCGTATTACTTAAAACCAGGTATGTCCTTCCTGAACCACAGGGCCTCTTCCTTCCCATTAAGCTGTGCATTTGCAGATTGTCAGGACTTGCCAGCTGCCTTCTGAATATTCAGCCACCAACCTTTAGAGTGGAATTAGTAGTACTTTTAATTTCCTGATAACACCTAAATTAAGGTAAGAGGTCTAAATACTTTATTAATAATGTACACTCTAATTAATAGAAATTACTTTTCTGGCATGTATTATTAAAGGATATGCCCCAACATGCCTTTTTATGTTTTCCAATTACTGGCTTAGGAAACTGGTCATTTTCCACATCTTGCCCAAACCTATTCTTGATCAGCTCTGAACAGTCTATGGAGGTAAACGCTCCACTCTGGATTTGAGAAGAAAGCCTTCCTTAGTTTTCTATCTGGCTCTCGGTTGAAATGACTTTTGGCTGAAATAAGTTCTTTCATAAATATGCTTGAAGTCAGACACTTTGGACCTAGAATATTACTCTCCAAATGACTAATTTGCTTATGCTTTTAGCTTGTGGCTCTACACTTCCAAATGTGAGGAGTAAAATTGGAACCCTAAGTCTCAAATTTGAAATTTTTCTTTAATCAATAGGATACCTAATGCTTTTTGTTTTCCCAAGTGGGAATCACATTTTTTTAAAAAAACACCTGTTATTAGCTCCAGTGTTAACTTATTATGAAGGTAAACCGAATAAGTAGGTAATATCTTCAGAGAGACAACAGAATGGCTTAAAAGCGTGGGCTCTGTGACCAGTCTGCTGAACTCAAATTTAGATCTTCACACGTCTTCATTGTAGGGAGTGGCCCAGACACGTAGCCTCTATCCCTTCGTTTCCCCATCTGTAGAATAGGGTCGGATGTGCCTGTTCACAGGATTAGCACAAGGACTGAAGGAGTGAAAATGTGGAGAACTTACATTTAAGCTTAGCACCAAGTTAATATCCAACAGACCCTATCCACAATAACTTCTTAACGCCCCTTTCCCTGCCTTTATCCCCAGCTCAGGGGATCAATGTTCTGATGCCCACATTGAGGCCAAGGAGGGGCTCCTGATCGTTTTTCCAATGAACTTTCTACTTAATACATGCCAAATGTGTGCACAGAGCCTGTCAGGCTGCCATAAACTGGTGGTATAGGGATCAGGTTTCTGAGAGTTGGCAAGAATTGAGCAAATGGGAGCCCTCCAGTGCCTTCTGTCCTATAAGATTTAGAGATGAGAGACCACGCTGAACAAACTTCTGTTTTATTAATAGACAATTTAGCTTTTCAAAGTAATGAACCCCAAGCTACGGCGAGTCTGCACCGTCATAGACTCCGCAAGATCTTGCTTCTGTTCACTAAGATATGACTCCTTGAAGCTTTCCTGCTCCTGGCCCTATATGCAGATATTCAGCAGATTCCAAGTCTAGTGACTGTCAAGTCACTCCTGTCCAGTGGCATGTGGGAAGCTGTAAGACACATTAGATTCAGTGCATATTGTTCTTTTTTTTCTCTAATAATTAACGGAGGCCTTTTTCTTCTTTTTTCTTTTTTCCAGAAGAATGTTTTGAATTCCAAGGCCATGGCTTGGCAGTAGCTCCCTGGTATCGTGGGACTGAAGATGGATTTCTCCCAGGGGACTGACGGAGGCCATCAGTGTAATTTATTTCTGTCTTGACGCTCAGTAATGGATGTGACCTTGTGTCTCACAAGGCTCTGCTAGCACCGCAGACCTGGACATGAAGAGTTAACATTCCACTCCCCTGTAGAGAGATGTAGATACCTTGACATTCAGAGGCATAGTTCCCAACCTAATCCTTTCTAAATCAGATTAGTCCATCCCATCGCTGACAGTTCACTGACGAGTGCATTCCTCAAAGAGAATCTCATCTGAGATGCAGAGCACTCGCTGCAGTTTTATAGTATCAGGGTAGTAATTCATGCCCTGAGTAATAAAGAAACTCATTAAATGTAGAACCTCGGCTCTTGCTTTGTACTTAGACCTCCCAGCAGTTTAACTCATGCATAATGAGTCTAAATACTTTAAGGGATAATATAAAAATTATCTACTATTCTTTCATATCGAAAATTGTGCATTTGTTTCCTTTCACTACATTGCTAACACAACTAGGAAACAATACATTACCCTAATTACATGTTATTTATTAGAAAGGAAGCAAATAAGTCATTTGGAGACAAATCCCTGTAGTTATTCATGGAACTGCTTTAGATAACAAAGATAGAGGAAAGCCAGCAGTCTTTCATTATATTTATTACAAACTCTTTGTGCTAATGAACAATCACAGGCTGCACGGAAATAATGGTCTCAGCTCTAAATTGTACGGAGTGCTATAGAGGCCATATTTATCAAGAACAAGTCAGGGCTTTGCTTGTCTTTTGTGTCTTTGCTTTCCATTGAAGGGAGAGAGTAGAAGACAAACAAAAGTAGCTTGGGGGTTTTCATAAACACAATGGAAACTAGTTAGCAGATTTTTAAAAAAGTCTTCAGGAACAGTTCACTCATGAAAGAGAATGATCATGAGCTATTCCATATGAATCCTGATTGGGGACATTCTTTGTCTTGAGGCAGCAGGAGTACATAAATATGTATACCTAAAAATTTAAAATTTTGCTAAAAAAGTTCCTAAGATTTCAGTAAGATCCTTTCAATATTTATTTTCTGATCTCATGAATTAAGACAAAAACCAAATATAGCTCTTTGTTTTATAGTGGAAAATAAAAACATATTAGAAAATCCAACCTGAAATCTTTTTTTAGCTCAACTTTCAAAACCGACATAAACAAGTGAAACAGATTTTTTTCTACATACCCCATATTTTTATCGTGGTTCCTGCTGCGTCTAGAAGGAAATCGGCAATGAATGCAAGGGGTGAACTATTTTGTACATGTGTGTTTTTAAGCAAGCCGTCCAAAGTTGTGGTAGCAGCAAAAGGAAAAACATTTTTAGTTCCCATCTTATGGGATAATTGAGCCAATATGTTAGCACTTAGAAATGTTGCCTCATGGAAAGGACCAGAACTGTGCTTGAGGATTAAACTACAGATAACAAAGGCGCGCAGGAGAATCGAGGAGGGAAGGGAGCCAAGAAAGTCAGCTGGGACCATCTCTTCTTTTGAATTAGCAGTTACCCTTCAGTTGTTTTTTTGTTCAAACATTTGTCTAGTTCCTCTTCAGAGCTGTTTAGTGCGCTCTCTCCTGTACAGGAATATACAGTAGGATTTCCCATCCATCCCAGATCAGACCACTGGTGCATGTAGCTGGTATGCTAACGTTGGCAGCCTTCCAGTAACGAGGCATCAGCAAGGCAAACCAACAACAAAGCCTGTTGCCAATTATTCGAGGCTGTGAACAGGGCTATGCTTGAGGGGGGTGCGGGCAGAGTGGGTGGGAAGGAGACAAGGATGGGAGAGAATTAACAGTTTAGGGCTAGGCGTAAAATTCTGCTGCTGAAGAACTGGCTTACCCATTCTTTCCCTTAAATCCCCTCTAAGCTTTTCACAGAGATCAAATAAAGTTAGTCTGTTAAATATATAGTACTTTGGAAAACCAGCCTTTGAGCTGTGAGCAGTGAGGGAGAGCAAACCCAGGTTAGCTCTGTAAATCCTGTTGAAGGGTAAGTCCTGCTAAATCTTTTCCATGTCTCTCCTCTCTTCCCTGGGCAACATGTTTTGAAGTCTTGTGAGGTGAACTACATGTAATTAAGGTGACCATACCATCTGCTTTGCTTGGAAGTCCTGTTCACACCTGTTGTCCTGGAGAAATTGTTAATAGCAACACCTCTTTCTGTTCAAAAGTGTCCTACTTTGGACAATAAATCATATGTTGATCTTAGCTATAACCCAAAACTCAGCTTCAGGCAGTTGAGTGCACAAGAGAACATCCTAATTATGTTTTAGGTTCGTAGAAATACCTACCTCTACTCTGTAACTGTTATGAGGTATTTTAAATAAATTTCCCAAGTCTGCTCTATGCTGATGAACTGCTTTATTGGGAAAAAATATAAGAATGCCACTTTCGAAGATGTTAGGAATCTGCTACCTTTTAAAGTAACTAGACCAGAACAGGACAATTGTTTCTTATGTGATGTATTGGTGGAAATAATTTGATCTTGATTGCTTTCCTTTTGCTTTATTGTCTTTGTAACTTTTGAGCAATGTCAAGGGCACACTCAAGATCACAGGTCCATGATGAAGCAAATAGATGCAACCCCTGCTGTGTTCTTTGCTAGTCCTGGAGGTACATCCAAGGGAGGTTGGTCTTGACAATTAGTACAGAGCGAAAGATCCACCAGGGCAGAGGATCCCAGAATTCTGGGCTTGCTCCAGAGTCCTACCAGCTATAAGATTACTGTGAGGGTGGAAGACTGGAAGGAAATGCACATGGGACCATCTCTGCTTTTCCTAACATCCACATTCTAGGCAAGTACTTTCTTTTTGAGCAGCAACTAAGTTACCTGATTATTTTTGAGTTTCATTTCTTATGGTGTTGTCAAGCCTGATTGGACTATCAAAGCCAGAGGATTATCACATAAGAGTAACTATAATTTTTGTTCTATGGAAAATAACTTTTGGCAGATTTTAATTGGGATCAATTCATTAGTCAATTCAGGGCAGGAGTCTCATGATCAAATGCCTACTAGGGTCAGGCAGATAATACAAAAAGAACATGCTAAGTTAAACATATAGTCCCCTTGGTCTAACTTTTTTTTCCTGCTCTCACTGGCTTACATTTTAGGTCTATTTTTAGAAACCAGTTCATAGTAAGTGGAAGTTAACCTGGGTTTCCTGTTTCAGAGAGAAGAGAGGATGTGGTAGGAACTATGGAAAAATGGAGGCTACATGACCCATCAAAAGGGGAGCAGCCAAACTCAACCTCAGCCATTTGTTAATCTGTGAAAATGGGGTCCCTTGTGATGGAATTTCTTTTTTTTTCCAAGAGAAATAAAATCTGTATTTCCATGTGAAATCACCTACATACCACTAGGACTAGAGTTGTCTTCACTCCTTAGGGCCTCCTCATCCATCTCTTACCATCACTCACTTCCCTCCAAATATATGCCTTTGAAACAAAGCCAGAGGACTATCTTATCCATTCCTCTGTTACTCCTCTGGTCACTCCATTTACTGGAGGAGGGCATTGGTCCATGGCCTCGTGTCTGCCTCCTTATCATATTCATGCAGTATTTGGGGAAGTCCAATATTGATGTAGATGGTCCATCAGTACCCTGGTCCCTTCCATTTTGGGCATTCTCAATTCCATGATATTTCTTCCACTTCATCTTAATCATCCGTTTTCATGGCCACCCCTATATCTTATCAATACCATTACCTTTGATTAAATACACCCCAGTCTCTGACTACCACTTCCTATTTTACAGTTTAGTCCCTCTAATAATCAGACTCCTGTTCCTCAAAGTTATCAGGACGACCAGTCCACTGAAACATGTCCTTCTTTACAAGCTTAGATATAATGAGCCATCATCAGAATCATCCTGTTGCATATATTCTCATTTCCTTGACTCATTCGCTCCATCATACTCCACAAGTTAAAAAAATCAACCCTGAAAAATCCAATTTTATACCTACTCTGCACCTGAACCAAGCAGCTGAATATGGCTGAAGAAAAACACACAGTCATGCAGAATGGCCTGACTTGAAATTCACGACTTTCAACCTTAAGTGTACTCTTAGTGTTGTCGTTTCTCTGTCAGTTCCCTTTTTACTATCCTCATATACCAGTTAGCATCTTCTCATTTCTCCTCAGACCTTCACCACCTCTCTCTCCTTCAGCCTCAGATATTGCTCTTAATTATTAAACTAGAGAAATATAATTAATAAGAAAGCGCTTCCACATTCTTCACCAAAAATCTCTCAACTTCCTTGCATCTATACTTCTATACTCTTCCTTTCCATGCTACAACAGGCAAACTGTGATTGCTACAACCTAATACTCTGGATCTCATCCTCTCTCGTCTATTTGAGGACAGTCGCCTACATTTTTACCCTTTCACTCTACTATCTCATTATTTCTGATTCTCTGGAATATGTAAATATGCTGTAATTATCCTCACCTTACTTACTTCCCTCCTCTTTGACCCAATATACCCCTCTTTCTCTGCTCCTTTTATAAGGCAAGTTCCTAAAAATGTTGTCTAATACTCTCTGTCTCCATTTTCTTACCTCCTACTGTATTGGAACCCAATTCAATCAGGCTCTCTTCAATATGTATATTTATGAGGCCAATTCAGCCCTATAACCCAGAGTTCCATCTTCTGATTTGGAAAGTATGAGGCATTACACCCACATAGTATTTTGTAAAGCCTATATTTCGAATCCCATTTGAGTTTAACATTACCCCATGGGGTAAACAGGGAAGGAGTTAATGTTTCCTTTATGCAAATGAGAAGGATGAGATTTGGGGAGACTGAGTAACTTCTCCAGATTAACATAGATCTTAAAGTGGTGGTTGCAGCACCAGGAATTAGAGCTTTCCAACACCTTCAGAAAGATGAAATAAAGAAAGTATACATTGGTCATTATAACTGAGATTCATATACCTAAGTATTTTAGGTTGGAAGTCCCTCAAAAATTATTTATTTCAAGGGAACACTAGTGAGGCTAGTTGACTGGCCTATGGTCACACAGTTATTTAGTGGTAAAACCTGGGCTGAGGTTTCCCGACTCCTAGCTAACGCTCTATCCCAGACATCCTGGCTAAGATGTGAAAATTCGCCAGCAGCAGCAGCAAACAGTGAGTAAGCGGCTGACTGGGTACATATGCAGAGAACAGCTGTTGAAAATACCAATAGCAGCAGCAGCAATAACACAGCAGCAACAGCAATCACCAAATGCTAATCTTCTCAAAGTGCAGTCCAAAAACCACTTGTATCAGAATCTTAGTGTGTTTAACAGAAAGGCTGATTCAATGGGTCTCACCCTATTTGTGCGGCATCAGGCTCTCAGGACCCAGAGCCCAGGAATTCATGTTTTAAATAACTCTGTCAAGTAATTCTTAAATACTCTAAACTTGAGGACCGCTGTATGCACAAGAGTGGACAAACGCATTCAGCACAAATTATAATTCATAATTTCATCTTTAAAAGGAGACTGTTGTCTGCTTTGATTTTTCATTATGAAATAGAAAAGGGCAAAAGAAACTGAGCCCTCTGCCCCCATTAAGCTCCCAGGGCCCATTCCCTTTTGTTTTCTTCCGCAGGTGACCGTCTCCTTAGTGTTAGGTGCTGTCGTGGTACAAACTTCTCAGACCTCCTGCGCAGCTAGGGATGTGAGCAGAATGGCTTATGAAGCAGGGAAAGGACTCGCATCCTGGAAACGCCAGTGATGAAGGGGGTTCATTCACCTCTGCCTCTCAGCAAAGGTGGTGCCTCCAGGTCAGGGCGAGAACATTGGTGGAGCAGTCAGCGGGCTTGCTTGGTGATGAATGGGATGGAGCAGAGGCCACACACAGATCCATCCATCTCTGCAAGTGATTTATATTTGTGGACATGTACGGAGACACCTGGCTTCAGAAATATTATGGGAGCTGGATGTCTCAACGCCTCAGCAGCTTTAGTGATGCATGGAATACGACTAGGGAAACAGTCTTCCTCAGGTCCACATCACAGACTGACTTCATAGCTTTGGCTTTTATGAAACTTTGATGTAGAAAAAATATGTAGGGCCATGAAATTTTCTTATATACTAACAAACTGACGAAACGAGAGCTATATCTTTTGTAAAGTTAGAGGAAAAATATTTACAAAACTAGCAAAATATTCAAACAAATATCATTCTCATATTTCTTGCCAGTTGGGGAAAATAAATATGTAAGGGATAAATTATCCTATCATTTCCTTTGCATCAATAACATCTCCCTAACTAGATTCTTAAAATCTCGAGGTTTTTATTTCTTATAAGACTTTTATATCTCTTAGTTCAGAATTGAATATATCATAGAAACTGCATAACTACTTGATGACTAATTAGAAAAACTTAGTGGTTTTTTTTTACTTTATTTTCATTATTTAGAAGATGTGTTTACAATATTAAAAAAAAAAAAAAAGGAACACATCTAGCATCTAGACAAGGTCAAGTTACAGAGATTCAATTAAATCTAAATCCATTCCAGCAAACATTACTTGGATGTCTAGGTTACTAGGGGCTGTTTCTCTCCTTCTGCCTACATATGCTCCCGTCCTCCATAAGTTATGAAAAAAGAGGCCAGAAACTCAGGAGAGAAACATAGATAACTGCATTTTCCTGAAACATTTTTTTAAAGAAGTTGATATGTGGTTTTGCAATTCATGCATGATTTTTGCCAGGGCCATTGTGAACATATGGTTGTGCACATTGCACCCTGCATAAGAGTGCCTGAGAGAGTGGATGGGTGGGATTGGGCTCCTCTCACCAGACCATGTTTCCTGCTGCAGGCCTGCATTGACCTGGAGCATGGCATGTCCATTTCTAATTAGCACAAAGGCACTGTATGAGCTAGGTGTAGTTCTGACTTTAGTGGCTTTAATATTTAGACTTAACTAAGTATCCATGCTCTTTTGTATAGGTTGTTTACCATCTGTATTTAATGATTATGTAACAGGCTTACGTGAACTTTTGTTTCACTCTTACTAAGACATAAACTGAATGATTTGTGTTAATGCATATATCTTCTGCTGGAGTCAGGCTTAAAGATTTGAATGAATTCCTCAGGATCTCATTTCTATGGGTCTGATGAAGTGGTAATAATTTCTGGTCATACAAATGGAAGCATCCTCCTTTTTTCCTATGGGCTGGGATAAATTAAATTAGTTGGTAACATCAACCTTGTAAGACTTGGGAAATATTGTGTGAAAAGAACATAGTTCTTCATTTTGAGTCACCTATATCTGAATAAAAGACACAGTGCCTGGTGACTTCTTTGGATTCCAGAAGAAACACATTAATGTTTGGGCATGTTGTCCTGACTCAGCTTCACACAAGGCCACCAGTTTTGCATGGGGTCCAGAACAGAAGTCTCTACAGCAGACTGACACTCCATACAAGCTTCTTGTGCTGTGATTCAGCATGAAGTCCATATTTATGGCTAATAGAGATGATGTGTGGAGATTCAAACAAGCCCTGATAGGAGAATCACAGCATAGGCCTTAGAGTTTTTAAGTCAAGCCATACTGTTCTGAAGAGTGCTACTTTCCTTTTGAAAAAAATTTTCTATAGGACCCTGATATAAACTTAACACTTGCCCAACACCAAGTTTCTTTGAATCCTAAATTTCCTATCACTGACTGGTGTTGTCTGACTGACCAAGCCATCAAACTGAGAGTGTTCAGTAGTCTTCTCTCAAGAAGTGGAAGATAAATCTCAAGCAGGTCTACAAGGCACCATTAAGTTTCATTAGTGGCTCAGACTATCATGGTACCTTGTTAGGGACTGAATTGTGTTCTCCAAAATTCATATGTTGAACCATTAAACCCCAGTGCCCCCAAATGTGACTGTATTTGGAAATAAAATCTTTAAAGAGGTGAACTCTAATCTAATCTGACTGGTGTCCTTATAAGAAGAGGAAATTTGGACACATGAAGAAACACCAGGGATGCAAAAAAAAAAGGCTGTTTGAAGACACAGCAGGAAGGCAACAATCTGTGAGCCAAGTAGAAAGGCATCAGAGGAAACCAAACCTGCAGACACCTTGGTCTTGGACTTCAAGCCTCCCAAACTGTGAGAGTATAAATTTCTGTCGTTTAAGCCAGTTTGTGGTATTTTGTTTTGGCAGCCCAAGAAAACTAATACCTACTTCCTTCTGGTCCATTGCTTCCTCTCCTTCAACTCATATCTCTGGCCTCATGGGAGTTCCCTATGACTGAAATTAAAAAACAATAACACTATGAGTTCTGCACATCAGAAGTCCAACTGGGCTCAACTTGGTGTTCTGCTTAGGATCTCACAAGGTGGAAATTAATTTGCCAGTTGAGCTAAGGTCTTATCCTGAAGTTCTGGGGAATAATTCACTTGTAAGCTCATTCAGTTGGTTGGTGGAATCCAGTTTCTTGCCATAGATCTGAAGTTTGCATTTCTTTTCTGGCTATCAGAAAGGAAGCCTTCCTTTGTTTCTAGATGCCACCCACATTCCTTCTCACACAGACCCCTGCATCTTCAGCCAGAAATGGATCAACAAATCCCTCCCACCCTTAGAGTCTCTAACTTCTGTCCACTTGCTGAAGATAACTCTGATTTTAAAGGGCTCGCATGATTATATCAGGCTCACCTGGATAATCTCCCTTTTGCCATATAAGGTAACATAATTATAACAGTAATACCTCATCATATTCACAAGTTCCACCCACACTCAGAGGGGAGGGGATTATTAGAGGGTGAGAGTCACTAGAGTTCACTCTTGTAATTCTGTCTGCCCAGAAGGGACCCTGAAGCACAGTGGGAAGGGAAATCCTCCCAATGAGCAGCACACCTCATGGTTGTGCACATCATCTGGAAAAAGATATGGCAAAAATATGGATTTCTACTGATTTGTGGATAGAGTCTAATGGTTGGTCTAGATGGTTATTGGTTTGGAAGGAAAAAAAAAGCCTGAGGAAGAAGTTTATGAATGGAATTCTCAGAATAAACACAAAGTTAAGGATTTTTAAGTCCCATGTGAATGTTTAACAAAGGAAAACCACTGTAGAGGAGACTCAATAATCAAATGACAAGATGACCTATTGGGTGGCTATCAGTCAGCTTCTTTCTCCAGCCACCCCAACCTTTGCTCAATAGGATCATGGATAAGTTAGCCAACTGTAGGGATTTCCATCATGGTAATTGCTTTGAATTTTCTGGGGTATACTTTGGATTTGCCGTCCAGCCTGCAGTGCATTAGTTAGCACCACTCTAAGAACTTTATGGCATTCCACACCACGTTGTTTTTGACCAGGGACTCATTTTACAGTGAAGCACTGCGGCCATCACCTCAGCCCATGGAATTCGCTGGCTTACCATATACTCTGTCATCAGGCAGTTGGCCTTATAAAATATTGAGTGGTCTATTGAAGGCTCAGGTGTAACACTGGTCAAGTAAAACTTTTTATGGAGCTGGGGTACCATCCTATAAAATACAGTACATGTTATGATCCAGTAACCTACTTGTTGCCATTTCTCTTGGAGCTGAATAATACATAGAACAGAGAGTGGCTTCTCTCTATTATTCTTAATAATACATTAGCAAAATTTTTGTTTCTCTTTATTGCAAATTTGAGCTTTACTTGTTGAGAGGTCACATTCCCAAAAGATGAATGCTTTCACAGAAGACACAAGGGCTTCACTGAGGTGGAACCTGAGGATTCCACCTGTTCATTTTGAGCTTCTCATGACTTGAAGCAATAGAGAGGAGTTACTATACTGACTGGGGTGATTTTTCCTGATAATCAATGGGAAGTCTAGATTGCTTCTATACAATGGAAGAATGAATATGTCTGAACTCAGGACATTCCCAGGGAGTCTCTTGTTAACCCCATGTCCAATTGAATACATTAATGCAAAACTGTAGAACTCAGTACTGACATAAATGGTTTGCCCTCTGGAATAAAGGTTTAGGTCACCAGCCAGGTGAAAAATGAAAACAAATGAATGAGAAAATGTGTCAATGTCAATCCCTTTGTGTTATAGAAACTTGGCACTTCCCTGCATGTGACATTTAGACATAAAGCTCCATGGACAGTGCTAGTGTCAATCTATATGGTATTAGAAAAGCTTAATTTCTTTCTTTCTTTTTAAGATAAATGTAAATAAAGCATCCAATATTTTCTTTCTGCCCCTTAGTGGGATATTTTATACAATTCCAGGGGTGAACACACCTGAAGATCATTTTAAAGATCAATGACCTAGTTGGTAGATGATTTTACTAATTAACTAAAGATGCCAGAATGGTCTTTGTGTCCAAAACAGTGTCCGGCTTTCTGAGTACCTGACCCTGAAACTATACAATTTCACACCCAGGCCTTTGTGAAAATTAAAATCATCAAGCATCACTGGCAACTCAGGATGGATTTAGTTCATCAGACTCATAGATTTGGTTGAGGGTAGAAGAAGGGAAGATTGTGTATCAAGTGACATGGTGGAAAGGGCTCTAGGAATAGAAATGGGATGAACCTATCTATTTAGCTCCTTCTTTGCTGTGCTAAAAAATTTCATATATTTAGCTTATTAAACTTTCTGAATAACTCTGTGCATTGGTATTATCCACACTTTACAGATTAGAAACTGAATTTCAAAAATGAAGTTGCTTCCTCAAACTCATATAGTTTGCCGGTGGAAAAGCTGCTTAAAACCCAGATCTGTCAGATCCTAAAAGAGACACTTTTTATACTACAGTTTCTGAAGACAAAGACAAACTATACTAACTGTGTTGACTTTGTTTCTGATTATTATTATTTTTTCTTTGTAAAAAGAGAGTCTGGATTCACATAGATAGTGTACAAATAGAAACAGATATTTTATTATTTTTGTTTTATTTTTATAAATAGCTTGCTTTTCAGTCTTTGAAATTTAAATTGCTACAGAAGCTTGGAAGAGGAACAGTGGGACATTTTTGTCTCCAAGCTGAATTACCCACTGACTCGGGATTTGGGAGAATCCCAAAGCGCTGGCCTTCTGCCTTGCTTAGCTAGGATTCTTGTGCTCTGGCAGAGAGGGCAAACTTCACCCTTTTCCTTCAAGGCAGGCCCAGCCCTGCTTCATCTTTCCCTCCTTTGTTCCCCCTGGGAGGGTGGGCAGGACAGAGATAGCCCAGTGAGGGCTCCTCCAGGCAGGAGGTTGTCCAGGCCCACTTTGCCAGCCAGAGGGAGGTTATCTTTTACCAACCTGCAAGTTTAATGGTCCCAGTACTTGGCTGGTGGCCAGGAGTCTGGGGATTAGCCATCACCTAGATCATGGCACAGGGTGTCATGCCCTCAGTTTCCCTTACCAAGCCAAGTTTGGTTAGACACTGTCACTGTATGACCCTCCTCACCTTGGCTTTTTTTTCCCAGAAAATGACTGTCTTCATCATAAACATAAACATCAGGATGGAAAGACTCCAAACTATCAAAAAAGTTTGAAACTATTCACAGTAGAGATTTATCATGATGTGCTCCCAAGGAATTGTACAACTATTTACAGTGCTATGGTCTGGGCGCAGGCCAGGCCTGGTATTTAATGAGGAATGGTGCACGTGTGCAAAGGCAACGAAAGCAAAAATAAACAAGTGGGACTTCATCAAACCGAAAAGCTTTTTCACAGGGAAGAAAATCAGCAACAAAATGAAAAGCAACTTACTGAATGGAAGAAGATGTTTACTAGTGATATATCTGATAAGGGGTTAATATCCAAAACATATAAAGAACTCATACAACTCATCATCAAAAAAGCAAAACATGCAATTAAAAAATGGGCAGAGGACCTGAATTGATACTTCTCCAAAGGAGACATACAGATGGCCGACACATGAAAAGATGCTCACATCACTAATCAACACAGAAATGCAAATTAAAACTACAATGAGATACTACCTCACACCTGTCAGGATGGCCGTTATCAAAAAGGCAACAAAAAACAGTGTTGGTGATGTGGAGAAAAGGGAATCCTTGTGCACTATTGGTGAGAATGTAAACTAGTGCAGCCACTATAGAAAATAGTGTGGAGCTTTCTCAAAATATTAAAAATAGAACTACCATATTTCCCAGCAATTCCACTTCTGGGCATTTATCCATAGAAAATGCAAACACTAATTCAAAAAGCTATATGCAGCCCTATGCTCATTGCAACCTTACTTTACAACAGTCAAGGTATGGAAGCAACCCAGGTGACGATTGATGAATAAAGATGTGGTACATTTACACAATGGAATATTACTCAGCCATAAAAAAGAATGAAATCTTGATGTTTGCGACAGCATGGATGAACCTAGAGAGTATCATGCTGAATGCAAAAAGTCAGACAGAGAAAGACAAATACCATATGATTTCACTTATATGTGGAATCTAAAGAACAAAATAAATGAACAAAATAGAAACAAACTCATAGATACAGAGGACAAATTGATAGTTACTAGAAGGTGTTGGGTGGATGGAAAGGGGGAAAGAGATTAAGAAGTACAAACTTTCAGTTATAAGATAAGTCATGGGAATATATTGTACAGCATGGGAAATATAGTCAATAATATTGTAATAACTATGTACAGTGACAGATGATTACTAGACTTATTGTGGTGATCACTTCAAAATGTATATAAATGTTGAATCACTATACTATACACCTGAAACTAATATAATATTATATGTCAATTATAATTTTAAAAATAAAATTAAAAAAAAACATACATATGTGCACAGTAGCATCCTCCTTTACTTAAGCTGATGTGCATGGGTCCAAAGAAGAAAAGAACGGTGTAGATTTCCTATACTCCTAAGCAATAGCATATATAATATTTAAATATGTGCCACAGGCTCCAGGGACAGCTGAATTCTGAGATCTGTGCAATGAAATACATACAGAGATCCTATAGTGACAAGATAATGGTGGTCTCTAATAAGTTAAAGGTCCGGATGTAGTATATTTGGGGTGTGTGAATTTTTATTAGCCTTTTAAATAGGTGATATAAGAAAACTATTTTACTCACATATTTGAAGAACTTCTGATACCCTCCTACAGCAGCCTTGCATTTAGGTAAATCAGTTTAAAAACTCTAGGTGTGATAGAGCAGGACAAACTGTAGCTCTAGAACGGGCTGGCTGTGTGACCTTGGGCAATTTATTTAACCTGTTGGTACTTCAGTGTCTTCACTTATAAATCATTCCTACTCAGAATTCCTCATAGTGATGTGAGATTTTATCGAAAACAGCAGAGACGGAGCATGTGCCAGGCAAATAGTAGGCACCCAATAAATGTCAGTTCTCTCCCCACCACTTGCAACATGCTGACAAAAGCACACACACATGCAGAGAACCTGCTGCTCCACAGACTTTCTGCTCCTTTAGAGGTCTCAGTTTTTCAGCCCTAAAGACAAGAAACAGTGCTATTCTATGTTAATGAAGTTACTTTATATTCAGAGCACAACACTTTGCCCTCTAGAGAGAATTACCATACAAAAAATAGGTGGTAGCTGGGTATAATTGCTTGTCCACCCAAGAGAGAGAGAGAAAGAGAGAGAAGGAGGGAGGGAGGGAGGGAGGGAGGGAGGGAGGGAGGGAGGGAGGGGGGGAAACTATTTCTTGAGGCCACCTACTTACTGGTCAAAGCAAGTCCAAGGCAAATCCAGATTCAAGAGGTGGGTAAAGAAATGCTTCCGCTTCTGGGACAAACTCAAAGTCACAGTGCACAGTGGTTCGACATAGGGAGGGCTGACGGATTATAGCCACTTTCAGTGTCTGCCTTGGGAGTTCTCAATCACAACCAGCTTGGGGGCCGCTGGAGCGACTAGTATGAGAGGTGAGACTTAGCCTAAGAAGCAAATGTATCAGTCAATCGAGGCTGGTGAAAGACTGAGTGTTCAGAAGGCATTTTTAAACATTCCCTCTTCTCTTTCCTTTGAATTGATTTTCTGGAAAACATAAGAAGGATGTCTGCACTAGAGGCGTTTCGAGGGGGATCCCCTCCAGGACTGGCATGATTCTATGGCGGGTGGGGCCACCTCATTCCTTCCAGCCACCTTAGCCATCTTTGCTGACCGGGATGGGATGCCTGCAGCCACGGCGATCAAAATCGATCATGGGGAAGGGTGTTTCGCGTGGCTTGGCTGGGGTGTAGCACAGCTGGCCTCAATCATGCTTCTTAAACGTTTCCTCTCAAGCTTTTAAGGGTCTCGGAGAGCAGAGTGCATAGGAATCCAAACAAGCCTTGTTCCAAATTGGCTCAGGATGGTGAAGAGCGGAAACAAAAGGCAGGGTAAGGATAACGACCTGCTCCAAACAGCACTGAGTGACTGTTTCTCATGCGCAGCCCAGATGGCTCAGACTCCTAAGTGCTCCTTTTTGGGGCGGGAGTTGGGGACGCCCTCTTAGAGGGGACCTTGGGACTCAGCCTGCTCTGTGGCTGCCTGAGCTGAAATGCACCGGCTGTGACCAGGGACAACTGCTATCCTTAGAGGAGATTTTATCCATCATTTTTTATCTGGGGTCAGTGGAGGAGAGAAGAGGTTTTGAATTATATTCACAGGATCCAAGGAAGGGAAAAAAACACCAGCCTATCTCTAAGAGCCTTTTTTTTCTTAAGGGTTTTCTATTTTCCACGTTTGACCCAGACTGAGACTGTAGTGCGGCTAAAACAATGGGGCCTTTCCCAGGCTTCGACTCCTTAGCTGCTTCTCCCCCTCTCTCTAACACGGAATTAGATGTAGTCAATCTAGGGATTATGCTGAAGGGACCACGTTCCAACAGCTGCATCCCGGCCGCTGGCGCTAAACGAGACTAACCTGACTCCTCTGAACATTTATTTTATTCCACCTGACAGCAGCCAGACAGGCACAGGGACAATCTGCGAGGCGGCATTGCCCTCTGCCTGCTGGGTCTGCGGTGGAGGACTGCTGCGGCAGGGCCTGGGCGATGCTAGAGGCTTAAAGGAACGCCACTGAACTGCTCTCGGGCGATCGATCGGGATATTAGGGTTTTCAGTTTTCCAATACTTGGCTCTTTACAGTCCAGTTCTATAAAGATTTATGTAGCATTGGGGGATGGTTGAAGATGTAGCACATATGGTTTTGAAGCTGTCAGTCAAGAAATGAGGCCAAATGAGGCCTTTGAAACCCGGGTACTTCTCTGCCTGAGTTCTCCTGGCAGAGAAGGGCCTGCCTAGTGTCATTGCTCTAAGGCTGGCAGATGGGACTGGCACTTACTATATCAGGCACTAAGCACTTTACAAATACAGACTTATTTAATATTCATACTTTAATGTCTTATTCTCCTTATAATACTGATGAGGAGACAGCACAGAGAGGGTTAGTGGCCTGCCCAAGGCGGCGTGTGGCTTGCAATGGTCAGAGCCAGGATTTGAGCGCTCACTACCTGGATCCAGAGTCCATGTTCTTAGTCGCTATGCTCTGATGCCTCTCATCTTAATGAAAGGCCTTTTGGCCTAATCGGGCTCCCTGTTTATCCCCCTGGGTTATTAATTTTTGAGAGGGTGAGAGCTACCTCTTTTGATTCCCAGGATAATGCTGTGAGGTATTCTTATCCACGATTTAGATACAACACTCAGAGGCTCAGAGAAGTTTAGTAACTTGATGGACGACACACAGCTAATAAGATGTCAGGCTGGGATGTGTCCTCGGCTTTTGTGGATCTTACAGCCCAACGAGAGCTCCCACTACATTCTGCTAGTTATCTGCTTTAGTTTTTAGTTAGCTAAACTTGCACCAGCTTTGGGGAGCTAAGAATTGGCTTCCTGCCTTCTGATGTCTCAGTCACTCTTACTCTAGTTCACCCTACTTTGTACTAAAAAAAAAAAAAAAAAAGATTTGAGGTTTTGAAGCTATGTGAGATGTAGCCACCTCCCCCCACCAAAAAATGTTGTAAATCCTCTTAGTTTTCTACCAAAATATTGCTTCTTAGATGTCTAAGTCTTTAAGGATAAAAATGAATGTTTTAATGTCTTAAATTGAAGTTTTAAATCCTTCATAAAACAAAGCACAATACCATTACAAAAAACATAATAAAAGCTTTTACCCTCATTGTACTTGGCAGTTCACGAGTGCTTTCAGGAATCTTGTTCTAATTTTGACCCCAGATGTAAAATAGGGAGGCTGGGCGTAGCCATCCCACTTTACAGATGATGGAGCTCCCAAACTCAGAGAGATTAAGTGTCTTACTCAAGATCAAACAGCCAGCAATAGAACCCCCAAGTCCTCCCACTCCAAATTCAGCAACCTCTGCAAGGTGGCTTAGTTTGTTTTTATATGACCTATAAAGTATTGATATTAGCAATAATAATTATAGTGAAACTAATTTGACTGATAAATAGCTTTGCGTTATTAAAAACACAAAAGCAATAATAATTAACTTTTTGCACTATTTGCTAAGTGCTTTATGCTTGTATTTCTCCATTCATTCATTTCACCAACACGAGTACTTGCTATGATCCAGACGTGGTACTGGGAGGCAAGAATTATTTGCTCCATTTTAGTTGCGTAATCTGAGACTTAACAAAAAGTTCAATGACATCCCCAAAGTCACACCGCCAGTAAGTAACAGAATCAAGACCAAAATTTTAGTGTCATGACTCCCAAATTCATCACCTAAACCATTTCACATATACACAGATCGTCTAGAATTACCAACAATTTTTAAATGAAGGGGCAATATCTAGCTTTGAGCCATCATTTCTTGTGCCTACAGCTCAGTTCAGGTGAAAACCAAGAGCGAAATACACATTTTATCCCCACATGACCTGCAGCTGGTTGGCACATTCCTCCTGTTATCAGTAATAATTTCTAGTACTTTTGGATCCATTTCAAGAAATAAATTCTAGTAATTGCATTTTTACAATGTTAATTATTTTACAAAACATTTTCTCTTTGAACCCTGTCAGTGCTCAATAAATTATCATGATAGTAATTATCACTACATATTTGACACCTATAGCAATGAGGGTTTGTTAACCCAGCCCAGAGCCAGGCAGGGCATTTGAATGGAGGCACAAGGTGGTTTAGTCCCCAGGGACTCTGTTGCTTTCCTTGGGTCTAACTCAGTCTGCTTACACCCCAGGCATGTGTAAATTTCCATAGAAATGTGGAGATGCTGGGGGATCTGGTGTGGAAGTCTGGTTCATGGAAGGGACTCAATGCTGTCACCCATATCCACTTGGCCCACCCTGGAGGTTCCCTGCAGCTTTTTTGGACAGTCTCCTAGAGGCTTCCTACGTCAAGCTCCTGCATCTCACTGCTGGAGATAGCCCAGTTTCCTGGGCATCCTCTACACTGTCAGTTGTCCACAGCAGTGGCTTAATTATTAATATACCATTCCTTGGCTTTATTCCCTTCCATGTCTCTTTTTCTGACTCCCTCATCGCACTTCAGGACTCACCTCCCAAATAAACCACTTGCAAGCAAATTTTTCTCAAATTGTGCACGGCTGGGAGGGGGAGAGGGGTTTCAAAATAAGACCTCCTTCTTAATCCTGGGTGATTCTGTCTCATTCCCATTATTCCCTTTGCTAATTCAGTCCTCCTGCAGCTTTCCCCCACCCTGCATGAGACTGATCCTTCTCAAATGCAAATCTGCTCTTGTCCTTCCAAGGCTCAGAGCGATTCACTGACAGTTACTCTTCCCAGGAAACACATTGGATTTAGCTAGTGTCCAAGGCCCTCCAGGATCTGTCTGCTGTGAATCCCCCAGGCTCCTCACTCAGCACCCCTCTCTTCCCATCTTTAGCTTCAGCTGCATTGATCCACCAGACTTATTATTTCCTTCAGAGCCTTTGCACAAGATGTTCCCTCCATTCAGAGTGACTTTCTGGCTTCCTTCCCCTCTCTCTAACCCCTCCTCCCCATCTCTGTTATCTAACCTTCGCTTGTCTGTAATTGGGTGTCACTCCATTGACAAATGAAGTTCTTCCAGACCTCCCAAGTCTGAGTGAGGTGTCCTGGGATATCTCCTCACATGTTGTACCACCATGTCTCCCATGCTCTGAGCTACAAGAGTCTATTAGTTGTTTTTCTCACCAATCAGACTGTGACCTCCTTGAGGGCTACACTTACCTTTTCATCTTGGAATCCTTAGGACTTAATACCTAGCATGTGGTAGATGCTTATGAAATGTTTGTTGAAAACACTGCTACTGGAATGGATGTTTTCTTGATTATTGGGGTAGTTGAATCCTTTCCCCTGTTCATTTTCCAGGTGCATACATACTTTTTTCTGTGAATGGTCTTCCAGGCCATTTTAATAGTTGCTTCCTGTTTTCCTGTGGTGATGGGACACCATGCAGTAGGAGTGCTCCCCAGTGGTCACATGTGTTTCAGTCCTCACCGATAGACACTGGTGTGTAGCCTTCAGGTAAAAAGCTGCTTGTTCCAGTCCTTCTCTGTGAACCCTGAAGGGTGGAGAACCATTCCTGGGCAGTGTTACCTCAGCCACCAACTGAGACAAACAACGAGAATCTTGTTCCTAGATGGTACCCCCATCTGGAACATTCTAGGAATGAGTGGGTCCCACTCTGCCATTTGCCTGGCTTTGGGTTTATGCTCTAAAACTCATTACTGACTCTTGAATGAAGCACCAATTTAATGTGCAAGTTTGAGCAAAATGACAGACTTGGAAGGAGTGAATAGCCGTTGTCCTCCTCAGGCAAGATTTCCCAGTTCTCAGAGCTTAAAGTGGGCCTGACTTATAGGCTCAGGACAGACACTCCAGAAGAGGGTGTCACTGCATGTCCCCGGTGTATTGTCCCTCCCTTCCAGTCATCCCAAGTGCTCTCTGAAGAGCTCTTACCAGTCTTGGCTGCAGAAAGCGGAAAGCCTTCCCAGGCAGCCTCTATGGAACAGTAACTTCCTAGCTAGCTTTCAAGATTTCAGGCACATTTTTTTGAGTTTCTTTCACTTTTCAGGGACTTGGCTGATGGCAAAAACATAGGTAAAGTCCCCAGTATTATGCCCGACACTCAGTAGGTTTTCCATGAATGTTACCATGGCTCTTGCTATTGACTGAGTCAGTGATGAAATCCCATGTCAAGGGACCATCACTACTTAGTAGGTAGCTTACAGGTTTATGCCCATAGAATCCAGAGAGGGGGGCCTCCTAGAAATTTCTACTTACCCAGAGTTTCAGAGCCACTCAGGAAAGGATAAGTGGGTGAAGGGAACTAAAGTGAAGTTCACAATAGGATTGTAAGCACACAATTTTAATAATAATGCTATTCATAGCAACAATAGCAGTTTTAATACCTACCTCACTGGATGCATGAAACACGCTGGAAACTTTGCTTGAATTGGCCTGTTCTTCACGACATCTTTTCAAAGTTGGTGCATATCACTGGGGATGAGGAAACTGAGGGCCAGAAAAGTTACCATCAACTGAGTACTTTGAACTGAAGTGGGGACAGTCAACCTGCAATTTCTCATCCAAATAAAGACATCTCTTCTTTACCCCAATCCAGGCTAAACCCAGATTCTGGAAAGTACAATGAATGAATTCTGGTTTGCTTTTTTTGCACCGGTGCTCCCCCCTTTCCCTGGGATCAAGGCAGGGACAAGGAATGAGTAGATGGTGAATATTTTACAGCACTGCATTTGTGAAGGCTCCTGGCTGTTAAATGCCTTCTCTGAAGGCCTATGTCCAAATTCTTATACGTATGGAAAGCTTTGGAAGGTTCTTAATGGCCTCATCCCTGACACCCTTTACCCACTTGACTTCCTCCTACTTCGCCTTCCCTAACCTCTCCACACATTTCCTCCTCCCCTCCCCTTGGCTCTGGGGATTTCCGACCTGTGCTCTTTGACTTTGGAGAAGGGTACTCCTGCTGTCACTGATGACTCTCCTTTTCAGCTTATTTCTATGGGACTCGACTCAACTGGCCAGCAGCCCCTTTGGATAGACTTACTCCTGATATTTGTGGAGCCCAAGGCTGGAGTACAAACAGAAGCCCACAATTTTTAAATATTTAGGTACACTTAAATATTGTAATTCAAGCTAAAGATTATTTATTAAAATGTGTTCCATCCTTACTCCCTAACAACCATACCTTCATAATAACCTGGAGAGCCCAGTAGGTTTGCATCTAGAATGTTCATGCTCCTTGGTATCCATGCCAGAAGCTGGCTTTAAGCCTGAGCCCCAGCCCGCTATTGGCCTTTTCTCTTTCTCGCCCTTGGCCATCCCAAGGGGTCTGCATATGTGTGTGGACACCTTTTCCCTCACATCAATCTACAAAATGCTAGCCCTTGAACAATCCTTGGACCTAGGCATGTGCACAACTTGATAGGGTCTACCCTTGGAAGTAGGCCTGACTTGGGGCCATTGGGAAGGGAATTCTGCAGTCCCAGTTAGCCAGGTCACAGTCTAGAAGAGTGCATGGTCTCCAGGCGGGTGTGTCCCTATGGTGAACACGTCTCCTTGGCCTCATGAACTGTTTCTCTGAAGAGAGAAAGATGGCTTAAAAAGGACTAGAGGAGTTCGCTAAAGTACAGGGGCCAGCACAGGAATCCCTCTTGCCCTGGTCTAAGGATGCTACTGCCCTTGAACATGAGCCTTTCAAGACAATTCGCACCCTTCTCTCTTCCACAGAATTTACTCCACCTATGGAAAAACTCGAACATTATGTTCCTGCAGTTGTTCCTGAGATGACCTTTGGTCCTGTATGTTCACAGTTATATAGGTGAGCCTACAAATGAGATCTCGGCCTTCCTTCTCACTGGCAACCAGATCTCCCTAAGTGCATCTCAGGGAACCCTCCTCACCTGCCTTGCAAGTGAGCAATTTCTCTTCACTGCTGTATCTCCAGCACCTTGAACTGTGTATGCAACCTAATAGGGACTCAATTCAATTTTTTTAAATGACTGAGGGAGTAGAAAGCATCACCTTCCTTTCCCTCCTGGGGAATTTCCCACTAGGATACAATGCTCTTCAAAGACCTGCCCTCTCCAATCAGGCTCCTCAATGCATCCCCAGACTTATCTTATTTTGGAGTGTTAAACTGAGTCACAGGACAATTTAAGCCATCTCTTGGCCTTGCATTGATGGGCAGTGGGAGGGGAACAGCATAGCATCCCCTTTTGGGCTTTAGCTGGAATTCTAAGACACTAGGCAGTTACATCTAGCAAGTTCCATGTAACTTACTTAGTTCATGCAGCTTATAGAGGCAGAGAGTAATTTGAACCCAGCACTGACCTGTTCCACAAGACATCCACTTTCATTATGCCAGGCTGCATCTAGAACCCCGTTTTAACAAGACGGGGTACAGCTTGGTAGCTTGCATTAGCACACTGCCAATCTCACGTGGCGGAGGGCAGCCTGACTTCTGACTGCTCAAAACTGAGCTGGCACTTATGACACACAACTGCTCCGGCATCTCATTTGGTGGCTGCTTTATGTCCGTCATCAGACGACAGCCTCACAGGAGTTGGGAAGCGCCCCCAGCTAGTTTGAAGGTTCCCTGTAATGGTTGCACAGATTACTTGGGACGGCTCCTATGATTCTGCTGCGCTGTGATTCGTACAATTAGAACAGCTTTCTCGCCCGAGGCCTTCAAAGAACAATTACAAAAACAAATAGTGGCAGTGGTAACAGCAGTGGAAGCTGCAGAAAAGAAACACAGAAAACCAAGAGAAGAAGAGGCACACAGCAAGACAAAGGCCTCCCCCTCTCACGTCTTCCAGGGGAAGGCAGATGCATTTTCCCAGCCCTGCCTCAGAGAGTCAGCTTCATCAAGAAAAACAGCAGTGAGCTTCCCACGTAATTACAATAGATACTAGCTCATTATTTCATAATTCTTCAGAAATGAATTTGCCAGGAAGATTGCATCCTCTGGAAATTTCCCCTGTTAAAGGTTGAATGACCAATCCAAACCAGCATCTCTGAGGCTGCTGAAAATCAGGCTGTTGGTCTGGCTGATTGGAACATGGTGTCTGCCTTCCTCCCTGTCCTGCCTCAGCTGGTTGACTGTGACCTTCAGGCACTCCCATTTCTCCTGCTCTAACCATGCCTGACAAAATCTTTCCTAACATCAAAGCTTTCCGTTCCTTTTAGTATTCAGAGCATGTGCCCTTAGTGTCCCTCTATACCTGAATGAAGACCATTCCCAGAGAGTTTGATAATAATACCCCAAACCAGGGTAGTGCCTTGAAATTTACCCTGTGGGAGCTCTTGTCATCTACTTATTGTAAATAAAAGAGAAAAAGGGTCAAGAGGCCAACATATAAGCTAACAAATGGCAGAACGAAGTCAGAGGCTCGGGCTTTCTTAATACCAAATTCTATACTATTGCTGTTATCAGTGGCAGAGAGGGAAGGAGATTCCCCAATTACTCCTGATACAGCATATTTACCAAAATCTTAATTCTTGTTTAAGGGAAACATCAACACACACACACATGGAGAGAGAAGGCATACTTATGATAAAAAAGTTAGAAACACAGAAAGAGAAAATAAAATAGAATAAGAATCACCCAGAGACTCAGCAGGCATTGATAAACCCTGTTAGGATTTTGCTTTATATGCCTGACACCATTTGTGTCTATGTCTACATAACTTCAAAATAGGCGTCATACCAGAAAGGCTGGTTTTAACTTGCATTTCACTTAATAGTGTTTTATGCACATTTTCTTCATGTACAGCTTATATAATACAGAAATTGCTTTGTGATAAACTTCTGACTTACCAAGTTCAAAGAATGAAAGAGAGCTAAGCATTGGAGCTAAAGCATGGCCACGAATAGGAATCATGAGGAGTCACTTTATAGTTTCTATCTGGCTTGGGAAACAAGTAAATTTCCAAACAGGTTTTTGGAAAGCAATGTGTTCACACATGAAAAAGTATCTCTAGAACGTGCCCCCATCCCCTTATAGGCTGCATGTTATTCCACTGTATGAATACATTGTAGCCTGAGAAGGCCCCCGGTGCTGGATGTTTTGGGATCATAAATAGTTCTAGCATGGACATCCCTTTTCATGTACCTTTGCTCGCTTTCCAATTATTCCAAGTCAGCATTGTTGGACTCTACGTAGTTCAGTGCAGGGATCGGAGTGTTTATTCCAAAGATGAGTGGTCAGAGGGAGTGATGTTCCCCTCAGCCAGTTCCACCTCTGGGCTCTGGCTGCTAAGCGTCCTCCTGTCTGTCCCTCCAAAGCTCTATCATTGCTGCCAGTTCTGGTGGCTCCATTATTAGACACACATTCCTTTGGATTAAGTCTTTGTCCTCTAAGAAATGTCCTTACAGAGGGAAGAAAGCATCTCCTGAGAGTACATTTTGATGCAAGGATATTCCTTTATGTTGTGTCAAGCTATTCTTTTTAATTGCTCATGAGTCACAGAGAGAAGCAACGGAGAAAAGTTACAAACGCAGGCTCTGGAGCCAGCCTGTCTGGATGACTACTAATATTACCACTTACTAGCTGGGCAAACTGGGTCAAGTTATTTAATGCCTCTCTGACTCAGTATCCTTAACCATATAATGGGTATAATAATATTGCCTAACATCATAGACTTGTGAAATTTAAGTGAAAATGCCTAACACAGTGCCTTGAGGATAGCCATTCCCTCAATTAACATTACTTATTATTATCTTCCCAACGAAACTGCAATCTCTAAAGTCAGTGTTCGTCATGATGGTGGAGGCAATGGGTGCCCTGCCCAGATCCCCTTAGCACTCGCTGCTCCTCTGCGTGCTGGCAGCTTCTTGGGGAAAACATCAGCCGCTCTCTCCCCAAGGGCTCTCTCCGGTCTCTGCAGCGGGCCCAGGCCCCACGCAGGCCAGGCTGGGCAGCCACCGATTCGCTGAAGGAGATGCGGAGGGCTGGGCGTGCGTCCTATCATCCTGGTGCCTCAGCGGACAAACTGAGGCATGTTCTCCACCCGCCCCAGAGGCCTCCAGCAGGACTGAGTCCTCCCTGCCCTGGCAGCCTGCTCACAACACCTCCTGACACCCTCCACCCACTGTTTCGCTTCACGTCTCCTCACAAGTGGGAGAGCCAACGGAAGGCCTCCCGACAAAGCTTGGGGAGTCCAGCCTAAGCCACGTATCAAGGTTCTTTGACTATACCGCACAAATAAATAAATAAATAATACAACGCAGTAATAATCACCTCATAGTGTACCACTCAATATTTGTTTAATATATTAAAGGCCTCCAGGGAAGTGCAGCCTGGACATGTGGCTTCCTTCTTGTTTATGGGACTTCATTAGTGAGCGCTGTGTTCTGTTGTCTCTGTCACCGGGAAAGCACAAGGGTCATCTTGGGGAGAAAAATTACTCCCTTGACAACCATCCTTCCTATTTTTTTCTCATCCTAGCATGGGGGAAATTCTAATTCGGAGGTTGGGAATTCACCTGCCTTCCGGGCAGGCGGCAGCGGAAGCGAGGCATGCATGCATCAAAGGGAGGGGCTGCTCACTGCGCCCCTCATCGCCGCGCGGGGCGAGGGCCCTTCGCTTCCAGTCTGCCGTCTCTCGTTATTTCTTACCGTATACTTTTGGTAAAAAAGCCTTATTTTAAATTATTGACAACAAATTCTGCGTTTTCATAAACATCTCATCCCCGGGCACAATCTCTACTCATCAGTGGCCTTCCGACGTATTATCTCAGCTCTAAGCAATGACCCAAGTTCACCTTATTAGCCACAAGAACTAATTTAAATGATAAATGAGGCTGCAGCACCTGTCCCTGGTTTCCATAAGGCTTGGACAACCTGCATTCAAACTGGGGATCAGCCTTCCTTTCAAACCACAATTCTCTTCACAGTATATGTGGCCGGTTCATTTGCCTCCCCAAGCAGACACTGATCTAGAATGATGTGAGCAGGTTTCATTTCCAGATCTCATGTAAAATTAATTTTCATAATTCTCTCAGTTCCTGCCTGTCTATACATATCTTCCTTCATTAACCACTTTATTTCCATCTAAACTGCCTCTGTCCCACGTCCGGGAGGCAATGATCGCAGGCAACGCTGAACTGTGAGTTAGCAGAGTGTGCTCTGGCGTCCTGATCTACTGGTCTCAGAGTCGACCTTCCCAAGCCCTTTAAAACTATTAGTGTGGCACCAAAACAACACAAAAGAAAAGCCATTAAGTTCCATTATGAATAATTAAATTGAATAAAATCTTAGAGAATATTGCTCCAGTGAGAGATGCTTAGGTGTCTTTGAACCCACAGTGGTTTTTTTTGCCCAAGTTTAATAAGTTTTTTGATTATATAAAGGATGCTTTAAACTTGCATGAAAGGTTTCTCACAGGCACGGTGCTCCGAAGAGACCCTTCTGCAGGAACAGTTCTATTCTGCTTCAGTTTGGAAACATTCCCTAATTAAGTTTGGCCCCGTCCACCTACAGCTTACATTTACCAGTTGCTCCCTCCTGAAATTGGCCCTAGGTACCAGCCTACTGAACATCTGTTTTTGTTCCTGTTTACATGGGTCAAGTGGAAGGCTCTACAAATGAAAATCATCATTTAGTCGGGGACTACAGGGTCAGCCTCTATGGGGCTTTTCTTTGGCTGTTCTATGTCATGGAGAGAGGTTTGTTTTTCCCTTTCTTTTTAAATTAAACTACAGATTTGGCATTACTGCCTTAGGGTTCACGCCGTGCTATGTCAGAAAGCAGGCGATGAGACACTAGATTCCGAGTCTGGGGCATGTCCTCAGCCAACCTGAAGGGATCATCAGTGTATGGCAGGAAAGTCTGTGAGGACGTATTGTTACACTTCTGCAGAATTATTTGCTTTTACACTGTTGTGCATTTTTTACATGTTGTGGCTTGCCTTCCTTCTTCCTTCCTTCCTTCTTTCAAGCAGTGGAATGCATTTTCAAACAAACTCTATGTGATACTTCTATATAAGTAAAGATAGTTGCTCCAGCTGAAAAGGGCAGAGGAGGAAGAGGCAATGCTCTCTGGTCCTCCCCTAGCCTCACAGGGTCCCTCCAAAAACTCTGGGCCTTACTACTCAGAGTGTGGTCTCTGGGCCACCTGGAGTCACCCCAGAGCTTGTTAGAGATGCAGAATTTGGGGCCCCACTCCTGCCCACTAGCATCCTTGTCTGCAATTTAATAAGATCCCCAGGTGATTGCAACGCATATGAAGGTTTAAGGAACAGTAAGCTAAGCTTCACAAAGCACTGTTAGGAAACACTGGTCTGGTCCAGGGCTCAACTCAGTGGCCTAATAAAAATATACAAGATTCAAATGTTGTTTATTTGGTTTCTCCAAAACCAGTTCCAAAATGTGACATTGTGTTTGTCTACTTTAAAAATTGAAGTTAATTAAGCGTTTGTGGTTTTCTTGGTATACTTTGAGATAATGAGAAATGATGTTGTATCCAACCTTGGGAGTTGGTGGCCATGGTGGGGAAATGAGAGATCTTACTCATGGCTCTTTCAGAGCAGTGTCTGTTTCCAACAGGCCTGGCCCTCTGGGGAGACATGGGATGTTTTCTGGTGTCACTCTCCAATGATGCAATGACATCCCCTTTGGGTAGTCTTTGGTTCCAGAATGACTTTCGGCAAATAGGGCCTGATAGTGCCTATATTCACTTCCTCAAGTGAATCTTCGTTAAACGTCTAGGTGGAAACCCAGAAATCCCTCTACCACCAAGGGATGTGACTGAGAAATCAGTCAGCCTCTCAATGCATCAGGCCATGTGTCTATAATATGAGCAACTTGTCCCTATTTGCCCTGGCCTTTCCTGGTTTTAGCACTGAAACTCCCTCATCTTAGAAGCCACCCCCACCCCATCCCCCCACCAAGTCCCAGGAAAACTGGGACAGTTGGGTAGCTTGGCCTACAAGTGGGAACAAGAATACTTAATTACCCAAATCTCTAAGCATTATGTTGGCAGAAATGGCGAGACAAGAGCTGAGTTTTACTATTTTCTTTAATGCCCGAGTATATGAATTTTAAGAAGTGGCTTAATGATATTGTTTTAACACTTATTTCTTAGATAGCAGTTGCAAATGAGTCCAAGATACGAAACAGGTGTTCCTGCATGGTCTGCTGGATAGAATGAAGAAAAATGTCCTCCCAGATTACCCTACAGATGACGTACCCAATGGTTTCTACTTTCCAATGAAAAATAAGCTCAATCACGCGGTCGACAGGATTCCATCTGGCCTGCCTGTAACATTCAGAGCCGAAATGGAGGCCCCTGTGTCCTTTCTAGAGTCAGGCAAAGCCCCTCGCGATGCTTCTTGAGGCAGTTAAAACCAGTGTGTGTCACCCATACTTGCTGCTTCTGCAAACAGTCAGCACCCCATCCTCATGGTACAGTAAATGACTTCTACCGTGGGTTTGTGAGAGCAAACAGATGCTTTGGCAAGGCACTCTTTTTCGGTCACTGGCCTCTTAACAGGGGTTCAGTTTCCCTTTACAGAACTGTCACTTTCTGTATTGTCAAGGATGCATTTTCTACCCAAAGATCCTCTAATTTACTATCTTTGGGTCTGGTTCTTGTCTTCTTGTAGCTATAATTCAGTCCTGGGTTCTAGTAACACAGTCATATTTAAACATTCTTGTTTTATGTAGACCAGGATCTGTCAGAATGTGAGAGGCCAGGTTTTCAAAAACTCCAAAAGATTTTTTTAAATGTCATTTACAATTTTAACTATAGAAATATACTATTAATGGAAGCTTAATACCTTTAAGCCAATGGATAACAAGCTTGGTTAGTACCTGAGAAACACCAGGAAAGTTTGAAAAAATACTGATGCCTGGCTCCTATGCCACAGATTCTGATTTAATTAATCTGGAGTGAGGTCTTAGTATGAAATTTTTAAAAGCTTCCCAGTTGATTCTAATGTGCTCTAGGCTCTCATATAATGAAATTAATCTTTTATATTCCCTAAATAATTGTCTTATTTATTTGTTCCTTCCTTCCTTTGTTCATTATATCTGCTTATTGCCTTTCTATAAATTAATTGATTCATTGATCCACTCATTCATTTATCTCTCTTGTTTATTTCAGACATTGTGCAATACAACTTAAAATGAAAAGGGAGGAAACCCCTGGGCAAGGCATTTTTAAAGAAAAACTTGGGATTCTTTTAAAATGATCAGATCCAATGATATGTTTCGAAGATAAGAGGTAATCAGAAGTTTTCCCTAAGTCTAAGCATAAACTCTGATAAAATATTTCACTTCTTCATTTTCTACCTTAGATGTACCTGAGGGTAATATAATAAAAAATGCATAAGTTGTTTCTAACCAATTTAAAAACCAATTGGTTGGGGTCCACTTTAACTTCTGCATATTCGCTTGTGTTACTTCTTTACTCAGATTCATTAAATGTGCAGTTCAATTACTAACACTTAAAGGTGTCATTAAACACAGAGTAATTCATGCTATTTGTAATCATAAAAATGATTTGGGATGCAGTGAAAATAAATGTATTCCTCATTAACAACTCTGTCATTTTGAAATCTCAGAATATTCTTGGATCCAAAATATTGTACCTAGAGATCTGTGCATAATTTTGGGGGTTTGTAATGGAAGGAGCACTAGACTGGATATCTGGTGGTTCCTACAAAATAAATACAATCACGTTATTGTCCTAGTTCTGTGGTGTGCAAATTTCAGTGCAAATTTTTAGCATCACCTAAGAGAGCTCATGCAAACACAGTGCTGGTCCCCCCACCACCTGGAGTTTCTCATCAGTATGTTAGTTCAGGAGGTAAAAAATGTGGGGAGCACAATTTAAGAACCATTGCCTTACATACACACCTCTGCGGGCTTCTTATTTCTTTGTGTGTTTTTCTTGAGATGATGTCTGAGCTCAGGAGCACTGGCTTTACCAAGGAGCTTGTTAGAGATTCAGAATCTTAGTGTGCACTGCAGACCTACTGAGTCAAATCTGTATTTTAACAAGACCCCTGGGTGATCCCCACACTCAGTTAAGTTTGAGAAACACTGGTCTAAGTCCAAATCCTTAACACAATGGACAGGGCTCTTTAATGTCTGGCCCCGCACCTCCTTCTCTTAAGCCATTTTCTGCCAGTTTCTTTATGTCTCTAACATGCTGATCCACTCTTCCTTGGTGCTTCCATGCTCTTACGGGTCCGAGGATTTAATGCTGTTCCCTTTGCCTGGACTGACTCTCCCCCTTCTTTGATTAACAGGCTCAATTAATCCTTCAACACATCCTTTACTTTATCCTCAGATTTACTCTTCTGTGAAACTTATCCTAACTCCTTTAAGCAGGCTATTTCTTACATCTCTAGCCCATCGCTTACATCACTGTATTGAAATTATCTGTTTAATGGCATATTCTTCCCCTTAAACTATGAGCTTTCTGACAGCAGTGTTATGTCTTGATAGTCTCTATAACCATCAAGCACAAAGTATGTGCTCAAAAAATACGTCTTGAATGAATGGGTCAACTAATTGTGACACTTTGGTTAAGTCACAACTTCTTTGGGTTTCTATCTGTAAAAAGGGGGAAAGATTACATAAATCTCTAGCTTCCTCACCTCCATCAACTGTACTGTTTTTTATATAATTCCAAATTATTTAAAATTTCCTTAAAATATTTAGTAAGCAAATAGTGAGTGTTGGGCCTGTGACCGTAGACAGGACAATGGCCATGGACCCTGCCCTTGTGTCCTTTTCAGTCTGGTTAGAGAGATAGAGCATAAAAAACTCCTTAAACAAAAACAACTTTATTTTCAATTGGCTAAGTGCTGTTTAAATTAGGATATGAAAGGGGTTATGGCTTATATAAGAAGGGAAATGAACCCAGTTGAAGAACCCAAGCTCTCTTTATAATATTTGCATTAATGCTTTATTAACTCAAACAAAGAAAAAAATTTATTAGCATTCTGTCTATGGTTCTTAGACTATATCTTGATGGGTCCAGGAACATTACAAGCTAAAAACATCAGCTAAACTGAAAATGGGCTAGACTAGCATCTTCTCTGATTCTTAACCCTAATACCCCTTTCCAAGTGAAAAGAGCTTTGAAGGCAGCAAACAGCCTAGAAGCTATGCTGAGTAAGCGCGGCGATGACAGAGCTGTTGTGCTCAGTTCTATGGGGTAGGGATGTGGACTGCCTGGTGGACAGGGAAACTCAACCAGGTTGTAGGAGCCCAGGGTTCCAGTCCTGGGTCTACCGTGAACTATGAGGTCACGGCCTCAGTTTTCTCAGTTGTGGAATAATAAGGGTAAATTGATGCATTGTAAACTCAAATATCTTCCCAGGGACTGAGAAAGCTGCCAGCCCAGATGTCAGGAAGCTGCCAGTCCCTGATGATTTTTAGAGAATGCAATTGGGTGTTTCCCTGGTGGTAGAACTACTCATTCTTGAATCACTTTTAAATGGTCTCTTTTAAATGGTCTCTTCCCATTCCCCCACAACTGTCCCTTATGGCTGATGGGACTGGAAGGTATCTGAACATATAAGATGGGGTTTGAGCTTGGGACTCAGCTACACTGGCACGGACTTTGGCAAAATGGAAGTTTCCCTCCTTCTTCCAATATGTTCTTCGTTTTCAGTACAAGCTCTGCTAAGCTGCCATTCAGCATTTGCAGGAAGAGATATATCATCTGAAGAAGCCGAGCCAAATATTTGATTTGGATGATTATGCTGCAGGTGTCTCATCAGGACTGCAGTGTCTGGATTACTAATTATTTTTCCTCCACCTCATGCCTCTTGCAGGGAGCACAGAGCATGGCAGGAATGATGAGGGATGGCTCTAATAAATGAGGCCCTGGACACTGATGCCACGGGCTGGCTGGAGAACCAGAAACAGCAAAGACAATGCAATCAGTGGGCAGAGAAGCAGGTGGGCTCCATCAAACGGACTGACAGACGTGGCGATAGGAGCTACTATGGCCACTTTGTTTGGCTCAAAGGAAAATAACTGTCATTATAAAGTTGAGCCAGAAATGGCTGCTCATGACCACGCACTTCTCAGGCAGGTGCTCATATGCCATTCAGTATACTTCAGCTTTCACATACCTTTTCATGTCTGGGCACATGAAAGAGCTACCGTAGTTTTCCCAGGTGCCCAGGTCTACCACAATAATAGTGCAGTTTTACATCTATAGTTATTTTGCAGCATATAAAAGGCATTCGTGTCCACTATTTGTTTCAGCCCTCAATGAAGTGGGAGATATTTAATGATGTTGATTTTAACAAAGGAAAATTCCAAGGGCTTAGAGAGTGATGTGTGAAAAGTCACACAATTAGGAAATATTAGGATCTTAGCTAGGTCCTTCTGAACTCAAGACCAGGACAATTCCCATGTGCTATTTGCTTTACTCAAGCTGGAAGAGAGTCTC
Organism: Miniopterus schreibersii; assembly: GCF_964146895.1. NCBI lineage: Eukaryota > Metazoa > Chordata > Mammalia > Chiroptera > Miniopteridae > Miniopterus > Miniopterus schreibersii. The sequence continues at coordinate 33,984,797 of NC_138111.1, forward strand.
ATAGTTTATTTGTTTAGAGCACAGTATAAAAGAGGTTAGGGTGTGAGGAGGTTTGTTCTCAGGCTAACCAGTGGGCTTCCAGCTTCTAGGTCCACAGACTACATTAGTGCTTCTAGATCACTATCTTTATAAAATGGTTATATGTACATGGATGAGCACAAACCTGTCATTGCTTCCAGAATAAATGGTTAAATATTACCTATATGCTAATGATGCCCAATTTTATATCTTTAGCTCTAATTGCTTTTTTGAGGTCAAATACACACATCTAGCTACCTGCTCGGCTTGGCCTCTATATAGCCAATGCATTCAAAACTGCAAGCATCCTTTCCCCCAGAGCTTCGAAGCTGGCCTTCTTCTTTTCTCTTTGTTAATGACACTACCATCCATCAACTCTTTCAAGACAGAAAACTGGTATTATATTTATTTTTTTCCTGTCCCTCAGCCCACTGTTTATTTCTTACTGGGAGGAGCAACTTCATGGGCTTTTGATCAGTGCAGTCACACCAGGTTCTGCCCTCAGAAGGACCTCAGGCTTGGGGTTTAATGCTCTGCGACTACTGTCCTGAAATTCTTAATAATTTTTTCCTTTGAATGTGTGGTTTGTAAAAGAAGTCTAATAAGACATTGGAGTTGTCTGGGTGGGGACATGGACGTGGGCATATGTACCCACCCACTGAGTGGCAGGGCCAGGCCCCACGCTCCTGTGAGGCTCCACAGGCCTTGCAAATACTTTGCGCCTGAGGGAGAATGACATTAAATAGCAGATAAAACATTATGACAGGTTAAGAGAGACTACAGAATAAAGGAAAATATTTTTCCTGCTTTTTGAACAAGGGGCCCACCATTTTTATTTTGTACTGGGACCAAAGATTATGTAGCCTGCCCTGCTAACTAATTATGACGTTTTAATGTTTTCATCGCCTTCCCTAAAAAAGAATCTATTGACTATCTTGAATTTGTTTTCTTCCATTTTTGTTGATACTTTTCTAGCTCAAGAAAGTATTTCCTTCCACCAAAATTGTTCTAACAGCCTCCTCTTTGGCCTTCTGGTCTCCAATCTTGGCTTCCTCCTTTAGGGTTCTCTTCTACATCATGTGGCCTGGGCCACATTCCTAAATAGCAGCTCTTATTTTATCAGCACCGTGAAATTACCACTACCCCATCCCCAATAGCTCTCTGCTACTGTTGGGATAAATGTAAAACTCCTTAACAAGGTCCTTTATAAACTTTTTGCTACTTGCAATGGTTAATTTTAATTTTACACCAGTCTAGATGTCACTGCAAAGTTAATCATGTAAGATTAACATTTAAATTAATAGATTTAAAATAAAGCAGATTGACCTCCATAAAGTGTGTGGGCTACATTTAAACGGTTGAAAGTCTTAAGAGAAAAAGACTGAGGTCCCTGAGAAAGAAGGAGAACGCCAGACTGCCTTTGGACTTGAGTTGCAATGTCAGTTCTTCCCTGAGTCTCCAGCCTGCAGGCCAGCCCTATGAATTTCTCTCTCTTTGTCTCTCTTTTTCTGTCTCTTTCAGATTCTGTGACAGTACCATGGTTTGTTTACCTCTAAACATTTGCCATTGTGTCTTTTATAAAGGGAATATACTTCTTCATGACTCACCAATTTATTAATACTTACCTCCAATTCTAGGCTATAGGCCCCTTTTGCGTTCTCCCAATCACAGGAAATTACCCTATTGCTAGACACTACATTGTATCTGACCATTTTCTTGACTGTCTCTTTCACTGGACTCTCAGCTCTATATGGATAGAAACTATGTCTATTTTGTTCAGACTTTTATTCCCAATACAATACAGTGAGTACCTGGCTCTTAGAAGAAACTCTTGGAAAATGAACAAATTGAATAAATGAATCTATTATAAGGGGCATAACTTTACATTGTTAGAAAGAATGACAAATTCGTACAACATGTGACATTAATATGGCACCTAGATGCCAAGCTTTTATAGACCCTCCTTACTAGGTTTTGTTTTGAGGAGATATTGGTAGGCTTAATGATGCTAGTTTAAATTTCAATCTGATAAGAAAAAAAAAATGGATCCTACACTAATTGCCTTATCTCTTGTAAGGCCTGAGGATAGACGTGAAGCAACATTAAAGGATTAGGTTGTAATTGATGGTCTGTGAGGGAGATCATTAATGATTAAGAATCAAATCTCCAATGTTTTCTTTGTGTCTGGAGTACTCGATTATGGATCAAAGAGAATTCACAAAACACCAACAAATTACCACATATTCTGGGAGGGTGAAGAGATCCATAAACACAGTAGGAAAATGGGAATCTGAAGCACTAGGCTGTTAAAAAGACAACAGGCCCCAGATGGAGTCACTTGTGCTAAGCCCACATCACCAAACTGAGACTTAATACCTAAACTAGCTACAGTTTCAGCCTCTCCCAGGAACATGATCTTAACCAGTCAGTCTGGAATTTCCTGGTCAGGGCTGGTGAGGTAATCTGCCTGAGAGACCTCCACCCTTCCCCAAAGAAAGGTGACCTAGCCTGAAATAATCTACTCATTGTGAGAAACCTCCTTCTTTCTGCCCCTTTCTGCCTATAAAAGCCTTGCATTTTGTATAATTACTTGGAGCTCCTAGAGAGGGACCATTGCCTGATTCAAAAACCTTGGAGGTTTGTTTTTAGCAAACATGATGGCAGTGATAGGTTCCTGAGAAAACCGGCAGAAGCTGGGTATGGGTGAGCAATTTTACCAGTCAGCTCTCCCAGCTCTCTGTAGTGCCTGATAAAGAGAGGGGAAAATAAAACATCCTTTGCATTCTCTTTGAGGACATCACCTGAGTCCAAGAGGTTGTTCAATATAGTCAGAAATACTTACTGCTTCTCCTAGCTGAAACCTAAAAGCATTTAATAGCTTTATGATCAGAAAGTTGGCCAGATTGGAAGCTGATGTTCAGAGCCTGATAGATATTTTTTCAGGCCTCCTCCCCTAAGTTAAATGTACCCAGAGGGAAAGAAAAACTTTCTAAACTGTGATGTCATTTAAAATGCAATTTAAAATGCAACCCAATTATTTGAGGAATTAAAAGCAACTGCCCTTATCTTAGAATCTTTGTAAAACCAGAAATGCAATGTGGCTGTAGACACAATTCAAAGTCCATCTACTTCTTTTATCAATCCCCAAACTTCCCCTATTTATTTCAAAAGGCTTGTAAGTATGATAAATATCCTGGCCTGAGAAAGCCCTTCTTGGAGGAACTTGCATTCTTTCCCTGCCCCTTTGAGATGTAAATGTTCTACAAACTTCAGGGAGATAATTCTTATCAAAGGAGAATAAATGAGGAAAAGGTCATTTTGAAATTTAGGCAAATGAAAAATCATGTGTCTTTTTCACAAATATTAGTAAAAAGCTTTAGCCATCTGAGCAGGTAAACGTAATAACTTATTTCAACTGCTGAAAGAAAATTTGGATCCAACTGTTTCTTTTATAAACTAGTGAGTTTTGTATTGTACCTTACTTATGGCTAAAATTTTAGAATGAGAGCTACAAGATCTCTGTGTCTGCATGTTTCTGTAAATCTATATATGTGTGTGTGTGTGTGTGTGTGTGTTGTAGATATATGGTATTTTTCTACCTCTGAATGGTACTGCCAAAATTAGTTTCTAAAAGAGCTCTATTTAATTGGCTTAAAGAAAGTTAAGTCCTTGTATAAATCAAACTCTGAAAAATATAATGGAAACTAACCCAAATGTTTTTCAAGTTCATGCGATCTACAATAATTCTTAGTAAATAAAGGCTAGTTTAAGTTTTTGGTTTAATTAAAATAGGTCTGTCTTGAGGATTATCAGTGTTAAAAATAACAGACACATAAAACTTTTATTCTATCTAGGTTTACTAAAAGTCCAGTAAGTTCATGTCATCTGTTACAAAATTTTTAAGCAAGAAAAATGGCTTGAGATGATGGATGACTTGTCTAATGTGTCTCATAAAGTATTTGTGGGTTATCTAAACATAATTATTAAGAACAGGTAAATTGAGCCTGGCCGGGCGTGGCTCAGCGGTTGAGCGTTGACCTGGGATCCAGGCGATCAGGATTCAATTCCCGGTCAGGGCACATGCCCGGGTTGCGGCCTCGATCAATGACTCTCTCGTCATTGATGTTTCTATCTCTCTCTCTCCTTTCCTCTCTCTGAAATCAATAAAGATATATTTTTTTAAAAAAAAAAGAACAGGTAAATTAAATAAATATAAATAAGTAAGATAAAAGGGTTTTAGGTGAACTTTTCAAAAAGTTTCCCCAAATCTTTGTGGTAACCTGAAGTCTTAAGGATTTGCTAAGTTAATTAAATGATAAAAATGCATTAAATTAGCTAGATCATCTCTAAATAAGATAAAATATTGAACATAGGTTTATCTACTTTTCACTTCTTATTCTTGAGAGAGAAGAGAAAGAGAAACATGGATCTGTTGTTGCCCGTATGCTTCCCGACTGGGAATCAAACCTGCAACCCTTCTGGTGTAAAGGACGACACGCCAACCAAAAGAGCCACCGGGCCAGGGCAGAACCTCTTCTTACCTCCTGAAGATATTATAGAATCTGCTGCTAAAGCAATACCTACCCAACAAAAAACCTTAGACTCTCAGGCCAAAGTTGTTCTTAATTCCAGGATAGCCCTTGATTATGTTTCAGCTGAGTGAGAAAGTGTGCTGTGGCCAACACCACCTGCTGGACCTGGATTAACACTTGTGGGGAAGTTAAAACCCAGTTACACAGGATCACTGAGCACGCTACTTGCCTTAAAAAGATGACTCCTTCAGTGGGGTCTTTTTTTGACTTATTTGATTTTGATTGGTTTGGGGCTTGGGCCCAATGGCTCCAAAATGTACTCCAGACATTGGGAATTATCCTGTTTATAATAATTACAATAATCTCCCTAACACACTGTATTCTCTCAATAGCTTCAAATGCATGTTTGCAGCACTAACCACCAAACCGATGATTTCCCTAAGAGTGAAATGTCAGAAAAGAAATGAAGAGAATGACCAACTTAAAATTTTTAAACCTAGAGTTACGGCCAGTGAATATTACAGAAATTAAAAAAAACAAAAAAATCATGATGTGATAATATCATACAAAGAATCAATAAAACTTTGAGATAAATTCTAGAGCGGTAGCTGGGAGAGGTGTTTATATCTTAAATTATGATTACATCTCTCAGTTAAGCTAAGTACCTGTGTAAAAGAGGAAAATTGTTTAAAAGAAAAGAAAAAAAGACAAGCCCCAAATGGAGTCACTTGTGCTAGGCCCACTTCACCAAACCAATTAATACCTAAGCTAATTGTAGTTTCAGCCTCTCCCAAGAATGTCATCTTAACCAGTCAGCCTGGGATTTCCTGGTCAGCACTAGTAAGATAATCTGCCTGATAGACTCCTGCCCCTCCCCAAAGAAAGGCGACCTTGCCTGAAAGAATCCCCTCTGCTAGAAACTTTCTTTTTTCCACTCCCTTCTGCTTATAAAAGCCTTACATTTTGTACAGCTCCTTGGAGCTTCTGTCTACTTGCTAGATTGGATACTGTCCAATTCATAAACCTTTGAATAAAGCCAATTTAATCCTTAAATTTACTGAGCTGAATTTTGTTTTTTAACAAGGTCTAGCTCCTGTTGTTCATCTTTGACAGGTCTGGGACTCAATCATCCATTCCTTTTTGATAAAAGAATCATCGATGCTGAGAGGACCAGTGGTACATGTCAATCACCAACATGACAACGACAGCTGTTTCACAACCACTTCCAGAGGTGAAGTGTAGGGTGATGCCACACACTCTCCTGGATCCAAAGAAGGGGCTGGTGACCGGGCATCATTTCCTTTCTTCCTGGAGCTATTTTCCCAAGAATTATTGGCACATGAAAACTGGTCATTGATGAACTTCCAGTCCCTTTAAAAATAGAGCTTCCCTCCAAAATATCTTCTTTCTGCCCCAGGAAGTGGGGTGTAGGCCCCTCAGAGTTTGGCCCTGGTCTTGTCCCCTAATTGAGGTGTAGCATGAAATGGTATGGTCTGTGGCTTGTGAGAGGTAAGGGTATTCTCAGTTCAACAGCGACACCTTTCCTCCCCTCCGCTTCGGTTCCATGACTGCCCCTCTCGCTCTGTAATAAATAGGTTTGCTGCTTCTGCTGATAGAGCTGCAAAGGCAATCACCCCCTCTCTGAGACCTGAGCCTCCTTCCCCATCCATACTTCACCCCACAGGCTGCCTGACAGAGGCAGGGGGCAGGATGCACAGTGTAATAAATTCCATCCACTGCTGAGCTGAAGGATAACAGATGGATAGGTTTCCTCGTGCAATTTCCACTTCACTTGGTTTGGGTATAAAACAGCAGAAGGGTGGTTTCTTCTTGTGCAATTTTCAAATAGATGAAACCAGAGGGAGTGTTTGTGAGGCTGGGAGGAAAGTGAGGGACTTGACTGTCCTTTAGAGAAAACCGAATGAACAGGATGCCCCGAAACCCCTGTGAAGGATTCAGACTTGTTTTTGCTGCTAGATAGGAGTCAGTTCTTTCATCCAAAGCTGACTGCTCATCCCTACCAGGCATGGCAAAGGAAATGATCAGGGGAGGCCAGACAGTCTGTTGTTCATGTTGTTATAGTGTTATGGTGATTGCAGTACAAATTTTCTGGGTGGAAAAAAGGTATAATGACAGATTGTGTGATTATACCCATACTTATAATTAAGCTGTTACAATACAGACAAGCGCCTGCTCTCTAATGTCACCAGCAGAAACCTCTTTGCTTGGAAAGAAAAGTGACTCCCTCTGGCAACTAGAAGGAGTTCCCTACAGGACTTCATTCTCAAAGCTATGAACACTCCATTAGGAAGACGTGTGCTTGCTTGAATTATAGAGCCAAGTACAGGGATCCAGAAGCGACCACCTGATCTCCAGGTACAGGATGTGGCACTGGTTAGAGAAAGAATTATTACCATCACAAATAACCTCTTTACAATACACAAAGGATTTGGCTCCCACAAAGCACTTTAGCATGGTGCTTATCTCAGACTCTGTGGGGTAAGTTGGAATTGTGGTTTCCATTTTAGGGCTGAGGGAGAGCGAGGGGGGGGGGTGGATACCAGCAGGCCACGAGGCAAGTTGGTGTCCAGCTGGGACTCCTGGCCACCTGCCAACATAAGCACGTCTACTAATTGTCACTTGCCTGGTGGTAAAAATGCGTAGTTTCTGCCTGAATAGTGCTCAAAACCCCAGAAGGGGCTGTATTGAGTTTTTCCAGTAATTTTGAAACTTTTCACTCTCAAAGGAGGCAAAGGATCCCCCCTTTCCTCTCTCTTTCCCCCTTTTCTATCCACTGATCTTTGACTATTAGGCCTTATTTCCTCTCCTCTGGCAGTCATCTTTCCTGCTAGACATAGAGCATTCTTACCTGCAGATACGTGTGCGGGGTCTATTCAGGTAACCCATAATGCAATTGATGCACCCCCTCTTCAGAGATGAGTGCATTCCTTTGTGTAGCAGATGGCTCTTGTGGGGTGTGCACACAGAGCCCTCTCTTCCCTAGTTTGGTGTGAACGTGGAGAAGGCTTTCACTCGAGGGAGGACTCATTATGAGGCAATTATTTTCAGTTCATTGGTGGTTTCTTAGAAGCTGTGTCACTTCTCTGTGCACTGTTTCTTTATCTGCAATCCCAGGTAATATCTACCCACCTCCAGAGAGGCATTTTAAGACTAATTAGTTAATGATGTTTGTGAAGTGTCTTGAAGAGGCAAGATACAACACAAGTGGTAATATACTTGAGGAATGCACCTTGAATTATTTCCATAAGCACATACAACATATGATGAGTACCAAATGTTTTGGAATTAAAAACTATTGACCACTTGGTTGAAATGGTGAAGTTGAAATGTGGAAGGATTACACAAGAGGGTAGAGAGTTGATGGGGAATCTATCCAAGTCAGAGGGAACGAACAGAGCTACTTGGTGTGGCCATTTCCCTAAGCTCCTGGTGAAGACATTGAACGTTCTTCCTGCCCAGCATCTCTTTCCTCTTCTAATGGTACTTGCACCTCCCTTGGGATCCAGTTCTCTTATTCTCAGTCTGGTTTGAATAGGATGGCCTGTGACGCACACATACACCTGTCAATAAATTCTGCCTCCTTGGCCAAAGTTATTTGTTTCGAGACTGCTATTTGACACAAGTAGCTCCAATCAGAAAATCCTAGCATTTGTGTTGCAACTGTTGGGAACAGAACATCATGTAAGGTGATAGACTCCAGGGGAATTTTGCCACTAGGAGGGAGAAATTACATGAGTAAGGCTAACCTAAATGAAGGACATAATAAAGCACCAAGTCCTGAAATAAACTCATTTGAGTCCTACATTCAATGTGTCTAGACTTTCAATCACATGAGTCAATCGTTTCCTTTCTTACAAACAAAATTTAAGCTCCTGCTGCATTTGGGTTTTGGTTGCTGGCAAATGAAAGAGTCTTCACTAGTATAATTCTCATCAATCTTTTGCTTGGAAGTTTGCTTCCAAATTAAATATAACTGCCACTGTTTCATCCGTTGAACTTCCTTTCTCCCACTGCTTTTCTTCCCTGTGAAAGTCTGATCTCATGAATCATCCATTCATGGATAAAGTCCTCACTGGTCGTCCACTATGTGCAAGGTGCTTGGGAGATACAAAGATAAACAAAATGTAGTCCCCATTTTCAAAAAGCTATGCTCTAATTTGGGCCATATGACATGTATTCAAAGTACAATACTGTATATTAAAAGAGGTCTCAATAATGTAATTTAGGATCTTCAGAGTTGAAAATGATGACAAATGGTTGGGAGGGGGAATTATGAATGCAATGGAATCTGAGCAGAGACTTAAACAATTTGAGAGGGCAGTAGAGGTGAAGATCAGATAAGAAGCATTCCAGCTAGGAGGACAGCGCAGGGGAATCCTGGACAGGCAACAGAGGGATAGTGGATAAGCCATAAGTCTCCTGAAAGTCAGTAATTTAGACCCAGTTGTGAAGGGTCTTTATGCCAGGTCTGGGAGTTCGATTTTATCCTTGAACAGCAGGGATCTGTGGAGTCTCATTACCAGAGGAGAAAGATGATTATAGTTGCACATGGATTGAAAGGGGAAAGAGATGATAGCGAGTGAGTTCACTTTGAAGATTATTGCAGTAGTCCAGGTAAGAGACAATGAGAGCCTTAACCAGTTACCAAAGATGGTAGACAGAGATTGAAAAAGAGGCTGGGATGAATGGAAAAGATGTGAGAGGAGTGAACTGATTTTCACCAGTGGACATGGAACCAAAGGAACTTCATGGTGTTTAATCTGTAAAATGGGAAGATGTCATGTCATAGACAGAATTGGAAGTATAGAGGAGCAGTCTGTGGGTGAGGTAGCTTTGTCTTCTTAAATCTCCTAGAATTCCCTTCCCTGTATGATTATGGGAGAGTGTTGGCCACAAGACATATGTACCACGAGCATTGGATGTGGAAGTGAAGCAGAAGCATGTATTTTATGTTCTGAAGTTTGGTGCAGAGTGCCAGGGACTATGACAGCTTATAGATGTCTCACCCACCTGCCAGCTCCCCTTTTTGGTGTGGGGTCACACCTAGATATGCACCTTCTGCTCCTGACAGATCTCCTCCTGCAGCTTCTTCAAGGCCAAGTTCAAATGCAGCTGTAGAGAAGGGCACCAGCTTCTTCTGCACAGGAGCCATGGTGCAGCTGGAGGCAGTGAGAGGCTGATGTGGGTTCTAGTTCATCTGCGTGGTTATCTTTGGCCTTGACCATGCCCAGCTTTCTTTTCTCACTGCCAGGACTTCAGGCTCAACACCAGGCACAGGTGCAAAGGCATTGCAGACACTTCTCTATCAGCTCTGGTGGTCGCGGAAGGGCCATCCCCATACTATATCCTTTACTCTACATACACTTATGGTGGTTCTGCTTCTCCAGCTGAACTCTGATTCAGTGGGGTCAGGAGGTAGGAATCCATTTTCTTTACACCTGTGAGATGTTGGTGGCATAGTCAGGTGAACATGCATATGGCAGTCAGTTGGATGGATGGGCATGGATTCTAACTAGAGAGAGAAACCAGACAGTCTTCCACGTAGAGATGATAAATCAGAGCTAAAACAGTGCATGAAACTGTGGAGGTGAGAGTGTAGATAAGAGCAGAGAAGAAGGCCACGGACAGATCTTTGGGCAGCGCCTTACCGCCAGCAGGAAGGAGGAAAAGAGGGAGGCAAACCGAACTTAACAAAGAGGCCAGACTGGGCCAAGGAGAGCACATTTATACAGCCCAGAAGAAAGGTCTCTGAAAAAGGGGGTTGAGCAAAATTCCAGCACAAAGGATCGGTGCTCTCTTTTCTCTATTGTCGTACTTAGTATCACAGAGGGAACCTTGAACATTACTTAGTTCAACCCTCTCATTTTACAAGACAAAGAACAGAGGCCCTTGAGAATTTTCTTGAGGTGAAGAGCTAGTTTGGGGCAAAACTAAAAAGAAAATTCAGTTCTCCTGCTTAGTGTTTGAAGAATTTTGCTCCTACACTATTCTTCCTCCCCTTGTTTATGATGCTGCTAGAATCAATGTGACAATATTGAAAAATATTGAGTCTCCTGAAGGAAAGATTTAATGATAATGCTGACATAAATTTCAATATTACCTTGTCTCTAAGGTGCACCAAGCACTTTAAATAGATTGTTTTTCTCAAGAGTCGTCTACCACAGGAAGGCGGCAAATACTTCTATTGTGCTTTTACAGAGAAACTGAGTCAAGCTTTGTGCGATAATTAAAATGCCCTTTGAAGATGAATGCACCTTCTATGCTTTTGACAATGAGGTTACATGAGCATCACTGATGTTTCCAATTGCTCTCTGCAATTGCAGCAATAATTGGGTGGCTGGTGAGACCTGTTTCCTTGCTTTATACTTAACAATTTGTGTGCAGTCTTTCTATCTTATATAAAGATACACACCGGGCACCTAGTAGGTGTGTAAGAAATGTTCATGACTTAAGTATTCCCAAAGGTGTTTTTTCACTTTGGTCAACTACAGAAATGGGGAATAGGAGTGGATCCTTAAGATAATTTCTTTACATACTTTTCATCAGTAGCTTCAACAAAGCCCCACAGAACTGTCCTGGGATGTTGGCAAAGCAGCAATGGATCAGAGTGAGCATCATCTCCTAGATAGTGATTGGGACATCTGGTAAAAATTTGCTCACTTGCCAATGGTGATGGATCAGATGGAGTGAAATGAACAAGGAATGAGTTGATGACCCAAAGGAGGAACAGAAAGCCTCTAGGACACCAGCCTGGGAACAAAATTGGATGGTGAGCATTACCATGTGCCCAAGGGTCACGTCCATTTTTCCTGATTGGCTTTTATATTGATCAGGCTAGATAGGATTTTAGGAGAAATAAATATGTTTTATTTTTTACTTTTTATTTTTTTAAATATATCTTTATCGATTTCAGAGAGAGGAAGGAAGAGGGAGAGAGAGAGTTAGAAACATCAATGATGAAAGAATCATTGATCGGCTCCCTCCTGCACGGCCCCTACTGGGGATCGAGCCTGAACTGGGCATGTGCCCTGACCGGGAATCGAACTGAAATCTCCTGGATCATAGGTTGATGCTCAACCGCTGAGCCACGCCTGCCAGGCAATAAATATGTTTTAAGTTCTTACCATGTGCCTGGTACTTGGTTATACTTACTGGGTAGGATATACAAGATACTAAGGGTTTCCTAGTTTCTCTCTGTAGTCATAGTACCTAATTATCTACCTACTTAGCTAACTTATAAAGACAGAAGGCAGTTTACAAAAATGCAGAAGTTTAGTAAGAAATGTATACTAAAGATCAGTCAGAAGGTGGAGGAATGGATACGAAGGTGCTACTGTTTCCAGAAGAGCACCCTTTCAGCTGTCACAAATTAAAGCTTATCGACAAAGGCAAGGCCACCCCTTCGCAGCTGTATTGATTTCCTTTCTCGCTTGTAGGCGGTTTGCTGCTGTTCCGTGTACACACGGTTCCATGTACACGTAGCACAGCCCTCATCCCCACGGTGTGTTGCTGGGAGGGGAGGATCACAGTCACCCCTGACTGGTCCTGGTCCCTTCCTCTCTCAGCCCCATCCTCTGAGTCTGCAGTTCAGACTCCCTTTTGTCATTCGTGCCAGTGGAGTGTTGAAAAGCAAGAATCTTGCTTCCTTTGGCCATTCGGAGAGCGAACAGTATATTTATTTGATGTCTGAAACATCAAACAAATGCTTGTGCTCACAGTGCAGAAATAATCCCAGACAAAAGAAGACTACGGCCATGTGGAGAATATGAAAGACACGGGCATGGGAAGTTGCCAGTCAGGTCAAAGAAGAGGCTGTTTCATCAGCCCAGCTCACCCGTGAGAAATAGGGAGCATGAGGCTGTTCAGAGTCTGCTCTGGGCACTGTCCCCAGCCACCCGGGAGGGTGACATGCCAAGGAAGGCCGTTTCCTCCTGAATCTTTAATTGCACCCCTTTATCTTCTTTGCAAGCAGAGTATTGAGCAGTCTTGTAAATGTTCCTAAAATTGGGCACAGCCATTTAGTTGTAAACACATGTATATATCACCCACCCCCACCCCCTAATGGAAGAAACTGATCCGGGTCTAGCTTTGGGCTCTAACGGCCAGGCGGCCGTGTCTGGGGCGGCGGAGTTCGGCGTCATTCCTTCCTTCCCTCCCGTACTGCTGGGCCCACAGAAAGGCACGGAGTCGACGGGAATCTGTGGGATTTCCTCCTCAGCGCCTGACTTCTGGCCACTGTCTCCCACCCCCATGTGCGTGTCCTTTCCCCCGCTGGGCAGCCGGCTCAGTGGAGCAGCCAGGAGAGGTCAGGGGTAAGTTAACTGCAGGGGGAGGGCGGGAGAGCCAGGGCAGGGACGCCGGTGCCAATCAAAGGGGCCTGTCTCCCTGGAGGGCTGCTGTGGGCCCGAGTCATGCTCACAACAGCAGTTCAAGTTCACCTTGTGGGAAGCAAAAGAGGTGTTTTAATGGCTCTGTAGGAAGAGGGGAGGAGGGAGAGAGAAAGGGTTAGAAAACCAAAAGAGAGAGAGAGAGAGAGAGAGAGAGAGAGAGGTGCAAATCCAAATGTCGATGTGTAGACACAGTGAGGAGAGCCTGCTGGCTGACAGGGTGATTTATTGGATTCTTCCAGTTAATCACTGCCGGCCTGTGGCCAAACGGATCTCCAGCAAAGCTGAAAGGCAGCCGAGGGAAACAGGCTTATAAGCATAAAGCCGCATAATGGTGTTCAATGAAGTGTGAGACTTTTAGTTCAGTCTCGCTGAGCCGGCCGCACCGCCGGAATGTCAAAGAGGGATTGTGGGTGGAAAAATTATGGATTTAAACTGCTAGCTGTAAATGAGGTCAATATGTCTGGTTCATAAACAGTCCGAGCCTATTCCAAGAATGCAGTGAGGGGGAAAATTAGCGTGAAGCCAACACTGTAGACAAACCTCATTGAGATATAATTGCAGCTATAAATACGAGTGAAAAGCTTACCGAGTGCAATAAAATACAGACACGCTTTTTTATTCCCCCTTCGTCTTCCTTCTTTGAATCCATGCATTTGTTAAGGGTTGTGCATCCCTAATGTCCCCCTTCATCTCTCCCTCCCTCTCCTAGTGACACCCAGTGTTGCAATTAATTGAGTGTTCTTGATCTCCCATGCCATTTTATCCAGGCAAGGTTGGAAAAAATCAAAAGAGCACATCTAAAGCATTTTCCTCCCTTTTGCTTTTCTATTTGAATCAGGTTGAAATGTGTGTGGGGGAAAAAAAAGGAGCGCTTATTTTTTTATGAAGGGGGAAAAAAATCCAAGTAAAAAGGCTTTTTAAACTAATACATCTGTTAGATCATTTGAATCTCAGTTTAATGAAGGGACATCAAAGGCGCCCGCAGGATCCCGTGGTAGGGATTCTTTCAAGGGCTACCTGGTCTTGGGTCGTGAAACACTGACTCAGAATTAATGTGTGTGTGTGTGCGTGCGTTTCTTCTCCTTTTTCTTCCCTTTTCTGAAACTCCAAAGACTCTCATTACTGTATTTTATACTCGAGCTCAAAGGACAGAGGACAGACATTAGCAAACTTGCTTCGCCCAGTTTAAAAGCCGATACAGTAATAAATTGAAGTCTAATAGCTCCGGTCAGGCTGTCTTTCCCCCTAAACCAATTGATTTAAATGGCAGTAATTTGGCCAGCGAGGCTAGTCCTGTTTAAATTAAACCCATTAATATAATAGCACAAGTCCTGAATGAAATCCATCTGCAGAAAAGGCTCTACTGGTCAGTAGTTTCATAACTGCCAGGGGATGTCCTGAAACACCCACAGTCGTACAAACAGAAATTACAGATTACAGCCGGGACCCTGGAAGGCTGCTGGGGAGGGGGGAAGAGGGGGAGGGAGAGGGCAAGGAAGGGGAGGGAGGGAGGGGAGACAGAGAATAGCTTGAGGGAATGGGATACGAACAAAATAGTGTGAGCACATACATTCAAAGCAAGTGAGAAACCGACCTGAAGTTTTCAAGGGAACTGACCTTGGTTATTAGTAACAGCGAAAGGTTAATTGTGTTAATAACGACAAGCTGTGTTCCTTCGGGAAAAGCTCTCAGCATCCTTCTTTGCCTGCCTCCCATCTAACCAAGGAGGCATTTCCCCTCTAATTGTTCTGTCTAGACCTCATGGCCCAAAAAGACAATTTTTTTTTCTCAGTGCAGGAACATAACCCAAAAGGACAAAAATAATGTCTCTAAGCAGAGCATTCGATCTTCGCAGCTGAAGACCTAAGCCTGTGTGTGCTTCAGTGTCGGGCTTCCAGACAACGTCCCTGCCACAGCCACGCTGGTTTGGAGGCGGTTTGCGTCCGGGCCGCCCAGCGGGTGAGGCTCGGGTTTGGGAATCAGGACTGCAGCTGCCGTTTCCGCCCCCGAGTCGGAGGCAGTGTGTAAACCCCAGCAAATTGTCTGCCATCTGTTCAAAGGGAAGAGATGCTTCCTAAACAGACCAGAGAGAGCGTGAACTAATAAACGATGGGATTGCGGGGACGTCAGCATTTATGGATGTTTGAAGGGTGACAGTAAAATAATGCCACACACGTTCACAGGTGGCCGGTGAAAGACGCTTAATTACTTTACGGGCACACTCTGAATCCAGCTCCTCAGAAGGCGTAGGAGGCGCGGATCTGAGAGCAGGACTGGGGGTTAGAGATCTAGTCCGTCTCTGTCATTTATCAGCTGTGCAATCATAGGCAAATGCCTTAATCTGAGTTTCTTTCCTCATTTTAAAATAGGAGTGGGTGGGGGAGATAATGCTTGTTCTGCATTCCCTACAGATTGCTGCCAGAATCAAGTGAGAGTGCATGGAAAAGTACTTGGTAATCTATAAAACATTAAATATGCGGAAGATACTAGTAGTAGTAGCCATTGCTCCATTATTAGGTTTACTAACTTGGCAGAAATTTATAACTATACTAAATTTAAGGGACAATTGCATAGATTAATGCAATTTTATTGGATGCTCCCATGTCTGGGACACAGTGACAGGGTCTTTCGCATGTGCTATCTCTTACACCTCAGGCAACTTTGCGAGGTAAATATTATCCTCTATTTTATAGGTGAGGCAACTTAAGCTTAGAGAATTTGGGTCACCGCTTTCAACTCTTCAAATAATAAAGAGTGGAAATAGAATTAGAATATAATTCTTCTACATTGTTTTGATGTCCTTTGAGAAGGATGTTCCCCTCCCTCAGAATTGCCAGCCTATTTCCTTTTACCCAGCTGTTGTGTGAATGCACATTAAAGTCACAAGTACGTTTGTTTGTTTTTAATAATGATAGTCAGGGCTCATGCCAGAGGTTCTGAATTGAGAGTTCTTGTTAGGCCGAGAGTGAGGAATACTGGTTTAACCTGTCAAGAGAGGAAGAATTAGAATGAATTACCCACTGCTCCTTCCAAACTTTGCTTGTTGTTCCACGTGATTAAAACACACACGCACACACACACAGTTTACAAACAAGGAAAAGTGCAGATTTCTGTGACGGCTTTTATAACTCAGTTCTTAAACAGCGAAACAACATGATGATGGCAGACCTTCCCTAACCAATGCCTTGCTTCCCCTGTGCACTGTTAAGACAATACTATTGCTTAGCCTTGGATGAGGCTATATCACAAAGCATAAGAGTGCACCCCCTGAGCGACAGACCCCCACAACCAGCACCCTCATGCTGTACAAGAGGTGGTGGGTGGGGCGCTCAACAGGTGAGGTCAGGAGCTAGAGGGGCAGCTCACTGCTATTTAGGGAAACTTCTTTATTGCTTCTTATTTTACGGAGTGATAAACACAGTTCCTATCTTCCCTGGTTAGCACTATGCATCTCCCAGTGCTATTATGCCAATGTGCCAGAATTAATTCTTCTCTAAGAAATATCAGTCAAAGAACGCCAGAAATTTAAATGGTTGATCCCTCAGATTCACTGTACACGGCACACAGATTCTAGGGGATGGGAAGAATACATATTTTTAATCCACTTTTCACTAGTAATGAAATAGGAGATGTGTGACTTACCCACAGCCACAGAGCTAAGATACCTTTTAAGTGGGACATGTTCATTATTAAACAAATATTGATTGCGTGACTACTATATCCCAAGCAGTGTTCCCAGTTCTGGGAAACCCGCTGTCATGAAACTCACATTGGTATATTGTTGCTTTAGGTGATAAAGCAACAATAAACAAATGTATAATATGTGGGGGTTGAAAAGTGCTATGAAGAAAATTACGCAGGGTCTGGAGACAGAGGGTGATGAAAGATGCTGTTTCACTCAGAATAGTCAGGGATATTCTTTCTGATATGGTGGCATTTGAACAGACCTGAATGAAATGAAAGAGGTAGCTGGAGGAATAGCATTTAAGGCAGAAGGATCAGCAAGTGTAACATTTCTGAGGCCTGGTTGTGCTTCAGAAATGTCTGTTTATGAGTTTCAAATAAAGTTTCTGTATTCTTTCAATTATTCAGTACAGTCAATATGACTATTGTATATCTTAGCACATGGTATTTCCTCTTTGTCTCCATTGGTGCCCATAGTCCAGGTATTTAAAGATCTTCTAAGAAGAAAGACAGGGATGCACACCCCTCCCCCTCCCGGTGAAGGTCTCGGAGAAGGAAAAAGGATGACCCGGAGTAGCCCTGGAGGGGCGGAAAGGAGCCGCTTTGGTCCCGCCTGCCTTTTCTCTCTGCCACGAGTTCCATGCAACTCATTATAAAACCAGAAGGTTCTGCTTCCTTTTATGAGCTTTTCTCATGGGTAGATTGGTTTGCTATGGAGCCAGTACAGGGGTTCAAAAGCCACAGAGAGCCTTAGTTCACAGCCAAGCCTTGGCCACTGCCAAGATCTGGGCTCTGCCCTTTGGGGAGTCATGCAAATGTCATCTAAATAGCAGTGGAAATGCAGAACGTTTCACAATGCTTTTGGGTGAGTTCCCATTGCCTAGGAACCATCCCCATCAAAAAAGCCTCCTTGTTTAGAGAACCACTGCTCTACTCTATTTTTCCGCTCCTTAACCTCAGCAGCCATTTAAGCCAAAATGCTAAACCAAAAAGCTAGGAAACGCAGAGCCTGTGGGATGACTCTAAAGCAGTAAAGATGTAGTTAGATTACTGGTCAACTTTCCCTTTCCAAGTGACAGGACTATTGAGATATCCTTACATCTACTGGTGAGTCTTTCTTTAAATGTTTGTCATACTCCACCAAAAACATCTAGCATCAGAGTTTGAATCAAGACTTATAAATATTTGCTCAGAAAATCATGCTTATGCCTACCAATAAATGATCGCTTAAGGCTCTGTGCTCCATGTGCCAATTTGTGGGGATCCTGAA
Organism: Miniopterus schreibersii; assembly: GCF_964146895.1. NCBI lineage: Eukaryota > Metazoa > Chordata > Mammalia > Chiroptera > Miniopteridae > Miniopterus > Miniopterus schreibersii. The sequence goes on from NC_138111.1 coordinate 34,002,712, forward strand.
ATGCGATCTCTGTGTTTGGTCTTGGAGGACACACAGATCCATTGTTCCATCACTCAGGCACTTTCCTTCTGTCTGGCAGAGCTTGCAAAAGTGTTGGTTACACAGTATGCACTTTTTAAGAGCTCATTTATTAAAAAGAAATCATTCTAAAAACATAGACTGTAGCTTGTTTCACAGGCTTTTTTGCTGTTTAAAACTCTCCATCTCCTCTAAGTCTTCCTGAGAAATTGATGATCAGGAAAGGGAGCTCAGGTTTGCAGACCTCTGGCCTGGCCCACGCTCACACCCCACAGCTTCTGCCACCATTGAAGCCAACAGCCTCTAAGCCACAGCAAGGCTTTGTCCCTTCCCTTCACTGCTGCTCCTCGAGGCATGTTTGTTTCATTCCACCTCGCCCCCAGAGGGCTGCATCACACTCCCCAGTTCTCAGTGTGGTCTCATGACTTGTGCATGCGGTCTCCTTGCTGCCTTTCTTCCCCCCCCCCCCCCCCATAGCCCACACCCTATCTACCCCAATCCTCATTACGCAACCATTCTCATCAGTTTACCACACATCATTTTGTTTGAATATATTTTTGTAAGAGGTGTATTGTTTTCTGCACACACTTTTTTAATTAATGGAAATAATATTGTCTGGTATATCACAGCTTATTCCCTTTTTAAACTCAGCACTACTTTAAAAAATAATAGACTATTTTTTAGAACAGTTTGAGGTTACAGAAAAATTGAGTGAGAAGTACAGAGTTGCCATGTACATTCCATCTCCTCTCCCCCCATGCTTACAGGTTCCCCTATTATTAACAACTTGCATTAGTGTGTTACATTTTCTGTCATGAGTAAGCTAATATTGACACATTATTATTAACTAAAGCCAATAGTTTACATTAGTGTTCACTCTTGGTGTTGTACATTCTGTGGATTTCAACAAATGTATGGTGACACTCATGTGTCATTATAGTATCATACAGAATAGCTTCACTGTCCTAAAAATCCTCTGTATTCTTCCTGTCATCCCTCCCTTCCCCAAAGCCCCTGGCAACCAGTGATTTTTTTTACTCTCTCCATAGTTTAACCTTTTTTTAGAATGTCATATGTTTGGAATCATACAATATCTAGCCTTTTCAGATTGGCTTCTTTCACTTAGCAGTATGCATTTAAGGTTCTTCCAAGTCTTTTTGTGGTTTGATAGCGCATTTCCTTTTAGCTCTGAATAATATTCCCTTGTATGGATGTGCCACAGTTTGTTTATCTATTCTCCTATTGGAGGACAACGGTTGCCCCCAAGTTTTGGAATTATGAATAAAGCTGCTATACACATTCCTGCATAAGCTTGTGTGTGGACCTTGTATTTTTAAGGCCCATTCATGTTGTTATTTGTACAGTCAATGCACAAACATAAATGTGACTATCCAGTTCTCCACAGGACCCTGCTGTGTACAGCCAACACATTTTCTATCTTGTCTTCCATTGGTGGGCATCCACGTGGCTTCCAAGTCTCTGTCACCAGGACTAAGTTGCCATGATCATCCCCACGTCTCCTTATGGCCCTGGGTAAGAATTTCTTTGCCATATTTACATTTGGATCTGAATGCATTCCTGGATATGCACAGATTTAATTTGACTAAGTTCTATCAGTTTGCTCTCCAGAATGAAGGAAACAGTCCTTTTTCCCCCCAGCTGAGCATGAAAATCCCAGGTTTCATATGTCTTCACCAATACTTGCATTGGCCAGATGAATTATATCATTCTGATGGATGTAAAAAGATTCTCACTGCTCTCTTAATTTGCTTTCCTCTGATTACTAAGTTTGCGCTCATTAACCTTTTGAGCTCTCTCTTCTCTAAATTGCACATTTATGTCCCTTTACTATCTGTCTTCTCTATGGACAAAGTGTCCTTGTGGTCATTAGGCGAGACTATATTCTCTGGAATGCCTCACTCTCTAGGGTGGGGTAACATTCTCAGCAATTCCTTTTCTCCCATTACACACAGCGAATCCTTTTTCCAGGGCCTGGTTGCTCTGTGCCAAGATGAATGCTAATTGTGCTCTGATGTGCCAGACCCAAGTTTCTCAAATCCCATTGAGATAAAAATGGCTATCCAGTATCTAAACTGATGCTATAATGTACAAAGCTCTGTCACAGAAATGGCATACAGAGCTTTGTACATTATAGTGTCAGTTTTATAGAAAGAGGTTTTATCGGCGTGGCAGGAAGATATATACTGAATTCTCTTTAATTAGAAATGACAAGCTCAGCAAGGTTTTCCAAAGAAAACAGTTGCCAGTGGGTTATGCGTAGGTACATGGAAGAACTGTTACATGGCACAGCCTCACTCCTAATATTTATGCCTTGCTGAAGGGGCCTGTTTGCAGAGTAAATATACTTTTTTTTAGTTTTACCTTGCTGCTTAGTTATTAATACAGCTGAAGAGATAAATATAATTCTTGCTAGTTGGTTTTACTACGTATGATTTTGTTAAAAAATATACTAATTTAGTGAGATTATACACATCATTCATTGATACTGTGATATTTTGTTATATGTATTTCTTAGTCCCAAAGATTTTTATTTTCTGAAGACATTTTTTGTTTCTTTTTGAAAATGGGAATTCAAATATTCTAAACTCAGTGCTTTTGTGCCCCATTTAACTGTCAGTATCTGTTCATTTCCTTTTTCCTCCCTAATGATTAACTTGTGAGGAGTTTCTGACATAAACTAATGGAGGGATCTCTTCCCATTTTAAAAGAGAAGAAAGGAGAACTTTTAATTAAAAAAACTTTTTTTTAGATACAGAGAATCCTAGGTGACTACCTGTGGGGCAGGAATGTGATATTGTGGTATTAAAGAGTCTTTTTGTATAAAAGAATCTTTGTGTTGTTTTTTTATAATTCCAGAGAATAAAGGTCTACTCCGTGTAATTGGATCTCTGTTTTAGTGTCTCCTTTGAGTTTCCTCTTCCTAATTTCTGGTAACTTCTAAGCCCCCTAGCAACCCATACTATGCCCTTGAGGTGCTGTTTACATCCTGCAGAAGTTCATTCCCTGTCAAAAAATGTGAACAAGGTGTGGGGTCCCTTAGCAGCACATCTAAAATGCATGTTGAGTAAATAGAGTGAATGTGGTAAAGACTTAGAGCTTGATTTCCTCTCCCCAGGAAAGTCTGAATTTTAATTGATCTATCTTGGAAAAATGAAACAAACCAAAAAGCAAACCTTGGCAACCCAAAGCCCTTAACCTCTTGAAAAGGGTTTTGGGGTGACTAGAGGTCAATGGGGATGAGTATAGAGAGTTAGTCAGACACCATCAAATGACACCTCAAAGGCAGCTACCAAAGTTACTCAATCACAATTCAATTTTATTCCACTCAGGCAGGTCGTTAATGGCGTACTATGTCTGGGCTTGGTCTGAAATGGTTACCTAAATCCCCATCTCACAGTTGAGTAAAAAGAGACAACATTGATATAATATGATACAATTTGACAAATTTGTTTATGAGGTGAGTACAGTGAAGCCAGAGGTAGGAAAGAACTCTTCCTGGTAAAACCCAGGAGGCTTCCTAGAAGAAGCAGCATTTGAATTGTGTTCTCTAGATCGTAGAGAATGAGAAGGAGTTCAGCAAGTGACTAAATAATAGAGGATGAGAGACTAAAAATACCATGGATCAATCTCAATATTATATATTACCAGTAGAGAGAGCAATGACCTGCCAAATACCCCAAGGCCACATGCTTTGGGACATCAATAGTTGAAGATACGATGGGCACATACCATTCAACTATACCTGCTCCTCTTACACTCACGTCACCTTTTTCAAGGGCAGAGTCTTTTCTCTTTTTCTCTTTGGTTGCCTTGGTACACGTCTGTGTTGTGACAATCAAGGTTGATTGTCTTGGATTAGTTATACCGTTGAGCTTAATTTTCCTTTTGAGCTGTTAACCATTCTAAATGTGCTTGAGTCTGTGATTAGTTTTGCTGAGGAGATTTTTCTGTTTGGGAACGTGGGTAGCTTTTCAACCCTGCTTTTCTGGCAGCAGTGTGCAGGTTATAGGAAGTTTGGGGAGACAAAGAGATGTGAAACCAGTATTATGTTAATATTTATTGCCTCTGGGCTTATTCTGAGCAATGAAGGAGAGATGGCTGCTACCCGAGAGGTCAGAGTTGACAACAAAATGACCATGTATGTTTAATTATAAAGCCTGACTTTCCCCTTTGTGCACCCCTCACACCCATCTTCTCTGCCCTCTGTGTCTTATCTGAGATGGCGATACCGTTTCATCATTCTTTTGAATAAATGAATACTGCATGCTAAAGGCTTGTTGACATTTCCACAGCAAAGGTGATAGTTCCAGTTATTGGGTTCTAAAAAAGGGATTTGGGCAAGGGCACAATGGATTTCTGGATATTTATTGCAAGGATGAGCATCTGAAAAGATTCATAAGAAAATACTAAGACAGAGAGGAAGCATCTGAGCGCAGTAGCCAGGAAAGCTGGCTCCTAGTCTCAGGGAGATAACTGGCTTGTGTGGGCCAACCTCCCAAGGCCTCAGCTTTCCTGTCTATAAAATGAAAATGGGCTGGATGACTTCTCAGACCCTTTCCTTTTTCTGAAACCTCACGTGACAGCTCAGGTTTTTGAAAATATGAGTGAAACTCTCATCTGTGATGTTATTTGCCCAATATGTCTACTGCCCCTCCTTTCTTGCTGACGAAAAACTAATGTTTCTTTTTTGGAGGAGGCTGCGGCATTGCCTCTGGCGTTAAGAGAGGTCATCACGTTCCCAACATCCTTTGCAAGTAGGCTTGGTCGCATGACACGTTTCTGGCAAAAGGGTCCCAGGAAGGCTTTGCTTTTCCTGATACCTTTCGTGACTGTTCCTCCTCCTTCCCCGCCCTGAGGAAAGACGAGATCTGCAGGACCCATCTTGTGACCATGAGGTGAAATCATGTTGTATTGGACATTGCTGAGCAGCCACATACTCCAGAATTATTACATGACTCTCCGCGCCCCCACTGGTTAGTTTAAGCCTCTATAGGTTTCTTTCTGCCACTGGCAACACTGTCCTTTCCCTTTGGGCCTTGTAGGTCAAGACACGTAATCTGGGGAGCTGAAATGAGTCTCTTTCAAATGAAGATGTTCATTTAAACTATTAAATGCTTAGATTTCACTCCTGCTTGCTCTATAACCTTTAAAGTATCTGATTTTAAATATGTGTGGGAAAAATCAGAATATTTCAAGGCATCTACACATACACCTCTTGATTGTATGGCCAAGATCAGCTTACAGTGCAGGCTGGTGTAGAGATGTCTGGGGCAAAGCGGAGCAGAAAAGTTATCTTGACAGAGTTTCAGTTCTCTTTTCCTACCATTACTCTCTGGAGTTCCTATTTTTTTCATAGGAAAATAATACACTAAAACACAACGGGATGCTAGGTATTCAATAATTACTCCCTCACAAATGCTTGATCCACAGGCATGCAGAGAGGAACAATGAGGATACGCATAGCAAGGTCTTTTTTTTAATGGCTGAGGGAGAGTTTTTCTTCAGATCTCTAAATAATCCTGCAGGTGAAGCTCTGCACCACCTCTACATGAGGCCAGCCACGCATCTACAGTATAAATTGATAAAGACCTGTTTTCAGGTTTTATTCTCACTAATAGAGGAAACATTGAGAATATAGAATCATAGATAACCCCAAATCATTTGTACCTGTTTTTTGGAAGCAGTTAAGAAGAAGCATTCTGTCCGGCCAGGTGTGGCTCAGCGGTTGAGCATCGACCTAGGATCCAGGAGATCACGGTTCAATTCCTGGTGAGGGCACATGCCTGAGTTGTGGGTTCGATCCCCAGTTGAGGGTGTGCAGGAGGCAGCCAATCAGTGATGACTCTCTTATCATTAACGTTTCTCTCTCTCTCTCCTTTCTTCTCTCTGAAATCAATGGACATATTAAAAAAAAAAAAAGAAGCAGCATTTTAATACATACCCCACATATACACATTCTACATTCATTTGTCTATAAATTTCTTTTTTTTTTTTAATTTTATTATTGTTTAAAATAATACAGATGTCCCTTTTTCTCCCCAATGACCCGTTCCACCCCGTTCTTTCCCCCTCCCCTATAAATTTCTTTTCAGTTTATTTTTTATCACAGAGACACTGATGTACTGGAAGATGGCACCAGAGAGGGACAGATAACTATTATTTCTCTATGATAAAAATTTGGCCATTGATTCACGTCAATGAAACAAGTACACAAAGACTTCACCCACACAGGAAGCTACAGTTTGTTGCCTTATGCTCCATCACAACCCCTGCGAGGCTGACAGGATCCACACCCAGGGCCTCTGGCAGCGCTGCATGGGAAACACCGCTCTCCTGAGCAGAAGCCCCCTGTGCCTTCGATGTGCACGTCGGCTCTCCCACGCACACAGCTGCTCACAAGGAAACCCTTGATGCACGGGCTGTCAATCCTCAGTGTGTTTACAGAGAGATCCCCAACTGGGATCTCCTACTGGAGGAAATACTAGATATGATACAGCACACAATATATTTCAATTAAAGCAGAAAGGAGTTGCTACTTTATAGAGTGCAATGCGAAGCTAGAAGATGTGTCCCAAATGTAAAATTGAAAGATAGAAGTCTTGGCAATATTAGATAGTAGCTTTCTAGGTATGCAATAACTTGGAAGGGATTATTTTATTCCAAATCGGGGTAAAATCAGGTTAAAATGGTTTGGGCTTTGTCTGGCCCCCCCAAAAAATAAAAAAGTGGCGGGGGGACTCAGCTTGAGGAGGCACGGAGTGCACAGATTGGACGGGCAAGTTGGAGAGGGAGAATGGTGCCCCCATTCTGCCTTGGTGATATCCCAAGCAGAGGGCTGGTTGTTGTGAATGAATGTTATGGGCATTTTATGTGCATGACTTCTCTTGATAAACATGATTCTAACCATCTCTAGATTTGATATCAGGAAGGAGATTCTGTAAGTAAAGAATGGGGACTTGATTAGGTCCCTGCCCTCCTCTCTGCCCCTAAGTTGCAATTGTCCCTTTAGGGGTTTCTAAAGCTTTGTGATTCCTAATGTCATCACCATGTTCAGCTGCTAGGGGTCTATAATTCTCTTTCATCATTCTATCCTAGTATAGATCTAAACCCTTCTTTTTGTTTTCCATCAATATAGTTGACATTTCAAAGGAAACTTTATTAAGGGAGACAAAAATAATGAAATGACCAAAGACTATTTCAAAAGAAAACCCATGGAACTAAAAAAAATTATAAAATCAATGTTATGGTCTTAAAATTACTACATTGTGACCTCCAAATAGCTGGAGCTACTATATTGGCTTTGATTCCTTGATCTCCTGATTCAGGAATCACCACAGGGTATGGAAACTTTTATTTTTTCTTACTGGGGCCAGTTTCTGGACCATTTGCTCCTATTGAGTTGTAGGGGAGGAAAAAAATTATCTTCCTCACATGTCTTGGGTTCTCTGGCTGGGGCCCTAGAAATTAGACTGGCAAAAGACAGACTAAAAAGAGAAGAACAAACAGAAGTTTATTATTTTACACTGTGCATACACATGGGAGTGCCCAGAGATGAGCAACCCAAAAGGATGGTTAGAACTCCAGCTTAAACAGCATCTTAAGCTAAATAAGGTAAAAGGGTTTGGGGTTTCTGTGGGGAGGAGGCTAGTTATGGAAAGGTGATCAGAGAAAGCATGGTAAATATGGGTTGTTTAGTCAAGTTTGTTAGGAAGATTTAAGTCAGTGCCTTCTCCATGGATAAGAGTTATTAAGAGTTAAAGTCCTCCTCAGTCTTGAACAGGAGAGGGAGACACCTTTACAAGTGAAAATTTTCTTTATAAATGTAAATATCTGTTACAAAAGGAAACCATATGCTCTATTTTTAGAGCTTTTCCTAGTCTACTGGTTCTCAATGGCCTTTAGCTCAAAATAATCCACATGCCAAGAAGGCATATTTTAAGGTGGCATATTCTGGTAACTTTCACAGTGAAAACCAAAAGATCTTCTTTTAATGTCTTAGCACACTTTGGGCATCTTCATTCAACTCCTTGCCGTGGCTCTCTCATTGGCAATGGCTGAGCTGTCTACTTTGTTACTGTGAGGCCATGATCTCCAAGTCATGGAAACTAAATGACTATTTTAACTATCATACATATGTGATCTTACCGGATTCTAATCCAGTGTTGACACGTGTTTCACCCAAGAAACTCAGGTCATCAAAGAAACAGTAATTTAAAATTACTTTAGGTATTTTCCTTGTATTTCTTGAAAACAGTGAAGGACATTCATAGCTCACACCATAAAGTTTCTTTTTCTCTCTTTTAACAACTTCCTTCATACTCAGGTGCTCTTGAATGACTTATTTGCAAACTCCTTCAAAAGGTCTTGCCCCCAGCGCCCACCCCCTACCCACATCAGGAGCTTTACCCTAACCCAAGCCAATGCATCCTTTCTTATTGTACCCCTAGCCCTTATTTTTCTACCTCTCTCTCTTATTTTTCTACCCTTCACCCTTATTTTTGTACCTCACTCCCTTCTCTCATTCTGCATTACATAGACCTGAATTACTGCCCTGGCCGTAGATGGCTGGCAATGAAGTGGCAGAAGCCTCCTCAGCAAGTTGGCGAAGGAATTGAGAAAGTGAAGCCAGGGTCCTTTTTAGTGGGCAGGGAGGGGAAGGGGACAGTTCTTACACTTCCGTGTTAATAATTTTTGTCCTGCCCGGCCGGGTGTGGCTCAGTGGTTGAGCGTCGACCTGGGATCCAGGCGATCAGGGTTCGATTCCTGGTCTGGGCACATGCCTGGGTTGCGGGCTCGATCAATGACTCTCTCATCATTGATGTTTCTATCTCTCTCTCTCCCTCTCCTTTCCATCTCTGAAATCAATAAAGATATATTTTAAAAAAATAAAATAAAAAAATAATTTTTGTCCTGAACTTAGAATAAGATTAGATATAGCTGACCTAGGAGAGTCATGTGCCTAGTCTTCTTCTTTTTTTTTTTTTTAATTGGTATATAATTAACATATAACATTATATTAGTTTCAGGTGTACAACACAATGATTTGATATTTGTACATATTGTGAAATGATTACCACAAAAAGTCTGGTTAACATCTGTCACCAAACATAGTTACAAAATTTTTCCTTGTCATGAGGACTTTTAAGATCTACTCTCTTAGGGACTTTCAAATATGTAATTTAAAGTATTTGTCATACTTTAAATTACAGGCATTATTTAAGTTATAGTGACTATGCTGCACATTACATCTGTGTCTAGTCTTCCTTAAAGGGTGAATTGGACCCGTCCCCTACTTCAGTCCCTTTACTCACTACCCCTCTTTCTACCTGTGTCCCTCATCAACAGCATTAGGCCCAGGCCCATCTCTGATCCCTATTGTTAATTCTTTGAGCTGTTGACATAGCAAAGCTGTGGCCTGGAAATTTGGAATCATTTCAATCAAAAGCTTTGAAAGTATCAATATTAATCCCAATTCTTTCAAGTTCATCAAATCTCTTTTTCTCCATTACAAAGGAGAAAAATTCTTGTTGCAATATCTTTGAGATGGTATGCTTACCCTCCCAGGCATATTTACTGTTGACCTTAGATATGTGAATTTTACTTTAATGTGGCTTTCAGGCAAGGAATATAGAGCTCAAAATAGCAAAAGCACATTTGAAATAGTTGTGGGAATTGAGAAGATACGATATTGAGAATGTTGGAAGTAGATTCTTTTTTCTTTTTTTTTTGAAATTTTCAATAGACTCTCTGGATCAGCAGCCCCCCTTCCCTCCTTGACAAGAAACTCTATGGTTTGCAGGAACACAGTGGTTTAATAAAATTGGCCTTCTTCCCTCTACTAAAAGTTTACCTGCGAGAGCCCCGAACATAATAAAATCAGATTATGAAGGCAATCATATTTACTTGTAATAAATCAAATCTTGCAGACATCAGTTAAGTCTCCCTACTGCACTGGGACAATATCACGCGTGCATACATCAATACCTGAGGTGTCAGAAATATATTTCATAAGTTCAGAAAAATTGCACATACTCTTGCAGCACCATTATAAGCAGTGAATTTGTAATGTGAATATTATGATGTATAAAGTGGCTTTGTTCCTACATTTAATAAGCACCGCATGTCAAGCCCACAAACATAATGGAATTTGCTGGTGATTTCTTACCATTAAATGTAGGTTATTGTTTTCAGGAAAAAAAGAGAGAACTTTTCCGTGCTTTGCTAACATTACCCATTTCTAAGCCATGCAACCTCCTTCCATATAGCATAGCCTCTTTAAATTAGTAAATAAATAAATAAAACCAGACCCACCACTGTGACATTAAATTGGGTTGGACTAAAACAACTATGGGCTCCACTCTTTGTCTAGAATTAGCCGCTATGAAAATATATGCCTTTCCTTCTCAAAGACATCTTTCAAAATTACAGCCGTCCAAAAATGCAGTGTCTTCTGTAGAAAGGTCCCAATACAATCTGTCATTTCCAGGATGGATTCATGGAAATTTTATGGCTCTTTCCTCCAACCCAATACTTCAAATTGTTAGCTTATTTATAAAGGGTTATAAAGTGGAGTTTGAGTTGAAAGAGTTTGTAAATTTTCCAGAGGTGATTTGGGGGAGTTGGCACTTGTGTGTATTTGTTTTAAGTATCTTTTATTGATTTTATAGGTTTATTATAAGAATTAGTCTATGTCCCTCTTTTGAGAATCTTTAAAAAACTAGTTAATGAATTGTAAAAATAATTGTAGACTATATCCTTTCTTTCATTTGTTTTTTGAAATAATGTTTTCTCAGCATTCTATATCTGTGAGGTCTTGCTGCATTAGGACACTAGTGTGCATTTTCTTTTTGGAGGGGGGAATAGAGAAGTTGGAGAGTCTTGGGGGGACAGCTGTAAAAGCGATAACTCTGTGGGGAGCCAATGTCTGATGCGGGAGAGAGTGCATTTCATAGGCACCTGATGATGCTGGAAATGTGGGCCCTCCTGGGCAAAAGCAACATCCGCGCGCCAAGGTCAGTGCTTGATGTCATCTCGAGCACTGCCATCTGGGAAGATCTCACAGACTCCCAGGAGCTTCTTTTGAGCTCTTCCCCACTCTGGTTCACCTCTCCCCACTGTCCCGTCCCTTTCCGTGCCGCTCCCTTTTTATTAGAGTGCATCCCAGGCGCCTGGTCTTAAGCATCTGGTAAACGGAAATGTTTGGCGGACTGTTTTCCTGGGGTTTGTGAGACAGGAACCCAAGGCCAGGCCGCGGGGCGCGCGTGGTGCGAGAGGGATCCTCGTGCCTGCTGGCCCGGCGGGTACCGCCCGCAGAGGGGGTTTGTGAGGAGACAGCACACGCTGAACTAAGCGGGGGCTTTGAGCAGGGCCTGGGAAGAGGGGTAGGTTTGGTATCTGTGGAGAATACAGGGGAGGAAAGGCCTGGAACATACTTTCCGCTTTCGGGCAGAGAGGAAATTCATTACTGTTTAATTTTGCTCTTTAAATTCTGCCCGAAGGAATTTCAAACACCTCTCTGGAAGAAGTTCAGCATGTTTACTTATCACAGGGTATTTTCAGAACATGTCCCCCTTTTGATGTCTTAGAAATAAGCATTTCCATTCCCAACTGATCCCGGAGATGCTCCTTCAAACGCCGCCCACGCTGTGTCTCCAGAGGTATTTAAAACATCCCGCGCCCATTGTTCACGGGCCTGAGTCACACGCTCGGTAGAGAAGCGGAGTTCAGTGCTGCAAGGAACTGAAAACGCCCATTTTGTTGCTCTCAAAGTTAAGGAAAAAGACAAAAAAGGAGGAAGAAGGGAAACAAACAGAAGAGAAGGAGGGAGATAAACTAGTGTTGCTTCAACACTTACGCCCAGCTTTGTGCCAAATTCCTCTCCTATTTTCTCACGTCAAACTTCCCCAATTCAACCCGCCTTGAGGCTTGATGGGCTTCGAATCCTTTCTTATTGCCGTATAGTTGACAGTGCAAAGGCAAGTGAAATGGGTGGATTTAAATTTCAGTTATCCAGTTAAATTTTTTTGAGTGATTGATACAATTTTCTTATTACTAGTGAAGATTAGAACACCATTAGGAGGGGGAAATGTCTTTCCTGCATCTGAATTGGTGGGAATGGCATATATGTTTGAAAATAACCAGATTCCTTAATTATCATGACTCATATTATCAGGTGCTAAACAGTGAGGATGTAAAGTCTTTAGTGTTCTGGCTTTGTCATGTGTCAACACAGCTGGAACCGAACTATAATTCCAAGAGTCCCCTCTCCTGTCTGTTTCTGGCTAAGGTGAGCCACCCAAGAGATTCTTCTATGAGATTTGGGGGCAGAAGAAAAACAACAGCCATTCTGTAGCTCACATATTTTTGTGGATGTGCTGGCTCACTCCCTTGCTCTGAGGTGGCAGACAGGCTGGCAAAGGCCCTCTGCCCCTGTGGATCCCCCAGCTCCTCTGGCCCCTGTACCAGGTGAGTGTCTAGCTTCATGATGAAGTCTACCGTCTTCTCCTGCAGGATTCCGACATCAAAGTCAGGGGCAGTGTGAGCTGACAGTGTCAGTCCATCCCTAGGGGTTCCAGCGCATGCTGCGGACCAGCTTGTCCTTCCCTTTCCCAATGTTATGGATTGAATTGCACCCCTCTTCCAACCCCAGGAAAGACGTATTGAAGTCCTTCCCCCGGTACCTCAGAGTGTGATCATACTTGGAAGTGAGGCCTTACAGAGGTCATCAAATTAAAAAGGGGTCATTAAGTTGGGTCCTAACCCAGTATGACTGGTGTCCTAATACAAAGGGGAAATTTGGACACAGACATGCACAAAAGGAAGACTATGAGAAGACACACAGGGAGAAGGCAGAGGATCCAAGTCACGCATCTGAAGCCAAGGGATGCCAAGGACCGCTGGCAAATGCTCAGAAGTCCCCAAGAGGAACCAGTCATGATGACACCTTCATTCCAGACTTCTAGCCCCTAGAACTGTGAGACCTTAAATTCCTTTTATTTTAAGTTACCCAGTTTGTGATACTTTGTTACAGGCAGCCCTGTGGAGCTCCAGCTCCAGTATCAGAAGCAAGGACAACTGTCTTGCAAATACTTAATCAGCTCCCACAATCATGTAAGATCTAGTCCTGGCCACAAGTCCCTAGCCGTTCTGCTTCTCTGAGCCTTAACTGATGAGCAGAAAAGAAATTAGTTTAAAAAAGACCACAAAGCTTCAAGCACAGTTACACAGTAGGTAATTTAAGGGTAATAAGAAGAGGGATACGACTGAGATGTTAACAAAAACAATAAACCTGAATCTTAATTGGTGAAAACAGCTGACTGCTTATAACAGAAGTTCTTCTTTTCCTCTGACACAGGCTGTGCTACTAAGTTTGTCAGTTTATTGATGGAGCTGTGTTAACTAAACACATTAGTGAGGACTGCCTGCATTTTCACTGTTTAACAGCAGTAATTTTTATTTTCATCAAGTCACCAAACAAGCCCTGAACAATCTATGCTCTTTCAAAGGAATGGACTACAAATTCAGGGAATACTGTGCTATGTATTACTGTACACAATTTAATTATCTTTTGTTAATATTGTAAGTTTCTTTGAAAAAATATCAATATTTGGCAGCTATTACTTTATTAAAACCCCACCAGTGTCCTTGTGAAAGAAGAAATAGCACAATTAGTTATCACTGCTTTCAACACACTCTGGGCCCAGCAGCTAATGTGGTATTTCCTCACGTAAAGAGCAAATTTCCATTGAAGTTGTTGATTTGGGGGGATTTTTATTAAAATTATTACAATAATCATTTGTCCTTAAGGTTCCAAATTGTTTTGGATCCAATCAGAGGAAAACTTATTTGTTACAGAACCATATATCCGAGCAAAAAGGTAATCAAGTTTTTTTCTCAAGGAACCAAAGCATTTTCATATTTTAAAATTTGCCTTTGAATCATCAGCATGATATGTTTATACTGCAAGATATTATTTTATAACTTATCATTTATTTTTCTTTAATTTTATCTTTTAAAGATTATAATCAGCTTTTCAGGAAGCTACTTGAGACTGGACAATTGGCAATGCATTCTATAACCAGGCTTTGCAAAACTAAGATTTAGTGGTCATCCCTTAAACTCTGATTCACTGTTTTTAATCAGGGCATCAGTTCAGCTATAAACTCTTAGAAGTTACTACCCACCTCCAGGTAGATTTGTGATTTAATATCTTTTCCAAGGTGGAACACAAGAACAAAGCTAATCAGCACAAGCTCACACTATCCAATGGCTTTGAGCGTGGTCCTGGGGTTGCTTCTTCCCTAGATACCAGATAATTTATATATATTAGTGTGGAGAACTTGGATACAGAATATTCAGCATTTCGTCAAACTCCACTTCCCCTCTTTCTCCTGTTCTGCATGCTGCCACCAATATAATTACCTAGTACATCCATTAAGCACTTGACAATCTCTTGTAGAGAGAATCCAGTGTAAAAGGTGTGTGTGTGTTTTTCAATAGCCTGCTATATTTCAGTTGTCTTTTTAAAATATTAAGATAGAAGGAAAAAAGTAATAGAAGCTCATTTTCCAGAGATCTTTGACAGAGTAACAATTAGTTATTGGATTATCTCACCCCCCTTATGCAAATTAATCTATTTGCTTGGAGGGTGAAAATGATGAGCTTAAAGTTAGCTGCAGGGGGTGACAAATTATGGTTGTTAAGAGTAAAACATTTCTGGTTTGGAGAATTACAGATATTTTTGCAAAGAAAGTAAGCGGGAAATGATCTCCTGTCTTTTTTCTCATGTTGCTCTGTCCACAGAAGGAAGAACTGTGAGTACATCAATCAGAGAAACGTTGTGAACAAAGCCAGTCGGTGACCTCTACAGGGGGGAGGAGGGAGGGGAAGAGGAGAGGGTAGGGCCAGAAGGAGTCCGAGAAGGGTTCATATATCAGTAGCCAACGAGTATTAGAGACAGGCCTTTACCTGGATCAGTTATCAAGCTATAGCAGTATTTGCAACCAATTAATTAATTACTTTGTTCAACAAAGCAACTCAGAGTAGATAATAGAGGCAGAAGTGGCAACATACAGAACAATGGAACAAGACCTACTTGTAAGTTAGGAGCTAAAACCAAATGAGTGTTGCATCGTGTTTGAATGGAGCTCCATTTGGGGTGTATATATGTAGGTGTTCGTATTTCTTTTTTTTAAAAAAAATATATCTTTATTGATTTCAGAGAGAGGAAAGGAGAGGGAGGGAGAGAGAGAGAAACATCAATGATGAGAGTCATTGATCGGCTGCCTCCTGCACGCCCCCGACTGGGGATCGAGCCCCCAACCCGGGCATGTGCCCTCACCGGGAATTGAGGCCCGATCGCCTGGATCCTAGGTCGACGCTCAACCACTGAGCCACGCTCGGTTGGGCCATATTTCTTATAATTAGGCTCTGTATTGTATATTTTCTTAAGACTTGTAAAACAATGTCATAATTAACATATCATTTAATAAAATATATTTACTTCAATAGAAAGGCAACATTGCCAGAGTCATTGGTGTGGGTGAAAGCAAATTAATTAGCTTTCAGAAAGCCTGGCTCCTGGTTCTAATTCTGCCATCAGAATTTTTTCTGCCTTGGCTAATTGATTATTTAAAAGGCCCTTATTTCTATATCTGTGAAATAGAGAGTTTAGAGTAGACCAATGTTTTTAAAACTTTGTTTTCAGCCTTGAAACAATTTGCTGAAGCAGAAATCTTACCTGGACACCCAGTGTGCAAATGTGGAGCTGCTCTGCTTGAAGCTGAGGCGGGGAGAGCTGTCCCCGCCCTCACCACAGCCTCCGGTCATGTGGCCTTCGGCAGCCTCTGCTAGGACTGCAGGCGGCAGAGCCTTAAAGACCCTCCGGGCACTATTTCTTTTGAATGATCAAGCACCCCACCTTCCTGGAGCCCTTGGTGTGCTTCTTCCTCCTTCCAGATCAATCTGAAATTCCTAGTGACCTGATTTGGGGACCTGCCATATGTCATTATGCTGGTTTCCTTTTCCTTTAGCTCCTCGCGTTGGTCACGTTCGAATTTCCTTTTCTCTTGTCACTGGCTGTCTCTGATGATTATTAAAACGGTCTCTTCTGCCACATGAACACATCAGCTCCCCTTTGCTCACCCACTCCTCAGGGAGCACTGGTTTGGATGACAGTCCCGCAGCCTGGAGGAAACCTTCCCTCACAGCTGACGTCACCTGTCCCTCTTCAACATCCTGCAGAGTTCAGGCCACCTTCCAACCTGAGCGTATACTAGTTTCACAATGTCAGATGCTTTGTATGTAGCTGTGCTACAGGTTAGTTTATAAAGTAAAATAATTGGTGATGAATTCATTCAGTCATAGTGTTGATATTTATGCTGTCAATGAGAAAAATCTATTTCTTTCTTTTGAGGTTGCCGTTATTTTAGTCATTACTACCAGTGGGGGATTAAATAAGAATTATAATAGTATTTTGCAAGTACATATGATTCACAGATTTATGTTTTTAATTCATTTTTTAAAATCAGAGATTAATATAGGATAGTTTTATTTTATTTTTTTAAAATATATCTTTATTGACTTCAGAGAGAGGAAGGGAGAGGGAGAGAGAGTTGAAACATCAATGATGAGAGTCATTGATCGGCTGCCTCCTGCAGGATCAAGCCCGCAACGCAGGTATTGAACCTCGATCGGGAATCGAACCCTGACGGAGAATCGAACCTCAATCTCCTGGATCCTACCTAGGTTGATGCTCAACCGCTGAGCCACGCCCAGCCAGGCATGAGAATGGTTTTAAATGTCTTAAGGCTTTACAAGGCTCATAGCAAAAAACACCATTTCCAGTTTCGCTTCTCCCTGTTTCTGATTCTTGTTTCTGGCAGGTTAATCCTTTAGCATTTTCTTCTAGTATTTGCCACCATATTTCTAAATAATATTTTTATTTTAAAAAAATTTTTTACATACTACCTATTGACCATTGACCAACTTCTCCAAACCCACCACCTTGAAAAGTACACATCCATTTCTATCAAACACCTAAAGCAGTTATATCACAATTTACCTAAGTCAATAGTCCATGTTTACATGGTTATGGCTCTATGAATGTTATTTATAGTTGAACCATATAAAACAACATGGTTATATTTCTAGGTAGCACTACTTTTTGTTTTTCCTGGAGTTAGTAATTACCTTGTTCTTTCATTTTCTGTGTTATTTAAGTAATTTTTAGTCACAAACTCTTTTTAGAAGTATAATTATTCACCTAATATATCTCAAAAATATCAGGTAATTGGCTAGTTTTATTTTTTCCTTGGGATACATATTCTTGCTCCAGTTTGGTCTTTTTTGCTGTCTTGTCCTGGTATACAGCCACAGTTCTACTTAACTGTCTTGGGTTTTAAATTTTACTTCATTGTCTTATACTTTCTGTTCCTTGAATCACATGTTATTTTCTTTTTTGATTTATTGTCTTATTTTGGTGTAGCATATTCTCTAGTGGATTTCTAATAAAAATAGAGGAACTACATTTCTTAACAATATGTGTATCTGAAAATGTTTCTTTTTTTTTTTTTTATATACCCTTACATTTGGTTGATACTTTGACTCCATGAGTTTTCCATGCTGAAAACCATGTTCCCTCAGAATTTCAAAGGCATTTAATCATTGTCTTCTTTCAGTTTTGCTTTGGAGAAATCCAATGTCATATTGATTCCTAATCTTTTGTGACATGTTTCATTTTTCTCCTCTTTGGACATGTTTAGCATCTTCTGTTTAGCCACAGTATTCTGAAAATTTAGGATAATATGTTGAATGAATAGCCACTCTCAATTTAGGAACTGACAGCCTTTGATTCTGGAATATTTTATTATGAATATTTTTGTTTAATCATCTCTTCCCTTCTGCTTTTTTTGTTTTTTGTTTGTTTGTTTGTTTGTTTTCTCATTCTGGAAATTCTATTATTTAGATTTTGAACATTCTGCACAAGTCTTATCATTTACTCATATTGTATCTCTCCTTTCCAGTGTCTTTTGCTGTTTTACTTTCTGGTTGAAGAAATAACCCAGAAATTACCTTATCTTCCATAAGACTTAATGCATTTTTCATTTACCTTATCTATTATTAATTTCAATAGTAATTTAAAAATTTCCCGAGTTTTCCTTAAAAAACTAGTATTTATTTTTATTACTGTAATAGCGCCTCTTATCTCTCTAAAGATAGCAACAGTATTTTATAATATAATTTTTCTTCTATTAATGTGATTCTTCACAGCTCCCCCTTATTCTTTGCTTGTTTTACTCCCTGTGTTTCTGATAGAGGCTTTTCTCAAATCTCCGGTGATCCTTAGCTCTTATGTATATTTGAGGCACTAAAGGATTGATTAGAAGGTCTATGCCCATGATCTAGACTTGTTAACTGATGCAACAGGAACAAAGTGCTTAATTGGGAGATTCTCAACTATACTTTCAGTTTCCTCTGAGAAGACTCTGTCAGTCTCCTGCCTGGGGTTATAAGCTTGGCTGCCAGTATTCTCTGTGCCTGGTGGAGGAAAGGGGCTGGAAATGTCATTGCTCTCTATGTAACATGCACTTAGTCTTCTGTTTTCAGCTGTACTTGATGTCCCCAAATAGTCCCTCTGGTTGAACCTTCCCAGAGAGTGTACCTCTAACCATCTAGTCTTCTGCTGGGGTGGAGGAGGGACAGACAGCCTGGCTGTGTGAAGTAAGGGGAGTGGATTTAAGTTAAACTGGCTGCATAATTTGCAGGACCTAGTGCAAAATTAAAATGTCAAGCCACTTGCACAAAAATTGTTAAGAATTTCATGATGGCAACAGGAGAGTATTAAACTGTGTGGGGGTGTCCTAAGTGAGGCACCCTGTGCAAATGCAGAGGTTGCATGCCCATGAAGCCATCCCTGGATTGAGGTGTCTAACTACTCCTTACATAAATTTCAAAGTAATTTTCCTGTTTACAGTCCTGCCTCCACTCCCACGCTTCAGAGGCACCCAGTGCCTCCAGTGCCTGTGTTTATCATGGTTCTACGGCACAATTGCTTCTTAGATTTCCTTTCCTCCCCTAGGCTCTCCCTTCACAGCAATTGATTTTCATGTTGTTCTAGTCACCCTTCTGCATTTGAAATTGCAATATTATGTTGACATCTTTCATATGTTGTCCTCAACTCTTGTCTTATTTATCTTATGGGTTTTTGTTTTCTTTTTGCAAATCTATTTTCTCTTATTGTACTATTGTTTTGGGAGAAAGTTGAAATAAGCCCTTGTCTTATAACTGCCCTGTTTAATAGAAAATCTGAATTTTAGTTTTATATTTCTCACAAAATCATTTCCCCTCTACAGCATTGATTTTAAAAATAGATTAGTACTTTCCGTAAGAATCAAAATTTTCATTTAGTTAATAAATTATTATTTTCAAAAATATTTTAACAGGATGCCTTATTCTTACAAGCAGTAATAAAAGCGTTTAATAATAACTGCTCACTTAGTATTTTGATCATTAAGCCAAGTTAGTTTTTAGGAAGTTTTTTATACAAAAGTACCCATATTACTTAAACATTCAACAAATATTTATTGAGTATACATCCTATGGGCCAGGTACTTCTCTGAATACCTGATTATATTACATATTTATAAAATGTAACTGCATTTAGTAGTCTTAAAACTGGGAGGGTTCTTGGAGAAAATTGAGTTCAATTTCCTTACTTCAAATAGGACGGAAATTAAGCCCAAGGAGATTACTACATTATGAACTTTAAGAAGTTGTTAGCTTATCTTGCCTCAGTAAATTGATGATATATAGTATTTGTTTCTTAGGCAAAATTTAAAATATTAAACAGTAGATGACATACATCTTACTTGTCATAAAATTCTGATACAGTTAATATATGAAAACATGGAGTTCTCAGACATTTTGAACAATGAAGAAAGGAAATAATTTTAAAAGACTAAAACTTAGAAGAAAAAGTATAATTCATTCTACCCAAATAAATCAAATGAAGGCTGTTCACCAATATCTAAAAAAAATTGCCTTAGGGAAGCACACACCATCGACAGCTTCTCCTAATGTAACTCACTTCAGGCAGCAGTGGTGCTTTGAGTGTGACCTTGGTCAGGAGGTCAGGGAAAGACTTAAGCAAGAGAAAAACCAGGAAGAAACTAGAGCTAATTCAGTACTAATGAAGGTCAGGGACTTTCAAAGCAGCACAATCAGTTTCATGGGATCCTTACATTTGTGATGACTACAGTTAGTTGCCAGAGTTCAGCCAGCTGTGCAGCTACAGCACCTTTTAATGGGGTGGCCTCAGGAGGAAAGCTGGAAATGAACTTTCAGCCTGTCTCTTGTCAATGCCTTCTTGCTACTAAAGTGGTTCTAAGAGGCAAAAATTAGAACTCCTAGAATCTCTTGAAAGCAAAAAGCAATGAATAATTTTCAGAATCATTTGCCATCCTTTTGTACCTGTTGCCTCACTCAACAGTGACAAGAAAGTTGCCAGAATTTATTAAATATCTGTTGCACCAGGAAGTGTGCTAAATGCCTTTTATCCTTTGTTCTGTTTGAAATACATAGTAACAATCCTACAGTGTGTTTACAGATGCAGGAACTAAGTCTCAAATATATTAAATAACTCATTGAAAATCAAAGTATAAGTGAGGAAGTCAGATTTTTGGAACCAGTTTTCTCTTATTTCAAAGCCCATGTTCCAATCAAGCAAACAGAGATCATGCTTATTTGATTAGATTGATTAGTGTATGTATCATGATTTTTTTGCTTTTTATATTAATGTTTAGTCAATTTCCAAATTATGGAAATGAGTGAGATGAGGAAATTAATATTATCAAAAAGGTGTTTATATCAAACTGTACCATATGAAAACAACAGAGAACTTTATGTAGAGACATTCACAGAACCCTCTGACTCCTGTGGCTTACCCCTGACTTCTGATAGCAGATCATCAAATACGATATAGCATATAATGAAAACTGTATCATAGACCATGCTTAATTTTCTCTACTCATCAGTTGTTGTCCCCAAAACTAAATTAAACTAAAATAAACTCTGGATTCTTATAGCAGGAAGTAACATTATCCTCCGAAAAGTATCATATATTCAGCAAAACACAACTACTGAGAAAAAACACTACACATGCATTTAAAGACGGCCCTGTTTATTCAAATGCATATAAAAATTTTAGAAGCTTAAAAAACATCTTGCTGCTTAGTAGAAACCCCTGTTAAAAAAACTGCTCCTTCCAAACCAGCAGAAGTTACAAAATTTATCAAGGAAACTACTAGAATATAAGATGGTCATCGGTAAGAAGGAGAAAATTGAATATAAATTAGTTTTTTATTTTCCTTCCCTTTCTCTTTTAATTCCTCAAGAGAATATTCTCTGTTTAGAAAAACTTTAAAGTTAATCATGAGAGCACCCAGTTTGTTAGCGTTGTGTGTATGTGTATGTCTGAATTTCTGACTCAGGGATTTCTTTTTTCCACTAACCATAAGGAATAAAAATATATATATTTAGAGCAAAGAAAAGTATATGGACTACAAATTTACTTAAGAGAAGAGGAAGGAGAAGGCAGAGGAGGGAGAAGAGGAAAGGAAGGGGAGAAGGAAGGAAGGAAGGAAGGAAGGAAGGAAGGAAGGAAGGAAGGAAGGAAGGAAGGAAGGAAGGAAGGAAGGAAGGAAGGAAGGGAGAAAGAGATAGGATTTTGACTCACTGGCATCAGCAAAATATATGCATAACTAAGGCTGGAGCTATGTGAACTTCAGGAACGTTAGAGCACTTAGTACTGGCAAAGAAAAAAGTACTTTGTGGGCCTTGACACTAGTCACCCAGCTGCCAGACAGTTCTTCATCTGATGGCAGAAGATATGAGAGCCCTGGGTGAGAGACAAAGGACTTTGTTACTCATTGTCCAGCAAGCATGGTTCTCCTTGTCTCCCAAGTCCCACCAAGGTGATCTGGAGGGTTCCTGGTAGCACTGCATACACAGTGCTTTTACACTACAGCTGAGGAACCCTGAGCTTGGGAAACCTTTAAATTATGTGGTAAGCAAAGCTGCCTGACCTCTGCTCCTTCAGGGGACATTATATTATTTATACTGTGCAGTATGCAAACCTATCCTCTGCTCCAAAGGAGACTCTATTTCTGTACAGGTCGTTAGCTATACAGAAATCCTTGGAAAGAGAGTCCATAACCAGAAGACATACAGGACATGTAGAAACAGGATAGATTCAGGAAAAATTATCTCCTGACAAGAACATAGGGATGCTGTACAGTGGTACCTTGGTTTTTGAATGTAATCCGTTCTGGAAGACCATTCGAGCTCTGAAACGTTCAAAAACCGAGGGATCAACAGCCGACAGCTGGGCCTCAGGGTCTTGCCCTCAGTGGAAGCCGCATGGCATGTTCCACTTCCGAGGCGTGTTCGAAAACCGAAGCATCTCCTTCCATGTTTAAGACTTTCATAAACTGAAATGTTCATCAACGGGGTACCACTGTATTAAATAGCCTGAGCTTGGATCAGTAATCAATTCCTAGGGATAGTTGATTGTTGCAAGGTGGAAATACTGGCCCATTATGGCCAAACTTGAAAAATTTTCAACAGAAGCCAGAATTCTAAGTATTTTTAAATCTCAAAGCAGAATTTTAGAATATTAGTGTGCAAGTGCCTTTCCTAGCTTATTTCTAGACTATGACGGTGATGAGGATGACCAACTGGAGGTTTCCAGCAACTTCTGAGCTAACCCATATCCAACATAGGAACACAAATTTTCATGGGAGTTCATGTCTGGGATGGGTCATTTTTGAGTGCTGGCCAGAAGGAAAGCAAGTGTAGAGCATCGGAAGTATGCAAAGTAGTTTGAAACTATGGGGAGAAGATGTTGCCCAGAGAAGGAACGAGGTAAAAAGCATACTGCTTTTAGACTGATGTATCTTTCATGAACTCTCCCTACTTTCCTTTACCCTATCTTGGCTGCTCAAGCACTGTACCTGTAGCAAATTATTAGAGTTTTTACCACAGCATTGCCCGGGAGCAACCCCGCCACATCCTGGCTCTCCAGGAGAAAATCAGACTCAGAACAAAGATGTGTCATCCTTGCCCATCCAGCAACCATGTGCACCATTTGCTGGTTTATCTACCTGAGAGATTAGATGCACCATCTACCAGAAATAAACATTTTTATAAAACCAGCAATTTTGAAACCTTTGACTCATTTGTCCTAAGACTTCTGCTCTCTCTTCTATCATACACTATCAAATAAATGTGTCTGAGTCAGTTCTCCAAAAAATATTCTTTATTTTAAAAAAATCTTTAATAATAATACCACATTTATGGAAAACTGAGAAATAGAAAAGCAGTTCTTAAGATGGCATTCCCCGTTTTAGATAAAAAACATGCTGAATGTGTCAGTTCTACCAGGAATATAGTAATTAAGAATTATAGTTATTTCACTATGTATTAATAGTAATTAAGAATAACATTTCTTTTTCATTATAAGAAAAAGAATTCAGAATTATTCAAGGAAAATAATACCAGGTTGCAATCAAAAGAACTTGTCAGAAGAAAGTGAATGCTTTGTATTTCAGGGTGACTGATTGAAACAAAACCTCCACCAGTCATTCATGTTTTGCAGAAATCATTTCACTGACTTGGAATCCCTGAAGTCCAGTTCTGACAAGACTAAACTCTCTAAAGTGTGAGAAGACAGTGATAGTGGAGTCTAGCAGTTTAAAAGTTATACACTCGGGAAATATTTCAAAGGGTGTTAGACTGAATAAAGAAGTCTACGGTCTTTATGATGCCAAAGAATCTAAATTTCACAACACAGTATCTTTGGTTGCCAAGGTGTGCATTTTGTAATTCAGTGACCAAAAATGGTTTTGGAAAGTTTCACCTTCACAATTCTCCTTAGAAGTTGATGGAGTTGTAAGCACAAGTGTGGGGTAGGGGAAGTTTTGCTCAGCTCCCCCAGGCCAATGTTTCTCTTTCTGTCACCCACTGCACTCTCTGCTGTACCTTTAGTGGTCTCACATTTACTCCCATTCCCATTCTTAGGAAATTATCTGATATTTAAAATTTAGGGTGTGTTTGAGTCAACATGTTGATGTATCAAATAAGCCTTATCTCTAACTGGAATAAATGACTATTTCTTGTTATAGAAATTTCAAGCATCAGCTCTGAGATGAAGAAACAACCTGTCATGTAAGAAGAAATTATGTCTTTGGTCCCCGTAATCACAATATGTGAGTGGCATGAAAAAGTTCCTAATGATAAAGAAACAATAGTCCTATTATGGTTGTGTCTATGTCAAACTCTTATGTAGCCTGGCTCAGCCTAGGAAGCATTCTGGAATTATCAGTAATATGGTTTAACCTGAACCCTTGGCTCTGAATGAAGGGAGGTATATACGAGAAACCAACACAGCATTGGAGCACCCCAGGGGGTGCTTAGGCACATGGCCAATGACTCATGGAAACTTTGAGTCCTATTGGCTAGCTACTATGCTTCATTCTCTCCTCTTCTTTACCCTTATCTGAAGTTCTCAACAATTTCATGGAAAATTTCACCAGTGTTAAAAGTATTTCCAAAATTGTGCAGAAAAAGTTGACCATTTGGGGGCCCAATTTTCATCCAGGATCAAGAGGAACTAGCCCAATAAAGTAGAGTTAGGAAGACAGTGGGAGTCAAAATAAAGTTGCTTATAAATTACATCACACAGTTGTACCTTACTGAAGGCCAAGGTTATAGATAATGTTTTGATTCATTTGCTACCCACCAGATCTGCATCAGCATTGGAAGGAGAAGAATGTGCCCAGTTTCTTCATATCTAACATCTCTCACTCATACATGGCCATATCTGGTATAAGGGTGACATTCGTTGACTTCTTGCTCTGAGAAACTCTAGAAGTGTGAGTCATCCAGAGTTGTTCTGCTCCTTTGCTCAGTTTTAGGTACTGACACCATGGTTATGACATGTGGAATGCTTACCTGATATGTCACATTTTATTACCTCATTTACTTCTACCTTATTTAATCCACTAAATAGCCAACTGTTGGATCCAGGCTGCTAGGAACAACACTGTAGTCCTCAAATGATTCCCATGAGCTGCAATTCATATGATCTCTCTCCCCATGTCCTATAAATGGAGAAGTTTGCAGGAATAAAGGACACAGTCACTTGAGCTTTTGTGAGGGTGAACAAAACATATTTTAATGCCTTTGTTTTGTAGTCATCTACTTCCCAGAAAGGGAACAGTGATTCTGTGTGATTGTTTGATCCAAGCATCAATTTCTGAGAGGACCTTTCCTTAACTCCTTTCTAATGAAAGCACTCCTCAGTGATCTAGTATCATAAAAATGTTCTCAGTCTAGGACTATGTTATATTCCAAAGAGGCTATCTGTAAGATCTAAGGCAATTTCTTTGAGGATGAGGGCAACTTTTTATGTAGCTTAGGGCATTAACAAAGTAATTTTAAATCTTCATTTTTCATTGGTCATTCCCAGAAGAGTGTGTCTGCCCCAGACAATCCTGACAAAGGCTAACATTAAGGCTAGAAGTTAGCTAGAAAGAAGAGACTTTCTTTCATGTGTATTAAACATATGCCACTAAACTGGGCAACTCCAAGGCCACCATTCACATCATTGTCCATGTGCATGGTCTTATGTGGCAGCCTTGTGCATGGTTCTTGGGTTTTTTTTTGTTTTTTTGCAAGAACAAAAGAAAAAAATAGTCCCAAAGTATATGGTGTGGGAGTGAGTGGGGGGGGGGGGGGTGATGGGCTTTGCGGAAGGCCAAAAAGGAAAGCATCTGCTTGCTCACTAGAATACAAGCTCCATGATGGAAGAGTTTTTGTCTTTTGTATTGGCTGGTGAATCTTAAGCACTTAGACTTATTCCTGACACATAATAGATACTCAATAAATATTTGTTGAAAGAACAAGCCATTTATGTTTCATTCTCCATAATAGACAACTGAAAGCAATACTGCCCAGTTACCATGTGAGTCTTAAAAAAAAAATCTAATTTACTCTATATTATCTTAGCAACAAAAGACATTTTGAAAAAAATAAATTTAATTTTGATAATAATTTATGAGGCTTCTAATATATGTAGCTGCTAGCTACAGTCCTAGGTGTTTCCCCCTAAGTTATTTAATTTGATTTCCCCAATAACTGCAATGGAAGTATAGTTATGCATGTTTCTACAGATGAGGAAAAAATGCTAAAGAGACTTAGTTACTTGCTTAAGATAATGTATAATAAACAGCAAAACAGGGATCTAAATATTGGTCTTTTGACTTCAAGCCCAATGGTTTATTCACTCTACTGAAACATGTGTTTTAATTTTTATGTAGCAATTAATTTATTTTATTCTGTGACATGCTTCATTATGTTAAATATTCCAAATTCATTTCCTGCATTGTAGTAAGAGAAACTCTTTATACCAGAGGAGAGCAGACACTAAGGATACTTTCAGTCGTGGCCCTAAACTTTTCTACCTAATCCTTCTTCCATTCAATTGAAACACATTTTTGGGCTGGAGTGATTCCAGCCCAGATCTACAGTCCCTCAAAATGTGAGGGAGATATGGAGCCTGGGGTTGATAGTAGAGTGGGATGGGGTGAAGGGGGATTGACATGGGCATTTTATTAACTAATAAGAGTGCCTGGTTGTGAAAGCACCTCTCAGATATAAGACTACTTTGAAGCAAACAGATGAACATTAAAAATTCCCTTCCAATCATAAAAGTTTGAAGGTCAGTTTCTACACTACAGCAAGTATCTACCTAGGTTGGCTCCTGATTTCATTCAGAATAGAATGTGACCCATAATTGGGACTAGAGCAATTCTGAAGCAGAAAGTAGAGGAGCAGCAGTTATATTATAATCTGATTATCTATGTGCTTCCAAGTCAAGATATCAAACATTTTTGAGTCATTAGAAAAAGTATAGAAAAGCCCAATTAAAAAGGGAAAGGCTAAGTTTTATTCCCCAAAACCTTATTATGATAGTTCTTGAGATAAAACAGACAAAGAATAACCATATACTTTGAATTTTCTGATACTGGCAAAGTTACAAAGTAAAGTTGAACATTGGGCCTTGGCGTAAATGTTCCTCCACTGTGAGGATTTCTTGAAAGACAGAGGCAACTTAGATGGTCTATCACCCACGTGCACACTGTATTTCCTTTAATCACTTATCATATTGTCCCGCAATCATTGGTTTATTTAAACTCTGGATAGGTAAAACCCAATAACACTGGAGCTTTTTTGTTGGAAATGAATGTGGTCAAGAGTGAGGCAGGGGTTGGCCCCTTGTCCACTAACAGTCCCTTTGCCTTCTGTAGTTGCTTTTAAGAACTTTCCATGGACTTCCTAGGGTATGTTGGAGCACAGTTTGAAAACCACCAATATAGCTTAAAATCTTTTCCCCCATCATATCCCCCTGGATTCTTTTTGGTGGCTATAGTCAGCGTTGATGTGATAAGTCATGAAAATCCAACTTTTACCTGATTCTCACATTTAGGAAGGTACCTACAAGCCAGGAAACTCATGCCAGATCTACTCAAAGAAAAGGCAAGATGAAATTCTTGGCTTAGGTTTGCCTCTGGACAGAAAAAAAAAGCACGAGGAACAACAACACTGAACACGCCAGGCAGACGAGTTTTCATCCCGCAGTTGCCAGTTTGGCTTCCTGTTCTCTTCCTCCCATTGCAGGGGACGTGTGTCTTTTTCAAGAGGAAGGAAGAGAAAAGGCTCCTGGTGTTCTTCCAAGCATGGTCATCTGCTTCCTACCCTCAGAAAATGATAGCCGGGCTTTCTAACTGATTGTTGAGACGGGTTCGTTATTGCCTTATTTGATGCAATCACTTTAACCAGAAGTTCATTTTTTCTTTATGTATGGATCTCAAGGAAACTTTTTATTTTTTATTTTAATTTAAAAGTTTCAATTCCTTAGCAAACTGACTTTTGACTTTTAGAGGGGCAAGGGAATACCTGATAGTGGTTGTTAATCAAACTGCATAAGCTCTGAAGACAGGAAACAAATGCACATTTCATAGAACTCCATCTACTTTATTTCAAAAGGAATCTGTCTGACACGAAAAAAGGAGATGACAAAATTTTTTATTTTCAATATACAAACCATTATTCACCCATGTTGCAAAGGAACCCGATGAGAAGTACAAGCATAAAAATCAGATAGAATGCTTCTTCAGTAAACCTGCAAATACTCCTTTCATATCTGACATGACACTCTCTCTTTCACAATTATCTCATAGGATTAAGTCGCTAGAGGATAAGCTCCTTAAATCTACTTTCCAGAAAACAATTGTTAGAAAATTCCAAAAGGGATCCAACTTTTACTAGGGAGGCAGGAAGAAATGTTACTTTTCTTTTATCGGAAAAATCTCAGAATCCCCCTGGGAGAAAGGCATGTGGAAGTTGTGCTGGGATTTTCTCCTCTGCGCTCTATCCCACTGTATTGTCATTCCTAATGAAGAATTTGTTCAACTGGTTGAACATAGAGATATTTATGGCAGAAAATTATTTCTAGCTTCAAGAAGAACAGAGAAAGAGAAAAAGGCAAATTTCTTACTTGTAGTAAAATATGCATCTGTAATAGCAGGGTAAAATCCAGTTTTTCTGTAGTTAGAAGTTGGTAGGGACAGGTAAGAAGATGTGCACTTAGCCCTTCTCTCCCTCCCATATCTGTATTTATGCACATGGACCACAGGCCCAGGTTGGCCTGCTCAGTGCAAAGAGGTTTGTTGTCCACATACAGACACCGATTTCATGCAGGCAAGTGTATTTATTAGCCAATCTCGAGTTTTCACTTTCAGAGCAGCACCAAAAATTTAGTCTTTAAACTCACAAGTGTCATAGACTTTCAGAAATTGCGTCTTCTCTGGTTGCTACACCTGGACTCACACATTTAAAAGGAGCTTAGAATTGAAATTGGCTTTTCCATCATGCCACAAATTTTGCCCCGTTTGATTTTTGCTGCACAATATAGATACAGAAAGCAGTGGGCAAGAAATACAAAACAAATGTAATTCCGTTCGATATAAGACCAAAGGGTCTTTTCTGTAAAAAATATGAAAATAAAAAATGAACAGCTAAGTCAGAAGTTTTACTTTTAGCATGAGGATACTGATGAGAAAAAGTTTTGCTTATAGCGTGAGGAAATAATAAAAATCAAAGAGCCTCTTGTTTTGATTCAACTTCAAGTTTTTAGTGATCTGGACATTTTCATGCAAAAGAAATCCTCAAGGTTTATTATAGATTGAATTTTGACTAATCTAGAATGTTAAATATAACTGAGTACCTTGGCAGTGATGGGACATGAAGATTACCCTGTCTAAAATTCTTGGGATATGGCCTGAAAAATCAGTTGAGAAAAGCTCACCTATAGTTGTCAGGGCTTACCACTTTTAGATGAGGAAGGAACAAAATGCAGTTAGTTCTATTAGAGTCTCAGTGTTTGTACCAATTTTTCTTCAAGGTGGGAATGTTAAACTATTATTTATTGCCCTGCTAAAGGCCTCAGGAATCTGAAAGTATTTCCAGTTACACTGGGATAAGCTACAGGCATTTCCCGGATGTCAACGTCTCTGTTTGAAACAGCGGTAGGAGAGAATGCCATGTTCTTATGAAAATCACCTACCCTGTAGGGTAAAGAGAAAGGCCCCTTGGAGGGAGCTGACATGAGTTTTCTGGATTAGTACATTAGGAACCTTGGTGCTGGGTAGTCCTTGTAGCTGGGTTATTCATAGGGTGGCAGCTCAGCTCAAACCCCAAATGGTGATTATACTATCTCTATCTCTGTCATCTCTCCATACAGCTCTCTTTCTCTCTCTCCCTCCCTTCCTCCTAGCAAAGACAAGTTTAAGGGGTTTGATGGTTAATTTTTTGTGTCAACTTGACTAGGCCACAGTGTGCCCAAATATTTGGCCAAGCATTATTCTGGGTGTTCCTATGATGGTATATTTGGATGAGATTAACATTTAAACTGGTGGACTTTGAGTAAAGCAGATTGCCCTCCATAATGTGAATGGGCCTCATCCAATCAGCTAAAGGCCTCAATGGAACAAGAAAACTAGATTTCCTCAAGCAAAAGAGAATTCTCCAGCAGTCTATCTTAGACTTCATTTGTGGCATTGGCTTTCCTGGGTCTCCAGCCTGCCAGGCCCCTTGCAGATTTTGGACTTTCCAAGTCCCTGTAATCACATGGGCCAATTCCTTATGCTAAATCCCGCCCCCATACACACACACACACACACACACACACACGTGTGTGTGTGTGTGTGTATAGATACCCTCCAGTAGCACTGCCTACAAATTCCTCAGAAAGCCCTCAAGATAATTTCACTGTCGCTTTCACTGAATGTAGTCCATACCTTACAAGCATTACATTATTTTCATCACCTGATCTAAATCAGATTTCTTGCAAGATATTCAGGTTTCTTAATTTTTAGAGTAAAACAAAGAAATGAGAATAAAAGACATTTTAAATTATGAGTTATCTTCAGTAAGGAGAGGGCTGGGAACACCCCCCACCCCCTACACACAACCCAGTACCAGAAGGACATGAATAGTTGCATGGGACAGTGCCCCACACTGAGCATACAATGGAAAAGTAATTTCTTTCATCTGTGTCAAAAGAACCAGATTCCTGCTAAAACTTCTTCAGCTAGTGAACACTCAGCATCCTCTTAATATAGAGCTTATGCTAGACATTATTATATCAAATGATGAAACATTCCAGATGTTATAAAGAACTATATAAATGTTGTTGTTGTTATTAAGATCATTTACCTTCAGGTTGGAAGATGTTGCTGAAAGGAGTATTTTTGTGTGTGTTCAAGTATAAAGACCAGTACAGACTATAACCATATGAGACCTTTTCTTTCATTCCAGTTGCATCTCCTTCTCCAACTTGTTGATAGCTTTTCTATTTTTACTTCTTGGGCTCTTAAAGCTTGCTCTCAGCCAGCCCCAGAATGGCTGGGGTGTCCCTCTCTTAGCATTGTGTTGGAGCAGCATTTTTCTTTCAGTCATGATGACCTGGGGAGCTATCTAGGTGGAACTTTTGGGTGGATGAATCATTCCTTGCCATTTAAGAGTCATAGGAGAGAGGGAGAGAGAGAGGGAGAGAGGACAGGAGGTGCCTATCCAGAATAGAAACCTCAAATCACAATGACAAATAAAAATAAAAATAATAATAAAACAAAATTTGGGTTGCTTAGAATTACTTTTTTATCCTTAAAATAATCATGTTTCATATTCTTCTCTCATGTAGAAGTGATGGAAAAAGACAATACTTTTCCTGGAGTGATTGTTTTTGCTCATAAAGAATTGGGTGGCCTCTGGTTGTCTTTGGTACCCCGTAAGAGGGATTTGGCAGCCGATTGTGAAAATACATCCTTATCGTACGGCTGAAATGACAGCTGGCTCCTGTTCTTAGCATCCAACTCTAAGAGAAGCTGAGGAAGTTCGGAAGGATTGTATCTGCCCATGCTGCAGGGGAAACATTTTCCAGGAACAAACATACCTTTCTGGAAGTCCTATGTATGCCTGCATTTCCAGCAAGCCTGCTAACACACAGCTTGCTCTTTGTTGCTCTCCTCAACCACATCAACTAGAGAGATTTTATGTTACTATTAAAAATTGTAAAAAAGGAAATGTAAAAAACACCCCATGGATTTGTTATTATCCATGTCCCTTGGAAGAACGATGCGCCAGAAAATAGGTGTAAAATGTTTAACTGTAAAATAACTTCCGCCCGGAAATCTCCTTTAGGAAAAGCTACATTCACTGATGCCATAAAATAACTTTATATTCTATTGCCTTGTTTTCTTTCTTTCTTCCTTCCTTTCTTTTTTTTTCCTTTGGAGGGAAAGAGGTGATTTTCTTCTGAATGGGACAAAGAAGATTGTCATGTGTCCTGCTTGATGCTTTCCCATGTTTTAATGAAACCCTCATCAGCGAACGTCCAGTCAACCAATTATTTGAGTCCAGCCTTTACATTAAAATTTAGATAAAACATAAAGTATTAGTTACACAAAAGGGAATTTGCCCAATTCCTCAATAAAAAAGCCCCCATGTCATAAAAATATCCTTTCCCTAATCAAAATATCACCTGAATGAAGTCATCATGTTGAGCCTGATTGCATTTCCCTCATATATGTGCAGCTGCATTTGCCTCTCCATAAATGTCATTTGATTATGAGAAAATAAACAGGAAGGGACTCAAAGGGAGTCAGTACAGGGCCTGCTTGTTTACCTGTGGCAGCTTTCTTAGCTGAAGAACAAATGTCATGCAAATGGTGCACCAGCAATGAGCTGCCAATCACCCGGGCTTGGCATTCAAGATGATTTGCTAAATCATTTAAAGAGACATGCTTTACTAAATGAAAAAATATCAGAGGCAAGGGCCTGTGTTTAAACACGGGGCTGAGTTATTATCCCAGTAGGCTGGAATGAAATGAAGACATCTTCCAATTAAAGCTTGCAGATGAACCCAGACAAACCCCCCTTTTTTCATAAAGACAAGCAGATTATGATTGGGAAGGAACAGCGACAGAGGCTTTCATTACACGCTGATTATGGTGATAAAATTCCCAGCGCTGTGTGTCTGCGGGCCCAACTTCACATTTGAAGGTTTTTAATATAATTTCCTTAGGGTGAAATGCTGAAGATTTATTAAACTTTATGAAGGGCTTACAGATCCAATTTAAGAGGACATATCATAGGGCAAAACTGACAGACGATAAAATACATTCCAACTATAAGAGAGAGGGGAAAAAAAAAAAAAGCAAGGAGAAAGTTGAGCCGTGAAACTGTTTTTAAACATTTTTTGTTGTCGGCGGTCTTCGAGTGAAATCAATCATTTCCCCCACTGTTGCAGCCTTGCTGCTTCATTGAAGTTGTCTGCATGCTTTTTGAAGGTGGATATTCGGGTCACAGAAGGGATGCTTGAAGAGCTTACCTAATTTAAGTCACCAAAATAATTTTGAGGCCATTGAGGCATCAACACTCTCCGCATTTCTGGCCTTTCTGCACTGGAACTTGCATATGCTTTTTGTTGCAGGACATACCACCATTAGGACATGACGCCGATAGGGATGCAGACCCGTTTGCTCCAACCGTTTTCGCACAGACGGACACTTGTCAGAAACACAGGTTTAGCAGCTTCTATGGGCTTTTCTTTTTCTTCAACAGTTTCAAAACATTTGTGGAGACTACTTCTCTTTGATTTTTAGCACTGTTTCATGAGCCTGCGCTCATGAATTTAGGCAGGATTTTTCTAAGGTAACAAACAGTACAGGATCAGGCTTCTGCTAAGAAGGGGAGAAGCTTTTTCTACGTACCGACAAGGATTAGATAACTCACAAGCTTTGTTCATCACTCAAAACAAGGAGCAGGTAAGAAAGCGGCCACAGGAAACTGATGTCCACTGTCGCCTTTATCTGGGAGGCCCTGATCCCTGAAATTCGCCCAAATTGCTCTAGAGATAAAATTTATTGGTCCAGAGTTCTTTCTGGGAAGCTACCTTCCTCGCTCCCTCCCTCCTTTCCTCCCTCCCTCCTTTCCTTCCTCCCTCCCTCCCCCTCCCTCCCTCCCTCCCTCCCTCCCTCCCTCCCTCCCTCCCTCCCTCCCTCCCTCCCTCCCTCCTTCCTTCCTTCCTTCCTTCCTTCCTTCTCTAGCTTTCTTAATGTATAATTTACATAGCATAAAACTCACCTGTTTTAAGCATATGATTTAATGCTTCTAGTAAGTTTACAGAGTTGCACAATCTTCATTGCAATCCAATTTTCGAACATCTTTATCACCTCAAAAAGATCCTCCATGCCTGTGTGCAATCAATACCAGCTTCCACCCCACAGCCTCAGGCAACCTCTGAGCTGCTTTACTTCATATAAATGGAATCATACAATATGTAGCTCTGCCCAGACCTTTTAACCATTTCAAGGCTAGACACAGATCTTCGTAGGGACTTGATTTACATTCAAACCTGCTGGAAAACAGGTCAGGTAGAAGCAGGGCCAGCCTCGTAGCTGTTTTGTGGTAAAAGACCTTCTTAAGTGGCCTTGGTAAAAGTTGCTAGAGAGTTGGGATTAAAGTCCCTCAGATTTCTTTGGGGGGCAGATTTTTGGTAGAATCAAAGAAAATTAATGGTCCTTGTAAAGAACCTATTACATTTTATAAAAATATTTTGGCTATCTTTAGAAATAAAAGCTTTGTCTTCACTGATTTTTGCATTATACTCTTGCACAGCAACTAGGACATAAACCCCAGGAAAGAGGTGGAGGAGACAGGAAACTAAATGTAACAGAGAGGCCCAGCTTGAATAATGAGTCAGGGGAAATAAAAGAATATAATGATATAATTAGTGAAATTTTAATGCAGATAGTATATAGAAAATAGTGTTATATAGATCCTGAATATGATGATTGCACTGAGGATGTTTTGTTCTTAAATATATGGCAAAGCATTTTGGGTAAAAGGGTATAATGTCCAAAAAAAAAAGTATACATAAAAAATATATAAAACATATAAATAAAATATAAATATATATATGTATATGTGTGTGTATATACCTATATGTATATATATATATTCCCCCCTTCAAAACAAAAGGTAAGGAAATGGATCGATTGAAAACACTTTGTATTTCAGTGTAAATGGCAAGAACAAGGCTGCCCCATACACACACACACACACACACACACACACACATATGGTGAAGAGTATACTGTGATATTCTTTGTTCTGTTCTTGCAACTCTTCAGTAAATTTTAAATTATTTCAAGAAAAATAGTTCAAAAATACATAATGCTGTAGCTGTGGTAATTGTAGTTATAAAATGGAAAAAATAAACCCTGCCTATTGCATCTGCTCTTTCCTCAGGATGATGTGTTTAGAGCCCAGGCCATTAAAGGAGATAATGACGATATTTACTGAGAGCTCATCACATGGCAGACATTGCTAAGAGTTTTGATTTTTCCCCCCTTCAAAACAAAAGGTAAGGAAACAGACCGAATGAAAACACTTTGTATTTCAGTGTAATGGCAAGAACAAGGCTGCCCCATAACTTTATGACATTTTGACTACAGTACAAACACCTAGAGGTCACGAGAGATAAATCAGGGTCCAGTTTCCCAGGACAGGCTAGAGGGTCCTGGAGCTCATCCCATGGCTCCACACAGCTAAAGGGATGCAATGAGCAGTGTGGTGGCATCACTGAAAACCAAGAGCAGTTAGGTGCTTCATAATGATGAAAGTAATAGCCGCATTGCAACAGATGCTTACAACGTGCCAGCTGTTACACAGAGTGTACACGTGCAATGGATACTGGGGTGTGTGTGTGTGAATGTGCTTACACATATAGATATATATTCTCATTGGTTCCTCACAACAATCTTTTCAGATGGATACTAAGTATATTTTCATGTCCAGAATGAAGAAATTCAAGTTGCTCAAGGTCTCATGGCAAGTCAGTGACAACAGAAGACGCAAGGGCAGGTCCATCTGACATCACAAATGGCTCTCCACTGATTCTGCTACATCTTTGTCAGCCTATCCATCCATGTCTGAGAAATGAAAATGTGTGTCTTCTATTTGCTTTGTAAAGATGGTATGAGAATTTATGAAACAAATATATTGTTATATGCCTCATAGACAAAAGAAAATAAAGTTCATTTTGCAAAGCAACAAAGCACTGGGACATGACTGCATGTTACAGAAAACACAACGTCCAGTCTGCTGGCTTGTCATTCTCATGCACACTAACTACATATCCCACGGATTACTGATGGGATGGAGACATGAAGACAGGAGACAGTGCTTGTTACCTAATTATTGCTAAGAGATTTATCTAACAATGTGACTACTCATTACTCATAATAGATTCCTGAGAACAAATTAATTTGACTAAAATAGTGATAGAATATAAATACGCATTTTATTGTATAACAAATAATATTTATAATTACATGATGCATAATAATGATTGATAGCAATGGAGATATCTTCTGTTATTTCTTCAACCATTTATTTTCATCATTTGACAAATATTCACATGTGTGATTTATTCTTATTTTGTTGTTTTTATGTTCATTTTCTATCCTTGTTGCTGCCACATACAGGGTGGGGTAAAAGTAGGTTTACAGTTGTGAGCATGTGAAACACAGTTTACTTTTGTATTGTTATTTATTAAGTATTGTATTATTTTCCATATGAACAACTGTAACCCTACTTTTGCCCTGCTCTGTATGTTCTGTAGAAGAATGTGGCTCCAACCAGTGTTACTTCTTTCATTTCCTTACTCATTTCTAATTATAGCTGGAAAGTGCTTCAAAACCATCTCCTTGGCTATCAGTATTAACCTTTCTGCCCCCTCCACACACTTACACTTTCCCTATTACTCTGTCATGTTGTAGGACTGAAGACTAGGCAACGGTTAAGTCTGATAATACATAGTTCCAAAATTCTCTTATTTCATTTATATTTCTGGGCATCACACTGGTATACAATCCCTTTAGGTACTTTGGGAACTGGCAACATGAGCAACTTGATAAAAATATGAAACATCCCCCAAAGGCATGCTGGAAACAAAAAGGGGACAGGGCAGCATGCCTCTCCTTGAGCATCCAGACAATGGAGTTTCCCAGGCTGCAGTTCTGCTGTGCAGCCAGAAACAGGTCCTGATCTCCACCCTTCGCAGAATCCCTTCCCAGGTTGGAGGCTTCACCAGCCAGTGAGTTACTACACCTTCCCTTCCAGGGTCCCAAAGATCTCTACACTGCTTTATTATTACAGTGAAGTTAAAAATATGAAAGGCTCATGGGAACACAAGTTTTAAGTTTGGAATAACTTGGATTCTCAAGTAGGAAATGTTAGACCACTGGCTGATGGAACTAAAAGAAGTCTTTGAGATCATCTGAACTGACATCCAATGTTCTAGAGTGACGCACTGATTTGCTCAGAGTTGGGGGTAAACTGAAGAGCAGAAGAGATGTGAAAGAAAAAATTTAAATGGCAGAGAAAAAAGGTGAAGATGCAAAGCAATGGAAGAAGTTCATTTTACTTGGGGACTTGTAAAGTGACATTTAAATTCTGACAGTGAGAAATGAAGTGGAATTGAAAGATGATATTGAGAATTAGAGAAGTACCAAATAGAGGCTTTTGCCCTTTATGGATAAGTATGAATGAATTTTAAGAGACTCAATTCAAACAAATATTTATTGAAACCTATTATGCGCAAGGCATTCTGCCAGGTGCTGTATTATACCAAGATGAGTCAAATAAGATTCCTGATTAGAAAAGAATTCAAGTGATGGAGAGACAGAGAAATCTCCAACAAGGTGATTGCATGTCAGTTAGGAGTGGAGAGAAAAATAAGGAAAGACTTAAGGAAGATTATATCTTTGGGCTTGAGCTAAAAAGAAAAGTGAGATCATAACAGTTGCAGGTAGCAGTCTAGAGGTATGGCCACTCTAGGTACACTGAATAACATGAACGAAAGGACATTGAGAGTGGGCTTAGGAATCCTCCACAACGAACCCAAAGTCCAGTACTGGGAAATAAGGCTGCCATCTGTTGAAAGAGTTGGTAATATAGCAGATGATGAAGAACACTGGATACGGACTTTGGGTGTACAGTTGAACTTTGAACAATGTGGCGGTTAGGGTCACCCACCATCCCTCAAAGTGGAAAATCTGTTTATGATTTGACTCCAATTGTCCTTCAGTATCCACAGGAGACTGGTTCCAGGATCCTGCAGATACCAAAACGCATGGATGCTCAAGTCCCTCATATAAAATGGCAGAGGACACTGCATACAGACAGCCCTCTGTCTTCCCAGATTCCCAACTGTGGATTCTTGAATTCACAGGTGTGAAACCCAAGGGTATGGAAGACCGACTGACTGTTGAAAAAAATTCACATGCAAAGGGACCCACGCAATTCAACCCCCTGTTGCTCAAGGGTCAACTGTCTTTGCTTGTTTTCTGTTTTACACAGAAGACTATATGTGAACAAGAGTTGAAGCAGTGAGTAGAAAGGAAGGAGGAGGGCAGGGTGAGGGGTAAAAAGAGCCTAGAACCTGAAAGCTACCCCAAGTGAACCAAATGAGAGCTTAAACTAGGGAAATTGCAGACAAAGGACAAGGGATTCAAGAAATACAAGGAAAGAAGACTGAAAATTGACAACTGATTGGATAACGAAATGGAAAATTAGGAAACAGTTCAGTTTGCAGATTTTCCTACAGAAAAACATTAATTTGGAAACCAAAATTTCTTTTGCTTCATTTAACAAATAGATATTTGGCATCTACTATGAACCAGATGTCATGCTAAGTGATCTGTGGGTAAAATAGATGAATCATACAGATCTGCCCTCAAGGAACTTACAGCCTATAGGAAAGATAAAAGAAGATGCATATAAGCATTGTATAAAATAGAATAGGAAAAGTTTTGTTGCAAAGGTAAAAATCTAGTTCTATAGGGTTTATGGACAGAAGGGATTGGGAAAGGGCCTTTGGACAGGTCTAGGGAAGAAGAAAACAATTTTGACAGACTAAAATTGTAGTGAGTGGCAGGAGGAAGAAAAAGAGATATAGACTTAAGAGATACAG
Organism: Miniopterus schreibersii; assembly: GCF_964146895.1. NCBI lineage: Eukaryota > Metazoa > Chordata > Mammalia > Chiroptera > Miniopteridae > Miniopterus > Miniopterus schreibersii. The sequence continues at coordinate 34,041,407 of NC_138111.1, forward strand.
GTAGAAAAATTTCAGGAAGGGTTTAAATGGGTGGGAAATCCCTATCTCTCTCTGTGTGCCTCTCTCTCTTTCCTTCTTCCTGGTTTTGACTATGGTTACATGGTGACAAGCAGAGTCCCTTTCCACCTCATCTTAATCTTTATTCACATATCTCACATGGACAGTGTTAGGATTAGCTAAAATATGTAAAGGCCTTCCATAAATTCAGAACAAAAGCACCAGAGAAATATGTAGAAAATATAAATATCAATGAATAAGGCTGGATTTCATTATCAGCGTACAAATACTTTGACTATAGCTACACAGATAATCGTTAATGATAGTCACCATCAGAAGACTTCTCATATGCTCTCAAAAGGGAGGAGAGATAATTTTATTGCATTCAAGAAATAAAAATAGCCCTAGCTTGTTTGGTTCAGTGTTTGGAGTGTTTGCCCACGAACTGAAGGGTCCTGGGTTCGATTCCGGCCAAGGGCACTTACCTCAGTTGGAGGCTCAATCCCACGCCCCAGTGGGTGCTCGAGAGGGAGGCAACCAATCAATGTGTCTCTCTCACACATGGCTGTTTCTCTCTCTCTCTCTCTCTCTCTCTCTCTCTCTTTCTTTCTCTCCCCCTTCCACTCTCTGAAAAGCAATGAAAAAAATATCCTCAGGTGAGGATTAAAAAAATAAGTAAATAATAAAAAATAAAAATAAAACTTCCCTGAACTCATTCAGCTATAGAGATTGTGTTAGTATTTGGGATCTCCTGAAAAGTCTGAAAATCTGGTAGGTAAAAGCCGATGCTTAGCTTCTGAAACAAAACAAAACAAACAAAACAAAATAAAACCTTACAGTGGGCTTTTGTAAGCAACGTCTGTTCCTGAGGTCATGGACTGAAAAGCCACAATTCTAAGTTCAAATCAGAACCAGCTCATGTTTAGGGCCCAGTCGGTGTTATAAAGAATCTGAGTCATCTGGAAGACTCAATTATCGAGAAGCTACTTTCAGCTCCTGGCCAAGATTGCAGAACTACATAAAACAATATCGCATACATCTTATAACAAAGAGTACCATGAGGCGTGTGTGCTATTCCTGACCTGGTTTCTCAGAGAACCCACTCAAAAGGAAGAAAAAATAACCGCTGAGGAAGGAGGACTGGAATTAAGCAATGTTTACTTACTCAGCTTCAAAGGAATTCGAATGGCCCTTCCTGAAGCAAGAGGCAGCCTCCAGAGAGAGCTGGGGATTGATGTATCTGCACTGATAACAGCTCAAGGCTGCACTCTCGGGGGGGGGGGGGGGGGGGGGGGGGGGGGGCGGGTTCTGCAGCCGGCCAAGTGCTCTGTGTTCATTATGTTCTCCGGTAGTGATCTCTGTGATCTGGGAAATGTTTTCCCTTCAGGCATGAAAAAGACTAGCTACTTATTTTTCCCTCCCTCAAGGATGACCACTGGATTCTTTATTGGCTCGTGTTATCATTGGCAATGTGGGTAAAGAGACAGAATATATAGCAGTCTTGTTCCTAGTGCAGAGGTTTACTAAGGGAACGTGGCTAGGAGAAGAGGCTACCAAAGCCTGCTGTTCCCCGCCCCCCAGCTAGCTGCCCGCTGCTCCCCACAGGTCAGACTGGAGAACTCAGTGACGTGGCCTGATTTCCAAGACATCTACTTGAGTTCTAGAACTAAATAAAGAAAGGAAAGAATTTAACTGTATACGCAGGAACAGACTGACAGCAAATGGTATGGACAATTGATAGTTTTCCTTATTTTTATTCTGTTTTAAACAGTTAGAGGGTGTCCTCATCATTGAATTTAAGAATTTGTATGGTCCCTCCTTACAGAAGGAGACAGAGTAAATTATTTGGGTAATCAGAGTAATAGCTTCTTCCTAATATATTGTCCAATACCATCTCGCCATGTATGCAAATATACAATAGAATCAACAGTAGAGAGTATAATTTTTGATCACCACACACAGGTGGTTTCCCTATTAGTAAATTCACTGGGCATTTCCTAGCACATAATTCCTATTAACAGCCCCAATAGCTGCTGCAGAAAGAGGCAGGAGAAACCAGATCCAAACCAACCACATACTACGTTTACACTGTGCAGTTCAGAATGCTTGGCCATGCTGAGCCACGTGACGGACCAAGCCTGTTTCACTTAGATACCGAATATCAGAACTGTGCTCAGAGCCTGGGGAGCAGTATGCCAGCTCCCAGTTAACAGCTAACAGCAACAGACAAACCTGCAACATTGCAAACAGGAAAAACTAAAAGCTGCCGTGATTTATAAGTTGTTTCTTGCTTCTATGAGCAACTATTCCTAAAGGGAGCCTTATCTTGATACTACCCCCAGCCCTCCCTCGACATTCTTCATTTTTCTTTCAGTCTTTAGTCTTGGCCAAGAAGTCTGCTGTGCATTAGCCCTTGATTGACTGCTCTCGGCACTTTCCATCTCCTGTTCTATGTTAGTGAGTATTGATTCTCAGTATTGGATCTCTCCCTCCATGTCCCATACCAGGCACTGTTAAGTCTGTAATATATTCCTTCTGCAAAGCCACACTTTCCATTGCTTCAATATAAGGAAAAGCACAGAGTCACAGAATCTCAGTTAAAAGGAACCTTAACGTTAATGCAGTTCAACTCCATCATTTTACAAATGATGACGCTGAAGACTTAGAGAGGTTAAGAGGCTTGCGTGTGATCAAGATCAGTCAAGTAGCAAAAGTGAAGGACCAAAGACCCAAACCCGTGGATTTTGTTTGCAAGCCCAGCCCTTGACTACCTTGCACAGAACTCTGAGGCTTACTAATGAAGTAAACCTGCTACCTATGGGTTTGGCTGTAGCAAAGGGGCATATAAAGGAGGAAATCCAGAATAGAATGTCTCATATTAGAGGAAATTCAATTGTTTAAGATTTCTAAATGTTCGTAAAATTATACAAGATTTAAAATATCATTACTATTACCCAAGAGACTTCCATGCAGCACCATGGAAGAAGATAAGACATTTTAAATAAAGATATTTTTCAAAATTTCAGGCAAATAGATTTCTTATAGCTGGCCAATCCTTCTCATGCACATGTCTAATGGCTTACAAAATCCAATTGCTTATTAATGTGTTCTTTACTTAGAGAATACGGAAACTTGCAGAAGAGAGTTAGAGAGAGGTACGGGGTTGGTTTTATGGAAGGCAAGGAGATATGGATAATTGTTTCACATTGTGGCTCATCTGTTGGTCACTTCCATTAGCCCACCTTGTCCACCCATTCTTCACCTTCTCTGCATTGATATCTGCCCGGCCTGGGGAGAGACAGAGACCTTTATGACCTCTACCCCTGCATTGGCCAGACTCCCTTAGCCACTAGCTTCTGGCTGGAATAAGTCAATGGGAAGCCCTGGCAGGAGATCAAAGGGCAGGAAAAGCATATGATCAAAGGGCATTTCTTCCCCTCTTTCCTCCCTGCGTTATGCTGTGGTCCTGGCAATGCTTCCATCCCTCACTTACAGGTTCTGTGAGGTGGCTCTTCTCCACGCCTCCAGCTCTCAATAGAATTCTCTAGGACTATTCGCTCCCCTGCCTCTTCAGCTCTCAGGATGGTAATAGCTTCCACTTGTCGCTAGTCTCTGGGCGCTCGTTGTCCCCCGGAGGTTCCCTTAATGCTGCTCCGTAAAGAGCCCCTTCGCACTCTGTAAATTGTCTCATACTTCCACCTGCGCAGGCTGTCTTCGCTTGCCTGGGCACTGACTGAAACAGTTCATTTGGGGTTAATCACAGTCTGAAGTCACCATTTATCTTCTCTGCTGCAGCAGCAAAGCCATCATTAAAAAGGATAGGATCAATTCTTGTTCATTGTATATCTCACAGATCTGCTAATCCATGAGAAATGCAGCTAAGCTGAGCAGAGCACTGACTCTCACCTCCACTTGCATTTTTGCCTTTTGGCTTTGGCTGACATCACGTGTGAAAACAATTCATTAGCAGACAGGACACGGAACCAAAAGTTATGTTTGGTTTATGCCTATGTGTTCTAACACTTCCTCCTGAATTATGGAGACTGATGTAAAAACTTTGTCTTTCTATATAGAACCTGGTAACATTCAGTGGACCAAAATATTCCTGGCTTTGTTGAATTATTACAGGATGAGCAAATATACCTGGAAAAAAACATCACCAACTTTATTTATAAAAGGGCATAGTTTCTGGGTAGGTTTGAAACTGGCCCAATTTTCCTCCAAAATAGAATTATTATTTACTTGTTTATAATTTTTTTTCTTTTCTCATTGTGGAACTATCCAGGGTCGATTAATGAGAATTCATTTACTGATGCTTCTAAATACCATCAACTGCTCTTTAAACTGTGAATATTATTTCTGCCAGTGGAAGAAATTATATACCTGGTTTCTTGTTTCATTGATTTTAGGAAAAGGGTGCTGTGGGCTTGTTCTTTTCCATTGATCTCTGTGCATTCTGGGGACCCTGCAGAAGGACAGAGATACCATTTCAAAAATAGGAACTGGGACAAAAGGTAGAGTAGAGAGCTTCTATCTGGCCTAAATTTTGATTGGACTAAGGTTGTAAGTCATGCATTTTTTTCAATCCATTAGCATTTATCAAGTCAGTATTTATTAAGTCCAATTAATGCCAGGAGCTTGGGGTGAAAAGATAAATAAGATATCAGGGGCTCACAATCCAGCAGGAAAGGGGATACCTGGGGAAATCACTGCCCTTCACCAAGGAGGGAGATGGCACCAGCCTTTACATGTTCTCACTTATCTAGTTGGTTTGGTTTGAGAAAGAGGGAGACTCAAGTCCTGATTCACTGGCTTCATCATTTTGAAACTGAACTCTAGGGCAAGCCTCCGGCTCCACTTTGGGGAGCAGTATGTGGCAGGAAGGTATTAAAGGGGGAGCTCCAGTTCTCTGTAAAAGATTTTTTTGAAAGTTTTAATTGCCGGAAAGAGGGAGGGAGGGAGGGAGGGAGGGAGGGAGGGAGGGAGGGAAGGAGGGAGGGAGGGAGGGAGGGAGGGAGGGAGGGAGGGAGGGAGGGAGGGAGGGAGGGAGGGAGGGAGGGAGGGAGGGAGGGGAGGAGAAAGAAAAAAAAAAGAAACCCATTGGGTCAGCAAACATTTCTGTCAAGGGCCAGATAATAAGTATTTCAGGCTCTGTGGGCCACGCGATCTGTCACAACTACTCTGATCTGCTTTGTAGCACAAAAGCAGCTAGAGACAATAAGTGAACGAATGGTCATGGCCTTGTTCCAATAAAACTTCACTTTTGCAACACTGAAACTTGAATTTCATATAGTTTTCTCATCTCACGAAATATTACTCTTCTTTTTCACCCACTTAAAAAAGGAAAAATCATTTTTTACTCATGAGCCACAGTCTACACTTGGCCCATGGACCATAGGTTGCCTATTCCTGGCCTGGAGTAAGGCCTAAAGAACCAGGAGAAATGTATACAACTGCTCTTCTAGAATACTAGTCATCGCTGTCCAGCCCCCTCCACTCGGCGCATCCACTGGTGAGGGTGAGTGTTTAACCAGGTACAGCACGTCCCTGTGACCATGAGAGTGCCAGTTGGTCTACGTGAACTTCTCTTTCTTGCGTGTAAAACAATCAACACTACCAGGCTTTTTAAAACTCACAGGTTTTGATAAGTATAAGTGAAATAAGAATCCATGGAAAGTACTGTGTGCTCTGAGGAAGAAAAGCATTATACAAACCCAATGTATTATTAAAGAAAAAGCAAATCTGTCAGGAGGAGTTGGAAAGCCCCAAGCGTAGTGCAACACGACTGAAAAACGCAGCCCAAGATGGAGCGCTTCCTGCTGGGAAATGCTCTGGCTTTCCCTCGCCCTTGTTTCGTCATCTGCAAGTGGGGTGACCTGCCTGCCTGTCTTCCCACCCCCACCCCGCTGCATTCACACATCAGGAGAATCATATTGTTCCGCAAATGGATCGCTCTCTGGCACTTTGCTGGCTCCCTCATCTGACGTAGCTTAGGGGCCGTACTTAGCCGGCCAAGGCCTGTGCTTGCCTCCCAAGTTTAATAACTATCTGACAGATTACCCCTGTGAGTACCATGGTATCAAAAGCTTTATGATAAAGTCCAGGTAAAATATGCCCAAGGTTTTTCTAGAGTCAACTCAGTTAGATACTTAATCAAATTACCATTTTAAGGGTGATAGAACGTGATTATTTTTGTGAATTAGGCCTCCTTCCTTGTTCTTGATAAGATGAGCATTTCTTAATATTTTATAATTTTTTTCAGGATAAATTCTTCTGGCATCTTTTCCTATGAAAGTAATTCTGATAGCCTGTGTTTCCCTGATTATCCTCCCCCCTCTCCCCCCATCAGGTAGAGTGGACTAATTTTATTAGACTATGTTTCCACCTGGAAGTTTTGAGGTTCCTGTCCAGATGTTATGATTCCTGGATTTTGCTCTATCCAAGTGCAGCCCTAATTTCTAAGAATGACTAAAACAAGACTCCATAATGCCTTCTTGTCCTAAAAGTTTTTTTTCTTTCCAATGGCGGTTGCCTTCACTTTCAGTTTTCAGTATAGTTGTCTTAGAAATTATTTATTTTAATTTTCTGTACATCAGCTATTGTTTTTCTAACCTTCCAAAGCTTGCTTCTCAGAGTAGAAACATTCAATGGGAGATGTTGAAGACAATTTTACATAGCAAAAAGAGGAGCTGCCCTTGACTTTGGTTAAGGTTAAACTTTGGTCACTTAGCTCTTAAGGATGACATGATTAAGCCTCATCTTTTCTGTAATATCACCATTCATGTGACATACCTTTTTTCCCTAAACTTTAGGGTCCCTTTCCAGGTCCTGGGTTTATTTCTCTGCGTTCTTGTTATTATTATACCAACAACATTTCCACATGAATTGGTGACCTGAATTAGCCTATTATTCTATAGTTCTGCTCTTCCAGTTATTTCTTCCAGACTTTCCTTTGTACAGCATAACTCGAATATTCTGTAACAACCATCCTCCTCTTAGTTTGATGCAAACTTGCAATGTCGGTGCAGCAGAGTAAAAGATAACTTTCCAGAGCCTTGTTTCATGAAACTTGAACCATAATTGATATCAGATGGAAAAAGATCTCTCCTCAGAGAGGGGTAGAAAGGAAAAGCACTCTTTTCTTTAAAAGGAACTTTGAGTAGTTTTAATAACAAACCATTCTGGGCCGTTGCTATTGTGTCTAAGAGGTACCAATGTCCCTCTCTTCTGCAGTTTGTGCTTAAAACAGTGTCACTTGTATTCAATCAAGTACAGTCCTCTGATTACTTTTATTTCTGGGACAGGTTTTCAAGAGCAGCTTCTAATTTTAGGTATTGTGGCTGAGGCACTCCCCATTCTCTGCACTCCGTGCATTAGCGTCCTCTAAGGGTGACAATCACAGGCACTCCATGGATGAAGCAGAAAGCTAGTGTGGGTGGAGGTGAGGGAGGGCTGAGGGAGGAAGATATCTCTTTGTCTGTTTGTGTCTGGGTGTTTAATTTATGCAACCATTTTAACAAATAAACAACTTTTTTTCAAAATCTATTTTAATTATCGTAATCCTAGAGACTAGACTACAGTGTGAAGCTATTGTGATAATTCAGAGTAAGGTGTAACATCTCTTTTCTTCTGTGTATGAATCTGTTTGCATTCTCACTGTACTCCTGATAGACGTAACGCATCCTGCCCCCGCCTAGATATGTTAAAGGTGCACTTCACTCTCCACAATTCTTTATCTCTGCTACGAATGCAAAAACCAGCACAGGAGAGCTGAAGAGGAGTCACTACGGATGCATAACTTAGGAAGCTCTGAAGTCTAATTCTGAAGGATGTGCACGTCCTAGGCTGTAATACTCACCCTAAGTTAATTTCCTCATTGTTCTGAACTGTCTAGAACTCTAGGCTCCTGCTCATATGAATGCAAAGACCTGTTTGTGGGCAGAGATTAGGTTCAAGGCGGGAACCAGAGACATTCCTTAGAAAGAGTATGGGAGTCGTGAGGATGGAAGAGTAATTTGAGCTCAGAAAGATTAAGGACTGTCTCACCTTTCTGAGTTAGGAATACAGCCGTCATTTCGTTTCCCACTTCCGAGCTGGACTGTTCACTGTGGAACTCAGTGTGGTTCCCATCATGTCCTGAATCGATGTCCTCGAAGGTGAATATGGGAGCCCTTGAACTCCCAGCGCGAGCCAGGACTCCCAGCAGGAACCCACGGAGTTTAATTAAGTGGCTCCTTGCGAGGTGTGAGCCACAGGTGAGGGAAACAAGTAGAGACCTTAAGGCCTGCGCTTGGGCTGGCAAAAGTGGGGCGCAGGGACCAGCGGCAGGGCTGGAGGCAGGCGCAGCGGGCCCAGGATGCCCGGAGACCAGGGACAACAAATCGCTCCCTCTGTCTGCCCTCTGAGGCTCTCCGCGTGGCACCCGCTGGCTTAGAGGGCACGGGAGTCCCTGGCAGCGTGGGCCCCAGAGCTGGGGCGCGGCTGGCGGGCGCCCGCCCTCGCTCCTCGCGTGCCCTGCCTCTCCGCGCTCCTGGAGCGCCGGCTTCCCCGCCGTGTTCTCCTCGCGTCCTCGGCGCTCAGCGACCCGCTTAGCGGCCTCTCCTCGCCCTCTGCGCACGGCCGCGCCGTCCCCCGCTGGCACCGAAGGCCTCCCGCGCCTGCCTGCCCGCGCCTGCCTGCCCGCGCCTGCCTGCCCGCGCGGCTCCCCTGCCCCCCAGGGCCGCGGCCCCCCGCCCGCGGGGCCCTGCGGGGGGTCTCACCCGCCTCCGGACCTGGAAATCTCTCCGGCACCAATATTTTGAAGTCACGCTTTGAGGTTGCAGATCTGTCACTTACATATATACATTCCTTCACATCACACCATTTGTATTTTGAGTGTTGCCTAGTAAATCCTAACTGCCACCAACTAGAATAGAAACAGGAAATGGGAAGTGCGGGCCTTTGTGAGCATTTACCACTCACACTGAAGCTTCTCCACGTGACTGCAATAACAGCTCTTGCATAAAACACCAAGCAACACGTTGGCCTGAACTGAACAAAAACTGCTTATTTGCTCCAAGTTGTATTAAGCTTATGGTGTCAGGCCTGGTGGGTTTTCTCTCCACGGGAGTTTTGAAGATGCCCGTTGATGACATGCCTGCTTGCCAAAGCCCAGCTGAGCCGTGGAAACGGTTGGTCTTGTGCTCACTGGAAGAGCATGACTGTAAGAGGGAACGGTGTTTACATCCAGTCATCCTTGCTATGAGAACCCAGGGGAAATCCGTAGCAGATCTCAGTGCTAAGAACTGCCGTGCTTCTGGCACAGCTGGCGGATTTGTGCCCCCTGGACATGGAGAGCCTGTGTGAGGGGATCCTGCCTCTCTCTTGGCTGCAGCAGTTAAACATCCCAGTGAAATCTGAGATTCACCCCTCACGTGAGTTTTGTATACTACATCGCACCCATCATTATTTTATTTTTTCACTTTCATTCTCTCTATGAAAAAGCTGTTAATTCTACTTCCAAAATACATTTGCATCCCTCCATTCTACCTCCAGATTTACTTTTGCAATGACCACGGCAGCCCCCAGCACTTCTATCCTGGACCACCTTGGTAGAGCCCTGACCACTCTTTTGCATGCACACTGCCCTCCCCCTTTTCTTCCCTACATAGCACTCTGAGTAACTTCTAAAAAACAAGAATCTAATTATTTCTTCAAATGTCTTATTTTGGACCAAAAAAAGAGAAAATTTGCAAGAATAATACACTAAACATCCATGTACTCGTCACCTAGGTTCACATTTTATCGCTGAGTCCTTCACCATATATTTGCTAACACAAGGGCATCCTAGTGTTAGGTGTCATACCTTTATCACACTCAGGAAACTGAACATCAATACAATACTACGTGATATATAGTCATAGTCATACTTCCACATTGTCTTGTTTTTTGCTGTTGCCTGTGTGTATGTTTTATCCTTGATTTAATCCAGGAGCATGCATTGCATTTAGCTGCCTTGTGCCTTTACTCTCAATATGAAGAAGTCAGGTTCATGGTGTTGCAGAATATCTGTTAGAATTTGTCTAATTGTTTTTTCACTATTAGTTCCAGATTAAAATTATCATTTTTATTTTTGTAAGAACACTAAGGAATTGATAGTGTGTTTCAGTCCATTATAGCAGGGGCATAAACCTGAATTTACTCCATTACAGGTGATGTGAAATTTGACCATTTGGACAAGGTATTAGCCACTAGATTTTTTTTTATTGTAAATGTTCCCTTTCCCATTTGTTGTTTATATGTAATATGCAGGGTGAAGAATCTAATTATTTTAAAACTATATATCCAATCTTTAGAAAAATTATATAGTTAAACCCTTTGAACTATCTTTTACCTAAAGGGCTTTGTACACATTGTTCTTGGCCCTGTGCTCACTGCATAGTCATCTTCTCCGTAGGCTGCAGGTCCCCAATTATCTAATCAAAGCAGGCCTCTCACCAACCACTAGCTCTTCAGCATCACAGTGCCCTGTTTGTTTGTTTTTCCTGGCTACTTGTTTATCATTTAAAGCTATAACTCGACTGTAAGCTTTTGAGGGTAAAAATACCAGGACTGTTGTTTTCACTATTGTAATCCCAATGCTAAAATATATAGAGCCATACACATGGTAGACTATCAAAGAAATATTTGTTGAATGAGAAAATCAATGCATGTACAAATAAATATTATATCTTGATAGATTTTACATATTCATATATTTAAAAATATTTTTTACAGCAAGAAGGCCAAGGAAATGAGACAGAGATGTGGGACTCTATGTCAAAATTGATGATCACCCTGCCTAGCCAGGTGGCTCAGTTGGTTGGAGCATCATCTGTACACTGAAAGGTTGTGGGTTCAATCCCCTCTCTGGGCTCATATGGGAGGCCACTGATCGATGTTTCTCTCTCACATTAATGCTTCTCTCTCTCCCCCCTTTTTCTTTCTCTAAAATCAATATACATATCCTCAGGTAAGAATTAAAAAAAATTATGATCAGCCTTCCATAGAATAGAGTTGGGAAGCAGCTGCCCAAGAAGGACCTACATTTCCTAGCACTCTTCACGTCCAGGTGGCCATGTGATTAACTCTTGCCAATCAATGTGGGGAGAGTCACTTTCTGCCCCTGCTATAAAGTAGGTGGGACTTGTCCCTGGGCTCTTTCTCCCTGCCAGCTGGAAATTGAGAAGTTCAAGTTGTTAGGGCGCAGTGTAGTCACAGATAGAGAATCCTAGATCCCTGATTCATGAGGAGGAAGAAAGCTACCTGTCAAGCTGTGATAAGAATAAGAAAAAAACTTAGTGTTTGTATCCATTTAATATTTGCGATTTATTTATAATAACATCTAGATTTACTCTGAATAATATAAAAATAAAATCTGAAAAACTGGTAGTAAGAAGAAAACACTTTTTAAGTGAAAATTGTGATGACTTAAGATTCACTGTCACATCACCATTTTTCACAGTGCATATTTTCCAGATTCCTCCAGTTCTATAGAGTAGGATTAGGCCTAGAAACACTCAAGTAGGAGACTTGGAAGAGAATTTTATTGCAGAGTAAAAACAAGGGCCACCTTTGTCTTTGGAAAAGGTGAAAATGCAGTCACTTAGCTTTTCGATATGGCATGATTAAACCTCATCATTCCTGAGATCCTACACCCTCTGCCAAACTAATCTGGGGGAAATTCTAGTATGGTTTAAGAGACAATCCATCAAATCCTTTCTTTGTTGCCTCTGATGAATTCAGTTTGCTGTGGGTAGCATTACTAATGGAACAACAATCTATCTAGTAATTATTTATTATCAAACCAGTGAGTAAAAGGAATCCCTGACTTTTAGAGATGAAGGGGATCTGGAGCTTATTTTACAGTGGGCCCAGAAAATATAAGTGCTTGCCTTTCAGAGTGTGATACTGTGGGTACTGGCCGAGCTGACCCCAGGAACGAGGGATCGGAACCAGAGTAGTCAGGTACTTACTGGGTACAGTGCTCTGTGACACTCAGACCATGGCTCAGCAGAAGTGCTTTTAAAGGACTTCAGTGGACATTATCTATGCCTCTGATTTGTTTCAGTTGTTAAAGGAGAAGTTGGTAGTGCATGTACAAATATATATATATTAGATACATGTACAATTCTACCCTAATGTGACAATTTCCAAACAAACATAATCCAAACACATTCAGATATTTGTGAATCCTTAAAAGTTATGTATTGCCCAGCTGGTGTGGCTCAGTGGTTGAGAATCAACCTATGATCCAGGAGATCGAGGTTTGATTCCCACTCAGGGCACATCCCTGGATTTCAGGCTCGACCTCCAGCAGGGGGAGTGCAGGAGGCAGCCGATCAAAGACTCTCACTGATGTTTCTATTTCTCCCTCCCTCTCCCTTCTTCTCTCTGAAATCAATTTTAAAAAAAGTTATGTATTAATACTAGTGATGATGTCTTTGCTCAGCATTTTTAAACTTGTTTTTAGAACTATCTTTAAGAGCACAAATTGTTTTTTCCCCTTTGATTACAAACATATTTGTATATATTCTGGAAAGAAGAAAATTAAACCACCCATAATTTGATCACTCAGAAGTAACCATCCTAAACATTGTAAAGTAATTCCTTTTATGTAAATGTGTGTAGGAGTATGTTTTTATGTGTGTCTTACATAATACTGCAATAATGGTTTTGCATTTAAATTTTTATCTTATATATTTGCCTATCAATTTCTTAATTTTAGCTATCACATTTAGTTGAGCAGCAAACAGATTTTTGTTAAGTTTGCCAGCTATTGTAAGTTATTGGGCAAAAGTTTAAAGAGTTTTGATCTTTAAGTGGGTACATTCTTTTGACTGTCCTTTGTGTTGTTAAACATTCATCCTTGGAGTTTTCATTTAAAAATGAGCAAAAGATATTGAATTCAAGTCTGGTAAATAAGGTAAATGATTAATCCAAGGAATGCACTTTCAGTCAAATAGAGGATGATTAAAATGTAGAGAGACACTCTGAAACTGTCACGGAAGGCAGATCCAACTCACTGATTACATGCGTATTCTCCTATGATGACTACTTTGAAGAAAACAATCACTTCAATGCTTAAGACCTGGTGTGCCTGTCAAAAAAATCAGGTCCTTGATTCATAGATATTTCCAGACATTTGTGCACTCCATCACATACGTGGGGAGAGCAAGGAATCAGAATCTACCATTGTGTGTGGATAGAAGAAAGCTAGATGTTTTCACTTCCTGTATCCTGTTCTAATACAAGAAAGAGAAAGAAGAAAGAAAAAGAAAGAAAGAAAGAAAGAAAGAAAGAAAGAAAGAAAGAAAGAAAGAAAGAAAGAAAGAAAGAAAGAAAGAAAGAAAGAAAGGGAAAGAAAGAAATGGAGGGAGGGAGGGGGGGAGGGAGGGAGGAATTAAGGAGGGAAGACAGAAAGGGAAGGAAGAAGAGAAACTGAAGAAAGAAAAAGAAAGAAATTGAAGGAAGAAAGAAAGGTCGGAAGGCAAATTGTAAACCCAGTATTCCTGTGGAGTAGTTTATCAACGGTAGTTCTATTAATACTTAATGATACATTTATAACGCCAGTCTTAAACTTAGTGCAAACTGACGGTTTTCAAAATTTTCAGGATCATGGTACTATTCTGTAATCTTTCCAATATGATGAAATTCCAAAGACAGTAGAGCCTGAGAAAATATTGGAAATGATGGAGCAGGTACAGATACACATTAGACGCTACCTTCACAATCACATTGATTCCAGAGAGCAATGTTTGAAAGCCAGTTTTCGGCTGATGAAGCCCATTAGTACAGTTAGCTTGTACACCCAGGGCTGCAAAAGAAGGGGAGCTCATGAATATCAGGGAAAGCTAGCTGAACAACCTCTTCAGAATTCAAGGTCACAGAGCCAAAGCGCCCTGACCAGAAATGGAATAGCAGAGCCTGTACTGGCTCATCCTGCTTGTCCTCTAACCGTGCACCACTGAGCAGCATGTGCCCATTAAAACCCACCGCCTCGAGGGTAAAACGCTCTCCAGAATTGCAGCCTATCTTTAACCATATTTTAATATCAGGGTCAAAAGAAAATTTGACTTTAGAGAAGCAGTGTTTTTCAGATCTGGAAAATCCTGTTGTTGTTTTTTTTTTAAATGTATTTTTATTGATTTCAGAGAGAGGACAGGATAGTGAGAGACAGAAACATCAATGATGAGAAAGTCGTCATTGATGCCTCCAGCACGCCCCCTACTGGGGATCAAGCCCGCAACCCGGGCATGTGCCCTGACCAGGAATCAAACTTCCATCTCCTGGATCCTAGGTCGATGCTCAACCGTTGAGCCATGCCCAGCAGGGCCTGTTGCTGCTTTTAATAAATTTAATTTTGCTAACATTTGAGTGAATGTATTTTTTAAATTATGCACACAAACACACAGTTCAGAAACAAGAATTGCTTTTCTGTTTCCACCTGAATGTATTACATGTTTCTGGAATTAAGCCACAGTATGTAAAATCCTTACAACAGTGATTGGATTGTTATATAATAAATTCTACACATGTAACAATTAAAATGATAGATGTTGGAAGGATTTCTCATCTCTCCTCCATTTTACGTGGTGAAATACTTTTCAGCAGTATCAAAATACAGAAATAACAGGTAAATACTGAAAAAACACACACACCACATTTCAAATTTGTTGTTTTCCTGATTATGCCCATCAATAAAAATTCAGGGAAAGAAGGTAAGTAATATAATTATTAAAGATAATTTGTTTTGTAAATATATTTGGGATTGGGCAAACTCTTTTTTAAAAAGACATAATAATCAATGTCTGCTTCCTGGAAGCTTACATTCTGACAGCAATTAAGAGAAACCAACACACACACACAAAATTACAGGAGTTAAACATTATCCATAATCAGAAAAGGAAGTAGGGGAAATAAAAATTACAAGAAAGAATGTAGTGTCAAAAGTCATTGTTTCTTGCATTTTTTCTCCAATATCAGAAAAATTTATCTGCCTCCTTAGATTTCAGTAACTGAAAACATTAATAATAGGGTAAGTAAAGGATATAGAAATAGTGAATAAAAATGGATTTCAACTCAAAGGAGTGAAGAGTAATCTTCAAAACTGAAGCACTTTGTAAGGTTTTATTAGCCCTGGTAGGCAGAATAGTGACGTCCCAAAGACGTCCATGTCCTAATCCCCATAACCTATGTACATGTTACTTTACATGGCAAAGAGGACTTTGCTATAAATTAAGTTTAAGGTTCTTGACGTGGAGAAATTATATTGAGTTACTTGGGTGGGCTCAGTGTAATCACAAGAGTACCTATAAGGGAAAAAAGAGAGGCCGCAGTCAGAGGTGGGAGTGATGAGGCCATGAGGCAAGGAGCGTGGGAGGCCTCCAGAAACTGGAAAAGACAGGGAGACAGATTCTCCCCTAGAGCCTTCAGAGGGAATGCAGACTGCCAGCTCATTTTGGACTGCTGATCTCCTAAACAGTAAGAGGACAAATATGTGTTGTTTTAGGCCACTAAATATGTGGCAATTTGTTACATTAGATTTGGGTGGGGGAGTGGGGAAGTTAGTCTTAAAAGAAAATTCACACACCATCAGACTCAATTGCTCTCCAAACAGATGATTTCTCAATTCATAAAGGGTTATGACAAATGAAAGGGTAATTTAATTTTTTTTAATAAGTTTTTGGTCTAGTGCCACCTTCATTCTAAGAGAAGAAGAAAAGAGCTGTCCTTTCTTGTTCCTCTACTAGGTACAGTCAGAGTTGATGATTTCTTTCTTACTATTTCATTTAATCCTTATAACAACACTAGAATGGAAGTATCAGCTCCCATTTATAAATGAAGTATCTGATTCTCAGAGAAAATAAACAACCCATTTCAAGTTGGTGATAGAACTAGAAAAATTCAATAACAGTGCAGAGATTAGAATGTAGGTAATGCACACCTATGCTCATAGCAGCACAATTTACAATAGCTAAGATCTGGAAACAGCCCAAGTGCCCATCAGTAGATGAGTGGATAAAAAAGCTGTGGCACATTTACATCATGGAGTACTATGCAGCTGTGAAAAAGAAGGATATCTTACTCTTTGGGACAGCTTGGAGGGACCTGAAGAATATTATGCTAAGCGAAATAAGCCAGTCAGAGAAAGACAAGTACCACGTGATCTCACTCATATGTGGACTCTAATAAACAAAATAAACTGATGAACAAAACAGATTGAGAGACACAGAAGCATGGAACAGACTGAGGGATCTCAGAGGGAAGGTGGGGAGAGGGGAGGGGGGAGAGATTAATCAAAGAATTTGTATGTGTATATGCATAACCTATGGACACAGACAGGGGTATGGGGAAGGCCTGAGGGTGGGTGGATGCGGGGTGGAGGGGATCAATGAGGGAAAAAGGGGGACATCTCTAGTACTTTCAACAATAGAGATAAATTTAAAACAAAACAAAATGAATGTAGGTAATTCATATTCTCTTTAGAAAGCAAATATACAAGAGATAGATGAGGGAAGAGAGAGACAAAGAGAGAGACAGAGACACAGAAAGAGAAAGAGATAAAAGAGTATTGGATAAAATAACAGAATTTTACAAATCGAATTTAGTGTAGCCAAAAGTTTGCAGAGCAAAGTCTGGCTTAGATAGTTATTAGGGAAAAAAAAATCTTCTGGACACTCCACCTAACCTCCCGGTTTCCTCTCTATAAAAGAAAGATAACAATAGACATCTCTCTCATAAAGAGTCCCAAGAAATAGGACTGAATGCTGCAACACTGAAGGGCTCTTTAAATATTGATTCAACACTCTGTGGTCTACTTAGGATCCCCAAACCAATTTGTGACATTCAATACTAAGAGGTTATCTGTTCCGAAGGAGAAAAAGAGACATTGTAAATCAGGTGGCAATGAGTGATTCCTAAGGGAATGGGACATATTCTTTGTCCAAGTGAACAGAAGATGTGGGTATGAGTTGTGTGCCCTCAAAAAGAAGGAGACTGAGCTGAAGCTGGTTACCAGAGGGTGAGCACAATGCAAGAGAACCTTCAAGAGCAGCAGCTCCTAAGACATCTTGGATAAGAATCTCAAGTTAGGTCATCAAGAGGAATGAGGTCACCTAGCTATAGTTTAGACAACTGCAAAGCAGAACAATATGACCCAAGACTGGCTTAAGACCTCAATGAAACTACAGAGCCAACGGCAGCTGGAAACTCTTAAAGACTAAATGCAAAGGAGAGAGTAATTTTGACATCAAAGGGATCAGTTTGACAAATGAAAATCAAATTGGATGGACTTTAATGCAAACAGCTGGGTGTGATGCAACCTAAAGAGGCAGATTTCCTGGAGTCAGCCAAGCACATTTATTAGAATCCTCCATACCTCCCAAGGAGAATGTAAATACAGAGTTTTAAATTTTCAAGTTTTTCCATCCCAAACAATGGAGAGGAGAGTATGGTAAGCTAAACAAGCCACACCACTATCCTTAGGATGATTTATGAGTGGCGAGGCTTGCTCTATCTGTGCCAAGATGTTTCCTCTGTTCCATTCACATTTTCCTCCCTTCCCTTCTCCCATCTTTCCTTCTACTGTGTCGTAAATTTTACCTTCAGATAATATATCTGAATGTAAGTTGATTGATTCAAAGAGTAAATATTTTCCTGCTAACGGATTTCTGGTATTGGAAGTGCCTCAGAAGGAATGGGCCAGGGCTCCATGACACTGCGTGAGTGAGGATGGTAGATAAATTTGCTTGGCAACTGGCCTTCTGCACCAAGAACAATATGGATCTACATCAGCTGCGGTTTACCCCAAAGGGTAGGTAACTCACTTGCTGATGGAGAGATCAGACTCAAGGTAAGTGGGAGAAAGAGCAAAAATTTATGATTAGCCAGCGAACAAGGCACTCTGTGGAATGGTTTCAGGGACATCTGTCTGCTGTTTTGTAATAATGACCCACCCTGATCCTGTTATCAGTGGTAACTCATCTGAGTCAGAATTCAAAAGTCCAATACAAAGAGTTCAAGGTGCTGGAAAAGGCAATACCATTGCAAGTCTTACTGCCCTAATACCCCTGCTATAACGTAATAGAAGCTGTTAAAGACAGAAACACTTATCGGAGAAGCATGGGAGCTGCTTGATATTGCTCATTACTGAATCACCACCTAGTAGACACACAATACATAGTTAATATGATAATGGGTAATATGGGTCTAGACATGATTGAGTGTAAAAGGAGAGATAAGATCTTCTGTTTCATTAAGTCATCGTTATCCATTTAACTTACCTCACGTGGCAGGATCTGTACAGCCAATTCAAAGACATAAAAATCTAAGTTCAGGATTCATTTGGGCATTCAAACAAGACAAAAGAGAAAAAAAACTCCAGTGTTTGGTTCCATATGGTAGGGTCTGTTTGCCTCATTTCAGAACCTATGCAATGATGTCTGAGCAGCATGTAGGAGGTTTTAAGCTAATACACCACTCACTGTGCTTTGCTGGTGAATCAGTGAAGGATTTCATTGACCTAAAGCTTTGTTCTTGCTCTTGTGCCCTCCCAGATTATGCCATTGATAAACTGAAGACAGACGAGCAGGTGAGAACTAATGGGCTCAGCAGATCTTAAGACTGTTTTCTTTCTGTTTACTGCCTGTAACTCCTGCTGGTTTCAAATGTTTGGTTTTTCATTTGAAGGTAAGTTTTGTTGACATAATAATAGCTATTTTAGGGCCAGACCTGAATTGAGGAGGTTTCCGGGCAAATTCAGCCTCACAAATCAGCAAAACAAAAAATGAAGTAAATGAACAGGTATTTGTGCCCAGAAAGTCCCCTGTGCAATTAGCTGATGAACCTGCAGCCATGCCTTGGGGACTGAAATGGAGGTACATTTATACTAACCATCTTTGGAGTAACAGCCTTTAGATCTTTTTAGACTTAGTAATCTAAGGAGTTTAAGACTTAAAGCGTAACAATAAAGTGATACACTCAAGATCTAACTTTTCAAACTTGATTTTGCAACCCAGATGATGTATTTATTTTTAAGAATGGTCCACAAGTGACAATGCTAGTGTTTTATGTGTACGAGTGTATGCAAGTGTGTGCAAGTGCACAACAGATATAATGAAGCCTAAACACTGGACTATGGTTACATTAGCTTATGAAAACCAACGTGGCTGGTGAAGAGCTAAACTGGAAACAAAAAGTGCAAAAATATGTTTTGGATATCACATAACTTCAGCATTAGTAAGGAGGGTGAGATCAACTTTATCCGGCTAGACAGTCATGGACTTTTCAAACACATTGGATATCAGTTCATAGTAGCAGTTGATTTTAGCATTAGCTGGATGAAATTAACATTCTTCAGATAATAAATGAACTCACCATGTAATGTCAAGCAAGACTTGGTTGGTCTCAATTTAATTTTAAAATTGTTTCCAGAATGCTTAATTCCATTAAAATTATTTTCAGTTCACAAAACTCGCCTTTTCTCCCATTTTTATCAGAACCCTCTCCCTTTCTCCTTACCTTTTACTGCAAAAAATAAAATAAAATAAAATAAATAGAACAGACAGAAATTACCTGACTTCACTGCTTATGAACTCAGCACATGTCTAAGATTGACCCAATTTAGGCAAATCCCGTGTGTTTTGGGTGAACTAGACACAAAACTTCTACTTTTGCCTCTTAACCATTAGGCAGTGGGCCTATTTATCTACTGATGAGGCTTTTAGGAAGCTAGTTCATCCTGGAATGAAATAGTTTTGAGTCAGAACAGTTTTCAGAATAACACTAGACTTTAGACTGTTTGAACCAAAAAAAAAAAAAAAAAAAGATTAAATAATAAAAATTTTGTAAAAAGATGGCTTCACAATAGCTGGAAAAAATGTACAGGAGAAGGACCTCAAAAATCAGTGTCAGTCATTTGTGGGTCATTCCGACTTTGCGGAAAGGGTTATCTCAGCAGTTAGGAGTTTTCTATGTAGTTAGCAATGGGAGCCAGAGAGGTTAAAACAGCTCATCACTTTATCAGGATTACTGAGGGTATGAGGGAGGCCTTAATGGTCTGGCAGTTCTTTTTGTCACAATTTAATGGCATATCGATCTTGCAGAGTGAACAATCATGACCTTCAACTGTTTACAGATTCTTTGGAGGGAAAAGGCTTAAGGAGCTTATTCCAGGGAAGCTGAGAAGGTTCAGCCCCGGCCAGTCAAGTCTGGGAACTCAAACAGCAATCAAAACATCCCAGTTTGGGGCAACTTTCCACTGGGGGCTGCACTTACAACTGGGAAGATCACAAGTGCTTTGAGAAAAGCCAGTGGTGTTACAGGCAATCAATAAATCAACCAGGAGTGTCATTAACAGAGAGTGAGTGGTGTGTGTGTGTGTGTGTGTGTGTGTGTGTGTGTGTGTGTGAAAGAGGGGTCCTTGCTTCCAGTTGTGCATTTCTGCTGGAATAGGTTTTCAGAGCAAGGTTTCTTTTAGATGCCTGCAAGGTTTGAAACCTTCACATCAGCAAGCTAGTGACCCTGGAATGAGGTAACCACATTTTACAAGACAAATCTGAGCAAAGAACAATATGAAACAGTGTTTTTCTACATAACATAATTAATCTGAGGGTTGTGGAAGGCATTTTTTTTTTTTTTAATTCACATAAAACTGCCTGCTAAGATGTGGGTAACTGCTTTTCAAGAGAGGATGAATGCACTGAAATGAAATTCTCAGAAGGGTAGGAGTTGGGATGTTTATCTGCATCATCTATTTCAATGACTCCAATCTGTGCTACTGTTGAATCCCACAGCAACGGTTCAGCCTTGATTTTGTTGAATCTCCACTATTTGATATGTATGGGCCTGGTTGCTGATCAAGATGTGAAACATAACTCCTGACCTCAAAGAGTTTATAAGTGCCCTGAGCAGTCACAGATACACTTACTGTTCCTGGCTATGAGGCTCAAACTCCTTGACCTTGGTAGTGGGTTGAATGGTGATCCCCTCAAGAAATATGTCTCCATCTTACTTTCCAAATTTGTAAATGTGACCTTATTTGGATAAGGGAGCTTTGTAAGTGTAATTAAGTCAAGGATCTTGAGATACAATCCTCATGGATTTCTGGGGTAGCCCCTAAATTCAATACAAGTGCAGTTGTAAGAAGCTCACAGAGAGCAGAAGGTAATGTGAAGATAGAGGCAGAGATTGGAGTGAAGCAACCACAAACCAAGGAGCACCAAGCAGCCCCCACAAGCTAGGAGGCATGAAAAGGATTCTCCCCTAGAGCCTCCAGAGGGAATGCTGTTCTGCTAATACCTTGATTTTGGACTTTGGCTCCCAGAACTATGAAGAAATAAACTTATGTTGTTTTAAGCCACCAAATTGGTGGTAATTCACCACAGCAGATCTAGGAAGCTAATACAGACTCTTATCTAGATTAGTTTAACCTTGCCTCCCATGTACTTGACTTTATAATACACAATGAGAGCCAAGACGTATGATATCTGCAAATAGTTACTCTACTGTAATAACCAAATGTACCTTTATTGCTCACTGCTAATTTGTTTGTTTCCCCTCAAATTTGTATGTAAGGAATTTAAGAGGACTGTGCAGTGGGAGAAGGGATTTGCCCTGAAATCTGTTGAACGGTGAGTGGGAAAGAAGCAAGATAGGAGGTCTTTATAGCATTGGCATCGGTGGGTGGGAGGAGATCTGATGGTAATGCAGAACATCAGCATTGGGTGTTCAAAATGCACAGCAGCAAATTAGCTAATATTTAATTGTCCCCAAAAATGTGTCAAAATTTTGTAAAATTTGGGCCCCCTGAGCTAGACATATCTTTGAAATTATCTCAAATTTTAGTTGCAACAGAAGGACCTCAAGATTAGCTTCAGTCATTTGCAGGTCTTCCTGACTTTGCAGGAAGGATTGTTAGAGCAGTTCGGTGTTTTCTATGTAGGCAACAACAGAGAAAGAAAGAAATGTTGGGCCCGGCCAGGCGTGGCTCAGCGGTTGAGCGTCGACCTAGGATCTAGGCGATCGGGGTTCGCTTCCTGGTCAGGGGCATGCAGGAGGCAGCCGATCAATGACTTTCATCATTGATGTTTCTATCTCTCTCTCCCTCTCCTTTCCTCTCTCTGAAATCAATAAAGATATATATATATATATATATATATATGACTAAAACTTAAAAAAAGAAATGTTAGTATATGTTGTGTGCTGATTGAGTCTGTTTGGCTGCTCAAGGCACAGGATTTGTGGCAGAGTATCATCAAGTCAGGCAGAGCCCTATGGTGCTCATGCTGCGGTGGATGCTCGGAAATGCTCAGAGGGGCAACTGCTCCCCTCCACTTGTCCAGCTCTTGCCTGAGATGGGGCTGAAGCTGCAAACCACCTTGCATTAACTCAGCCTCCAGCCTTCTCTACTTCAACCGTTTCTCACTCTGACAAAGACAGCTTTCCACCATGCCAAACTGATCACAGTTCTCTCCTACCTAAAACGCTTCAGAAACAATAGTCTAGCCATATGAAGCCTTTATGATCTGTCCTCACCTACCTCCACCTCCTGCCTCCCATTCCCCTTTGTCTTCCCTCACTAGAGCTGCACTTCCGCCATCCTATGTTGTTAACATGGTCTCTGCCAAGGTGCCATGCTTTCTTGCATGTGTTAATGGCTCTTCTAGAATGTTCTCTGTGCTTATCCACTTGGCAAACACATTTATTCTTTATAATCCAGCTTCGCTGTCTCCTGTCATGAGAATCCCCCTGACTACCAAAACAGAGTTAATTATTCTCTTGTCTAGGCTATCACTAGCCTATGCTGTTGTAATCATCACATTGTACTATAATTAGTTTATATAACCATATCTCATCATAGACTTTGAATGAAGAGGGTAGAAACTTTACTTTCTCCATGAATATAAAAGTATATCTACTGTGTCATCGTATCTCTAATGCCTGGCCTAGTTCCGGACACAGAATTGGTAGTTGATAAATGTTTGGGGAATAAATGAAAGAATGACTAGTCCTTTCTGTGATTAATAAGCTCTTAAAAGCTCTTAAGACATGTACGTTTACTTACAAGTTGTTAATGTACGAGGAGCTTGTCTACACACTTACAAGATCTTTGAAGGAAGAGATTGCTTTTTCTCGTTTAAAAATTTAATAAGCTGAATCTTTTCTGAAAATAAAAGTAATACAAGTTCTTTACAGAAAATCACAGAACTCATCTCTAATCCTGTCACCAAATGATAAACACAATTATTTTTATTTGCATGTAATTAAAAATACATCCATATGGCCATAGAAGCAAATAATCATGACAAAATATGATATGTATGAAAACACAGATACCATGTACTAATATTTTCTTTCATACACACACACACACACACACACACACACACACACACACACACACATTACAGTCATCCTCTATATTAATTAAGACAATGCACACTACTGTAAAACCCAGCTCCCAAAGATATAATGGTTTAAACATCACAGAAATGTAGGTGTCTCTTGCACAACGTCTAAAATAGGTGTTTATGATCAGTAAGATGAGAGACCCAGACCATTTCCATCTTGTGGCTCCACAATCTTTACAGCAGAGCTCCTTAGGTGTCTATGTTCCCACAAAAGAACAAAAAGCCTGAGGGAGGGCTTAAGGGACAGGCCTAGGGGTGGCATGAATTATTTCCATTCACATTCCATTGGCTAGAACTCAAACCACATGGCCCTATTCAAGTGCAAGGGAGGCTGGGAAATATCATTCATCTGTGAGCCCTGGAAAAAAGAAAATGAGTATGCCGAGCCATTAATCAGTCTCTGGCATACTTTAAATATATTCTTTTGAAACCTGGTCTTTTTATTTAAAAAATATTTCATTGGAATGATGTAATAACATCACTCTTGTGGAATTATTGAGGCAAGTAGTAATGTGTGTTTTGCTGGACTGTCAACTTTTAAAAATAATTAAAAATAATTGTTTCATATATTGTGATCATATGTAATTAGCTGCATACCAACTCATAACACACATTTTCACTGTGGATTTTACTATTGATCAACATAATATGCCTTTTGTCTTGTGTTCTACTTTACTTTAAATAAATGCTATCACTCCTGCTTCCCTTTGTTTGCATTTGCCTGGCCATTCTCCCAATATTTCAAATCACTTGGTTTTATGCGTGGCTCTTATAGATTGTATGTACTTAGATATTTGACCCAACTGAAGAGTCTTTTACTTAAATAGAGACCTTCAACCCTTTTTAATATTTGTCAATTAACCTGTCTATTATCATGTTTTGATTTCTGAGAGTCATTGCCCTTTACATACTGACTCCGTAACATGTTTTATATTTAGTCATTCAACATGCTAATTTGTACTTCTATTATTATCTTATGACTTGCTTTTCTAAGTTATTTTTATCTAATAAATTGGAAAATAGTCATTTTCTTTTATATCTTACAATGGTTTGTTTTTTTTGTAAAAATGATGCTTTAGTAGATACCTCAATGAGTGAACAAAATCAATGAATGAACAAAAGAAATAAAGGAAGAAGCAAATGATCTATCTCTACATATGAGTAGAAAACATTTTTTTAAATCCTCACATAGGATATGTTTTTCATTGACTCTAGAGAGAGAGAGATAAAGGGTGAAAGAGAGAGAAACATAGATATGAGACAGAAACATCGATCAGTTGCCTCCCATATGTGCCCAGACCAGGGATGAAACCCACAACCTAGGTATGGGCCCTGACTGGAAATCGAACCTGAATCCTTTTGGTGTACGGGATGACATTCTAAAGAACAGAGCCACCCAGCCAGGGCATGAGTAGAAAATTCTTATGCTTTTGTTTCTTCCTACCCTCCCCACCCACTGCTTAGTTTTAATGAAAGGAGATTTGTTTAACCTAATCTACTAGACCCAATTTAACATTAGTAATATTTTCATTATATGTTTCTTTCACGTATGAAAAGCACCTTTGCTAGCTATAGAATTATTGGGTCTTAGTACCACAACAGTTCTATTTCTATAAGGATCCCAGTCATATTTAGCTGGAGTCAAAACCCCTTCCTCAAATCTTTAGGATAGCTCAATTCTGAAGTAAGAGGTAATGTATTCTGATAATTTCACAACAGAGATAGTTTGATTTCCATGGTAATAGAGCTTGGACAAACATAAGCCACATGGGACTCCATGCCACTCATCCAATCTTATCTCCATTGTACAAGGTATAATTAATTCAAGTCCCACCTCCACCAAAGGGCTATGCCTCTCCCTTGCAGTCCACCCTCTTCTGTCTACCTATAATAGTCACAGTTTATGTTTGATAATTAAGCCGTTAATTATAATCCAGTTTCTCTTCTCTCTCATTGTTTGAATGTTTGTCTTATTTTACCAATTAAATAGTAATTTCTTTGATGGCTGGGCCACATTCTATTTTCTCTGTATAGCCCATCATCTAGAGTAGCAATGAACACTGTGGGCCCTGGGTTACGTATTTATTGCTCATTTGATCATATTAAAGGTAAATTTCAGTTGTTAGTTTCAGATCTCTTCTTTTGTTTAAGTTTGTAAAGTGAACCAGAGTATAGCAGCCTAGTTCTGATTATTTATTTATTTATTTATTTAAAATATATCTTTATTGATTTCAGAGAGAGGAAAGGAGAGGGAGAGAGAGAGATAGAAACATCAATGATGAGAGAGTCATTGATCGGCTGCCTCCTGCAGGCCCCCGACTGAGGATCGAGCCCGCAACCCAGGCATGTGCCCTGACCGGGAATCAAACTCCGATCGCCTGGTTCCCAGGCTGACGCTCAACTGCTGAGCCACGCCCGGCTGGGCCATCATTTATCTTTGATCCTCCCCCTATTTGAAAAATGACCAAAAAGGAAGAAACAGTTGAAAGATAGGAGACTAACTGAAATGAGAAAGGGAACACATTCTGTGAGAGACAGGAAACTGACTTTATTTACAATCACAACACCACCAACTATAATTATAATCAGCAGCAATAATAATAACTATGCCTTTCAACAAATGCGGGATATGATGCTAAGTGCTCACATTAATTATCTGATATGGTCCTTACCATAAATCTATAGGTAGGTACTGTTCTCCCTCTTTGCGAACATGGAAAATCTGAGGGGAGAGAGAGAGAAATGTTTGCTTTTAATTTATTCTCAGAACTAGGGCACCACACTTATTGTTACCCGTTGTGAAAATAGCTAGTGACAAATTTTGCTCTTAGATGCAACATCCTATATTGAAAGCAGTGCAGGATTATACACTAAACAGGAACGGCTTAAATTTTTGACTCTGCTGTCTGTATGATCTTGGTAATATTATTTAATATCCTTGTCTCCAATTTCATCATCTATACAACAGGAGTTTTATCTACATAGAAAGGCTATTAGGATAATGAGTGTTAATGTATAGAATGTGTTGGCACATGACAGTTGTTCAGCTGGTAGTTACTATTATTCTTAAAATAATTATCACTTATTATCACTCTGCCCTCTCCCTATCTCAGGCTATTAAAATATATTTTTTCTGTTCAAGGCTCATCTTAAATGACATCTCCGTCTTCTTTAATATCCATAATTAGCATGTGACCAACACCCCTTGCCTTTTAATCTTAATGTCTCCTTATTTGTGTTACATATATGTTATATGTTTTTAATACTTTCTCTTCTATCACATTTCTGTATTTGTTTTCCCTCTCTCTTGGCTTGTTACTGTCTTAGGCTGAGAACTGCCTGTTATTTTCCTCCACACCCTCTGCGATCTCATGTGGTGACTCACTCAAAGTAGGTCTCCAACAGCATCTGTCAACTTTGATTCGCAATTCACTGTGTATTTGTTAACTTCCATTTGTATTAACTTATTTAGAAAAAATACACCTTTATTTCCCTTTAACCACTGACCCTAACATTTTACTAGTTCATTCCATCGTCTCTAAGTGCATAGTTGAATCAACTGAGTGAATAGGCCACATATTTTTAAGTGTCTTTAAAAGGAATGGTTGAATTTTTATTATTCTTATAGTAGGACTGTGGTCCTTAGTCTGGGCTGATTGGGTTGACACTTGACATGGTTTTTAATAATCAACATTGCTTTGAGTGAACAAGAGTTCAAGTGAGCTAAGGAGAACTTTAATGACCTTTAAAATATTATATTAAATAAAATACAGGGAAATTGGCATGATAGGCCACCACTGCAGTATTTTATAAGGGAAGAAAAATGCAGAAAGACTGTGCTGGAATCCCGTAAATAGCCAATAAAAATTCACCTTGTCTGTGTATTGTCCTAGGAGACACAATCTCATTTACATTTATTAGAAGTAATGATGTAGTGTCCTACAGATAATTAACACAATAAAATGCTGCTAATTTCACAGTGTCATTATAAAATTTGCCAGTTCAAATTAGAAAGTGATTAACCCTCTGAGCGAGGCAATGACATTTTCATTCCCAGTTTGTGAATTACATTTGAAAAGATGTTTCCCCTGATTTTAAAGCTGAGTGCTCTCACCATTCTCGTCTTCTTTTATCGTTACCATTTTTACTGTGGCCTATCTAAGAAGGAAGCCCCTGGACTTAAGCAAGAGAATTTAGGACAATTTTGTATCTCAGAGTGTCCATGTTCTCAACAAAAGCATAGGTTTGTTTCAGAACAGGAATGAAGCCAGTTTTCTTTATTTAAAAGGAGGGGTGGAAGAAAGAAAGGAAAGAAGGAGGAAGGAGGGAAGGAAATGGTAACCTCAGATGAGTGGAATTTCTTTGAGTAATGAACTTCTTGTTGGTGTGTGTGAGTATAAAAATTCTCCATTAGCACTGCGCCTTCAGAATGTGCCTCATTTCATTTAATGGCAGTTATTCCTTAACCTTTGCCCCGACGCTACTTGATTCATTTACTGCATATCTCTCATCCACGACTGATTTTAATTAATTTCATAAAAAGGAATAAATTCATTACAGAAAAAAGATTTATAGGACCTCATTTTAAATATTCCTACTCAACTGAAATCCTCTTAAAGAATACTTAATGAGGGAATGGTATTGTAAATGAATGAAACCTCGAGTTAATGATAAAATTGTGCAACCTGTTAAGACAACTATTCATTGAATAAGTCTAATACACACATTTAGAAAGCTGCTAAAAATACGGTGCCATGGCCTTCCCCTGCTCTCTTTGCTCCTTTGCTTCCTCTAATTATTCAAGACTAAATAATATATACCTGATGTAAGTAGTATACTCTCTTAAAAAGTAGGTATCCATCTCCAAAGCACTAAAGCTTGGTAGGTAACTTTAAAGAATGAAAACAATGAGAAATGTTCAGAGAGCTTTAAAAAATGATTTTAAAAGCATTTCATTTCATAATTTCCTCTATATTTCCAAGGGCATTTGTTATTGCCCACACCTTCTTCATTAAGCTGTGCAATTTTAATGCTGAACTGTTCCAGGGATTTTTGTCTCAGGATCTTTTAGTTTGTGAGTGGCCAAAATCAAATCTGAACTAGCTTATTTGTAGATGAAATCTCTTGGCTAATTATACTGGATCCAGGGCCTCAGATGATGGCATGAAGACTGTGTCTCTATCTCAGGTGTATTTTCTTTACATGTGTTACTCACAGCTATGGCATATCCTCCCAGCTAAAGTATCCTTGTGGAGAGAAACCCAAACCCCAGCCTGGTTCTTTCTGGTGGAGACTAGGTCAGGTAGACTACTGGGACCATCCACTGTGATACTAACTGGCCAGCCTAGGACACATGCCCACCCTTAGCAGAGAGGTTAGTCCCACCCACACCAACTCGTGGAGATTGAGCAAGAGGAGGCTCTCCAAGGGTTAATGGGTTACTAATACCCAAAACAACATTGGGCAGTTAAAATTCACTGATACCCAGAACAGTTACTGAGTGCAACCTGTTTTCTGCCCAGCTGGTGTTGCTCAGTGGTTGAGCATCGCTCTATGATCCAGAAGATTGAGGTTCGATTCCCGTCAGGGCACATGCCTGGGTTGCAGGCTAGATCCCCAGCAGGGGGTGTGCAGGAGGCAGTAGATCAATGACTCTCTCATCATTGATGTTTCTATCTCTCTCTCTCCCTCTCCCTTCTTCTCTCTGAAATCAAATATATATATATATATTTTAAAACACCTGTTTTCTGAGAATACTGAAGTTTGAAGAGGCTACTTCTATATAGATAGATAGTGCCGGAATTCAAGAATCAAACTGGGATTCCAGCATTCTTCTATCATTCAGCTGTGCTTTAGAAAACTGTTGAGTAACTGGACTCTAGTGCCCCTTACAAGTCTGACATCCTGCAATTCTGAGGTTCTGTTTGGAAGAGCGGGGCCTGCAGCTCTGAATGCTCAGTCAAATACGTGTAATCTGAGTTTCAGCTCATCATTTAAAAGCTGTGTGTCTTTGAAAAATTCTCTTCAGCTCTTTGGCATTTGGTTTCGTTATCCATAAGAAGAAATGATTAGTATTAATCAATAGTTTTTAGAATCTTTATTGAGGTAGAACTTTTTTTGGAAACTAAATATTAAAAGCCCTCAAATAAGCAGTTCTTGGTTGATGTATATTTAACTCATATATGTTTAGGTGCTTTATTAATGCATCCCTGTTCAAACACACTTCTTCGTCAATGAAGACAAAAGCTACTATAACATGTCATGACAGCACACAGTGGGATTATTACTAGACAGTGACATACGTAATATGGGCAGTCACCAGTGAATGGCCCTGCAAGGCATCCCAAATATTCCCCACTCCCATTTGGAACATGAAGTTTGTCTACCTACACTGAGAAATTACTTGTGTTATTGGGGTCACTTCTGCTTTAGGTTGACATTTGTGATGATCAGAAAAGTGTCTTTCAATGTTTCAGAGAGAAGCTCTGGGGCTGGAATTTATTAAAAACCTTGGGAACAAGGCCCAGATAGGTGTATCAGTGAAAATATGGGGAGCCTGGCTGAGTACTGGGCTAGAGCTGAGTGTTGGGGAGTGGGGAGCATGCTGATTCCTATTTCTGTTGACAGGAAATAAGCAGTCCCTCCCATGAGCTCCTGAGAGCTGATTGCGTAGAATGGGCACAGTGGATTCTTTCAACGTGATTGACTGGAAACATACTTTTTAAAGTCACAAGTAATTTTTTGAATCACACGACTTAAAATGACTGCATTTTTAAGCCACAAGTGACTTCCAAGATGCACTCCCCTTGTTAGCGAGTAGACCTACAACACGAATCCAATGTGTATGTGTGTGGTGGGATTCAGCCTGCTAACTCCTGTGAAACATTTGGGCTCCTGGGAATGTGGTTGGAAAACCAGTGAACTGGATAATCTTTCACATCCTTCTAGCTCTAAAGTGAGAAACACAATTTAAAAAGTCAGCTGTTCTCAAGTTCTTAAATGTCCTTCCTGGCCAAGCTAAGAAAAAAATTTTCACACATCTGAATTTTTTGTTGTTGTTTAACACACACACACACACACACACACACACACACACACACACACACACACACACACACACACCAGTCTTCTAATAATAGTTCTTATCTACAGCCTGGAGGTATCATTCTATGTTTGCTAATACTAGTTTCTTCCCATGGCACCTTTGCAAAAACTCCAAGTTTCTTTGTTGCATCTTTTGCTGAAAGGCAGATTGGGGAAAGTACATATTTAAATTGGATTTGATTACAGCTCCCTCAAGAACCCCATGTGGAGATTATGTCCTGTCAGTATGTTCTATTGCAACACAAGGTGGCAAAGCACACAGTTAAAGCTACTCCCTGATTTATAGGTGAGATCTTAAGGGTGGGAGTGCCTTGGAGCAAAGGGTGTAATTGTTGAGTGTGCTGATCAGAAAGATAAGGGAAGACAGAAGACAAACCTCCAGTTACACAATAGATTTTTAGTGCATTTAAACTGAGAATATTTCACCCACTGTCAAGGAAACAAATTGCTTAACCTTAATCTATGCAATAATTTCTCCCACACATAAATGCCCTTTCGCTGTTAAATCAGGCCCCTCCTTTCCTCCAAACTTCAGCCCATAGCTCGTTGTATCTAGTGGAGCAGGCTTGGCCCAGTTTATCTCCCTCCACCTCCACCATGCCTTTTCCCTGATGAATATAGGTCCCTGTATTACTGGGTACTTACTAACTTTATGTAACTTTGTTAGTCATATTATTTATAGTATAATTATAGCTTACAAAGCATGTATTTTATTAACTAAAAACCTTAAACTCATCTGACTAACTGTGGTTACATGGATAAGTCATTCTGTTCTGGTTTCAGGATAATCCTTGGAGTAGGTAGGCTAGCCCCCTTAATTTCCATTTTAGACCAGTGAAAATCTAAAGGAAAGGAATATTAAATGATGTGCTTATATCTGAACTTCTTTGAATACAACTTAAATCCAAGTGTGTGTTTAATATGTTTTCCTTTAGAGTGCAAAGATGATGAATGTGTTAATATATTATATAATTGCTTATTTTTTTCTTTTTTTTCTGAGTAAGAAAAAGAAGCTATTCTATGCACAATGTAAACATTTTACATACATACATACTTTTATTTAACCCTCATACAAATTCTGTGAGAAAGTTAATTTTATGCTCATTTTACATATGGGAAAATTGAGCCTCAGATTTAACTAACTTGACTGAACTAAGAATTAGACAGCTAGCATTTGGATTGGGTTGATCTGACTCTAATGACTTATCCACTGCGCTATCGTGCTTTCTATGCAAACAATTTTTTTTTGTATACTAAATTTATATGAGAATTCAGAAAAGGCATTGACTAAAGTAGAGTGAAGCCAACACAAGTATTTTGATATGATTGATATCTACTAGTCATGTGACCACAGATCCACTGTTTCCTTACTTGGAGCCTCATGCTTCTCAATATTGAGTTGAATGAGGCTATCTATAAGATTTCTTCTAGTGCTAACAATTCAAGAGTGTGTGCTATTTGATTAAACATTTTAGCTTAGACTCTGCAACTGTGTAAGTATCAAAAACTGAAAATGAAAATATGTGAATTCAAATTCCTGTAAGTTTATAAACCCAGTCTACATTAAGATAAGGAGAAGACTCCACTTAGTTAAACAAAAGGCAGAAGAAAAAGTTGAGGCTCTCTATGCACTTCACCTTGCTAATTTGCTACAGAATTCCACCCTGCTGCCAACCCCAGGGGCAAGTTTGGGGAGTGAAGCACAAGATAGTATCATGGGCGTTTGCACTTTTACAAAGAGCCAAAGAGTTTTCATTTATTATTTCACCTGGAGATATTTTTGTGCTACCATCGATTTAGCTGTATTATTTCTGCTTATTGTCCTCTTTTTGGATTTCATTAAAGTCTAGATAACGTGAATCTCAAACAAATCAAGAACAAAGGCCCTATAAAAAATGTTGTAATCATTTTATGGGGAACTTGGCTGAGTCAGTGCAGCAGCTGCCAAGACCCAGGGGGCTGAAGTAGTTACTGCTGCTTGAGCACTTGGCTTGTGGCTACTCTGGCCGGGTCCTCCCACTTTGATGAGGTTTTGGATAGTGGCTGATATAAAACCAGACAAGTTTTGCAAGTTGTCATAGAACATGATCAAGTGCAGACCTGATCTCTTACAAGAGAAGAAAACAGTTCAGATGTGATACTCCTTATTTTCCTGGAGATGATTAGGAGGAGGTTTTCCAGGTAGGAAGAGTAGAATCGAATCCTCGAGTCATAGGATAATTAGGGAAATGCAAAGAAATATATAAGTGGCTATAGTAAAAACTTTAGAGAGAGATGGGCAGGACCAAAATGGCAATGGCAATGAGAACTGAAAGAAAAATGGGGAGAAAAATTCTGTTTCTTAAAATCTTTGGATATGGAGATCAATTACACATTCATGGTGAGGACAAAAGGCAGCTAAAAGATGTCCCTGAGGTTCTTGGCTTGGACAACTGGGTAGATGGTGGTGCCATTGAGGAAGACACAAAGAGGAGTGTAGGGGTTCAGAACGAGTCACCCCAAGATGTGCCTCTGCAGGATGTGGATTATTTTGAGCCTGCAGGGTCATGAGAAATGTCTGCTCTCCTACCCCATTAACTACCTAGAAGAATTTAAATTAGGGCCCTTGCCCATAATAAGGGATTATTAGAAATAACCCTTTTCACCTATCTCTAGAGCAGGGCAAACTACTACTTACTGAACACCTGCTCTTCTCATCCTGCAATGACGCTCTGAAGCCCCAAGGTGCCTTATCTCATCCTTAGCTCAGGCCGTCATACATAGCTCATTTTCCCTTCCCACAGGTGAAGCTCTCATGTATGTGTTGTTTCTGACTCAATCATGTATGTGGGGTTCCCATATGTATGTATGTAATTAAATTTAGTTATTTTCTCTTGTTATTCTTTCTCATGTATATTTAATTATTACACCAGCCAAAAGAACATTGAGGGGTAAAGGTTCTTCTTCCATCACAGAAGCATGTATGTAAGAACATGCGTTCAAGTAAGGGATATGTTGTGCTTGTATTAGCTGTAGGTTACTGAGGCAGAGCTATCAAGTCAGAGGGAAATCTGAATGAGGAATATCAAATTCATGTGGGTCATACAGGTGGTAGAAGAAGCTGCAGGAAGATTTTCTCTGTGCATATTGAGTACCATGAAGAGAGAGAGAGGTTTAGGGCAGAGTTCTGAGGAACATCGGCATGGTAGGTAGAGGTGGGCAGAGAAAGATGATCTGTATGGGGGGGAAAACCTGGAGGTAGGAGGGAGTGTGTAATGGAAGACAAGGGTCGAGAGAGCTTCAAGAAAAGTATAAGGATAAATAAAAGCCCAAAATAGGAAGTCAAATAAGACAATCTTTACCGGTTTTGCATCTTTGCCTATTCCTAAGCCTGTTCAAATGCATAACATGATACAAGGCTTAGTAGAAAGATGATTGACTTTCCTCACTTCTATGACCTTGGGCATGTCCTTAACTACTTAGAGCCTCATATTCACAACTGTAAAATAGGGGACAAATTAAATCCTTATGTTTAGAGAACTAGTGTAAGAATATACAAAGAATACACAGAGTTCTTGGAAACAGCATTTATATAAATAGCACTTATTGTCTGTATAACATATACAGGGGTGGGCAAAATAGGTTAATGATAAACTCTGTGTTTCTTGTACTCACAACTGTAAACCTACTTTTGCCAACCCCCTGTATATTGTCCAGGCCCTGAATACTTAATAAAACCTTTTCATGATGATTACCATTATCACAATAAATAAGCCAAACTTTCCTATAGCCCCACTCAGTTTGGCTCAGTGGCTAGAGTGTTGGCCTGCGGACAGAAGGGTCCCAGGGTTCAATCCTGGCCAAGGGCACATGCCTTAGCTGAAGGATCGGTCCCTGGCCCCAGATCAAGGCAGGGGGAAACTAATCGATGTGTCCCTCTCACATCAATGTTTCTCTCTCTCTCTCTCTCCCCCTTCCACTCTCTCTGAAAAGGAATGAAAAAAATATCCTCAGGTGAGGATTAAAAAAACAACAACACATACACACACACAGACTCTCCTCTAATGCAAAAGCTTATTTGCCAGGCTGTGCTAAAGCAAAGTTAAGTTTGGCGGCCAATATTTTGATTCAAATAGAGAATAATCTACATTGTGAAGACTTTCAGAAATGAAGTGTTCTTCAAAAAGAGGACAGTTTTTTGCAGCTTTTCTTAGATACCTGTCCTATTAAAGTTCTGCTCATTTAAGTAGTTCTCTTCTAATCCTGGACTGGTATGGAAATGCAACGATGCATGACAACTGTCCATAGTAGGCATTAAAGGTAATGCATTTCTTAGAATCCTATTTCTTGCCTTTAATGAAAATATCAACCACCTATACCATATAAGCAAGATGTTAAATTAGCCATGAAGATCTTTACAGCATTTGCTGAAGTGGGTGAAACCAATGTTAGAAACTGTGTCTTGCTAATTACTTTGCATTTTTCATTATAGGTGAGCAGTGAATACATACATTTTCCATAAATACTGGTTCTTGTACCTAAAGAAGGTACAGCATCTTTCTGAGATCCCATGCCTTTACTAAGAAAGACATGCTCAGCCGGTGTGGCTCAGTGGTTGAGCATTGACTCATGCACCAAGAGGTCACTGGTTCAATTCCCAGTCAGGGAACACGCCCTGGCTGCAAGCTTGATCCCCAGTAGGGGGTGTGCAGGAGGCAGCTAGTTAATGACGTTTCTCATTGATGTTTCTATTTCCCTATCCCTCTCCCTTCTTCTCTAAAAATCAATAAAAACATACAAAATTTTTTTTAATAAATAAAAAAAGAAAGTCATTAAGTCTAAACTTGGAAAAAATTAGAGTTATTATTTTCCTACCATCATTGGAGTTGTTTTTTTAATCATTTAAACCACCTGATAAAAATTAATAACTATGTGCCATTGTTTATGCCCCAAACCAACAAGTAGCTTAAGTGTCCATATTGTGAGAGCATAATGTTCGATTTAAGACCTCAATTCTGGTCTCTTGTTGTAAGGACCCTTCCTGGGTGACTTGAGTAATGATAGAGATGGTCCAAAGAGGCAAAAATTGCTCATAAGAGCAAAGGGTGAGATACCTAGCATTTGGGGCTCTGAATGCAGACTGTGTTTATAACCTATAAAAAAGAAAGAGAGAGAGAGAGGGAGGAAGAGAAGGAGGGAGGGAAGGAAGGAAGAGAGAAAAAGAACAAATGGATGAAAGAAGGAAAGAAAAAAATAGAAAGGAAGGAAGAAAAGGAGGAAGGAGAAAAGAAAGGAAAAGAAAAAATCTGAGATTAATTTGCAAAATCAGTATAACACACCAATAAAGAGAGACAACTAAAAGTCACTGTTGCAGATTTTGGATCACTAATGAATGCTTACTGAGATTTTTTACTATGCTGGTACTAGACAATCATATTCTAAGATCATTTTTCAAGGAAATTTAACTGTTGCCTCTAATCCTTATAAAAGAGTCCCCGAGGAATTCCACCGTGTTTGGTATTATGTTGTGTGCCGTGGATAGAGAAATCAACCAGACATTTGCTCCAGTCCTCTACCAGTTATACAAAGCTATAGGATGTAGGAGGAGGAAAGGGGTAAGTCAGGGATCCAAAAGTCCCTGTGATGGATGACCTACAGTGTCCTAGAGACATAGGTGTGCCCATGCTGGGTGAACAACTATTCTAAAGAAAAGGATAATAGTTCACTGAAGTGCATGAGCTCAAGAATGTAACTGGTACTTTTGAAGGTAATAAAGTGAGTCTCAAGTAAGGAAAGGCAAATGGTTTACATATACCATCTTGTCCTCTTAAAAGTACATGTCTACTTTTCCCACTTGCAAATGAGTAAACTGATTGAGAGATTTTTAAGTAACTTGTTTAAGTTCCCACAGTTGTGTTATTTTTATCAACCATGACTCGAGTGACTGAGTGATAGAAACTTGACTTTAAAATATTAGGTGGAAAAAAGACTTGGTTCACTTAACCAAACCATGGGAAAGAGGAAGTGTAACTGGGCCTCAAGGATGACTGTTATCAAGTTCAAATGCTGCCAGGAGTCACATTAATTTTGCTTTGTTTTGTTCTTTATTGCAAGATTTTTTGAAAGACATATGATAAAATTCTAGTTCTCTTCATAATTGCTGGAAAATTAGAGAAAAAAGAGAAAACTTTGAGTTTTGAATTTTGAAGGGCAATACAATGGGTAATTCTACCTGGGTAGAATTTTGGAAGGGTAATAGAATGGGCAATCTTTGATTTAAAAACAGAAGGAAGATCGTTATCTTTTGAGGCAATGAGATTTCAAAATGTGGTTAGAAACAGATTATACAGGTATTTAAAAATCCCTAGCACTAACCTAGAAAATACAGCCTGAGTATTTATTCTTAAAATTATTTAAAGTGACTTCAGTGTGGGTTCGTGGGTTGTAAACAAAAGTCTTTGATACAACATGAAAGTTATCAAAAAACTTGTCTATTGTTCCAAGATGTTGTACTTGAAATGTTGCTATACATTGTATAACATCCTCTTAAATGTATAAAGTGCTTTTCTGTGCTTATTAAGATTTGTCTTTTTACAGTAAACATGTAATTGAATTTAAGCCTTGTTAATATTAAACAATATAGAGTAAATAACATGAAGGGATAAAAAGAAGTGCTGAAAAGAATGCTATCTTCTCTTTGGTGTAAGCCTTCTATTCACACTAGTATAACAGATTTACATTATTTTTTACAACCTGCATCATATCCCATATTATGTATATAATTTAGGGTGACATAAGAAGCAAGTAACATATAAACTGATTAGAAACATAAAGAAGATGTAGAGGCTTGTTCACTGGCAAGAACATACTTGGTCTAATTGTGGGCCCTTAACGCCTTTTATTGTCCCTGGAGGGGAGTCCCTCAGAACATGGTTGGTTTGAATCAACAATGTCATCAAAGACTCAGTTTCTTTCCATTGGCCTTTTAGCTTAACCTTGGACTGCTTCTCTCATAGCTGGAACAAACTGCCATAGCAGGTCTAGTTTTCACATTTCAACCCACACATCAAGAACAATAGAGTACGTGAATGCATGCTTTTCTCCATCCTTACCAATACCAGGTTTTACCACTGAATAACACAGCATATTCTTACTGCATATTGTTGATCAGAACTCTTGAGCTATATTTAGTACCTTGTAATCCAAGTCAGAGATTGGTGTGAAGAAATCAGGCTGATGTATGGTGGACATGATGATTTTGATAAAGCTGAGAAAGTTGGGCCCAAGGAAAGGTAATACGGGGAGCTTGAGATGTTTTGTCAATTTGAGTTGAAGGCAGGAGGAAGATCATATTTCTGTTAATGTGGTCTGGTAACCTAAACGGGAGAGGCAAGACTTCTCAATTGAAAAAAACCTTCCCTTCTCTGCTGGTTGATGCTTAAAACATGACCATGAGAGACTTGACCCTTTGTCATATATCTGATTTTTGTTAAAATGTTGATGTGTTTAGAAAAAGTAGCATGTGTATCATTCTATGTCCAGGATTGTCTATTATGATGAATGAAGAAGTATCACAAAATAGGGAGAGAATAAAGACATCCCGAGGGTGATTGAAAAATAGGGCAAGGAGGGAAGTGAAGGGAGAAGTGGCCTGCCAGGAAAAGAAAGGTTTTTAGTCACAAACTGCCTTTTTTCAGAGTCCTGCCTGAAGCAAGAACTGAAACATTTAGTCTATGAAGCCTTATCAATTCACTTCTGTCCAAAGAGAAAAAGTATCATTCAAGATGATAACTGGAAAGGGGGGTAAGATGGCCTGTGTGCTGGGGAGGGTTAGAGAGGATGGGAGCTCAGTGCTCTATGAATGAACTCAGAAAATTAAAATAAATAAAAAACATTTCAGGGCAAAATTTCACATTAGTTACATACATATGCATACCAAGCAGATTTAGGCCATCTTATTCAAATTACTTACACACACACATACACACACACAAACACAGACATAGGTGAATTCAGGACCCTAAATCATCATACTTGGCTAGTGATATTAGTAATAACAAAGAGACTTAAATTAACTGAGGGACTCCACTCCCGGAAAGATAAAAGGCATTAAGGGCTCACAGTTAGACCAGAAGAGATGTCACTTTCCTAGTATATACTGGGTGTGGTCCTGCCCCTAAGGCAGTGAAACAGACTCAAGCACCTACCTGTGAGCATACGTTCAATGCTTTCCTTTAAGATGTAGGCACATTTGGAGAGCTAATAAGATGGTATCTATAAGGAATTTAAACTCTTAAGACAAGCCAAAAACAACTTCTGTGCTATGTTATTGTCACCCTGTGAATCATTCAACCCAATTATAACCAGTCCTACTATGATGAGATTCTGGAACCTCAACCACAGTTGAAATTCTGGACTTGAATTTGGTTGACTGAAGTTAGTCTTTAATTATAGCTCTTGTCCATTTTTCCACAGAGTGTCTGTAAAGGTGATTGTTTCATCAAAGACAAGCCTTTACAATCTTGGCTCACCTCCCTTCCCAACTATCCCTCAAAGCAGAGAAGAGTTGGGCACAGACAGAGATTATCCATCTTCATGGAAGAGGAAACCTTCTGAATGTAACTGATCACAACACAGTGGCCAGGTGGCTGGAAGCACCAAGGAAATTATAGGCAAGCACATAGGACATAGAAGGTCAACTGGTGAATGTGCTTGGCAGACAGTTTTGCAATCAGCTCAGAAAAATGCAGCTCTCCATTTGAACTAAGAATTTGCAAGGACTCTGACTACTGTGTCTCACCTGGTGGGACTGAGAGACAGGTGGATCCACATTTCTTAGAAATTTTAATCTCCATGCCCTTTAAAAAGTCCAGGTTCTCATAAAATTAAATATAATAAACTGAATATCTGTTATATATGGTCAAAATATGTGAATTCAACATTCATTCATTCATGCACCCATGTTTTTGTTCATTCAATAACATTATTATGCACCTATTTTATGCCAGACTTGAATTGGATGTTGGGAATACAGAAATGTATAAGATCTTATTCTTACAATTTTTACCCTCAGTCTAATAGGGGAGACATAAATAAACATATAAGCACAGCCCAGAATGCTCCTGGGAATGACACAGGTATGTCTGGATGATATGGGACCAAAGAAGGGCATTCAGGGTCAGCCTGTGGCTGTGTAGTATAATTGTACATGTGCATGTATGTACGTGTGTAGGGGTAGGATGGGGGTATAAGTGTGGAGAAGGGCAATTCAAAGAAGTCTTCCAGACTTGGAAATTCTTTAGTTGTGCGTGGGGTGGTGGTGGTGGTGAATAAATAGAAATTAGCCAGTTAGAAGGGGGCCCGAAAAATATGCAAGGCTGAGGAACTGTGTGTGCACAGGTACAGTGGTGTGAGAAAGCAGTTTCAGAGCCCTGCAAGTGGTTCCAAATGGCTAGAACATTCATTGCATATTGGGCACATTGGGAGAAAGAATTCAATAAGGTAAGGGTTTTAGATTTTTATCACCACAGTAATAAGGAGCCAGGGGAAGGGCTTTTAGATCATTTAAATATCATTCTGGCAACACAAAGACAAGTTGGAAGTTGTTGCCATGGGAGGCAGCAACCAATTAGGAGTCTACAATCTTTATCCACATGAAAAGAGAAATATGTCTTTACTTGAGATGCTGAAGATGGTAAAACATGAAATTCTTGTGAAATAAAAAAAATACACTATGAATGAAGAGTTAACAGATGCATGGTCTACATGGGAGTTGAGGAGATTCCTGTACTGGATAGGTATTTTATAAGATCATCAATATCCAGGTATACTTAAAAGCACAGGTGTGGGTAAGGTCACTGGTGGAAAATAAAGTGAATAGAGAAAAGGGCTAAGGAGAAGACCATAGAGAATATAAAAATTTAGTAAGTAAGCAGAGATGTAAGAGTATATGTGGAAAACAGTAAGAGGCAAAATCACACAGGTAGAAGGAAAAACAGAATAGAGTATTATTCTCAGAAGCCAAGAGAGTCTTTTTATGGAAGGAGTGGTTAACAATGCCCAATGTTGCCAAAAGGTCCAATTGGATCTCGAAAGTATGAGTTGAGATGTAAACCTGAATACCTACTAGATATTGGTGGAGGGATAAAGGAAATATGTTGTAGATCCTTTCAAGAAATCTCCTGATCTTGCCTACATACTTGCATACATACATATATACTTTACTGTCTATAACTAGTTAACAATAATACAAAAGAGAGCTAGTTAGGGACTGCAAAAAAAAAACCCCTTTTTTATGAGTATTTCAATATTCTATTGATTCTCAAATTTTTATAAATAAGATGTAGGAGCACACCTCTAAAATTATCCTTAATGCTCCTTACCTTTTGGTCTTCATGCCCTTGTGTAATCCCCTCTTCCTGAGTGTGGTCAGAATTAGTGAGTTAATTTTAGAGAATAGAATGCAACAGAGATAATGGGATGTCACTTCTGAGATTAGGCAACAAAAAGACTGCGCTTCCATCTTGCCTCTGTCTGTCATCTGTCTCTCTGTCTCTGTTTCCCTCCTCTCTCTTTCTCTTTCTCTCTGTCTCTCTCTCCTTCTCAGATCTTGAAAGCAAACTTTCATGTTATAAAGAGCCCCATGGATAAGCCTGCATGGCAAAGAGCTAATATCCCCATGCAATAGCCAGCAAGGACGCCAAGGCCTGCCAACAGCCACATGGCTAAGCTTGGGAATGGATGTGAGGGCTGCTAACAATCATGGGAATGATCTTGAAAGTGGGTGCTTCCCATTGTGAACTTTAAGGTGACTGCAGCCTCAACCAACACTTTCACTGGGTCTTTGTGAGAGGCCCTGAACCAGAGGCACCCAGATATACCACATCTGGATTCCTGGTGCACAGAAACTGTGAGACAAATGTGTATTGTTTGAAACCACTAAGCTTCAGTGTAATTTGTTGCACAGCAATAAGTAACAAATACATAGGATAAACATCAGGTACTTATGTTTATCAAAATGCATTTCTCTGTCTTAAAATATACCTTCAGCTATAATCTCAACCATAAGTGATGATATTGTAATACCGGGAATTTTAGGGAGACAATTTGTGTCCTAATTTTTTAAGTACAAAGAAACAACTTTCCTACTTAACCAAAAATCAATAGCAATTACAGTTTTTAGAATTTCTTAACATTATAGTCACGCACGTGCTCAATTCATAATGGAAGGTTAGAGATGCAGGAGAGGTCATCTTGGTGCATTCATTCCCTGCCAGCCAGAAACAGAACTGGGCCACTATCTCCCCGCCTTCGTAGTGATTAATTAGTCATACCTGTCTTCCTTATCCTATGACTTCCTCAGCTGGCATCTTGTGCTCTCTGTTTACTAGACTCAGAAATGCCACGTTTCCTAATCCTTCAATCCTGGTGTATAATCCCGTGCTCAATTCAAATGTTTCTTGATTGTATTGGATGTTATCACATCCTATTGACTGCCTGGAGTTTGCTGTTATCTCCAGAGGGTGTTCATCCTTTTGTAATTAACAGCTTATTTGATTCAATGGTAACCGAGGTCATGCTGTGTGTATTTTACCATTCTGAGTTTGCAGGGGTATTTGCCCTTCCCTTTGATATCTTTATTTTAATTACTTCTGAGATTTGTGTCTGTATCAGAGGATGTTGAGTTATTTTAAACATCCTTCTTCTTTTTAATATATTTTGTGAATGCTTCATTCACTCCTAAAAGGCGCCATGCCAGGTTTATCAAGCACTTCCTTCTTGCCTTTATTTTTGTTTTTTTATTTTTTGGCTCAGCTCCATTTTCCTTCAACCTTAACAACCAATTTTCAGTTTGCATATTTTAATGCAGACATCACAAAGGGCTAGCTGAATCTCTCCCAGGTGTAATTTAAATAAATATCTGGAGATAAAAAAACCAAACATATTTTTATGTGCAGTACATATCTTGTTTCTACATTTTCTGAAACAAAATGTAAGATGAATAAATATGATTGGCTTTCATAACATATGCCAAAACTTTCTTCAGTTGGCCAAAGAATCTTGTAGGCCAGTAAACATGAAAGGCTTCCTTTTAGGTATAAGTGATGAAGTTTTTTGAAAATAAAAATGTAATAATAATAGCTCCATGTTACCTGCTGTTGTCATCAGTTATTTAGTTTAGGAAAATATCCTTTATTACAGGCCTGCAATAAAGGTTCAATGCAAAATCTCGAACATGAGAATATTTGCAGCTTCCAAAGGATAAAGCAAAGACCTGTTTTTCCCCCAAGGAAAGCAAGGTTAAATAGGATCTCAGTTTATTGAAATAATCACTGCCATATTTTGTCTTCAATTAATTTGGCTTTTGTATTTGTTTAGAGACAACCTAGTTACTCAAGGATGGGCACACAGATTGGCAAATAGGCATATTTAATTTTGTAACCAATACATATGCTTATCTTAGACCATTAAGCAGGACTTATAAGTTGGCTGGGGCACAAGTATTTAAAAGGAATGATGGGGAAACCCAAGCAGTTAAACAGCCTGAAAGAAAGAACCAAGACTAAATTTCAAAATCAGGGCAGGCCAGGTCATGATTCCAGGTGGAGGCTAGTCATAAAAAGTTGACTACGGAGTCTAGAAGGGTAATGAAGATACAGATTTCTGACCTAGATTCCCCACTGTAACTGAGATGTAACTTTCTGGGCAGCTGTGGCATTCTATATAGAGAATCACCCAACTGACTATTTCCAGAATATCAACTAGACAATAGCAGACATATTTTTTTTGGCATTCAAAATTATGCCATAAGTAATATAAGTAAAGTATATTACCTACTCCCATTAGTTCCCTGGATGTTGCTAGCATTTTAAAGTAGTCAAATTATATGCAAAACCAATTAAAATGTCTCAAAAATTAAGTTCATCAAAACAATGGAAGAAATTAGAAAAATCCAGAAATAGACTGCAGTTTATAAGGGAATTTAATATACAATCAACGACACATCTCAAATCAAGGAAGAGATAAAAAAATGTTTTTTAAAATGGTTTTGGAGAAGTTAGGTAGAATGATGAGTCCCTATAGAATATTTTCAGATATTATGTGAAATAAGGGAATCTCATATCCACACTTCAAACTACTTGGTATTTCAGATTGTTTAAAAGAAAGAAACTTCGAGAGCAGCTAGGTGGAGGTGTCCCTTTACAGACTAGGAAGCACAGACAAAGCAGCTTGTCCACAATAATGTAGTGGCACTGGTAGGTCTAGAATCTATTAGACTCTTGTTTTGGATGCATGGATTCCAAGCCCAGTGGGCTTTCCTTTGCACCACACTACTTTCAGCAAGGTCCTCTGATGTTGGCTACAAAGAAGGCAAAGAGGAGAAAGTATCAGTAGTAGCATTTCCCAAAAATGAGTTCCTTAAAGTATCGGTTTGGCATGGCAAGCCATTTCTCTCTCTCTCTCTTTCTCTTTCTCTCTTTCTCTCTCTCTCTCTCTCTCTCTCTCTCTCTCTCTCTCTCTCTCAATCTCTCTTTCTCTCTCACACACACACACACACACACACACTCACACACACAACTTCCATAGGCAAATGCATTTGGGCAGAAGGTACATCTCATTCTCAAATGGTCAGTGCACATAAAAACTCTGCCAGGTCCTGCCATAATACAGCCAGCTTAACCTCATTTAATGCAGCATTTCTATGGAACGCCTTTTCTGTATAACACCTATTAACACTGCAGAA
The DNA here is from genome assembly GCF_964146895.1 of Miniopterus schreibersii. Classification (NCBI taxonomy): domain Eukaryota; kingdom Metazoa; phylum Chordata; class Mammalia; order Chiroptera; family Miniopteridae; genus Miniopterus; species Miniopterus schreibersii. Next base: position 34,085,660 of record NC_138111.1, read on the forward strand.
CAGAGTACATTTAGAAAACTGCTGTAGACTCAGGCAAAAGTAAAATAATTGCCTAAAGTAGGCAGACAAGGAAAGAAAGGAGGGGGGTTAAGATTCTGTTCATCCCAAACTCCTTGGGTAATTGCCTCAATTCTCCATTTTACTTTGTGGTTCGAGCCTATAATTAATTGTGTTCCCTTGCCACTCCTACCGCGTGCCGCTGAGTCAACCATGCCTGCCACCTGCAGTCTGGGACCTGCCCAGGTTCTACACTGAGCCTGCGAATGACAGGGAATGTGTAGGCAACCCCAGCACTCCAGAAATCGGCAAAGATCTAAATAGACAAGTCATTAAAGAAGGTATATGGATGTCAAATATGGAGGGAACTTAAATACAAATTACTGAGAGAAGGTAATTTGAAAAGGCTACACACTATACGATTCCAACTATATGATATTCTTAAAGAGGTGAAACTATGGAGACTGTAAAAACATAATTGATCTCGAGGGGTTATAAGGAGGGAGGGATGAGTAGCCACAACACAGGATTTTAGGGCAGTGCAACTATTCTGTATGATACCATACTGATGGATATTTGTTGAAACTCATACACTACAACACCAAGAGTGAACACTAATGTAAACTATGGACCTTGGGTAATAATGATGCGTCAATGGAAGTTCATTGATTTTAGCAAATGTACCTACCTCTCTGGTGCAGAATTTTGATAGTGAAGGAGGCTGTGTGTATGTGGGGTCAGGGATTATATGGGAACTTTTGGTACTTTGTGCTCAATTTTGCTGTAAATCTAAAATTGCTCTCTCTTACTGCATTTAGGCATCTTCTTACTTCATCCATTTTCCTTAGTAGTTGTATTTTTATGACTAGATTCCAGAGTTCTGCAAAAGTTGATTCTGACCATTTTTGCCAGCTTATTAGTTGCTTTTGTGGAAGGATGGAGACCAGGAGTTCTGTACTCCACTACTTTAGTGAACTATAATCTCTGTTTACTTTGAGTGAAATAGGGAGCCACTGGATAGTTTTAAGCAGAGGAGTGGTTTGATCTGACATTTTAAAAGGTCTACTCAACCTTCTGTGTCAAACTAGACAATATGAGGACAAGGGTAGATACAGGGAGACCAGTTAGGACAATACTGCACAATCCAGAAAATAGATGCTAATAGCTTACAAGCAGCATAATAAAAACAGAGAGGAGACTGGACTCTCGATATAAATGTTTTGATACAGCCTAAAGGTTGGAAAGTCAGGTGTAAAAGAAAGGAAGACATCAAGGAAGACTGCTTAATCTCATCTGCCTGGATCATATGCTAGAATTTTTTAAAGCAGAATATGGTACATGGAAAAGTGGACCTACCAGGTCTGGAGCCAGGGATATCAGAATGAATTCATTGCTCACCCATAATGTGACCTGAGTCCCAAAGACCTCATCTAACATGGTATAAGAATACCAAGCTCTCAAAGGTTGTGAGTGTAAAACAAGATAACAGTATAATGCATCTACCTTTGTGCCTACATTACAGTAAGAAATAAATGAGTTAAATTTATTTTACATCTAGCTCTTTTCTAAACCTGGTAACAGTGGGCCCATTTTAGAGGTTCTTTGTAATTAAACCAAGCCTCCCTCCAGTTTTCAGACTTCCAATTCTATAAGCTTTCTTAATTGGAATTTTCAGTTTGCTCTCTTTAGAAGTACATATAGGGAGATCAAGAATATACTTCCCCTAGGATGTGAAGTACATCAGGATCTGACTCCTAGAATCACAGCCTGCTATAAATTTGTATTATCTCATTTCATTCTCTCTAACATTACAGTCCTGCAGGACATCACATTGTAGAGACTTCCCTGTCTTGCTTTCTTATCAAATGGACCTTGGGAAAACTTCCACATTTTTCTAGATCTTTTCCAATTAATAATATGAAAGGAGTAACATTATAAACTGGGGTTCTTGGGCATTGTACCATGGTTATAATAATCTAATTGATGGAAAGGCATAGAAAGATCCAAGAAAAACATATACGTTGCATTAACATAGGTCAAAGACATGAGGACATGCCCAAACAAGTATGCTGCACTGATGGGGGACATCACAGCATTCCCAGTGAAACAGGATGCTTCCTCAGGCATCAACTTCCCACAGAGATAACAGCTCTCCTTGATGGGCATAGATACTCCAGCATGTTCCTCAAAGACCTCCTGTTTACCATTCACGTGGGTGGTCTTAATCTCTTCTGCACCTTTCCAATTGTTTTTGCTACTTCAGGCATGTGTTTCTACTAACTAGGTGCAAGTAACAGGTAAAAAACACAGAACATTTCTGTTTCCTGGGAGATGATTGGCTCCAAGTTAATTTCTCCAAGCATTCCACCACTCTAGCCAACCTCAGGCCTAACATGGGATCTGTAGGAAGAGATCTTATACCTTATTCATAAACCCTGGGATATACTTACTAGGCACAAAATATAGAAAGTTCACAGTTCCTTCTTTGTTAATTTTCCTCACAGCTTCTCTGTGATACCTCTTCTGCTCACATGCACAGATAAGGACAAGAAATCCAGCCACAGGGCCATGCCTGGGGTTTGATTTGTTCTACAGGACTTCTTTCTGCAGCTGTCACAGTCTCAGATTTTCTCTGGTGTGTTTAGGAGATGCACTCTCTTGTTGGAGAGGTTACCACATGGTCACCTCCTCCGTAGGTGGGAGGCAAATGACCCTGGAGCTCCAAAAGGCCTGTAAAAATTTGCCCACAGGAGAAGCTGAGCTACTTGGAAATTGATGGGATTAAAGAAATATCTAAAAAGGCAAAGGGAGGAACACTGGCCCCAGGGTAAAACGAAAACTGTTTAACATGTGCAGTGGCATCCCTGGAATGGATTTTTCATCAACAACAGTTCTCATTTGGTCAAAAACTGAGCCAATGAATAGACTAATACTACTGACTGACATTACAGCCCATTCATCTGCTTAAGTTGTTTGAAATTTTCAGCTGCCAGCCAAGGATTAATATTGATTTTTAGGCTGTCTCCCTTAAATACCTGCTATAGAGCACCACTCTCTCATTCTCCTTGCCAACTCTTTCCCCAATTGTCACTAGCATTAAAATGAAACCTACCTATTATTAAATCAATCATACCTGGAAAAACTGTTCAAAAAGAAGAGAGCATTCATCATCTTTACCATCAGTATGGAACCTGAATTTTTTTTTCTTTTTGTTGGTCAACCTAGAATTGCTGATACAGCTAATTAAAACATCCTTACAGAACTAATATAAGAAACCAAATAGGAAATACGTCTGTGGAAGGATAGTGAGCTCAGGGGAGGCAAACTAAGATTTTTATAGCTGCATGAGCATACCTTTACCTTAATCATTTACCAGCTCAGTCCATGAGCTTAGGCTGACATGTGTGACTCTGGGAGGCCCCCTTTTTTTAAAAAAAAAAAAATGTGAGCACCACAATACCTTTGGTGAACTTAGGACTTTCTGATCTCATTCCATGTTTTTGCTACACCACTTTCTCCAAACAAGTCAGCCTTGATATTTCTCACTCCTGCATCTTTCTCCAGGATATTTTTTTGCTTGGAGTACTGCTAGTCTTGTGCTGATCCTCCAAGAAATCCCTCAATTCCTCTTCAAAGCAACCCCAGGCCAACTTGGATAGGATGGGGTCCCTTGAAGATGACTTCACTGTCCCTTGTTCAAACCTGTAGCATAGTCTTCACCATCTTGAATTACCTCCTAAAAGGCTATGAACACATTAAAGACAGGAGGTATTCCTCTGTTCAGCTTTTAAACTCCAGCAAGGGATTGTTGAGAAAATTGGACGGAGTAGGTACATAATAAATATTTATTAACTGAATGAATGAGTGGGCTACGATTCCTGGTTTTCTTGCACAGAATCTACATGTTTTAAGTCTATTTAAAAGGCAGTAGAGCATAATAGCTACTAAGACTTCAGGCCATGAAGTTAGACTTCCTCATTTTGAAATCAAAATCAATTACTTATTAGGTGTGATGTTGGGCAAGCACTAAACAATAGCTAAACCATAACTCACCTGGTACCTCAACTTTCTCATTTGTAAACTGAGGTTAATAGCAGTCCTCAGTATTGTGGATGTGTGGATGAAAAAAGAGAATCCAATTAAAGCACTTAGCATAGTATCTGGTACATATATTGAACACCCAGCAGTTATTTCAACCTGTAAGCCTTGCAGTAAGTTTTTTGCATATTTCAGAAAATGAGTTGTTCATATTCCCGTACAACTTACAAGATACTCACCCAGCCAATATTCCTAAAGGGGACCATGTATTACACAGGATAATTAATGTAAGTTAATTCCTTAAAGCAACAAAATATATTCTTTAAAGTTCCTTTTGACAAATATTCATTGACTATTTATTACATGCTTACTATACATAGCTCTGTGCATTCAGGGGTGAACAATACATGTACCCAGCCCCAACGGAGCACACAGTTTCCAAAGAGATTGTTATAGCAATATATTAAGTGGTTTAGATGGTTAGGAGGTTGGGATAAAAGTTACCTGGCATCTTCTTTCTTTCATATGTGAACACAGTCAATATTTACAATAACAATTTGCATCATGTGAACTTTATACTGAAATACCAGTGAATAATTACAGAAGCACTAATTGCAGACATTCTGATGACCACTGAAATGAGCCATGCAAATAAAATGGATGCTCCTAATAGTTTAACCATCACATACTATACATCATAAGAATGTATGAGAGAATAGCATGAACACAAATATTCCGTTACTACCTGTACACCAAACACGGCATGCCTTACTTAGACTATAGATTTAGGGGATCCATGAATACTCTGAGCAAGCTTTACTGCATATGATAAATTAATGACTTAATTCAATATGAATGGAGTTCAATCTGTATTTTTAAAATAGTATTTCAAATAACAACTAAAGCATAGCATGTTTTTATTCCTATGTTTCCCATCTTGGGCTCTATTTCCTGGCAGTGCCCTACTAACTCCTTGAGTGTATACAAATCTTAAGGCAAGTCTGTTCACTCCTTTCTTTGCTAAGAGTAATCATAACCAAGAGTGAAGAGAAAATAGAGACTCCAGGAGTATACAGGGTTGACAAAAGTAGGTTTACAGTTGTAAGTATGCAAAATACAAGAGTTTATTCCCTGTATTATTTGTTAATTATTGTATTATTTGTTTGTATTACAACTGTACACCTACTTTTGCCCACCTTTGTAGTGGCACCTTCCTACCTGACAGGCAGTCATTGGACAGAAAGAGTGTATCTACAAAGAACCTAAGCAAATTCTGTTTTGTAACCACTTATCATTAATTTTCATGATCAAATTAGAAATGTGTTCTCCTGGGAAAAAATTAGGTGAACATGTTAAAAATAATCATACAGAATTTTGCAAACTTTTGATCACTAATTATATGTAGAAAGATTATTATGCTCACATGGAATTCATATTTAATACATATCGTTATGTTTTAGTGGAAATTAGGACAGCATTCAATATTAGATTCCAGGTGTAAAGTCAAAGGAGCAAGGAAAATTTTAGTTTAGGACAATCAATTGAAGTCGGAAAGGCAGTGTTAGTTTAACTAGACTCAGCCTCTGGCTAAAGGTTTCATTTGGCTTTCACATACTTCCCAGTAGTTGGCTCCCTGTGGAATCTTCTTCTTTTTTTTTTTATATATCTTTATTGATTTCAGAGAGAGGAAAGGAGAGGGAGAGAGAGAGATAGAAACATCAATGATGAGAGAGTCATTGATTGTGCCCTGACTGGGAATCGAACCCCGATTGCCTGGATCCTAGGTTGACGCTCAACCACTAAGCCACGCCCGGCCGGGCTATGGAATCTTCTTGATTGGCACCTCTTTAGCTGTCCTTTCTCCACTCTCTTACTTATTGGCTTTTAATGCCTACCTGAAAATTTTTATTGTCCTGGTCGGGTGTCTCAGTTGGTTGGGGCATCATCTCATACACCAAAAGGTTGCAGTTTGATTCTCAGTCAACAACTGATCGATGTTTCTCTTTCACATCAATGTCTCTCTCTCTCCCTCTCTTTCTAAAAACAAAAAACAAAAATCAATTAAAAAAAACATATCCTCTGATGAGATTAATTTTTTTAATTATTATTAAAAGAAAATAAAGCTTAGGAAGCAGGCACTTAGGGATAGGAAAAAATGGAAAAATTTACCTAAAAGTTTTTTCCAGTAAGTCACAACCAGTTAGTCCTGTATCGCAGTTGCTGTTCTTAGGACTATTACTTTTACCCCAAAACAGGATTAACTATTGTGAAAATAGATATAGAAGTCAGAATTCAGTCACTCTGTGTTTCATTCATTTACCGAAAAAAAACTGAAAATTCACCACCCATATGTCTCTGTGGTGGAAAGCACAATCTCTATCTTCAAGGAGCTTCCAAACTACTAGGAGACACAAATCTTATAAACAAACAATTATGCTTTAAAGCTCTATGGGATAAACCAAGACCAAAATCATAAGCATAATAATAAAACTTACCTAACGTAATTTTCAAAACAAACATTTCCTGAAACTGCCGATTTCCCCATTTAACAGACAAAGACACTGAGGCTTAGAAAAGTTAAGCCACTTGCCCAACTCCAAAATCTGTGTTAGTAAACTGTCCTGTGCTGTGTTTGTTTTAGTAGCATAGGGGTGATTTCCTGCTTGGATAGTCAAGGAAGTCATCAAGGAAAAGCGAGGTATGAACTGGTCCTTAAGTGATGGCCTGCATCTTTTCCTCCCTAATTTTATTGAGATATAATTGACATATAATGTTGTATAAGTGGAAGATGTACAACACAATGATTTGATATACATGTATATTGTAAAATGATTACCACAATAAGCTTAGTTAACAATCCATCACCTCATGTAGTTACCTTTTCATGTGCGTGTGTGGTGAGAACATTAAAGTCTACTCTCAGCAATTTCCAAGTATTCACACAATACCATTAATTATACTCACCATTATGCTAAGCAAAATATGCCAGACAAAGACAAATACTGCATGATCTCACTTGTATGTGGAATCTAATAGTCAAACTCACTGAAATGGAGAGTAGATTGGTGGTTGCCAGGGGCTGAGTGGATGCATCTTAACGATTTCTAAGAAGGTGGAACAGAGTGAGCAAAGACTGAGAGGCCAGTGGGTCCATCTCTAGGCAGAATGAGTTGTTTGGTTTGGCTGGTGTGTAAGGTACATGCAGAGGGTAGTAGAAATACAATGTTGAAAGGCAGTTTGGATTCAGACTACAATAGGATTTGGAAAATTATTATACATTTTTTAGCAATGGGACATTATTATACCTATTTTCTTCCTCACCCCTGTCCCAACAGCATTCTTTCTGAGTTAAGAATTAATGTGCAAAGCAGAGGAGGAAACAGTTAAAATGGGTGAGTAAAATACCGTTGGAGAGTATGCAATTCTACCACTGACAAAGCCCACCTCTAACTAGCATGGAGGATTTGCAACTCCAGCTCTTAAAATGACTTGCTTAGCATATACAGCCACTTTTGTATTTACCTTTTCTTATCCTTTCAATCGCCATAGTTACCAAGCGTCCAAAGGAAGTTGTCAAGTTTCATTCCAAATTTAGCAAGTGTAAGAGTAAGTAAATAAATCAAGGATAAATATAGAGGCAATTAGAAAGAATGTTAGGCCTAAATTAAAATATTTACATACCAGTTTTTAAACAATCACTTCAGTATCCATTTAAATATTATTCTTTCCGAAACATCTTGAATTCTATGACAAAAATTGGAAAGTACTCTTTATGTGCCATAGACCTTAAGGATTATAGGGTTCAGTGTTCAGGATCTTTTTGCAATGCTTTCTAACTTAGGGTGTCAGCTTACTTCCTATCTTAGCTGAGACAGACAGCCTAACTGCATAGAGTCACTACAGAATGCTCCTGGTTGCAATGGCTTTACAGCTGCGGGATTTCTCCCTCCTCTCCATTTTTCTTACTTTGTAATGCTTGAGTGTAACTACTTACAGGAAACTACATTACTGAGCAGATTCTAACTTCCTCCACAGTCCAGTTCTAACAGAGCTCAAAGACAACTCTTCAAGTTGCTTTCTCTTTCTGTATGGCAAGAAAGGCATTGTCATGGTAATTTGGAGAGGAGGGAAAACTTTCCCAGCTGCCACCCCAGCTTTGGAGGCAGGAGTGGAAAGGGGAGGAAGAGGTGAGTGATGACTGTATCATTACACAGAAGTAATGAAGTAGGTAGTTACCTGTAGAATGTGATTTGAGGGGGCTCTGACCCCCCAATATCCCCGACTAGGTACTGAAATTGCCCCACACAGAAGTTCATAGGGGTCTTTAGGTATCTTTTGTATCTTTATTGTTTGAAGCATTATATTAACAAGAAGATAGAATATATAATTAGAAGGCAGAAAGAGGATACCTTCATATATTACCACTCATTATCATTCATCAGAGAGCAAGAAACTGTAAGAATGAAATTCAGAGGAAGCAATTTGGATGGTCAAGAAGAACGTAATTTGAGGAAAGCATAAGCAAGCCGCCAGAGAGAGGGGAAGGGAGAAGGAAAGGGAGTGTGTGTGGTGGAATGCACAGAACACAAAATGATTAGTGCTTTCAGTGAAGCACAGTGTATTAGTTCAGGTCTGTCAAGAAGCAGATATCAAGACAGAATTAGATGAGCAGGAGATTTATCAGGGGAGAAAATAAGAGAAGATGGGGAGAGGGAGCAAGAGGAGGCAGGAGAGCCTTCAGTCACACCATGATGCAGGCCTGACACCTACATCATGGAGATCAAGGAGAGAGGAGAGGAAGGGCATAGAGCAGGAAGAATTGTGGACTGCAATGCACTTCCAAGAAAGATTCAGCAAGGCCAGCGGGAAGCCCTTGAGCCAAAGTCACTCTTTCAGGAGTTCTGCACCTCACTGGAAAGGGTCAGCCTTATTACCCACTCTGTGCTCAGGCATTAATTAGGAGAAACCTAAGAGAAGCCTGGCTTTGGTACAAATGTGATGGTTGATCCAGAAGCTCAGCAGATGGGGCTCACCCAATATCATATTGTATCATATTGTATCACATTGTATCATATTGTATCATGTCATGTCATATCATCATACATCACAGAGTTAATTATGCTCTCTAATATGAGTGGTACATTTTCATGGCCACCAAGAGTAGCAATAAAAAATTTAGCATAGGCCCAGCCGGGCATGGCTCAGCGCTTGAGCGTCAACCTAGGATCCAGGAGATCGGGGTTCGATTCCCGGTTGGAGTACATGCCCGGGTTGCGGGCTGCAGCCGATCCAATGACTCTCTCGTCATTGATGTTTCTCTCTCTCTCTCCCCCTCTCCTTTCCTCTCTCTGAAATCAATATATATTTAAAAGAAAAAAATTTAGCATTGTGTATATTTATTTGTTCCTCAAAATTTTTGTTAAATATAACCAGAAAAAAAGCTTGTGATATGTATTAATCATTTCCATTATATAAGAAATTTATTTCGTTTCTATGTTACCATATCCAATTGAAATTTTTTTATAATATCAAAAGTTAAATGTGTAATGTCATTTGTTTTTCTTCTAATGACTTGCTTTCAAGGGCATCACAAAACCCAAGGGCAATGGTTAACTGTCTTCATCATATTCATAACTTGAACACACTCCTGAGACAGAAAATATCCTATCCCTAATGGTGACTTCCCTGGCAGTGATTCTCAGTCCTTGTGGTAGAAATACCCCTTTAGTGTCACATGGTTATATCTAAATTGGGATGTGGAGGGATAATTTGAATTTACCATCACCACCAAATACAATGTATTATATTCTGTGCCTGCATTTTTCAGAAACTTCCCCACTGAGCATCACTGTCCTAAGAAAGTGAAATTCAAACTTGAATATGCAGTCTGGCTGGTGTTGCTCAGTGGTTGAGCATTGACCTATGAACCAGGTCCCGGTTCTATTCCCAGTCAGGGCACATGAGGTTTCGGGCTCAATCCCCAGTAGGGGGCGTGCAGGAGGTAGCCGATCAATGACTTTCTCTCATCATTGATGTTTCTATCTCTCTCTCCCTCTCCCTTCTTCTCTCTGAAATCAGTGAAAACATATTCTTAAAAAAATTGAATATGCATAAAAATGGAAGACAGGGAGGCTTAAAACAAATCTGTTTCAGTAGGTCTGGGGCAGATACCATTAATAAACATTTTTTAGTAAGTGTCCCAAGATGGTTCTATGTATTCAGGTGGGCCACATAGAAATATTTCTAGAACTAAATCAGGACCATGATTGGCTATTCTTAATTTATAATGAACCAAATGTCATCTAGACCTTATAGAGCCATGTAGCGGAATGGGGTATGGGCAGGGTTCAGGGGGCTCCACTAGATGGAGAAGTAGCAAGATAGTGAGACAAAGGAATGGGGAAAACCAAAGGATGGAGAAATACATATGATCTTTATATCTATATTCGTCAATCTATCTAGCATCCTATCATCAACTTCATCAGGAAAATCTATTTCAGTTTGGACAATGGAAAGTAATGCATCCAAAAAATAGTTATTGTTTTATGTGCTAGTGTTTTATTTCCCTCTGGACTATAATCATAAAATCTATCCATATAACCTATATCACTATATTGTGTGTGTACACACATGCATGCTGTTTTCCTAGTTCACCTTAGATTTACTTTAGATATAAAAGAATGGTACTGATCTTGCACATATATATTATAACATATTATATATTTGGTCACTTGTTCTATAGAGAAAAGGTAAGAGTCATGATTATTGTGTAAAATTATCTGCACAATTATAATATTAGCATTAAAGCAGCCTTACTTGTTTTAAAGTTTTCAAGCTATACATCGAATATAAATGCCTGATGAAAAGCTAAGGCCAGCCTTGGCCAGGTAACTTGGTTGGAGTGTCATAACATACACCAAAAGGTTGTGGGTTTGATTCCTGGTTAGGGCACACCCAGATTTCGGGTTTGATCCCCATTTGGGCGCATATGGGAGGCAACCAATCGATGTTTCTCACATCCATGTTTCTCTTTCTCTCTAAAAATCAATAAAAAAATATCCTAGGGTGAGGATTAAAAGAAAAAAAGAAAAGAAAAGCTGAGGTCAGCAAGTAGATAACAAACCATTTTGCTGGGGGACAAAGATTCTTTGTTGTTGTCTTTTAAATTCTAACCCTAGGATATGTTTTTATTGATTTTGAGAGAGAGAGGAAGGGAGAAAGAGAGGAACATCGATGTAGAGAGAAATATCATTTGGTTGACTCCCATATGCACCCCATTGGGGATTGAATCCGCAACCTGGGTACGTGCCCTGACCAGGAATCAAACCTGCAACCTTTTGGTGTATGGGACAACACTCCAACCCACTGTGCCACATGGCCAGGGCCAGAGAGTCAATTTTATTTTTTTAGCTTTTAGTTATTTATTTTAGTTTTAGTTATTTTATGTTATTCCCACCTTTTTTTGAATAATGTTTCAAAAACTTATATCATCCATATGCTGCATGAAAAAAGTGCTGATATGTCTCTGTATACCCTTGGCTTGCCGCCCTCTTGTCATCACCCGGCTGATATTATTGTGACATTTTGACATTGTGTTGTGACACAGCAACCTGGAGCCTCCAGCAGCCTAGAGGGACAGGTTGATGAAGGTACATGGCACATTAGGAAGCTGTGAAACAGTTCATTACTGCTACAGAGAGAAAGTCTGCTCTGGAGACAAGAAATCCTACCTGAGGCACAAGGCACTCTCAATTCTGTTTCCTGCTCTGCTACTCACTTACTATGAGATCAATCACAAATAATTTTAATTCAGTTTTTCTGTCTATATAATGGAAATGGCCCCACATATATGATTCCTTTTAATTGCAGCCCATTCATAGTACACAGAAGTTTTGAAAGAGCACACTTTGAGAAACTAAGTTAAATGATGATCACACGTGACTGACTTCATAGCTTGAGAACTATTTAGTGCCCTGACTTGCTCTCATCTCTATGCCCTGCCTTGAAGGTCTCCCATGATAGTCTAGCCATGAAATCCTTCTTTGGTCTCTGCTTAACATTACATCTTAATGATAGTGAATTGTACCTCACTTTATATGGTGTCCTACATCCCACTCAGCTCAAAATTCCATCTAGCAGATATTCTTTGATAATATATAAATATAACCTCAATTGTTGCAAATTAATTATCAGTTGGTTCTGACAAGCAGGGTTTTTCTTGGAGATCATGTCACAGACTCAAACGGAAGAGTCACCTTCTTAAGTCATGGTTTCTTGGAAGTGCTTAATGGGCCAGCTCCTGACCTGTTTTACAGACTTAACCTTTCCCCATGGAAAATGCAATCTTGGACCTTCTGGACTTAAAGTCCAGGCTTTCTCAGGTCACCTGTGAGGAGGAACATTTGGGAGCCCACGCTCCCTTAAAAAGCAAATGCTTTATGTCAGGTAAAGCCCAGTTACTGATAAAATGTGCACCTATTCTGCAGTGAGAGGAACCGCTGAATCTTGGACCTTCCATGCCAGCGTTTCAGAGGCAGGCGGGGTAATGAGCCATGGGGTTAACCACAGCAGGAGTTCTGTAATCAAGCCACAAGGGGGCAGGGAAACATGTTCGCTGGCCACCTCAACCAGGGGAACTTGGTGTGAGCTGTATTTTGATAGCCTTGTTTGTTTTCTTAGCTATCTGAAGAGCATACTAATAAGTGTAGTCACAGAAGAAGGGGGAGATGGGATTAAATACCAGAGAAAGTCATTAAAATGAAAGAATGGGATAAACCTCACAACTACTTTCAAAGCTTAGCTATTTCCTGTCTAGTGCCAAGTTCCCTTTATATTGTAAAAGATGAGTAAAACGAAGGCAAAAGCATGCTTATTCCCTCGGTGCCCTGTGTTAGCCAAGTCCTGCTAACAGCAGAGAGTTGGAGATGAATTGCTAGATGCCTCATAACCCTTTTTTCTTTAATATACAAACCCCATCTAGTTATTTTTAAAGGGGCTCTGTGCATGTTTCTTAGCGCTCAAAACTCCTCACTTTCAACAACAGCAAAACAAAAGCAGCAGTAAAAAAAAAAAAAAAAAAAAAGCAATTAGATTCTCACAGGAAAACACTGCAGAGCCCAGTTATCATTGATGAAGGAATGGAACTTCTCAGGCAGAAGCTTGGCTCAACTTTTTATTACCAAACTAACTAGGATATGTCATGAATACCTTACATTGGTCATGGAAAAAAAAATTCATTATTTATGAAAAAATTCAAGGAGACAAATTCAGTGCCATTGAAAATGATTATACATTCCAGAATAGAACTATATTCATTGATTTTTAAAATATTTTTTATATTTAATTTTCTTTTTAATTATAAAATGACATAAAATACAGAGAATACTGAATATAATGAATGCTCATGAATTCATCACCCAGAATTAATAGATATTAACAATTTGTTACTTCTGTTGCTCCAGTGCCCTATTTCTTTTCTTTTCTTTCTTTTTTTTAAAAGAAAGAATATATTACAACTACAGCTAATCATCCTCAGCCCTCACTCCCTTTACCTGCCTCCTTTTCTCCTCTCTCCCCAAAGGAAACCACTTTCTAGTTTGGTGAGTATTATTCCAATTTGGGGGATGCTTATACATTTGCAGAAGAAAAAGATGGAAATACCCCAGTTGTCCCTGGACACTACAATGGATAAACAGACTGGTTTATTTGTGAAATGTAATACTACTTAGTAGTTAAATAATGGAAAAATCTAAAATACCATACTACTAAATAGAAAAATGACAAGTCACAAAAAGATACAAAAAATATACTGTTCATGTAAATTTTAAAAACATATCAATAACATAAATTTATGAATACCTATAATAAAGCAATAGTACAATAAATGTGAATGTTTATTTTTCGATGTAATGTTTAATATTCTTCTGTCCTATGTGTGTGTTCCACATAGCTGTTATGTACTGCTATAGACTGTCTGTGTCCCCTGAAAATTCATGTCAAAACACAATCCCCAATGTGATGGTATTTGGAGGTGGGGCCTTTGCGGGGGGGCGGGGGGGGGAGGCAGGGGGAAGATTAGGTCGTGAGGGCAGAGACCTCATGAATGAGATTTAGTGTCCTTACAAAAGAGATCCCTCACCTCTTCTGCCAAGTGAGATGACAGAGAGAAGATGTCAGACTATGAACCAGAAAATGGGTTCTCACCAAATATCAAATATGCTGGGGCCTTGACCTTGGACTTTCCAAGGTCAAGAAATACATTTCTGTTGTTTATAAGCCACCCAGTCTGTGGTATTTTGTTAAAGCATTCCGAACTAAGACATGTGCTCTGATAGGTATTGTGGAGCATAAAATGTGTGTAACTTTGCATCCCTACCCTCTAATATGGGCAATAAGATTAAATAGAAAGTGACTAGTAACATTAAAGTTAAAAATTAGTTATTGTATCAGTAAGGTAGTGCCCTATAGTGATTTAAACACATGTCAGGGAGGAATATGGTATTCAATAACTGTTGCTGATTACTATTATCTCATTTAATGGATTAGGAAACTGAGGTTGAACTAAATTAAGTAATATATCCCAAATCAGTGTGAGCAAAAGGGTAGAGCCAGGATCGAAACCTGAATTTATCTGACTCCAGAACTGCTCCTTTAACCGTATCTTAATTGTGCAAATTGACCAATGTGTTAGTTCTTGTGAGAAAAGAGGGTTATTGTTTTTTTAAAGTAAATAAATCTTTCAGGAATAAAGGCAATGTTATAGGAAGAAAAAAACAGATCAGTGGTTGCCAGGGGTTGAGGTGGGGGTGGCTATAAAGGCATTGGGGCGATTTTGGGGGTAATGAAAATATTCTACCTTTTGATTGTGGTTTTGGTTGTCAAAACTCATAGAACTGTACACTAAAAAGAATGGATTTTACACTTATTGAATTACACCTCAACAAGCCTGACAAATAAAACAAACAAAAAGCTCGAAAGGCTTATGGAGAAACACCTTGTACAGGGTGAGGAGATAGTTCTCTTTATCACTGTTAACAATTTATCCCCACTAAAAAGTATGGGGAGAATTTCAAGCGTCCTAGGCCAGTGCCCACAAAGTCAAATAAAACCTGGCCTGTTTCCACTGCAGTTTCTGTCTGAAAACCAAGAAGGCTGGGACTACCTTCAGGAAGGCCTTTCCTTTTGCTGGGGGTGGAGGGAGAGGTCATCTGAGAAGCCCTGCTGCAATTTTCCAGGGAGTCCTTCCTGTTGAGCAGGCCTCAGGTGCTGAGAAGGTTATTGCTGCAGAGGAGGGAGGCTCCCCAGGCTCCCAGGAGTCACAGCACACCTGAGCTGCCCTCTACAGAGCCATGCTGGAAAGCATATGCATCTGGCAGGAGGAAGGAAGAGAGGAAGCCTCTCTTTTATGCAGTCTGAATATCTCACAGTACAGCCCTGGATCCTGGCAGTTTAGATCCTCTGATGATTGCTGGGACAGTGGCAGAAAGACAGTGTGGGAAGCAATTTAATCAAGGCAGTTGGAGCCATTGCCACAGAATAAAGCCATCTGCCCTGTAGCCTGGGACTTTCGGTCTTCCTCCCAGAAAGCTGCATTTCTTTGTAATGCTGGTTTGAGAAGTTGGAGCTATTCTTTGAGTCCGTTGTAGAACCCAGCAGGATAAGACATTAACAAGCTTAAAAGGTATTACCTGCCTCCCTGTGCCAGCAGACTTGCGAGGACGGTGGGGGCTTCGCGTATTTCTTGTGCTTTCCTGAGGGAATGAGTTAAAATTGCCAAGGTGGAAAGTATTTGATTTAGATTAATCTCACTTTGCCAAGCAGGAGAGCCTCATTACTCTGATTGGCTGACCTAGCAAAGCTGCCCGGCTTGCTCCAGGAAGGGGGAAAAAGCTTCTGGTTCATAGCTCTTGATGGATAAGTAAAATAGGTCATTACCATCCTTTCATGAAGCCCATAAAAAGTGTAGAACAAACCGGAGAGCCGAGTCAGTGGAAGGGGTGGTGAACCTATAACATTTCACCATCTTTGGCAGGACGAGAGACGCTAAAAAGAAACATGCAAATGCCGCGTTGTCCATGCACACTAATTCTTCTCGGAGTTGGGGTCAGGAGAGGCCGAAGTTTTAAGCCCCGTTAAAACCAGCTGGGAAAAAAGTTTCCATTAAAAATTTCAGAAGGGTTTACTGTTGCAAAGGGGAAAACAACTACAACCATAAAAACTTCTTTTAATGAATTCATAATAAGATTAGCTAGTTTAGGTTTTATGAACTGTCTCTATATAAAAGCAGGAATATGCCCTTTTCAGAGGAAGCAAATTATTGCGATAAGACCTTAAACGGGGTTTCTCAAACTTGAGCTCGCAATCCAATCTGCGGATGTGTTAAAATGTATTCTGACTCAGTAGGTGCAGATTCTGCATTTCTAACAAGCTCCCAAGGGACACTGCTGATCTAGGGAGCACACTGTGAGTAGTAAGGAACTAAAGGAGATCAAAATGCAATGAAAAAATATTTGCAGATTGAAAGGCCTGGGCCATGCAAATTACTCAAATTATTCACAGTAACAGAGACATTCCCTGTCAGTTTGTATTTATATTTTTGTTAAAGCCTGGTATAAAATTTCTTTCCCTTTTACTTATCTGATCATCTATGGACAGCTACCAGGCTGTATGGCACAGTGCCAAGAACCTAGCATAATCTTGGCCAGTCATGGACGCCTCACTTACTTTGAGATATCTGTTTTGTATTTCCTTGTCATTCAGGTTAAGTCCACAATGACATCACCTTTCTAAATGCTTATGCACATTTGTGAAATCATTGTTCCTTTTGCTTCCCAAATCAGAATAAATTTCTCTCCAAATCATCCAAATCTTTGAAATCTGTGCCTCCAAAGAAAATCTGTTTTATTAAGAAAATACTATAAAAATAATGTCATCTTCTCTCAATCCATTAGAACTCTGCTGTGGATGACTCGGATTATACAAAGACATGGACGATTTGAAAAACAAACAAGAAAACTAAACTCAAACCACAAATCTTTTGTTTATTTACTTTAAGAGGGACGAGCTTTGCAAACAGATAACTCTAAAAAATTTTTTTAAATTGTATAAAATCATTAATAGGTACTATTTCCAGGCATAATTACATATTTTAAAATCAAGGAGGAGAGGTAGGTGTTTCTGAAATCTTGAGCAACAACTGGACCCATTTTTAGTGGTTTATACACACATAATTAGCAGTTTAATTTCCTCTGTGGCTAAGTTAGCCTTAAGATTTCATTTAATAACAAGCACAATTTAACAGCCAGAAGCAAGCTTCCAGCGCCAGCCTCAGCTCAGCACTGCCCTCTGCCGGTCCCCAAGCAATTCACGCGCCCTGCTCCAGTTAAAAGCATCAGAATTGCAAATTGCAATTGGACTGCACAAAAATTGTTAGAGAAATGGAGAAACAGAATTCATTTAAAACTTGCTTTAATGAGACTTTTCTTTTTAGCTGAGCGACAACAAAAAAAGCATGAAAAATTATATTACTAACTGCCTTTCCTCTAGTCTCCCAGATAATACACATTATCATATTAGCCTTGAAGCAGGTTTCCCTTTCACACTACTTAGCACAATTATGTTGGATACCTTCATGCGAAGGGTGGCCCGAAACAACTGTTGCACAAACTAGCAGTTTTTGTTTTTTAAGTAACCAAACTAAGTATGGTCCATTTTATTCCTGGCAAGCCCAATTTTGGCCTTATAAACCATCTCTTTCTGCAATTATTTTTTAATGAGGGAATAAAGTTACTTCTATGCCCACAGGGCCAGTCACTTGTGTTGACACTGCGTGTGACTGACCACCAAGAGCTGGAGATGTGTCTGGAAGACTCCTGCTAATGAGCCGACGAATGTCAGTCAAAGCAGCTCTGTTCAGAGTCTGTCCTCCCAGCCTTCGCTTTTCATCAGAACGGGAGATTTGACAATTATATGTCCTTCCATTCAAAATTTCAAATGGCTATATGCCATGTGCAGAAATACTATTGCTGTCTTAAGTAGTTATCTGAAATAGGAATCAGAAGTATTCACTAGGATTTTGAGAAAACAAATGACTATTCCTACTGGAAATGCAGGTAGATGGAAAGTCCACGAAGTGCTGGTACCCGGGTGCACTGAAGCTACACGAGGCTGTCTTCTTCTGTGTGCCCTGCCAGTGACCTTCAACAGGATTTGCTGTGCTAAGATGATGTGGGTAAACAATCCTTGTCACCAAAGTCTATTATGTATCAGAATTTATAAAATTGTGACTTAGGTTAAGACTGGGGTTCCTATGTCAGCTTGAGTGCTTCCTTAACTGTGGTCTGATCTCAAGTAAATGCCTTCCATTTTCTAAGTCTGTTTGCTCACCTATATAATTGAGGTGATGATATGGTGGTTACAGAGTTTAAATTAGATACAGTAGTCTCCCCCTTCCCTGAAGTTTCACTTTTCAGTTTCAGTTCCTTGCGATCAACTGTGGTCCAAAAATCTTAGATGGAAAATTACAGAAATAAACAAACTCATAAGTTTTAAGTTGTGCACCATTCTGAATAGTGT
Source organism: Miniopterus schreibersii (assembly GCF_964146895.1). Lineage (NCBI taxonomy): Eukaryota > Metazoa > Chordata > Mammalia > Chiroptera > Miniopteridae > Miniopterus > Miniopterus schreibersii. Next base: position 34,104,269 of record NC_138111.1, read on the forward strand.
AATAAAATGTTAGTCTGCCCATTCAGTCCAATCCAGGACCTCATTCATCCCTTTGTCTAGCACATCCATGTTGTAGATGCTACCCACCCATTAGTCACTCAGTAACCATCTCAGTTATCAGATGGACTGTCATGGTATCACAGTGCTTGCATTCAAGTAACCCTTATTTTACCTAATAGTGGCCCCAAAACATAGGAGTGATGATGCTGGAAATTCAAACATGTCAAAGAGAAGACATAAACCACATGTATATGTAGGCAAAAACAGTATATATAGGGTTTGATACTATCCGTAGTTTCAGGTACCCACTGGGGGTTGTGGAACGTAACCCCTGTAGGTAATGGGAGACTACTGTACTTTGTGAAAAACACACAGAGTCAGACATCCTAAGTATTGGTGGATTCTGAACTGAAAACACAAGACTATGGGAGAGGGGTGGTAAAATAGAGGTACAAAGAGAAGACACTAATATCTCTGACAGTAGCTAAGAGCCTAGACTTTCTGATGTTCAGGCCTAGATTTAAATGCCAACCCTACCACTTTCGTTGACCTTGGGAAAGTTACCTTAACTTTAAACCTCAGTGCCCTCATCTGTAAAAGATGGATAATGTTAATTCCAACTCCTAGTATTACTGTGAACAGTAAGAGGATGGTCATCACCATAGGGCCTGATTCATAGTAAGTGTTTCCACAAATAATAGATGTTAGTATGGAACTAGGCTGGTTTGGGGACCTTTTTTCATATTCAGAGTCAACATTTTTGTTGGCTTTACGTCTTTGTTGCATAGCTAAATGTTGCAATCACGATTGCTCTATTTGAGTTCCTAATAAGGTTTACTGTATTTTGTTTAACAAGTTAATAGTGACAAAGAGAAAAGAGCTGCTTAGGGAAAATGTCTGATCTGAAGATTAAGGAAGTTGGCCAGTGTGTGTAGAGCTGTGTTCAGCTTTATGCTGAGTGGCTAAGAAAGAATCTTTACAGCTGGTTTACAGAATTCATTGGATGCACAACAATGACCTTGACTATTATTACCTCATATCTTCCTCCTCTTTTAAAGGGCAATGACCCAACTAATTTATAGCCCTGATTCTGGGACACTAAGAAGAAAGAACATCACTGCAACTTCTGTCTGGCATCTGGTACCAGTGCTACCTAAGAGACAACTAAGAAACCTCCTGGCTGGAGATGGGGGCACATGTTTTCCTACACTGTCTCCTTCACATTAGTATATTCCCAGAAGACAACGGGGACAGGAGTACAGACTGGTGACATTTTAGAGGGCCAATAAATGATGCTTTTCTTCTCTGCCTGAGTTTGGAATTTGGGACCAATTAAGAAATAGGAGACAGACAGCTGGAGATCAAAATATTAATTTTGTGAATGGGAAAAACTGGATTGGAGCATGTGGCATTAGCTCTGTGTCCATTTCTGGTATGTCAGCTCTGAATGAGACAAACATACTCACCAGCAGTTAAGACTGACACTTTCTGGGATGATAGGTTTGGTTATCCCCCTTACAATTGTTCCAAACAAGTTACTTAACATATATGCTCATTGAACTAATCCTATATCTAGTATTCAACTCTTATTATGTGTCCAGAATCCTACCTTTATTCTTGTTTATAGGAGAGCAAGCAAAATTTGTTCCTTAAACAACTTCCCCCCCTCTCCCCATAATCAAGTATCATCAAGTAATTCAAACTGGGTTATCTCAAATATTATAACCCTATTATAAACTTTGACATGAAGCCTGATGAAAATGGTGGGAGGTTAGGGTTATGATTTTAGTGTGGGAATTCAGCCAACTTCCACACTCGTATGAGTAATGACCTTTGGTATTTGCTCACCCACATGGCCTCATCTGTCTCTCTCCATCCTTTATCTTTATCCCTCATTGTAGACCCCTGCCCTTTTCTATATCAAATATATTTGAGGAGGAAGGACATTATCCTCACTCATTATCATTAACTTGAAATTGTATTAGTGACTCCTTCCAAATGAAGAGCAAAGGTTAATGCTCTCTTCAATGGCCACTAGGAAAGATATTAACTAAATTGACCACAGTGGAGTCACTCTTATTTTTTCCTTTCAGTTTGGTCTCCTTTGAGTACAGTCTTGGAGCTAGCCTATATCTCCTTGACTTGTTAATAAGAATGTCATGTAAAATGAAATCAGAGTCAAAACTCTAGCTGAATTCCAGGTAGATACAACTATTGCTTTCCCCCTTATCACCCTGGCATGTCACTCCAGCACAGAAGGAAATGAGATGGGTCTGGACAATCTGATGGATCTTCACAAAGCTATTGTGGTTGCAACTCAGGATCTTGTTTTCTTGCAGGAGGTTAAAATTGATAGTTTGATTATTTCTTTGAGTACCTTTCCAGGCCTTTAAGTGAGACACAGAGCTTGGAGTCACCAAGGATAATTCTTTTTCTCTTTAATAAAATTTGGCAACTCATTTGTATTTGCCAGCCTTCAGAGTTTTTACTCTGTACTCTACAAATTTTTATAACAAAGTAGAAAACTCAGTTACCCACAGCTATCCCTGTCTCAAATGCACAAATATCAGAGTTACAAGTTATGTCAGTTCTACCTTTTAAATGTCTTTCAAATCTGAATGCCTTGGTTTAGGCTTCTGCCATCTCTCACCTTATGTTTATAACTTGGTAATTGATTTTTCTCTCATAAAATTTTCCTCAATTCAGTCCATCCTCCATAATAAGACAAAAAACAAAAGCAATCAAAAATTAAAATTCACAAGCTAAAATAAAATAAAGAACAACAAGGAACCGAATCTAATTCTATCATCACCATGTTGATAGGTTTTCATTGTTCCCTCAATGGTTGTAGTACAAAAGCAAACTTCCTAGCATGGCTGATAATACTCATCAATATATAATTTTGTAACCTCATCTTCTACCACCCCTCCCCAGCACCATATACTTGAGTCAAGCCAATTTTCTTTCTATTCACAAAGATATGATAATATCACAGATATTTTTCAAGTTTTGAGGAAGGGGGGGTGCTGTTCTGTTTATCTCTGTTCCCCCATAACTTCTCCATTACCTGAGAAATAGTAGTCCCCATGATCACTGCTCAGAGGACGAATAACGCAAGTTAGATAACTATGCATCAGGCCACCTCGATGAATACATTCATTTAGCTCTTTAAGGAGTACCCAAGTAGAGCAGTCTCTGTTACAGATTGGCTTTCTAGCTCTCATAACTCTGTGGAATTATCTGATTCATTTCAGCTTGACAGGACTGGGAGATGATAGAGAAGGAGGAAAGAGTTGGTTACCTGGAATGAGTGGGAAGGTATAAAATAAATTTTACTGGCTTCACAATTTCACTTTAGGCCCATCTGAGGACTTAGGAGTCACCATTTGATCTACAGAAAGTGACATTTAATAAAGAAAAAAATCTAATTAGTGAGTTAGAACACAGGTTGAAAATGGCTTCTTTCTTTCTGTCCACCAGTTTAGAAGAGGCCAGAATGAGATCTACTATAGCTACAATGGCCTGAGCTAGGCCAGTTTTGCCTATATCAAGATAAACTTCCTTTTACTACAGGTGATATTTCTTCCTAGGCTGTTGTGGTCAGCTTAGGATACAGAGATATCATGACACAAGTTGCCTACGAGAGTACTAAACCCTGGACAACTCTGGCTTCTATAAACGCAGGGGAAACTAGTAAAGCAGGTACATGTCAATGTTGGTATTAAAGCAGCTTAGCTCCATTACTTAATCAGTGAGTGACTGTATTTTATGTTACCTCATTAATCTTTGCATATTTTAACATGGTTCTACTTTGCATGTAATAAAGGCAAAGGTTGCTGTGAAGGCAATAAAAATGGAATCCCTTTGAAAACTGGAAGGAGAGTTCTTTGGAGATTGCCATGGGCCTAGAGCCAGACCAGCTCTCCATTGACCTCATCTTCTACAATCTTTCTGATGCTCTGTGAGAAGAGATCCATTGCTTCTCTTTTCCAGTAATGTGTAAACAGACAACTTAGGGGCAAGCAGGTTAGAAGGGGAACCCCCAGTGGGGCTATGAACCCAAAGGGATGGCTTTGGGCTTCTTCTCCTGGAATTTAGTCCCTATTATTCTGTTCTCCTTAGAGACAGTGAACAATTGCGTTTTACTCTTTGTGTGATCCCACTGGGTGTACTTGAAGACCTTGTTCAACTACCCTCAGCCCTTCCTGGCTGCCTCATTACCCCTCTCTTTTAAACTTCCCTCATGGGTCTAGTCCAACCCTTTAGTCACTGCTGTTTGTACTTCCCTGGATCCTCTCCAAATAGCTCAGAACAAGATGGCTCACAAAACAAGGGCTTCCCCCAGGGGTCATGGGCACTGTGACATCTCAGTGAGAGAAAGAAAGGAGAAAAAAAAAAAACCCAGAAAAAAGCAAACAAAGACATCCAGGCTGCCATTCAGGGCAACAGCTTCCTGGTGAGCACCCAGTCCCTTGTGACACTCCTAGGCATGGTTCAGCTATTAGGCTGACTGGGATTTTGTCCAGAGCTCTCTCCAGGTGAAAAGCAAGCCCCGCTTCAGGCTGAGGAGGTGCCATTAAGTCATTTTCTTATTGCCTTTCAGATCGGCTTTGAACTATAAATAAACCAAGTGCCCAGGAGTAGCCACAATGCTTGCTGTAAGGTTATTTGCATCCCTGTGTCTATCTGAATTCCCCTTGTGCCAACTCTCCCTTTTAGAAAGCCCACAAGGTTGGCAGGTCCACCTCCTGCTGCCAATGTCAGTGCATTAGCACTTAGCTTAAGTGAACACATGTGCCAGGCAGGCTCACAGCTTCCTCCTCCCCTCTTTCTTAATGGAAATACTTCAGATAAAGAATGACACCACTAATATATTGCATATACTTATTGTATTGATCCTATTTTAGACTATTAGTCCTTGAAAACAGTAACTAAATTAGCTAAGCTGTTGTAGAGTTACTAGTACAGGCATATGATGATGGCAACAATGAAGATAATGATGACAAAATAATAACAGTGGTAATAATAATAATGTGTGTTTATTGAGTGCCTATGACTGTTGATCAGGCATCCTGACAGTGCATTTTGTTTTATATGTTATATAAGTTGTTTCTAATCATCACAATAACCCTGAGAGTTTCTTCCAAGCTTTAGCTGGAGAAAGAGAGACTTGGAGCAGTGAAATTACCTATCCAAAGGCCTATGATGGGCAAGTGGGACTGTCTGTCTGACTCTAATGTCATGTGGCATTTCTGCTCTTTGCAAGTTACCTCTATGTTTAACTTCATGTGACAAGGACAGTCAGAAGAGTTTAATTTTTAAATTCATTAAAAAATGTTAAAGTAGTCTCCCTTCTCTTAAAATTTCATTGGAAAGCCACAGAGACAATAAATTTTAAGATATGAGATACATAGTAGAAGCTAAGGCCACCTTTCAATAGATTAAGGTGGGTGTTTCCCCCACCCCCAATCATGAGTGGCTAAAAATAGAACAGTTAATATTCTCTCAGCTCCATTCTCTCACCTCGTGATAGATACCCCAAAATCTGTCATTTAATCAAATCTTCCCCTTTGTTTTTACTGGGATTAAACAGCACTGATTTACTTAAGCCTGATTGAGAGAAAACGGGATCCTGAGCTTGCAGATGCTGACAATGGACTTCCAAGGAGCACTGAAAAGTTCTTGGAAAAATGGGCCATCCTCAATGTCATTTTCCCATTTATGTAAGCGCACGAGAACACTGACAATCCTTACAGCAGGTAGTACCCTTTAAATCTGAAGTAACAGTATCCTAGCACATCACCTTCCCTTCCTGGAGTCACCTGCTCCTTGTTCCAAGTCACTAGCAGCAACTGTTTTCAAAAATTGACTTTTAATTTTTCCCTTCAAGTACCAAAAAAAACCCATCTGATGATCTTCTGCCTGTTTTAGCCTTGAACAACAATCTTCTTAACATTCTTTTTGAAGCTTTTGTGCACTCTTTCTTTTAAACAGCTGTCTACTGCGGTGGGACCCATCTCACCTTTGAACAAGGAAGACTTACCCATGACCCTCTCACACCAAAGCCTGTTGCCACGAGAATTCACAAAGAAATCACAAGGCTTAACCAAGTCTGTGGAGCCTTGACAGTCACGAGGAGATGCACAGACTATCATTTATAATTTAGCAGCATTATTTTATTATGGTCACCTCTGCTCTCCTAGGTTTGTCTCACATCCTCCTTGGCATTTTAAACAAAAAGACGCTCTCCGATTCTCCTGTTTTTCATCAGCCCATGTTATGTCCTGTCACATCAGGTCATGTTTGATGTGACATGACATGGGGTGGTCTGTAACTCGACCCAATCAATAGAAGAATCAAGAGCAGCCCTGGTGGGTCTTTGCTACAAAGCTCGGGTGCAGGGCTGCTGACTGCTTTTTGATATCCCCCCAGTTCTTTGGGGAATGGGCTAGGACAAGGGCAGGATTATCCTCATAAAATATGACAAGGTTCTATTTGTTGTTTTCATTTCCCCTGCTGATTACCTTGTCAGCGAAGCTGCAGGGTGAAGTGTTTTTCAACTGGACATTCTCTAACTAGATAGCTATATTTTGTGCATCTAGGATGGGCTACATAATTTGCAGGGCCCAGTGTAAAATAAAAATGCACAGCCCCTTGTTGAAAATTATTAAGATGTTCAATATCAGGATGGCGACATCAGAGCATTTTTTAGTGGAGCGTGGAGCCCTTGGGAGCACTGGACCCTGAGTGACACCAGGTACGTGCCTCACCCATGGAAGGATCCTGGTCTTGGGACCACATGCAGGGGGCTTCCTGTCTTCAGAAAGTGTACCTTGCATGATGGCCCGCATTTCTGATGATGGCCTATCGTGCCAGACACAAGAGGGGGAAGAGGAATGTCATTATAACTGCATTCAGGGATATTTCAATCAAGGCTGATTGCTTCTCCTTAAAGCACAGCAATTTGCTGCACAGATTCTGTGGCGCTGAGAACGGCACCCATGGCTCTCTCTTACCTCTGTCTACCCCTCTCCTCCCTGCAACAGTCCCTTTATTCACTTTCTTCGGCATGGTTTGGTTGATAATGCTTTGGCAAAGATTGCTTGTTTACATTTTTACATTATGGCTTTTATTTGAAATGAAATCTACGTTGCTTCGTACAGGTCCTCTCCAGAATGGTAGCAACGTATTACACAACTGACCGGTGCCATTTATGGACTGGAAGAAGCGACCCTTTCCTTTGAGCTTTAAGTTGTGTGTGTGTGTCTACACTCACGTCTATATCCAAACACATTTTGTGAACTGCAAATGAACTAGAGCAAATCCCTTTGGCATATAAACACATGGTTTTAAAGTTTGTCAAAACCTCTAAAAGTACAGTGTGCATGCAACAGGAAAAAGGAAAACTAAGAGAGAAAAATGGGAACAAAAAAGATCTTTTAAACCAAGCGTGTTCCTCTTCAAACAGGTTGGCATGCGAGACCCAAATCTCTGTTTTAAAACGAGTGAAATTGTTTTAAAATCCTCAAAGATTCAGCCCAGGAATAAGATCCCGGGTCTTCTGGGCACTGCCAACATTTGAATACCAGCTGGCACTAGGCGCCCCTCGCGGAGGCGCCTTTGCTGCAGCAGCCCCGCCTTTGGAGATCTGGAAGGAAGCCACCCAGTGAAGACGCAGCGGCCCCGCCTTTGGAGATCTGGAAGGAAGCCACCCAGTGAAGACGCAGCGGCCCCGCCTTTGGAGATCTGGAAGGAAGCCACCCAGCGAAGACGCAGCGGCCCCGCCTTTGGAGATCGGGAAGGAAGCCACCCAGTGAAGACGCAGCGGCCCCGCCTTTGGAGATCTGGAAGGAAGCCACCCAGCGAAGACGCAGCGGCCCCGCCTTTGGAGATCGGGAAGGAAAGCCACCCAGGGAAGACGCAGCGGCCCCGCCTTTGGAGATCGGGAAGGAAAGCCACCCAGGGAAGACGCAGCGGCCCCGCCCTCGCAGGCTGAGCGCGAGGCGGCCTGCGGACGGGCACGGCGCCTGACCTCTCGCGCAGCTCCCCGCCCGCGCCGTCCCGCGCGGGCTCCACGGGCGCGCAGGCGGCGGAGCAGGAGGGCTCGGGAGCCGGTCCCCACGCGGGCGGGCCGACGAGGCCTTAGGAGCCACGCCGGTGGGTCTCCCGGGGGAGGTCGTTGTCTGTTCCCAAAGGGGCTCCACTCAGCAAAAGCCAGCTAGGCTTCGTTGTTTTTTTTTAAAAAACATCATGTAGGCAGCATGGGTGTTGTTACACATTCCCTGGAAATATTAACACGTACTAATTTTGAAAGGTCTATAACATTCCAAGTGGTTCTAAGATGACTAGGTTTTAATCACCTTTTAATTTTACCACGTTTCTCTAGAAAACGTTATTGTTTCCGGAACGCGACTTACGTTTAGGCAGCGGAAGGGGCGGGCGCTCGGCAGTTTCCGCGCCGAGGCCGGCGGCACGAGAAGGCGGCCTGGTTGTTCCTCGGTCTCGCCCAGCGCCTCCCCTCTGCTTCCCCTTTAGCCTTCACGAGGCGGGGAACTCGTGACTGGAAACAATGGCGCGGCCGTCAAAGGGACGTTCAGTGTTCGACGGGAGCGCGGCCGTGCGGGTGCAGACAGGGCAACGCACGTCCCCGCCGCGCCCCCCCCCCAGGCGGGAAAGCGGCAGCACCGGAACCCGCACGGGGGACGCAGAAACGGCTCCAGATGCCGGGGCCTGCGCCTGCGCACTGAGTGTGTGTATGTGTGTGAGGTGTGTTGAGTGCGTGTGTGAATGAGTGTGTGAGGTGTGTTGAGTGTGTGAATGTATGTGTGAGCTGTGTTGTGTGAATGAGTGTATGAGGTGTGTTGAGTATGTGTTGAGTGCGTGTGTGAATGTGTGTGAGCTGTGCTGAGTGTGTGAGGTGTGTTGAGCGACTGTGTGAAAGTGTGAGTGTGAGCGCATGTGTGTGAGGAGAGCGGAAGACCAGCAACGCGGGAGAGAAGGGAAGGGCGCGCTCCCACGGCCGGGAGCCCTCTCCGGAGCCTGAGCTGCTCCGCAGGCACCTGGGGGCCTCCCGCCGGCCTCCCGCCGGCCTCTGCCAGAGCCCCGCCTCTAGCCCGTCGGGCACCGCGGTGCGCACGCGCTCACCGCGCGGGGCTCCCGAGCGGAAATGCGGCCGCTCCCGCGAGACGCGCTGGTCCCCAGGACACGCGGCGCGGGCGGAGACTTAGCACCACAGAGAAGGTAGATAGTGCACTAGTGTTCACATCGATTCATGTAAAAGTGACACTACTTTGGATATATTGGGTTAAATAAGATATATTCTTAAAATTAACCGCCCCTGTTTTTAAGTCCTTTTTAAACGTGGCTCCGAGCAGAACCTCGCCTGACGGGGGCTCGCCATCTTTTCCGGCGGACGAGGGTCCCGGAGAGTGGAGTCCGCGGGCGGCGGGAGGGAGCTTGGAGGCCGCGAGCTCCCGCCACCGGCGCGTCACTTCTTATCTTAGCGTCCTGACTGCCCGGGACGCCCGGTCGGTGCCCCAGCGCGGGGGAGGCCGCCCCCGGAAAGGACAGCGTGGGTCGTGGGCTCCCCGCGTCCCGGAGCCCGCTGCGGACACGGCCACGGGCGCGCCTCGCAGCTCTGCTCTTCCCTCACCACGGGGCTGAGCCCGGAAGGAGCGCTGCTCTCCCGCCGTCTCCCGGCGGGCGGTCGGATGCGCCGGGTTATTAGTACAGCGAGTCCAGAGCCCGCACAGAGAAAGAAGAGAGAGAGAGAGGGGAAGAAATTCTTCACCAAAAACCCCCGATTTCCCCTGGAGCACACAGAGGAGAAAAAAGACATTGGGTGTCAGCGGTAGTTCATTATCTAAATCCTTGTAATTACTCTAAAGCTGTCGTGAAAGATAAAAAGCGATTATGATATTAATTGTATCGTCTTGTATTTGTGTAGCTCTTTATGATTTAAGAAGCATGTCCTCAGCCGTCGCCTGATCTCTTGTGCTGACTCCCCGACCGAGACGGTGTCCTTCCCGCCTGCAAATGAGGAGGCAGAGGCCGCGTGAGCTACTGCAGAGCGCAGAGGGTGAGCAGCAAGCCGCCAGCGAGCGGCAGCCTAGAAACGGATTCTGATGGTCTTTCCAGGCACTTGAAGGTGTCGTCTCCAAACTCTGTACGATTCATAAGATAAAAAAACGAATGGACTCTTGGGCCAGGGCAGGAGGGGGGCGGGCAGAGCACACAGGTCACTAAAGCAACTGTCCCAGTTGTGTCACTTGAAATCAGTCGGCTTCCCCCACGATCATGGCTGTGACATAGATGTGATCACCGGAATGGACTGACTGTGAACAAATTGAGGTTCAGAGGAGCGATCCTCAAACAGCAAGCATGAGAGTCACCTGGAGAACTTGTTAAAACACAGATCTCTGGGCTCCGTTTTCAGAGTTTCTGGTTCTATAGCTCTGGGGTGGGCCTGGTTATTTGCATTTTTATAACTAGTTCCCAAGCAATGCTGATGCTACTGGTCCAGGGGCCACGCTCAGAAAACTGCTGCTTTTAGCGTGTCAACTATATGGCAGAGATCCACAAGGACAGAGGACATAGAATTGCAGTGACAGGATGAAGTCAGCGAATATGTTTAGAAGCTGAGCTGTTTTATTGAGAACCTTTTAGGACCCCTTACATTAGTGAATTTCTGGGATGTAGACAATTTAGGAAGCTGGGTCAAGAGGCAGCAGGAGGTAGAAGACAGTAGAAGACAGAGAGAAATAGAAGGGGAGACTGAATGAGCGAGAAAGAGAAGGGGAGACACCAAGAGAGACCAAGAAAAACACACGGAGACTGATTGATTTAAAATGAACTTTTTACCAGAAAAGAAGAGCAAACCAATGCCACAGTTTCCTGTTGTACACATATTAAGGATAATCAAACAATAAAAAGGTCATTAGTTAGCTATTTAAATGTTTGCAGTGTTTCCCCTAAGAAGGGAAATGATCATTTATCACCGTGGCTGAAGTCACTTAAGAAGTATAAACACACAGTTATCCAAATTGGCAGTGCGGGCGGAATCCCCTGCTTCTCCAAACTGTGACCAAGTAGTAGGGCTTCAAAATAGTCTTTTATATAAAATTCTGAAAGGGAATTACCATTCAAGGACTATAATTAACGAGAGGTCTTTTTCCTATGGTGTAAGTGTTAAGTAAATAAAGTAGATAACCACACTGTCCCTGCCCCACCCCCATGGCAGGGCAGGGGACCGTTCCCTACTCTTTGACATGTCCGTCCTTCATTTTTCCTCACACTCTCTCATTTGTTTTGTCTATGTACTTCTAAGTTCTAAAAGGGGGGAAAAAACATGTAGTGAAATGACAAGTATTATGTAGCAATGGTCACAAATTAAATTATCCAAAGTACCTTACCAAAAACCCTTGCTTTAAGAAGATCGCTCTCTCATTTCAGATCTGAGACAAAAGAAATTTTCAGCCAAATGGTTTTTGAGGCATTAAGTTGTTTGTGGTGACGGAGTGAAACAGTCGGATAATTATAAAGCAGTGTGTCACTTCGGAGGATAATTTTCCATTTAAGAGCGAGCAAGAAGCCTGTTTTTTCAGGAAGTGCTTTCTGATTTGGTGGTTTTTGGGCAAGGAGGTCAAGTGGCATCTAGCTCCCGATTGTGCGTACCTGATGAACGCACGCGGACCACACTTGCACGGTCTCAGCACAATTTCGGAGTGGGCCTCCTTTTTGCCCTGCTCAGGTAAAAGTCGGAAGGAGTGCAGTCGTAGAAAGCTATGGCTAGCACTTTTTTTTATCTGTAGAATTTATGGAGTAATGTATCTACTTTGAGCATGACTACTGTTAAACCTGGAGATCAAGCAGGGTGACACTGAGTATATTGCTTTATCAATTGGATTCGTTCAAGTGAAAAATGCTGATCAGGCCATGTCTATCCCTTGGGTGCAGAAACCCTACTTCAACTCTTGAATGGTCGATACATAAAAGTCAAATTCATTATAATTTGTAGCTTTTTTTTTTTTTCTTGAAGAAGCACACGGTTCTCAGTACATCAATATCAACTCTTAAATCCACATCGGATGGAGAGGGTACAGCACAGTAATTCAATCTCTTTACACTTAATATGGTCAGGAAGGCAGAATGAAAACAGCCTCTTGTAAAATGATAGAAAAAACAGGTCGCAATCACTCTGATGGAGCAGTGCAAAGGAGTCATTTTACACCATCCGTTACCAGGGCAACAAAATACAGGGAGCCCTATACATCTAACAGGTGACATTTTAGCTAAGAAATTGCTTCTTTGGTATTTTTTCTTTCTATGAAAAACAATGTTACCAGCGTTTTCACTTGTCATGTACTATAGGGCAACACATTCCTGCTGACAGACCCATAATGGAAAAATCGAGCAGTTAAATAGTATTACGGTCTAACTTTTTGGATACATGTTAATATGCTCTTTAAAGAGATTTCAGACATTTTCAAACACCCTGGAGAGTCCAGGGACTGGAAATCTCGGCATGTGTCTATGCATTCGACTAGGTTTTTAGACAAAGAGAGAGTACTTAACTGGGTTTCTAGAATTCAGTGTAAAGTCCTAGATATACTTTTAAGAAAAGTAATTAATGTAATTGTTTCATGTCATGAGGCCCACTGGCTTGCAAACTTAATGTCGTGTTATGCCCACAGTCCTTTCTTAAGATGAAAAGAAAGAAAATGATGTTTTCATAGCAGAATTATCTTTTCTTTTCAGCTTACCTCAAAAGTAATCTGGTACTGAAAAATTAAGAAATGGGGGAATTAATTTCCTCAAGAAGATCATAAAGAGTTTTATAGAATGTAATGCAATTGTTTTCTTAGGTGCCTGGATGATCATTTTTTCCCTTCCAAAAAATTCACACTTTGTGGTCATTAGAAAATGTGTGTTAGTTCTCCCTTCAATATTGTTTTATTTCCCATCTGAGGATTTTGCTACTGCTCCAAAGGTCCTCTAGGTCTTCTAGACTTAGATTCCAAAAAGCAGTATTCAAATTTGTGGCTAGGTCATCATTTGGCCTTTCGTGATGTTCTTTTAGAACCACTTATATACAAGAATAGAAACTGAAAGCTAGGATAGAGTTAGAGAATATAGTACAAACTTTCCTTTTTACAGATCAATAAACCAATGTCCAAGAGGGCAGAGAGCAGTAGAAATTGGATTAGAACCCAGGTCCCCTAATGCTGAGGCCAGTGTTCACACGATGACTGCAAGGTCACTCAAATATTTATTGGGCACCTGCTACATGCCCAGCCTGCTGGGATACAAAATTGAATAAAACACAGACCCAGGCTGCCAGGAGCACACAAGCAGGGGTGACTGATAGTAAGAAATACAACAGGCTAAGTGCTCTAATGAAGACACAACCAAGGCACTGTTGGGAGACAGAGGTGGAAAAGCTCCTATTTAAAGCAAAAGCTACATGTTAATTATGTGGCAGTTTGTCAGCTATTGTAACTAAACTGCCCAGTTATCAGTCTCAAATGGGAAGAGACATGGAAGCCAGCACATCTGTGTCAAGGGTCAGAAATATCTTTCCTCTTGTGAGTAAAAAGTATGTAATAAAATTTGCCATTTGTCTTAGTTCACTCAGGCTGCTATGACAAAAATGCCATAGACTGAGGGGCTTATAAACAACAGAAATTTATCTCTCACAGTTTTGGAGGCTTCCTGGTGAGGGTCTTCCAGGGTTGCAAACAGCCTACTTCTGTGTCCTCACCTGGCAGAAGGGGTCCTTTTATAAGCTAACCCCATTCCTGGGTCTCCACTCACATGACCTGATCACCTTCTAAAGGCCCACCTCCTAATATCACATTGAGGGTTATGACTTCAACACATGAATTTTCAGGGACACATTCAGTCTCTAGCACCATCTTAACTATTTTTAAGTGTATAGTTCATTCAAGTTAAATATATTCACACAAATCTTCAGAACTTCGATCTATCTAATCTCAAACTCTATATCCATTAAACAACTCCCTTTCTTTCCATCTCCCTCTCTCCCACCACCCCACCAGGTCCTGACAATCACTATTACACTTGCTGTTCCTAAAAATTTGACTTCTTTAGATACCTCATGTACATGGAACCATACAGTACTTTTCCTTTGTGATTGGCTCCCCCCCCCCCCTTAGTACGATATCCTCAGTGTCATCCATATTGTAGCACATTACAGGGTATCCTTCTTTGTGAGACTGAATAATATTCCATCACAGGTATGTATCACGTTCTGTTTGTCCATTCACCCCTTGGTGGACATTCGGACTGCTTCTACCTCTTGCCTATTACATGGATGTGCAAAGGGGTTAGAAATATCTTAACAAGGAGAACGGGGTGGGGGGGTGGAGAAAGTAGGTGAAATAAAATGTCCAAGTAATTGTCTTTAAAAAATAATTTTCTTACTTCAAATTTGGGATAAATTAAATTATCTGGACTTCACCCATTATGGCCCTAAAACACTGAAAAATCAAGGTGGCAACACTCAGTAAATTAGCATGTAGTGGTAGGCTGGGAAGAGAAAAAAATAGGACATTTTCCTATCTTATGGCTTATGTTAAATACTAAAGAATCCCCCACAAGAAAAATGACCAAGAAATAGTAAATGCCTGAGAGAATGTGAAAAGCAAGGAAGCTGTGATAAAATGGGGGAAAACACAGAAAAAAGTGGAACATTTTAGGGAATCCTCAAACCTATGTTGCCCTTTGTGAGCACTGTTGAAGTCACCAGTCTTAGTTGCCCATTATTTGACTAAGATACTGCTGGTTATGACATGGGGGATTAGAAATAGAAAATTTATTTATAAAATTAGACAAGAGGAAGTGGGTGGATGCATTATGGACCTAGAATTAGAGGAGAGAGCAAGGTTTACTGGGTTGGGGCCAAAACCCAGAAGCCCAAGAAATAGTTACATATGATTACAAATAAGAGCAGATGTAATAAGGCCCAGCTAGACAAAGATGCAATGTTTTTGTGTGTTTTTTTTTAAATATATCTTTATTGATTTCAGAGAGAGGAAAGGAGAGGGAGAGAGAGATAGAAACATCAATGATGAGAGTCATTGATCGGCATGTGCCCTGACCGGGAATTGAACCCTGATCGCCTGGATCCTAGGTCGATGCTCAACCACTGAGCCACGCTCGGCCGGGCAAAGATGCAATGTTTTAAAAATTAGAAATAATTAAGAACAAAAGGAAGAAAAAATATATAGTGTTTGTGCAGTTTCCCATGCTGTGTTTCTACCATTGTCTGGAAAGTCTATTTCATGTGTATTTAAATGACTGACCTAATAATGAAACCTGTCTTCCCTGTGAGGTGAAAGGCACTGTCTGTAGGACTAGACAGGTTTCAGTGTTCATGGCATCCGTAGGGTTAATGATTTCTCCTCCCTAGTCCTGAAGTCTCCCTGGAGGTGGTGGCTCCTGGGTCAGCATCTGCTGTGTTTAGAACCATACCTTGTTACAGGAGAGGGACAGAACTGAGGAGCACCTGGACTAGCTCCAGAACAGTGTGCTGACTTCAAAGACAGACATAACAGGGTTTGGCAAATAAATGTAAAGTGATTTTACCCCAGGGTTAAAGCCAAGAATCCTGGAGCAAGAATTTGTTTTTCCTAAATTTTAAACTGTGTCAGTCATTTACCATTTTTGTTTTTAATACCTAATTTAGAAAGTTTAAGTGATTTCAAATTTTGAATTTAAAAACTTGGACAATTTCATTAAAACAAACAAAAATAGATAAAGTAACCTAAATCAAAAACAAAAAGATTTTGATGAGAGATTGCTCCCTAAATAGACTTGGAAAAAAAAAGAGGTAAATGATGAAATGGTCACTATTGTGTAACAGGTATATTTAAAACTTTTTTTTAAACTAAAAATATCAGAAGTAATTTTACATATTTATATTCATTTGGCGCATAAAGGTTTTTTGAGGTTTTTTTTTAATCCACCTTTGCTTTTCATGTTAAAACATATGGCCTTTATGGGTCATTGTGAAATCTTTATAAACATCACTTACATCTATCATATTTCATTTACTGGGTGGATGGTAATTTCTTTAATTCACCACTCTATTATTGGCTGTTTAGGTTTATTTTTATATTTCTCCTATTAAAAGTGATGCTATGGCTAGGTGTGAGGTTTATTGTTTTAGTTCTTTTTGATAGCAAATAGCAGCTATTAATTGCACAGTTAAATCTATCAGTACTTTCTTTTGGGTTAACCTTTTGTTGGTTCTAAACTTGGAAACTTCTCCACATTTCCAGAACAATAATAAAAATTCACTGTCCTTTCATTTTAGTATTTTTAAAAATATTCTTGAGGGCCTTCTCCCTTTTACTCTCCAAACTATCTGTAAATTTTTTAAAAAAAGACTTTTTATTGATTTTTATAGGGAGAGGAACGAAGAGGGAGAAAGAGAGAAACATCGATGTGAGAGTGATACATAGATTGGCTGCCTGCTGCGCGCCTCCCTCTGGGGATCGAGCCCCCAACCCAGAGGCCTGACTGGGAATCGAATGGGCAACCCTGTGGTGCACAGGACAACGCCCAACCAACTGAGCAACACTGGCCAGGGTTATCTGTAACTTTTTACGTATGTGAGGTATGCATTTAGATAGTCCTTTTTTCTTAATACATAAACATTTTAAAATAATTGTTTATTGAATAACCATTTTCCTCTAGTCATTTGTGACATCACTTTCTAAATATATTAAATACTAGCACACCCCATGTTGTTTTTTTTCCTTTCTAGCAAAACAACTGCATTTTGGATAGACACCAAGCTATTCAAATATAAGGAGAAAGCAATTCTGAGTGAGATAACATGGCTTTGTGTGTTATTAAATGAGAGTATTACTCAGTATTTTTTTTTGTATTTTTCATAGTAAACAATAATTTTTTGAGCTTCAATTTGTGAACTGTAGAAATAAGCAGTACCTTGTTTATCAGGTTTATATTTTTTAATTTTTATTTTTGAGGTATAATTCACAGTCCTCTCAGAGTTCTTGTAATTACAGATAAAGTATTCATCACATATTCTGAATATAAAAGGTGTTATAATGAAAATGTAACCTACAAAATAGCAATAGTAAAATCTATGATGAGATGTAGATAAATATGACCACAGTTAATAGGAACACCAGATTGCCAATATACTAGAGAGAGTAGAGTGCCATTTAATCTACTATTCTTCAAAATTATTTGGGTGTCTCAAATGAAATTTGTAAGAGAAGTAAAAAGTGCTGTAGTTAGAAAGAAGATGATAAAAAACAAAGGAATAACTAATAGCATACAATTCAATTCCTGTAAAATAATAATTGATTTCTTGACTTTTCAATTTTGGGGGGAAGAAAAGCTACGAATATTCATGGACCAAAAAATGAGAGCTTTAAAAGGTAGGCTGCAATCTTTAAATTGTATGTCAGTTAAAATAATTTTCTTGTCAGTTTATCAATAAAAATATTTTTCATGTTGACATTTTAATTCTAGTAAAATGTATAAAACATGCAACCTTTATTTTTAACTTTTATAACAAATATATAATTGCAGTTAGTCATATCAATGATTACAAAGAATAAATGATGATTATTTAAAATTAGACCAACATTTCTTTCCTTTCCTGTACCATTTTCTTTTCTGTCCAACTTCAACTACTTAAAAAAATCCTGACCATAATAGAATACAAGTAGAAATGGATTAATCCCTAGTGACTATATTAATGACCTCCTTAACACTGGTGTCCCTAACACTATGGCCATTTTCCTCCTAATTCATTCTCTGTTCTGCTAAACAGAGTGATCTTATATTCACAGATCAGTCACCATTCCATTTATTCCACAGAACAGAATCCAAACATTTTGGTTTTATATACAGCCTGACCATCAGCTACTTTTCCATCTTGATCTTCAGTTCCTAACCAGTTTCTGCTCTACCCACCCTGAAGACCTCGTGTTCTGTGGACAGACCCTATGCATTTGCTTACTTTTGTACCTGGACTGCTATTCTGCAAACCTCTGTTCCTGAAGAATTGCTGATGGGATGTAAATAGTTTTTAAAAGTCTTCTAATAATGCATTAGAAATAGACATAAGCACAGAAAAACCAGCTTTGCCAAATAAGCTGAACCTAAAGTACAAGGACAGTGGGGGGGGGGGGGGAAGTCAAGTCAGCTTAACCCCAACTGGCATTTACAAGATTAACAATGTGGTTTGCAGTTCACTTGGAGGGAAACCAACCAGCTTTAAGATAATTAAGTGCTACCATCAAAGAAGGATTATGCAGGTGCCAAATAAGGTCATCTGGGACACAAAATCCCTCCCTATTTACAAAGCCGTAAAAATAGGAAGAACTTGAAAAGTGGAACCCTAACAGTATTTGTGATGCTCTAATTCTGACTAAAGGAAGACTTACATAGAAATCTAGATGGAAGAAAGAGAGCAAACAACTTAAGAGATACATGTTCCTATATTTTTAAACTTTAGTACGTAAGTCCAAGACTTTCTTGAGTACTTAAGACATTTGTGTTCTCCCTCTGGCTCTTACGTTAGTATAGGCAGCAAATCCTGTAACTCCATCCGCATTGCCTTATGTCTTCTGGAAAATAGACTTTGCAGATCAGAAAGGCAAAAGCTTGCTCCTCTGGCCTGAGAGATGAGAGCTATCTTGCTGGCATGCCTTTACCAATTCCCTGGAAGGCTGGGCCCACCCAGTGGTGTAAATGTGAGCAAAGTAGAATCAGTTGCTACTACATCATTCTTTAGGGTCAGCTTGAAAGCCATAGGCTCTCTGGATTTTTAAAATTTGTCTTTGATTCCTGCAGACAGGAGTAATTGCTTCTTACATTTGTCTGTAGCACTTTATATAAACCTACAACATAATATTTGATATTTTATACTTTAAAAAACAATTTGAATTTCTTAAGGGCAGGGTCTAGAGCCTTTATCTTTTATCTTTCCAATGCTTTGACTACAATCTGCATTAAAAAATGGTTTTTAAAAAATCAAATAGTTAAATTAGGCAATGCATCTATAAATTTCTAAGTTGTATTCAATCCTCTTTATTCTTCAAGTTGATTATAATGGTTGCATGAAACCCATCTTTGGACTACAGCCTGTGACCAATGACCTTCTTTCTCTGAACTCCCATTGACTTTATTGTTAGTATTTTATACTTTAGAGCTTGTTTCTCACATAGTCATTCTCACTTCCTTGGCAGATAATTGGGTTCTTGAAGATAATAATCACATTTTATCCTAAGAAATGTCAGCCACAATACTGACATCTGAAAAATATTCAGTAAATACCTGTTGATTAGTTTACTTAGGCCAGTATCCTAGTTTTCATCCAATATATTAATACATAATACATGATTTTAATAGTAATGGTAACAAATTACCTATCCATCATAATCAAATGTTATGAAGTTCTAAATTGCTTTCCCTCCTGGCATCATAGGTAAGAACACCACTTGGGAATCAGACTGACATTGACATGAATCACGTCTGCCCCTTGCTACCAATGTGACCTTGAATTTAATCTTTTTAAATTAAAAAGATTTCAGGGATATAAAATGAGGATAATAAAAGTCATTACAACATAGAATTTTTGTGTGAATTAATTGATAAAATGCATAGAAAACATATAGGCAATGCCTAGCACATAATAAGTGCCTCTGGGAAGACAAATATTATTATTATTATTGTCATTATTATTACAATTTTAAGAAAAATAATCCATCAGCCCAAGGAACTTTGAACAGATCTTTAAATTGCTTACAATGTGTGTGTGTTTTTTTCTTTTTATAGTTTCACTGTATTCCATAATTACAAAAATGAATGTACTCTCTTAGGAAATGGATACCTCTACATCTCTAAATAATCGCTAAGTAGACTTAATACAGGATTTACTCAGTATTGGTTGCCTAGCTCTAAATTTTACATTCTCTCAAAATTATATTTCTAGTCACTAATTTTACAATCTGTCCTTAGCACTGCAACCACTGTTAATGAAAGATGATAAAATACTGCAATCACTATTAATGAAGAGTTTTCTTGTCATTATTTAACAGAGAGAGATGACCTAAGCCCTTACAATGTTTTTCATTTAAAATCATACCCCCACCCCCATAGACGAACACATGTACATGACTAATATGAGGCTATTAGAAATAGAAGGATATTTCTTAAAATTACATAAAGGGGGTAATATCAGGGAAAATGTGCTATAAGGAATTCCAAAAGCCCACCCCTTTATAAAACAATTAAAAAACCTGGAAAATATTTTAAGTATCAACTTTTTTTGAAAATATGAAAACTAATTAAAATCTTGCAGCAACCGGGACAGAGCTTTGTTGGGGAAAATGGCAGAATCATGTTAAGAAGAAAAGGCTTTGCCCCATTTTCACTTACCTTAGACCCAACCCCCACTTGTCAGCTCAGTGGTTGTCTTGAAAATTATAGCCCACATTACTGACACCTATTCCTGAGGGAGAAGAACCTCATTTGCAAAGACTTGCCTATAATAGATCTGTCTGAAGAATTTGTCAAATGGCTTGTCTTAATTTTGGCTAACTGAGAACTCGCCCAGACAAATTCACTGCCCTGTGGGCATGTGTCAAAACTACTGCCATATCTTTTAGTGGCTGCTTTTTGAGGCAATGGCAAAACACTGACCAAGAAAGACTTGGGAATAAAGGTTGGAACATGACATGCTTTCGGAGGTAGGGGATAACTGAAAAACTCTGACGTAGCCCCAGGAATTTAGAAGAGCACATGCATGCCCAGGCCTGTTCATACGCTCAAAAATTACCTGAGAAGGTCCTAAGCTCTTACTCCTAGCTGACCTTGCCGGTTCTGACCAAGCAGAAGTGAAGATAGTGAAGAGCTGTAAACCACCAGGATGAGTTTTGAAGACATGCCCTGAAACACAGAGAGCCCCTTTGCAAACACTGGGAGGTCTTTTTTGTTTGTTTGTTGTAGTTCCAGGAATGTTAGGAAATCTCTATGCAAGCATTAGTTGATCATTAAGCTAGTGGAAGAGATGTTTCAGTAGTGGTACACAACAAAGAACACAGAATTTACAAAAGTGGTTTAGAGAAGTCATTAAACAAACAAGCCAATATAGCAAAAAAAAGCAGCAATAAATCCTGGGCGGGGTAGGGTGAGGGGGCGGGGGGGGGGAATCTGATTTCCAGACTTACCACATTAAACATTAAAAATGTCTAGTTTTAAACATAAACATATATAGGCATGTAAATAGATAAAAGAAATAGTGGTCATACCCAGGAAAAGAAGCAACTAATAGAAGCTGTCTCCAAGAAAGCTCACACATTGGACTTAGACAAAAATTGAAAATCAGCTGTTTTAAATGTGTTCAAGGAACTAAAAGTCATCATTTCAAAGAACTAGATAAAAGCATCCAGAATAATGTCTCACATATAAAGAATACCAGTAAAGATAGAAATTACAAAAAAGGAACCAAATAGAAATTCTGGAGTTGAAATGCACAATGACTGGAATGAAAAATATACTAGAGGGGCTCAGCAGCAGACTTAAGTAGGTAGAATAAAGAGTCAGTTAGCCTGAAGATAGGTCAGCTGACATTATCCAGTATGAGAAACAGAAATAAAAAAAGAATAAAGAGAAATGCTCAGAGCCTAAGAGCCTTGTCGGACCCTATCAAATATACATATCCATGTAAAATAAAAGTCTAGAAGGAGAGAGAAAAAGGAGAAGAAAGAATATTTTAAAAAATTAAAATTTTGCTTAGAATCTTGAGTTTTATCATTGGTACAAATATTATCAATTGTTTTCCTTGAAATGACAAACTCACTTTGAAAGTGTCTTTTTTTCCCCGGAAGTGTCTGCCAGACACCTCCCTGAATAATTGCAGCTTGTCTGTCCGTCATTCTTTCACTAAAAATGGTGTTCCATAAATAAAAACCGCTATTTTGGCTCATAACTGAATCACACAAGCGTTGTTCTTTGCTCTTCTCTGTGCAGCAGAAATACTTCATGCTTAATTGCAATTTTATCACATAGAATATTAAAATGATGTGCACTCGAGGGTCAAGATTTAAGAAATTTAATACTTTTCACTGGTTTATCAAGGACATTTTTTTAGTAAAACTTTTTCTTTTTTAACTGCAAGTGCCTGGGGGTGAAGAAAAGTAACTACAATACATTTTGATGTGTTAGCTTTGATTTGTGTCTCATTGCTTTTATGTTTTCAGTACAAAAGCCAACACAGACAAAAAGACAAACAAGGTCTTATTGTTATTATAAAAGTAATTTTAACTTGCAGCAGACACCTTGAAAGGATTCCCCCCCCCCCCCCCAGGGCTGTGGACCACACTTAGAAAACTGCTGCTCTAAGGTGTGTACCTGGAAAAGGAATCACTGGGATAGAGTGAGAACTTCATCATCCTCACGTGGTTTACTAAACTGATGTCTTTGTTTCCAGCAGCCACGCTTGAATATTCCCTTTTCCTGTCCACCCATGATAACAATTGGCATTATCACATTCATAAAATTTTGCCAAGTGGATAGGGCTATACTAGTGACTGTATTGTTTTCATTTCACTTCTATGTTGCTAGGTTTTGATAATTTTTATATATCATTTGTTTATTTGGGTGTCACCTGTGAATTTTGTATTTATAAACCCTTTGTCGATTTTCCTTTCTGGTCTTTTCCTTAGTCATCCTTGGTGTTTATGTGCTTCTGTTACTTCTAGTTCTTTGCATGTTTTACATTTTACAAACATATTCTCTCAGTATTTTTCAGTCTTTACATTTTTATTATATCATGGTTTACTTTACTTTATAGAAATTTTACATTTTGATTTGGTCAAATTATGAGCCTTCTCATACAATTTCTATTTTTTTGGAACTCATTTTAAAAAAATCCTTTATGTACCTAAATTCATAAATATAATTCTCTTGTATTTTCTTCTATTTTGAAGTTTTGTTTTAATACATTTAGCCCTTTAAACCAACTAAATGTACTTAGTAAATCAGCTTACTAATTACATTATACAATTGTCTACATAATTAATACTTTTTGTCTGCCCCTTCTATTGGCTTCTGTAAAAGAAATGTTAAAATCTTCCACTATTAATGGGAATTTGTTCCTTTAATTTAGTCAGCTATTATTTTAAACAGTTGAAGGTCTTGTTGCTAGTTACATATAAGTTAATTCTTATATCGCCTTAGAGGAATGCTTCTTTTTAACATTATGTGATATTCTTCTTTATCCCTGATAATACCTTTAGAAAGTACTATTGTTCTACCCAACTTTGTTTAGTTAATATTTGCCAAATCTCTTACTCTGATAACATTTTGTGCCTTGTACTCTACTTGTCTGATGTTAATTTACCTCTGGCAGGCTTTACTTTTTATTCATTATTTGTCTGGAATACATTCTTTGTTCTTTTACTTTCATCTTTTTTGTGTTCTTAGGCTTTATGTGTTTCTATTATGAACAGCATATAGCAAGATTTTATATATTTACATGTACATGTTAATCCAATTAAAAAATATCTGTATCTTAACTGGTGAGTTAAAAGCCATTGACTATGGTCCTAGCTGGTTTGGCTCAGGGTTAGAGCATTGGCCCATGGACCGAAGGGTCCTAGGTTTGATTCTAGCCAAGGGCACGCACCTCAGTTGGAGGCTCAATCCCCCACTGGGGCACATGTGGGAGGCAACCAATTGATAGGTCTCTCTCACATTGATGTCTCTCTCTCTCCCTTCCATTCTCTCTTAAAAGCAATGGAAAAAATATCCTTGGGTGAGGATTTTTTTAATAAGTCATTGACTATAAAATTTATATGTTTAGATTTATTTTTTTGGTTGTGCTGGAGAGTTTTGGTTAGATCAATCCAATTTGTCTTTTTCTAGCACCAGAACGGAACCTTGCAACCTTCATTTCCCAGACTCCCTGGCCAGCTGGCTTCCTGCTAGGTTCTTACAATGGGAGATACTGTGAGAAATCGGGATTTGGAGAGGGAAGGCCACTGTTTTCTCTTTCTTGGCAGCACCTGCGGGAGTGGCAGCACAGAGGTGGCAGCTGTAGGAGCCGTGGGCTCAGCAGGGCAGTGGGCTTGAGCACCACGTCAGGGCCCCAGTGCAGTGGGATGTGCGAATTCCTGGGAAGCAGGTGAGATGGCAAAGGGGGTTCATAACCTTTTGACAGCAGCACCCTTCTCTCCTGTGCTCTTCAGCTCACTTTCTAACAACTTTGTAGTCAGCTCTCTGTATTAGATTCCTCTCTACTGGAAATATCCAGACTGGTTTCTGTATTTCTTACACACACGGACTTTATACATCAATATAACAACACGATAGAGCACTAAATTTTAAAAAATGACAAAATTTACACACTTCTCCTGACGAAGAATAAAAAACTATTTCATTTTCTCACATTTCTTTCCAGGTTTTGTATATAAGATTGAGAACATTTTAGATGCTCATTTCTCTGATAGTTTTAAACTTTTAGTTCACTTTAAAGATTAGTATATTAATTGGTTCATGGTAACTTTCGCAGTAATACAAGTGCCTCAGAATCTAGATTATTATTTGATTTGAATATTTCACTTATTTGAACATGAACATAAAATGTTGCATTAACAATATTTTGTATTGGGTAATGGTTGAAATTATAATTTTAAAAAATTTTAATTATGAAAAAATGTGGTAAAATACACATAGCATAACATTGACCATCTTAACCATTTTTAAGTGTACAGCTCAGTGGCATTAAGCACATTCACGCTGCTGTGCAACGATCGCCATCATTCATCCAGAGATATCTTCATCTTACAAAACTGAAAATCTGTACCCATTCAACCTATGCCCCTCCCATGTCTCTGAAAATCACTTTTCTACTTTCTAGTTGTATACATTTGACTATGCTAGGTTACAATGAAACTATTTGTGTTTATTGAGTTAAATAAAATATATGTGGGATATTTATACTATGGAATACTATGCAGCTATAAAAAAGAAGGATCTCTTCCCCTTTGGGGCAGCATGGATGGACCTGGAGAATACTATGCTAAGTGAAATAAGCTAGTCAGAGAAATACAAATATCACATGATCTCATATGTGGAATCTAAGGAACAAAATAAATTGACGAACAAGATAAGACCACAGATATGGAAGCATGAAACAGACTGACAGATCTCATAGGGAAGGTGGGAAGGAGGGTGGGAAGAGATTAACCAAAGAACTTACAAGCATATATGCACAGCCCATGGACATAGACAATAGACAGGTGAAGGTGCAGGATGGGGTGGGAGATGGGTGGAAGGGGGTACGGGGGGGATGGGAAACATCTGTAACACTCTCAACAATAATTTTTTTTTTAATTTATTTTTACTTTTTTTTTACCCTCTTTTAAATGTGGCTATTAGAAAATTTAAAATTACATATGTGGTTCACAATATATTTCTGTTGCCACATAATAGCTATTTAAATTTAAATTAATAAACATTAAATAAAATTAGAATTTCAGTTTCTTATTTGCACCACCCAGATTGCATGTGCTCAATAGCCACATGTGCCTAGTGGTTACCATACTGAACAATGCAGAGATAGCACATTTGTACCACTACAGTAAGGTTCTGTTGGACAAAGAAACAACCAAAGAAAAACCAGGAACTCTGAAACGTGGTGACTGAGTACGTAGTTCTTGCAGCCACCAAGGGAAAGTGACAGAGAAATTATTATGCAAAGATTAAAAGCTGTGAAATTTGCAAACTGCATTATTTATATTAAAATACTTGGGGAAGAACACATAACTTCAGATGTTTTTTTCTCATGAAATCTAAGACTTTGCCACCAAATGTACAACATATTACTGTGTACTGTCATAAGTCAGCTAAAACACGTGTAAACATATGTCATGTCAGTCATTAAGGAGAAGGGTATAATTACACTTTTAAATGTGGCAAAGCATTTTGAAAGTAGTGTATAATTTTCTGGAGCAGAACCTTTGTGAACATATCTTTCCTGGAGTGTTTATACAGCCTGATATCTTCAGGTTTGTTCAAATCAAGAGTCCACTGTGAACAAGCCAGCTGCAGACAAAAGAAGCAATTTGTCCTTTAGGTGCCATTTCATTGAGAGAACCAGAAAGAAGTAGTGAGGTAGGCAGAGTTGCAGACAGACAGAAAATCAAGACAGGAGAGGGTCCTAACTGATTAGAGCAAGCAGCCGATAACTTTGTAAGGTCTGTTTATATTAAAGGAACAATTTTTTTTAAATTTATTTTTTAACTTATATATGGTTGGTATGTTACAATATTATATTAGTTATAATATCTTAAGGTGTAGAATATACTGATTCAACATTTTCATACCTTACAATGTGATCACACAACTCATTCTAGTAGTCACCTGTCACCATGCAAACTCATCCCAATACTATTGACTATATCCCCCTTCACTCACAGAAACAAATTTTTAAAAATTGCTTGTGACCAAGAGGTTAGTTAACATAATAAATACGTAGTTTACTCTATAAAAGTTGATGTCTTTGTACTTTTCTTTTACAGACCTGTTAAAGTATTATTTATATACAAAATAACGTAGTAAATGTATACAAGTTGTTGAGTTGGGACATATGCATACACCTGTGATACCATCACCACAATCAAGGTAATAAACGTATCCAACATCTCCCAGTGCTTTCTTGTCTTTCTTTGTCTTTTGTGTGTGTGTGGTAAGAACACCTAGCATGAGATTTGCCCTCTTGCGTTTTTAAGAGCACAACACCGCAGTGTTAACTGCAGGCACTCTACTGCGCGCCAGATCTCCAGAGCTCATTCACGCAGGACAGCTGTAATTCTCTTGCGCAACTCGCAGCTTCCCCACCAGCACTTTTAACTGCCATTTTACTTCTGCTCCTATAAGTCTGACTCTTTTAGATACCTCATATAAGTGAAATGATACAGTGCTTGTCCTTCTGTGACTGATGCTTCACTTAGTCTAAAGTCTTCCAGGTCCATACATGTTGGATTTCCTTCCTTTTTAAGACTGAATTTTATATGTATATCTTTATCTCAGGCTCTCTGAAGATAACTACTTATACTTCTTTTATACTCTCCTTTGAATTAGATAATGAATTTTATTTCCAAAAAGTTTTAGCTCTCTGGTTTATGTTTCCCATTTGGTCTAAATGCTTGTGATTCTTGATCATATGCTCACATTTTCATCTAATATTTTGGTGTGTGTGCATTATTAAGGATGGTATTTGACACTTCCTATTTTTATTTTTTTGCCATCAGAGCATAGCCATTGAATCAGACAGTCTTGGATTTGAACTGTGACTCTGCTGACTTTTTAAAAATATGAAAATTACTATACCATTTTTAGAAGAAGAAAGTCAATTGTCATCAGATCTAAAATGAACTTATAAGAAGAATAAAATTAATTATTATAATTCAAGAGTTTAGTTATATTGGTTTTCTGATATATGGTTCTGTATATTGGGAAATATTGATTATTGGAGACATTAAAAGGAGTATTTACTATATAAGTCCTTAAAAAGAATCAAATTTGGTCAGTAGAAATAAAGTAAATAAGTAAAATAATTAACAAACATGCATTGGAAAGCTGGATATCATAAAACGACAAAACAGGAAGTGAAAACAGTCAGAATTGTGGAATATTTTGTTTCATTGACGGCAGGAGTGAAGTGAGCCAAGAACTCAGTAGAAATTTTGCCAAGTGGGGTTAAGGTTTCAGTTAGGGTCACAGCATCCCTGTGAACAGGACCATCTCTACATGCTACTAGCATGTCAATGAGAAAAAAAAATGTATACATTAAATAAACACTAATTGGTAGGGGAAGTTTTTTGGGAGGTGAAGGAGATCTGGGGAAGAATTTGGGAATGGTTTATGTCACATAGCAAAGATCACAAAGGAAAAGAATTTGAGTAATGCTTGTAAGGGTTAATCAGAGACTGCAGACCTGCCAAGTCTGGGCCTGCTATGTATCTGTTGTCTGAACCATGTGGTTGTATTCACTGTGGTATTATCTGCTCTGTACATGGCATAGCTGGCTGGTGGGAATCAGGTCCTGAGAAATGGGAAGAGCTCACTCTGCGGGTTGCCGGTAAAGCTGTCTTGAGTTGGGTACACTTGTGGGTACCCTCTGTGTGCACTGCTCCTCCTGTCCATGTCCCTTGCCTGTTGTGCAGCAGGAAGATTGTCCTTTTCTGAGTTACTCGGAAGGAGAAGAGGGAATAGAAGAAAGGTAAAGAGAAAATTCCACTGCAGAAGCCAAAAATTGCATGATACTCTTCGAAGTATAGGCGAAAATCTAGAAATACCCTTTCTTTCATAACCAGTATTCTCTTGGCCTTATCTACCAGACATTAAGATTTTAAGTTATATCTTCACATCCAAAAATTTCAAAATACTGCCTCAATGTTATTAGTCCTTTAATTTGTTTCAGAACAAATGGCTCTCCTCAACTTGACGAATGACTTCTATAAGGACTATGGTTAGAAACCTGTGGATGTGGATGTAACTTGTTTCGCAACCTAGATGACAGCTTACTCTCAGGGAGGTCTGTTTTATAAAAGAATCCTAGAAGCACATTTTATTAACTATCATGGCCAAAGTGCATTTCCAGTGATGCTTGGAGCATCTCCATATGTATGTCAGTTATTGCAACAAACTGTATTGCGATAGGACCTTCTGCAGAGATAAGCAACTGGATTATCCACAATTTAAAGTATGGGGATTATCTTGCAGAAACCTCCCTTTTCCCCCTGTATATTTTCCTTGTGTTTTTTGCGGGGAGGGTGATGAGCTATTATTATGACTCCTTAATTGATATTCCCTAATCTACTCTCAATCTTCTAGATAAATGTTTTTATTATGTGAATATGCACTCAACGGCCTTCAATAGTTCTCCAGTGCCTACAAATAAAAACCAAACTTCTTGACCTGTACTGAAGTTAATGCACATACTCCTGCTCCATGAAGTACACCTCTGTGCCAGTCACAGCTGACATCCAGCTTATTCCTCCAGGGGCCTCATAATATTTTCTCTTCTTGCTTTTCCTGGTGCAATTTATTTGAGTAGAACACTCTTCTGTCTATGAAAATTCCATGCACACTTTCAAGTCTACATCTTTTTCCATAATCACAAAGGCAATTATGGTGTCCACTGATCTAATATCCTCCCACATAACACAATATAAAGAGCTTAAAACAATACTTATTAATAAAACAAACATAAACAGCCATGTTTTCTACTTTTCTCCCTTTGTGGTTGTGTGTTCTCAAGAGCAGTACCATCTTTAACTCATTTTTGAACCAGCACAGTACCTAACCCAATGTCTACTCATGGTAGTTCCTTAACAAAGATTTGCTAAACAACTTAAATTAACATCATTTGTTATTCACTGGTAATCACCTACAGATTTTCTTCACTAGCGCACATAGAAAAATATTTACAGGAGAGCTATCTGTTCATCAAATACATATATAGATATAGCATTGCTGTTGGCAACAAAGATTGCCCTTTGGTACCAGGTTCATATATTGGCTGAACAATAACAACTTTTTTTTGGCTTTATTTATTATCCGTATCTTATCTCATTTAGTTTTATACTTTCAGTATCAAATATGTTCTCATCCTGGCCAGTGTGGCTCAGTTGGTTGGAGTGTCGTCCTGTACACTGAAAGGTCAAGGGTTCAATTCCTGGCCAGGGCACATACCTAGGTGGCAGGTTCAGTCTCTGGTCAGGGTGCACATGGGAGGGAACCGATCGATGTCTCTCTCTCTCTCCCTCCCCCTTCCCCTCTCTCTAAAAATCATTGACAATGTTCTCAGGTGAAGATTATATATATATGTATATATATATGTATATATATATACACACACACATATATACACACACACACATATGTATATATACTCTTTGTATTCTTTTTTTATTCTTTGCATTTGATGCCACTCTTTTCCTCCAGAGCTGGTCTTTGCTCCTCCCAACAAGGATTTCTGAGACAGCTCAACTTTTGCCATATCTCCCATAACCCCAACACTACATCCGTTCAACCTCCTCTAATACTGCTTTACCCAATTTACTCCCTCCTGTGACTCTCAACCAGTTTCCATTGTCCAGACATAAGACCCGGTGGTTTGATGAAGTTGAAAGAGCCTTACCGTAATCCCCTATCTCTCAAAGATGGATATGCCTTCTTTGTTTATTTCACAGGGATATCAAGGAAAACTAATATCAATGTGTAAGGTAATGCACAAACTCTAGATTCAGAGTTCTACAAATCTCAAGCATTGTTTTTAAATCATGCCATTAAATGTATTTTTTGGCAGCACATCTTCTGTAGCACCTGACAATGCAGGTTTTCCTTAGTAAGAAAAACATGTAAAAGAAAACACAGGTATTTTTTTTTTTATCTTGCAATGAAATTCTGTTCAGTTTTGTCTCTCTTGTACGGCCAGACCTAGGCTTTATAATTGGCATTGGTCGAGGCAGTAACGACAATTACAGATACTGAGAAAAAAGAGTCTCTTTCCCAGCTAGATGAATGGGAAAAAGTTTAAATGATGGAAAGATTTTGAAAGTGTACGTGAAAACCCCTTACTGGGTCACCGTTACTCAAAGAATAATATTTTCAGGCCTGCTGAAAATAAAAAATTCACAGCTATCCTGCTGACATTGAAAGAAAGAAAACTTCAAAGTAAACCTTGAAGAAATGATTTTTAAAGTAGCAGAGTTGAGGCTTGACCTAGTAATAGATTTTGAAAGGGTGTTTGGTATCTCCGTGGTAAGTCGGGGTGTCCAACAGACTCGGCTCCAGACCCGAATACAAACAGGCTGGAGGCGCCTTAATAGCGATATTGATTGACTATAAACAAAGACAGACGAAAGTAACCAGGATAGCAGAGAAAATGTATTTTGGGAAAAAGGTTATTATCCACCTTCGGGATGACTAATACCACAGCTATAGAAATTCATTTTACAACAAATATTTTTTGAGATCCTACAATGTGTCAGGCACTGGATAAAAGATGCATTTCTAGCCCTCCAGGCATTTTCAGGCTAGTTTATGTGTTTTAGGGAAGTTGGTAGAGGGAGGAAAGAATCCATGGCCTAGACACAAAAATCAAACCTGCCACTTTAGCATTATCAGCAACCCACACTCTATTGGATTGCTCTGGAAAAAAAGAACTATCCCACACAGAATGACTCTCATTTTGTTTCTGTCACAAAATAGCTGGGTAACTTAGAGCAGTCACTTCACTTTTCTGGGTCTTAATTTCTTCTTGGCCACATAGGGGGCAGGTGAGGACAGCAGGGAAAAGAGGAAGACAGTAAACAAAAGTTATTTCTATATCTTCTAATCCTGTAATTTCAGTTTGGTGGGGAAATGGATTGCAACTCATTGTTAGGATGTGATCTCCGGTGAACTCTGTGAACAGAATACAAAGTCTCGCTCTTTGCAAGAATCAGTCTGTACCAGACCTGTAGGTGGAGTTATTCAGGACCCGGGTGGGGGTGGGGGTGGGGGTGGGAAGGTGCCTTTGCCACAGTGCCACTATCCTACGACCAGCACATTTCCCTGGTTTCAGGGCTCCTGTCTCTGATCTTGGCAGAAGTAGCCCCACACGAGACAGGGAGAAATGGGGAGCTGAGTGAAGCCGCTTTTACTTCACTCCCTCTGGATGGATATTTTCCAAAGACTGAGATTTAGTTTGTCATTTTGGAGCCATCCAATCTGGAGTAACTGTATGGAATAGGATACTTCATGGTGGTTGAGGTTTCTCTTGATCTGTGTATACAGTTACCTTCCAGCCCTTGCAGTGGTCTCCTGTCCAGTCTGCTGTAGCTAGAGTATCTCCCCAGCAACACACACTGGGTGAACTTGGCGATAAGACTAGTGTGGGGGGACCACCTAGTTGGGACCACCATCTTAAAGAGGCAATTTTGTGCATCACAGACACTGGGACTTCACTGCCACACTTCAATTAAAAAATATTTAAGTACCTAGTATAAGACAAGTAGTGTTCTAGGGATGAAGTGATGCACAGTAAAAAAAAAAGAAAAGACAGTTTAATTTTGCAATCTGAAAGGTGAGAGAGGCAGCACAAATGTGAAATCCAACAAAAAAATCACTTCAGATAGCGACAACTGCTATCCTGCATCGCAGCTCCACGGCCCACTCTGGCTGCGGCTGTGGCAGAGCTTCTGGCGCGCTTCCGCCAGCTTCATCAGGTCCACTCGCCAGGGTCTCCCCCTGGGCTTGATGTTTGCCCTCAGCTTCTCCGCTTGGATGCCTATGGGAGCCTGCTAGGCACTCGCTCACAGAACGGCCACCCTTGAGCAACGGGCGATGGAAGATAAATGTGCCTTCTATTTTGTCTCTAGCATAGAGGACAGTTCTGAGATGTGTTTCATTAGGCACCTCAGAAGGTTCCACCAAATGGAAAATGCATTCTTGTATTTGCTTGCCTTCTCTATTGCACTCTCCTGGCCCTCACTCCTGCTCCTTGAGATCATTCCCCAATAAACTGCCTTCCTGCAAGCTTCTGTCTCATGTTCTGCTTTATGGGAACCCCTAGGCCACTGTACCATCCAAAAGACCTGTGCTTCTGCAGATTTGTCCATTGATGTACTCCTTAGAGCAGAGCAGAGTATAATTGGGGTGAGCAGAGGTGGGGGTGGGGGAGGAGAGGGAAAGTGTGGTAAGGGGGGGTGGAGGGAGAGACTTGACGATTATGTTTCAAGTATGAAATTCCTTCGCAGACAGGTGGTTTATAGTAAGAGTTCCAGGGGAGTTTTGCACTCTTCAAGATACTGTATGTTTTAATATAAAAATATTAGCTTTGTAATATCTCCATAATTTCTAAAGTCCTGCAATAGTTTATTGGCTGGCCTCACTGTTTCCGGAGTTGCCACATTCAAACCAAGCTTCGTAGCATCATAATGCAAATTTGATCAAATCATCCCTTGGCTTATAATTTTGAAGGGACAGACCATTTGAGGAAATTCTGGTGAAGTTCAAACTCCTTAACATGATTGATGAGGTCTTGTGTAATTTGGCCCATGCTTACCTCCCCAGACGTTTACTATCTTCTCCTTGATATTTATCATCATAATGAATTTCTTTTAATTCCCGAACCACTCCATGTTCTTTTGACTCTAGGCATCTGCTCATTTGTAGAATCAGTCTGTAGTCCTCACCCCATACTCTCCAACCTGCCCATATACCATTTCTTCATTCCTCAGCTTCCTCCTACAAAAATGAATCCCCATCTCTGTCTGAGTTAGATGCTCACCTGTGTGCTCCTGTTAAATCCCAATCTTCACCCAGCATAGCACATGTTTTATCCTTTTGCTCTTGCCCATTTGTCTGGCTCTCCCATGGGATGAAAGCATGGCCAACAGGTCACCCCTTTGGTCCCTGCTGCCTAGTGCCTTGCACAGAACTGGGAACAAAGCCAATGACTATCCAGTTAAGGTCCTCAGACTCACTGAGTTCAAATATTGTCCCTCACACCTAAGACTTCGAGCAACTCTGACAAGCTCTTTTAGTCTTAGTTTCTCCATCTGTAAATTGTGGAAAATAGTACCCTGACTATAGGATGATTAAGAATAAATGAGATAATTTATGCAATTTGGTAGAATGACTGATCTATAGAAAGCACTTAATAAATGACAACTTCTGTTTTTCTAATAATAATTATCATTATCATTATTAGGCATTCAATATGTAAGTATGAAATGACCAAATGAATGCAAAATACAAATATTTTATACCTCTTCTTATTTGTTAATGAGCAAGTTAGTTTTCCATTTTCTATCAATTTTGTAAAAAACAGAGCTGAACTGAAGAAGCTAATAAAACATAAGATTCAATATCCAGAAATTTTTGTTCACTACTCCATTGTCACAAATGCACATACATATGTGGATATGACTGGCATTAGTTTTCAGCCTTTTTATAACTAGGTAACTAGGATAGTAACAAAGGACAGGGTGGTAAGATGAATTATGTATCCCCCTCCAAGGATGCCCATGTCCTAACCCTGGTACCCGGTTATGTTACCTTACATGGTAAAAGGAACAGGACAAATGGGTGCAATTCTGAGCATTCTTTTTCCTCTCTAATAGAGTATGGTTTTCCTCTTGACTTCTCCCTTAGGTTCACACTCCATTGCTATCTCCCCTTTAGAACAAAACTTAAAACATGGCCTGGGCCTTTTTTTCTAGACCTCCAATAGCTTGAGAAAAGCAGGCATGGAGTGAATTACCAGATCTTGGCAGCTGTGACTGGTAATACAGACCCCCTCACTCCCACCCAGAAGAATAACTGAGTATAAAGCCCTTGTTTTGTGATATCAGATTATGAAAGGCAAGTGGAGGTCTGTTCTTACAGCTCCAATTACTGAAGATACCAGTTTGTACACACCATTATTGGGATCCTGTTACCATCCCGACCAATTACAGAAGACCCTTGGCTCTTGGCTTTTACCACATATACTTATATGACAAAGTAATAGTATTTTCAACTCTATTCAATATTTATTTTTTTACCTGATTTACATTTTTCTCAAAAAAATACAATGCTTGTGTTAGTGCATATATGAAATTGAGTGAAGAAAATAGAATCTTGTTAAGGTGCAAATATTGTGCCACAGTTAGCTGCTTTCACTAGGAAAGAGACTTTCATACAAACCAGCATCCCAGTCTGTGCCAATTTAATTTCTTGCTGCAGTAGAATTATCAGTCACTCTGTGTCATGGGACTGGAGTATTCTGCAAGGATAATCAAAGTTGTGAATGCTAAATCTTGAACTCTGGAGGCCTACCATATTCACTGTAGCTTTTCAAACTTCAAAATTATATAAGTAGGTAAGATGTTTCGTGATAAGCCCTGCAATGATTCCAGACCATTTTGCAGAGAGAAAAAAATTTGAAAGTAAATTATATCATTTAAGGTAAAAAAAATCATTATCTACGCAGAGATCATTATCATAGAAATATAACTTGGCCCTTCTGAAAAACTCCTATTCATAAAATAGCCCCCTTTTGCATATAGTTGTAAGGAAAATATCTGGAATGTGATTTAAAAGTCCAAAGACTTAAATAGAAATGAAGAAAGACAAGATGGGGTAAGTTAGAAAAGACTTAGACTATTCAGTTTTTCATGTCAGTAAGTTTTCCGGGTCACAGGCCCAAGGAAACTGCTCCTTCCTGACACCTTATCCGCTCAGACTTGCACACAGAACTAAGATAGGCCGAGCAGAGAGTGTGTAAAGGTCAATGGAGAATAAAGTCGCCAGAATTCAGCCTACTGCACAGGGCCACTGCTTAACTGCTTTCCTGCGTCACTGCTGGCAAGTTTTGGAATCCCACATCTAAAGGAAATAAAAAGATTCCCCAAGCAAGTTTTCCTTTGTTCCTATTGGAAATGACACTCTACTTACTCAAGAACCCAGTGAGGTAAGTACTTGAGCAAAGTCTCTTCAAAGAAATAGTCAAAGGGACAGGACAGGCAGACATTCAGTAATGTCCTTTGAGACATTCAGTAAGAAAGCAGGTTTAAAGAGGACCATTTCAGCTTCAGGAAGGCAATCAACTAATTTTCAAGTCCTGCAAAATATGGAGAAATGGACCCAAAATTTTAATGTTATCTTACACTTTGTCCTGAACTTACTGTAATCCCTTTCAGTCCTTACACACATTCTTAATCTCCATCACTGTGGAGTAAAATAAAGACATAGCTCACTCAACACAAATGAAATCCCCTGCAAACCTAGGAGGGACTAACGGTTATAAGCTCTCGAAATTCCAAGCCTCCTGTTACACAGTAGGGAACCTCACTGCTGGAGGAGAAATTATTACATATCAGCAGGTGCAATTTTATATGGGTGATAAGATCCTTGACTAAGTAGATGGTGCCGTTTTCTGATGTACCAGCCCGACGGCTGTTTCTACGACTTTCAGTTATCTCAGTGCAGTCAGCAGTGACGCTGTTTCTTTGACTCCCAACGTATCCCATGGTTGTGCTCCCCATTTTCAGATCTGAATGGATGTGTGTTTTCCTTCACATCAGAATGAAAAGATGAATCTTGAAGGAAAACGCTCTTGGGTTGACATTTAAACAAGTCATTTGATTTGAGGGAGAAAAATAATTTTAATTTATTGTCATTTTGAATCCTTATCATCTTAGTGATCAACAGCGAGGCAAGATAACACTTTTCAAAAGTACCTATATCTTGTATAGAGGTTATGTGTAAGAATCCCCTTGCTTTTAAGAGTGAAGTGTACTACATCAATATGGTTTTATACATTTATCATGTATATATATATATATGTGTGTGTGTATATATTCACATATTTATATTTGTGCACCTATAGAATGCATATGTATAAAGAAAAATAGAAAATAGTAACAGCTGTGAAGCCTAGGTATGGATATGCTGGAGTTAGCAGTATATTTCAATTTTTGAATGTTTAACATTTTTTATAATTAAATTTTTAAAAATTCTGATGTCTATATTAAAATTTCAAGGCACAAACAATTTGCATGAAGATATTGTCTCCCTTAGATAAGACCATGGGCTGTAGAAAGAAAGATTCATATTAAAAATCAGGAAAGCGACCAGCCAGTTGCTTTTTGAAGGAGGCTGCGTGCGGAGTGGCGTGGCAGGACTCGGGAACACGAACCAGCAAACAAGCACACAGCCTTCCTTCCTTGCCTCCAGGCTTCCTGATTCTGTCTGCTGCCTGCTTCTCTGCAGTCACAGCCAATAACATGCTCAGGATAGAATCGGAACTCTTTTCAACTGGAGTCTCCCATATGTTCATTATAGAAAATGTGTTTGCATTTTCACTGCAACACACCGCATATACTGACGCTGCCTGACTGTGAATTCATAGCTGGGAGAGAAGGCGGACTGGCAGATAAAGTGAAAGAAAGTTGGTGAGAAGCAGAATTCCAGCCCAAGAGAGTTTCAGAGTTTCACAGGACTTTGAAGCTCTTCTGCTTGGCGTAGTTCTCATTATAGAATGCCCGGGTTGTTGTTTTTTCCCCGCTGGGGCCCCATGCCACTTAGACATGACTGTAATTCCATCAGGTATAGGAACTCATGAACTTTCTTAGCATGGGACCTTATGTGACACAAATGTGTCTAATTTCTGATTGGTTGAAGTCTATCTTTAAAGTGATTTTCTTTTTTCCTTGCTACTGACTATCAATTCTTATTTCATGGAGGCCTGTGGATTCAGCAACACTAACATATTCTACTTTACTTCAATATGATGTAGACAGATGAATGAATGGATAGTTGGATGGATGGATAGTTGGGTGGATGGATGGGTTGGGAGAGGGAGGGAGAGAGAGAGAAGGAACAGTGACCATATTTTTGTCTTGCTTTTGACTGATCCTAGAGCTTGCTTTTAGAGAACACATGAGAAAGGTCTAGCAAGCAAAGAAATCAGAAAAATTTACTTACTGAATCCACATTCTGTGCTGCTTCCAATAGACAGCTGTTTGGAGCTTTACAGCATCTGTCTTCATAAAGTCTATGACTTTCCTCAGGTTTCTAGCTCTTATTAATCTGAACTAGCTTTGCCATATTATGACCAATTTTACTTTGTTACAGATTACTTGAGATTTTCAGTTGCCCACTATCTTGGTGTAGAGGCTGCTATACAAAGTACCACAAGCTGGGTGGCTTAAAACACTACAAATGTATTCTCTCATTTGAGAGACTTGACATCTGAAATCAAGGTTTCAGCAAGACAGTATTCCATCTGAAGATTATAGGGAAGAACCATGCCTCTTCCTAAAGTGTTGTGGTTGTTAGCATGTCCCATGACTTGTAGAAACATCATTCCAATTTCTGCCTCTGTCTTCACATGACCATCTTCACTCTAGTTGTATTTCTACGTTTTCACATGGCCTTTTTTTAAAAAATAAGTTTTTATTAATTTTAGAGAGAGAAGCATCCATTGCTGCCTCCTGCATACCCCCTACTGGGGATAGAGCCTGCAACCCAGGAATGTGCCCTGACAAGGAATCAAACTGGCAACCTCTCAGTGTATGAGATGACACTCAACCAACTGAGCCACACCAGCCAGGGCTCACATGGCCTCTTATAAGGACACAAGTCACTAGACGTAGGGCCCATCCTAGTCCATTATGACTTCATGTTAACTAATTATAGCTGCAAAGACCCTATTTCCAAACAAGGTCACATTTTGAGGTTCCTGGTAGGCATGAATTTTGAGGAGACACTCCAATCTCCTACACTGACCAAGAAGTAAATATATTTTTCTATTTTGTGGGTTTCAGTTTTGAAGAGCTCAGAGTAATACCCTTGTATATGATTTTTTAAATATGTTTTTCCTTTTTTCAACTGAGAAGATATTTCCTTGATTCCTTCTCATCTTGTCCTTCTACAAACTAAACTTCTAAATTTTATTTTAATTTTAAGAGAAAGATACAGAATGTTTCCAAGAGCGATCTTATTGACTCTGATTGGTCCTTCAGAAATAAAATGCCTCACATGAGACCTTAGAATTTATGGGGCTAGTTTCACTCCTACACCCTCCTCTATGAAGCTGGAATCAAGCTACCTCCTATTCTGGTTATCAATATTAGCTTCACTCCATAGCCTCATGCCCCCCTGCCCCTCCTCAAGCTGTTCCTTATACTTGTGATGTACTTCCTCCTTCATGATTATCAAAATCCTACCCTTTCTTCAAAGACACAACTAAAAAGCTTCTTCTCTTCATAGTTCTCTCTTCCCTACTAAACCTCCCCAAAGACTGAATTAATGACCCTCTCCTCTACCTTCTCTTATCAAGAGGTCAAGTCTCTGACCCCAGTTTCCTTGGTGACTTTAGAGAATTTACCGAGCCTTCCTTGGGCCTTGGTAAATGGGAGATGACAATAACTACTTTTTTTGTAAATTGCTTAGACTAAAGCTTGGCACTAAATAAGAAGTCAATAAACATTCGTTCTCCTTTGTGATCATTTTCTTCTCTGTCCTGAGGTTATTTGTGAACAAATGTGCATACTCCACCAGACAGGGAACTATTGGAACCAGGGGCTGTGCTTTATCTATCTTAGCACACCATATGCCATCAAGTACACGCTTGTTATGTAGCTGTGCTCAGTACAATTTTGCAGATTTGATTGAGAAAGAAACCTTTTTCAGATTCTGCATGAATTCTTAAGAAATAAGACAAGTTTTCCCTTGTTCTCTAACGGAGTTCTCTGGTAGAAAACTTTTTCATCTGCACAGATCACATGTGAGATTCAAGCATCAAACATTTTGTCTATTTTCATGTTTGGCACGTGGATGATAGTAAGCTTTTAAAATAATTGTAACACCAAAAAGTTTTTATTTATTAGACTCTTAATAGGTGCTAGGCACAGATAATATGTTATCTCAGTTTACCATCCTCACAAGAACCATGCAACCTTTTTGCTGTTATTCCCTGTTTACAGAAGACAAAAGGAAGGTCAGAGAAGTTTAACCAACTGTAAGTAACGCAGAAGACCACAGCTGCAACAAGTGACCAGGCTGAGAGCTGAGCCCACTTTAAGCTGGCTCTAAAGTCCTCAGTCTCCTCCCTGTATTGTGCCGTTTTCTTTCTGTTCTGTTATGACATTACAAAAACTTGAGATCTAGAGGGAATTATCTACTATCATTCTAACACCTCAACCTAAATTGCTGCATATGTTTGGCATATTATCTTACCTTCTCTATTAGCCTATTTTCTGTAACTGATATCGGAGTACACACACACAATTTTGTGACTTGCTTTTTTCACCATCCCAAGTGCTTTCCCACTACATATTTGTTGTATACATGCACCAGTTATCACAATTTTCCTTTTATTTTGAGTGACAAATGAAACACATGGCCTGTCAAATAAAAATCTCCGTGTGTTGTTCATCATCTGTGTGTCTTGACCTAATTTGGAAGATTGCTTTTTCCTTTCGGGGGAGAAGGAGAATTCAGAAGGAAATGCAGGGAAATCATGAGTGAGACTCTAGCCACAGATGGAGAAAAGATGGCTTTTGTCCTGAACTGAGAAGAGATAGTTTCCTGCCATTGTCTGAATAATATTTTCACCTCTTAAGCACCTCTGGGTTTCAGTCTCTACAGAAAAAGCAAAACAAGACAGAACTATCACATCGCACACACACACACACAAACACTGAAAGGGAAAGAAAGAATAACAATCCCAACAAAACCTGAAAGACAAAAGTAGAAACTACTGGATTTGTTAGGTTAGCTCTCATCTAATTAAACAGGAAGAGAAACTCTTAGATCCAAAAGGAAAAGCCAGTCTTGTTTGTGTGGCAGTTTATTCGCTCATTTATTGTTTTGTGACTATGAAAAAATATCAGGAAAACCGAGTGCTTTTTTCCCTTTTTTGATGCCTAGAGCTTGGCTATAGGCCTTTGATTCAGGGACAGCTGGAAGATCAGATGCCTGAAGAGGGGAGAGGAGAGATGAAAGCCAGGGAATAAAGACAGAAAGAAAGTGGACGGGGTGGCATGGGAACGGCAGGGAAGGAGAAAGGCTGCCGTGCTGATTCTCCACTTTTCTTTGAGCAGCTTGGTTCTGGAAGGACGATAAATGTTCTCTTTTGAGAATGACACTGAAAAAAGTGAGAAAACAGGTGAAATTCATTTTAATAATACAGTTTACTTAACACATTAAAACTATCACTTCGACGTAATTAATATAAAAATTATTAATCGAATATTTGGTATCCTGTCTGTCATATAAGCCCTTGATAACAAGTGTTCAAGCGCACCCTGCGCAGCGTCTCAATCAGGCTTGCCGCCTTTTAATAACCACGTAGAGCTAGTTGTTATTTTATTGGACCACACAGCTTTTTGTAATAGATACCTGAATTTTAATTCTTGAAGGTACCCTAAAGACTAATTATCAAACTTTAAAAGGGAAATGAAAAATACTTAGAGGGGTTCAGCAATTAGTCCAAAGATATGAAACTTATCTAAGAGTCTGGGGCCATTATTACCCAAGTCTCTCCAACCCCAGAGAAGTACCATATCTGTTTCTCTTTTGTAGCAAATGCCACTAATTACCTACCAAATATCCATCGTTCTCTCCATTCTAATAACTAAAGTATGATCTTGGGGGGAAGAGGCAGTAATAGGCTCAGCCACAGACCTACATTTCTCAACGTCCCCCGTGTGGAGGGCTGGTGGCGAGACACTGTTTTGGCCAATGAGTTAAAAGCAAAACTCTGAAGACAATTTCAGGGCAAGTTTCACTTTTCTGAAATAATGCCTTGTTTCTTGTTTATCGTTTTTCTTTTTACTGCTCGGACTGCAGCTACAAGGCTGCCGCCACAGGACATGGAGGTAGCCCCTGGAATGAAAGCCACCCTCTGCGGATGATGGTTAGGGGACACGGAAGGTCAGTGTCGATGACAGGAAGCTGGTGATGACAGGAAGCTGGCAATGACAGGAAGCTGGCGTGCCCGTCAGAGTCTGCACACGCAAACTTTTTCTTGTGTTCGTCCCTTGTATGTCAAAGCCACTGCACTTACAGGCAGCACGATGTCATGTTTGACTGGTGCTTTCATTTCAAACATCATTCAATTATTTCAACACCAACAAACTTTTAAAGTAAAA